>NC_137275.1:157847500-160247500 GCF_054371585.1 Giraffa tippelskirchi
TTTAGAACATTTCCAAAGGTCTCTTAGCCAAGTGGAGGGAAAGCTTATATATGAGTAATGATGTTTTTACCCTAACTTGTTAAATTCTCCTTTTCCTGTGCAGCAATTTGAACTTACTGCTTCGTGAGAGGAGGTAGCTTTGTCAGTGTTTACTTCATAGTTTAAAGAATAGACTCTGCTCAAGACAAAATGTAGCTTTTCTGAGCAGTGGAAATTATACTGCAGTAGAAGGTCTTGATGAGTTGTCTGTATTTTCTTTCTTTCAGAATGCCAGTGGCCAGTATCTGGGAGAAGTATTTTTTGATGTCTCGTTGTTTGTACACTGTGGGTTCCTTACAGCTCTCACTTACCGAGGGCTCTGCTCTGCATTTATTAGTGCTGTCTGGGTGGCATTCCCGTTGCTCACAAAGCTTTGCGTGCAAAAGGACTTGAAGCAGCATGGTAGGGTATTTTTGGTTGCGATACAAACGGGAAATGCCTTAAAATACATTAAGATAAGGCTTCCAGAGACTTGTCTCCTTATTTGATTTTATTGGGTAGGCTTTCAAAATTGTTGCGGTTTTAAGATCACACAGATGTTTATCTTATACCCGTCATTCTCACATAAATGAACACATGGTAATATATTACATGTTTTGTTTTCTTACTTGTATTTTACCCTCTCAAAGTGTTTTATCTCTCTTTATAACATGTACCAAAAGGCCAAGTCACTGCTAACCTAATTTTTGTTAGGTGTAAAGATACACTGTTGCTATAAAAAGCTATTATCTCACTGGAGAATTTCAGAGATGTGTTTTCTTTCTCTTTTTCTCTAGGTGCTGGAGGAAAATTTATTGCCTTTTACCTTTTGGGGATGTTTATTCCATATCTGTACGCACTGTACCTCATCTGGGCTGTATTTGAGATGTTTACCCCTATCCTTGGCAGGAGTGGTTCAGAAATTCCACCTGACGTTGTGCTGGCCTCTATTTTGGCTGGTTGTACCATGATTCTCTCATCCTATTTTGTAAGGAAATTTTTTTTTTAATTTCCTTCTTCATTTTATATATAAATATGTGATGAGTTTAACCATGCTAGATCTTATGAAATAGTGTTGAAGAGCTTCCCTGGTTTCTCAGACTGTAAAGAATCCGCCTGAAATGCAAGAGATCTGGGTTCAACGCCTGAGTCGGGAAGATCCCCTGGAGAAGGAAATGGCAACCCACTCCAGTATTCTTGCCTGGAGGATTCCATGGACAGAAGAGCCTGGTGGTCTACAGTCCATGGGGTCGCAGAGTCGGACATGACTGAGTGGCCAACACTTTCTTTCTACTCTTAAGCGAAAGAAATGGTGCATATTGTAGGTTTGGTGTGGTCAGAAAACGTAGAAGGGGGGTTTTGTTGTTATTTTTGTCTCCTCATGCTCCCAAATCCTCTGATGATACTTCTTTTCGGATAGCTTTCAAACCACCTGAATGTGAATGTGTGGAATGAATACCAAGTGAGAACTGGTAGAGGTTGCTTGGTGGTGAATTTTTAGAATGTGTTTTGAACTTACTGACTAGAGGCAAGTGTTAATAAATATGTGGTAGTTTCACTGTTGCTGTTAGAGCTAGTGAAGGGAGACTAATTCTGATGAGGACTTTTCCACTGTCATTCACCTGCCTCACTGCTGGCACCGCCAGGGTCATTAGTTGAGTCTGTGTCCTTGAGTGACACATTTACAACACCCAAACATGCCTTCATTTACCAAGTAATGAGAACATGTTACAGGCCTTGTCATTTTGCTCTGTCAGTGTTCCGCCCTCGGAGAGAGAGTCCTGCCTTTGCCATGCCTGCTTCTCTTCCCCAGGACTCTCCAGAGGAGAGAGCGGGGAAGAAATGGGGCAGAGTGGATAACATCCACCCTGCTGGAGCAAGCTCCAGGCGGAGCTCTGCCCTTAGCGTGGTGTCAGCACTCCCCAGTTCTGTGGTTCTTTTCATTGCAGTTCCTAAGAGTAAGACATAGTCATTGAATACCTGTAGTTATACTCTGAGACTTGAAGCTAGGGGACAAAACAGAAAAAGTAGTTATGACTCTTACAATTCTTTCCTCCATGGAGATAATTCACACTGATACAGTAAAAGGCATCTCATGTGAAGACTAAGATCTAGAAACCAGAGATAAGAACACCACACGCATGGTCAGCACTATCCGTGGAAGTCCCTTCAATAGACATTTTGTCCTTGTTTAGTCACTAAGTCGTGTCCGACTCTCTTGTGACCCCATGGCCTGTAGCCAGCCAGGTTCCTCTACCCATGGGATTTTCCAGGGAAGAATACTAGAGTGGGTTGCAGTTTCCTTCTCCAAAATCACCAATAAATAGCCGTATATGTGACTGTGTCTATAGCCCTGTCGAGTAATTCTTATAAACAGAAATATTTTTTTAACCATTAATACTATGGTTAAGTCTTTACTGGTATTTGCAGGGATGGATGGAAAATTCTAAAGTGCTCTTTGTTCCCTTCAAGGTTTACTTCTCTTGGTTTTAATGTTAAGCCTTTAAATCCTCTGTGTTTCTTGATAGGTTGGCTGTTGTGAGAACTAAAGGAGTTTGTAGTGTTGTCACATGGAGATTAGGTTTAACCTAGAGTAAGCGAAGTTATGAACTGGATCCTCCACCCCTCAAATGTATTTAAATCATCGTCCGTGAATGAAGGCTGTTGATGCTCATAAAAGATGATCAAAATGTGGGGCATTTCAGATCAGTTCCATATGAACTGGGGACAAAATGAACCCCGAAAACTGGGAGTGACCCCAAAGCATGGAAATCTTTGAAACCATAAGCAACTAGATTAAAGTTATTATCTTCTAAATTATATTTTATTAGGAAAGCTTTTGGAGAGTGCCTCTTGGAGTATTTTAAGCTCTAATTTGATTGTTATTATAATGTGAGATAACTCTGCTGCTCTTTGATGCTGTGGGTTACCATTCTCTTCACTCTTATTGTGTGTACTGTGTTATAGATAGTGGCTTTTTAATAGAGTGAGCCTTTGCTCTTTGGGTAGTGGAAAACTGAACCACAATGCATACTTCTGAGAACTTTTCTCTTAGTCTATGGGGATTTATTAAATATATTTGCTAGGAAGCAACTAAATTGCTGTCAAATGACCGGTTAACAGGTTTCTGGGAGTTAGCCCATGCTGGGGCCATCGTGGTAATATTGATTATATGAGACTACTGATAGGAGTGGGATCAGGAGGAAACTGTCAGAGAGAAACAGAAAAAGCCAGTACACACTGGACATTCCAGTCCCTTCTCACACTTCTCTTCATTTTCATTCACACCCATTTCGGAACCTAGAGTGGTATCAGATATAATATTTAAGACAAAAGATAGTGATATTTAAGACAGTGGGATCCAGACACATTGTTACTTAGGCCATTCTCTTCTTCCTTCTCTCCCTCTGTGATCACCTTTTCTTTTATCACCATTACCAAACCTCTTCCAGAAGGTGGACACAAGAGGCAGAAGATGAGCCTCATAACCTGGAGAAGACAGAATGTGGATGTGGGAACTGTAGCCTAACCAGAAGCTGTAGGACAGCTCTAGGTAGCAGCAGGGTGGAGAATGGCAGGAACCATAGGGAGGTTTTATCTGGACCCACACGACTCTGTACCTAAACCTAACCAGCCTTCCACTGGAGGTAAAACTCATTACGTGGCAGGATATTTGATACTGTTCTAAGGAGCCACATGTTAAATATTGTGACTCTTAGGAGGAAGAGGGACAGACAGGGTAACAAATTTTGTTTTGCTAACTCATTACCCTAAATCCTTGGGTACTTTTTCTCCTTTCTGGCTCCAGTGTGAAAACATAAGGCCAGTACTCCTTTGCTGGAGATTACTCTGGATGGCATATGTTACACTGTAGATATAAAATGGCTTTATTAGTTTAATATAGTTGAGTACTTGGTATGAATAATTTTTCATTTTCATCTCAAAAAAATATTTTCATCTTTGTTCTTCACTTTTCTTCTTATTGACCCTGGGAGGGTAGCCAATAAAGGGAGCTGGGATTAGGTCATTGTTTCTTGGAGTGGCTCCTTCAGAACCCCTAAGGGATCTGTGGACATATTCTATGAGCTCTGTGTCCCCCAGAACTTTAATTCAGTGATTTAATTACAATTAAGAAACTAATATAAGTATATTTAGGACTTTCAGGATGCGCATCTTGAGACTGAGCCACTTGTTTTTCCTGCCCAAGTTCAGATTTGTTGTTTTATGTTGGCTTTGGTTAACTCAGCAGTGGAAAAAGCAGAATGACTTTTATTTTCCCAGTTTGTTTCAGTTTTCAGAGTTTTGCTTTTTTTAATTGAACTAAAAGTTGATTTATGATACTGTGTAAGTTTGAGGTGCAGAACTACTTTTATAGCAGTTTTTCCTTACATGCAGGTCCACAGGCAGTCTTGAAGGTGCATCTAAATGCTCATTTAGGTGAATCTTGCACCTGGGCATGTTATGAAAGCATTACGAATAGAACTTGAGTTTTGTTTTTAAATAGGCCTGCTTACTTGCATAAAAGGTTAGTTCTTTAATAAAAACATGCCATGATGTCTGTCTGATACACTTAAATAGCTGTCTGCTGTACAGTGTTGGCTACAGAGTATTGATAGAATCAGAAATAAAATAAGGTCACGGTTTGACTGACAGATGTACATACTCTAATCTCTTGACTGAGCAGAGACCCTGTCTCAGTTTTCCTGTTCCCCCTCACTGTCTGGCTGCCTGTCAAAAAGCCACCATCATGCATATGGGGGCATCTCTCATTTATTTAGACTCTTGACTTGTGATGGAAATCCTTTATAATTAGTGCTTTGTGTACTGGAAGCTGGAGTATGTTAGCACATGCTGATACATGTCCTTCATTATCTGCTACAATGCCTGGTAGAAAGTCACTAAAACCACTTTCCTGCCAATGGTAATTTTTCTGTTTTTGTGTTTTTAGATTAACTTCATCTACCTTGCCAAAAGCACAAAAAGAACAATGCTAAGTTTAACTTTGGTATGTACAGTTACATTCCTCCTTGTTTGCAGTGGAACTTTTTTCCCGTACAGCTCCAACCCTGCCAGTCCAAAGCCAAAGAGAGTGTTTCTTCAGGTAAGAGTGATTTTGTGTGAGCTATTTGAGATTCTGGACAGGAAAGGCTTATGGTGTTTTGAGCTTCACTAGTCAACAGTAAAGCTCAAAACACATAAGTGACTTTTCTACTGTTGACCTGTTAGTTGTACCTTGACTATTTTGTGTAAGGCAGTGAGGAAAAGATTGACCATCAAGAGGCATTCTGATCAGCTAGAAACCCTTCTCCCAAGGGACTGAATGGAAACCTCTGTTTGTTTTTACTACTGTTCAAATTACAAAAATGTACTTAGAAAAACGAGAGCATATATGTATCATGGAGTAATGAACTGTTAGAAATACAGACTGTAAAGCTGTCTGCAGACTGAGTGAAAATATGAACTCCTATCAACTAGCAAAAGGAAACAGATTTTTTAAAATGCTAGTAAGATTGATCTTAGGTAACATTCAAGGTAATATGGGACAGTGAAAGTATAACAGCTTAGATATTAATAGAATGAGATTTACAACTTTCTTAGATTTCAGGTTTTTCTGCAAACTTTTTCGAGTTGGTATAAAACAGGAAAAAGAACTTGAGCTTAAGTCACTTTATTTTCAGTCTTCCTGTTAGAGGGAATGGAGTGGCCAAACAGAAAAGCCAAGAGTCATAACCTAGGTTACTATTCAAAGACTTGAGTAAGTTAATAATATGTTTGAACTTAAATATCATAGAGATTTTGAGGAAGAGCCAACTATTCCTTGTTTAGAGACCCAAGGACACAGTGATCCATTTTATGTGACAGATGTTACATCAGTAGTCATTAGGAGAAGCTAGACTTGTATTATTTTTTAAAAAACTCCTGTCCTGATTTGTTTTGGGGTTCTCTTCCCCAGTTTCAGAACTTGGCAGACTTTTCCTATAAAGGGCCAGGTAATAAATATTTTAGGCTCTGCCAGCCATGCGGTCTCTGTTTTAGCCACTCTGTTTGTAGAGTGAAAGCTGCCATGGACAATACCAGCAGATGCATGTGGCCGTGTTCCAGTAAAGCTTTATTTATAAAAATAGTAGCAGACCATTTGGCCTATGGGCTTTGGTTTACCCCTGCCCTTTGTACTGTTTCTTTTCGAATTTGATATTCTACAGGCTGGTTTCTGCTGTCAGTAGAGCTATTCAGGATGGAGCAAAGTGCCTTTTCATTCTGTTAGGCACAAGTCTGTCATCTAGTGGGGAGCTGTGATTTCTGTTTTTCTTTGCACATGAATTAGCTTCAATGTAACAGACTGAAGGGGAAAGGTGTGTGTGTGTATATGTGTGTATTTCTTTTAGAATGTATTTAAGACCTTTTAGGAGTTTTAGTGTTCATGTGTTTTAAATCGGAAATAGTTGGTTTTCAAAAAAATTTGTATGAAATACAAATATAGCAGTATATTTGTAAGAAATAGTAAAACAACCATCTTGAATTTAAAGGATCATTACCTGCACCTTAGAAAACCCTCGTGTTCACTTCTTAATCCCAGCTCTTTTGCTCCTCTCCCTCTTACCACTCTCCAAAGTACTGTCTTAAAGGTTGCCGTTAACCATCACTGTACCACATATGTATGAATCTCTAAACACATAAGTTTCGCCTGTTTTTGAGCTTCTTATAGATTAAAGCCAAACCATAAATCCTCTTTGGTGACTTTGCTTCTTATTGCCCAGCAGCATGTCAGAGTCTTCCAGGTTGAACTGTGTCACTGTGGTTCATTCTTTTCCATTGCTGAATAGACTTCTGCTCTAGGATGACACCCTAATTTATTTGTCCATTCTGCTGTTAATGGACATTTGGGTCGTATCCAGTTTTTGCTAATACAGACAGTGCAGAACCAGCACTCTTGTACCCTGTCAAGTTTCTCTAAGGTCCACACTCAGGAGTGGAGTTGCTGGCGTGAAGGGTATGTGCGTGCTAACCTCACTAGGTGATGCTAAGCAGTCTCCTGAAGTGTTGGTGCCAGTGGTGCGTGAGGGTTCCTGTGGCTCGGTAGCCTCTTTATTTCTTGGTATTGTCACTTAAGTCATTTTTGTTCATGTGGGGCAGGGATGTGGGTGAAGGAGTTCAAACAGTAGTTTCCTCATGAGGCTTGTTCTTCTCAGCATATAACTAGAACATTTCACGATCTGGATGGAAGCGTAGTTAAACGGGACTCTGGAGTATGGATCAATGGGTTTGATTACACCGGCATGTCTCACATAACACCTCACATTTCTGAGATCAACGATACCATCCGAGCCGACTGTGAGGAGGATGCCCCGCTCTGTGGTTTCCCCTGGTATCTTCCCGTGCACTTCCTCATCAGGTCGGTTCATTACTTCTCTGCTTTACGCTGGGGGTCAGCGTGTTCTCAATTCCTATCACTATGTCGGTACTCTGTTATTTCAACTGGTTAACATAGAAGTTGAGTGCTGTTTATATTATTTTTTTTATATCGCTACAAAAGCTCTCTGATATCACTACAGATAAAGCACTCAGAAGTTGTTTTTTCTTCAAAATTTTGCTTTTTCAAATTTAGGACGTCTTTCCTCTAGAAACCTGAATAGTTACCAAGGGTAGCCTTCTTAACTGGTCTAACAGATAGCAAGCAGCTAAGCATCAGTTTCTAATTGTTTTATTTCCGGGAAGTTTAATGGTTTGGCAGTGAAGGAATGGAGAAGAAATAGTATGGGTAATGGAAGCCAGATCACCTGAGATCCTTGTTCTTAACTTCAACTTCACGAAGGTTTTACTACACAATAACCTGGGCTTCAGAGAAACTGACGTTGTTTATCATCATTTCCATCAGAGTTTACGTGTTTATTATATTCTGAGCATGTCCATAAGTTATAGCTAGAAGTTAATCAATAAAGCAACCTAAATATTGAAGTTACCTTTCCAAATAGGAAAAACTGGTATCTTCCTGCCCCAGAAGTTTCTCCAAGAGAACCTGCTCATTTCAGACTTGTATCCAAAGAACAGACACCCTGGGATTCCATAAAGCTGACCTTTGAAGCAACAGGTACGTCAGATGATGTCTTTTTCTTCTATCACTTCTTAAAAATTTCAATACGGACGTGTATTTTTTTTCCTCAAATTTATAATAGTGGCCAGCAACTTAGGAAAAACTTAGCGTTTTTAAAAGCAATTGAAGCTGGTTATGATTTTTAAAATAAAATGTAATACTTTATTTTTTAGAGCAGTTTAGAAAAAGTTTACAGAAAAATTTGAGCAGAAAGTACAAAGATTTCCCATGTCTGCCCCCCCCAGCTTCCCTTATTATTCTCCTTTTGCATTAAGTGTGGAACATATCTTATCATTGATGAGCCAACATTGATACATTATTAATAACAAAAGTCCTTCCTCTTTGTGTTGCTCAGTGCTGTGGGTTGTGACAAATGCATATGGCCATGTGTTCATTATTAAAATGTCATACAGCATAGATTCCCCACCCTCAAGTCCTCTGTGCTCAGTGATCCTCTCTGCTCACTCCCTCTGGCAACCACTGACCTTTTACCGTATCCATTGTTTTGCCTTTTCCAGAGTATCATATAGCTTGGAATTTTACTTGGTACCCTTTCCAGATTGGCTACTTTTATTTAGTAATTTGCATTTAAGGTGCTTTTATGTCTTTTATTTTATTTTTTTAATTTATTTTAGTTGGGAGCTAATTACTTTACAATATTGTAGTAGTTTTTGCCATACATTGACATGATTCAGCCATGGGTTTACATGTGTTCCCCTTCCTGAACCCCCCTCCCACCTCCCTCCCCATCCCATCCCTCTGGGTCATCCCATTGCCCCAGTCGTGAGCCCTTGTCTCATGCATTGAACAGGGAATGGTGTTCTGTTTCACATATGATAATACACATGTTTCAATGCTATTGTCCCAGAACGTCCCACCCTCACCTTCTCTCTCAGAGTCCATAAGACTGTTCTATGCATCTGTGTCTCTTATTCTGTCTCGCATATAGGGTTATCGTTACCATCTTTCAAATTCCATATATATGCATTAGTATACTGTATTGGTGTTTTTCTTTCTGGCTTACTTCACTCTGTATAATGGGCTCCAGTTTCATCCATCTCAATAGAACCGATTCAAATGTATTTTTTTGCTTTTATGTCTTTTAATGGCTTGATAGCTTATTTCTTTTTATTGCTGTGAATGTACCACAATTTATCTGCTGATCTATTAAAGAATATCTTGGTTGTTTCCAGTTTTTGGCAATTCTGAATAAAGCTGCTGTAAACATTTGTGTGCAGATTTTTGTGTAGAGTAAGTTTTCAACTCATTCAGATAAGTATTTAGGAGTGCAATTGCTGGACTGTACAATAAGCCTATATTTACCTTTGTAAGAAGCTGCTGAAGTGTTTTCCAAAGTATGAATTCCTACCAGCAATGAATGTGAGTTCCTGTTGCTCTACATTCTCACCAGTATTGGTGCTGTTAGTGTTTTGGATTTTAGCCATTCTTATGGATGTGTAGTGGTATCTTGTTACTGTTTTGTCATTCCCTAATCACGTATGTTGTTAGCATCTTTTCATACTTATTTGCCATGTGTATAACTTCATTGGTTAGGTGTCTGTTCTGATCTTTTGTCCATTTATTAATTTATTATTGATATTTAAGAGTTCTTTATATATGGGTATAAGTCCTTTATCATGTGTTTTGCAAATATTTTCTCCCACTTTGTATTTTCATATCTTAACAAGGGTTTTTCATAGAGCATAAGTGTTTTAAATTATTCAAGTCCAAGTTACTTTTTTTAAATGGAATGCACTTTTGGTGTTGTATCTAAAAATCACTGCCAAACCCAAGGTCTCTATATTTTCTCTGATGTTACCTTCCAGAAGTTTTAAAATTCTGCTTTTTACACTTATGTCTGTGATACGTTTGGAACTAATTTTTGTGAAAGGTATATGGTCTGTGTCTAGATTCATTTTTTTTGCATTTGTTCCAGTACCATTTGTTGAAGACTATCCTGTCTCCATTGAGTTGGCTTTCTTTGTCAAAGATCAGTTGACTATATTGGAGAAGGCAATGGCACCCCACTCCAGTACTCTTGTCTGGAAAATCCCATGGATGGAGGAGCCTGGTAGGCTACAGTCCATGGGGTCACGAAGAGTCGGACACAACTGAGCGACTTCACTTTCACTTTTCACTTTCATGCATTGGAGAAGGAAATGGCAACCCACTCCAGTGTTCTTGCCTGGAGAATCCCAGGGACGGGGGAGCCTGGTGGGCTGCCGTCTATGGGGTCACACAGAGTTGGACACGACTAAGCGACTTAGCAGTTGACTATATTTGTGTGGGACTATTTGGGGCTCTATTTTGTTCTACTCATCTGTTTCTCTATTCTTTTTCCATTACTGCACTGTCTTGATTTCTGTAGCTTTATAGTATTTCTTGAAGTTGGGTAATGTCATTGTCTCGACTTTACTTTAATTTAGTATATTGCTTATTGCCCGTCTTTTGTCTTTCCATATATCAATTTGGAAATACCCACAAAATAGCTTTTTGTGATTTTGGTTGGAATAGCATTGAACCTATGGATCAAGTTTGGGAAAATGACATCATTATTGACTCTTCTGATCCATGACATGGAATCTCTCCATTTATATTTTATTTTTGTAGTTTCACACTTCTGCTCATATAGATTTTGTATATATCTTGTGAGATTTATACCTCAGTATGTAATTTTTGAGGTGCTAATGTAAATTGTATTGCTCACTGCTGGTATATAGGAAAGCAACTGACCTCTGTATATTAACCTTGTATCCTGTAACCTTGCTATAATTGTTAGTTCCAGGAATTTGTTGGTTGATTCTTTTGGATTTTCTACATAGATGATCATGTCATTTAGAAAGGCAGTTTTGTTTCTTTCTTCCAAGTCTTTATATTTTTTATTTCCTTTTCTTATCTCATGGCATTAGCTAGGCCTTCCCAGTTTGATTTTGAAACCGAGCGGTAAGAGGAAGGAGGCCATCCTTGCCTTGTTCCTGATCTTAATGAGAAAGCTTTCTTACCAACTGAGTATGATATATTCTGTGGACGTTCTTTATCAGGTGGAGGAAGTTCCTATCTGTTTTTAGTTTGCTGCTAGTTTCTATTGTAAATGAATGTTGGATTTTTCAAATACTTGTTTTTTTATCAAATACTTTTTTTTTTATCAAAATAAGTATTTTACCAAATACTTTTCTGTTTTTTAATATGATCTTGTGGTTTTTCTTTTAGCCTGTTTATGTGATGGATTACATTATTTGGTTTTTAAATGTTGAACCAATCTTGTATACCTGGAATAAATTCCACTTGGTCGTAGTGTATAATTCTTATACATTGTTGGATTTGATTTTCTAATATTATTGAGGATTGAGGATTTTTACATCTGTGTTTATGACGGAATACTAATCTTTTAAGTTTTCCTGTAATGTTTTTGTGTGGTTTTGGTATGAGGGTGATGCTAGCCTCAGAATTAATTAGAAATTATTCCTTCTGCTTCTGTCTTCTGGAAGAAATGGTACAGAATTTGTATAATTTCTTCGGTAAATATTTGGTAGAATTCACTAGTGAACTCATCTGGGCCTGGTTCTGTCTGGAAGAAGAATGAAGGTCGTTAATTATTCAATTTTGTATAAAAAAAGACTTTCAGATCCTCTGTTTTTTCTTGTGTGTGTATTGGCAGATGGTGTCTTTGAAGGAATTGGTCTATTTCATTTGGGTTATCAAATTTTGGTGCCTACAGTGTTCATAATATTCTTTCATTATTCTTTTACATCCATGGGCTCATCCTGTAGTGTTGTCACCTATTTGATTTCTGAGATTAGTGATCTGTGTCTTCTTTTTTTCTTAGCCTGGATAGAGCCTTATTGGTTTTACTGATCTTTTCAAAGAACCAGTCTTGACTTGCTATTACAATTTTATGAATTTCTGCTGTTTTTAATTACATCTTTTTTCTACTTAGTTTGGATTTAATTTACTCTTCTTTTTCTAGTTTATTAAAGTGGAAGCTTAAGAGTATTGATTTTAGATCATCTTTTCTAATGTATGCTTTCAATGCTGTATTTTTCCCACTAAGCACTATTTTGGTGCATCTCATAAATTAAAATTCTGGTTCACTTTACCTTGTTACCATTTGTTTTTCAGTATTGATTTCTAGCATAATTTCATTGAGGTCTAAGAGCATACTTTGTATTCCTATTCTAAATTTATTGAAGTGTGTTTTACGGTGCAGGATATGGTCTCTTGGTGAATGTTTCATGTGAGCTTGAAGGTATATTCTGGTGTTGAAGTACTATGAATGTTTTTGATGGTGGTGTTTTTCAGCTATGTCCCAGAGTCTGCTTAAATTCATGTTCATTGAATTGGTGATGCTATCTAACCATCTCATCGTTTGCCCCCTTCTCTTTTGCCTTCAGTCTTTCCCAGCATCAGGGTCTCTTCCTATGAGTCGCCTCTTCACAACAGGTGGCCAAAGTATTGGAGCTTCAGCATCAGTCCTTCCAATGAATATTCAGGGTTGATTTCCTTTAGGATTGACTGGTTTGATCTCTTTACTGTCCAAGGGACTCTCAAGAGTCTTCTCCAGCACAGTTCAAAAGAAGCAATTCTTCAGCACTCAGCCTTCTTTATGGTCCGATTTTCACATCCGTACATGCTACTAGAAAAACCTTAGCTTTGACTCTATGAACTTTTGTCAGCAAAGTGATGTCTTTGTTTTTCAATACACTGTCTAGGTTTGTCATAGCTTTCCTTCCAATGAGCTAGCATCATTTAGTTTCATGGCTGTAGTCACTGTCCACAGTGATTTTGGAGCCCAAGAAAATAAAATCTGTCACTTCTTCAACCTTTTCCCCTTCTCTTTGCCATGAAGTGATGGGACTGGATGCCATGATCTTAGTTTCTTGAATGTTGAGTTTCAAGCCAGCTTTTTCACTCATCTTTTACCTTCCTCAAGAGGCTCTTTAGTTCTTGACTTTCTGCCATTAGACTATTAACTATGTATCTGAGGTTGTTAATATAACTCCCAGCAATCTTGACTCTACCTTGTTATTCATCCACCCTGGCATTTCACATGATATACTCTGCATATAAGTTAAATAAGCAGGATGACAATGTACAGCCATGTTGTACTCCTTTCACAATTTTGAACCAGTCAGTTGTTCCATGTCCGGTTCCAACCGTTGGTTCTAAGGTGGTCTGGTACTCCCATCTCTTTAAGAATTTTCCAGTTTGTTGTGATCCACACAGTCAAAGGCTTTGGTGTAGTCAATGAAGCAGAAGTTTTTCTGGAAATCCCTTGCTTTCTCCATGATCCAATGAATGTTGGCAATTTGATCTCTGGTTCCTGTGCCTTTTCTAAACCCAGCTTGTACAGCTGGAAGTTCCTTGTTCACATACTGCTGAAGCTTAGCTTGAAGGATTTTGAGTATAACCTAGCTACCATGAGAAATGTACACAACTGTGTGATAGTTTAAACATTCTTTGGCCCTTTTTTCTTTAGGATTGGAATAAAAACTGACCTTTTCCAGTCCTGTGGCCACTGCTGAAAGTGTCACTCAGTCGTGTCCAACTCTTTGCAACCCCATGGACTGTAGTCTGCCAGGCTCCTCTGTCCATGGAATTCTCCAGGCAAGAATACTGGAGTGGGTAGCCATTCCCTTCTCCAGGGGATCTTCCTGACCCAGGAATTGAACCCAGGTTTCCTACACTGCAGGCAGATTCTTTACCATCCAAGCCACCAGGGAGTTTTCCAAATTTGCTGACATATTGAGTGGAACATTTTAACAGCCTCATGTTTTGGGGTTTTAAATAGCCCAGCTGCAATTCCATCACCTGCAGTAACTTTGTAGTAATGCTTCCTAAGGCCCACTTGACTTTACACTCTAGTATGTCTGGCTTTAGGTGAGTGACCACACCATCGTGATTATCTGGGTCATCAAGACCTTTGTACAGTTCATCTGTGTATTGTTGCCACATCTTCTTAATCTCTTCTGCGTCTGTTAGGTCCATACCATTTTTGTCCTTTATTGTGCCCATCTTTGTCTGAAGTGTTCCCATGATATCTCTAATTTTCTTGAAGAGCGCTCTGATCTTTCCCATTGTATTGTCTTCCTCAATTTCTTTGCATTGTTCATTTTAGAAGGCCTTTTTATCTCTCCTTGCTGTTCTCTGGAACTCTACATTCAGTTGGATGAATCTTTCCCTCTCTGCCTTGCCTCTCATTTCTCTTCTTTCCTCAGCTATTTGTAAAGCCTTCTCAGACAACCACTTTGCCTTCTTGCATTTTTCTTGGGGATGGTTTTGGTCACTGCCCCCCATACAGTGTTACTAATTTCCACTCATAGTTCTTCAGGCACACACTCTACCAGATCTAATCCCACTGATCTATTTGTCACTTCCACTGTATCATCAGAAGTGATTTGATTTAGGTCATACCTGAATGACCTAGTAGTTTTCCTTACTTTAAGCCTAAAATTTGCATTAATGATATGCATTTTAATTATACTTGTTAAACATTATTTTCAGTGATTTCAAGCTTCAATAAGTTACCTTTCAAGTAACACTATACTGCTTCATGGGTAGTACAGACATTTTATAACACAGTATCTCCAGTTTTTCCCTCCCTGGAATTCTGTCAAGTTGACCTTTGAAGCAGTGAATAAGTCAGCAACTTTTCACTCTCACTTCTTAAGCTTTTTAATGTTTCATATGGGTTTTTTTTCTCCTCAGACTTATTTTTGATCAGCAACTTGAGTGCTTACAGTGTTTCTAAAAGTAATTGAAGCAAATAATTTTTAAGGAGCCTTATTAAAAACTTTGTCAGATATTTGTAGTCAGGTAGATCATAAGAGCATTTGGCCTGGCATTAGTAGACAGTTTGACTTTGTTTACCTTTCTTGGTATATTTATCATGTTTAGAACTAGTAGTCAGGTCCTTGAGCTTCTCAACTGGTTGTTGGCTTGTAAGTCTTCTAATATTATTTTGCAAAAGTATATTTGATCATGTCACTTCCCTACTTAAAAGAGCTTTTCCATGATTTCCTGCTGCTGCAGAATGCACCTAAATTCATTGGGAGAGCATGTTTGGTCTTCGGTAATCTGGCTTACGTACCTATTTCAGCTTTTTCAGCACTTCCCTTATGCACTCCTTAGCTGCATCCAAGTGCTCGTTTCCATCGTCACTCTTGGTGAGAGTGATTTTTCTTGCTACTCTCTCTCTCTCTGGCACTGTTTCTTCTCTTGGCAAAATATCAGTATTATTCAGACCTTTTTCTCATTGTCTCTAACAGACTGAGCAATTGCTATCTATTTTGTGCCTTTTGTATGTATCTTGATTGTAGCACTGACCTCCTTGTATCATGGTTATTTAGTTCATGTCTGATTTTCCACTAGCATTCAAGGGAGGCAGATATGGATGTGTTTTATATTTTTCTTTCTAGTCTCTGTGCCCAGTAAATATTATTAGCACCTAATGGGCACTCAATTGTGTTGAGTTACATTTGGCAATTTTTTAAAGATGGTATACAGATACAAGGGGAAAAAAAGTTATTTCTAGTGAAGGTATTTTTTGGATAGAATTGACATTTAATTTAAATCAGTAAATTTTGAGTAAAGCAGGTTGTTCTCCATAACTGTGGTTGGCTTTGTTCAATCAGCTGACAGCCTTAAAAAAAAGACTTGCCTCCTTCATGGAGGGGGAGTTTTGCCAGCACGTCCTGGGGATTCTAATTCTTCCCTGAGTCTCCAGCCTGCCTGTGCCTCCTGCAGAGTTTGGATTTGCCAGCCTGTAGAATCACATGAGCCAGTTCTGTAAAATAATGCACTTTTTCTACATATCCTGTTTGTCTAGAAAGCCCTAATACAGGAAGTTCACTTTTAAAAGTTTCTGCTCCTGTTCACTCTGTACATTAATTATGGAGTTTAAAAAAGGTTGACAGAAAGTTGTCTAGGACTTTGAGTAAAAAGTATCTTCCAACATAATTTTCCCTCTTGCTTACTTTTATTCATTCATATATAAATATACTATAAGTAATATATATTTATATATATATAAGGCCTAATTTACATACATTGACATGTCCAGATCTTACACAGTTCCATTAGTTTTGATAAAATCATACATAACCCCTATCAAAACACAAAAATTTCCATCACCCCGTAAAGTTCCCTTACACTCTGGTCCCCCTGAGCCTGAGCAGCACCTTTCTGATTTCTGCATTGAGAGATTTGATTTGCTTGTTCTTGAATTTCATATATACACATGGAATAATCCAGTATGTAATATTCAGTGTCTGGTCAGTTAAGCATAATGTGTTTCAGATTGAGCTGTGGTGTTTTTAAGTTATCACTATTTTGTTCCTTTTCATTGCTGACTAGTAGTCAGTGTATCAGTCTGTAGTCAGACTCTCCCGTGGCTTATCACTCTCCTATTGATGGATACCTGGGCTTGTTCCACTTTGGGGCTAATGTGGATAAAGCTGTTATAAACATTCTTGTGGAAAGCTTTTTGGCAATGTTTTCCACCTCTTGTAGATAAATATCTAGTAGTGGAATTGTTTGGTTCATAGGATAGCCTTATGTTTAACTTTCTAAAAATTTTGTTTCCATTTTTCTCTCCCACCAGTACACAGGAATTCCAGTTGCTTTACATTCTTCATGAATTTGCTGGTTTTTCTTTTTTTTTTCCATTTTATCATTTCTTATAGGTGTTGAGTGGTAGTATCTCTTACATTCCTCTTATAATTAAGATGTGGAACACTTTTCAAAGTGCGTATTGGCCATTCATATGCTTTGTTTCCTCATGTCTTTTTCCCTTTTAAAAACTGGGCTTATTGTCTTAGAGGAGTTTATACATTTTAGATAAAATCTTTTATTAGATTTTCTTGCCCATTCATTTTCTTAACGATGTCTTCTGATGAGACTTCTATTCCATCTTATCATGTTTTCCTTTTAGAATTAATGCTTTATGTGTCTTCCAAAAAAGCTTGTCTACCCAGACATTATGAAGATAGACTTTGTTTCTGGATTATAAAATCCAGAAAATTTATAGCTTTAAATTTTTATGTTTAGGCTTAGGATCGGCCTTGAATTAATTTTTGTGTGCGGCTTGAGGTAGAGGTCAAGGTCCTTTTCCCTTACGGATACTCAGTTCCAGCACCATCTGTTGAAGACTCTACTCACTGAGTCACTTTGGTGCTGTTGTCAAATTTTTGACTCTATATCCCTCAGCTTTGCCCACTTCCTTCTGAACTTTCTCTTCTGCAAGTAGTCTGTTTGGGTTTTGTATTTTTTGGTGACCAGTGACCATCATATCAATTTTGAAAAGTAACTGCATTTGTTGTGTGAAGGCCTAGTTCATTGTTTTAACACAGAAGGGACTTGAAAATCTAGTAAATAAGGGAAGCTGGAGGACACAAGATGGTAGTAGTGAAACAGTAAGATCTGGTTGTTAAGCAGTGGGCTGAAGCACTTGTGGGAGGGAGGTAAGGGCCCTAGCTGACACCTCTTATGGTGAATACTTCCCTTTTCTAGGCTTTAACATTTTAATTAGGAATAAATTCATTTTGTACCAACTGGTTTTCTTGTTCATGCCAATAATTGATTTTTATTTAAATGCTAGGCTGTAAAAAGGAAGCACAGAAAAATTTAAACCTCTCTCCTTCATGCACAATTTGGAGAATTCCTTACACATGCACTGACCTGTGTTTTGTGATTACAAAGGTTAAGAAATCATTAAAAAGAAAATTGGTGGTATGTGTGTGGGTCTCTTTATGCACCAGTTACCACATCCTTTTAATTATAGAAGCTTAATCATTTAATGATTGGGGGAGAGTGAAGATCCTCTGTAGTTTTCGGTTTTCACTGTTTTCCTTGCCATTCTTTACATGCTTACTGTTCCATAATTTTAGTATTTAGAACTTTAGTATTCTCTAATATAAAATTATTGTAGTTAAGGTCATTCCAAATTTATAAATTAAGAACTGACACTAATTTTGAAACATCCTATCCATCTTGCTCTCTTACTGAATTTTTAGTTAAATCATTGATACTAATGTTCTCCAGGTATACTAAGAACTGCCAAACTTGAAAGGGCTAGATAGTAAATATTGTAGGCTTTGCCATATGTCTCTGTTACAGATTCTTTCCTTTTTTGCTAGCCACTCTTTAAAAGAGAAAAAACCATTCTTAGCCCAGGAGCCATACTAACACAGACCTCAGGTATAGTTTGTCGACTACTGTATATCATGTATAAATAGTTTTTCTTTACCAACTCTTATGCCTCTGATCTGTGTATAAACAGTATATCCTATACTTCTAATACAGGATAGAACAGTTGTGGAGATAGTAAGCATCCTTGCCTTGTTCTTAACATTAGAACCACAGTCTCTAGTGTTTTCCTGTTATGTAAGATATTGACTTTAGGACTAAAAGAGTGTATATTTTTTATCATGTTAAATAAGCATTCAGCACTTACCATTCCTTGAATGTTTTTATAAGGAATGGGTTTTAATTTTGTGAAAATCTTTTTTAGCATCTACAAAAATAATCATGGGATTTTTCTCCCTTAGTGTATTAGGTCATCATGTATTTTCTTAATGTGATGTTGGATTTAGTTAATAATATGTTATTATGAAATTTTGAATCAGTACTCATATGATACTGGTTTGGGGTTTTTTTGTACTGTTTTTAACAATTTAGGTATACATCATAAATGTAAACATACCATGACTGTTATAGATCATAGAAACAGTTGGTAAGTTTTCCTTAGTTTTCATGTCTTGCAGCAGTTTATGGGGCATTAGAACTGTTCTGTTGAAAAGTTGGCTGGAATTCCTCTGAGACCCTGTGGGCCTAGTGCTTTTTTCTTAGGGTGGTTTCTTTTTCTAGAGAGATTGGCCTGTTTTAGCTTTATTATCTCTGTGTTCAATTTTGATAACCTGTATTTTCCTAACAAAGTACCCATTTCATTCAGGTTTTCAAACTTGTGGAGATAATAGTGATCATATAGTGATTTTTAAAATTTATTTTTATTTATCTTTGTGTATACTTGTGTTTGCTCTGTTCTTTTCCTCTGCCTCTTTTCCCGTCAGTTTACCGAGTGGTTGTCTTGTTTAGTTTAAAAAAACAAAACAGATTTTTGATTGTTAGGTCTGTTTGTTCTATTGTCTACTTCATTGATTTCATCTGTAATATTTCCTTATCTTTTAAAAACTGTCCACTTGCCTGAAATAACAGGCAAGTTATTTATTTTTACCCTTTCTGAATATCTTGGGATACAGTATGTGGTTAGGTCTAGTTTTATAAGCTACATTTTTCTTTTAGTAGCTGGGTTGTGTCTATTCACATTTATTTTTATGACCAATACTTGCAGTTGCAACTGTCTCACAGTATTTATAATTACTTGTGTTTTACTTGGTGTGTTTGTATTCCTTTTTCTATGATGTATAAGCTGATAAGAATACCACAAAAACTGGCATACAAATAGCAAAAAGGTAAATAGGCGATCAAAACAAAAATATAAACCTTAAGTGCCAGAAACTTTTTTAAAGAGCAAAGCCAACACAACAGTTTTATCTGCCTTTCCCTTTTCCTCTGTGTTTGTTACAGGCAGCATTTGCACATTAGTCATCCACCCTTACATTAATGTCTTAATAAAATGTATGTGGATACACTAAATCCTCAGTGCTCTTTTGCTGTAGTTTTTGCAGTTATTCTCTAGATTTCTGAAGAAGGGCTTCTGAGTGGTAGGTAGGTTCTTGTGTTTAAATGCCCAGGCCAAGATGTAAACACAAGTTTTCTTATTATGAACTCGGTGCTTTTTCTGCACCTCACTGCTTAGCTTTGTTGATTCATAATGAACGTGCAGACCGAAAGCCTTCCACTAGGTTTGTACTGAGTGTCTTTATTGCTAGTGAAGCATGAACTTTGTAGTCTGGTTTGGGTTACTTTTCTTGTTGCTTTTTTTAGAAGGTTGTTTTAACTGTTCTTCCTTTTATCCTACAGGACCAAGCCATATGTCATTCTATGTTCGAACCCACAAAGGGGCTACGCTTTCTCAGTGGTCTCTTGGCAACGGCACCCCAGTCACAAGTAAAGGAGGGGACTACTTTGTCTTTTATTCTCACGGACTCCAGGCCTCCGTGTGGCACTTCTGGATAGAAGTACAGGTGGGAAGCTCCCAGCATTGCTTGTATCAGTGATCAGGTTCCCAGGTGGTATTTGGCAAGACCCTTGGGATCAGTCAGTATTCTGCCTCCTTAGAGCTAGAGAACTAATCAACTTTCTCCTGCAGGTCTTGGAAGAACAGCCTGAAGGAATGGTCACTGTGGCCATTGCTGCCCACTATTTTTCTGGGGAAGACAAGAGATCCTCCCAGCTGGATGCTCTGAGAGAGAAGTTCCCAGATTGGACATTTCCCTCTGCCTGGGTGTGCACCTACAATCTCTTTGTATTTTAATCTTGTGGATAAGCTCTAAGTACATGTCCAGTGGGATACTCCATGTGGCATAGTTTCTCCTTAATGTTGCATGGACGGTCAGTGAATTTTAACAAGCATATGTTCAAAGAGCTTTGTGGGCTAACACTCTTCAGGGCTGAGCATGATCTATAATGGTTATGCTGTGAAGTAGAGTGCATGTCCCTTTTGACACTTGAAAATACCAGTTTTCTGGCACTTAAGCACACGTGGGTACTACACACATGTCATTTTATATGACCTTAAGGACAAAAGCCAGCAAACCAGTTTTAATAGTTGAACCCTTAGGATCATGAAAGATGCAGAAGGTACTGTAAATCCCTTGTTAATGAGACAAATGATATTTCCAGTTAAAGCCCAAGACCATTATTTTGTGTGTCAGTAGATGGTAGGTAAAGTGTCACAGGAGTTAATGATTGGTCATAAGAAATAATTGAGATGAAGACTGGCTTCTGAGGCCCCAGCCTGTGCTGGGAGCTGTGCTTCTCTGCGCAGCCTTGTGGGCAGTCTTTAGAGTGTGCTTGGTGGCTCTGAGGCCCTAGTATTCTGATGTGGAAACCTGTATTGAATTGCTGGCTCCTGTCCTTCAGACACGTGGTCACTAAGATCCATCGTTGGGATGCTTTTCTGAGGTGGTTTTAAATACCCATTTCCTTCTGGGGTTTCCAGGCTCTTTTGGTTTAGAATACTGTTTGTGGGAGTACAGGACATGAACTTCCCTCAGAGCACTGAGTTGCCATGGTGGCTATTCTGGGGGTGGAAGGAGAGTGAGAGTAGCTGGGCATTTTATATTTATTCTGTCCATTTCTTTAAGAATCTTGTTATCCAAGGTTAATCCTTCAGGGCATAATATTATTGATGCACTGGGTCCTTGTTTTCTAGCCAATTGAACAGGTTAGTTTCTCAGTAACTTACTGTGTCTGGCAGAGCTGGCTTTCCTGAGATTCGAGGCTGTGGCTTGCACTGGAGTGTCCTTCTGCAACTGTCGTTATAGCTGTTGGTGTTTAGGTCCTGCACAAAAGCAGCTCTAGGACTTAGAGGTGCTTTGCATGTTAAGGAAGATGGCTGTTGGCTCCAGCAGTGGAAGAGTTTGGTGAGAGCAATGGTAAATTCTGCTAGCTTTTTTTCCATTAAAAATGTAAAAAGTTAGACAGTTTTTGTCTTTAGCAAGTCTAGGCTTAAAAAAAAAAAAAAAACACTTTTTTTTTTTTAAAGAAAAGCCATAGTAAAACAAACAAAACAGTGGCACTCGAATCTGCCTGAACAGAAAGAGCATAGCAGTATGTGTCTTTGAAATTACTTCTTAAAGCTGCTTGTCCGATGTATACAGTGTGCATTCTGAATCACGCTCCTCATATTTCCTTAAAAACTGAGCCCACACAGACAGCAGGGTTACAGCCAGAGCTGAATGGTAGGTACCATGCTGTCACATGCATGGACACTGGAACCAATCAGTGCTTTTCCTGGACTTCGTAAGAACCAGAGAGTTGACCCTTGAACAACACAGGGATTAGGAGTGCTGACCTCTGCACTGTTGAAAATGTGCATCATCACACCCCTGTATACAAGGTTTTGCATCTGTGGATTCAACTATGGATCATGTAGTACTGTAATATCCATTTAATGAAAAATCCCTGTATAATTGGACCTGTAGTTCAAACCCATGTCAAGGGTCAGCTGTATCACTAGTCTTAGATGATTCAAGTGACACACACAGTTTGCTTTTATAGACTCACAATTGTGGAGAAAAATAGTATCTAAGTGAATTTCAAAATACAGGCATATTTTCTGTTCCTGTGGTTGAGCTGAAATAGATTACTGGCAATTATTTATAGGGAAAAGAAAAGCAAACTTCCAAATGTGGAGGAAGGGCATTACCTGAGTTCCCTGTGGTTCTCCCCAACCGGGAAGCATGTCAACAACTCCTTTTTGATAATAATCATGGTTTTCGTTTTGCCTTTATTTTCCTATGTGGACAGTTTGCTCTTGTTTTGGTTTTCTTTGGCATTATAAAGCTCTAACGTTGTAGGTGGTCAGTAACAAGATGCACATTAGACTCAAGGCATGCTTAATATTCTGGGGGACTGCTTTAATACCAAAAGTGGTTAAATAATTGCACACAATACTCATGGCTCTTAATATGCACACCGTCAGATCAGCAGTCTAAAGAACTTGTTAGTTTTTGCACAGCACTGCACATTTGGGTAAAGTGTGAAGGATTGTGATTTTGAAGAAATTCTTAAAAATTTACCTAAGAGTGACGGTTGCATGCAGTATTTCTGTTTCCATACTTTTAGCAGATGTACATAGGCATGATCGGATTTCTAAACCGTCACCACCACTTAAGAAGCCAGCCTGTGGACTCAGGAAGCTGTAGGAAGAATGAATATGTCTGTTGATTTCTTTTCACTGGTTTGCTAGGGATGAATTGTTGCCTTATAGTTTAACTGAAATAAACGTTAAATACTAGTCAGTATCACTAACAGAGAAACAGACCATCATTGTTTATATTTTTCTGTAACCCCCTCATCTAAAGAGTTATTTTAAATCCATAAAGCCTTTTAGAGCTTTAAAAAAAAAAAAAAAAACTTTGCTGTTAGAAAGACATAGTCGGCGCCTGTGGGTATAATTGCTATTTTTAAAGGGTCAGGTGAGCAAAAAGAACTCAACATGGCTTCAACTGGAATCCGTTTTACTGTGGAATGCAATTGTGCATTTGAATTTCACAGAAATTAAATGTTGAGCCTACAGCCCATTTAGCAGTGTTATCACTGTTGGCAAAGAAAATCACTGAAGGGCTAATAAAGGATGTTCTTTCATTGGGGGATGGGGGGGGAGAAAATACTATCTATCTTTCAGCCAGAGAGTGACCCGCTGCTTACAAGGAAGGCACACACACCACCAGGCCCCAAAACAGAGAACCCACGTGTGAGCTCCAAGAGGTCTGTGCAAATTACCTCCCTTCCCAAGTGAGTTCTCCCAGAACAGTTCCGTACAAGGTGAAGCAGCCAAATAGCTTATGTTCTCAATAATACCTTGTCTTGTAGGGCCAATAAAGCCAAAATGCATCTATGCCTCCTTATGTCTGTTTTTATTCAAAAAAACTTCTTGGGCATTTTTGAAGTGCATCAGTACTTTTCTTTTGATACTACCATTTCCTGATTAGTGAAAATACAAGTGTATTAATAATTTCTTTTCTTCAAGTTTGGCCTATATTATGACCAAAATGAGATTTAGCCCAGGAATGGAATGTGGGTTTAACACCTAAAAGTCAACATAATATACCATATTATTAGAATAAAGGACAACAATATAATCATCTCAACAGAACTGAAATTTTTTTTGACGAAGTTAACACCTCTTTATGATAAGTTAATAGAAGGGAACTTCCTCAACCTGATAAAGGTCATCTATGAAAACTCAATAGCTGACATCCTAATGTATAATGAAAAACTCAGTACTTTCCCCCTAACATCAGAAAGACGAGGATATCTACTTACTGCTTGGAGGCTCTAGCCCAGGCTGTAATTATAGATGACATGATTTTCTATATAGGAAATGCAAAGGAATCCACATAAAAAAACTATTATATAGTTAGTTAGTAAGTGAATTCAACAGTGTTGTAGGATGCAATTGCAACATAGAGAAATCAATTATTTCTATATACTAACAAACAATAATCCAAAAAATATAAAACAGTTCTATTTGCAATAGCATCAAGAATAAAATACTAATAAGCTTATTAAAAGTACCTATAAAACCCTCCTGAAAGAAACTGAAGCCATGAATAACTGGAAAGACACTCCATGTTCATGGGCTGGAAGGCATATTATCAAGATGACAAGATTTTCCAAAAATTGATCTGAATATAATCCTTATCAAACTTATAGCTGCCTTATGTGTGTGTGTGTGGGGATACACACAACAAGCTGATTCTAAAATTTATATAGAAATGCAAAGGACACAGAAGAGCCAAAATGGTCCTGAAAAAACTTAACGTCTCTCACGTTCAAAACTTCCTTCTAAGTAGCAACAGTAATCAAGACAATGTAGTACTGGCATCAAGGAAAGACCTAGAAATCAATGTAATGCAACCGACAGTTCCAGAAATAAACCCATTCATTTGTAGTCAATTGATTTTTGACAATTCAATAGGAAAAAAAATCTTTTCAGTAAATGGTGAACTTTTCAGTAAATTATAACAACTGAATAGTCACATACAAAAGGACAAAGTTAGACCTCTTCATACCATATACAAACATTAACTCAAACTGGATCAAAGACATAAATGTAGGTGCTAAAATATAAAACAGAAAAAAACATAAGCATAAATCTTCATAGCCTAGGATTCGGAAATGGTTTCTTGGATATGACAGCCAGAAGTTCAAGGAACCCAAGAAAAAGTTGGGGACTTCACCAAAACAAAAAACTTTATGTCTCAAAAGACAGTATCATGAAAGTGAAAAGCCCTCAGAATGAAAAAACATTTGCAAAACATAACTGTCTAGAATATATAAAGAACTCTTGCAAGTCAACAATAAGATAAATAACCCATCTGTGAAGTGGGCAAAAGGATGTGAATACACAGTTTTCTCCAAAGAGATGTGAATGGCTAATAAACCATATAAGAAAAGATGTTAGCCATCAGGGAAATGTAAATCTAAACCATAAGATACGACTTCATACATAACTCAGATGGCTATAACCAAAAATACAAAAACAAAAGTGGACAATAGAAACTTGAACCCTCATCCACTACTAGTGGAAATGTTTTCTTCTTTTAAAATGGTACAGGCATTTTGTAATACAGTTAAGCATTCCCCACACCCACCCCCAAATTAACCAGTTACCATAACCCAACGTTTCCACTCCTAAAGAGAACTGAAAACATGTCCACATAGAAACCTGCATATCAGTGTCATGATGAATGATGGTCCGAGTGGAATCCATCCAAATGTCCCTCAACTGATGAGTAAAGAAATATATCCATAAAATGATATGCCCATGTACATTTTAAATATAAATTTCTAGTTATAAGGAAAATTCTAAAAGCTGGAATTATATAATGAAGCATGACTTTTAATACATATATTTTTTGCTGTTAACTTGATGAATAAACAAAAAGTTCATGTAATGGTTTTATTGCCCTTTACCAAGTTAAAAAAAAATACACATTACAGAAGTAGCAGCAATTTTTAATTACAAGCAAAGGTTGACTCTACCCCCAAATAACTTCTTGTTTTGGTATCAGCAAATAATTTAAACTTCAAATAGTTATACTAAATATTTAAATTCATTGGTTAAATATGGCTTAAACAGTCAAATACGTGATCCAAACAAGGAAAAATTAAAATATGATTTTAAAAATTAAAGTATATAACAAACTACCAAAGAAAAGTTTTTCTGTAAAGCTGCCAATCTTTTTGTCTTGGGGCCACCTATATCTGTGGTTGCAAAACAAGTATTTTATACAAGAAAAGTTTCGGTCATGGCATTAACCGTAGGAAAACGGTTAACTTAATGGTGTCCTGCTTTTAAGAGTGCAAGATGAACCCAGCAGCACATTAGGATATCTGAAAGGATCATGGCTGTTTACAATGGTGAATCATTTTTATTGACTAAAGACTCAAACCAAACACAAAAGTAATGCTAGTTCTTCTCATAATGGACTAGGACAAGAGAAGAATTTCTTCAGTTTCTTGCTGGGCTGCATGGACTCACATGGGAAACATTTTCTGTCTTAAGATTCAGGGAAAGGTGGTTTAAAACAAAGGCTTAAATAAACATAGCACCAGAAGGGCCAGGTACCAGTAATCACATATTCCACCTATTCAAGAGTTTTAGTATGTGAAAGTATTGCACTTTTAATGTGAAAAGTAAGTGATAGTAAATTATCAAACTCAGTAATTTAAAACCGTTGATGACTTTTGAACAAAACATTTTTCAAATTTGAGTTTCCCTTCAAAGGAAACCTGGCTAGGACAACTAAATCTAGCCATTAATTTTAAAAAGCAAGGATAGAGGACCAAGTTTTATTTCTAAACTGTAATTGCACTATGAGAGGAGAGGCTGTTTTACATAGTGGTATGAATTTGGTCCACATCAAATACGTTGTTATTATAAAAATAAGTTTGTTTTTGTAAAAAATAACATTGCATTCCTTTGTTCAAATTGCACAGTACAAATAAGCTATCTAAATTAATACTGTTATAAGGTAATTGACATACATACAGTGGATATGTGTTTAGTTTGAAGCAACTGAGTCTGCAATTATGTTTTCATAATGTATGAAAACTAAAATTTAAGTCGTATCTAGAAATACATAAAATATTTTAAAAGTTATGATGAAGAATGCATTCTTTACATACTAATTTTTAGTAGCCATGATAATACAGGATTCAGCAGTCTATTTACATAGAGTTCATTTTTATTCAATTTACAAAAGCAATAAATAAGAAACTACATTAATTTGCACAAAACCTGTTTCATTTCATGATCAGTGTGACCATTTCTGTTACCTTATGACCAAACCAATAAATCTGTCTTCCTCTATGAAGAGTGCTTATATCTGGAAAGAAGAGCAAGCCCTGTCTTTGTTCTAAGAGTGAGTATCTATAGCCATGCAGAATCCAGCATAAAACCTTACAAATTATAGTACAAGCCCTAAAAATAGGAACAGTGCCTTTGAGTATATTTACACAAAATTATTCACAAAAAGATACGATTCTTTGATACAAAATAGTTTAGTGGTATCTAATAGCATAATTGATAAGAACTCCTCAGGCCTCTGCCTACACTCACCTAGTAGGAACCAAGCTAGACAAAAAGCAGGCACACTGACACAGGTAAATCGCTTCTGTCCATTGAGGACCGGGATTAACAGGCTAGAAGAGGAGCATCTTCCAGGTGCCTGTTATACCGGGGCAGGCGTCTATTCAGAGGCCCAATTAGGGAGTCCAGTGCTCTTGATCCAGGGGGCATACAGGTAGCTCAAGTACTTGATGAGCTACAGCAAGCACCTTAGCATTTATTTTTAAAAAGCAGTCCGGAACACACACTGAACCAGAAAACATAGGAAGCTTTAAGTAGTGAAAAAGTAAGCTCATCTGGGGCAAAACAATCCCTGTGGTTTAAGAGCTACCAATCTTTAAGAAAACCAAAATGTTCGCATGTACATCTGTACAATATTCTGTACAACTTTCCACTGCAGCTTAAAAAAAACTTATGAAAGATGATCTTTTTTTGATATCACATTTTTATGGACTCAAGATTTTGTAGAGGAAAAAGTTAAAATTTAATAATACCTTACCAGAGTCTCTGAGCTGTGTTCTCTCCCTGGTTAAATTTTCCAACTAGGTCACAGTGTCCTCAGTTGCACGCTGATGCTAATTAATACTGCCCGTGGTGATGGTACTCACTGTTGTTAGGACACAGAACAGTCGTAAGTCCCATCTTGAAAAGGTTCCTCCTCCTCTCCTCGCGTTGTGTCCTCCTCTTTCCGGCTGACCAAACTGCTACCTCCGACCTCGCCCTGGGGGATGCTCCCATGGCCCGAGGAGCTCCTGTTCTCCTCTGCCCGGGGGCTAGTCTGTTCAGGAGTCTTACCCACAGTCATCGGCTGGAAGGCTTCAGGCTGGACCTGCTCTTCTGTTATCTCACTAAGCTTCTGCAGGTGTGGCTTAATGATGTTTAAAAATGGCTTGTATCCAGGACTAAGCAGAAGAAAAAGGAAATTAGCTCTTATTAGCCACATTCAAAAGGCTCCATAGCGTGTTATGGATAGATTCTTACTAAGCACTGATACAGCAGGGTCAGTGATAGATTATGGGGTACAGGAGGAGGCACAGAGGTGGTAGGAAGGGAAAGGGTTTGAGACGCCAAGGCCCTCATGGAGAGGGCTACACGTGATGTAAGTGTGAGCACAAACAGCAAAGATGGATATTCTTTATCCAGTATTGCAATTAAAAAGCATATTCTATAATCATCAACACCATTAATAGGATTTTCAGACTTGAAAAACAGGACCTTCAGAGAACATTTAACCTAAATGAATTTGGCAATTAAGGAAGACTAGACCCAAGTGAGGGAAATCCCAAATCCACAGGTAACTGGTGAGAAAGGGGGTAGATTCCAGGCTCTTCTAACTTCCATTCACTATTCTTATTTTGGGCTTGTCAGTAACTGCCATGGAATGTTCAACTCACACAGACCTTAAATTTTTATCTTGTTTTTAGGTTATCACCTTCAATTCCACAGAACTAGAAATCTCAAGTCCACCCTAGTTCTAAGGTCAATTGTACTGTATTAGTTCTCAGTGACACACATTCACTGACAACAATGGATATGACTCATTCAAAATAACTGGGTCTAAAATGGTATCTAAAGAAAATAATCTTAAAAATGAATATACAAAAGGAGTTTTTATTTCCAGCAACCTACAAATCTCCAAATAAATGAACCAGAAGTAAGCCTTAATGTGAAAGGGAAGGAGTCAAGGTAACAAGCCTAATAACTTACCAATCTGTGGAGGCCCATCGGTCCACAGCGTGCAGCCCTGTCTTTATGTTCTGTAACATCTCTCCATCTACCTCTGAAGTCTGTATAATAACCAAAATCTGGTTGATTATTGAGGATTCTCTAAGAATCAGGCCTATAACAATGCACCAGTCCAGACATCCTGCCTCCATGAAGATGTGGAGCAAATACCTATATACAGAAGCAGAAACACAGTGACTGATGCTAGGAAGGATCTATGGATGAAGAGATGGGCAGTCGTTATCGGGAAAGCAGCCTATACAGCCAATTTGCCCAAACACCCTGAGGAGGCATTCTATGCTTCCAAAATGCTGAGAAACTTACCGAAGCTGGACCTGGGATTTGTGAGGCCCTTTACTCGCCAACTCCATGGAGATATGCTCCAGCTCTGACTGGGTTAGACTGAGTGTGGAGAAATTTTCATCCACCATTGTCCAGTCTCCGTCCACCATGGAGCTACTTTCAGTCAAGTCCGTGGCTGAACCAATACTGCATTCATCACCTGATGAAGAATTGTCAAAAGTCACAAACTAGCTTAATGTATGTTTTCCTTTAATTAAAAATATTAGCTCTCTCTCAGATGTTGCTTCCTCTTTAGGATTTTGAGACCAAAACAGTAAATCCACTACTAAAATTCCCATGTTACATTAAATAGTAGAAGATATTAAAAAAAATCATCAGAGAGGTAACCAGGCATTATGTGCCATGGAAAAGAAAAATACACCACTACCTATTAAGCAGTCTTGCCTACCTCTAGAAACAACAACAAACCTAGCTATAATTTGTTCAAGTCTTTTTTGGGGGGAGGGAGGTGCCACACAGCTTGTGGGATTTTAGTTTCCAGGTCCTTGAGGCAGTGAGAATAGAGTCCTAACCACTGGACCACCAGAGGATTCCCAATCAAGTCTTTAGATTCAGTCACCAATCTACAAGAAATACAGAAACTGTTTAAACCACGAAGATGCAATCAACTAAAATCCAATCATGAGAAAATCCACAGAAGCAAGTCTCTTCAATGAATAAATTGCAAGAAGAAAAAAAGAGATGAGGAAGGGGAACAAGCACTAAAAATGGAATTTAAGAAACATAATCACTGTGTATGAATCTTATTTGGCTCTTGATTCAAAGTATTCTTGGGCTTCCCTTGTGGCTCAGCTGGTAAAGAATCCACCTGCAATGAATGCGGGTTTGATCTCTGGGGTGGGAAGATCCTCTGGAGAAGAGAACGGCTACCCACTCCAGTATTCTGGCCTGGAGAATTCCATGGACTGTATAGTCCATGGGGTCGCAAAGAGTCAGACACGACTGAGTGACTGTCACTTTCTTTTAAACCAAAAAATATTATGACATTGTAAAACAGCTGGAATTTGAATACTTACTGGATATTTGATGGTATTAAGGAATTACTGTTAAACTTTTAGAGAGATGTGGCATTATTTTCAAAAAAGTCCTTTTAGAAATATATACTGAAACATTCACAAATAAAACATATCGTATCTTAGATTTAGTTCAATAATACAGGAAGGAGAAAGTGTTTTATCAACAAATTTATTCATGAGTTGGTAATAACTGAAGTGGGGGTTGGAGGGAAGGTGTCCATTATAGTATTATTTATCCTTTTAAAATATGTTTGAAATGATCTCTTTAAAAAGTTTTCTAAAGAAAAGCAATGATGCCACCTCAGGTCCATTAGGATGCTACTATCAACAAAATCATCAAAGAAGTGTTGGCGAGGATGTGGCAAAACTGGAATCCCTGCCAGTGTTGATAGGAATGTAAAGTGGGGTTGCTGCTATGAGGAAAAAGTTGAAAATAGAATTACTACATGAGCTGACAATCCCCAGAAGAATTGAAAACGGTCTCAAAGAGACTTCCCATATTCACAATACTCCCCCGTTCTTTGCAGCATAATTCACAATAACCAAAAGGTGGAAGCAATGCAAGTGGCCACTGATGAATGGATACACAAAATGTGGTTTGAACACAATAGAATATTGCCCAACCCAAAAAAGGAAGGAAATTCCCATGCATGCTACAAGGATGCAAACTTTGAGAACATTATCTAAGTGAAATAAGCCAGACACAAAAAGACAATTACACAGGGACAGAAAATAGAATGTAGCTGTCTGGAGTTGGGGGAGGGAGAGATGGGGAGTTTTCTTTAATGGGTATAAAGTTTTGCTTTTGCAACATAAAAAAGAGTTTTGCAGGTTGGTTGCCCAACAATATAAATAAACTGTACACTTAAAAATCCTTAAGGTAGTAAATTTTACATGTATTCTACTATAATAAAAGAAGCCATGGCTTCTATATGCCTCCCTACATAGAAGCAGCTCAGGTAACAGAGATGACACACTGAAAATCAAACATCAGGTGAATGCCTGGCCATTAAAAACCTGCAGAAAATCAGATCAACTGCTACTTAAGTTCCTATATAAATCTAAACAACATAAATCACTTTAAAGCTTCTTCAATTTGTAATTCACCCATTACTATAATTGCAGAAGTTGACACACATTTTTTGGTAAAGGGTCAGACTAATATCTTAGGCTTTGAAGGCTGAGATGCAAAATTAAGGGTATCACGCAGGAATTTACAAGAGAAAAAAATTTTCCCATAATTTTTTTACAGCTGAAATAAAAAACAGAAGGTAATTGTTAACAATTTTTTACAATACAGGTCCACCTATGAGAAGCATGGAATTCTTTACACGTGGACAAAGTTTTGCTTACTTGAGGTTCAAAGTTAGTGTTTTTGTATCATCAAAATTGATTACAAAGGTTCATTTATTACTGTTTAGTGAGGTTTTACCTGTTTCATTTATGTAAAATAAACACGGCAAAGTATAATCAAGGTCATTTTGGCTTTGGGCTAGTAACTATTCACCTCTCCAGCAGATACTAATGCTAATTCTCAAGGACACATCTTGAAATAAGTGAAGCTCTCTTGAAATGCTACATATGGCATATAAACTTTCCTCCAAAGAAACTAATGAGGAGCTAGGATTTAAAATGATATCTACCTTTATTAGATAAAGGTGACAGGAAGGCATCTTGCATCTGTGGCCCGAGAGATGAGGCTGTGTCTATTTCATGATGAGCAGGGCCAATGTTGCCGAGCCAGCTCTGACTTCGTTGGACATTAGAGACACCAGCATCTATCTCGAGGTTTAAAAATGCGTCAGTTGACTGTGACTTTAACAGCTGCTCTCCCACTGCAAGGTAGGAAACAAAGGGGAAAAAAAAGGGGGGAATTAAAGGTACACACACTGCCATTTCCAATTCAGTTCTTTCAGCTTCTCTTCCCCCACCAACCCGAAATACTAAAAGTTCGAAGCCAATTAATGTCCCTACACCGCCATCACCCATCCATGAACCATGGAGGCTGGACTGGAACAGAATGGACTGACTAGATAATGCCACCCAGCAGTCATCTTCTATCATTGTTTAACTTACTAGAAACTAGGCAAAACCTTATTCATCCTTAAATGATTTTCCTTGGTTTTAAGATGACATGAAACTTCCAAATGCCATAATAAAAAGGGTTTTGTTTGAATTTTCATAAGTAATAGTGATTACAACCTGAACTAAAAAACCTAAAATTTTTTTTTTACCAAAATACAGTTCACTTTTCCCTCTCCTAATTTAGAAGATGGCCCAAGCTCTCAAAGATGCATTTTTACCATTTCTCTGGAATGAATCCTGTCAGGTAAGCCACAATTTAGCTCATTTTGAGATCTGTGACTAACCAATGCCAAAGTGAAAGTGAAAGTCACTCAGTTGTGTCCAACTCTTTGCGACCCCATGTACATTAGAGTTCATGGAATTCTCCAGGCCGCAATACTGGAGTGGGTAGCTGTTCCCTTCTCCAGGAGATTTTCCTGACCCAGGAATTGAACCGGGGTCTCCTGCATTGCAGGAAACTTCCTACAAAAAAAAAGTGTGATAGCTTCTATACTCAGTCAATGCTCAACTTGTTGATAATCTGAGAAAACAATTGGTTGGATTTATAAATTAAACTTCAAAGTCATAAGACCTAGAGACACATGATCTACTTTTATTTACATCCTTAGTCAAATCGTGGATGTTCCAACTGATCTACAAAAAGTCAGCTTTTATCTAAGCTTGGAATGAAAAGACTTCCTTGAATATCAATTAACAGAAAAATGTCTAAACATTTGGAGCAAATACAATTCTTGTATAAGTAACACAAAGCCTCTAATTACCTGTTCGGTATTTTCCATTTTTGAAAGGAGAACTGACAGAAGAAGCTGGGATGATGGGAAGTGGCCAAAGGAAATCTTTGTGGAGCCTCTTCAGGGCCAACACGAAGTTGTCTACTCGGGCAGCACGGGTACGCTCCTTGCACAGCCAACTAATGAGTTCAAAGCCTAACTGGGCTGCAAAGCAGCCGAGATCCTTTAGCCGAACTTCTTCTAAGAGACGCCGAGCGTGTCTCCAGAGCATCATATCAATATACATGTTCTCAGCACAGTCACTGTCTTTGCTCCATCTGTAAGTGGGAACACAAGTAAGCTACAGAACAATCTTCACATACTTCTTATGAAGTAGCACTGAAAATGCTGACAAGGAGGTAAGAGATTTGAGGGAAGAGGAAGATCAAGTATTAGAGCTTGTTGAGCAATAGCTGGAACACAGTAAGTAGCCTCTTAAACATGTCTGTAAAATAAAAGTACAGAATAGAAAACAAACAGGAGACTGACAAAGCCAAACCAGGAAGGGGATAATGACTGGATGAAGTAAAGAAAGGAAGTAAATAAATGCTGTATTTGAAAAGACCAATGAAAAGAGGGAAGGAGATCAGATCAAGGAGATTAAAGAGAAGGAAAGTGAAATGTAGTCTCTTAATGTGAGTTATACAGACACATAAGAAAAAAACAGATTTAAAAAAATGAACGACTAAATATCATCTATTATCCCTTACTCCTATGAACTGATGTGTTACAACTGGTTTGGTACTGGGGTGATGGGGTGCCTTCAGAGAGAGCAGTACTGAAGCAGGACTACCTGCATTCTGAACTTGGCTCTGCCACACAGTTTTGTGAATACAAAGCAAGTTTATTTTTCTGGGCCTCTGTTTTTCACCTGTATAATGTGGATAATAACAATATATTTACCCATATGGAGCTGTTACTGAAAGACCTATACACAGAAATGTTTAGAATTGTGCCTGGCATTCAGTGAGCACTTAGTATATATTAAACACCACTTACTTTCAGGGTATAGCTGAGTAGCTACTGTTTGCCTGGCAACTGTTTTATAGTCTTTCACGGTTGCATTTAACTTGTTTATGGTGTGTGTGTGTCTGAGTGTGTCTGTTGGGAATGCGGGTGTATTAATGGTTCTGATATGAAAAAGCTGTAAAACATCACAATAAAAATGTTCAGTAAGCTCTCATTCTGTGTCAGACACTGTAGCAAGAATATACACAGGATGTAAAAGAAAGGATTAGGGAAGAGAAAAAAACCAAGAGCCAAGACCACATAACAACACAGGAGGGAACACAAGGACCTCACAAAACAGGAAAATCTATTTTTTTTAAAATAAATTTATTTATTTTAGTTGGGGGCTAATTACTTTACAATATTGTAGTGGTTTTTGCCATACATTGACATGAATCAGCCATGGGTTTTCATGTGTTCCCCATCCTGAACCCCCCTCCCACCTTCCTCTCCATCCCATCCCTCTGGGTCATCCCATTGCCCCGGCCCTGAGCATTTGTCTCATGCATTGAACCTGGAATGGTGTTCTGTTTCACATATGATAATATACATGTTTCAGTGCTATTCTCCCAGAACGTCCCACCCTCACCTTCTCCCTCAGAGTCCATAAGACTGTTCTATGCATCTGTGTCTCTTATTCTGTCTCGCATATAGGGTTATCGTTACCATCTTTCAAATTCCATATATATGCATTAGTATACTGTATTGGTGTTTTTCTTTCTGGCTTACTTCACTCTGTATAATGGGCTCCAGTTTCATCCATCTCAATAGAACTGATTCAAATGTGTTCTTTTTAATGGCTGAGTAATATTCCATTGTGTATATGTACCACAGCTTCCTTATCCATTCGTCTGCTGATGGACATCTAGGTTGCTTCCATGTCCTGGCTATTGTAAACAGTGCTGCGATGAACATTGGGGTACACGCGTCTCTTTCAATTCTGGTTTCCTCAGTGTGTATGCTCAGCAGTGGGATTGCTGGGTCATATGGCAGTTCTATTCCCAGTTTTTTAAGGAATCTCCACACTGTTCTCCATAGTGGCTGTACTAGTTTGCATTCCCACCAACAGTGTAAGAGGGTTCGCTTTTCTCCATACCCTCTCCAGCATTTATTGCTTGTAGACTTTTGGATAGCAGCCATTCTGACGGGTGTGAAATGGTACCTCATTGTGGTTTTGATTTGCATTTCTCTAATAATGAGTGATGTTGAGCATCTTTTCATGTGTTTGTTAGCCATCTGTATGTCTTCTTTGGAGAAATGTCTGTTTAGTTCTTTGGCCCATTTTTTGATTGGGTCGTTTATTTTTCTGGAATTCAGCTTCAGGAGTTGCTTGTATATTTTTGAGATTAATTGTTTGTCTGTTGCTTCGTTTGCTATTATTTTCTCCCATTCTGAAGGCCGTCTTTTCACCTTGCTTATAGTTTCCTTTTTTGTGCAAAAGCTTTTAAGTTTAATTAGGTCCCATTTGTTTATTTTTGCTTTTATTTCCAATATTCTGGGAGGTGGGTCATGGAGGATCCTGCTGTGATTTATGTCAGAGAGTGTTTTGCCTATGTTTTCCTCTAGGAGTTTTATAGTTTCTGGTCTTACGTTTAGATCTTTAATCCATTTTGAGTTTATTTTTGTGTGTGGTGTTAGAAAGTGTTCTAATTTCATTCTTTTACAAGTGGTTGACCAGTTTTCCCAGCACCACTTGTTAAAGAGATTGTCTTTTCTCCATTGTATATTCTTGCCTCCTTTGTCGAAAATAAGGTGTCCATAGGTGCGTGGATTTATCTCTGGGCTTTCTATTTTGTTCCATTGATCTATATTTCTATCTTTGTGCCAGTACCATACTGTCTTGATGACTGTGGCTTTGTAGTAGAGCCTGAAGTCAGGCAGGTTGATTCTTCCAGTTCCATTCTTCTTCCTCAAGATTGCTTTGGCTATTCGAGGTTGCTTATATTTTCATACAAATTGTGAAATGATTTGTTCTAGTTCTGTGAAAAATACCATTGGTAGCTTGATAGGGATTGCATTGAATCTATAGATTGCTTTGGGTAGTATACTCATTTTCAATATATTAATTCTTCCAATCCATGAACACGGTATATTTCTCCATCTGTTTGTGTCCTCTTTGATTTCTTTCATCAGTGTTTTATACTTTTCTATATATAAGTCTTTTGTTTCTTTAGGTAGATATATGCCTAAGTATTTTATTCTTTTTGTTGCAATGGTGAATGGTATTGTTTCCTTAATTTCTCTTTCTGTTTTCTCTTTATTGGTGTATAGGAATGCAAGGGATTTCTTGTGTTAATTTTATATCCTGCAACTTTACTATGTTCATTGATTAGCTCTAGTAATTTTCTGGTAGAATCTTTAGGGTTTTCTATGTAGAGGATCATGTTATCTGCAAACAGTGAGAGTTTTACTTCTTCTTTTCCTATCTGTATTCCTTTTATTTCTTTTTCAGCTCTGATTGCTGTGGCCAAAACTTCCAAAACTATGCTGAATAGTAGTGGTGAAAGTGGGCATCCTTGCCTTGTTCCTGACTTTAGGGGAAATGCTTTCAATTTTTCACCATTGAGAATAATGTTTGCTGTGGGTTTGTCATATATAGCTTTTATTATGTTGAGGTATGTTCCTTCTATTCCTGCTTTCTGGAGGGTTTTTATCATAAATGGATGTTGAATTTTGTCAAAGGCTTTTTCTGCATCTATTGAGATAATCATATGGTTTTTATCTTTCAATTTGTTAATGTGGTATATTACATTGATTCATTTGCAGATGTTAAAGAAACCTTGCATTCCTGGGATAAAGCCCACTTGGTCATGATGTATGATCTTTTTAATATGATGATGGATTCTGTTTGCTAGAATTTTATTAAGGATTTGTGCATCTATGTTCATCAGTGATATTGGCCTGTAGTTTTCTTTTTTTGTGGCATCTTTGTCTGGTTTTGGAATTAGGGTGATGGTGGCCTCATAGAATGAGTTTGGAAGTTTACCATCTTCTGCAATTTTCCGGAAGAGTTTGAGTAGGATAGGTGTTAGCTCTTCTCTAAATTTTTGGTAGAATTCCGCTGTGAAGCCGTCTGGTCCTGGGCTTTTGTTTGCTGGAACATTTCTGATTACAGTTTCGATTTCTGTGCTTGTGATGGTCTGTTAAGACCTTCTATTTCTTCCTGGTTCAGTTTTGGAAAGTTATACTTTTCTAAGAATTTGTCCATTTCTTCCAAGTTTTCCATTTTATTGGCATATAGCTGGAGAAAGAAATGGCAACCCACTCCAGTGTTCTTGCCTGGAGAATCCCAGGGACGGCAGAGCCTGATGGGCTGCCGTCTATGGGGTCGAACAGTCAGACACGACTGAAGCAACTTAGCAGCAGCAGCAGCAGTAGTCTCTTATGATCCTTTGTATTTCTGTGGAGTCTGTTGTGATCTCTCCATTTTCATTTCTAATTCTGTTGATCTGATTCTTCTCCCTTTGTTTCTTGATGAGTCTGGCTAATGGTTTGTCAATTTTGTTTATCTTCTCGAAAAACCAGCTTTTATTTTTGTTGATTTTTGCTATGGTCTCTTTTGTTTCTTTAGCATTTATTTCTGCCCTAATTTTTAAGATTTCTTTCCTTCTACTAACCCTGGGGTTCTTCATTTCTTCCTTCTCTAGTTACTTTAGGTGTAGAGTTAGGTTATTTATTTGATTTTTTTCTTGTTTCTTGAGGTATGCCTGTATTCTATGAACCTTCCCCTTAGCATTGCTTTTACAGTGTCCCATAGGTTTTGGGTTGTTGTGTTTTCATTTTCATTTGTTTCTATGCATATTTTGATTTCTTTTTTGATTTCTTCTGTGATGTGTTGGTTATTCAGAAGCGTATTGTTTAGCCTCCATATGTTGGAATTTTTAATAGTTTTTTTCCTGTAATTGAGGTCTAATCTTACTGCATTGTGGTCAGAGAAGATGACTAGGATGATTTCAATTTTTTTGAATTTACCAAGGCTAGATTTATGGCCCAGGATGTGATCTATCCTGGAGAAAGTTCCGTGTGCACTTGAGAAAAAGGTGAAATTGATTGTTTTGGGGTGGAAAGTCCTGTAAATATCAATTAAGTCTAACTTGTCTATTGTATCATTTAAAGTTTGTGTTTCCTTGTTAATTTTCTGTTTAGTTGATCTATCCATATGTGTGAGTGGAGTATTAAAGTCTCCCACTATTATTGTGTTATTGTTAATTTCCCCTTTCATACTTGTTAGTATTTGCCTTATATATTGTGGTGCTCCTATGTTGGGTGCATGTATCTTTATAATTGTTATATCTTCTTCTTGGATTGATCCTTTGATTATTATGTAGTGTCCTTCTTTGTCTCTTTTCACAGCCTTTAAAGTCTATTTTATCTGAAATTAGTATTGCGACTCCTGCTTTCTTTTGGTCTCTGTTTGCATGAAATATGTTTTTCCATCCCTTCACTTTCAGCCTGTATGTGTCCCTAGTTTTGAGGTGGGTCTCTTGTAGACAGCATATATAGGGGTCTTGTTTTTGTATCCATTCAGCCAGTCTTTGTCTTTTGGTTGGGGCATTCAACCCATTTACATTTAAGGTAATTATTGATAAGTATGGTCCTGTTGCCATTTACTTTGTTGTTTTGAGTTTGTGTTTAAACCTCCTTTCTGTGTTTCCTGTTTAGAGAAGATCCTTTAGCATTTGTTGGAGAGCTGGTTTGGTGGTGCTGAATTCCCTCAGCTCTTGCTTGTCTGTAAAGCTTTTGAATTCTCCTTCATATCTGAGTGAGATCCTTGCTGGGTACAGTAATCTGGGTTGTAGATTATTCTCTTTCATTACTTTAAGTATGTCCTGCCATTCCCTTCTAGCCTGAAGAGTTTCTATTGAAAGATCAGCTGTTATCCTTATGGGAATCCCCTTGTGTGTTATTTGTTGTTTTTCCCTTGTTGCTTTTAATATTTGTTCTTTGTGTTTGATCGTTGTTAATTTGATTAATATGTATCTTGGGGTGTTTCGCCTTGGGTTTATCCTGTTTGGGACTCTCTGGGTTTCTTGGTCTTCTGTGACTATTTCCTTCCCCATTTTAGGGAAATTTTCAACTATTATCTCCTCAAGTATTTTTTCATGGCCTTTCATCTTCTTCTTTTGGGACTCCTATGATTCGAATGTTGGGGCGTTTCATATTGTCCCAGAGGTCCCTGAGGTTTTCCTCATTTCTTTTGATTCTTTTTTCTTTTTTCCTCTCTCCTTCGTTTATTTCCACCATTCTATCTTCTACCTCACTTATCCTATCTTCTGCCTCTGTTATTCTACTGTTGGTTCCCTCCAGAGTGTCTTTTATCTCCTTTATTTCCTTATTCATTATATATTGACTCCTTTTTATTTCTTCTAGGTCCTTGATAAACATTTCTTGCATCTTCTCAATCCTTGTCTCCAGGCTATTTATCTGTAACTCCATTATGTTTTCAAGATTTTGGATCATTTTTATTATCATTATTCTAAATTCTTTTTCAGATAGTTTCCCTATCTCCTCCTCTTTTGTTTGGTTTGGTGGGCATTTATCATTTTCCTTTACTTGCTGAGTATTTCTCTGCCTTTTCATCTTGTTTAGATTGCTGTGTTTGGCGTGGCCTTTCTGTATTCTGGTAGATTGAAATTCCTCTTTATTGTGGAGGTTCCTCACTGTGGGTGGGGTTGGACGGGTGGCTTGTCAAGGTTTCCTGGTTGGGGGAGCTTGTGTCGGTGTTCTGGTGGGTGGAGCTGGATCTCTTCTCTCTGGAGTGCAATGGAGTGTCCAGTATTGAGTTTTGAGATGTCTATGGATTTGGTATGCCTCTGGGAAGCCTGTATATTGATGAGGAAAATCTATTTTACAATGTTCAGCATGAGTTCAGAGCTACCCTTCAGGGCATAGTAACCTATCTACGTGTAATGCAGGTTGCAGGCTCCGGGATACACTTTTTTGGCACGAAGTGTTTAATGACTTCTCCACTCAAAAGAGTCACAAGAGTCTAGTACATGAGGACTAAAATTTTCTTTTTGTCAAAAGGTACACTGGGAAAGAAGGGGAAGACTGTTGGCTGTAAGAAGGCTTTTGAATTATTTGCAGATCTATCTTCCTTTTTATTCTGGTCCTCTATTATCAAAGGTAATTTAATGTTAGTCACATTTAGAATGGGCACATCAAGACCTATTCTAGTACAAAGGGCAAAAACTGTACAAAGAATAAAGAAGTGAATTTAGGAGAAAGAAAAAAGGGAAGCCTTTGGGGAATGTAAAAAGGAATTGCAATCGGATCAAATAGTTTTTTCGTAAGATCCAATTTTACAAATACTCTGAAACGCAATGTGTTATAGAATGTCCTAAAAGCAGTAACAGTTCTTCATTCTTTTACCTTTTTCCAGAAGGACCGGATGGCATACTTAGTGTTTTCTGTAAGCTGAATTTACCAGCAGGAACACTGTCAGCTGACTGGGATAAACTGATGCTTCGATTCCTGAAGAACTCAAATCCACCACCACTTGAACTGGGTTCCTGTGATTACACACAAGGTGCAGTATGGTTAGAGGAAGATGCCACATGGGTACGTGGCCTAGAAAAGCTGTGCAATTCTTCAACTAACCTGAGCTGTAGGTGTGGATGGGGGCGTCTCAGATTCTCCAGAGCCAATGGCTTTCAGAAATCGAATCATGTGTCGACACAGGTCCCACTTGCCTTGTTCCAGGGCTGTGTTGAAAAGAAGGGTGGCATGTTGCCTACTTACTGCTGGGACTTCCATGTTCTAGAAAAACAACCAAGAATTCCTTTTATACTGCAAATGATTTGAGAAGATATGAGTAATTCTTTATCTCCACACTTCCCTAAACCCAGACAAGTAATGCAGATATAGCACTGTAGGGAATAATGTATTAGTAAAATCAAAAGAAGCATTAAAAAGTACCATACAAGAAGAAGTGAGGCAAATACTACCCTGGTGTAAGATAATTTATGATTTCTTGCACTCCCATTACTGCCAGATATCTTAAACTTTACATACATTCTTTCTTTTTATTTCTCCTAGTGACTCTCAAAAGAGGTATATCATTCTCATTTTAAACATGAGAAAACTGAGTTAAACAACTTGTTGAAATTATGCATTTAAAACTTTTTAAAAATTGTAATTGCATGGCAATGCAGAGTGTAATGCCCATGTACAAATATAAGCACAGGATAAAAAGGTAAATAGTATCTCAGTATTAATATGAAAATTAGTTTGATTCTGAAGTCTTTCTGAATATGTCTTGGAAATCCCCAGAATTCTGTAGACCACACATTTGAGAATCCCCTGCCCTCAAGAGTGTTAGAAATCCAAAATGAAAGAAATCTGGTTCCCCAAAACAGGACTGTTAGATGAGAGAGAAATAAAAATATATGTTCTAAACAAAGAAATAAACAACTTGTTGAAGATCGGCAGAAAAGCAAGAGTATAAATTTGTCTTTCTGACTCCAAAAAAGCTCTGGTCTATGTCCTGTGACAGAGCTTTCTGAGGATGTGACTTAATAAAAAAATTTGCTTTGGGCAACAGTATGTAGTACTGCTACACAATGGGCATCCACAGTGGTTCTTTCACAGATTTAATCTTGCTGCTTGCCCTGGCCTTCATGGAGAGGCGCCTAACAGGCAAGTTTAACTATAATTATTATCTGTCAGTCACAACTTAGGAATCCTGATAAAGTTTCTAATTTCATTGCTTGGGAGATCACTGAAATCTAAGCAGTGACCTAAATTAAACAAACAAACAAACAAAAAACTGCATTTATCTTGTTTCTGTTTTTATGATTGTGTGGCCTTTTAAGAATAGTCAGAATCTCAGGGCCACCCACCTTTTGCCAGAATATCTCCTCTGACTTCAGTCAGCTGCCATGAAGCAAATAAGCTGACAGGAACAATAAAACCAACTCTGTGGTAATTTGAAAGAACTTTTACCTCTCAGCAATTCCATGGTACAAGGAGAGAGATTATTGTGGAGGGCTCAGATAAACCCACTAATATTCAAAATAATTATTTACTAGTATGCTTCTTATATAATATTTTGATAATCTTATGTAATATGTGCATATTATTATATGTATTATAATACACTATATGTATATACATACATGGGCTTCTCTGGTGGCTCAGACAGTAAAGAATCCGCCTGCAATGTGGGAGACCTGGGTTTGATCCCTGAGTTGGGAAGATCCCCTGGAGGAGGGCATGGCAACCCACTCCAGTATTCTTGCCTGGAGAATTCTCATGGACAGAGCAGCTTGGTGGGCTATAGTCCATGGGGTCACAAAGAGTTCGACATGACTGAGCGACTAAGCACAATATATATACATATATGTACACATACAAGACATCCCTTTTATATTATTCAAAATAACACTGTAAACTCATTAATTTGTTTTAGGCCTATTTATGGGCAAACAGGATTAAAAAAAAAACCAACCCTGCAATACTTTTTAGTAGTATTTTTCTGCCATCATATATTAAGATTGAATTCTTCAAAAGTAAAGATAAAAACTGAACATAAAACTTGACTCTAATAGTTCTTTTTTTTTCCTAGTATTTATTTATTTGGCTGCACCGAGTCTCAGTTGCAGCATGTGGAATCTTTAGCTGCAGCATGCAGGATCTAGATCCCTGAGACCAGGGACTGAACCCAGGCCCCCTGCATTGGGAGCATGGAGTCTTAACCACTGGACCATCAAAGAAGTCCCTGAACTAGTTCTTTAAGCATGATCACAGTGCCAACCAAGGGCATTTGCTTTCTTTTTCCTCTAGGTTTATGCTAATTCTTATACATTTGTAAGAAGAGAATTGTTACCTGTAAGATAATAAGGTAAGATGCAGCAGTATCTAAATCCTGAGCCATCAAACATTCCTCAAACAAGTCCTTGGGGTTTCCAACAGCTGCAAAAAGGTAGTTCCACAGAGCATACTCAGTCTTCCTGGCACAGTGAACAACTGTCTGCAGGAAAAGGGGGAACTCGGTGATAAATTTTGCCACCGTGGGAAGCAGAGGGTCGGGAATGGGCTCCCGTGAGGTAGCTTCTTCTTCCAGCACTTCATGGAGCATGAGCTCCAGCACGTGAGGAAAGTAAGGCAGCGCGGCACAGGACTGGGCTAAGAGCAGAGCTTGCTCCCCGAGGTTCCTCACCAGCAGCTGACGCAAAATGTGATGGAGGTAGATCTGAGAGGTTCTCTCCACGACACAGAAAGGGAAGAGCACCTCCAGCTGTTCCCTAGCACTGTTCCGAGAATACAGAGAATCATAGAGCAGAGTGTCATTGACAGCACCAAGAACTAATGCATCTTCAAACAGAACAGCCAGTGGGTAGATATTTATGTGGAAAGGCAGCATGATCCGCTGGGACAAGAAGGAATGGGGCTTGCGGTGATCCCTGGGGAAAAGAGGGAGCCAGACTTTCATCCCAGCACCTCCACAGCTCAGCCAGAGGGCCTCCAACAGGTGACGCTTCTGTTTATTTGCACGACACGTGGTCCAGACATTTTCAACAGACTGGGCTAGTACAACAGGAGGACAGAACGGCAACTGGAGAAGAAGAGACTGAAATCAGTTCTTTTCCCATTAAATTTGTAGATGAAGTTTTCCCAGGTACTAGTTTCTCAAGTCTTTCAAAATGATAGTATAAATTCTGGGGAAAATTAGAGGAATCTGTTTGAAGTTAATAATACTTCCCTGCCTTTCAAAGTAAGTGTACTTAAATCTAAAAACAAAACAACCCCCCTCCCCCAAGGAATTTCACCAATTTATCCTGTTTTTCCATTATAATTATTCCAAACAATAACGCCTAAGCAGTAACATCTGACATACAGAACATTTTATTATCATTTTAGGATCTTATCCTCCAGTTTTCACAGTCTTGCACCCAAAGGCTTACAACTAATTTTATATACTTGCCCAGTTTCCAAATCACAAGACAATATTCTCCTCTTAAATTCTTTTATCCCCTTACCTTCTCCCAGACATTCTTTACATTTTAAGTGACTTGCATTTAACTCACAAGTTTCCTTTGGTTAGGGTTGCTGTCCTTCTCTCGGATCTGAGGGCCGGACCTGTCCCTCTGCATCATGATGAGCTGTCCTGCCAGATTTAGCATAATGCTCTCTGCATCACGAGCCTGAAAGGAAAATAAATTGGATTCATATGAATTAACAGGTATATTTTCAGTATTTCCCCTGCCAAGGCATAATGCTTACAGGTTAAACAAACAATACTGAGTGTGCATTATGGTCAGTCATTCTGTTAGACTCCGCTGGAGTCAAGGAGCTGTCTGGCTCCAGTAGTACAAGCTTAACACAATGCAATTAATAATTAATGAAAAAGTGAATTCAAATTGATGGCAGAGTTGAATTGTCCTGAAAAAACTAAGAGACTTCCAGAAGTTCATAGAAGTGAGACATTGCTTCAGTGACCTGGTCGGCATAGCTAGAGAAGGATTAAGGATGAAGTGTGACTTGAAGGGTGAGGATGACATACATGGGTGGGAGAAAGACGTTTGGTGCTTTAGTTGAAGAATGAAATATAAATGACACAAGAAGATAAAATAGTTCTACTGGGAAAGTGAGAACAATCTGGCTAGATTAGGGATATTACAAGAAAAAATACTGATGGTAATAGACCTTCAAGGAGAGCTTGGAAAGTCAAGTAAAAATATATCAGGAAATAAGCCACTACTTATGGTCCTTGAATAAAAGAGTTATTAAAAATTCAGAGTTATTCAGGATGGATGACTGAGGGGAGGACGATATCATGGGTGGTGACTTCAGGAATGAAGTAAAATAGTCTGCGTTTTATTAAGAAAAATTTCAATCAAACCCCCAAGTAGAAAACCTAGGATTCCCAGCTTTAAGTTTGAGGAGCACTGCTTTAAAGTGTATTTTCAGCTATCAAGTCATTTTCACTTGTAAAGAGGAAGAACATTTTGATTAAAACAAACCAAAAGCCTACACATATTCTAGACATGAAGGGTAAAAAAACAAAGCTGAGTCAAAGATGATTTCAGGGTGCTGAATCTAGGTGAGGTGCTAAAGAAGTTGTGGTCTTCATGGACAGAAGTTAGAAGGAGATAATAACTTAGGAACGGGAATCTGAAGAGTTTCCTTTCACTGCCCATTAAATTAGAAAGAATCTTAAGAATTCCAGATTAAAAATTTTGTGAGATGACTAAACTGGAGATGAATACCAGAACCATTGAACTATAACGGTAAGGCTGGTAAACTGAAGGTAACAGATGAATTTTCTGAAGCAAATATATGGGAGCAACAGAGCAGAGGGCCACTGGCTAAACTTTTGAAGGCTAGAGGAGAAACAAAGCATGATGCCACTAACCAAAGAAGGAATGAGTTTTAGGAAGGAAAGGATGATTATTAAAATGACATGGGATTGTGTCCTAGCTTTGACTCCTGCTGGCTGGACGGATTTAAGCTCCATTATCATTTAGGGTTCAGTCAGGAAAACAATCATCACCCTATGAATTCTACTTGCAAAAAATAATCAGATATATGAAATGCTCATTTGTACTGCTCTAAGACACAAGAGACTGTGTGTAAAGAAATGGCATAAGGGTGCTGAATACTCATAGACGTTGTCACTCATTTTTGCTCTATATCATCCAGGTAGGTAATAAGCATGTTAATTTAAAAAGCAGGAATTTGAAAATTACCCCCCTCCCCCAAAATCTGTAAGCAACTGTCACAAAGCTCAAGAATTTTACTCAAAAAGGAGTCTTCCATCGCCAATTTAGCACATAAAAATTTGAAAATCTGTCCATATACATGAGAAACAGTAAATAACTTGGAGTTAGGAGAAGGAAAAATGGAATTGAAAAGCTGTGTGAGAATTATAAGAACTAGAGAGGAGAGGAAACTGAACATGCAATCCCAAGAATCAAACGGTATGACTGTTTGGAGACTGGCATAGGGACAAATGGGTTTCCCTGGTAGCTCAGATGGTAAAGAATCTGCCTGCAATGCAGGAGACCCAGGTTAGATCCCTGGGTTGGGAAGATTCCCTAGAGAAGGGAATAGCAATCTACTCCAGCATTCTTGCCTGGAGAATTCCATGGACAGAGGAGCCTGATGAGCTACAGTCCGTGGGGTCATGAAGAGTCGGACATGACTGAGTGACTAACACACACACCCCCACAGTGACAAACTCCTCAAACGCTTCCAAAGACCCGAAGAACATTCACTGCAGTTCACTAAAATATGTTAATGTTCATAATGACCACTTTTAAGTTTTCAGATAGTAAATTCACCACTGTATTTTATACTATTTCATTAAAAAAAAACAAAAACAAAAACAGGGCTTCCCTGGTGACTCAGTGGTAAAGACTTTGCCTGCCAATGCAAGAGACATGGGTTGGATCTCTGGTCTGGGAAGATCCCACATGCCCCAGAGCAATCGAGCCTGTGAGCCACAACTACCGAGCCTGTGCTCTAGAACCTTGGAGCTGCACCTACTGAAGCCCACACACCCTAGAGCCAGTGCTCTGCAACAAGAGAAGCGATCACATTGAGAAGGCTGTGCACTGCAATTAGAGTAGCCCCCGCTTGCCACAACTAGAGAAAAGTCTGCACAGCAGTGAACAACCAGCACAGCAAAAAAAACTCCACAAAATTTTGTTTTTCCCTTCAGCTCTATCCAAGCAGTCAACATTTTTTACTGATAATATCACAGTACATAAGAACAGGTGACCATCACAGCCCTCTCAAGCAACTTTGATGAACTTTACAGAAACTAAGTGTAACACAAAAGCTGGGACCACATGTATCCTCAAGGTCTTAAATCTGAAGGAACCCAACAAAGCATCTCTTACCCTAAAAGTCCCTGGTAGGTAATTCTCACTGGAGCTTCAGAGACAAGGAGCTCACCTGTCTCCTGAGGGAGGCCACCTTACTGTTGAACGGTTCTCATTGCTGGTTTTTTGTTGTTAAATCAAGACTTGCTTTGCTTTTTAAACTTTGGCCTTCTCTCTGTGCAAGATGTAATCAGTCTATTTCCTCTTCTATCTTTCAACTTGTTATTCTGCTCTTTACAAAGTTAAGTATCTCCTCTTTGTAAAGGGGCCTCTTAACTAAAATGGGGCACCCAGTGTTATTAATCTTCTGACTGCCTACTCTATCAAGAATACTCAAGAAGCTTTTTTCTTTAATATGACTTCAAACATGATGGAAAGAACATAAAATGTACACCCCCCCATCTAATTCTCATTATTCAGATTGACAATTACCAAGGTTTGTTTCACCTATCCCTTTTCTCTTTTTATTAATACTTATTTTGCCAAAGTATTTTAAAGGAAGATATCATGCCATTTTACTCCTATACATTTAATAGGCATCTGTCAATATGGGGACATTTGATTACATAATTACAATGCCAACATCACATCTAAATTTAATAAAATTTAGAACTATTTCTCAGAGTCATCTCTCAGTCCATATTTAAATATCACTAATTGTTTTAACAGTGTCTTTTTGTAGCCTATTTGAATCAAGATACAAATGATCTTATGCATTGCATTTTGTTGTTATAGCTCTAAAGTCTTACTTAAAAGACTCTTTTCTTTTTTCCTCCACATTAATGACCTGAAGTTTTCCTATAGAATGTTATTAAAGTAAACAAAGCAAAAACAATACCCAACTGTGGATGTGACTGGTGATAGACGCAAAGTCCGATGCTGTAAAGAGCAATATTGCATAGGAACCTGGAATGTTAGGTCCATGAATAAAGGCAAATTGGAAGTGGTCAAACAGGAGATGGCAAGAGTGAACGTCAACATTCTAGGAATCAGCGAACTAAGATGGACTGGAATGGGTGAATTTAACTCAGATGACCGTTATATCTACTACTGTGGGCAAGAATCCCATAGAAGAAATGGAGTAGCCATCATGGTCAATAAAAGAGTCCAAAATGCAGTACTTGGATGCAATCCCAAAAACGATAGAATGATCTCTGTTTGTTTCCAAGGCAAACCATTCAATATCACGGTAATCCAAGTCTATGCCCCGACCAGTAACGCCAAAGAAGCTGAAGTTGAACGGTTCTATGAAGACCTACAAGACCTTCTAGAACTAACACCCAAAAAAGATGTCCTTTTCATTATAGGGGACTGGAATGCAAAAGTAGGAAGTCAAGAAACACCTGGCGTAACAGGCAAGTTTGGCCTTGGAGTACAGAATGAAGCAGGGCAAAGGCTAATAGAGTTTTGCCATGAGAACGCACTGGTAATAGCAAACACCCTCTTCCAACAACACAAGAGAAGACTCTACACGTGGACATCACCAGATGGTCAACACCGAAATCAGACTGATTATATTCTTTGCAGCCAAAGATGGAGAAGCTCTATACAGTCAGCAAAAACAAGGCCGGGAGCAGACTGTGGCTCAGATCATGAACTGCTTATTGCCAAATTCAGACTTAAATTGAAGAAGCTAGGGAAAATCACTAATCCATTCAGGTATGACCTAGATCAAATCCCTTATGAATATACAGTGGAAGTGACAAATAGATTTAAGGGACTAGACCTGATAGACAGAGTGCCTGATGAACTATGGACAGAGGTTCGTGACATTGTACAGCAGACAGGGATCAAGAAAATCCCCATGGAAAAGAAATGCAAAAAAGCAAAATGGCTGTATGAGGAGGCCTTACAGATAGCTGGGAAGAGAAGAGAAGCAAAAAGCAAAGGAGAAAAGGAAAGATATCCCCATCTGAATGCAGAGTTCCAAAGAATAGCAAGGAGAGATAAGAAAGCCTTCCTCAGCCATCAGTGCAAAGAAATAGAGGAAAACAACAGATTGGGAAAGACTAGAGATCTCTTCAAGAAAATTAGAGATACCAAAGGAACATTTCATGCAAAGATAGGCTCGATAAAGGACAGAAATGGTATGGACCTGACAGAAGCAGAAGATATTAAGAAGAGGTGGCAAGAATACACAGAACAACTGTACAAGAAAGATCTTCATGACCCAGATAATCACAATGGTGTGATAACTCACCTAGAACCAGACATCCTGGAATGTGAAGTCAAGTGGGCCTTAGAAAGCATCACTACAAACAAAGCTAGTGGAGGTGATGGAATTCCAGTTGAGCTATTTCAAATCCTCAAAGGTGATGCTGTGAAAGTGCTGCACTCGATATGCCAACAAATTTGGAAAACTCAGCAGTGGCCACAGGACTGGAAGTGGTCAGTTTTCATCCCAATCCCAAAGAAAGGCAATGCCAAAGAATGCTCAAACTACCGCACAATTGCACTCATCTCACATGCTAGTAAAGTAATGCTCAAAATTCTCCAAGCCAGGCTTCAGCAATACGTGAACCGTGAACTTCCAGATGTTCAAGCTGGTTTTAGAAAAGGCAGAGGAACCAGAGATCAAATTGCCAGTATCTGCTGGATCATCGAAAAAGCAAGAGAGTTCCAGAAAAACATCTATTTCTGCCTCATTGACTATGCCAAAGCCTTTGACTGTGTGGATCACAATAAACTGTGGAAAATTCTGAAAGAGATGGGAATACCAGACCATCTGACCTGTCTCTTGAGAAACCTGTATGCAGGTCAGGAAGCAACAGTTAGAACTGGACATGGAACAACAGACTGGTTCCAAATAGGAAAAGGAGTCCGTCAAGGCTGTATACTGTCACCCTGCTTATTTAACTTATATGCAGAGTACATCATGAGAAATGCTGGGCTGGAAGAAACACAAGCTGGAATCAAGATTGCTGGGAGAAATATCAATAACCTCAGATATGCGGATGACACCACCCTTATGGCAGAGAGTGAAGAAGAACTAAAGAGCCTCTTGATGAAGGTGAAAGAGGAGAGTGAAAAAGTTGGCTTATAGCTCAACGTTCAGAAAACTAAGATCATGGCATCTGGTCCCAACACTTCATGGCAAATAGATGGGGAAACAGTGGAAACAGTGTCAGACTTTATTTTTTTGGGCTCCAGAATCTCTGCTGATGGTGACTGCAGCCATGAAATTAAAAGACACTTACTCCTTGGAAGGAAGGTTATGGCCAACCTAGATAGCATATTTAAAAGCAGAGACGTTACTTTGCCAACAAAAGTCCGTCTAGTCAAGGCTATGGTTTTTCCAGTGGTCATGTATGGATGTGAGAGCTGGACGGTGAAGAAAGCTGAGCGCCGAAGAATTGATGCTTTTGAACTGTGGTGTTGGAGAAGACTCTTGAGAGTCCCTTGGACTGCAAGGAGATCCAATCAATCCATCCTAAAAGAGATCAATCCTGGGTGTTCATTGGAAGGTCTGATGTTGAAGCTGAAACTCCAATACTTTGGCCACCTCATGCGAAGGGCTGACTCGTTGGAAAAGACCCTAATGCTGGATAGGATTGGGGGCGGGAGGAGAAGGGGTCGACAGAGGATGAGATGGTTGGATGGCATCACCGACTCGATGGACATGGGTTTGGGTAGACTCCGGGAGTTGGTGATGGACAGAGAGGCCTGGCATGCTGCGATTCATGGGGTCGCAAAGAGTCGGACACAACTGAGCAACTGTACTGAACTGAACTATCCCTGTATTTTCGATGACTAGAAGATGACTCAAGAAGCTTGATTCAGTTCAGGCTCAATGCTTTTGGCAGTAATTCTTCATGTGAACCTCAGGCTGCATCACCACAAGAACCATGCCACATCTGGTTCTCCTACTTTTAGTGATGCTAAGATTGACTAATAAGGCTTAGGCATGACAACTCGATACCTTCATTGTGAAGTTCCCATTAACCTTTCATTGGTTTCAACCAGTGGTCACTGAATCCACTCATTTTTTCAAAGGCCGCAAAACTGATTCTTAATTCTCAAATTCCTTCCATATCTTTTAGCTAGAGTTCTTTTGTAAAACATTCCTTTTTTTATTATCTGGTTACATGAAATATGAGTTTTCAGAGAAAATGGAACTTGTATTTTAAAGGCACTCAGTGAAAGTGCCTTAATAGGAAGTTTTAAAAGACTAGACAGACAGGGATGACAAGTAAATCCACACAGAACTTTTCTTTGAAGATGGGTTCCACATTGACATGAAGTTTGGAAACATAATTTATGCAACCTGGGTCCTGGTGGCAACGTTACCCACACAGTTACTTTAACCAGAAGCTATGGGAGTATCCCTTCTCTTTGCTCATAATTAACTAATCATGGAGTCCTCTATATGTCATATTCCTTCTACTTCTTTCTATCTTCTTTTCACTACCCAAGTTTGTGCCACAAACACCATTCACCTAGATCATTGCAATGGCCTCTCAGCTGCTCTCCCTTCATTCACTTCTGTCCAACTCTGGTTCATTTTCCTCCTTTGTAATGTTTTCTCTAATATTACAAAGCTTAAATCTAAGAATATCTAGCTTAAAACACTTTAGACTTTAAGACAAAGTCCATAGTATCAATAAGACTCTCATACTCTATGTTCCAGTCACTGTGAAATTTCTTCTAATTCCCTGAATGTGTCATGTTCTCTCTTATCTAAAGGCCTTTGAACTGTTTCCTCTGGCTGAAATTCCTCTTTACTTAGATAACCACCACTTATTCTTCAGGTTTCAGTTTAAATGATAGAGAAATCGTCTGTGATTGCTTAGACTACTCCAGGCTTTTGTTATACACAGTAACCTATATCACTTTTTGGTATACACAGTAATCTGTATTACTTTTTGGTATACACATCACATTTGTAATTAATTATCTATGTAATTATTTCTTTCCAGTATTAGCAAAAACCATGTTTGTTTAGTTGCCACTGTAACCCAGCATCTTCACACAAGGCAAATTCTAGATATTTAGTATGTATTTTCTGAACAAATGAATAGTTCCTAATATCAAATCAAAACACAAAGAACCGAAAACTCTAAAGAGCTCTGATAACAGAATGGTACCTGCTGTGGCATTTTCAAGGTGATTCCATTCTCTGTACTCACTGATGTCAGGGTGACAGATACCACTAGGAAAGGGTGAGGAATGTAGCGTGACATGGATACTTCCTGAAGAACCTGAATACCAGCAGTATTTGGACTGTAAAAGAGAAAGAAACCACACACCTCAACAATTCTAATGAGTTTTTTTCTCCCCCATTTCCACTACAAATAATACGAGTTTATGTTTATAGAGGCCCCAAATAACTTTCTACCTACCATTTCAGCCTCCCCAAGTATCCTTTAAACAGCAGACTGACAAGGCTGTGGCACCCAAGAACACAAATGGAGATGAGGGGAGGGATAAAAAGGGAGTAAGATATAGAAAGAAAAAAGAAATTGGGAAGAAGCTTACAGGAATAGCTTAGTCAGCTGAGAAATAGTTGGCTGAGGAAGGAAATGGGTTCTATCTAAGGTGACCTGTTAATTTTTATCTTTATAAAAGATATCCTCAAATACTAAGCTACTTCAGGAAATATGCACTTCATAGCATTTTTATAAAAAGAAACAAAAGCCATCTGAGAACAAAATAAAACTCAAGAAGTGTGGTCTAAATGCTGCAAGTCAGTTTGCTGCCAAGAAGAATATAGGCAACACACTCAAACAGCAAGAAGACTGTCAGTTTTTCCTTTTCCAGACTACAGCCATCTAGGCCAGTGAAAATGTACAAGAGTCTGCTAAGGTCATGCTTCCTAAGGCCCTAAAGCTTCCCCAAGTTTCTAGAACACTAGGATAATTAGTAACAACTTGTTATCAAGATGTGTAAAATATTTAAAATTTTACCCCATCCCAAACTAGTTTTTTTTTTCAGATGAGTCCAGTAAGATTAGCTGAAAAAATTGGTAAAGCTTTATAGTTCATTTCTTTTGGTAGCTAAAAAATAACTACCATACGAAGATCACTAATTGAAATTCCTTGCTTTTTAAAACTCCTAAAACAAAGGAAACCAAATATAAAATTAGAATAACTTTTGAGAAATAAAGCTACTGAGGAAGCATGATAAATAAGAGCAAAAAATGACTCTGTATATTTTATATACTTACCCATCAGATTTTCTTTCAATACTATAAAGGCATATTGAACAGTCTGCTCTAAAAACTATTACCATGTCCCGGAAGACACTAAGCAGTAATGTTTCTGCTTGTGTTTTGGTGACATGAGCAAAAGCATTGTCCAGATTTGAGGTTCGCAAATACACTCTGAGCTATAGAAAATAAAAATAAAGACAGCTGTAAAAAGAAGATACCTACCATGGATGACTAAATACTTTAGACATGCTGTTTTTTAATCTACTTTTTTTCAAGTAAGAGGAGCTAAAGACTAATCTAAGCATTAATAATAAATGGATGTTTCCATTTTGACAAAGTAGGCTCATTCTACAAATAGCTAAAAGATGAGTGATCAAAACTGTGCTGTACTATTATGAGATAGTCCTTTTAGACCTGCACATTTAGACAGGACATCAGGAGATGCAGTTTCTCAAAAAATAAATGTATCAATCAATCAATATATCTCTAAGAACAGACATTCTTACAAACTTTTCAACTTTTAACTATTTTTTATTAGTTACAAACTTCATAGAGAATGGCTAAAATCATTAGAAAAACTAATCATGGAAGTCCTGATTATTCCTTTTATTTTTTTTAAAACAGTAACTTGAAATGAAAATCCCATTAGCTAAAAATGTGGAATTTTTGATTTAAAGGAAAATGTCTCGTTCATTTTCAGTAGGTTATTTTTATATAGATCAAACAATGCTTGTGAAAGTGAAAAGCATTGGTCACTCAGTTGTGTCTAACTCTTTGTGATCCCATGGACTGTAGCCTGCCTCTGTCCATGGGATTTTCAGGCAAGAATATTGGAGTGGGTTGTCATTTCCTTCTCCAGGGGATCTTCGGCAGGCAGATTATTTACTGTCTGAGCCACCTGGTAAGTCCTTAAATAATGCTTAAATCTTTAAAATATAAAAATCTATTATTTCTGAGAGAACAAAAACATACCTCTTCTTGACGATCATTTATGTTATAACATGCAAGGACAATAAAATCATTCCACCAGGCTAAGCCACCTGTCACAATCATATTCTGCTCCTTAAAAAAAAAAAAAATTTACATTTATTCCTGCCAGTAATACATTTGTAAAATATTCCTAATTAGACAATGAAAGCTCTAATTATTTCTGCTCTACTCTCTATTCCTCCCTCCCCACAACATTAAGTGTTACTCGAGGGCCTTTATTAATAATGATTCAGATCCTATTTTGAAAAAAATGTGTATTTCTGTAAGACAGAAAATACATCATTCAAAATAACTGGGAACCATGTAGCATCATTATTCCACATTCAGTACATCTTAGTTTACATTCTGGCTTTATCATTTATCAGCTGCCTGACTCTGAATCCTATATAAAATGGTAATAAGTAGTGCCCTCACTGGGTTGTTACTAAGATCAATGAGATATATAAAAAGTGCCTGGTACATAGTAGGCACCTAGTAGGAAGAAAAAACTTCCTTTTCTTTTCCTCCTATTTGATTCTTGCAAAATCCAAACGCATGTTTATATGCTACCCAAATGTTTATATTGTACACAGACAAGCAGGGAATGACCTCAAATTTTGTGGAGATTTATTCCAATCATATCTGATGAACTCAACCTGAAATGGAAGAGTACATTCTCAATTACAGGGTTAGCGTCTGATCTTAACAAGAATGAAAAACAAACCAACTATCTCAATGGACATGAACTTGGGTGAACTCCAGGCTATGGTAAGGGACAGAGGGCCTGGCATGCTGCAGACCAAGGGATTGCAAAGAGTTGGATACAACTTAGCAACTGAACAATAATTATCTCAATACAAAAGATCCATTATCAAATACCAAGTACCTTATCAGAACTGACCCTGGACATAATTCAGTCATTTTGTAATGTTTTGATTTTACTTTTTAGTAAGAAAACAGTGGTTTACTCTATACTTATTTCATATTGTAGTTCTCCCACACTTTGAGAATTAGGTTTTTAATTTCAAAAAGACTAACCTGGGTAATGTTTCCAAAAAGCTTCCATTTTTTGGTGAGTAAAGAGTAATGTGCAAAACCAAACTTGCCAACAACAGCAATATTCTGGCCAAGCTTATCAATAGCTGAAAACTGAATTTAAAAAAATTAAGATCTCTTCCTTGAATTTTTTATTCAGACATAAAGAGCTAAGAATTATGTCAGGATGGCAGACTATTAATAAACATTTGCTAAGTGAATTAAATGTAAAATGCTAAATTCAAAAATCATATTTAAATTATATTTAACAAAATTATAGATTTACACTAACAACGTACAAGGAATCAAGTACTGAAACTTTTATCAATGCACCCACTGAAAGGCTCAATCCCCAGAATACCTCTTGCAGCACATGCCAGCCAATGAAAGTTAACACCAACAAAGTAACAAATAACTCACCCGTATAGGCCAATTGCTCTCTAGATAGGTGCTGGAAATCTAGGAAATAACACATCAGTTTGTAAGACTTTTGAAATGTTTACTCTATTTAAATGTAAAGCATTACCATCATAATATGAGATTAATTTTCCTGTAATGTTGAAAGTGCTCCCAAATAATGAGTATTACCTAGCAACCAATATTGCATATCTCCTATCTTATCCATTTCATTATATGTTTCTAGACATCAGGCTTTCCTCTTTTTTCTCTATACTGTTTTTGTTTGTTTGTTTTAAATATTGAACACTCAATAAATAACAGAATGACAAAAGATATTTAGAGAAGCATCTACAATGGTAGCCAAGAATCGTGTAGATGAACAGTCTGGTTTTGCTGATATGAACCATCCCTAAAATCTTATCTAATAAAATCAGAGCCTCAGCAAGAGTTTTTTTTTCCCTTAAAATAGAACTCTCTTTCTTATTTTTATATTTTTCTGATTAAAAAAGCAATGCATGCTTATAAATTTTAAACAATATAAAAGTACACAAAGTACAAACTGAAATTCTTCTCTCACATCACTGCTCAGGGGAAACAACTGGTTATTTTTATTCTGTCTCTAAACAGCCATGTACATGTAAGAGTGTGTATAAGTCACAGCTATTTGTTCACCTACAAGTACTTTAATATATTACAGATATGAACTCTTCATCTGCAACATCAGCAATAGATGTATCTTTCCATGCTGTCTTATTTTTGTACATGGTGTCATTTTATTACTCTAATGAAAATTTTAAACTTAAAAAATCCTCTGTGAGATATCAATGCAGATTAAGTCAAGTCTAGCTTTATTGAGACTGTGACCTCTCTCTTAGTCTGCTGATTAAATAGTTTCATGAGCATGTGGTGAATGAAGGGTGAAAATTAACAGAACAACAGAACAAAGGAAAAATCTTCTGTTCCCGGAATAACTACAGAACCTTCAATTTATTTATTTTCCTTTTACTCAAAGAAAAATTATTACATATTTAAAAAAGGAAAGCCAAATGAAAAAGCCAAGTAAATGCAATCAAATTCAATAAGCTTCTTTGTGTAATGTGAAGATGAAACCAAAGTCAAGCAAAAAAAAAAACAAAACCCAAAAAACCTGCTGAAAACATCTGTATTAATCTTGATAAAATTTATTCATAAAACTATTTTTGTTAGACTTCACTTACTATCCAGTTAGTCAACCTAAAATATAAATAAATTATTAGCTTTTAGTACATTAGGAAGTTCTTAACCCCAGAACTGCTGATGTGTGGATGCCTACCTTACAGAATTCAGTGATAGATATACTTGAAGAATGCTTAACTTGTATCTTAACAGATATGCTGTACCATTCAGGCCAACTAGTAAAATTCATTATGATGGGTGAAATTAGTTCAGAATAATGATAATCTGAGGTAATGATCAGGTGGCAAAGTAAAATTTGAAAGTAGTTTTGTAGGGGGCTGTAAGTGAAATTCTTTTTTTGAATGAAGAAAATAAAAATAGTCACTTGAAGAAGGATGTTCCTGGAGCACAACTGAGCTAGCTCCCAAGACACTGAAAAAACAAAATAACTCCAAAATGTCCCACTTCCCCCAAACCTTGGTATTTCATAGTATTTATGAAATGTGTGAGTGGGTAAAGTGGGAAGTGAGATCTCACTGCCAAAGTGGATTCCAACATGAAGAGTTTCTAATCATAGGAACCAAGGTTAAATCTTATCATTTGATCACTCTGATGAATATCTCTAAGAGAAAATAATTTATTCTTTTATCCTCCAAAAGTATATGAGATGCCACAAATGGCAAATGGTTTGCTTTCAAAATTTGCATTGAAGCTTTATTTATACAAATTTATGTCTTAAAGATACTATGAAATAAGAACAAAAACTTTTATTTTCCCCAGGAGATCTACATATTACCTGAACTTTGAGTTCCATCTCTAATACTGAGAACAGAAAATGGCAAAACTAAGAAAAGAGGTGGCTAATGAATGATGAAGAAACTCAGGTCAGGACTGCATACTCAGGGCACCAAAGTCATGTCACACCACTGAGAAACCCAGTGCTAAGCTACAGAATCTCTACTCTTAACATCTTAGGATTTTTCCATCTCTCATAGAACCTAAATCTGCCTTTTTCCCTTTAAAGTCATTCTGCTAAAACCCTGTCTCCTCCTCAGATTTGCTTCTGTCTGTATCTGGTGAGATTGTGAAAACCATCATCCTAGGAGATCTGATCTGTGCCAAATACCTGGAACATTTGATTCACATTGTAGGAATGAGAGCAAATCATTTATAAATTAAATAGCCTTTACAATCCTCTTTGTTGACCTCACTAACAAAGTGCCTGATACATTACCCTGCTTCTGACAAGTATGCATTTGTGTTATTTTTGTTAAAGGAGAAAACATAATTAACATAAAATCTTCTGACCAGGAAACTAATGAGTATAAGGTAGAAAGCTTAAACAAACAAACAAAAAACTCAGTAGTCTACATGGGGAACAGACAGAGCAGCAGAATTAGTTGAGCTCATCTCATGAACTCTAAGCTGTACAAGAAGCATACAAAGTATTAATCACTCAAACAAAGCCACTGTGATGGAGGAGGCAGGCATGCTCCTGGACAAGAGTATGTGTTGAAGGCGGAGTTAAACAGGCACCCATGTTTCTTCAGGGAATACTTACTAAAGGCTAAAATGTCTGGAAGGTAAAGCATTAACATTATATGGACACTGTAAACCACATTACCAAGCACACACCACCAAAACATTGCACTGACCCTTGTGGCTGGATTACCAGCAAACAAAGCATAGGGCAACTAAAAGTAAAAACAATGCCAAGTAGGCACATGCTAGGTTTTATTAATAGATCAAAGTCAGCAGTATATTATATGCTTCAACATTTAGTACCTAGGTTTTAAGATAGGTTCTATTATTCCCTTAATTGGTATCATGGTAAGGATCAAGTCTGCCACTATTCTGCTGTGTGACCTTGGGCAAGTCACCTAACTTCCCTGAGCTTCAATTTCCTCATGTATAAAATCTAGTCGGACTACATGATTGCTAAGGTCCTTCCAGCTCTAAAAATTCTATGAGTCCATTATAACTTAATTTGGGGGGAAACAACAACTCTAGCATTATTTTTATTAGCTTTAATGAAATGGAAACCATTAGGTAAAGCTAGAGTTAAGTTTATCTTTCTGAATATTTTAGGTATCTAAAAAACAGAATGACAGAAAGAATCTTGCTAGCACCTATTTGTCTGAAGTTGTAAAAGCAGTGTTATATGCTTCTAACACAGGATACTTCATATATGGCTGTGAATCACAGAATCACTGAATTTTTGAGCTGGAAGGAAATTCCATTTTTGTTATTGCCTGATGGATTTTTGAGTTCCAGACCTACCTTCTTCGATCCTCTGCTCTACTTGGCTCTCTGGCAACACAGACCTGGCTAGGCAGAACTGGCATTCATGCTAGGTCAGTGTAGAATGAATAGTTCAAAGTATGGGGGAATGAAAATAGCAGAGAAATGGCTATAGGAGAGAAGGGAGCAGTGGAAAATTTTAGTCAAGGAAGTAGCTGATGCAGTTTTATTTAATAACTGTTACTAATTATAAAATGGTATGCACATTGATTTTATGAATTTATCAGTGTAAGTTAAATACATTTTATTTTAGTGTATACCACATGTCAATGTAGGAGATATTCTTCCTTTAATTTTTCACACAGTGACCATTCTTCTATCTCTCATTATCTCCACTCAAAGTCAATTGAAAATAACATGGGAGGTGAAGTAAGCTAGTAAGGTAAAAAGTATAGAATGTAGAAGACAAAGAATTGTGGAAATAGACAATGACTAAAAGAAACTAACTCAAGAGTAGACTCTGATGTACCTAAGATACTTTGGTGACAAAACTGGGAAGAAAACTCAGGACTCTGAAATATGTATGAAAGTTTCTTCCAAGAAACTTCAATTTACTAATTTGTCCAAATTAATTTTGTTTCCAAAACTCAGAATTACTTTCTATATTAAATGTCAACTTATCAGAATTACTAAAAGAAACCACTAATTTGAAAGTTATATCAGAATGAATAAATAATCTGGAGCAAGACCGAGTAACAATAAAATTATTAACAATAATGTTCTAGACTAATCACAAGTCTTCAACTTGGGTCCAAAGTCAGGCAATTACCCTCAATGTGTACCCATTAGGACTACAAGATCATCTGGACAAGGGACTAATTGACAGTGTCACTTTTCATGAAATTACCACACTTCTACTTCTGCAAATCTAGAGCTAAACTTATACCAAAAGAAGGCTGGGAGTAAAATAAACAGTCCTGCACAGTAAAAGGGCAAAGCATAAACTTCTACTAATAGACTTAAAGCAGGTGGGAATACAATCTACATCAAGGGCAAAGAAAGGAGAAGACAAGAGGACAAGAGCACAGAAAAGCAGAAGAGAGACGTGACAGTCAAAAAAGGTTAGAAAGTTCCTCAGTTCTCTAAAGCAGCAAATGAATTACTCAAAAATCTGTTTCAGGTGCTGTCTTAGCAAGGACTAAGTCAACAGCATCTGAAGACTTACCTGTACTACATGCCAATGCCGATGACCAAGTAAAGTGCTTAAACTCTGAGACTCTAAACCGCCATCTGCAAATGGGCTCTTTTCCCGATAGGTTTTGTGATCAGAGTGAGCTGAAGAACTCCTGGGATTCTGGCTCTGTGAGGCTTCTCCACAGTTCAAGTACAATCGATCCTCTCCCTGAAGCAACACTTGCTCTTGGTTACTCTAGATGAGGGAAAAGGAAACAGAGGGAAGGAAAGCAAATAAAAACAAGTCAATATAAGGTAGGGGAAAGTAAGTAATATGTCAATTTAGTTTTATTGCTGGAAATATACCATACATTTCAGCATTGATTTTCCTCACAGAGGACAAGACTACATAAAAATTGCTCACACTGTTACATTTAAGACTAACAGGCAACATTTTAATGATTTCTTCCCAGTGTAAAAAAATCTTTATTAAAGTTTGTTTTATCATATAGATTCCAAAACATGCCCAGGGTTACAACTGCTGTAGCAGTATCTTTTGTAACTACTTCAAAATGGCAATGCTATGAGAGATTTTCCATCTGAAAACTGAATAAAACTACTCACTGTCTACAGTTTACAAAGTAGTTTTATATAAAGTATCTCATGAATGGTGATAAGAAAACATGCCTGGTCAGACACTTTGTGTATATGCTCACCCATGTGCCCACATGGCAAGGAGTGGATTAGACACAGGGATAACTGGATTCTGGAGGATCTTTTAAATCATGGGGAAGAGGAAGAGTAGCCTACGTCTGTGGTCCTGGTTCAGAACAATTCAATAATTGCTTGGTGAATGCTTGGTTAGTACCAAGGGATGTGCCAGGCTCTGAAGACATTTAGACAGAAAGTTTCTACTTTTGTGAAAGACCAGTGTTTTCAAACATAGGCAGATTATTCACTCACTATTTTTTAAAAATTAGATCAGCACCCCTACCCCTCATCTTCCCACTGTAGTCCAAACATCATCTTGACATTAAACTCAGGGTGCTTTTATATTATTATTTTGGATGAGGGAGCAGATGAAGAAATCCTCTACTCTTTTCTTATTATTCAACTACAATAATAAAGTCTGAGATCCACAGTATTTTCATTCTTTCTCAGTGTGTTGTAAATTTTAATTAGAAACTGGTTGCACCATATATTTAAAAACCCATTGATGGCAGATACTAAGATATGCATTTCTATCATGTAATATATACTATTATTACATATAAACAATATAGCATATTAGTATCTTATTTCAGACTGATAAACATGAATTTATGTTATAATTTGGGGCAGTGTTTCCCAAAGCAGGATTCTAGGCTTATTTTCTTGCAGGTCTTCCTTAAAAATTCATAGGTAAGTAAGCTTGGGAAATACTGCTTTTTATATACCAACTCCTGGACTTTTATGATGCACATCAGCACATTAAAGACTAGATTCCTATGCTAAAGAAATCTCTACAGCTTTGTTTAACTCCTTTATTTCACACTAGACAACAGAACTTTTTCTTATTCTACGTAATTGCTATTTATATTTCTCACAAATTGTGCCTGGTGGAACACACTTTGGGAAATGCTATTAAGACTAAATTTTATTCAAGTTATTCAACTAAATCTGTAAACACTGCTTTTCCTCAAGTTTCTTATCATCCTACTTAAAAAAAAAAAAAGCATGGCACTGCCGTGGTGGTCCAGTGGTTACAACTCAGTGCATCTACTGCAGAGGGCTCAGGTCTGATCCCTGGTCAGGGAACTAAGATCCTGCGGCCTACCCCCTCCAAAAGCTAATCCTGCTCAGAAATAAAATGTGGGGGTATTATTTAATATAAATTAAAAAGAAACCTAATAATCACAGAAAATATGCAAAAGAAGATCATATGCCAATTTTAGGAGTACATGCAACATATCCGTGTCATAAGGATATATCTGCGTCTGATATTCTAACATGAAAGCCATTAAAAACAAAACCAAACAGAGTTTTAATTAAATAAACTTACCATACAAGGGTTTACAGTGAGTGCACTCTTGATAAACTGAAACAGTAGAATACCAGGCTGTTTAACGATACTCTTGGAGTCAGACTCATTTTCAGTATTTTGAGAACCAAATCCACTGATTACCCAGAGGTGATAGCCTTCAGCACCCCAGCTCTTGGGAAAAGAGGGGGCGAGAAAAAGAAGGGGGGGGAATCAAAGCAATAGAAAATTTGTTATTTTTTCCTGGTTTTAAATATTTAAATTCTCAAATAACCAACAATAAGCATTATTAATTACTTCTGAAGGCTGGAGATATGATGACAAACAACACAGACAAGAATCATATACCTACATCTACTATATCTTAGACTGTCAGTAGAAACCATCACTGCTCTCCACCTAGAATAGTGAAAACACTACATACCAATCCTAGCTACAAATCCTAAGAAATGCCTACTGCTCTCTGTAACTTTTCTATTAATTTAACTGCCTCTCAAAGAACTTCCTCAGAGACAAGATCCACATTACATAGCTGAAGCTTGACAAACAAGCACTGAAACAGATACAATCTTGTACAGAACAAAGAACAATGGACTGGACTATGAGACTAGGGTTTCCACTGCAGCTTGGCTACCATCTTGTTGTACTAACTTGGCCAAACTATTTGGTTTCACAGGGGGTATGTTTCTTCCTCTATAAAATGACAGAGCTCAAAGAAATTAACCAGGCCCAGTCAGTTTTAATATTCTATAACTAGATTTCATGATTGTTAAAGTCACTTAAAAAAAAAAAAAAAAATCATGGGAAGAGTAGTAATTCCCAACCTGCAAGGCCAAGAAAATACTAATGAGGGGAGGAGAAGTCCATGAATTGCTGCAAAATTTCAGAAGTTCTGCTTTCTTATGAAAAGTTTCAGTTGCACAAGTTAGCTAAAATGCTTAGATTCTTTGTGATTAAAATATCAGCTTAGTGAGGCTGGTAACACCAGTTGTTGAGTGCCATTTAGAAGCACTGATCGGCAGTCACAGAAATGGTGTTTGAAAACTTAAAAGTATGAAGGTGCGGAGAGCCATCAAATGGGATCCTTGGTGATGAAAGGTTGGGAACCTCTGTTCAAGGCAACCACGGCAGTTTAAATTCTTCAAGAAACCCACAATCAGAAAATGCCTTCCTCTGTGGAGCAGGAGAGAAAGGTAGTGATAAGCCTAAGCCTCACAAGCCACTAATTTCACAAAGATAGTACGGAGAGGGCTATAGTAAGAAAATGTCTTTATGTAAAGACAGGGTAGTTATACCTCACTGCTTTCTATAGAAGCTGTTGAAAACTGATGGTAAAAATACTATTACAACAAGGACTATAATTCTTTTGATATATGTCTACGGAAAAAGTTTAAAATATGCTCAAATAATGTACATGTCCTCCAGGAAAAAGACCCAACGAGCACTTCACATTAAAAGAAAGGAGGTTAGGGGAAGTGGGTGCCGAGTCACAGAAGAAATGCAGGTATGTTTTGGAAAAACAAACGCCTGATCTGAACAGTCACTGTGTTCACAGAGATGATAGGGCTTGCTGGACACATCAAAACAAAAATAAAAATCAAACAATGAAAATTAGATAGCCTATTAAAGACAGACCGTTAAAGATAACACTTTCATCAAAGCAAGAACTGTGTAAGAAGAGTCTCATGAGACCAGAATAGCTTTTTAATTTTATCAGGTCACTATGAGTGGAAAACAGGGAGAAGAAAAAAAACAAGTTTTTCACACTGTATCAATATTTTATAGAAAGAACTTACCATAGAGTTGATTTTAAGGGGATCTTTTTTGGTACCATCTGATCTATAACTGAAACAGAACAGAAAATTAAAAAGAATCTTCTAATTGCATACAACATTTAGCTTTAATTTTTAAAACAATTATTTTGTTCCTTTGAAAGAGAAATACACAATACTGTGTGAAATATGAGACTCCTGGTCAATATACCTAGGTATGTCACTGAGATATAGTCTTCCAGGTACTAAATAATTTCTTGACAGGGTCATGCAGTTTGGGCAGGTGTGTTCATTATGTCAGGACTAAAGTTCAGGGTAGCATATGAAACGGGCAGAGATATTAACCCACTTTTATCAACCCACAGAGAACCTATATTAACTCAATGAGATAACGTAATTTTTCACTTCCTACTGCCTACTTATATATATAGTTTACAGTTCTTATTAGATAATAAGCTACTTGAACACAGATTCATGTGTGATTTAGCCTTGAATCAAACATTTATCACATACACAACAGGAATTCGATAAATAAATGCATTTTTACTGAATGAACAACAACTGAAAGAGGATGGATGTACAAGGAATTGATACATTCTGAATAAATTAATTCTGAACCTTATAAACTGTTTTGGGGTAAGAGTCAAATAAGGCAAACTGGTAGCTGTATGACAAAGTTTCCGTGTGTGTGTGTGTGCGTGTGCGTGTGTGTGTGTATTATCTCAGAGAAAATGGAGTTCTCTGGTCCAAAATTTATTGACTCACGCAAAATCTCCTCCAAGTGTACAAATCAGCTGGGCTCCAAATACACTCCATAAAGAAAGGCCTCCATATTCCCAGGTCACTATTACAACACTGTTGTCAGGAGACCATCTGACCAACTTAACAGCTCCTGTTTTGTTCCAAATGTCTGTTAAGAAACCACAGAAAAGTTAAGGATAAACGACTGTTTCATACTTAGTACTTTCTACAGCCTCTATCTTCAACTTGAAACAAGCAGAAAGGCATGTCTGCTTCAATGAAATGAATTCAGTTCATTTAGGGCTATTTAAAATCAGTATGATCATCAGCCCGGGCCTGATCTAAGCAGAACAAACTCTGTACCCAAGTGATTCGTAAGAACCCAGAAGCATTTCTGGCCACTATTAGCTTAAATAACTATTGATACAACTGTGTGGTCTTAAAAACTCTTTGGCTTTGTGAAAATCAGTTTCTCTAAGATGGGAATAATATTTCCCTTGAATGATTCAATACAATATCAAAGTACTCTACAAAGTATGAGGTGTTTCAAAATGTAAAATATTTTACCATGATCTCCATGTTCTATCAGTAATATCAAAGGGACTCAAATTAAATTGAAGTTTAACCTTATATTAGGATTAAGTAGGAAAACTCCAGCTTCAGGACTATAGATGCTTACACCTTCTTTTAACTAATAATACTTCTTCTAACCCTATATATAATTACTAAAGGAGAAAATTTCATTGCATAGTAAAATCCAAGTTTCTTTACTGCAGAGTTAAATGAAACATATCAGCATTTCCCATCAGGAATTCAAAAAGATCTGTATGACCTTCTTTACAATTACAGTTCTTTACATCTGCAGTATTAATAAATTTTTGTTGTAAATACATCTGCTGCAAAGGGGTAGTATACAGATATTAGCCTACAGAAGACAGGCTTGGTTAACAGAGTAAGAACTTTTTCCCCTCTGCCTATGTTTGAATCCCCACATTAGCATTTCGCACCATAATTCAGGTATATGAATAACTGTTATTTATGTATATAAAAATGGGAACATGTATAAGAAACATATCTTATTAGTATACTTTACACACCTAGGAGAGAAATTTAAAACCAAACCAAGAAAAAAATGTACAAACTAAAATCAAAGCTTACAAAACGAAAGCAATTACATGTGCAAGAAAAAAAATAAAGTTTAGATGTATATTTACTATCACAAAAAGCTGCTAGTGTTTTAGCTTATAAACAGTATTCCTATTATCCCACATATGTATCTGTATCTATATCTACATACACACATATATACATATTTTCCAAGCATTGTACACATGTTAAAAAAATCTAGGTACAGAGGTGTACAATAAAATAGTAATGATGGTTAACTTAATTTTCAAGTGGCAGGAATACAGAAAATTTATCTAGCTGGTAACATATCATAAACTTAGATTGTGATAATTTGCATAATGAGAAAAATATAAAAAATAACCCCCAAACTTGCTGTTACAGTTGAATTTGCAAGACAGAAAGGACAATCTCCAGGAGCCAAAGGAAGAAAACCAAAAGTGAGACCAGTTAGTGCTTGAATTAAGGCAGCCTAGGTGTGAAGAGTGGGAAGTGATGAGGTGAAAACAGTTGTAAATATAGGGACAGAAGGCTGGAATGGAACCTAGCTGTGACTAGGGAGTTGGGGGTCTCACATCCTTATACAAAGACAAAAAAAGGGGTTTCAGAGCAACATGAGTCTGAGAATCAGAATGGAAGCTGATGATCATGTAAGGACTCCTGATGTGCTGCCACCTGTAAAAATCAGCCAGTGAAGCCAGAAGAAAACATAGACGCTTATTATGTCTGTTCAAGAGGCAGGACAACACAAGTCTCCCAACACTTTAAGCAGCTTTACAGCCAAAAGTTACATAATCCAAAAGGGCACCCCTCTCCCATAAAAAAGACCACAAGAGCGGGAGTTAGCAGATAACTAAAGGGAAAACTGGCATTCCAAGAACCTGAGAAAAGGAAACCACCTGAAAAATTCAGTACAGTGTTGTCAAACAATCAACAGAAAGGATCGGCAGAACTTCCGGAAATGATGTAAATATTCTACATTTGCTTGGTCTAACAGACAGCCACTAAGCTACATCAGGCTGTTTAACATTTAGGTGTGAAGAGGCAACTGAGATTTCACAGTAATCCAAATCTATGCCCCAATCACTAATCCCAAAGAAGGTGAAGCTGAACGGTTCTATGATGACCTACAAGACCTTCTAGAACTAACACCAAAAAAAGCAGATGTCCTTTTCATCATAGGTGACTGGAATGCAAAAGTAGGAAGTCAAGAGATACCTGGAGTAACAGGCAAGTTTGACCTTGGAGTACGTATTGAAGCAGGGCAAAGGCTAACTGAGTTTTGCCAAGAGAACGCACGGGTCACAGCAAACACCCTCTTCCAACAACACAAGAGACAACTCTACACATGACATCACCAGATAGCCAATACCGAAAACAGACTGATTATATTCTTTGCAGCCAAAGATGGACAAGCTCTATACAGTCAGCAAAAACAAGACCAGGAGCTGACTGTAGCTCAGATCATGAATGCCTTATTGCCAAATGCAGACTTAAATTGAAGAAAGTAGGGAAAACCACTAGACCATTCAGGTATGACCTAAATCAAATCCCTTACGATTATGCAGTGGAAGTGACAACTAGATTCAACGGATTAGATCTGATAGAGTGCCTGAAGAACTATGGACAGAGGTTTGTGACATTGTGCAGGAGGCAGTAATCAAGACCATCCCCAAGAAAAAGAAATGCACAAAGGCAAAATGGTTGTCTGAGGAGGTATTACAGATAGCTGTGAAGAGAAGCAAAAGGCCAAGGAGAAAAGGACAGATAAAACCATCTGAATGCAGAGTTCCAAAGAATAGCACCGAGAGATAAGAAAGTCTTCCTCAGTGATCAACGCAAAGAAAGAGGAAAACAATAAAATGGGAAAGACTAGAGATCTCTTCAAGAAAATTAGAGATACCAAGGGAACATTTCATGTAGTGACGGGCACAATTAAGGACAGAAATGGTATTGACCTAACAGAAGCAAAATCTTCTTCTATTAAGAAGAGGTGGCAACAATACACAAAAGATCTTCATGACCCAGATAACCACGATGGTGTGATCACTCACCTAGAGCCAGACATCCTAGAATGTAAAGTCAAGTGGGCCTTAGGAAGCACCACTATGAACAAAGCTAGTGGAGGTGATGGAGTTCCAGTTGAGCTCTTTCAAATCCTAAAGGATGATGCTATGAAAGTGCTGCACTCAATATGTCAGCAAATTCGGAAAACTCAGCCATGGCCACAGGACTGGAAAAGGTCAGTTTTCATTCCAATCCCAAAGAAATGCAATGCCAAACTACTGTACAATTGCACTCATCTCACAGGCTAGCAAAGTAATGCTCAAAATCCTCCCAGTGAGGCTTCAATAGTATGTGAACCAAGAACATCCAGATGTTCAAGCTGGATTTTTAAAAGGCAGAGGAACCAGAGATCAAACTGCCAACATTTGTTGGATCATAGAAAAAGCAAGAGTTCCAGAAAAACATCTACTTCTGCTTTACTGACTAAAGCCCTTGCCTGTGTGGATCACAACAAATTGTGGAAAATTCTTAAAGAGATGGGAATACCAGACCACCTTACCTGGCTCCTGAGAAATCTGTATGCACATCAAGAAGCAACAGTTAGAACCAGCCATGGAACAATGGACTGGTTCCAAATTGAGAAAGAAGTACATCAAGGCTGCATATTGCCACCCTACTTATTTAACTTGTATGAAGAAAATCATGCAAGATGCCAGGCTGGAGGAAGCACAAGCTGAAATCAACATTGCTGGGAGAAATATCAATAACCTCAGATATGTAGATGACACCATACTCATGGCAGAAAATGAAGAGGAACTAAAGAGCTTCTTCATGAATGTGGAAGAGGAGAATGAAAAAGCTGGCTTAAAACTCAACATTCAAAAAATGAAGATCATGGTATCCAGTCACATCACTTCATGGCAAATAGATGGAAAACTGGAAACAGTGACAGACTTCATTTCCTTGGGCTCCAAAATCTCTGCAGATGGTGACTGCAGCCATGAAATTAAAAGAAGATTGCTCCTTGGAAGAAAAGCTATGACCAACCTAGACAGCATATTAAAAAGCAGAAACGTTACTTTGCTGACAAAGGGCCATCTAGTCAAAGCTATGGTTTTTCCAGTAGTCATGTATGGATGTGAGAGTTGGACGATGAAGAAAGCTGAGCACCAAAGAATTGATGCTTTTGAACTGTGGTGTTGGAGAAGACTCTTGAGAGTCCCTTGGACTGTGAGGAGATCCAACCAGTCCATCCTAAAGGAGATCAGTCCTGGGTGTTCATTGGAAGGACTGATGTTGAAGCTGAAACTCCAATACTTTGGCCACCTCATGCGAAGAGGAAAAGACCCTGATGCTGGGAACGATTGGGGGCAGGGGGAGAAGGGGACGACAGAGGATGAGATGGTTGGATGGCATCACTGACTTGATGTACCCGAGTTTGAGCAAGCTACGGGAGTTGGTGATGGACAGGGAGGCCTGGCGCGCTGCAGTTCATGGGGTCGCAAAGAGTCAGACTGAGCGACTGAACTGAACTGATGCGAAGAAATGATTCATTGGAAAAGATCCTGATGCTGGGAAAGATTGAAGGCAGGAGGAAAAGGGGAAGACGGAAGATAAGATGGCTGGATGGCACCGCCGACTCAACGGATGTGAGCATGAGCAAGCTCTGGGAGTTGGTGATTGATTGGGAAAACTGGTGTGCTGCAGTCCATGGGGTCACAAAGAGTCAGACATGACTAAGCGACTAAACTGACTGAGGCAACTAAGAAACATTTTGATTTTCTTTAATTTTAGTTTCATTAAATAACCACATGTGGCTGGTAGCTATGGTACTAGACATCACATCATCAGTATGGATAAAAAAGAAATAAGATAAAAGGGCTAGAAAACATAATCAAAATACACAGTACCCCTTCCTGCCAGCTGCAGCAGAAACTCTTTAGGAAATAAGAAAAAAAATGCAACCTTTAAAAGCTATGCAATAAGAGTGATAAAAACTTAAGGAACTAATTTCTATTTCTGGCAATATAGCAATTTTGATAGCTGGAATGACTCTTCACACTGCAACAAGTAAATTGTTAAACAGAATACTTAAATATTACAAAATATTAAAAAACACTGGGAGGTAAGTGAGTGTACAAACTGCTGTTGCCCTGAATTTTTTGCCATAACCTAGAGACCTGACTTTCACCTATGATGACTCTCAGCATATGAGGAACAGAAGATAAAACTCAGAGCTTGGCCAAGATGGGGAATAGAAGATACCCATGTAATGCTGAGAATACAATTCCATGTTCAAGGGAGAGTGAGAAATAAACTCTACCACATAGAAGGTGAAAAAAATAGCAAGAAGCACTTTCCTGTTTTTGCCCATGGTAGTGAATGGAAAATAAAGAAGCTCCCCTGAGAATCTGCAACAAGCCAGTCCTCAGGCTCATCTATAATCTGTGTAACTTGTAGGATTCAAAAAAGAAAAAAATCTCAAACAGAGACTATAATGCAAAGGCTTCCAGACTAATGTAGTTTTCCTAGGTGACTGGAAGAAACAAACAGATATCCTCTCTGCAAGAACTCATTTCAATCTAGTTTCTGCTTTCCTGATCAGAAAACATATAAACGCTTTCTTTCCTCCTTTCTTCTTGACTCAAGAAGTTAACGCTTGGGCCTTAGAAGTTAACCTGTAATCATGAAAGAAAAGGACAAATGAATGCCAACAGCAGCTTACCTTTGGATTTCTTGCCATTATAGAGAATAAATACTATTTGTTTAAGGGATAGTAAGTTGGGTTTTCTGTTCAGTTCAGTTGCTCAGTCGTGTCCGACTCTTTGCGAACCCATGAACTGCAGCACGCCAGGCCTCCCTGTCCATCACCAACTCCTAGAGTCCACCCAAACCCATGTCCATTGAGTCGCTGATGCCATCCAACCATTTCATCCTCTGTGGTCCCCTTCTCCTCCTGCCCTCAATCTTTCCCAGCATCAGGGTCTTTTCAAATGAGTCAGCTCTTCGCATCAGGTGGCCAAAGTACTGGAGTTTCAGCTTCAACATCAGTCCTTCCAATGAACACCCAGGACTGATCTCCTTTAGGATGGACTGGTTGGATCTCCTTGCAGGCCCAAGGACTCTCAAGAGTCTTCTCCAACACCACAGTTCAAAAGCATCAATTCTTTGGTGTTTACCTTTCTTTATAGTCCAACTCTCACATCCATATATGACTACTGGAAAAACCATAGCCTTGACTAGACGGACCTTTGTTGACAAAGTGATGTCTCTGCTTTTTAATATGCTGTCTAGGTTGGTCATAACTTTCCTTCCAAGAAGTAAGCATCTTTTAATTTCATGGCTGCAATCACCCTCTGCAGTGATTTTGGAGCCCAGAAAAATAAAGTCAGCCACTGTTTCCCCATCTGGGTTTTCTGTTAGATTCAGTCAAAAACATTTCCAATAACAGATTTTACCTTACTCCAGTGGACAGAATTTACCTAAGAGTCATGAAGGGAGTTCTGAGAGAGACTTTTTGTTTTGTTCACTACTGTGTACCAGCATTTAGAACAATGTCTGGCCTATAGTATGTACTCAATAATTGCTTGTTGAATGACTATATGGAAATGAAGGCATAAAATAACAGAGGCAATGAAATTAGGAAAGAGTCTAAAGCAAAGCCCAGACAAGCAACATAGGGACTACAACTAAGTGAGGATAAAGAAAACTAAATGGAAGAGATAAAAGAGGTCTCCCAGGAGGCTCTAGTTATGTAGAAATCCTTGAGTCAGAGAGAATTGTTGTTACATGTTTTAATAATACCTGGCCTTTGGCATCCATCATCTAATTCAAATCAAAACTCACTACACATATTATCTGTAATTAAGAAGAAAAAAAAAAAAAAGAAGAGGACTCACCAGGATACTGTTTTGCTGTTAACTCTAGTTTATGAGACAGCTGCATGGCTCCAGTGGTGTTATCTATTGTATAAACCTGTACAGAACCACTGTGAAAATCAAAAAGATTTTCAGTGTAAAAAGACAAATACAAATATAAAAAAACATGACTATGGAAATATGTTCTGCTGATAGGAGTGTAAACTAGAATACAACCATTTTGTAAATAATTTGCAGTCATCTCATAACATGAAACAAATGCATATTCTACAGTCTAGCGATTTCACCTACAGATATACCCCAGAAATATCCTTGTTTTTGCGACATATACAAGGTTCATTATAAGACTGTAAGTGCAAAGAAATGCCAACCATCCACATGTCCAGATGAGACAGGGAAGGGAAACTGGGATATATTCATATAATAGTATACCATATAGTACTGAAAATGAATTTTTGTCCTATACCTTAAAATGGACAGCATATCTCTCTACCCGCCCATCTATCTATATATCTATATAAATAGTGTTAGTATAATTTCATTTCTATACTGTGAAAAACATCCAAAACATAGTAAATACATTTGTGGTAAAAATACAACAATGAGCTAGGGCACACAAGTTCAGATTAGTAACTGCCCTGGTAGAAAAAGAGGAATATGAAAGAAGAGGAGGAAGCAGGGGCTTCATGAGTTCAATGCTGGTAATATTTTATTTTTCATTTTATATTATTTTTTGTATGTATACATTATACATACTCTTATATCTATGGTACGTGTTATGATTCTGTTAAAAAACTTTTTTACAAGGGTCAAACTTACAAAGGGCCAGAAACCAAAATAGAGTGTGTATATTACATCTAAGCTACATTTCAAAATTGAACTATAATAATCATAAAAAACATCATTTCTGCTTACATGGCTATTCTCAGATCAAAATTTAACATTAATGTTGTTTTTAAAGTGATTTAAATCCAAGGCTGCTTCTGCATACACCAGGATGACACCAAGCATATGACTGCCAGAATGTTCTGACCCTAATACACATTCAAGGTAGGAGAAGTCAGATGGTCTCCTCACAGCAGTTCTGATTGGTTTCCAGCCAGGCCCAACTCTTCTTAAGGATCAGAATGGGACTAAATAAAACACCTGCAATAACAGGCCACTTAAAGCTATCCCATAGCTCCCTGATGCTCTGTTTTTAAATTCCTTTTTTTTCTGTTTCATTTTGTATCATTTCTCTTGCTATGTTCTTCAAGTATATTAATCTTTTCTTCTGTAATATTTGATTTGGGTCTTTTATCTTCCATATTTCAATTTAATACTCAGAAGAAAACCTCTATAGCTTTCTGAGTTCTCTCTTTGTGCCACTCTCTCCTCTCTGATGTCTGGTCTGTGATCCCCTGCTGCTTTGGTCTCCCAGACATTCATCTGCACATACTCAGTCCAGGGAATCTGCCAGGCCCTGTCTCCCCATTCATGTGCTGGAAACTCGCAAAGAAATTAAAACTGGGCCAGCTGAAGAGTTGTGTTTTTTGTTTTTTTTTTTTAAATTTAGATTCTCATCTCTCAGGGATCACTGTCCTTTGCTGCCTGATGTCCTATGTCTTGAATTCGAAATATCTGTTTCATCTTTTTGTCCATTTTCTTGACTATTTCAGGTGGGAGAGAAAATCTCATCTGTTATTCCAACCTGTCATAAGACAAATGCCTGGAACATATATCTATCCAGACTACTTGCCCAATTATATACCTTGCAGAGAGACAGCACTAAGTGGCTAGCAGGTATTGTTTTTGCTTTGCATCTCAAATTGTCAAGTGCTAACTCTGGGTTGCTGAGCTCTAACAAGTCAGTAAGGAATCCAGATATTTCTAATATAAGAAGTAGGTGTTCAGTCAATAGTTACAAAAGACTGACAATTTAAGTATTTATAGTGCCTATATTCTTTATTTTTCTTTCCATTTCTAAGCTCACCATTAAAGTATTTTTTTAATTAAAAAGCCACTTACTAATCTCAAAGCAAAAAAAACTTCTATAATAAACATATATACAGGTATTATCAATATAAGTAATCAAATTTAGCTCATCAATATTGAGACAGCTTGATGTTATTGCTACATGATGTGATAGGCTGTACAAAACATCACCTATGACAAAAATGTTTAACTAGAATCTAACCAAACCTTAAATACAAGGGTAAGAATAAGGTTTTAAACTGGTATCCTAAAAGAAAGGTGACTTTCTAGAGAACTCTAAAAACACCAGCTATAGACAGATTAATTGTTTAAGGTAATTCATCCTGGTAAGTGCTGAGAGATCAGGGCTAGAAGCCACTAGTCTGATATGTCACGTAGCTATAATCACAAAACTTTCATCCTAACCCACGATCATGCCATAAGAAGGGCTGATTCTGCCCCAACTCATGAAAACTGAGGTGACTAAAAGGCTGAAGGCCAAGATTCCATTTTCATCCTGGAAAAAGGGTTGAAATCCTGGATTCTAATCTGGCCTTGCTAGACCCCTGGGTGCTAGCCCTGAATGTAGATGATGTAGAAATGCACACCCACCACTGCGCCTGTCTGTGAGCTTCCTACTCATTTGACTGTAATGGCTCAGTAAGAACCACCTTCAAAGTTCAAACAGGTATTACAGAAAGTAATTAAATGCCATTATGAGAACACATAACAAGACACTTTAGAATGTAGGATATTCCATAAACAACTGACCTAGACTCTTAAAAAAAAGTTAATGTCATAAAATAACAAAGGCATTATAGGTTAGTACAAAAGTAACTGCGGTTTTGCACTGCTGAACTTTGCTGTTTGATACTGGAATATATTCTTAAATAAATGTGGTTATGTTAGACATCATTTTAATGGGCATTTTTCACTTTATTTATTTATTTATTTTTGCTAATGACTTATTACTTGCTGTTTATATTTATTTTAGACTAGGAAAATGATGTTAGACAAGAAGCAAATTTGAGGGATTTTCTTATGTAAGTTCAAAATGGTAAAGCAGCAGAGATAACTAGTAACAATGCATCAACAATGCATTTGGCCCAGAAACTGCTAATGAACATACAGAGCAGTGGTGGTTCAATTAAGTTTTGCAAACGAGAAGAGAGCCCTGAAAAGGAGAAGTGCAGTGGCCTGCCATCAGAATTTGACAACGACCAACTGAGAGGATCATCGAAGCTGATCCTCCTGTAACTAGAAGTTGCCGAAGAACTCAACGTCGATCGTTCTACAGTCATTCGGCATTTGAAGCAAACTGGAAAGATGAAAAAGCTCAATAAGTGGATGCCTCATGCTGCTGCTGCTGCTGCTAAGTCGCTTCAGTTGTGTCTGACTCTGTGCGACCCCACAGACGGCAGCCCACCAGGCTCCCCCATCCCTGGGATTCTCCAGGCAAGAACACTGGAGTGGGTTGCCATTTCCTTCTGCTTCATGAGCTGACCACAAATCAAAAAATCATTGTTCTGATGTGTCATCTTCTCTTGTTCTATGCAACAATTAACTATTTCTAGATCAGATTGTGACATGCGACAAAAGTGGATTTTACACAACTGGCGATGACCAGCTCAGTGGCTGAACTGAGAAGAAGCTCCAAAGCACTTTCCAAAGCCAAACTTGCACCAAAAAAATAGTCATGGTCACTGTGTGGTGGTCTGATCCACTACAGCTTTCCAAATCCCAGCGAAACCATTACATCTGAGAAGTATGCACAGCAAATCAATGAGATGCACTGAAAACTGCAGTGCCTGCAGCCAGCACTGGTCAATAGAATGTGCCCAATTCTTTCACATGTCACACAATCAACGCTTCAAAAGACGAATGAATTAGGCTACAAAGTTTTGCTTCATCCACCATATTCATCTGACTTCTCCCCAACTGACTACCACTTCTTCAAGCAGCTCCCCTTTTTTGCAGGGAAAATGCTTCCACAACCAGCAGGACACAGAAAATGCTTTCTAAGTGTTTGTCAAATTCTGAAGCACAGGTTTTTACACCACAGAAATAAACTTATTTCTCACTGGCAAAAATGTGTTGATTGTAATGGCTCCTATTTTGATTAATATAGATGTGTTTGAGCCTAGTTATAATGATTTAAAAATCATTGTCCAAAACTGCAGTTACTTTTGTACTAACCTAAGAATTTTTACAGGCAAAAGGTAACTAAAGAGAAATGATAACCAAATATAATTCATGAATTTTGAATGATTCTGACTAGTAAAAAAGAGATATAAAGGAAATTTGGTGGCAACTAGGTTAGTTTGGGAGAAGGCAATGGCACCCCACTCCAGTACTCTTGCCTGGAAAATCCCATGGACGGAGGAGCCTGGTAGGCTGCAATCCATGGGGTCGCTAAGAGTTGGACACAACTGAGCGATTTCACTTTCACTTTCATGCATTGGAGAAGGAAATGGTAACCCACTCTAGTCTTCTTGCCTGGAGAATCCCAGGGATAGGGGAGCCTGGAGGGCTGCCATCTATGGGGTCGCACAGAGTCGAACACGACTGAAGCGACTTAGCAGCAGCAGCAACAGGTTAGTTTGAATATGAATGAGTTTTAGATCTTATTGAGGAGTTATCATTAATTTACCCACACGTCTGATTAAAGATTGTGTGTCTATGTAAGACAAAATGAGTTAGGAAGGGACTGGGAGTCATGATTAGGAAGTAGGAGTGATAAAATTTATATTGGCTGGCAATGTTCTATTTCTTGACCAAGTTGTGAAAAGATGGATGCTTGTATTATAATTATTTGTAAAACTGTGACTATCTTGATTACACACTTCCCCATTTGTTTTTATTTTACAACATGAAAATTACAAATGGTATTATAAGCTCTATGTCAATAAATTTGACAGTATATATGAAAGAAACCAATTCCTAGAAAAATATAACTTGCCAAAATGACTGAGGAAGAGAGAGAAAAATCTGAATCTTCCGTAAGGCTATTTTAAAAATGAATTGGTATTCAATTTTACTTTGAAAACCTGTATTATTTGAATCAAGGTAAGAAAATGATTTTATAAATGAGCTTTAAATTTGCTTGTTAACTAAGGCACACTCACTAATTCAAAGGCAAGTCAACACTGATGTCTTAAAAAGAAAGGATTAGGGGCTTCCCTGGCGGCTCAGAGCTAAAGAATCCATCTGCAGGAGACACAGGTTTGATCTTTGGTCCGGGAGGCTTCCACATGCTGCAGAGCAACTAAGCCCATGTGCCATAACTCTAGAGCTCAGGAGCCAAGCCCATGTGCTGCAACTGTTGAAACTTGTGCCCCCTAGAGCCTGTGCTCCACAATAAGAGAAGCCATCTGCGATGAGAAGTCCAGCGGCCCCCGCTCACCACAACTAGAGAAAATCCTGCACAGCAACTGAAGGCCCAGCACAGCCGAAAATAAATAAAACCTCCTCCTGATGTTATTTAAAACAATAAAGAACCTAAATTTTAACTGATTTAACCTTCTTAACTTATGACTCCATTTCCTACCACTGAAAAAAAGCTCACAAGTTAAAACACCCAATCTCCAAAATCTGCCCTTTATATTTGTTTGCTTCAATTGAAATACTTTTACATTTTATATTAAGGTTGATTCATAAATTATGAAAGGAGTGCCTAAGTGTGTTAATAAGAACATCTTATGTTTTTTTAAAAAAATTATTTTTGGCAATAAGTCTTAAAATACAGGCATCTACATTAATTACCTCGCACAACCAAATGCCATCAGTCGATACTTGTTATTTACTGCTACACAAGTTCCATCAACAACATCTTGTGGCCAAACTCCATGAAGCTGCTAAAATTAAGAAAAATAGGTAAGATTTAAAATGTGTTCTCCAAATATACTTCAATTAACATAATTCCCCTTCAGTAAACATAATTTCATAAGGTTTCATATGGTTCTTTATATGTTTTCATCTGGATAGAAGAACATCCCATCAGGACTACCATCTAGATTTTTTTCCCTTAAAATCTCAATTTCATTAACTAGTTTAATAAATATTTCCAGATGAGCTCAGTCCAGTGCTAATTCATTTATAAAACACTAAAAGATGGGTATCTGATCTCTAAATTCAAATTAACTGAAGACAATTTTCCTATTAAAAAGTAAACTCCTTGATGGTAGAAACTGCATCTAACTTGCTCACTATTATTCTTCTTCCCACTTAGCACATAGTGTTTAACTTTCCCAATCAATGGGAAATTAGTCAATTTTATTTGGTCTATCTTGTCTCTTGAGAAACCTGTATGGGGGTCAAGAAGTAACAGTTAGAATCCTGTACGGAATAACTGAATGGTTCAGGATAGAGAAAGGAGTACGACAAGGCTGTTTATTGTCACCCTGTTTATTTAACTTGTACACAGAGCACATCAAGTGAAATGCCAGGCTGGATGAGTTTCAAGCTGAATCAAGACTGTCGGGAGAAATATCAACAATCTCAGATATGTGGATGACACCACTCTAATGGTAGAAAGCAAAGAGGAACTAAACAGCCTCTTGATGAAGGAGAAGGAGTAGAATGAAAAAGCCAGCTTAAAACTCAATATTAAAAAAAACTAAGATCATGGCATCCAGTCCCATCACTTCATGGCAAATAGAAGGGGAAAAGGTGGAAGCAGTGACAGATTTCCTCTTCTTGGGCTCTAAAATCACTGCAGATGGTGACTGCAGCTATGAAATTAGAAGACGACTGCTCCTTGGTAGGAAAGCCATGACAAATCTAGTTAATGTGTTAAAAAGCAAAGACATCACTATGCCAACAAAGGTCCCTATAGTCAAGGCTACGGTCTTTCCAGTAGTCATGTATCAATGTGAGAGCTGGACAATAAAGAAGGCAGAGTGCTGAAGAATTGATGCTTTGAACTGTGGTGCTGGAGAAGACTCTTAAGAGTTCCTTGGAATGCAAGGAGATCAAACTGGTCAATCTTAAAGGAAATCAACCCTGAATACTCTTTGGAAGGACTGGTGCTGAAACTGAAACTCCAATACTACAGCTACTTGGTGCAAACAACTGACTCATTGGAAAATACCCTGATGCTGGCAAATACTGAAGGCAGAAGGAGAAGAGGGTGACAGAGGATGAGATGGTTGGATGGCATCACTGATTCAATGGGCATGATCTTGGGCAAACTCCAGGAGATGGTGAGGGACAAGGAAGCCTGGTGTGCTGCAGTGCATAGGATCTTGAAGAGGAGGACATGACTTGGCAACTGAACAACAACAACATTTTTTAGAAGTGATTAATGATTTGTCAATTGCTTACTATTCTCTATTATTCCTTTGCTTTATAGTATAATGGTTAATAGCATGGTGTATGGCAGCCTAATATTACATCTCAGATCTACCACTCACTTGTAAAAATGACTTTGTGACATTTTCAAGCTTCAGTTTTCTTTTCTTTAAATTACCTCTTAGAGTGTTTTGAAGATAAAATGAGAGTAGATATATTCAATATATGTAACCCACTTAATATAATGCCTGGAATTCAACAAGTTAAATAAACTTCAATGAATAAATGATATTATTATTAAGCTTTATATGCTACTTAATTTTGAATACAGACACAGAATAGATTCAACTCTATTGTCTGTTTTTATTTGTCAAATCAAGAGCATCTTAGATCATGTATTCTAAGGTAAAGGTCACCATGACTGCTAGTTTAGTAAGCACAAAAATTAGCACACTACAATACAGCACTTTATTTTTGGATTATCACAACAGTAAACATTAGATGATCCAATATAATTAAGCTGTTCAAAATATAATGCTATAGATTTTGTAAAATTCCTAAACTATATAATCTACTATCTAAATATGAAATGTTTGCTTCTTTGTAGGAGTTTTATTTATTTTACTTTAATAATACACATTACTTCAGATAATGGAAAACGGCAAAAGATAGCAATGAGCATTATTTCTTTGGACTACTGTCTAGACTGGAATTCATTCATTCATCCCTACCATAAAAGTCTTCCAGGTACCCACTATTCACCAGATACTGCTCTAGATACTGAGGATACTACAGATATTCAAACATACCAAAATCCTCAGCTGTATCCCTGCCTTACATTTGTTAAGAGACTGACAAGTTTAAAAAATTGTACAGTATGACACAGAAAGTTGGTAAATGCTACAAAAAAAAATAATAAAGCAATTATGGAGAAGAGAGTGTATGGAGGAAGGATGTAATATTAAACTATTTTCCCTATGATGAAGGTGCCTCTTGAGGAAAGTACTGAAAGAGAGCAACAGAAAGGCCCTGTCACAGCAGCATTTCTAGCATGTTCAAAGATAAAAGAAACTTGTGTGGCTGGAGTGGAGTGGAATAGGGAAGAAGTAGTAAAGGAGGTAACGGATGAAATAGCAGGCCAGATTTATAGGGCTTTGAAAGTCACCATGAGATCTTTGACTTTTTCTCCATTTCATATATGGGGAGTCATTTGGAGAGTCTTTAATTTTTTAACCCTTTCTATTATGAATTACAATGTGATACATTAAAGAAAAAAATCAAAACCAAAAAAGTACATCATCATAATATCACAAAGGGAACACTTGTGAAATTACCACTCAGCTAGGAATTACCAGTACCAAAAGTCTCCCAACAGTGTCACTCCTGATCAATATACCCTCATCCCAACCATAAAAGTAACCAATATCCAGACTTACATGGTAATCACTTTCTTCTTTTTCTTTAAACTATTACTCACTGGGCTTCTGGCCTCCCCTAGCCTCTTAATTCCTTACTGTTTTGTCAGTTCTCCAAAGCCTTTAAGCACATTAAAAAAACTATTTTGTCTCCAGCTTTTCTAGTTGTCCTCAGCAGGTTTTGTCCTAAAAATCTAGTCTTACTAAACAGTTCTGAGCAGAGGCGTGGCATAGTCTGACATATTTAAATAGATATGTCTACTGTATTTTTACAGTGTATACTGTAAGTTATACATAGTATATGTAGATATACTATGTGTATATAGATGTGTATACTGTATAGTGGCTGTAAATTTGTACAGCCACTATAGAATGCCAAACAGGAGTTTTTATAAGGCACTTAAATAATGTCTAATATAAATACACTATTAGTGTATTTCCCAATTACCAGTAATACATATGTAATGTTTTCATGTAACTTATATTTTCTACTTATAACTTAATAATGTCCATCTACTTTTCATTATTTAAATCCTTAAATTACTAGAAAATTTTCTTTAACCAAATACTAATAAAAGCTGATATTCAGAAATGAGTTAATCACTTTTCAGCTCTAACGTGTTTATTTTCAGTAAAAAACATTTAAATCCCAAACATATGTCAACAAAATGAAAAAGCAGTCTACTGAATGGGAGAAAATATTTGCAGATCACATATGTGACAAAAGGTTATATTCAAAATATATAAAGAACTCATGTTATTTAATAGCAAAAAATTTGATTAAAAAAATGGGCAGATGATCTGAACAGACATTTCTCTACAGAACACATAGAGATGTCCAAAAAGTACTTGAAAAGATGCTCAACACCACTAATATCAGAGAAATGCACATCAAAACCACAATGAGATGTTACCTCACATCTGTCAGAATGGCTATTATCAAAAAGACAAGAAATAATTAAGTGTTGGGACAATGCGGAGAAAAAGGAACCCTTGTGCATTCCTGATGGCAATGTAAATTTGTACAGTCACTATAGAAGAGTATGGAGCTTCCTCAGAAAAAGTAAAAATAAAACTACCATATAATCCATATATATCTGGGTATTTATCAAGAAAAGAAAACACTAACTTGAAAAGATATCTATACCTTCATGTTCAATGCAGCATTGTTTATAAAAGCCAAAGTATGGAAACACTGAAGTGTTCACTGATGGATGAATGGATAGAGAAAATTTGGTATATGTACATACACACACACAAAATGGAATACAGTTGACTCAAACAACAGGAGAGTTAGGGGCACCTATCCCCCACAGTAGAAAATACACACACAACTTTACAGCTGACCCTCCACATCCATGGGTCTGCATCTGTGGATTCAATCAATTGCAGATTATAGAGTACTACAGTGTGTATTTATTGAAAAAAATCCAGGTGTCAGTGGACCTGTGCAGTTCAAATCTATGTTGTTCAAGGGTCAACTGTATTTAGCCATAAGGAAGAATGAACTCTGCCTTTTGCAACAACACGGATGGACCCTGAGAGCATCATGCTGAATGAAATAAATCAGAAAAAGCTGATACCATATAGAAAAATATGCCCTTAAAAACTTAAAATTCTTTCTAGTTAGAGAGAGTAGGTTGAACATGAATATTTCGTTTCTCTGACTCTTAAAACCCCAAATGTGTAAGTTGGCAAGGACAGAATGGGAGAGGAGGTAGTATCAGAAAATTTTGTAAGCTGGGAAGCAATAGAGTCCTTAAGTAGCAGTAAGGAACACTTTGAAAAACAGTCAAATTTGCATTACAGGTTACACAAAAGGCTTGGGAATTAAAATGTCTCTCAAAAGTTGAACTAAAAGCAGTAGGACTGGTTCAAAGACTGTTTATTCAATACCTGGGTCTGCCTAGGTTACCTCCCACTCTGAGCAGATAAGGAATATTCTACCTCCACTCCAAGAGAAAACTGGAATTTTTCTTTAGAGAAAAACAAGACAAAAATCTCAGTGGTCTCTAAACAACACTGAAAATAGGGATACATGGGAGTTTACATCCTGAATCTGGAATCTCTAGTCTAACTCTTTCATAACTCAAAATCCCAAAATACTGCGCCGGCCAGGTACATAGTCTTTGGAGAAGACTGGATACGGCGTGGCGAGGAAAAAAATAACCCAGTTAGCTCATGCTATGAAGAGCACAGTCAAACAAACACACCAAATCCCACACAGCCTTCAGTGAATCTCAATTTTTACTCTGGGTCTGTGTCACAACCAAATTCATACATTAACTAATCAAATATTTACCATTAACTCTGAAAGGATCTAAGAGTAAAGGAATATAGGGAATCTATAGGATAATGATGATGGACAGCCACAACATGCAGCTGTGTCAAAGGTATGCATAGCAAGCAATCCATCCAGAAGGATCCAAGAGAAATTTCTTCAAGATGATGAAACAGATACTAATATAATCAAAATCTCATTTAACTATATTGGGAAGATGGGAAGAACTTACAGATGTAGTGCGACCAGGGAAGAGGGAAGTAAATGGTCATTTTCTACAATCGCAAGTCAATAAACACAGCCTAAAAACTAAAAATTACAGGAAATACTCAGAGTAGTGGAGATAAACCGCAAAATAATCGATAAAGGAGTAAAAAGTAGTTGTCTCTGAGAATGAACACTAGGCATGAAGAGAGGAAAGGAACAATCATTTTTCATTAACATGTCAAAAGATTTTTGTCTTTTATACTAGTTATAGGTATAGCTTTGATTAAAAAAATTAACCACCACTCCTAAGATCTTAATTTTTAAGCTGGAGGAGGATTTAATGAAGACTAAAATTAATAAATGCAAAACTGAAAAACAAACACTGAAAGTGAGTCCTACCTCTGCAGTAAATCTACTTGACACTGGTGTAATAAATCCAACTTTACCATCATTAAACACAACAGCAAATCCATCAAGTGTGGCACAGTATTCCATGTCTCTAATGTGCACATCTGCAAAACCCAGGAAGGAACCTGCTGATGAAAAAATAAGTATTTGAAATATGAATATAAATACAGTAAATTAATTCTCTCACACTTTTGCTTGCAAACCATGTAAGAACAGTTAAAAGGTCGAAATTTAAAGACCTAACAACACTAAACAGTTAAACTACTCCCTCCTACACACACACACACACACACACTCAACTCACTCTTCTTTTCTTCCCTTGCATAATTAATTCCAAAGTAGAAAAATCAATGTTCATCCATAGAAAATATCTAACGAGATTATATAAAATATTAAACACCTGGTTCTATCTCATGTAAAAAGTATTACTACCTCTAGATGACTGCAGGTCTACTGAAAAGGGTACTGTACAAAGATTAATAGCTTTCCTCCCATTTGTCATTCCTTCCCAGTGAATAAGATGAAGAAGTCCATCAGAAGTAGCAACCAGGAGATCTTCCAGCACAGACTGCAAACTGTAGGGAAGCAATAAGCAATTTATCAGTTATCTTTTAAGAAAAGCATACTGGGAAAGCAATGAATATAACTGCTCTGGAGAATATTCAAGCAAAGATCATGAAACCACTTATAAAACTGCCATTTATCAACAATTTCACTATACAGGAATTTATCTATTATAATTCAATCTAGATGAGAAATTCTGGAAAAAAAAAAAAAAAGACCATAGTTGCTGTTATTACAAACCTGACGGACTGAGTTTAAAAACTAGACACAGTGAAATGACAGACTAGAAGATGGAAGGATAAGTGAAGCTGACAAGAAAGGAAAGAGGCAGAGAAACCATAAAAATAAACTAATGATAGAACGACAGTCTAGAGCCAGGGAGTGTAGTGGTACCCATTCTCTACCCCTGTCCAAGAGAATTTCACCAGTGATGGAGATATTCTGTTATCCATACTAGTCAACACAGTAGCCATTAGCCATGTGTGGTGACCGCACATTTGAAATACCAAACGAGTGTAACAAAAACACTAAATTTTAAGTTTTATTTTATCTACAATTAACATTTAAGGTACTTCATTTGACTAGTGGCTACTGTTGTGGAAAACACAGTTCCAGACCACAGTATTTCTAAGGTATCACAGAATCTCATGTTGTACATTCATTCAATAAGTATTTATTAAGTCTGGGCTCTGTGACAGGCGCTATGTTTGTTGAAGATTCAACGGTGAAGAAAATATAGTTTCTCCCTCCAGAAGACCTCTCAGTAACTAAGTACTGAAAATGAATTATGTACTATGATCTCAGCATTTACTGATACTTGCAAAGAGCTTTAACAATTAGCTTCCACGGCAATAAATGCCTAATTTGCTTACTCCTATAATGCCAAGCCTGGAGGGCAGTGTTATTTACACCTGGTACCAAATGTTTATGGGAGGAAGGTCAAGAGGGAGGAGTAATCCAAAAGTGAAGCTACAAAGATACTGGCAGAAAGAAAGAAAGAGAACCAGTGGAAACTGGCATCAAGAAAGCCAAGGGAATAGTGAAAGTCAAAGTGTCAGTCGCTCAATCGTGTTTGACTCTTTGTGACCCCATGGACTGTAGCCCGCCAGGCTCCTCTGTCCATAGGATTTCCCAGGCAAGAATACTGGAGTGGGTTGCCACTTCCTTCTCCAGGGAATCTTCCTGACCCAGGGATCAAACCCAGGTCTCCTGCATTGCAAGCAGACCCTTTACCGTCTGAGCTACCAAGGAAGACCTCAAGAGTATCAAATGCTATAAAAAAAACTGAGTATAAGAAAGAATGAAAAATGTCTGTCTAAAATACACTCTATTATATACTGTTAAATTAGCTTTCATACTTAAGAGGTTAAAAGTTTATTTCAGAAATATTTTAATTCATAATGGTGAAAAGAATGTTTTTCAATGTTTTCTTTACCCTTCAATTCTTTATAGTCCAATGACTTATTCCACTATATATTTCAGATAATTAACTATTTACTGTATTTTCTTCCCAATTATAAAAATATTTTAAAAGATTAAAATAACATGGCCCCTTACTGAGCTCCATCTCTTGAACTTCAGAGCATTTGTAATCAATTACAATTTCCAGTTTAAAGAAAGTTCATCTTTTAAAATATTATATATTCTTTTATTTCAAATTTATATTTTAATGGTAAAATTTATGTGAGGCATGTGGTGGCTAGAATATAAAAACCTGCTACTGCAAGGAGATCAAACCAGTCAATCCTAAAGGAAATGAACCCTGAATATTCATTGGAAAGACTGATGCTGAAGCTCCAATACTTCAAGCACCTGAAGTGAAGAGCCAACTCACTGGAAAAGACTCTGATGCTGGGAAAAACTGAAGGCAAAAGGAGAAGGAGGTGGCAGAGAATGAGACGGTTAGACAGCGTCACTGACTCTATGGACATGAATTTGAGCAAACTTTGGGAAATAGTGACAGACAAGGAAGCCTGGTGGGCTGTAGCTCACAAAGAGTCAGACATGACTTAGTGACTGAACAACAACAACTGCATGTTAAAAGAAGTAATTTAGTGGAGTAGTCACTGGGCTTTCCTGGTAGCTCAGTGGTAAAGAATCCGCCTGCAATGCAGGTCGGGAAGATACTCTGGAGACGGGATAGGCTAGCCACTCCAGTATTCTTGGGCTTCCCTGGTGGCTCAGCTGGTAAAAAATCCGCCTGCAGTGTGAGAGACCTGGGTTTGACCCCTGGGTTGGGAAGATCCCCTGGAGAAGGGAACGGCTACCCACTCCAGTATTCTGGCCTGGAGAATTCCATGGATTGTATAGTCCATGGGGTTGCAAAGAGTTGGACACAACTGAGCAACTTTTACTTTCAGTCACTGGTTTACCAGTGATTTTCATTCAGTAGGAGTCAGCCTAGGTTTATTTCAAATTGCATTCTTCCTCTTCCTTTCTCATATCTCCCTAGAAAAATCACTGCATACGATGGTTAGGAACAAGATCAAGGTGAACCTCCAGTAATTTCACTGCCTGACAGACAAAACTCAACACTCCTTTGACAAAGTTAACAGAATTCAGAATCTCTACCATCATTCACCATGCTGTGACAAAAATGACCAGGCATCTGAACAAATAGGAAAACATGATCCAAAGTTAAGAGAAAAATCCATCAATGTAAACTGACTTATAAAAAATCCTGATGTTGGAATTAACAATGACTTTAACTGAGACAAACATGATAAACAATCTATACAAAAAGATAGACCCTTCTTGTTTAATTGAAAGTAAACAAACTTTCAATTAAAGGCTGATGTCGATGTTAAAGTACTGAATATTTCCATAGTTTAGTAAACAGGTCTTGTTCCAAGTCACCCAAGTGTTTTCCCCCACCACTGATTCCTGTTCTCACAAAGATTTAAGAACTAAAAGATTGATTCTGGGCATCTGGGGGATGTCAAGATCTTGCACAAATAATCAATATCCTTGGGAAGATCCCCTGGAGAAGGGAATGGCTACCCACTCCAGTATTTGGGCCTGGAGAATTCCAAGGACTGTATGTCCATGGGGTAGCAAAGAGTCGGACATGACCGAGCAACTTTTACTTTCGCTTTTCTTTCACTTATGTCTTTGTATGTCACACTGATTTTTATTGAAAATCACCCTGGGTGTAAGTAAACACAGAATACATATAAATATACTCTAAGTTATGCCTTTAGAGAGAGGCTCTCCAATCCTACTAAAGCCCACTAACTTCTATGGGCTTTACTAACAGCTATGTGATATCCCAGGGGTGTCTGTTATTGCTGTTGTTATTTAACTAAGGATCTTAGAAGCAGAATAACAGGATTTTGGAAGGAGAATAACAGGATTTTGGAACCTGATTAGACAAATATTCTTAATAGGAAATATATAATTCATAATTACCAATTCTCAAGTATGTAAATATGTTTGTTACCTAATTAATATTAAATACTATATATACTACACGGGGCTTTCTATGTGCCTGGGAAGAAGGAAGATTGAGAATAAACTGTAAAATTTATTAGCATTTACTATTAGTTAGAAATACAGTAAGAGTCTTAATTATAAATTATATTAGTACTTTTTTCTTTTTTAAATTTTTAAAAACAATTTTTGTACTGGGATATAGCCAGTTAACAATGTTGCGACAATTTCAGATGAACAGAGAAGAGTCTCAGCCATATATATATACATGCACTCATTCTCCCGTCAGCCCCCCTCCCGTCCAGGCTGCTGCATAACACTGAGCAGAGTTCCATGTGCTATACAGTACGTCCTTGCTGGTTATCCATTTTAAGAATAGCAATGGAGTACTTTTGACTTTCTAAACATACTCTATCCTTAATTAATAAAAGATGTTTAACATTTAATCCTATTCCTTCTTCAATCAAAAATTAAAGACGGCCATACTCTTGCCATCTTATGCCTATAAGCAGCAGTCTGTCCCTACCTCTGACTTATTTTCAGCAGTTTTCAGAGAGAAAACAGAAGGCTAAAGCCCAATTTTCATACCCCCTCACTCAATTCAAAATTAAATAGGAATTCTCCAATTAAATTTCCAGGAGGTACATGTTACAGGTGCTAATAATAACACTGTTCTGAAATGCAATCATTTTACTGAAGTTTTGAGAGAAACCTTAGAGACTTCCAATCACCTAAATAAGTAGGTTAAAAACTAGCACCTGACAAGTTACACTTGGACAAGACAGCAGGAATTCTTTTTTTTAAAGGCTTTTTTTCAATCCTATTCCCATGAACCATATATTTTTTTTCCCCCACCAGGTGGAGGCAGAAAGCCGTTTGTATAGTCCCACATAGCTTGGTTCCTAGACATTCAAAATTCCTCATACAAGTTACATTCTTAAACAGAATCTCTATGCTGAAATAAAATCCGAGATGAAGAGTAACCTGAACGCAATCTTTTGAAGCCCTCATCACATTTGAAAGTGAATAAAAACACCAAAAAGGCATTCTTTTTCTCTGAGGAGAATTGGAGTTAAAAAGGATAGATTAAAAAAGGCAAGGCAATAGTCAGCCGCTTGCACACAATACTGTTTAATATGTTCTAGTATCTGTACTGTATTCTAATCAGAGAAACAATAAAAGAAGCCTATCATTGCAACTGTGAATCAGTTCAGTCAGTTCAGTCGCTCAGTCATGTCCCATTCTTTGCGACCCCATGAATTGCAGCACGCCAGGCCTCCCTGTCCATCACCAACTCCCGGAGTTTACCCAAACCCATGTCCATCGAGTTGGTGATGCCATCCAACCAACTCATCCTCTGTCGTCCCCTTCTCCTCCTGCCCCCAATCCTACCCAGCATTAGGGTCTTTTCCAATGAGTCAACTCTTCGCATGAGGTGGCCAAAGTATTGGAGTTTCAGCTTCATCAGTCCTTCCAATGAACACCCAGGATTGATCTCTTTTAGGATGGATTGCTTGGATCTCCTTGCAGTCCAAGCGACTCTCAAGAGTCTTCTCCAACACCACAGTTCAAAAGCATCAATTCTGCGGCGCTCAGCTTTCATCACAGTCCAACTCTCACATCCATACATGACCACTGGAAAAACCATAGCCTTGACTAGACAGACTTTTGTTGGCAAAGTAATGTCTCTGCTTTTAAATATGCTATCTAGGTTGGCCATAACCTTCCTTCCAAGGAGTAAGCATCTTTTAATTTCATGGCTGCAATCAACTGAGAATCAGAGGGATTTAAAAAACATAGGAACTACACTCATATACAATAGCTTAATATATTCACATATTGTATCCATATAGATCAATACTTTTTCCAAAACCTGTCCCCCTGGCCACTCAGTTCTCATGCCCAGTTTCTTATGTATTCTTCCATAACACCACCGATTCCACCACCACCAGCTCTCTTTAAAAAGAGGGACAGTAATGCTATCATTATTACTTACAGCATACTTTGCTTGTTTTTTTTTTAATCCAACAACATATTTGGGAAGATTTTTCAAGGAAGAGTGCCCTCAATGTTTGTAGAAAAGCAGAAGTATCTTTTCAAAAGTTAATATAGACTATGTTATACCATATGAAATGAAGAAATGGAGGAGCCCTCATAGTCAACAAAAGTCAGAAATGCAGTTCTTTGGTGCAATCTCAAAAACGACAGAATGATCTCTGTTCGTTTTCAAGGCAAACCATTTAATATCACAGTAATACAAGTCTATGCCCTAACCAGGGATGCTGAAGAAGCTGAAGTTGAACAGTTCTACCAAGACCTACAAGACCTTCTAGAACTAACACTCAAAAAGATGTTCTTTTCACTGTAGAGGACTGGAATGCAAAAGTAGGAAATCAAGAGATACCTGGAGTACCAAATGAAGCAGGGTAAAGGCTAACAGAGTTCTGCCAAGAGAACGCACTGGTCACAGCAAACACCCTCTTCCAACAACACAAGAGACAACTCAACACATGGACATCACCAGTTGCTCAATACCGAAATCAGATTGATTATATTCTTTGCACTCAAAGATGGAGAAGATCTATACAGTCAGCAAAAACAAGACTGGGAGCTTACTGTGGCTCAGATCATGAACTCCTTATTGCCAAATGCAGACTTAAATTGAAGAAAGTAGGGAAAACCACTAGACCATTCAGGTATGACCTAAATCAAATCCCTTATGATTATACAGTGGAAGTGACAACTAGATTCAATGGATTAGATCTGATAGACAGAGTGCCTGAAGAACTATGGACAGAGGTTTGTGACATTGTGCAGGAGGCAGTGATCAAGACCATCCTCAAGAAAAAGAAATGCACAAAGGCAAAATGGTTGTCTGAGGAGGTCTTACAGATAGCTGTGAAGACAAGCAAAAGGCCAAAGAGAAAAGGACAGATATAACCATCTGAATGCAGAGTTCCAAAGAATAGCACCAAGAGATAAGAAAGTCTTCCTCAGTGATCAACGCAAAGAAAGAGGAAAACAATAAAATGGGAAAGACTAGAGATCTCTTCAAGAAAATTAGAGATACCAAGGGAACATTTCATGCATCGATGGGTACAATAAAGGACAGAAATGGTATGGACCTAACAGAAGCAGAAAATATTAAGAACAGGTGGCAAGAACACAAAGAAGAATTATACAAAGAAGATCTTCATGCTACAGATAATCACGATGGTGTGATCACTCACCTAGAGCCAGACATCCTGAAATGTGAAGTCAAGTGGGCCTTAGAAAGCATCACTATGAACAAAGCTAGTGGAGGCGATGGAATTCCAGTTGAGCTCTTTCAAATCGTAAAAGATGATGCTGTGAAAATGCTGCACTCAATATGCCAGCAAATTTGGAAAACTCAGCAGTGGCCACAAGACTGGAAAAGGTCAGTTTTCACATCAATCACAAAGAAAGGCAATGCCAAAGAATGCTCAAACTACGGCACAATTGCACTCATCTCACACGCTAGCAAAATAATGCTCAAAATTCTCCAAGCCAGGCTTCAACAGTACCTGAATGGTGAACTTCCGGATGCTCAAGCTGGATTCAGAAAAGGCAGAGGAACCAGAGATCAAATTGCCAACATCTGTTGGATCATCGAGAAAGCGAGAGAGTTCCAGAAAAACATCTATTTCTGCTTTATTGACTATGCTAAAGCCTTTGCCTGTGTGGATCACAATAAACTGTGGAAAATTCTTAAAGAGATGGGAATACTAGACCATCTTACCTGCCCCCTGAGAAATCTGTGTGCAGGTCAAGAAGCAACAGTTAGAACCAGACATGGAACAACAGACTGGTTCCAAATTGGGAAAGGAGTATGTCAAGGCTGTATATTGTCACCCTGCTTATTTACTTATATGCAGAGTATATCATGTGAAATGCCAGGCTGGATGAAGTACAAGCTGCAATCAAGATTGCTGCAAAGTATCAAAACTCACATACACAGATGACACCACCCTTATGGCAGAAAGCAAAGAAGAGCTAAAGAGCCTGTTGATGAAAGTGAAAGAGGGGAGTGAAAATTTGGCTTAAAATTCAACATTCAGAAAACTAAGATCATGGCATCCGGTCCCATCACTTTATGGCAAATAGATGGGGAAATAATGGAAACAGTGACAGACTTTATTTTTTTTGAGTTCCAAAGTCACTGCAGGTGGTGACGGCAGCCATGAAATCAAAAGACGTTTGCTCCTTGGAAGAAAAGTTATGACCAACCTAGACAGCATATTAAAAAGCAGAGACATTACTTTGCCAACAAAGGTCCGTCTAATCAAGGCTATGGTTTTTCCAGTAGTCATGTATGGATGTGAGAGTTGGACTATAAGGAAAGCTGAGTGCTGAAGAATTGATGCTTTTGAACTGTGGTGTTGGAGAAGACTCTTGAGAGCCTCGTGGACTGCAAGGAGATCCAACCAGTCCATCCTAAATGAAATCAGTCCTAAATACTCATTGGACGGATTGATGCTGAAGCTGAAGCTCCAATATTTTGGCTATCTGATGTGAAGAACCAGAAAAGACCCTGGTTCAACCCTTTTCCAACCACGGTCCTTGGAAAAGACCCTGGTGCTGGGAAAGATTGAAGGCAGGAGGAGAAGCAGAAGACAGAGGATGAGGAGGTTGGATGGCATCACTGACTCGATGGACATGACTTTGAGCAAGCTCCAGGAGTTGATGGGACAGGGAAGCCTGGCGTGCTGCAGTCTATGGGTCACAAAGAGTTGGACACGACTGAGCTACTTCACTTTCACGCACTGGAGAAGGAAATGGCAACCCACTCCAGTGTTCTTGCCTGGAGAATCCCAGGGATGGGGGAGCCTGGTGGGCTGCCCTCTATGAAGTCGCACAGAGTTGGACACGACTGAAGCAACTTACCAGCAGCAGCAGCAGATCTTATAAAAAAATAAAAATTTCTACATAAAATTATAGTTGATGTACCCAAATTGTGGGCTTTATTACTGTAATTTAAATATAATAATGTACCATCCTGTAAGGTTTTACATTTTTTCTAAGGACTAATCAAGAATTTCTAGGACTAAAAAGAAATGATCCTCAACGACAAGAAGTAAAATCAACTTTCTTATTACTCACGTGATTAACAAACCATACACTATATATTGTCATCAAAAGTACTAAGTTTAACCAAAGTACTATACCTCATGATGGGTGCTTGCAAATCCAGTATTTTCCTCATGTCTAAATTTAATGCTGGAGCACACTGTTCTTCCTTAAAATGGGGTGTCCCTTTCATTTGTGGGCTTCCTCTAAAAAGAATACACAGGGTTAAAGAGAAAGATATTTAATTCAATCAAATGTATAAATCAAGTGTTCCTCCTTTACATTCTCAAGTAAAAAACATTTAAATTCCATTTTAGCAGACAATATCAATCAATTACACAATAACGTGTTTGACCAATGTAACCTGTGTTGGGGGGGTTGGGAGTGGAGGGAGAAAAGCAAAGAATATAAAACACAAATACACATACATGTGAAGTCAAGATAAAAGTGAATTCTCAAAGGAACCAAGAGATATCTTATTTAAAATGACTGCGTTTTTCTGAGTTGGGCAACTATGGAACTTACATATACCATTCTATTGTATAGTGCACGTCCGAAGTGATCCAAATTGTCACCTCATCCTACCTTAGTCCACACCTCACTCTTGCTTTCCATCCCTTAGGTGTGTATCAGACAGAAGGTCAGATTCAGGGATACAATTAGGAGATGTTTTAAGTAAGTGGTAATAAATGGCAAAATGGCTAAATTTGAAAGTGGCACTAAATGGCTGCATTAGAGCAGCTAGGTCAATGCCAACGTAACTGAGCTGTCACACACAACCCTTAAAAAGGACTATAAAGCTGTTTTGTAATCTTTATAACCATATGGCATTGGACCATTCTTTCTCAATGCCTGTGCTAGGATTTAATAGCTATCTGTCTATTCTCTTACTATCAGCTATGATTAACTCAAGGCAACAATTAGTCTGCTTCCATCATCTTCCCATCTTATTACCTATAATCCTATAAACCAATCTGTCAATATTACTAAAATTATGTGCAAAGAGTCTAACAAGTTAAACAGCTTTTAAGAGTCCTAGCTTTGAGAAAATTATTTGGATGCTAAGAAAATTATTCAGATATTTTTTTAGTTTTAGGTTATTTCCCATATCGAAGCCTGGTGGGGCTTTATTATCATCCAGCTACTGCCATGTGCTGGGATATCTGATTCTTTCTACATGTCTGAATGGCTAAACTGGCTAATGTTTAACCAAACATGTTCATGTTCAATTAGTATGTCTGACTGATATGATAGCCCTTAGAAGGACACTATGAGTTATTATCCATAATTTACAGGAGTCACATCTGACTAATCACACAAAACACTGTGATGAATTTCCTGAGACATTCTCCACATACATCTAGTTTTAAAGTTATTTTTCAGAATAATACATACACATATTGATAAAAAGTCAAAACAGTGCTAGAAGGCTTACAACCAAGAAAACTACAGTAGTCTTTTTTCAGTGGCGAAGCAGCCAGCTTGAATTCTTTGAGCTGTTATCTTTTTTTATTTACTTGCGTATTTTTAAACCATGTGTTTACACTGCTTTAGCATCATTAATTTTAGACATTATTAACTTTCTATTCTCACTTACCCATTTTCCCCCCATCCTCCCAATATAATTATACCAAATGTTTTCATTATGACGATTAAATATGTTTCACTTCTGGGTCAAGTAGTGTTCAGTAATTACATTAATTACATTTCTTTCCTTATATAACTTGCTAATTTTCTTGAAGTTAACTTTACCACATGCCTCCATTTGCTTGATTTCCTTTTAACTTATACCTAATTGTCTCATACTCCTTAACAGCTCTGACAAAACAACTCTCAATATAATCTTCTATTTGGTCAAACCTGTTGCAGAACTTATCATTTCCACTCCCCACACCCCTGCCTCTGGAGTCAGCCCTCTTTATGCCCAATGGCCTGCTGCCTAAGTCTAAGTCTAATGCATAGCTACCAAATATAATATTTACTTTGTCATCATCCTTATGATTTCTTTGCTTCTTTCCTATGTTGAATCCTTTATTTTATAGATCCCGTATCTTCCTCGGCTCACATATTCTTGGGGCTTCCTGGAAAGGTGCATGAGAAGTAAACTTAGAACTCTCAAGTCTGAAATGTCTCTATTTTATTATGACACTTGATGAATGCTTGTCCCTTCAAAAAAGACTATGATAAAGTTGTCTGAAAAGGCATTTCTTCTGCTACTGTTCTACATCCTAGGAGGGTCCCACAAATGTTTCTTCCAATGCTTTTACTGAAATGTTAAATTTCTGCTATCACACTTCTCAATTCCAGGAACTTTCTCACTGATTTCCTCTTTTTTCTTATACCATCAATTTTTTAAAATTAGGCAATACCTGTTTAAAGTTGTTTATTATTATCTCCCCAAAGTGTTTTTGTTCCCTGCACTATTTCCTTTTCAACATTTGCATTTTTAAAAAAGGTTTATTTATTTATTTGGCTGCGCTGGGTCTTCACTGCAACGCGCAGGCTTTCTCTAGCTGTGGCACAAGGGCTCTAGAGGGTGCAGGCTAAGCAGCTGCAGTGAGCCGGCTCTCTAGTCGCAGTACACGGGCTTAGCTGCCTCATGGCACATGGGATCTTCTCCAGCCAGGGATCGAATCAGCATTCACTGCACTGGAAAGCAGATTCTTAACCTCTAGACCACCAGGGAAGTCTCATCTATTTCCTGTGAGTTTCCTTTTTTCTGTTGTGTGTGTCTACTTTACATTGGAAACTTTCTTAAGATGGCTAACAATCCTTGGCTAACAAGATTTCTTCATGTTTAACAGGTTAGTGAGAAAAAACTAATTATAAGCTCTGTGTGCTTAAGTTGGGTTGTCAACTGGTGGACCTCAGTATACTGGCCAGAAGTCTTCCAATATGAAAGCCTGTTGGGTCATTCATCTGGAGATTTAATTTCTCCAGGAAGAATCCCTCAATCCTGTCTGGGATATTTAAGTATGGAAGTGAAATGTCTGGAGCCAAGCAAGGGAAGAAAGCTTGACATCCTATCATTCAGCACAACAACTTTCACTTAATTCCCATCTTTAGTTTAGCATCTCATCCTTGCCCTATTTTGTGTCTGGAATCCCTCTGGTCTAATCAGACAGTATATTTCCTGGCTCCTGTGAGGTAAGAACATAGAAATTCCATTCCCTGTTCAGGGGTTTCAAACAATCCCCATTTATGGCACCCTATATTCTGTGATATTAGTGCCTGAGCCATTCTAGAGTTCTGATCAAACAAGTTACTGTTCATCAATATCATATATGCAACCATAGATTCTCAGGTTTGATATTCTTCTTGAGTCATTTATTCTTACTCATCCAATTTTTTGGTTATTGGTTAGATATTTCCAGCTATCATTAAAGGTGAAAACAGTATTTCAACTTTTCGTCCTACTTGGTGATTTTAATGAAAAAAGCAGAGGTCTTCCCTGGTGGTACAATGGGTGGGAATCTGCCTGCCAATGCAGGGTAAACAGGTTTGATCCCTGGTCTGGGAGGATTCAACATACTGAGGAGCAACTGAGCAGGAGCACCACAAGGACTGAGTTCATGTACTACAATTACTGAAGCCTGGGCGCCTAGAGCCTGTGCACCACAACAAAGAGGAGAGACATTGCTTGCCACAACTAGAGAAAGCCAGCACACAGCAACGAAGATCCAGCACAACCAAAAAAAGAAAAGTGGAAACCTCATTACCCATCTTTAAACTGGAAACTATTTTCCTTTATATAAATACTATCATTTAGTAAAGCTAAATTATTAAGAATTTTGTAGCAAATTTAAGTAAATTCTGACTTCTCAGGGACTTTCACTGCAAAATTAAGATATATTTCACAGCATAGTTTCCACTGCTTCCTCTAAATGTACTATAATGCAGTAAACTGTTAAAATCACAATAACAAAAAAATTAACTTTCTGATCAAAAATACTTATAATTCAACAATAACTTGAGACTATTGCATCAGAATTTTGAAAGGGCGGGCTTCCCTGGTGACTCAGATGGTAAAGAATCCGCCTGCCATGTGGGAGACCTGGGTTCGATCCCTGGGTTGGGGCGATCCCCTGGAGAAGGGAATGGCTACCCACGCCAGTATTCTTGCCTGGAGAATTCCATGGACACAGGAGTCTGGCGGGCTATAGTCCATGGGGTGGTAAAGAGTCAGACATGACTGAGAACCTTCCTCAGTGATCAATGCAAAGAAATAGAGGAAAACAACAGAATGGGAAAGACTAGAGATCTCTTCAAGAAAATGAGAGATACCAAGGGAACATTTCATGCAAAGATGGGCTCGATAAAGGACAGAAATGGTATGGACCTAACAGAAGCAGAAGATATTAAGAAGAGGTGGCAAGAATACACAGAGGAACTGTACAAAAAAGATCTTCACGACCCAGATAATCACGATGGTGTGATCACTCACCTAGAGCCAGGCATCCTGAAATGTGAAGTCAAGTGGGCCTTAGAAAGCATCACTATGAACAAAGCTAGTGGAGGTGATGGAATTCCAGTTGAGCTATTTCAAATCCTCAAAGATGATGCTGTGAAAGTGCTGCACTCAATATGCCAGCAAATCTGGAAAACTCAGCAGTGGCCACAGGACTGGAAAAGGTTAGTTTTCATTCTAATCCCAAAGAAAGGCAATGCCAAAGAATGCTCAAACTACCGCACAATTGCACTCATCTCACACACTAGTAAAGTAATGCTCAAAATTCTCCAAGCCAGGCTTCAGCAATACGTGAACCGTGAACTTCCAGATGTTCAAGCTGGTTTTAGAAAAGGCAGAGGAACCAGAGATCAAATTGTCAACATTCACTGGATCATCAAAAAAAGCAAGAGAGTTTCAGAAAAAACATCTGTTTCTGCTTTACTGACTATACCAAAGCCTTTGACTGTGTGGATCACAATAAACTGTGGAAAATTCTGAAAGAGATGGGAATACCAGACCATCTGACCTGTCTCTTGAGAAACCTGTATGCAGGTCAGGAAGCAAGAGTTAGAACTGGACATGGAACAACAGACTGGTTCCAAATAGGAAAAGGAGTACGTCAAGGCTGTATATTGCCATCCTGCTTATTTAACTTATATGCAGAGTACATCATGAGAAATGCTGGGCTGGAGGAAGCACAAGCTGGAATCAAGATTGCTGGGGGAAATATCAATAACCTCAGATATGCAGATGACACCACCCTTATGGCAGAAAGTGAAGAAGAACTAAAGAGCCTCTTGATGAAACTGAAAGAGGAGAGTGAAAAAGTTGGCTTAAAGCTCAACGTTCAGAAAATGAAGATCATGGTACCTGGTCCCATCACTTCATGGCAAATAGATGGGGAATAGTGGCTGACTATTTTTCTGGGCTCCAAAATCACTGCAGATGGTGACTGCAGCCATGAAATTAAAAGACGCTTACTCCTTGGAATTAAAGTTATGACCAACCTAGACAGCATATTAAAAAGCAGAGACATTACTTTGCCAACAAAGGTCTGTCTAGTCAAGGCTATGGTTTTTCCAGTAGTCATGTATGGATGTGAGTTGAACTATAAAGAAAGCTGAGCGCCAAAGAATTGATGCTTTTGAACTGTGGTGTCGGAGAAGACTCTTGAGAGTCCCTGGGACTGCAAGGAGATCCAACCAGTCCATCCTAAAGGAGATCAGTCCTGGATGTTCATTGGAAGGTCTGATGTTGAAGCTGAAACTCCAATACTTTGGCCACCTCATGGGAAGAGCTGACTCATTTGAAAAGACCCTGATGCTGGAAAAGATTGAGGGCAGGAGGAGAAGGGGACGACAGAGGATGAGATGGTTGGATGGCATCACTGAGTCAATTGACATGAGTTTGGGTAAACTCTGGGAGTTGGTAATGGACAGGGAGGCCTGGCTGTGGTTTATGGGGTCACAAAGAGTTGGACAGAGCGACTGAACAGAACTGAATAAATTCTGTAGACATTATCTCAATAAACTGATTATCATCCTTTGAATCAGGCATTATTATCTCTATTCTTCCAGAAAGAAACTGAAGCTTCACTTTATTATTAAGAATTCTGTTTATGGGCACAGAACTAGTAAGCGAAGGAGCTGACATGTGAGCCAGTCGCTTCAATTCCAGGTGCTAAGAAACTGAAAACTAGTAGAATTAAAGAGGTTAATAATAACCTTTGTGTACACAAAGAAATATTACAACAAATGCCAAAGAAGGGATTAAGGATAGAGTGGGGAGGAACAGTCTGTAGATTACTTAGGAGACTATTAGTAAGAGTACACAAAGGCATCTACTGGCAGTGGCAGTAGAATGTCTTTTCAGACAACTTTATCATAATCTTTTTTGAAAGGAGATAATAAAAGCATATTGAGAATTATAACTCTCACTCAGTAACAGAGGCTTCTTAGAGACAGACAAAATCACACTGTATGCATACCTGGTTGTCATTTAAGCAACTGAAAAATACTGTATTTTTCATTATTGAACACATAAAATTGTGCTTTCCTGAACACTTAAAATGAGGTATGGCCATGTGACTTGTTTTGGCTTATAAAACACAAGAGGAAGTGATTTGTGTTACTTCTGGGCAGAGGATTTAAGAGCCAACACTTAGCACATGATGCTCTTCTTTAATCCTCTATCTCAGGTACTTAGCTGTCATAAGCTTAGCTTATGACATATAATACAGCTGTCCCTTGGTGTCTGGAAGAACTGGTTTCAGGACCCACCATGCATACCAAAATCTACTGATGCTTAAGTCCCACAGTTAGTCCTCTTTATCTGTGGTTCTGCATTCACAGATTCCACTAACCATGTGTCATGTTGTACTATATGCTTATTGAAAACATGGGTTTGAACCTGCACAGTTCAAACCCATGTTGTTCAAGGGTCATCTATATACTATGTCAATAAGAGTTATTAGACTGTGGTCCAGTAAAACCCAGCAATAGTTTGTGATTATTATTCATAGGTGATTTTATTAAGTATGCAGTCTGAGGAGCAGAAAGAAAGAAGAATGAAGAAAAATGAATGTAGATTAAGAGACCATGAGATGCCACCATGCATACCATCATACATATAATGGGAGTCCCAAAGGCAAGGCAAGATAAAGGAGACAGGAGGAATAACTGAGGAAATAATGGTTTAAAATGTTCCAAATATAATGAAGACATAAATCTACTATCTAAGGAGCAGAGCAAACTCCCACGAAGGATAAATTAAAAAAGATTCACACCAAGATACATAATCTGTAAACCACTGAAAGATAGAATCTTGAAAGAAACAAGGGAAGTGACTTGACATATACAAGGGATCTTCAGGACTTCCCTAGTGGTCCAGTGGTAAAGAATACATTGTGCAGTGCAGGGCATGTGAGTTCAATTCCTGGTTGGGGAACTAAGATCCCACATGCTACAGAGCAACTAAGCCTGCATGCTCATTCATGAACACCTTATTGCCAAATTCAGACTTAAATTGAAGAAAGTAGGGAAAACCACTAGGCCATTCAGGTATAACCTAAACCAAATCCCTTATGATTATACAGCAGAAGTTACAAATAGATTCAAGGGATTAGATTTGACAGACAGAATGCCTGAAGAACTATGGATGGAGGTTCGTAACACTGTACAGGAGGCAGTGATCAAGACCATCCCCAAGAAAAAGAAATGCAACAAGGCAAATGGTTGTCTGAGGAAAGAAAGTGAAAGTGAAGTCACTCAGTTGTGTCCAACTCTTTGCAACCCCGTGGACTATAGCCCACCAGGCTCCTCCGTCCATGGGATTCTCCAGGCAAGAATACTGGAGTGGGTTGCCATTTCCTTCTCCAGGGGATCTTCCCAACCCAGGAATCGAACCCAGGTCTCCCGCATTGCAGGCAGACACTTTAACCTCTGAGAGGCCTTACAAATAGCTGAGAAAAGAGGAGAAACGAAAGGCAAATGAGAAAACCAAAGACATACCCATCTGAATGCAGAATTCCAAGGAATAGCAAGGAGAGCTAACAAAGTCTTCTTAAATGAACAATGCATAGAAACAGAGGAAAACAACAGAATAGGAAAGAGTAGGATCTCTTCAAGAAAATCAGAGATACCAAGAGAACATTTCATGCAAAGCTGGGCACAATAAAGAATAGAAATGGTATGGACCTAACAGAAATAGAAGATATTAAGAACAGGCGGCAAGAATACACTGAAGAACTGTACAAAAAACAGGTCCTAATCACTCATATAAGCACGATGGTGTGATCAATCACCTAGAGCCAGACATCCTGGAGTGTGAAGTCAAGTGGACCTTAGGAAGCATTACTACAAACAAAGCTACTGGAGGTGATGGAATTCCAGCTGAGCTATTTCAAATCCTAAAAGATGCTGCTGCTAAAGTGCTGCACTCAATATCCCAACAAATTTGGAAAACTCAGGAGTGGCCATAGGACTGGAAAAGGTCAGTTTGCTTCCCAATTTCAAAGAAGGGCAATGCCAAAGAATGTTCAAACTACTGTACATTTGCGCTCATTTCCCATGCTAGGAAGGTAACATGCAAAATCTTTCAAGCTAGGCTTCAACAGTATGTGAACCAAGAACCTCCAGATGTTCAAGCTGGATTTAGAAAAGGCAGAGGAACCAGAGATCAAATTGCCAACATCCGATGGATCACAGAAAAAGCAAAGGAATTCCAGAAAAACATCTACTTCTGCTTCACTGACTATGCTAAAGCCTTTGACTGTGTGTATCACAACAAACCGTGGAAAATTCTTAAAGAGATGGAAATACCAGACCGCCTTGCCTATCTCCTGAGGAACCTGGATGCAGGTCAAGAAGCAACAGTCAGAACTGGAGGTTCAAAATTGGGAAAGGAGTACGTCAAAGCTGCATATTGTCACCCTGCTTATTTAATGTCTATGCAGAGTACATCATGCAAAATGCCTGGCTGGATGAAGCTCAAGCTGGAATCAAGATTACTGGGAGAAATATCAATAACCTCAGATATGCAGATGGATGACACCCACTCTAATGGCAGAAACCGAAGAGGAACTAAAGAGTCTCTTAATGAAAGTGAAAGAGGAGAGTGAAAAAACTGGCTTAAAACTCAACATTCAAAAAATGAAGATCATGTCATCTGGTCCCATCACTTCATGGGAGCTAGATGGGGAAACAATGGAAACAGTGACAGACTTTATTTTCTTGGGCTCCAGAATAACTGTGGACAGTGACTGCAGCCATAAAATTAAAAGACGCTTACTCCTTGGGAGAAAAGTTATGACCAAGCTAGACAGCATATTAAAAAGCAAAGATATCACTTTGCCTACAAAGGTCCGTATAGTCAAAGCTATGATTTTTCCAGTAGTCATGTATGTATGGATGTGAGAGCTGGACCATAAAGAAGGCTGAGCTGAGCATCAAAGGAAGAACTGCTGCTTTCAAACTGTGGCACTAGAGAAGACTCTCGAGAGTCCCTTGGACTTTAAGGGACTTCAAGGAGACCAAACCAGGGTTAGGGTTTAGGGTTAGGGTTTTCCTTTCCAATCCTAAAGGAAATCAATCCTGATTATTCACTGGAAGAACTGATACTGAAGCTCCAATATTTTGCCCATCTGATGCAAAGAGTCAACTCACTGGAAAAGACCCAAATGCTAGGAAGGACTGAGGGCAAAAAGAGAAGCGGGCAGCAGAGGATGAAATGGTTGGATGGTATCACAGACTCAATGGACTTGAGATTGAACATATTCAGGGAGATAGTGAAGGACAGGGAAGCCTGGCATGCCACCATCCATGAGGTAGCAAAGAGTTGGGACACAACTGAGAAACGAACAACAACAATGAATGAAAAGATAATTCTAAGTCTACATTATGGGCTCACAATGCAAAATGATGTAATGTGTGGCAAAAAGAAAAAACAAGAGGGATGAAGTTGTACAGGAATATAGTTTTGGTATTGAAATCAAACTGTTATTAATTCAATCTAAGTTGTTTAAATGTAAGATGCTAAGTAATTCCCAAGGTAACCACTGAGAAAAACTAAAAATATACAGAGAAAAGGAAATGAAAAAGGAATCAAAATTAAACACAAAAGAAGACAGTATGGAGGAAATGAGGATCAAAAAAGATATGACACATGAAAAACAAAGCAAAATAGCAGAATTCCTTTCTTATCATCAATTACTTTATATGTAAACAGATTAAACCCTCCAATTAAAAGACACATTGACTGAACAGATTAAAAAAATATATGATCCCACCTCTAAGTTTTCTATAAGAAACTCATTTTAGAGCAAAAGAAATAAGTTGAATATGAAAGGATGAAAAAAATATTTCATGCAAATAGTAACTAAGACAAAGCTGTGTGGTTGTAGTAATATCTGACAAAATACTTTAAACCAAAAATTGTTACAAGAGATAAAGGACATTGCATATTGATGAAAGAGTCAATCTTGAAAGAAGATATAACTATTATAAACATATAAAGCTTTTAATAACAGAGTCTGAAAACTTATGAAGCAAATACTGAAGCAACTGAGGGAGAAATAGTTCAAAGTAACAATTGGACATTTCAGTACCCCATGTTCAATAATGCACAGTACAACTAGACAGAAGATTAGTAAGGAAACAGAATCTGAACGTTATAAACCACTTAGACCTAAGACACATACCAAACTAGCAGGTAACAGCAGAATACACATTCTTTCCCAAATGTACATGAAACATTCTCTAGGACAGAACACATTAGGTCACCAAAATGCCTCAATACATTTAAAAAGATTGAAATCATGCAAAGTATCTGATCACCATGAAATGAAACTACATAGCAATAACAGAAGGGAAATTAGAAAATTTACAAAAATGTAGAAATTAAACAACTCTCAGAGACAGCCAACAGGTTAAAGAAAAGACCAAAAGGAAAATTAGAACATCCTTTGAGACTAATGAAAATGAAAACACAACGTCATAGGGGGCAGTAAATGCAGTCATCAGAGGAAAATTTACAGCCAAGATGCTTACACTTAAAAAGAAGAAAAATCTAAAATCCATAACCTAACTTCACAACCTTAAAAGGAACTAGAGAAAGAGCAAACTTAAAAGAGTTGGACATGACTTACCGACTGAACAACAACAAAACTAGCAGAAGGAAGGATATAACAAAGACTGGAATGGATATGAACAACAAAAACAAACAAAACCCAGAGAACTGGAAAATAATAGAGAAAATCAAATAAAGCACAGGTAGTCCTCTGAAAATACCAATAAAACTGAAAAACCTAAGGAAAAAAGATTCAAATCACTGAAATTAGAAATGAAAAAAGGGACATTACTACTGACCATAGAGAAATAAATGGATTATAAGAGAATTCATACATTTTAGTGAACTTGAATTTCCTTCTTTTCCAAACATACACATTGTCAAATAACCAGTGGAAGTAGATTATGTTTAATAATTCAAAAGGCAACCCAGACAACAACCACTGCAACTTACTAAAGACCTACTGACTCACTGTTCTTATCTTACAGATGCACAAAAACATAGAAAATAACCGAACAAGCAGCTTTTCCAAAGTCAATGCCTGCAAAAAGTAGGACACAGATTGAAACCCAGGTGTCTCCAGTTTCAAATTCTATTCTCTTCTCCACATCTCTAAACTGCTATATATTTATTAGAAGCAATAACACTAAGTCCAATATCATAAGAAAGTATGAAAAATGAAATGAAGCCAGTTTTAGAGTTTTGTTTTACTGATGTATTTTTCATGAATTAAAAGCCAAGTTTCACTATGCAATTAAATAAGGGCTTCCCAGGTGGCGCAGTGGTAAAAATTCCACCTGCCAATGCAAGAGACAAGGGATCCCTGGGTGTGGCAGATTCCTTGGAGAAGGAAACTGGCAACCCATTCCAGTATTCTTGCTTGAGAAATTCCATGGACACAGAAGCCTGGCGGGCTGCAGACCATGGGGTTGCAAAGAGTCAGACACAACTAAGCACATGCGCACGCATGTGCATGCACACACACACGAGCACACACACAATTAAACTCAGCAGGCATTTATTTCAACAAAGTCTATTTGTGCAGGAAATCTCAAATACTTTAAATGCTGGCTAAAGAAAACAACATAGCAGATAACCTGATAAATCTTGTGGTAGAGGGGCAAGGAGGGGTGTGGAGGGCACAATAACACAGGGACATAGGACAGGAATTTCAAAAGTACAGTGTTTTCCTAGCAACGTGACTTATCCAAGGCCTCTTTCCTTTTAAGTATAGCTCAAATGTCTGTATCTACAAAACTTTCACTGACAATTCAAGCACCTTTGCCTGAAATGCTATTAATATTACCACTTTTAGGGATGTTCACCTGGCATTTGCCATTTTATACTGCTGTTAAATACTTATTTCTTCATTAGCATCTTATACCTTTCCAGCATCAGGACAGCTAATGTCTTAGAAATGATACTATACCACACAATAAGTGTTTGATGATGATAATGAAAATGAATCTAATTTCAGATATTCACATCTTTTTTCCCCCCAGTTTACTGAGGTGTAACTGACATAGAACCCTGTATGAGTTTAAGGTGCACAACAAAATGATTTACATATATATTTTAAAATAATTACTTCAGTAAGATTATTAACATCTAACACCTCACATAATTACAATTTTTTTTCCCTTATGATGAGAACGTTTAAGATTTACTCTCTTACAACTCAGATTACCAAGTTTTAAAATGTCTGGAATGTGTTAGACTTGTGCCAGCAAGTTCTGGCAGTCCAAGGTGAATTCTGGACCAAAAAGCTTTGATTCTCCAACTAGAGTTCTGGTAAGACTCAGGATGTTTTCTTTCCTCAAACTCCATACTTCATATGGCATCATTCTGAGTCAATCTTATTGTTTACCAGAATGTCAATAATGAAAGCATTTTGGGATGAAATAAAATGATGATATCTTAAATGTGCTAAAACATACCCAGTGAAAAAAGACCGAAAACTGTTCAAGTTGACTGACAGGGACATAGATGGTCAGTCACTTCATTACTATAATAACAGAAAACTGGTGCCAAATTAGCCCTCCAGATACAATTGAAAAAAAAAAAAAACTGGACAAAATATATGAAATAGTTTTCAGACACTGCATAACAGGCAGCACAGGACTGTACTCCTGAGTGAAGGGAGGCAAACAAAGCTTTCTGGTAGAAGTCACTTTTGAGATTACCATGTAAGTTAGGACAACACAAGCATAATACAGCAGTCTTGTTAAGCTGAGGAGAAAAAAATTAAAGTTTAGGGAAGCAGAAGCAGCTATTTGTGGAACAGAGTCAGGAGATACAGAAAAAGAGCTCTGGAAACCAATAGAGGTTCCCCTTAAATGTTGCTAAATACTAAGCTATGCATGTATATAGGGAAACTCCACAAGGTCAGCCAAAAAAAACTTCCCGAGTTTCAAGTTGTACAGCTCATACAGGGCTTGAGGATGTTCTAGTTCTGACCAGATCAAAGAGACCTGTTTAAAGACCCAGGATGTTAGTATAGAGCTCAGAAGTGCTAATGTAGCCTAAAGGTTGAATCCGCCCTAAAAATATAGAAATAAGCTCCAAAAGGATCAAGAAGATCTCCAACTTAACTGCTTTCCAAGACAAACCTCAACATTCTTTAAAGCAAAAGAATAAAAATGAGACACTTGATATGTAATACAACGTCCATCCTCCAATCTTAAATCACTAGACATGTGATATGCCCCAGCAATTCAACTCCTAGATATTTATTTACTCAAATATAAAGCTAACTGGAGAGTGAAATGAGACCAGAATCTGAAAAAGCAGACTAGGTTCACAATTTCACTTTTTACTGTTTATGTCTCTCACTGTGCATTTAATATAATTTTTTAAAGATGATACTCCGTTTACAGTTGTCACAAAATATTGGATAAATTTCCTGTGCTGTTCAATACATCCTTATAGTCTATCTTATATTCAACGGTTTGTATCTACTACTCTCTCACGCCTATATTGCCCCTCTCCTCACAGGTAACCAGTAGTTTGTTCTCTGTATCTGTGAGTTGATTTCTTTTTTGTTATATTCATTAGTTTGTTATATTTTTTAGATTCCACATAGGAGTGATATACAGCATTTGTCTTTTTCTGTCTGTCTCTGCCTGGCTTATTTCACTTTCTCTGTATGGCTTATTGTCTTTCTCTGTCTGGCTTATCTCACTTAGCACAATGCCCTCTAAGCCCATGCCCTCTAAATCCACGATCTCTGCATGGAGATCGAACCAGTCAATCCTAAAGGAAATGAATCCTGAATATTCACTGGAAGGACTGATGCTGAAACTGAAGCTCCAATCCTTGGGCCACCTGATGTGAAGAGCCGATTCATTAGAAAAGATCCTGATGCTGGGAAAGACTGAAGGCAGGAGAAGAAGGGAACAACACAGGATGAGGTGCCTGGATGGCGTCACCAACTCAATGGACATGAATTTGGGCAAACTCTGGGAAGCCTGGCATGCTACAGTCCATGGGGTCACAAAGAGTCAAACATGACTGAGCGACTGAACAACAACCTGTTCTAAGATAGAGCATGGCTCCCCTGGTGGTTCTGTGGTAAATAATCCGCCTGCAATGCATGAGACATGGGTTCGATCCCTGGGTCAGGAAGTTCCCTGGAGAAGGAAATAGCAACCCACTCCTGTATTCTTGCCTGGGAAATCCCATGGACAGAGGAGCCTGGGAGGCTGCAGTCCACAGGGTCATAAAAGAGTGAGACATGACTTAGTGACTAAACAACAACAAAGATGGAACATATGAGAAAAGATAGACAGTCTGAGAGTTAAGATGCTGTCACATAATTCGACGATGCTGAGATACTCTAGAAAAACTCATGGGATAAACTCATAAGATTCTGAGAAGAGAAGCAAGAGACAACAGCATTTCTAAAATTGAGAGAAGATGACTGACTACTGGCCTCAAGTATGTTGCCTCTATTCTTTAAGATTATCATAAACCACTCCAGATCATTTATCCTTTTTTTTTTTTAATCCCTAACTCCCCAAATAAACCCAAGAGTAACAGATGACTGGATGGAAAGAGAGGGTTGAGGCAGTGTAGTACTGGTGGTGAGATACACAGATTTTGAAGTTACAACATTTAGGTCTGATCCTGAGTGTGTCATTTACTAGTGTGTGACTCTAGGTGGGTTACTTGGCCTCTCTGCTGCAAGTAACTTTGCCACAGGGATTAAAAGAGCTTGAAAAGTGCTTAGAACAGTGTCTTGAACTGCATAAGTGCTTACAATGGCACAGATGATAATAATACACTCTTAAAACTAAATTTTTTTCATTTAAAAAATGTTACACAATTTTTAAAGGTTACTTTCCATTTATAGTTATTACATAGGCTGTATTCCCTATGTTGTGCAATACCTCCCTGAGCCTATCTTACATCCTATAAAAACTAAGTATTTTTAAAAAACTCTCCTCAAATCAGATTTTAAAAACCTAAGCCATATAATCCTGCAAAGAACTGAAGAAGAAAATATTTTTATTCCCATTTTATAAACAGGTCCTACTAGAAAAACTAAGAAACTTACTAGACTAAAAAATCCAAATAGAAAGTAGTCTAGCACACAAATATTGGATTGGCCAAAAGTTTGTTTGGGCTTTTCCGTCACATATTTTGGCCAACCTAATACATAAATAGACTGATAATTTGCTCTGCAAAACTGTTCCCATATAAGAGATTTTACTTGATTTCATGTAGCAGTTACTAGAGTTAGACTCTAAAAAAAGTATACTATCAACCCATAAGCAAAAAATGTACAACATACAGTATTCTTGCCTGCAAAATCACATGGAGAGAGAAGCCTGCCAGGCTACAGTCTATGGGATCACAAAGAGTTGGACACGACTGAGCAACTAACACACACACAAAACATTAGACATGAAGCTAAAATTTGGTGAAGGAAAAGTGTACAAATAATAGCAGTTGTCCATATTACTTTTTCCATCTACTAGGTGCTTATCTAAACATTTAATATGCATGATCTCATTTAATCCTTAAAATAATTACAACTGCTATTTCATCTCATTCTACAGATGAGGAAACTGAGGTTTTAGAGGGATTAACTTGATAGAAGTCACACAGGTGAAAAACAGCAGAACTGACATTTAATTCCAGGTCTATCTGACATCAAAGGCTATATCCCCTTTCATTATTATTCATGCTGCTCTAAGGCAATATATACTTTATTGAGGCTCACGTACTAAAAAATCTTCAATACAATGAAGATCATCCAAGTCAAAAAATAATAATGCTCTTTACTTCTCTAGCTTAACATACGCAGTCAAACAGCAAAATACATGGATTGTTGGGATACTACTTAGTATTACAAGGTAAGAAACTTTTTAAAATCTCTGGAAAACAAAAAATGAATCTCAAAATACTATTTCAAAACACTGTAAATATATGTAAATCATGTTGGTGAGATGAAGTAAACTGTATTTTTCACTGTTTCCTGAGATGTCATTTATCTCCCCTGCCCATCTAGAAGAGAATAATAATAATAATCACCTATAAGGTGATTCTGTTTATGGCTTTTTATTTACAGGAACATGTCTAAATTGAGAATTAAAATGGATTACATTTCCTCTTATAAGATTGCTTTTACCTATTTATTTTTGAAATCTTTGTGTTTCTTAGCAATTTATATGACCCCTTCATATAAAAAATAGTAAGCCTTGGTCCTATTGACTGCATAATTTTCCCCTAGTTTGCTACTTTTAATGTTTGTCTGTTTTATCACTGTTAATTTTCAGAAATTTAAACTTTCATATAATGAAATCTATTTTCTCTTTCACTTCTTATATAACCAATAACATCTGTCTTCCACCATTTAGAAATGTGATAAATAATTCATTTATATTTTCATCCAGTTTTAATGGCTTGATCTTTTTTTTTAAAAGGTATCATACTTGAAAATTATTTTATTTCAAAAGTTCTTTCAATAAAAAGTTCTTATTTCAAAAGGTAAACAATAGCAACAACAAAAAAACAATATAAAACATACTGAACAACACAGATTAATCAAAAGTCCAAGTTCCCTTAAATTCTGTCGGGGCACATGCTTAGTTTATGCATATACTAAAATATACAGGAAAAAGCACCTACAGCTTACTGACATTTTACCTCTTCTCTTCATAATCTCTTAGCTCATACATTCCCAATAAAGACTAAAGAATGCTAAAACTTGAGTATATTAATAGTAATTCTGAATGTCCAAGAAGGGAGATAGTATTGGGTTGGCCAAAAAGTTCATTTGGGTTTTTCCATAAAACATTACGGAATATACTCATCCAAGATTTCCAGACTTACTATAGAATTTTTTATTCAAGTGACAACAGTTTGAAGACCTGGTAATTTCTGAAACAGTGTTTTTGGAAATGCTGGCTCAGCACTTCAGACAGCCCTAAACTGCAATATTTTGTGAATACAAAGTACACATATTAAATATTTAAAAAATAAAAGATAATGAACTTACTTGGGATACACTGGTTCATAAAGGTACTTGTCCCCTCTTGTAGATGTTATGTGAAAAAACAAGATGTAGCCATTTGCCGTCTGAAAGATAAATTTTATTTACCATGAATTAAAGGGTAAAGCTATGACTGTAACCTTAATTTTAATTTTATTTAAAGTATTTATTTCAAAGTATTTCTTTCTTTGAAAATCTTTTACTCTTAAGAACATTCTTTTGAAGACCTACAGCTATATTATGCAAGTAAATGAATCACTTTGTTTCAGTATAATCTATCTTGTTTATAAAGTAACTCATGAAAGGGATTTATAGGTTTCAAAATATTCCATAGGTAATTGAAATTAATAATTTATAATATGCTGTAGACATCAGTATTCTAAAATAACTATTATTCAGGTAATAGATGGTTATTTTGCAAAATATACAGAATGTTCGGAACTCGAATAATATGGCAAAATTTTTCTGAGTTTTTAAAGCAATGACATCACCAAATGGTAATAGTATGATGAAATTCAACATACTTTATATATTTCAAAATCAATAAATTAGCCTGATTTACTACAAAACATACTCTTGAGACGGAAGAAAAATACAGAACCTTCAATTTCAAAAGTCTGAACATCAGCTAATTTTTCTAAGTTAGCAAAATGCTTCAAACTGTATTAAGTAGGTCAGAAAGAAAAATACCATATGATATCACTTATATATGGAACCTAAAATATGACACAGGTGAAACTTATTTACAGGACAGAAACAGACTAACAGACACAGAAAACAGACATGGTTGCCAGGGCTGGGGATGGACAGACGGGGAGTTTAGGATTAGGCAGATACAACTGGTTATATAAGGAATGGACAAATAACAAGGTCCTATTGTATAGCACAGGGATCTACATTCAATATTCAATATCCTGTGATAAACTATAATGGAAAACAATATTAAAAAGACCATGTGTGTGTATATGTATATATAACTGAATCATTATGCTGCACAGCAGAAATTAACAAAACACTGCAAATCAACTACACTTCAATTAAAAAATTATAAATTGTACTAAAACAAACTGTCATATAATCATGGCAGATATCTACTTGTGAAGCTCAACCAACCATTTTACATTTATATAAATATAAAAAAGACTATATTTAGCTTTTTCTAAACAAATACTTTCAGACATAACAGAGTCAAGTGGCAATGTTTTACCCAAACTACTTTATATTCATACTGAATTCTTGGCATTTTAGTGGCAGGACAGCTTCTACCAAAAATAGAACTAAAAAAATAAAAAATTAAAAAATTATTCAAGGTTTCAAATTTCTTTCCAGTACAGGTTTTCTGTTTTTCATATAAAGGAATGCAAGAGGAAATACTCAATTTCTTCAGCAAAGCCAGGTGTTCTGTTTTGAAGCTAAAAACTTTAATATTTCATAATGTTTTCCAAAACTCTAATTCAACATATTGGGATACCAAAGAAAAAAGGCTAAAATCCTCCAGATAAGATAGTCATTCTAATTCCTCATGTGCAATTTTACATTATTCTAATGTGAAAACTATGGGATCAAAAAGAAAATGGATGCAAATCAAACCATACTGAAAGTTCCACAGACGTCACGACCCCTATATAGATTAGTGACTGTTTATGGTCATGTATGGATGTGAGAGTTGGACGGTGAAGAAAGCTGAGCGCCTCAGAATTGATGCTTTTGAACTGTGGTGTTGGAGAAGACTCTTGAGAGTCCCTTGGACTGCAAGGAGATCCAATCAATCCATCCTAAAAGAGATCAATCCTGGGTGTTCATTGGAAGGACTGATGTTGAAGCTGAAACTCCAATACTTTGGCCACCTCATGCAAAGAGTTGACTCATTGGAAAAGACCCTAATGCTAGGTAGGATTGGGGGCAGGAGGAGAAGGGGACGACAGAGGATGAGACGGTTGGATGGCATCACCGACCCGATGGACATGGGTTTGGGTAGACTCCGGGAATTGATGATGGATAGAGAGGCCTGGCGTGCTGCAATTCATGGGGTCGCAAAGAGTCGGACATGACTGAGCAACTGAACTGAACTGAAGATGTGTAAACTCTACTAAAACACATGCTAGAAAAGTAAAACAATATGGTACAGTACTTAGATAAATAACACATTTACCAAACTCATAACATACATAAATAACATACATACTTTGTCTGGAATATCAGTCACTCAAAGTCAAAAGTTTAACATTTCAGAACATCAAATGCTAATAATATACTGAGAATTTTAACAAGTGCTTAGAAGAGTATAATGTCAGGGAAAATACAGCATCACTTTGCCCCAGCATTTAGAAACTTTACTTAGACATTATACTAGATGAAATTACAAATACGGCTTGATTTACTATTTTGGTATTCTGTATCAATCATCTCTACCAGGTAAAGTTGGCTTTGCATGTGTATTAAATGCTATATATTTCCAGATATTAATGATATTCATCAGTGATAATTTCATAAACATGCCTGCCTTTGAACAACAAAAGTTTTGGTGGTAAACGATCATTCTTAAAAAAGAGCATCTTTGTGTATCTATACCAAAACTGTTATTATTACGTAGTGAGACCATAGTTAGATGGTCCTTCTCTTCCTATCCCCAAATACTGCAAATTTAAGTATATAACTCAATAAATATATTGCTCAATCTACAGGCAACAATTTCGATACCTTCTTCTAATATACATAATAAACATAAGTAACACATTCTAAAACCAGGTTTTCTAAGTTAATGAAAAGACAAAATAAAGAACTTCAAAGTTCTCTTTCCTGTTATCATCCCTAATCTTAAAATATTTTTTTCTTTCTCCAAGGCATATTACTGGATTATATGGCTTTAACTACAGAGGTCCAGGAAGCAACAGTTAGAACTGTACATGGAACAACAGACTGGTTCCACATTGGGAAAGGAGTATGTCAAAGCTGTATAGTGTCAACCTGCTTATTTAACTTATATGCAGAGTACATCATGAGAAACGTTGGGCTGGATGAAGCACAAGCTGGAATCAAGATTGCCGAGAGAAATATCAATAACCTCAGATACGCATATCACATCACGTTTTTTTTAATTTTTAAAATCAATTTATTTATTTTAATTGGAGGCTAATTACTTTACAATATTGTAGTGGTTTTTGCCATACATTGACATGAATCAGCCATGGGTGTACATGTATTCCCCATCCTGAGCCCCCCTCCCACCTCCCTCCCTATCCCATCCCTCAGAGTCATCCCAGTGCACCAGCCCTGAGCACCCTGTCCCATGCATCGAACCTGGACTGGCGATCTGTTTTACATAAGATAATATACATGTTTCAATGCTATTGTCTCAAATCATCCCACCCTCATCTTCTCCCACAGAGTCCAAAAGTCTGTTCTTTATATGTGTGTCTCTTCTGTTATCTCACATATAGGGTCATCATCACCATCTTTCTAAATCCCATATATATGCATTAATATACTGTATTGGTGTTTTTCTTTCTGACTAACTTCGCTCTGTATAATAGGCTCCAGTTTCATCCACCTCATTATAACTGATTCAAATGCAATCTTTTTAATGGTTGAGTAATAATCCATTGTGTATATGTACCACAGCTTTCTTATCCATTCATCTGCTGATGGACATCTAGGTTGCTTCCATGACCTGGCTATTGTAAACAGTGCTGTGATGAACATTGGGGTACACCTGTCTCTTTCCATTCTGGTTTCCTCGGTGCGTATGCCCAGCAGTGGGATTGCTGGGTCGTATGGTAGTTCCATTTCCAGTTTTTTAAGGAATCTCCACACTGTTCTGAATAATGGCTGTACTAGTTTGCATTCCCACCAACAGTGAGAGGGTTTCCTTTTCTCTGCACCCTCTCCAGCATTTATTGTTTGACGACTATTTGATAGCAGCCATTCTGACCAGTGTGAGATGGTACCTCATTGTGGTTTTGATTTGCATTTCTCTGATAAGTGATGCTGAGCATCTTTTCATGTGTTTGCTAGCCATTTGTATGTCTTCTTTGGAGAAATGTCTGTTTAGTTCTTTGGCCCATTTTTGGATTTCGTCGTTTATTTTTCTGGAATTGAGCTGCAGGAGGTGCTTGCATATTTTTGAGATTAATTCTTTGTCAGTTGCTTACTTGCTATTATTTTCTCCCATTCTGAAGGCTGTCTTTTCACCTTGCTTATAGTTTCCTTCGTTGTGCAAAAGCTTTTAAGTTTAATTAGGTCCCATTTGTTTATTTTTGCTTTTATTTCCATTACTCTGGGAGGTGGGTCATAAAGGATCCTGCTGTGATTTATGTCAGAGAGTGTTTTGCCTATGTTTTCCTCTAGGAGTTTTATGGTTTCTGGCCTTACATTTAGATCTTTAATCCATTTTGAGTTTATTTTTGTGTATGGTGTTAGAAAGTGTTCTAGTTTCATTCCTTTACAAGTGGTTGACCAGTTTTCCCAGCACCACTTGTTAAAGAGATTGTCTTTTCTCCATTGTATATTCTTGCCTCCTTTGTCAAAGATAAGGTGTTCACAGGTGCGTGGATTTATCTCTGGGCTTTCTATTTTGTTCCATTGATCTGTATTTCTGTGTTTGTGCCAGTACCATACTGTCTGATGACTGTAGCTTTGTAGTATACCTGAAGTCAGGCAGGTTGATTCCGCCGGTTCCATTCTTCTTTCTCAAGATTGCTTTGGCTATTAGAGGCTTTTTGTATTTCCATACAAATTGTGAGATTATTTGTTCTAGTTCTGTGAAAAATACCACTGGTAGCTTGATAGGGATTGGATTGAATCTATAGATTGCTTTGGGTAGTATACTCATTTTCACTATACTGCTTCTTCCGATTCATGAACATGATAAATTTCTCCATCTATTTGTGTCATCTTTGATTTCTTTCATCAGTGTTTTATAGTTTTCTATATATAGGTCTTTTGTTTCTTTAGGTAGATTTATTCCTAAGTATTTTATTCTTTTCATTGCAATGGTGAATGGAATTGTTTCCTTAATTTCTGTTTTCTCATCATTAGTGTACAGGAATGCAAGGGATTTGTGTGTTAATTTTATATCCTGCAACTTTACTAAATTTTTTGATTAGCTCTAGTAATTTTCTGATGGTGTCTTTAGGGTTTTCTATGTAGAGGATCATGTCATCTGCAAACAGTGAGAGTTTTACTTCTTCTTTTCCAATCTGGATTCCTTTGCTTTCTTTTTCTTCTCTGATTGCTGTGGCTAAAACTTCCAAAACTATGTTGAATAGTAGTGGTGAAAGCGGGCACCGTTGTCTTGTTCCTGACTTTAGGGGAAATGCTTTCAATTTTTCACCATTGAGGATAATGTTTGCTGTGGGTTTATCATATATGGCTTTTATTATGTCGAGGTATGTTCCTTCTATGCCTGCTTTCTGGAGGGTTTTTATCATAAATGGATGTTGAATTTTGTCAAAGGCTTTCTCTGCCATCTATTGAGATAATCATATAGTTTTTATCGTTCAGTTTGTTAATGTGGTGTATCACATTGATTGATTTTCAAGTATTGAAGAATCCCTGCATCCTTGGGATAAAGCCCACTTGGTCTGATGTATGGTCTCTTTAATATGTTGTTGGATTCTGTTTGTTAGAATTTTGTTAAGGATTTTTAAATCTATGTTCATCAGTGATACTGGTCTGTAGTTTTCTTTTTTTACGGCATCTTTGTCTAGTTTTGGTATTAGGGTGATGGTGGCCACATAGAATGAGTTTGGAAGTTTACCTTCCTCTGCAATTTTCTGGAAGAGTTTGAGTAGGATAGGTGTTAGCTCTTCTCTAAATTTTTGGTAGAATTCACCCGTGAAGCCGTCTGGTCTTGGGCTTTTGTTTGTTGTAAGATTTTTTATTACAGTTTCAATTTCCATGCTTCTGATGGGTCTGTTAAGATTTTCTATTTCTTCCTGGTTCAGTTTTGGAAAGTTACAGTTTTCTAAGAACTTATCCATTTCTTCCAAGTTGTCCATTTTATTGGCATATAGTTGCTAATAGTAGTCTCTTATGATCCTTTGTATTTCTGTGTTCTCTGTTGTGATTTCTCCATTTTCATTTCTAGTTTTGTTGATTTGATTCTTCTCCCTTTTTTTCTTGATGAGTCTGGCTAATGGCTTGTCTGTTTCATTTATCTTCTCAAGAACCAGCTTTTAGCTTTGTTGATTTTTGCTATGGTCTCCTTTGTTTCTTTTTCATTTATTTCTGCCCTATTTATGATTTCTTTCCTTCTACTAACCCTGGGGTTCTTCATTTCTTCTTTTTCTAGTTGCTTTAGATATAGAGTTAGGTTATTTATTTGATTTTTCTCTTGTTTCTTGAGGTAAGCTTGTATTGCTATGAACCTTCCCCTTAGCACTGCTTTTACTGAATTCCATAGGTTTTGGCTTGTTGTGTTTCCATTTTCATTCGTTTCTATGCACATCTTGATTTCTTTTTTGATTTCTTCTGTGATTTGTTGGTTATTCAGAAGCAGATGACACCACTCTTCTGGCAAAAAGCAAAGAAGAAGTAAAGAGCCTCTTGATGAAAGTGAAAGAGAGTGAAAAAGTCAGCTTAAAATTCAACATTCAGAACTAAGATCATGGCATCTGGTCCCATCACGTCATGGCAAATAGATGGGGTAACATTGGAAACAGTGGCAGACTTTATTTCTGGGGGCTCCAAAATCACTGCAGATGGTGACTGCAGCCATGAAATTAAAAGACATTTGCTCCGTGGAAGAAAAGTTATGACCAACCTGGACAACATATTAAAAAGCCGAGACATTACTTTGCCAACAAAGGTCCATCTAGTCAAAGATATGGTTTTTCCAGTAGTCATGTATGGATGTGAGTTGGACCATAAAGAAAGCTGAGTGCCAAAGAACTGATGCCTTTCAACTGTGGTGTTGGAGAAGATTCCTTGAGAGTCCCTTGGACTGCAAAGAGAAACAACCAGTTCATCTTAAAGGAAATCAGTCATGAATGTTCATTGGAAGGACTGATGCTAAAGCTGAAACTACTATATCTTGTCCACCTGATGCGAAGAACTGACTCACTTGAAAAGACCCTGATGCTGGGAAAGATTAAAGACAGGAGGTGAAGGGGACAACAGAGGATGAGATGGTTGGATGGCATCACCAACTTATGAGTCTGAGTAAACTCTGGGAGTTGGTGATGGACAGGGAGGCCTAGTGTGCTGCACTCCATGGGGTCGCAAAGAGTTGCACATGACTGAGCTACTGAAGAGAGGTCCAACAACCTGCAGGCAAGTTATATGACATTCTTTATGTTCATGTCTTTTGTACATCCATGGGTTAGGGCCATAAGATCATAAGGATAAAGAGTATTAAGAGGATGAAAAAAGGAAATCACTACTTAAATAGAGGATAGAAAAAACACACTTGTCTCCATTAATGCCACTTAGAAGAAAAAGGACTACAAACAATAACATAAAAGATATCAACAAGGCAATAAACAGTCAGAGAGGCATGAATATTAGGCTTCATTTTTTTTTAACTTGCAAATCTAGTAATAGACATTTAAAAAATCTTGCAAATTACCTCACTTAATTCCACATTTTAAAAAGAAGAGACTGAATTCTCTGGTGGTGGTAGTTTATATGGTTATCATTATTATTAATTGCCTGTTTCTATTCTGCTGTGTTTGGACATTTGGGAAGTTTCACTAGCCACTCCAAATTAAATGTGTTTTAAAATTATTTTATGATTGATGAATGATATATATACTAAAAACAGTAATTTTCTGTAAACAGGAAGAATTTAAATCTGTGAACTGGTACAACACTGTAAAGCAATTATCCTCCAATTAAAATAAAACTAACTGCGCAATTAGACAAATCAACTAACTGCGTAACTAATGCTTAACCTGTAGGCAGCATCGCAATACTTTCCTCTACCAACCAAATGCTTTTATTGTAAATGAATTCACCAATACTTTAGAATTTCAAGTCACAGGGCATTTCTTCCTTTGCATATACCATTTTTACCATAAAGAATAGAACAGATTTATGCATCTGGCTTCAATGACTTGAATAATGGAATCATAGGATTTCTATAATAATTTAAGAGATATGGATTGATGATTTATAGATTTATCTTTTATCCCAACATACGGTCATATTAGGTTTCAAATATGGCTGATAGAAGAGCATTTTTAAATTCTTTACACTGATTCATAAATGGTATTTTCTGTTTTTAGCTATATTTCCTTATTATACATGTTCAAGTATACAAAATTACTCCAAATCATACCTGTAAGCGAATGATTTAACATTTTGAATACTTTCAGACTTTGCACACACATATGAATATATTTAAATGAAAAATAACAAAAAGTTGTAAATAGCACATTCTCTGGAAGACAGGTGATGAATATCTTTTGATACAAATAGTTGTCACATCATTATTCCTAGTTCTATAACACTGTTTTATATCAGAGCACTTGAAGACTTCTGGTTCTAACCAAGATAGATTAAGTTGAAGACAGTTTATGCTCCCATCTAAAATAAACAACCCAGAACCAAGCAAAATATATGAAACAATGGTTTCAAAACACTGACATCAGCAGTGAAGACCAGTGATCCCTGAGAGATGGGAAACGGAGCTGAGTTCTATTGTTTCAGTTTACTCTCTTGAGCGTTCCCAGGTCACAGCACTGAAAAGGGGAATGGAGACAAAGCCTAGGAGACTCCCTGTGTTGAGAAGATGATGCTGAGAGTTTAGGAAGAACAGGCACTTACAATTTATATGACAGAGTACTACCAGAGACAAGAGAGTTCTATGGAGAAAGAATCGAAAAGCACCAATAAGCATATGCATGTGAAGACACTACCAATGCAGAAGAAAAACAAAAGGATTAGAAAAGGGAACAGTGCGGGGTGCTCCAACAGTCCTGAAAACAGTCCCTGTCCCATCAGCAAGACTGAGAAAACTCATAACGCACATGGCACTGATTAGTTGCTCATAACAGTGTTTTCAGGTATGGCTGTGGTAAATCTTAGAAAGGTATTGCCTTAATAGTAGGGAATAATTAGCTCTAGATTGAGTATTATTCTAAAGCCACAATACAAACACACAAAACAATACATGAACACACCAAACTGCTTCCAAGTAACATAAGTACTTCCCAGAATAAAGCTAAAGATTTATAGGACCACAAAAATATCCAGCAAACAACAAAGTAAAACCATAATGTTTGGCATCCAATTAAAGATTACCACACATGTAGACATGCAGAAAAACACAAGATACACAGTAAGAAGAAAAATCAACCAATCAAAAATGATCCAGAATTCAATCTGATGTTAGAATTAGCACAAAAGGACACTGAAAACAGTTATAACCGTGTTCAATATGTTCAAAGGCTAGGGAACACAGAAAACCCAAACCAAACTCTAGGGATAAAAAAACTAAACTATCTGGGATAAAAATACACTAAAAGGAATTAATGGCAGATTAGACATTAAAAAGTTTACTGGTCATGAAAGCATAGCAATAAAGATGACCCTTAATGAAACACACACAAAAAGAATAAAACTGAAAGAGTATCAGTAAATTATGGCCTAACATACACATAGACAGAGTTCCCAAAGGGGAGAGAGAGAGGGAAAAAACCCCCAAAACAGTTGCATTAAATTTAATACAAATTTCATTTGTTTCACTTAAACTTCTTTAAAAGATAACCGACTTTTAAAACAAGAATAGCAGAAATGTAGGCTGGGGTCTTACCATATATTAAAAATAAAATGTGTATAATATATGTTCCTTGACCCCAATAGAATTAAACTAGAAATTGATGACAGGAGCTTTCTGGAGAATTCTCAAATATATATGCTTCTAAGGAATTCACAAAAGAAGAAATCAAGACAGAAATTTAGAAAAACACAGGAATTAGTGGGGTATTATTACAGTGGTGCTTAAGGGAAACTTTTATAGCTTCAAATGCCTGTATCAGAAAAAAAGAAAAATGCCAAATCAGTGACCCTGGGTTCTACTTTAAACTAGAAACAGATGAGCAAATGAAACCAAAAGTAAACAGTTTTTTAAAATAAAGAAAATAATAGAGATCAGCATGGAAATCAGTGAAACAGAAAAGAAAATCAATGAAACTAAAATCTGGGTTTTGTTTTGTTTTTTAAAAAAAGATCATTAAGATCTATACTTCTAGTCATAGTGTGCAGGAAAAAAAGAAACAGGATAACCACAATCAGAAATGAGAGAGGTGACATCACTACACAGTTTACACATATTTAAAAATAACGAGTGAGTACTGTGAATAACTTTATGACAGTAAATTTACAACTTGGATGAAATGGATAGATTTCGTGAAAGACATAAACTATCAAAACTTGCTTGTATCTACTAAAGAAATTAAATCCTTTCCACAAAACAAAACTCTAGGCCCAGATGCTATCACTGGTGAATTCTACCAAATACTTAGAAAAGAGATAATACCGATTCAACACAAACTCATCTAAGAAAATCAAAAAGGATGTAACATTTTTGATCTCATTTTATGAGGCCAGCATTACCTTCACACCAAAACAAGACAAAGACATTTTGAGGAAAAGAAACTACAAACCAATATCCTTTATTAACACAGATGTAAAATTTCTAAACAAAGTTTTAGCAAATTAAATCTAACAATGTATTGTCAGAATAATAGATCATGTTTATTCAAGAATACAGGTTGGTTTAACATTCAAAAATCAATAAATGTAATTTACAATATTAACAAACTAAAAAAGAAAAATTGTATGATAGTCTCAATAAATGTAGAAAAGGCATCAAACAAAATCCAAAATAACACTACTAATTAAAAACTATCAGCAAATTAACAAGAGAGGGTTATCTTCTACTATGTGATAAAGGGAATTTTAAAAATACCTATAACATGATTCTTAATACTAAAAGATAAATACTTTCCTATTCAAAATTGTACTGGACAGTCTTACCAATAAAATCAAGAAAGACAAAGGAATAAAAAGTATCCAGATTGACATCATAGTTTTTTGAGAAAATATGATGAGATCTACAAAAAAAGTAGTAGAATATGTGGGTTTAGCATAATTGTAAGATACAAGATCAATAGAAAAATCAACTGCATTTCTATATATTAGATATGAACAATTAGAAAATTAAAAGTTTTCAAAAAACATCAAAAAAATATAAAATACTTTGGGATAAATCTGGCAAAAGACGTGAAATACTTGTACACTATTAACAAAACATTGATGAAGTTAAAAATATCTAAATAAGAGATATAACTTGTTTATAGGTCAGAAGATTCAATACTTAATTCCAATCAAAATCCCAGCAGTCATATTCATAGAAACCAACTAGGTGATTCTACAATTCATACGGAAACAAAAGGTCCTACAACAGTGAAAGCAACTTTGAAAAAAAAGTTGAAAAAGTAACACTATATGATTTCAAAAATAATTACAGAGCTAGAGTAATCAAAATAATACTGTATTAACATAAAGACAGACAAACACTTCATGGAACTGAAGATAATGCAGACAAAACCCCACATACGCAAGGACAACTGATTTATGACAAAGATGCAAAAGAAATGCAGTGTAGAAAGGATAACCTTTTCAACAGACTGTGCTGAACAACTGAATATCAACAGGCAAACAATTAACTTGGAACCATACCCTGCACCATATACAAAAGTTAATTCAACATATAGCACAGACCTAAATATAAAACTTAAATCAGAATAAGAGACACAGATGCATAGAACAATTTTATAGACTCTGAGGGAGAAGGTGAGGGTGGGACGTTCTGGGAGAATAGCATTGAAACATGTATATTATCATATGTGAAACAGAACACCATTCCATGTTCGATGCATGAGACAAGGGCTCAGGGCTGGGGCATTGGGATGACCCAGAGGGATGGGATGGGGAGGGAGGTGGGTGGGGGGTCCAGGAAGGGGAACACATGTAAACCCATGGCTGATTCATGTCAATGTATGGCAAAAACTATTACAATATTGTAAAGTAATTAGCCCCCAACTAAAATAAATAAATTTATAAAAAAAAAAAAACAAACTTAAATCAGTAAGACTTCTACAAGAAAGCACAGGAAGAAGATATGACACATTAAAGAAAAAAAAAATGAACTGGACTTCATCAAAATTAAGTACTTCATTGGAAAACCACTGTTAAGAGAATGAAAAGACAAGGAACATACTAGGAGAAATTCTTTGTAAAAGCATATGTGTAATAAAGGACTTTTACCCAAAATATACTAAGAAGTCTAAAACTCAAAAAGAAAGCAAAGAATAAATAAATAAAATGAGTAAATGGCAAATAAATGAAAAGATGTCCAACATCATTAGTCATTACAGAAATGTAAATTATAACTATAATTGGATACCACCACCCACCCATCAGAATAACTAAACTTAAAAAGGCATACCAAAAACTGGCAAAGAGGAATGAAAACTCCTGTACACAGCTGGCAGGGGTGTAAATTGGTACAATTACTCTGTAAAAAGTTTAGCATCTCCTTAAAAAGTTAAACATAAGGTACCTACCTTTTGATCTAGCTGTTTCATCCATAGTTATTTACCCAAGAAAAAAAGAGATGTATATCCACATAAAGATTTGTACTTGAACGTCCACAACACTTTACTTGAAATAGACCAAAACTGTAAAACTCAAACGCCCATCAACAGATAAATGGATAAACCAATTGTGTTTTATCCATAAGATGGAATTACTACTCAGCACGAACGACTGATTCATGACAACATGCTTGAATCTCAAAATAACTGTGCTCAAATTACGTCAGTAAAATAAATTAGAAAAAAAGCATATATTGGATGATTCCATCTATTTAAAACTCTACTAATCTGTACTGACAGAAAGCAAATCAATAATTGGTTTTAGAGGAAGGTAAATCATGGCAGGAGGGAAGAATTACAAAAGGGTAGAAGGAAACCTCTGCAGCTGCTGATCTGTTCACTAACTTGATTGTAGTCACAGTTTCAAACTTAATCTAATTGTACATTTCAAATATGTGCAGTTTATTGTAAATCAACTGTACTTCAATAAAGCTATTTAGAAAAATGGAATGGAAATGATGGCTGGACTAGAAACTTTTGCTCTCTTGAAAAGCTTCTACCATCACAGTAAAAAAAAAAAACAAAAAAACCTTATCTAACCTACTGGAAAATAAGAAGTTACAAAGAAAACCAAAGTGGAGAGCAACAGTCAGCTACCAGACATGTAACTAAAAGACCATCCAGCATCAGCAGAGCTGTCAGATGTCTGCAGTCACATCAGTACTAGAAGTACTGAGATCAGGAGAACCGCTTGACCAAACCCACAGCAAATCATAGGAGGAGAGTAAACAAATGGTTGTTCTGAGCCACCATTTTGAAGTTAGATATTAAATGTGAAAAATAACAACTCTAACAAAAACAGTATAATTTAAGGACACCAAGTTAAAGAAATCAGAGCAAAATTCAAAGACATCCAGGAGAAGAGCAGAGTAATCACTTCCAAAACAGTGTTTAGTCAAATCAAGATGAAAAAGAAAGAAAAGAGAGATGAATGAGTACTATGTAGAACACTACATTCCTCTACAACTTGCTATAGTCCACTCTCTTTGCTTTCGGCTGTCATTTGGTGACTCAATACATTAACATGTTAGCAAGAGGGGGGAAAAAACTCAACAATGAAACAGGAATTCTAAGTTAAACTGATGTTTTTCCCTTATTCAAAAAAAAGTTATATTCTAATACGTTACAGTAACTCTCATGTTGTGGCAGAACAATGTACACTTCCATTTAGCTGAGTGTGAAAGAGAGTATCAAGGGGAGCAAGCAGAAACAGAGTTTGAATGGCAGGTTGAGGCCAGATCACAAGATGCCCTGAATGTTAGACTAAGAAGTTTAGAACACATTTTGAACACAAGGAGAAGCCACCAAAAGGTTTGAAAGTAAGAATTAAGGGCTGTGATTTAGAAATAGCTATGCATAATTTTGGAGAAGGAAATGGCAACCCACTCCAGTATTCTTGCCTGGAGAATCCCAGGGACGGCAGAGCCTGGTGGGCTGCCGTCTATGGGGTCGCACAGAGTCGGACACGACTGAAGCGACTTAGCAGTAGCATGCATAATTTAGGTGCATTTCAAGTAGACAAAAAAAATAGCTGAAAGTTTTGAGTTCTAGGCATTCTACAAAATATACTGAAGGTTTGTGCTAAGGTAATGACAATGAGAATAAAGAGGATGTCAATAAATTGGAGTCAGGATTTAGCAAAATACTGGTGATTGGAAGAGAATGCAGAATCAAGAGACTCCAGGTTTTTTCCTATTATAAGCAAAGCCTCAATAAAAATACTTATGCATAGGCCTAATACATTGGTGCTATTTGCCAGATAGAGTACTAGGAATGAGAAAGCACTTAAAATTCATTTTAACGTTCCTTGTGCACACATATATATTGTCTGAAACTGAGGAAAACTGGAGGGATATTTATGGCCTAGTATCATGTCTGCTAAAACGATATTCTACTTTTGATATTCAGAGAACACACTCTCGAAAACACTATGGGCCAATTCTTAAAATGGTAAAGGATTTTCTTTCTCACACTTAAAAAACAGTGTCAATGAGATTTTTCTTATCAAGGTACAACTTGATAAGGAGGTGACTGTGGCTCTGTTGATGATACAGTAATAGAATTTTTAATATAACTGACATGCCAGAGCACACAACGACTATTCTTGGAGGCTGGGGGGAAGGCCATAAAAATTGCTTTGGCTTTGACTTAAAGTGCAGAGAGAGACTGATGCTGTATTGCCCTACAGGTCATACAAATGTATATGCTTTTCACACAGTCTATCGATGTTTTTGTAAAAGCAAATTGCAAAATATCTCCTAGATTCAGCTTTATTCCATAATAGCTAGTAGCATTAAACAACCATGCTAACAGTGAAAGACAGTAAAGCAAAATTATTAAGACTTTCAAATTCTAGAACCAGGCTTCATGGGTTAGAATTTCATTAGCAGTAGTGTGATCTGAGGTACATAGTATCTATGTAATCTGGGGCAGGTGCTTTAACCTGTCTACCACAGTCAGCTCAATTGTGTGATGGAAGTAACAAAATTACCTATCATCAGAGGGTTGTTATGAAGAATAATTTTAATACACATAGGGACTTTAATAGTGCCTAGCACATAGCAGACACCAAAAAAGTTAACCATAATAACTCAATTTTTAAGTAAGTAGTTAATTCACAATCAATGAATTCATGTATGAGGCTAAGAAAATGTAAAATACATTTGAGACAAAGGACCATCAAAATTATAAAGCTCCAGAATCCAATTAAACTTCTAATTATCTAGAAAGTTCACTTATCTAATACACATGGCATGGTAATATACAATTTTAAAGATTATTTTTATGTGTCCCTTGATAGATTATCTTTTAGTACAAATGACTGCAAAGAAGAGTGATTGCTTTGTACTGTGTGTGATCAGTCGTGTTCAACTCCTTGTGACCCCGTGGAGTCCGTGCCAGGCTCAACTGTCCATGGAATTTTCCAGGCAAGAATAATTCCTACTTCAAGTGATTGCCTCACTTAACAGATAATACAAAAATACCAGTGACCTTACTAAACTATTATCAAATAACTAACAGTTCTCCATCTGTATTATTCTACACTATTGTACATTATAATACAAAAAATGAAGATAAAATATAACCTCTTTTGCAGGCAGAGGCAAATGAAAGTTGAACAATAGGATGAAATGGTTTACTTTAAGTGAGCTTCTGCTAAGATGGAAAGACTGAACCCACATTCCTAACTTTCTTCTTTTCTCAGTTGTTGTTCTTACTCGTTAAATGGTGTCTGACTCTTTTGCCACTCCATGGACTGTAGCCTGCCAGGCTCCTCTGTCCATGGAATTTCCTAGGCAAGAATACTGGAGTGGGTTGCCATTTCCTTCTCCAGAGGATCTTCCCAACCCAGGGACCGAACCTGCATTTCCTGCATCTCCTGCATTGCAGGTAGACACTTTACCTGCTGAGCCATCTGGGAATACAACACAATTACCAAAAAGCATGCTGTGACTGCTCCCAGAAGTAAATGCTGAGTAAAGGGCTTGCTCCTTGGAAGGAAAGCTATGACAAATCTAGACAGCGTAACAAAAAGCAGAAACATTTCTTTGGCGATAAAGGTCTGTATAGTCAAAGCTATGGTTTTTCCAGTAGTCATGTACAAATGTGAGAGTTAGACCATAAAGAAAGCTGAGTGCCAAAGAATTAGTGCTTTCAAATTGTGGTGCTGAAGAAGACTCGAGAGTCCCTTGAACAGAAAGGAGATGAAACCAGTCAATCCTAAAGGAAATCAACCCTGAATATTCATTGGGAAGGACGGATGCTGAAGCTCCAATACTTTGGCCACCTGATGTGAAGAGCTTACTCTATGGAAAAGACCCTGATGCTGGGAAAGACTGAGTACAAGAGAAGAGGGCAATAGAGAATGAGATGGTTAGATGGCATCATTGACTCAATGGACATGAGTTTGAGCAAACTCTGGGAAATAGTGTGGCATGCTGCAATCCATGGGGTTGCAGAGTCAGACTCGACTTAGCGACTGAACAACAAAGACAGGAAAGCAACCTAAGTGTCCATCGACAGATGAATGAATAAAAGATGTTGTACATACAATGGAATACTACTCAGCTGTAGAAAGAACAAAATAATGCCCATTTGCAGCAACATGGATGGACTTAGAGATTATCATAAGAAAAGTAAGTCAGATACAAAAAGACAAATATTATGTGATACCACTTATATATGGAATCTAAAATATGATATAAATGAACTTATTCACAAAACAGACTCACAGACACAGAAAACAAATTTATGGTTACTAAAGAGGGAAGGAGGTATAGGAAGGATAAATTAGGAATTTGGGATTAGCGGATACAGACAACTAAATAAATAATAAATAACCAAGGTCCTACTGTACAGCATAGGGAACTATATTTAATATCCTGTAACAAACCACAAAGGAAAAGGACGTGAATAGATACATATATAAAACTGAATCACTTTGCTGTACAACAGAAACTAACACATTGTAAATCAACTGTATTTCAATTAAAAATAAAGTTATTGTTCCCTATGTTCAAAATTGATTCCTCAAAGTTTCCTCAATGCTAGTCTGTAATTTTACAAATTTCACGTGAAAATGTCTCTTCAAACCCATACTGCCAAATACTGATATCAATCCATGAGCATGATTTTAATTGAATACATTCATCACTTGACAGGCAATTATAAAGTCTACTAGATTTCTTCTGTGTTTGCATGTTAACATGTCATTACATTGCTGCTGCTGCTAAGTCACTTCAGTCGTGTTCGACTCTGTGCGACCCCACAGACGGCAGCCCACCAGGTTCCCCCGTCCCTGGGATTCTCCAGGCAAGAACACTGGAGTGGGTTGCCATTTCCTTCTCCAATGCATGAAAGTGAAAAGTGAAAGTGAAGTCTCTCAGTCGCGTCCGACCCTTAGCGAACCCACGGACTGCAGCCTACCAGGCTCCTCTGTCCATAGGATTTTCCAGGCAAGAGTACTGGAGTGGGTTGCCATTTCCTTGCAATCACTTCCAATTGAAGGTTAGGTGGAAGCACTCCTCATTTGTACAATTAATGGGTTCTGAAACATGGAAATTTCTTCCCCAATGGCATCAAAGTTCAAAAAAAATACTATCAGAACCATGGTTTGAGTCAGAAAAAATATCCACTGCTAATTTTTCTTAGAGATCTTACTTCTTGTTAACTTTTGACAGCAATGGAAGTATAAAAAGCAGCCTGACATTACTTGTAATTCAAACATTAGTTGTCATCAAAATGGCTTAACCACATATAAATTTCTGACTGCTAAGTCATCGAAAGGCTTTGGGCTTGGGCAAATCAGAATATTCAGCTTCTATTTCTAACAAAAACCTAAAATATAACCATCTGTTTTACAATGTTTACACAAGGATTAGTTTTGTAAATTTGTCCAACTAAGCCTTTTTCTGCTCCATGTTTTTACCATCATCATTTAAACACGTTAGCAGATTCTACTTCAGGTTATACTGAATTAGTGTTTTCTCAACCTTTTTGAAAAATTTTTCACCTGTTGTTTCACACATGCTATCCATGGGGAATAATTCATAATCATTTCACACTCTGCCTTAACTATTCAAATAAATAACTGAGCAGAATTAACATCTGTCAATTCATCACAAGAACCAAGCAAACTTACTTTGATTGCACCTTCATTTTAATTGTTTATGTTTGTGAAAAAAATTCTGATGTGATAAGACAGTCCATTTTAAATTTTCTAACTTTTCCTGACTACTGATTTCAGTGAGTTGAGAATACTATGATGAGTACTCAGCTAGGTAATGTCAACTTATATTGTATTCTTTTCACGTCACTATAGTCATTCTAAAATAAACAATATGTTGCCATCTAATTCAATAATAAAATTATGCACACTCCCATGTGCTTTAAAAGCATGACATTCAAAATTTATTTTTCTCTTCTTTCATTCCGACACAATTTTACTCCTTATACACTAGTAATAAAAATCATATGAAATGTCACAGCATAGCAATATGCATGGTACTCAAAACACAAAATTTATAAATGCTTCACTATAATTTATAGTACACTGAGCGGAAGAGTGAAGAGATGCAGCACCATATATGGTCACTGTCAGGATTACTCAACTCAGATTCTGTCGCTAGAAAGCAGCCGTAAACAACGTGTAAATAAAAAGGCATTTTCAAGGAAATGTTATTTATGGATAGTAAAATTTAAATAATTTTCAACTGTCAAAAATATTATTCCTCTTTGATTGTTTTCAATCATTTAAATACGTAAAACTATTCTTATAGTCCACATACCAACAGGAAGCCGAGTAGATATGATACATAGTTGGTAATCTGCAAACCCTTTCTATAGGAAGTGAGTAACTACTCAGTATTTTTTATTTCATGGAGGCATTTTCAGATGATTAACCCAGTCAGTATTATATAGCATGAACAGGAAAAGGATTGAAAGCAGAGAGATAAATTAGTGTAATAGCTGAAAGGACAGTAAATGGAATCTAAGTACCTCATTTTAAAGCCCTTCTCTCTAATATATACTGTGTAACTTTGGATAAAACTTAATTTCTCAAACCCTCAATACACTAATCTACTAGAAAGGGCAATTGTATTTACTTTGAAGTGTTCATTTAAAGATTGAAAGAGATGATGCACATAATCTGATTATAACAACACTTACATAGAAGGTGCTCAATAAATGTTAACCATGCTGATTCAAATTAACATCGCTAATTCAAATTAGGTGGTGACGACAACCCAAGAGATGACAATGAAAAAATAGTATTTGAAAAGGTAAGATCAACCAGATTTAAGCACACTAATGGACCAGAGAAGAAGAGGTGCAGAAGTAAATTCAAATGGATATGAGAATGTTGTATAACATAAACACAAAATTTATCATTTTTGTGAAACATCCTTGGGAATAAAGGGAAGGATTCATAATATAAATTTGAGAATACTATGTGAATATAGATGAAAGCTTAAAAAATCTGGATTAGACTTTAAGGACAAAACAGGAAAGTGAGAGGAATAAAAAGAAAAGGAGGTAGGCACCATTTAGGGATGGGAGGAAGTAGAAAAGTCAAGAAAGAAGATACAGGAGGAGGAGTAACCTAAATAGAACAACTGCTATCACAGACAGTAAATACTAAAGGGTGTGAAAGAGTAAAAAGATCTCACCCAAGAAAATCCAACTTAGATGCAATGTAATGATTTCATAAGAAAACACCATTAAAATCTACTTACTGACACAGCTATCATGGTACTATCTGGCCTCCATTCAGCTTGCTTGTAGGACCCAAACTGAGAAGACGATTTTGCAGGTTCCTTGTAGGTTACAATTAATACACTGGGCTGGAAGAAAAAGTTGTATTTTATTAATGTCTCATAATAAGTAAATCTAAGAAAACATCATGAAGTACTGACAGTATTTTAATAAGTTTAGAAGTATAATAAAAGATAACATAACCTTTTCTAACTTAACATTAAAAAACTAAGATCATGGCATGCAGTCCCATCACTTCATGGCAAATAGAAGGGGAAAAAGTGGAAGCACTGACAGATTTTATTTTCCTGGACTCCAAAACCACTGCAGATGGGGTCAGCCACAAAATTAAAAGACGCTTCCTCCTTGGAAGGAAAAAGCTATGACAAAACTAGACAGTGTATTAAAAAGCAGAGACATCACTGTGCCAACAAAGCTCCATAGTCAGAGCTATGTTTTTTCCAGTAGTCGTGTACGGATGGGAGAGTTGGACCATAAAGAAGGCTGAGCGCTGAAGAATTGATGCTTTTGAATTGTGGTGCTGGAGAAGACCCTAAGAGTCCCTTGGACTGCAAAGAGATAAAACCAGTCAATCCTAAAGGAAATCAACCCTTAATAGTCATTGGAAGGATTGATGCTGAAGCTGAAGTTCCAAAACTTTGGCCACCTGATTCAAAGAGCCGACTCATTGGAAGAGACCCTCATGGTGGGAAAGATTGAGGGCACAGGGAGAAGTGGGTGGCAGAGGATGAGACGTCTGGATGGTATCACCAACTCAATGGACAAGAATCTGAACAAACTCTGGGAGATAGTAAAGGACAGGGAAGCCTGGAGTGCTGCAGTCCATGGGGTCGCAAAGAGTTGGACCCAACTTAGCAACTGAACGACAACAATATTAAATCATAAGTTGAAACAGTCCAAGCAAATTAGCATAAATAAAAAAGCATAAATAAAAACAATCTAAATAAGCCTATATCTATTAAAGAAACTGAACTGATAATTAATAATGTTCAAAGATATAAAGGACCAGCCCAGATGGGTTCACTGGTGGATTCTACCAAACATTTAAGAAAAAAATTATATAAATTTTCTACAATCTCTTTCAGAAGATAAAAGCAGAGAATACTAACTCCTTCCTTGAGGCCAGTATCACCCCAATACTAAAACCAGAAAAGGCATTATAAGAAAATGGCAAACCAGTATCTCTCATGCACACAGATACAAAAATTCTGAACACAATATTAGCAAATGAAATCCAACAATGTATAAGAGAATTATATACCATAATCAAGTGAGATTTACTACAGGTCTTCAAGATTGGTACACGTGAAAACTAATATAATCAACCATCATAGCAACAGGCTAAAGAAATCAACAGATGTAGAAAAAAAAATTGACAAAATTCAACACCATTCAGGACAAAAATTCTCAGCAAACTAGGAACAGAGAGGAACTTCTCCAATCTGACAAAGAAGATCTACAAAAGCCTATAGCTAACAGCATACTCACTGGAAAAAACTAGTTTTCCTGATAAGATCAGGAAGGTACACCCTTCCTTTTCAAAATCATACCGAGCTAATGCAATAACACAAGAAAAGGAAATAAAAGATATACAGATTGAGAAAAAAAATTCAACTTGTTCTTACATGATATGGCTGCACATACAGAAAATCAGAAAGAATGAACAACAAAAAACTTGTGAAAATAATAAGTGATTACAGCAGGGTTGCAGGATAAAGTGTTAATAAATAAAAAGCAATTGCTTTTCTATATACTAGCAACGAATGAGTGTAAGTTTCAACAAAAAATACTTAGGTACAAATTCAAAATATGTGTAAGACCTATGTGAGAAAATCTACAAAGTTTCAATGAACAAAAGAAAAATCTTCAATTCTTCCCAACTTGATCTACAGATTGAACACAATCCCAATCAAAATCACAGCAAGTTATTTTACAGAAACTGACCAACTGGTTCTAAAGTTTACATGGAGAGGCAAAGGATCCAGAACACCCAATTCAATATTAAAAGAAACAAACTAAATTGAAAGACTGACACCAAACTTCAAGACTTACTATAAAGACAAAGAAATGAAGACAGTGTGGTATTGGCAAAACAGTAGAAAACAGATCAATGCAACAGAATAGAGAGCCCAGAAACAGACACACACAAATATAGTCAACTGACCTCTGACAAAGGAGCAAAGGCAACAGAATGGAGAAGAGATGGTCTTCTCAACAAATGATGCTGGAACAACTGGACATCAATTTCTGGCACTACAAAAAAGCTCCACAAGGTCATTTGGTACTTTGTCTGCCTTTGCTCTAGAATCAGCAACTTTTTCAGAGACTCCTGACTCTTTTAATTAGAAACAGTATTTAGAAAACAAGACCTGAAAATAAGATGCTTATTGCTAGTGGGATGTCATTACCTTTAGGTTTTCTCAGAAAATACAGTAGGAAATATATGAACCTTTACTAACCCACATATACACACATATCCGTAAATATTTCTTTTAATATATGCAAATGTTTATAAAGAGAAACATGTGACAATTATCAAGCACAATGTGCTTCATTCTAGACTTCACCCCTACTTGGAACTTTCTTCTGACAGTGAGTGCTTGGCTATCATTTCATACAACTAATTTAGTTATCTGTTCTACATATGTATACAGTATTTTGGAATTGCTAAATATGCAGAAATACTCAACAAAATACTAGCAAGCCAAATTTAACAGCATTATGAAAATAATTATAAGTCAGTGGGACTTATTCCTGGAATGTAAGAAAAACAAATGTAATAACCACATTAACAGAAAGAAAAACACCACATGATCATCTCAGTTGACTCAGAAAAAACATGTGACAAAACTCAGCACCTTTCCATGACAAAAACACTCAACAAGTTAGGAATAGAGGGAACATACCTCAATGTAAGAAAAGTAATATATAAAAAAACTTATGGTCAACATCATACATGATGGTGAAAAACTGAAAAGCTTTTCTCTAAGATCAGGAACAAAACAAGGGTGCTCACTTTCACTAATTCCATTCAAAACAGTATTGGAAATCCTGCCCAGAGAAATCAGTAAGAAAATAAAAAGCACCCAACTGGAAGAGAAGTAGAATTCTCTTTCATCTCTGAAAATATGATCTTCTATATAGAATACGCTATAGATTTCATACAAAACTGTTAGAAGTGATTAACAATTTAGCACAGCTGCAGGATGCAGTATTAGCACACAAAAATCAGCTGAATTTCTATGTAATAAGGAACGTGTACAAATAAAATTTTAAAAATCACTACATTTATAGTAGTATTGAAAACAATAAAATATTCAGAATTAAGCTTACCCAAGGAAGTGAAAGACTTGTATGCTAAAAACTACAAAATATTGCTGAAATAAAGAAGATGCATGTAAACGGCAAGACATCACATGTTCATAGGTTAAAAAATAATGTTAAGATGTCAATAATACCAAAGCAACTTACAGATTCAAAGTAAGCCCTATCAAAATTACAACACCAGTTTTTTGTTTTTTGCAGATATTGTGCAGATATTGTGAAAATTCATCCTAAAACATGGAATCTCAAGGGACTTCAATAGCTAAACAAGCATAAAATAGAAGAAGGTTGGCGGTCTCACACTTTCTGATTTCAAAACTTAACACAAAGCTATGGTAATCAAAATAGTACCACACTGGCATAAAGACTGACATACACAACAATGAAATATAACAGAGAGCCCAAGATTAATAGTAATACATCATATACGTGGCTAAAGGATTTTCAACAAGTGCCAAAACCATTCAATGGGGGAAAAGAATAGTGTTTAACAAACTGCACCAGGAAAACTGAATATCCACAAGGAAAAAAATAAAATTTGATCCTTATCTTAAACCATATACAACAGTCAACTCAAAATAGATCACAAATCTAAATATAAGCTAAAACTATTAAAGTCTTAAAAGAAAAACACAGGACAAAAACCTCATGACTTTGGATTTAGCAATCATTTCTTGCATATGACACCAAAAGCACAGGCAACAAAAGAAAAAACAGTTAAGCTGGACTTCATCAATATTAAAAGCTTTTGGACATCAAAGGACACTATCAACAGAGTACAATAGCAACCCACATAATGGAAGAAAATGTTTGCAAATCACATATATAAGGAATTGATATTCAGAATACAGTTGACCCTTGCAATGCAGGAACTGACCCTCTGTCAAAAACCTCAGTATAACTTAACAGTGGGCCTTTCATCACTGCATGTTCCACATCTGAGAATTCAACCAACCATTGATAATGTAGTACTACAGAATTTTACTAATGAAAAACATTCACATGTTTGGGTCAGGCCAGACCCACGTTGTTGAAGGGCTAACTGTGAATACAGAATGCCAAGAACTCAACAACAAAAAGAAAGTCACCTGATTTTAAAATGGGCTAAGAATTCGAAGAGACTTTCTCCAAAGAAGATACAGAAGCAACCAATAAATACATTAAAAGGTATTAAATCCAAGTGGCTCACCGGTAAACAATCCAACTTCCAATGAAGGAGCTGCAAGAGACTCAGGTTTGATCCCTTGGTCTGGAAGATCCCACGGAGGAGGAAATGGCAACCCTCTTCAGTAATCTTGCCAAGATAATCCTATGGACAAAGGAGCCTGGCGGGCTACAGTCCACAGGGCCACAGAGTCAGATGTAACTGAGCATACACAATGATAAGTGATGTTATGTGTGTGCATGTGAGCTCAGTCATGTCCAACTCTTTGTGACCCCATGGACCCCTAGCCCTCCAGGCTCCTCTGTCCGTGGGATTGTCCAGGCAACAGTACTGGAGTGGGATGCCATTTCCTACTTTAGAGGATCTTCCTGACGCAGGGATCGAACCCACATCTTCAGCGTCTCCTGCACTGCAGGCCAATAATTTACCACTGAGTCACCAAGGAAGCCTGGGAGATACAAATCAAAACCACAATGAGATACCACTTTGCACTCATCAGGATAGCTATCAAAAAAAAAAAAAAAAACAGGAAAAAGAAAGTTTTGGTAAAGATGTGGGAAAATCAAAACCCCTGTGTATTGCTGGTGGGAATGTAAAATGGTGCAGCCACCGTGAAAAAAACATTATGACAAAACAAAACAAAACCCCAGCAATTTCTCAAAAAATTAAACAGAGAATTACCATATGACCCAGCGATTCCACTTTGGATATACACAAGTGAATTAAAAACAGGGACTGCAAAAGATATTTGTGCACTAAAGTTCACAGCACTACTATTCACAAAAAGTGAAGGCAACCCCAAAAATGGATGCAATTCAAATGTTCATCAACATATGAATGGATAAACTATAATATACACCTACAACAAAGTATTATTCAGCCTTAAAAAGGTAGCATATTTTGGTACATGCTATATAACATGGAAGAACCTTGAATACATTCTAAGTGAATTAAGCCTATCACTAACAAATATTGTGTTTCTACAATAGGCAAATTCATAAGGAAACAAAGTAAAATGGTGGTTGCCAGGGGCTGGGAGGAGGGGGAAATGGGGAATTATTGTTGATCAGAAATGGAGTTTCAATATGAAAAAGTTCTAGAAATGGATGAAAGTAATGGTTGCACAAATGTGAATATACTTAGGGCCACAGAATTGCATATTTAAAAATGATTAAAATGGTAAATTTTATATTATGCATATTTTACCATTTTAAAAGCATTAAAGTAAAAAGCAGGATGAAACATTTTCTATACTTTACCAGAGTTAATTCAGAATCAACCTGAAATATATTGTAATAAGATTCATTTTTAATTGCTAGAGTAACCATTAGTAAAATAACTCAAAAAGTATGGTTAAGAAATCCAAGCGATTAAAGGCATAACAGATAAACAGAAAACATCTGAAGTATAGAAAAGAAATAGCAAATTATCTAATGTAAACCCAACCACATCAATAATCATATGTGAAATAGACTAAACACTCCAATCAAAAGGCAGGAGCTGCAGCAGACTCAGGTTTGATCCCTTGGTCAGGAAGATCTCCCGGAGAAGGAAATGGTAATTTCCTCTCAATTTTATTGTAAACCTGAAAATGTTCAAAAGAAAAAAATTATGGAATACAACTAATACAGTGCTTAGAAGCAAACTTAAGAGCTTAAAATGCCTACATTAAAAAAAGGAAATGCCTCAACTTAATAACCTAAGTTTTCAACCTAGCAAAAGTAAAGCAAGCTAAATCCAAAGCAAGCTGAAGAAAACAATTTTTAAAAAAAAATCAATGCAGAAATCAATAAAATAGAAAACAGAAACTTAATAGACTAAGGTCAGTAAAAAAAAAAAAGTTGGTTCTCTGTAAAGATCTAAAAAATTGATAAAATTTCAGCTAGACTGAAGAGGGAAGTCCCTGGTGATTCCGTATCAATTTTAGAATGGATTTTCATATTTCTGCAAAAAGCACTGGTGGGATTGCACTGAATCTGTAGACTGCTTTTGGCAGTACAGTACTGGCGTTTCAACAATACTGTCTCCCAATCCATAAAAATGGGATGTCTGTCCATTTATTTGCATCTTCTTTCTTTCAGCGATTTTTGTAGTTCTTAGCATATGTCTTTAGCCTCTTTAATTAATTTTCATTCTAAGTATTTATTCTTTTTTAATTAATATAAATTTTTTAAATTGAAATATAGTTAATTTACAAGCTGTGTATTAGCTTCAGGTATGTAGAAAAGGGACGCAGTTATATCAAGTGTACACATACACACTCTTTTTCAGAGTCTTTACCATTATAGGTTATTACAAGACATTGAATATAGTTCCCTGTGCTAAAGAATAGGTTCTTGTTGCTTATGTATTTTATACACAGCAGTGTGTATATGTTAATCCTGAACTCTTAATTCATTTCCCCTCACACTCTGTATTTTATTCTTTTTGATGCTACTGTGGAATGGAACTATTTCCTTAATTTCACTTTTGGATGTTCACTGTTTTTGTATAAAAATGCAACCGAATTTTGCATCTTGATTTTATGTCCTGCAATTTTGCTGAATTCATTTATTAGTTCTAACTAACAAAAAAAAAATCCTACTGAAGTAAACAAATTTTGGCAAGGCTGCAGAATATACAAAAAATAAATTTCATATCTATATGTCAGTAATGATCTGAAAATGAAACTGATGATTACATTCATAACAGCATCATAGAAGATAAAGACAACTTAGAAATAAGCTTAAAAAAAGTAACAGACCTGTACACTGCAAACTAAAAAATACTGCCAACAGAAACTTTTCAAAATCTAAACAAATGAAGAGACACTCATGTTTATGAGTGTCTGATTTAGTGTCATTTCCTGAAAAATCCCAGCAAGGTTTTTCTTTTCTTTCTTTTGTAGAAACTGACAAAAACCCTAAAATCTATATAGAACTGCAAAAGATCTAGAACAGGCAAAATAATTTTGAAAACAAAAAGTAGGACTTTCACCAACTTGCTATAAAAGCTCCAGTGTGACGATGTTTGTACAATGATAGACAAACTGATCAACAGAACAGAAAATACAGAAATAAACCCTTACATTTATGGTCAATAGATTTCTGACAAACATGCCAATGCAATTCAATAGTGCAAAGAGTTTTTCTAACAAATAATGCAAATGAGCACACTACTTTTGAGGTTGCTATCAATGCTCTTAAAACCAGACAGCAATGATGAGTACACAACTCTTATTAATTTACTAAAAATTATGGCACACTTACGGGATGTATTTCACACACCTCAATAAAACTGAAAATTAAGCTACAGCAAATTCTACAGTATAGCTACAATAATATCCAAAATTTTATATGCAAATTTAGGTATGATTTATGACTGAAATAAGACAAATTACTTGAGGAGACAGGTTTAAGCAAAGCTTAAAAGTAAGATACCTTGACTTCAACCAACTGATGCCTGCTGGTTAATTAAAAAAAAAAACTGTCTCACTCTGTGGCAAGTCTGAATTCTAGAATATTTTAAATGATTAAATTATAAATTCATCATTTGCCCCTTGGAAGGAAAGCTATGACAAACCTAAACAGCATATTAAAAAGCAGAGACATCATTTTGCTGATAAAGGATATGGCTTTTCCAGTAGTCATGTACAGATGGGAGAGTCGGACCATAAAGACGGCTGAGTGCCAAAGAATTGATCCTTTTGAACTCCAGTGCTGGAAAAGACTCTTGAGAGTCCCTTGGTCAGCAAGGAGATCAAACCAGTCAATCCTAAAGAAAATCAGTCCTGAATATTCATTGGAAGGACTGATGCTGAAGCCTCAATACTTTGGCCACCTGATGCAAAGTGCTGATTCACTGGAAAAGACTCCAATGCTGGGAAAGACTGAGGGCAGGAGGAGAAGGGGATGACAGAGGATGAGATGGTTTTGACAGCATCACTGACTCAATGGACATGAGTTTGAGCAAATTCTGGGAGACAGTAAAGGAAAAGGAAGCCTGGCATGCTGCAGTCCATGAGGTGGAAGAGGCAAACATGACTTAGCAAATGAACAACAAAATTGATTCTGATTTGATAAAATGCATAATAAATACTTTATCTAGCAGTAAACGGAATGCTAGGAATGCAATATTTTCTATACCATCATTTTAGGAGACATATAAACACTGTATTAAATATTTAATCATGTGTGAGAAAATAAAACTTTTTCAACTATTCAGTCCTTTTGACTTTGCTAAGGAGGAAACCTGTATGAGGTGCTAGTTTACTTCTAACCATCTCTCACGTAATCTGCAAACTGCCCTTCTCAAGGCAAGGGTAAGAGGCTTTGGCAAGAAACTGATTTTTCGTAACATTCTTTTCATTTTGCTCCTCACAAGTAACCCTCTACTCACACAAGTGATGCTAGCTTTCCATGAATAATGAAGATATAAATTATTTTGAAAGAGAACTTTAAGTCTAAAAGTTAGGCTGGACAGGTTACTATGAGGACAGGACAGACATCATGAGTGAGTTATGTTAAGAACCTAAATTCAGCAAACTTTGCTTCCATGATGTAAATCACACAATCCATAGTAAACTCAGAATCAACGTTTACAAGTAAAATGGATCATTTCAATAATTCACAAGCACTGAAGGTGAGCAAAGTGTCTTTACTTAGATGTTTTTATTCTGCTTCGTTTGTGTGACCTTCTTTTTCCATTGTTGTTTAGTTGCTAAGTTGTCTCCGACTCTTTTGCAATCCCACAGACTGTAACTGTAATCCATGGGATTGCCATTTCCTTCTGCAAGGGATCTTTCCGATCCAGGCATTGAACCTGTGCCTACAGCATTAGCAGCCAGATTCTTTACCACTGAGCCACCAGGGAAGACCCTATATACCAGATATCCATCCTAAAAGCCTGATTTTTCCTGGACTTCAAATGCCATTATTTGTACTATTTTGCTGTGGCTGCTACTACTTCTTTACCATGTATATGCTATCCAAACAGCAGCCAGCCACTACTAAAACTTAAGTTGTATCACATCACATTAAAACCCTTCAAATGGCTCCCCATCTTGCTTGTTAAAAGCCAAGTCCTCACAATGGCCTATAACGCCCTGCATCATCAGTGCATGTCCCTACGCCGCATCCCCAACCTTGTCTCTGACATATTTCTTAATATCCTCTTTACTCATTTTACTCCAGCCACACTAACTTTTGACTTTTCTACTACACTGGTGTCACAGCATGCAGTTCCTTCCTCAGAACCTTTGGACTTGGCATCACCCTTACCTGAAAAAAATCCAATCCAAGATGGCGGAGTAAGGATGTGCGCTCATCTTCTGCGAGAACTCCAAAATTACAACTCACTGCTGAACAACCATTGACAGGAGAATGCTGGATCCCATCAAAAAAAGATACTCCATGTCCAAGGGCAAAGGCAAAGACACAGTAAGATGGTAGGAGGGGCGAAATCGCATTTAGAATCAAACCCCAAGTATTAGTGGCTATATGGCAGAGTAGAAGGACGTGTGCTCATCTTCTATAAGAACTCTAAAATTAAAACTTGCTGCTGAACAACCATTGACAGGAGAATGTTGGATTCCACCTAAAAAAGATACCCCATGTCCAGAGGCAAAGGAGAAGCCCCATCAAGACGGTGGGAGGGGTGAAATTGCGTTTAGAATCAAAACCCATACCCGCCAGGGACGCTCAGAGGGCTCAAACAAAACCTTGTGAGCACGAGAAGATACCAGACCGACTGAGCCAGACCTGCCTTTGAGTGTCTGAACGTCTCCTGCGGAAGTATGAGTCGGCAGTGGCCTACCGCAAGCACAGGGCCTATGGGTGCAGCATAGCTGGGTATGGCATAAGCCCTCTTGGAGAAGGTCGCCACTAACCCCATCATACAACCACCTGAACTTACACAGGACTGGAGAAACAGACTCTTGGAGGACACAAAAAAAACCTTGTGTGCACCAGGACCCAGGAGAAAGGAGCAGTGATGCCACAAGAGACTGACCCAGATGTGCCCATGAGTGCCCAGCAGTCTCTGGCAGAGGTGTGGGTTGACGGTGGCCTGTTGCAGGGTCAGGGGCACTGAGTGCCGCAGTGTGTCACCATTATCTTCATTTCTTCCACCACAGTTTGGCCTCAGGTCAAACATCAGGGAGGGACACAGCCCCGAAACAGAAAATTGGATTCAAGATTTACAGAGCATCACCCCGCCCATCAGAACAAGACCCAGTTTCCCCCACAGTCAGTCTCTCCCATCAGGAAGCATCCATAAGCCTCTTATCCATCAGAGAGCAGACAAAAGGAAAACCACAATCACAGAAAACTAATCAAACTGATCACACAGCCTTGTCTAACTCGATGAAACTATGAGCCATGCCGTGGAAGGCCACCCAAGACGGACAGGTCATGGTGGAAAGTTCTGAAAAAACATGGTCCACTGGAGAAGGGAATGGTAAACCACTTCAATACTCTTGCCTTGAGAACCCCATGAACAGTATGAAAAGGCAAAAAGATAGGACACTGAAAGACGTACTCCCCAAGTCAATAGGTGCCCAATATGCTACTGGAGAATACTGGAGAAATAACTCCAGAAAGAATGAAGAGACGGAGCCAAAGCAAAAACAACACCCAGTTGCGGATGTGACTGGTGATGGAAGTAAAGTCTGATGCTCTAAAGGACAATATTGCATAGGAGCCTAGAATGTTAGGTCCAATCAAGGTAAATTGGAAGTGGTCAAACAGGAGATGGCAGGAGTGAATATCACCATTTTAGGAATCAGTGAACTAAAATGGGACTGGAATGGGCGAATTTAACTCAGATGACCATTATATCTACTACTGTGGACAAAAATCCCTTAGAAGAAATGGAGTAGCCCTCATAGTCAACAAAAGAGTCCGATATGCATTTCTTGGGTGCAATCTCAAAAACGACAGAATGATCTCTGCTCGTGTCCAAGGCAAACCATTCAGTATCACAGTAAGCCAAGTCTATACCCCAACCAGTAATGCTGAAGGAGCTGAAGTTGAATGGTTCTATAAAGTGAAAGTGAAAGTCACTCAGTCATGTCTGACTCTTTGCGACCCCATCGACTATCCATGGAATTCTCCAGACCAGAATACTGGAGTGGGTTGCCTTTCCCTTCTCCAAGGGATCTTCCCAAGCCAGGGACGGAACCCAGGTCTTCCACATTGCAGGCGGATTCGTTACCAGCTGAGCCTCAAGGGAAGCCCAAGAACACTGGAGTGGGTAGCCTATCTCTTCTCTAGGGGATCTTCAGGACCCAGGAATTGAACCAGGGTCTCCTGCATTGCAGGTGGATTCTTTACCAACTGCGCTATCAGGGAACGGTTCTATGAAAACATACAAGACCTTCTAGAACTAACACCCCCCAAAAAATGTCCTCTTCATTATAGGGGACTGGAATGCAAAAGTAGGAAGTCAAGAGATACCTGAAGTAACAGGAAAATTTGGCCTTGGGAGTACAAAATGAAGCAGGGCAAAAGCTAAGAGAGTTTTGCCAAGAGAACGCACTGCTCATAGCAAACACCCTCTTCCAACAACACAAGAGAAGACTCTACACATGGACATCACCAGATGGTCAATACCAAAATCAGACTGATTATATTCTTTGCAGCCAAAGACAGAGAAGTTCTATATAGTCAGCAAAAACAAGACCAGGAGCTGACCAGCTGAGATCATGGAACTTCTTATTGCCAAATTCAGACTTAAATTGAAGAAAGTAGGTGGCTCAGATGGTAAAGTGTCTGCCCACAATGCGGGAGACTTGGGTTCGATCCTCGGGTCAGGAAGATCCCCTGGAGAAGGAAATGGCAACCCACTCCAGTACTCTTGCCTAGAAAATTCCATGGATGGAGGAGCCTGGTGGGTTACAGTCCATGGGGTCGCAAAGAGTCGGACACGACTGAGCGACTTTACTTTCACTTTCAGGGAAAACCACTAGACCATTCAGGTATGACCTAAATCAAATCCCTTACGATTATACAGTGGAAGTGACAAATAAGTTCAAGGGATTAGATCTGATAGACAGAGTCCCTGAAGAACTATGGACGGAGGTTCATGACATGGTACAGGAGGCAGGGATCAAGACCATCTCCAAGAAAAAGAAATGCAAAAAGGCAGAATGGTTGTCTGAGGAGGCCTTACAAATAGCTGTGAAAAGAAGAGAAGCAAAAGGCAAAGGAGAAAAGGAAAGATATGCCTAGTTCCAAAGAATAGCAAGGAGAGATAAGAAAGCCTTCCTCAGTGATCAATGCAAAGAAATAGAGGAAAACAACAGAATGGTAAGGACTAGAGGTCTCTGAGAAAATTAGAGACAGCAAGGGAATATTTCATGCAAAGATGGGCATAATAAAGGAAAGAAATGGTATGACCCTAATAGAAGCACAAGATATTAAGAGGTGGCAACAACACACACAAGAACTCTACAAAAAAGATCTTCATGACCCAGATAATCATGATGGTGTGATCACCCACCTGGAGCCAGACATCCTGGAATGCGAAGTCAAGTGGGCCTTAGGAAGCATCACTACAAACAAAGCTAGTGGAGGTGATGGAATTCCAGTTGAGCTATTTCAAATCCTATAAGATGATGCTATGAAAGTTCTAAACTCAATATGCCAGCAAATTTGGAAAATTCAGCAGTGGCCACAGGACTGGAAAAGGTCAGCTTTCATTCCAATCCCAAAGAAAGGCAATGTCAAAGAATGGTCAAACTAATGCACAATTGCACTCATCTCACACACTACCAAAGAAATGCTCAAAATTCTCCAAGCCAGGCTTCAACAGTACATGAACCATGGACGTCCAGATGTTCAAGCCAGATTTAGAAAATGCAGAGGAACCAGAGATCAAATTGCCAACAGCCGCTGGATCATCGAAAAAGCAAAGGGTTCCAGAAAAACATCTATGTCTGCTTTATTGACTACACCAAAGACATTGACTGTGTGGATCACAACAAACTGTGGAAAATTCTTCAAAAGATGGGAATACCAGACCACCTGACCTGCCACCTGAGAAATCTGTATGCAGATCAAGAAGCAAAAGTTAGAACTGGACATGGAACAACAGTTCATTTTAGTCGCTCAGTTGTGTCCAACTCTTTGCGACCCCATGGACTGCAGCACGATAGGCTGCCCTGACCATCACCAACTTCTGGAGCTTACACAAACTCATGTCCATCGAGTCGGTGATGCCATCCAACCATCTCATCCTCTGTCATCCCCTTATCTCCTGCCTTCAATCTTTCCAGCCATCAGGGTCTTTTCAAGTGAGTCATTTCTTTGCATCAGGTGGCCAAAGTATTGCAGTTTCAGCTTCAGCTTCAGTCCGTCCAACGAATATCAGGACTGATTTCCTTTAGGATGGACTGGTTTGATCCCCATGCTGTCCAAGGGACTCTCAAGAGTCTTCTCTAACACCACAGTTCAAAAGCATCAATTCTTTAGTGCTCAGCTTTCCTTATAGTCCAACTCTCACATCCATACAAGACTACTGGAAAAACCATAGCTTTTATTAGACGGACCTTTGTTGGCAAAGTAATGTCTCTGCTTTTTAATATGCTGTCTAGGTTGGGCATAGCTTTTCTTCCAAGGAGCAAGCATCTTTTAATTTCATGGCTGCAGTCACCATTTGCAGTGATTTTGGAGCCCCAAAAAATAAAGTCTCTCACTGTTTCCATTGTTTCCCCATGTATTTGCATGAAGTGATGGGACCAGATGCTATGATCTGTTTTCTGAATGTTGAGTTTTAAGCCAACTTTATCACTCTCCTCTTTCACTTTCATCAAGAGCCTCTTCATTCTTTGCTTTCTGCTATAAGGGTGGTGTCATCTGCATATCTGAGGTTATTGGCATTTCTCCCCGATATCTGGATTCCAGCTTGTGCTTCAACCAGTCCAGCATTTTGCATGATGTACTCTGCTTATAAATTATATAAGCAGGATGACAACATACAGCCTTGACGTACTCCTTTCCCATACTGGAACCAGTCTGCTGTTCCATGTCCAGTTCTAACTGTTGCTTCTTGACTTGCATACAGATTTCTCAGGAGGCAGGTCAAGTGGTCTGGCATTCCCATCTCTTTCAGAATTTTCCACAGTTGATTGTGATCCACACAGTCAAAGGCTTTGGCATAGTCAATAAAGCAGACATAAATGTTTTTCTGGAACTCTCTTGCTTTTTTGATTATCCAACGGATGTTGGCAATTTGATCTCTGGTTCCTCTGCCTTTTCTAAATCCGGCTTGAACATCGGGAAGTTCACGGTTCATGTACTGTTGAAGCCTGGCTTGGAGTGTTCCATATCGCGAAAGGAATACATCAAGGCTGTATACTGTCACCCTGGTTATTTAACTTACATGCAGAGCACATCATGCAAAATGCCAGGCTGGATGAAGCATAAGCTGGAATCAAGATTGCTTGGAGAAATATTAATAACATCAGATATTCAGATGATGCCACCTTTATGGCAGAAAGCAAAGAAACACTAAAGAGCCTCTTGATGAAAGTGAAAGAGGAAAGTGAAAAGATTCGCTTAAAACTCAACATTCAAAAAACAAAGATCATTGCATCCAGTCCCATCACTTCATGGCAAATAGATGGGGAAATAATGGAAACAGTGACAGACTATTTTTTTTGGTTTCCAAAATCACAGCAGATGGTGACTGCAGCCATGAAATTAAAAGATGCTTGCTCCTCGGAAGAAAAGTATGGCCAACCTAGGCAACACATTAAAAAGTAGAGGTATTACTTTGCCAACAAAGGTCCATCTAATCAAAGTTATGGTTTTTCCAGTAGTCATGTATGGATGTGAGAGTTGGACTAGAAAGAAAGCTGAGCGCTGAAGAATTGATGCTTTTGAACTGTAGTGTTGGAGAAGACTCTTGCGAGTCCCTCGGACTGCAAGTAGATTAAACCAGTCAATCCTTAAGGAAATCAGTTGTGAAGATTCATTCGAAGTACTGATGCTGAAGCTGAAGCTCCAATACTTTGGCCACCTGATGCCTAGAGCTGACTCACTGGAAAAGACCCTGATGTTGGGAAAGATTGAAAGCAGGAGGAGAAGGGGACAACAGAGGATGAGATGGTTGGATGGCATCACCGACCTGATGGACATGGGTTTCAGCATGCTCCTGAAGTTGGTGAAGGACAGGGAAGCCAATGTATTGCATCCATGGGGTTGCACAGTGTTGGACACGACTGAGCAACTGAACTGAACTTACCTGAAATGTTCTCTCAGATACCTACATGGCTTGGTCACTTTGTTCTTGAAGGTCTCTGCTGAAATGCAACCTCCCCAAGGAGGCCTTCTCCAACCATCTTTAGCTAAAATAACAATGCCCCACGAACATTCCCTGACACTGTTACTCTGCTCGTCTCCACGGCACTCATTATATTGACATATGGATGTGTTTGCTGCCTGTCTCCCCTCACTAAAGCAGAAGCTTCATGCAGGCAGGGACTGTTTCTGTGTACTGTTGACATCCTGGCACCAGTGTCTGGCAGAGTTCACATCCTGGCATCAGTGTCTGGCAGAGTAAGTACTTAAATGTTTATTTTACTGTGTTTGCATCAAAAGTTTTCAAACTTTCCTTGTAGTGCCTGTATAATGGGAGGTTAAACAGGGACTCAAGGCTTCTAGAAATGTATATTTTCCAGCTTGCACGGATTGGCACTAGAAACTCCCAACAAGTAGTTCCACTTTAGGTCTACATTCCATTCCACTAGGATCTGAAGTAAGAGGAGGGGAATCCAGTCACTAAAATCTCCTCCACTACACTGAGGGAACTGACCATCAGCACTGAACTCCTTCCTCTCCATCTCACCTCAAGGTCCTCATTTCTCACAGAAGTCAGGGGTCCCTGTAATACTGTGCCATAACTTGCACAGAAGGTTATGGGGTTGTAGTCAAGCCAGGCATATTTCAGTCTTAGAATCAGCCCACACCAAATCTCTTCAGAGTGCAGGTGATAACCAGAAAAGAAAGCCTTCTCAATCACAGATGTGAATCTTACAGAAGCTTTTATTTCAGTGATTAAAAGATGCAGTAAGTGGAAATTATACTGATGGACATTAGGTATGCACCTCTACTGATACTGCTATTAGTTTCTGACTGGCCCAAATCTTAATTTTTTTCATTTGGGAACATCATTATTTTGTACCCTGATATACAGGGTAAGTTAACTTCTTCCTTGTGGCAGTTCAGTATGAAAATTATGTTCACTGGCTAGATACCTTTAACTAAATGCCACTAGACTCTCAAGCAATTTGTACCAGTTTGAGACCATACTTTAGATAAATAAGTGAATCACAGTATAAAGGCGGGAGATAATCTAGAAAGCTGAAATGTAGTTGAATATTCCATACATTTTTTCCAGCTTTGATAGTCAACACTTGATAAGGAGGCAAACACTAGATAAGGAGGCCTATAGTGAAGAACCAAATTACTCTTCCCCCACTGCTGCCCTTTCTGAGACACACAAAGATGTATACTGATCTCCTCAGAAATCTGAAATGAATCCACACAAATAACAGATTACCTATCCCTGGTGGCTCAGTCAGTAAAGAATCCGCCTGGAATGTGGAAGACCTGGGTTCGATCTCTGGGTTGGAAAGATCCCTGGGAGAAGCCAATGGCAACCCACTTCAGTATTCTTGCCTGGAAAATCCCCATGGATACAGGAGCCTGGCAGGCTGCAGTCCATGGGGTTACAAAGAGTCAGACATGACTAAAAAACTAAAAGCACACACATGTGGTCCCACTACCAAATTATAGATCACATCAATATAAATATACATTGGGAACGAGGAGTTCAACTGGCTATATATAATACTGCACATTAAGTTCTGGTAAACTGCAGATTACCTAATAATTAAAGAAAGACCCTTTATAAGGTAGCACTTCCACCACTACACCTGTCCAACTTTAATGAGATACAATTCGCATAAAACACTTTGTAAGTTTAAGATGTACAACATGTTGATCTGGTACCCTTATACATTGCAAAAAGATTACCACCAGTCTTAGCTAACACATGCATCATGTTACATAATTACTATTTCTTTTTTTGTAGAGAAAACACTGAAAAATCTACTCTCATCTAAGCAACTTTCAAGCATATAATACAGTATTATCAACTATAATCACCATGCTGTACATGAACTTATTCAGTTTACAGCTTGAAGTTTATGCTCTCATATCAACATCTCCTCTTTTCCACCACTCCCCAGCCCCTCATATCCACCATTCTAGTACGTTTCTATCCATTTTGCTTTTTTAGATCGCATATATGTAAGTGATATATACATAATGTGTCTTTGACTTATTTCACTTAGCATAATGCCCTCTAGGTCCTTCCATATATGCTGCAAATAGTTTAAGATGTCCTTTCTCATGGCTAAACAATATTCCATTATGCATATATACTACATCTTCTTTATCCATTCATCCACTGACAGATACTTAGGTTACTTCCACATCTTGGCTATTATGAATAATATACTACTTTTCTAATATAATTTGGGCTGGGTGTAATAAAAAAGCACTCAATTCACCTTAACTTTTATAACCCTAATACAATTTTTTCTGATTTTAAGTTGCAATTTAATATCATCACATTTTTAAAGTTACATGTCAACATTTAAAAATCTTCAAATTATTAAAACTTGAGAAGAGTATGTGTTATGCATAGGATATCTTAAATTCATTATTTGTAAAATGCTTATTAAACATCTTTGTGGAAAACATAGATAATACAAAATAAGATTACTTCTAAATTAACACAATATTGTAAATCAATTATATTTCAATTAAAAATAAATAAGATCACTCTGCCCTCCAGAAATTTACAATCCATTTGGAGACAAAAACCAAGTGTGAAAAACTACACTACAAACAGTACTGTTCATCAAGAACAATGAACTCAATGAAAAACAGTGTTCATCAAAAACAATTATAGGAACTAAACAATGACTCAGAGCAAGATTTCAACAGTAGCTAAAGTTTGGGTAATATTCTGACAGGCAGAGACAGGGCAAGAGAGCATTCCAAGAGAGGAAAGTCTCTGATATTAAACTAAGGAGTCTGAACTTCATCCTTTAACCAACAGTGAACCCTAAATGACTTCCAAGCAGTGGGTTTATAAGGAAGGCTCTTTGGAGGCATTAACAGAATAGGGTTGAAAGTGTGAGAAATGAAGAGAGCTGGAAAAAATACAGGCACAAATTGTTGGGTTAACCAAAAAGTTTCTTTGAGTTTTTCCATGACATCTTAACCATACACCTGATTGAATATCTGTCTCATTGTTTTCCATTATTAGTACACAGCAAAAAGAGGGTAAGTTTTCACTCAGGGTTGCTCAAAGACAATGTATTACATTTCGTAAATCCAGTAGTTCTACCTATTTCAGCTTTTTATTAGCAGTGATAACTCACAAAATTTTCATTTATATTAACATACTAGCACCTTTGAACAGAATGTTTTTTTCTCACATACAATATGTCCCCTTAATCCTTTTCATACACTGCCTGTTAATACTATGTTTTTCACACAAAGTGTTCATATATTTAAAGTAATCAATGACCTGAAAATTAAGATCAGATTAATTTAGAATTACAGCATTCTAAAGAATCATTTTGTGGTTCACAGAGACTTTTATATTCACAGTTAAGTAGTATATTAAAGGAATAATTCTAGGCTCTCTGATACAGTACAAAACACAATTTATCTCATACAACCCCCATGTCAATCATAAATCATAATGTGCTTTAAACAGCAGCTTCATCTTCAAAGTTGAAATCAGTCCTTTTACAATACCCTTGGCAGAAACACATCATCAACTGCTCCATCAAGTAACTCGCACCTCTAGCACCTCAATCTAACAGACATACCAAACCTTTTTTGAGTCCCCTTTTTTGGTTCCGAAATATATGAATGATCTCTGTTGTAAATTCAAGTAGTTTAAAACTACTAAGTAGTTTTAAAATCCTACGTAGAATCACTAAGTAGAGAAAGCAAATTTACACCAACACGTTACAATGAAAATGAGTCACACCCTCACACTAAAAATGAAATCAAAAGCAAAATGACTATTAACAGAAACTCTTAGTTATCAACACATCTAAGAAGCACTCTACTACAATTCTCAAACTTGAAGTCAGGAAAGAATTTTGAAGAGATATGACGATAACACTGGGATCCCAAACAGCTACTTAGGGTATACAACAATCGCTATAAGAAGTACATAAAAGCTCACTAGAAGACCCACAAAATGCACACATTATTCTTAGAGATTTTATTTTACTATTTTCATAGCCGCATGTCTAATCAACATTTTCCAGGCAGCTATTCTTTTAGACATTAAAAAAAATAAACAAACAGCTAGACTATTAAATGCAAGTTCCTCCCAGAAGGCTAGTTTTCTCTTTTTAAAAATGCATTCCTCCTAAGTGAATTTAACTTACTAAAAGAGCTCTAACAAAATTTTAAGAAAGCAAATTGTGTTATATCCTCCCATCTTTTTGAGCATGTTTCTCCATGTCTCTCAATGCCCTCAAGCTGCTTTCAAGACCTCAAATTCCATAAAACCCTTCTTCAGATCTTCAAAATTCACTTTATTCTGTAAAATTACTTACATATACAATGTCTCCAAAATCAAAGCTTTCATGTTCTCATGCAAACATTTTAAACCCATTCACTCTAAATTACATAGGAACGACTGATAGCTACTCAATTTAGCTAGAGGTATTTTCACTTTTAAAAGAAGTTTGTTAACCTAACTTACATAGTTTAAGTTTACCCTTAAGTTTACCCTATATGCGAGACAGAATAAGAGACACAGATGCATAGAACAATTTTATGGACTCTGAGGGAGAAGGTGAGGGTGGGACGTTCTGGGAGAATAGCATTGAAAGATGTATATTGTCATATGTGAAGCAGAACACCATTCCATGTTCGATGCATGAGACAGATGCTCGGGACCGGGGCGATGGGATGGCCCAGAGGGATGGGATGGGGGGGAGGTGGGTGGGGGGGTCCGGGAGGGGGAACACATGTGGACCCATGGCTGATTCGTGTCAATGTATGGCAACGACTATTACAATATTGTAAAGTAGTTGGCCCCCAACTAAAATAAATAAATTTATTTAAAAAAATCAAAAATCAAAATAAACACTGGAGCCTGGGACCTGTTTCCCCATTCACCCAGTTATAGACTTTAAAATCATCTCGTCCGTACTTGAGTTCTAAAGTGATGGTGATGTCAGAGTTCAAAGTTAACCATAAGTGAACCTACAGTACCATGGAGCCTCCTCTAAGGTATTCCTGAATTTCCTTTCACATACTTCTGAACTCATACATTCTGTACAACCTAAATTTTTGCACAATCTTAATGATAGTAGCCCCAGTATTTCTATAGAAGGTAGCTATCTGTGCACACCATCGGAATTTGAAGGAAAGGGGTATGATCAGTTTTCTGTTCCAGGACTGCCGTAGATTTGTTTAGTATCAAGTTCAAAAGCAAAACAAAAAACAAAAAAAACCTCTGATATTCTCAATATTCACAATATCCCTACGAAAGTCAAGGAACATTTTTGTTTCTTTTACAAATAAATAAAGTAGTCCTCAGGCTCCTGGTCTAATCTTCCTTCATATTAACTTTATGCTGTGTACTGCGCTTAGTTGCTGTCATGTCTGACTGCGACCCCATGGACTGCAGCCCGCCAGGCTTTTCTGTCCACGTGGATTCTCCAGGCAAGAATATTAAGAGTGGGTTGCCGTGCCCTCCTCCAGGGGATCTTCCCAACCCAGGGATCGCACCCACATCTCCTGCATTGCAGGTGGATTCTTTACCGACTGAGCCACCAGGGAAGCCCAAGAATACTAGTGTGGGTAGCCTATGCCTTCTCCTGGGGATCTTCCCAACCCAGGAATAGAACTGGGGTCTCCAGCATTGCCAGACGATTCTTTACCAACTGAGCTATGAGGGAAGCCCATATTAAGTTTAGTTATGCCTAAAATTAAGTTGTGTTAGTCGCTCAGTCCTGTCTGACTCTGTGACCCAATGGACTATAGTCTGCCAGGCTCTGCTGTCCATGGAATCCTCCAGGCAAGAATACTGAAGTGGGTAGCCATTCCCTCCTCCAGGGGATGTTCCTGACCCAGGGATCGAATCTGAGTCTCCTGCCTTGCTAGCAGATTCTTCACCATCTGAGCCTCCGGGTGTTGGGTGATAAGATTAAGTTAGGCCTGTCCTTTATGGAGTTAAGGAAAGTTATATTTCAGACTTTACAGTTTGTTACATTAGAGTGAAATTATGAACTAAATTCAGAAGGCAATTTAAAATTCACCTTCTAATTATTTTTTCTTTATATGCCTTAAAAATAATATATACACTCAAAGAAATTACTCAAGTGGCATACATAATGTAAATGAATTAGTATCTCATTTAAGAACCACATGATATGCAATACATAAAAACATGCAATCAAGCACCAGACAGAAGTGTCACATTGCTGTTTTGTGACAACAAAACAACACAAAACCCTGTTTTGTTCTGAGACGTATTTAAAAATTAAATCAGCCAAAACTTAATGGCAAACACTATAATTTAAAACCTAACTATTACAGTCATATAAAAGATACCAGAAATACCTATATCTCATCATTACTTTTACCAGGGCTGTGTGTGAGGATAGTCAAGGGCCTTACAGGCATTCAAACAGTCACACAGATGTGACAGTTTTAACTAATTTGATTAAACCCAGTATTTCACAAGTATCTAACAAAGCTAAGGTCGAAATCTATTTCCACCTGGTAAAAATCAGCTTTCAAAGGATAATAACTTCACTCTGACATAGATTAGCACCGCCTTCTCTTGGGAGGGTGGGGGAATTTTTTATACTCTATTCTGTTGCTTATAAACAGACCTGTAGCAGCGTTCAAGGAAAATAAGGAAATCCACCACTTATTTTTTAAGTTATTCTTTCAACCATTCACTAATCAGATACAAGAAATAAAAAAGCACGATTCACAGAAAGCAAAAACAGAACACCGGTTCACAGCGCTTCCCAAATCTTATTACTTCCAGGTGCGAATACCAGGAGGCGAGGGGACAGATTGAGTCCCACTTTCGCTCCTACTAACCCCCCTATAATTCTCTACAGAAGAGTCCAAGAGCTGAGAGAAAATAACTGACCTGAAAGTGTAGAGATGTTAGGGTAAGGCGAGGAATTGGGTTACCAGACCTTCAGTAAAAAAAAAAAAAAAAAAACACAACTCTGGCTGTAGTTGCTAGAAATGTTATCACCGCATGTCAAGTCTGGCACTGACTGGGTAAAACCCAACAGGCTTTCTCCAACTTCAAAACAATGGCCTTTGAAGCAAGGTAGGACTAGGAATACAACAGCGGCCAGATTTCTAGTTGTGGAAAGTTTAAACAAATTTGTTCCTCGGCGAATGGGGGAAGAGAGAGGAAGGAAAGTCTGGGCTCGGCCGAAGGAGCGCGTGGGCTCCGCACTGTGCGCGGCCGCCGGCCCAACGCAGGGAGGTGCAGGGATTTGGGGCAGCAGCGACGGCATCCACGCTGGAGCCCTGGCCAGAGGACGTGTCCAGATCCGGGGGTTCGCGCAGCCAAGGAGGGGGAACAAGGACGGCGAAGACGAGTGGGTCTGATGCGAAGGGGCGAGGGTCCCAGACTCTGGGTGGAAGTTAGGGACGGGATGGTGCCGGGAAGCCGGGAGGGAGCGGCGAGAGGCTCTACTTACCCGACTGTACCAGATGCTGAGGCGAGCTGGGGCCAGTACGGCGAAGAAAGTCCTCTGGGGGTCGGACTGAACGTGGAAAGGCGCCTCGGCCGGGCTCCCCAAAGGGCAGAGCAGCCTCTTGGGCCAGCCGCTCAGGAAATACATGGTCCGCGCGGAGCCTCAGACGCCGCGGCGCCAGGCGGCCCCCGGCCCCGTCCGTCACACTCAGCGGCCCAGGGTCGGACGCCCGTCTCCCACACCGCCACCGGCCGAGTCGGCGGCGGCGCCGGTGGCAGCTCCGGGCATCTGCCCTCTGGCCGGGCCGGGCCAGGCCGACACGACGCTAAGCGACGAAGGCACCCCGGCACAGACGGGGCCCAGTGTGGGGGTAGGAGGGGGAGGGAGAGTCTGGATGGAGAGGGGGCGGGAGGAGCTGGAAGTCCCGCCCCGGCCCTGGCCCCGCCCCTTCCTCGGGCCGCATTGGCGTCACCACGCCGCGCCGCGTGTGTCTTGCCTGTGAGGGCTGCTGCGCGCGTGCGTACTGGAGATATCTTCACTCCCCTCTGCTGTCTGAAACTCCGCCTAGAGCTTCAGCTCAACACGCATGCGCCTTGCTCTGCTCCGGCTCCTCTGCGCTTCCCAGTTGCTATGTAGGGTGTATAGTCAGGGCTGGCTGGCAGGCAGGACAAGTGCCTGAGACTCGGCGACAAGTGGGCCGAGCTGGCAAGACGCAGCTACTCGGAGACTACGATCTGGGACCGCCCATTGCCTGGCCAAATTTAACTTTCCTTCCCTGATTGGTGAAATCTCTGGTGGGGGTGGACCCGGAGCTGCATCGCCTGGGTCGGGGGGCATGTGCAGGGGGGCGACTCACGTGACGTTTGCTGCTCCGATTCTTGTCCTGGCTTGTGGGCCGCTGTCTGTGCCGGGTTGTGGGGTCCCTCGTCCAGTGAACCCTTGTTGTATGCCAAGGTCTGCAGTGAAAGCTGATGGCGAAGTTCCTGCCCTCATGGAGTTTACACCCTAGAGGGGGCCTTTATTTCAATTCATAAATAAACCACTTGCCGTGAAAGTGCCTGAATCCTGTTCTCTGTCCTTCAGGAATTCTAAATGTAGTGTATATTTTTTAATTCGGTTTGCAATCTTGTGTCCATTTACCAGCCATAATGTTAGACAAGGCAAGGCTTTCTCTTTTGCACTCTCAGTAGAGTATGTGATTTAATTTTGGAACTGGAACCGACTTTAGCGATTCTGTAGTTCGATGTTTAACTTTTTGGACCCCAGGGATCACCTTAACAATAAGAGTTTCTTTAAGCGTTGACCCTGGGATTACCTCTGAAAAGGAGGATTCAGCAGTGGCGAGGGAATGTGGAGTAGGGGAATGGGGTCCTGGATTAAAAGACTTTCTTCTCATTATCTGCGTCTTTGTACAGTCTGAATTTTTCCCTGTTTCAATTAAAAGGTTTTTTTTTAAGAGTTAGCCCAATTTTTTTTTTTAAGTTAACTCACATGAATAAATAAACAGCAAGAGAGGAAACAAAGTAACTTAATCCATATCAGATATAGTATTGTAGCTGGTACTCATAGCAAAATATGTAACTTTCCATAATTTTCCTAAACATTCACTGCATTCCCCAGAAAGTGATCAAAGAATCCAGGATCCCTCAAAGCAAAGTTTTAACTGCCTCACCACTCACCAGCCTCTTGTGGCCAGACTGCTTCTCCTTCCTGGTGTTTTTTTCCCGACATACAGCACAGCAGCCTGGAACATATTAAATAGTAAGGATAGTAAACTGAACATATTTGTCAAAGGAAGCTTTGGATGAAACCCTGATCCAACTAAACTGCACCATTAGACAAATAAAGAGGCCCAGAGCAGTTTCTTGACTTGCTAATATAAAATTGTAGAAAAATAACACAGTTGCATCATACAGTCATCTAACATTCTCAGATTCAGTTATTCATTTGGCAGAAAGAGAGAGGAAATTAAAGTAAGTTACAGGGCACCAATTCCACTTGAAAATTTCCTGAGGGTGTATTTCTCCCAGCTTTCCTTCAGAGGGTCTTTGTTCTCAAGTGCCTCCTAAATGTTAGCATTTAACTGCACTCACACACAGTTTAAGGAACTTGTAAGTCCTTTTCATTGCACTCAGTTTTTTTTACTTGCTGATTTATAATCTAATTTCCCTAACACACTCCTTTGTAGCATTTAAGGTTTGCAAAATATTTTCAAATGCATGACTTGATTTTGTTCCACAGCTAATCTTCAAGGTAGGTAATATTGGTGTGATGTTAACAGGACCAGAGTGGTGGACATGCCTAAAGTCACCAGTTCTGAAAAGAGCTGGTCTTCCTTCTACAGATCTAGTGATCTCTGGATTGAACTGAGCTGTGGTAGTTGCTCCAGGCAGTGAGATCCATAGGCCTTTCTCCCTGTCTGGGGAGAAGTGAAGTATCTGACTCTCTCCACAGCCCCTTACTTAAGAGTGCCCCCCTCCACTGTGATAGAAAACCTATGAACAGGATTTTGCAACTTTCAGATATCACAGTCTAACAATCTGTAAAATACACTAGCAATTCCTATACTCTGGATGTATCTTCTCTTCCTTTCCACACACCACCATCACTTTCAAGTCAAACTTATTAAACTCTATTCTGAGCTAAGACTAAAGTGTAAGGGAAATCTAATAGGTACAAGGTTTCATGTATCAAACTAAGGGACTCTTTTTAATTACAAGCAATAGTGTTGGGACACAGGAACAGAGGTGCATTTATAAACTGTTGCTGGAGAATAGTTGGTGCAATTTTTCTAGAGAGTAGCTGGTATGCTGTGTGCTTTAGTCGTTCAGCTGTGTCCGACTCTCTGCCACCCCATGGACTGTAGCCTGCCAGGCTCCTCTGTCCATGAAGATTCTCCAGGCAAGAACACTGGAGTGGGTTGTCATGCCTTTCTCCAGAGGATCTTCCCAAACCAGGGATAGAGCCCAGGTCTCCCGCATTGCAGGCGGATTCTTTACTGTCTGAGCTACCAGGGAAGCTCAAAGAGTAGCTGGTATTACGTTTTTTAAAAGAGAGAGAGAGAGCTTAAAGATATGCATACCTTTGGAACCAACAATTTCTTTTCCTTTGGTGATTTTCTAAGAAATAAACACCAGTATGCACAGTTCAGTTCAGTCGCTCAGTCGTGTCCGACTCTCTGCGACCCCATGAACTGCAGCACGCCAGGCCTCTCTGTCCATCACCAACTCCCGGAGTCTACCCAAACCCATGTTCATCGAGTCGGTGATGCCATCCAACCATCCCATCCTCTGTCGTCCCCTTCTCCTCCCGCCCCCAATCCTACCCAGCATCAGGGTCCTTTCCAATGAGTCAACCCTTCGCATGAGGTGGCCAAAGTATTGGAGGTTCAGCTTCAACATCAGACCTTCCAATGAACACCCAGGATTGATCTCTTTTAAGATGGATTGATTGGATCTCCTTGCAGTCCAAGAAACTCTCAAGAGTCTTCTCCAACACCACAGTTCAAAAGCATCAATTCTTCGGCGCTCAGCTTTCTTCACCGTCCAACTCTCACATCCATACATGACCACTGGAAAAACCATAGTCTTGACTAGACGGACTTTTGTTGGCAAAGTAATGTCTCTGCTTTTAAACATGCTATCTAGGTTGGCCATAACCTTCCTTCCAAGTAGTAAGCGTCTTTTAATTTCATGGCTGCAGTCACCATCAGCAGTGATTCTGGAGCCCAAAAAAGTAAAGTCTGACACTGTTTCCACTGTTTCCCCATCTATTTCCCATGAAGTGATGGGACCAGATGCCATGATCTTAGTTTTCTGAATGTTGAGCTTTAACCCAACTTTTTCACTCTCCTCCTTCACTTTCATCAAGAGGCTCTTTAGTTCTTCTTCACTTTCTGCCATAAGGGTGGTGTCATCCGCATATCTGAGGTTATTGATATTTCTCCCGGCAATCTTGATTCCAGCTTGTGTTTCTTCCAGCCCAGCGTTTCTCATGATGTACTCTGCATATAAGTTAAATAAGCAGGGTGACAATATACAGCCTTGACGTACTCCTTTTCCTATTTGGAACCAGTCTGTTGTTCCGTGTCCAGTATGAACAGAGTTTAGCTTTAAGAATGTACCCCACAAAGGTGTAGCTAAAAGGAAATAATCCAAATGTCCTTCAAAAGACATTAGTTATAGTCCTTCCTTACAATGAAATACTTTGCAAAAATAAAAAGTTATCACAAAGAAATATATTCAGTATATATTATGAAGTAATGAAAGCAGAAAAAAAGGCAGTATGTAAAATATCCCATGTTCATGAAAAAAAATGTATAAAAATGCCTAGGATAAAATGGAAGAAAATTCACTAAAATATTGGTGTTGACCCCTGATTATGGGTGCTTTTTTATGTTCTTTGGGAGGCTTTTTTGTGTTTTCCAAATTGTCTATAATGAATACATGTTACTTTTGTAATGAGAAAAAATTCCATAAGACAAAGTTAAGTTGCTAATGATTGATAATGCCCCACTTTTCTGCTTTAAGTGAGGCCTGCAGTGCAGTCGAATCAAAGGGAAGAATGTAGTAATGTGGAGCTTCAGGCACTGTCGCAAGACTAGTGAGAGAAGGATTAGGAGGAAAAGCATTCTGAGTCATCAAACTAAAACTAGGCTCTCTGCCCTTCACACATTCACAGACTTCTTATGATGGTACATAACCAACCGGAATCTGATTCTGCGCACACCACTCCCAACTAGGGGGGGCCTTTATAAGAGTATCATATTCACTGAATATGATACTGCTTTAGTTTTGGATTGTTTAATATGCTTTTGACATTCAACTTTATGATATTTTTGTATTTGCTTTTTTGTATTTTTTGTATGATACTTTTGTATTTATATTTGCTAATGTATTTGCTTCTGGGATGGATTCTTGATGAGCATTTATGCCCTCCTGAAGTTTGATAATATCTCAGCTAAAATAATACAATGTCTGGGTTGTGCTTCAAGGTAATCTGGGGGTAAGTGGAGAAGGTGGGAGTATGTATGAAACAAAGTTGGACATGAGTTGATTATATTTGAAGCTAAGTGATGGCTACTAGGAAACTCAACATATTATTCACTCTACTTTTCCATATGGTTGAAATTTTGATTAAAAAAGTACAAACAATTAAATTTTTAAAAATTTCAGTAACTGAAAATGTGATTAACCAGTCTACCTTATCCAAAGTCCTCCTCACAATAAATATTGTTAAATTTTATTAAGAATCATTTAATTAACCATAAAGCAAGAACGGCTTATTATTAATAAGCCTTAATAAGGATGCAAATGAGACTCTCCAAGCTAGGCTTCAACAGTGCATGAACCGAGAATTTCCAGATGTTCAAGCTGGATTTGGAAATTGCAGAGGAACCAGAGGTCAAATTAACAACATCTGTTGGATCATAGAAAAAGCAAGAGATTCCAGAAAAACATCTATTTCTGCATCATTGACAGTGTAGATCACAACAAACTGTGGAAAATTCTTAAAAAGATGGGAACACCAGACCACCTTACCTGCCTCCTGAGAAACCTGTATGCAGGTCAAGAAACAACAGTTAGAACCAGACATGGAACAACAGACTAGTTCCAAATTGGGAAAGGAGTACATCAAGGCTGTATATTGTCATCCTGCTTACTTAACTTATATGCAGAGCACATCATGCAAAATGCCAGGCTGGATGAAAAACAAGGTGGAATCAAGATTGCCGGGAGAAATATCAATAACCTCAGATATGCAGATGACACCACTCTTATGGCACAAAGTGAAGAGGAACTAAAGAGCCTCTTGATGAAGGTGAAAGAGGAGAGTGAAAAAGCCGGTTTAAAACTCAACATTCAAAAAAATAAGATCATGGCATCCAGACCCTTTACTTCATGGCAAATAGATGGGGAAACAATGGAAACAGTGACAGACTTTATTTTCTTGGGCTCCAAAATCACTGCAGATGGTGACTGCAGCCATGAAATTAAAAGATACTTGCTCCTTGGAAGAAAAGCTATGACAAACCTAGACAGCATATTAAAAAGCAGAGACATTACTTTGCCAACAAAGGTCTGTCTAGTCAAAGTTATGGTTTTTCCAGTAGTCATGTATGGGTATAAGTTGGACCAGAAAGAAGGCTGAATGCCAAAGAATTGATCCTTTTGAACTGTGGTATTGGAAAAGACTCGTGAGAGTCCTTTGGACTGCAAGGAGATCCAACCAGTCAATCCTAAAGGAAATCAGTCCTGAATATTCATTGGAAGAACTGATGCTGAAGCTGAAACTCCAATACTTTGGCCACCTGATGTGAAGAATTGACTCATTGGAAAAGACCCTGATGCTGGGAAAAATCGAAAGCAGGAGGATAAGGGGACGAAAGAGGATGAGATGGTTGGATGACATCACTGACTCAATGGACGTGAGTTTGAGTAAGCTCTGGGAGTTCTAAGCTCCGGGAGTTTGTGATGGACAGGGAAGCCTGGAGTGCTGCAATCCATGGGGTCACAAAGAGTTGGACATGACTGAGCAACTGAACTGAACTGAACTATTTTTAGTATATTCACCCTGTCTGAAACAGATCACCAGAACTTTTCCATTTTGCAAAACTGGAACTATATATCTTGTAAACAATAGCTTCTCTTTCCCCCTGCCTCCTAGCCCCTAATAACCACCATTCTACTTTCTGTTTCTGTGAGTTTGACTAGTTTAGTTTCTATCTCATGTAAGTGGAATCATACAATAATTGTCTTTTTTGCAACTGGCTTGTTTCACTTAGTATTATGTCCTTAAGATTCATCCATGTTGTATGTAGCATGTGATAGTATGTCATTCTTTTTTAAGGCTGAATAATAGCCCATTGTATAAATATATTACACTTTCTGTTAATCCATTCATCCATATGTGGATGCTTGGGTTGTTTCTACACTTTGGCTACTGTGAATAAAGCTGCTGGGAACTTTGGTGCACAAATATCTGTTCAAGCCCCTGCTTTCAATTCCTTTAGATACATATCCAGAAATGGGATGACTGGATCATATGGTAGTGCCATTTTTAATTTTTTGAGGAACTTCCAATACTGTTTTTCATAGAGGTTGAACCATTTTTTAATCCAGGCAACAGTGCACAGGGTTTTAATTTCTCCACATCCTCACCAACACTTGTTATTTTCTGCTTCTTTAATAGTAGCTATCTTCATGGATGTGAGATAATACCCATTTTGGGTTTTGATTTTAATTTCTCTGATGATTAGTGATATTGAACAGCTTTTTACATAGTTGTTGGCCATGTGTATATCATCTTTGAACAAATGTTATTACTACCTTTGATACAACGTCACATCAGCAGATATGTAGAGAAAGACAAAGCCCAAGAGCAAATCTTTGAGCTTAAGTTTTGGAGAATGTAATTTTAGATTCTGTATCAAGTTTGAATGGGGTTAGTTCTTACACTCAAAGAATTACATGAATCTCACAAGTATGAGATCTTAATCAGAATAGGCCTGAAATATTATCTAGTCCAATCTCCAGCCTCGACAAGAATATAAGTAAATTTCATAGAGTAAGTTTACATATATTTAAAACACAAAATCAATTTACAAAACCACTAAAGACTTAAGACAAAAGGAACATATATATGAAACCACATTTAACACACTTGATTATAAGTACTAAAGGATATGAAAAAGTGGCTACACATTGAAAAATAAAACTAAAGAGAAAGCCATCAAAATATTTGCAGTACTCATCTCTAGAAAATATAATTATGCATAGTTTTCATGTCTTTTTCATTCTTGGCATTTTATGTTTTTTTCTTTTATAAGCAGAGAAATAGTAATATTTTTTCTTTTTTAATCAGAAAAAATAGCTATTTTGTATGTTAATTTGTTATTGAGATCAGTTTTCCCAAATTGTGGTCCACTTATCACCTGCATCAGAACTGTCTGGAGATACACTTAAAATGCAGATATCTATAAACTATTGTGTATAAAATAAGCTACAAGGATATATTGTACAGCACAAGGAATATAGCCAGTATTTTATGATAGCCATAAATGGAGTATAAACTTTAAAATAGTGAATCACTATATTATACACCTGTAACATGAAATATTGTATATAACTATACTTCAATTTAAAAAAGAAAAGAGAATCTGCCACACACAAAACAATAAAAAATAAAATGCGATTCCATGACCAAATCCCAGGCTTCCTGAGTCAGAATCCCTTCACGGTGTGGCCCAAGAATTAACATTTTAAACAAATACCCACAAGATTCTCATGCAGATTAATAAGAGTTAATAAAGAGTTGATTAGGAGTTAAAAGCTAAAGTCTGTACTCTATATGTACTCTATATGTCTGTACTCTATATGTAGGCTAGAATCTCTGTACAGTTCTCCTGTCAACATACAAACGAGTCAAAATCCTGGTGCACTGGATTCTGAGGAAGTGCGGGCATGAATCCTCTTCTAGCAAATCTGAATTTTCTTGATTTCCTGGTGAAAGAGCTATCCAAAGGGTGTAACAACTCCGCGGTAGAGACCAGAGGACACCAAGGGGTTGAAGTAACCTTAGGTCATTCAATAGTGGTCCTCATGAGTGGGTAGAGCCCATGCTTATGGACTACTTGGCCCTGTTCATCACCTTTGTGTTGCCCTGCTAGCCCTCTAAACTACCTTGAACTGTTCCTCATCTATGGAGTGGAGATGCTAATACCTATCTGGTCAGATTCTTTTTTTTTTAATGATGCTGGAAACTGAAAGCTCAGAGTAATCCATGCCCTTAGAAGCATATTTTGAATTAGACACAAAGAACTTCCAAATGATTAGTGCTATTACACAAATGATAATAATAATAATAATAACTAGTATTCACCTCTTGTTACGTGCTAGATATTGCTCTAAGCACTTTATAGTACTTAATGTTTATCATCCTAACAATCATATGAGGTAGCTATTATTATCCTTATTTTACAGGTGAAGAAACTAAGGCTCAGAAAGGCTCAAGGTTCAGAGTAAAGAAGGAAGTGGTGGAGTCAAAACTTGAACCCAGAACATGAACACTTAACAACTTGAATACAGTCTCTCTCTACAAACTTATTTTCTCACTAATAAAATATACATATTTTATATCAGGCAGATTTAACTATTTTTTTCAATTCCTAAGAATATTTTTTATGAATCCTTCATGCAGAAAAATTGCTTTGCTAAGAAAATGAATGAAATTGGCATTTTTATATTCACCTAGTGAATAACATCCTTTGTATCTTAAATAAAAATGAAATGATAATCTATCCAAAAGGTCATGTGAAAATATTAATAAGCAGTGGATGGAAGAGAGGGAAGAAGGAATTGCATCACTTAGGTAGGATGTTGAATGTATAAAGTGAATCAAGGAATTAGCCTTTTAGCAGTTGGATAGTATTTCAACAACATTAATGCACCACATCATTCAATACATGATTCACCAAAGGAAGACTCTTCCCCTACCCAGTGGGCATTTTTAGAAAGTGAGCAAATGCAGGCTATTTCCTGTGAAAGGCTCTTGGGATTTGATTGTGTGCTGTACTGTCTGTTGCTTCCCATCGGAGAGCAATTTCTGCAGGACCCTGAGGGAGGGAGCATTACAATTTCTCCCCTCAACCTACAGTTTCCCAATCCCAAGCAAGCTCACTATTCTCAGAGGTTGTCCCCTCTGTAATAAAGACAAGAAAACTGACAAAGGTGGCAAGAGCTCCTTCCAGGTTTTTACCTTAACCAGGTAGAAGGAAACATCTTCTATCAGCCAGGTGTATTGGAAGAAGCTGGCCACTGCCTGTATATATTTGTTATTAAGCCCACGTACTTCCATGATCAAGGAAATAAAAATCAGTTTACCTGTTGTGCATTTGTGCTAAGTCGCTTCAGTTGTGTCCAACTCTTTATGACCCCATGGACTGTAGCCCCCAGGCTCCTCTGTCCATGGGTTTCTCCAGGCAAGAATACTGGAGTGGGTTGCCATTCCTTTCTCCAGGGGATCCTCCCAACCCAGGGATCAAATCCAGGTCTCCTGCATTGCAGGCGATTCTTTTACCGTCTGAGCCACCAGGGAAGCTTCTCTTACTTCCAACTAAAACGCTAGGCAAATGTACACTTAAAAGCAGTGGAGCAAAAGAGACCTCTGACAAATGTTCCACCAACTGAGCTGTAAAAGAACCATCCACTGTGTCAATATTCAATAATCCTTCGAAACCTTTCTCTCATGTCTCTCAAAGACACTGTCACCTTCAAGAGCAGGGAACCACCTATGAGGCTGCTTTCTACAGAATTAACCCCATGTTCTTTCCAGAAATGCAGCAGCTCTTCCACCTGCCTTCTCTTTCTTCACAGACTCTCCTTTCCTTTACTCTTTGTCTTCGTTTTGGTTCCCCTAGAAGCCAACAAGAATACACATGCCAATAGTTCATTTGGGTGTTGGTATCAGGAAATGCCAGCAGGGAAATAAGCAAGGATGGGAAGACAACCAATGAGGAGAGTGTTTTCAAGCACATGAGCACTATGGGTAACAGGTGCTTAGTCCCTCTGGGGAATTCTGGGAACCAGTGTAGATGCCATACTTCTGAATTACTGCATCTGAGAAGCAAGGGCACTGGAGATTTATAAACCAGCTCCTACCAATCATTAGTTAAGGGCTGCTCCTGGGAGGCATTAAATCTCTGCACACCCAGCCTCCACACTCACAGCTGGACCTCTAACCACTAGAGAAAGTCACTGATAGGTGGTGTAGTTGCTGGCCATTGGTACAGGCTCAAGGAGACATGGGCAGGGCACCAACAGCATCTGCTACACTGGTGCCTGGAATTCCAATCTAGTACATGGAGACCCATTAATAAATGTCAGGGCTTGCAGAACCGGGAAGAAGATCAAGAGCTCTGGAGACAGGCTGATTGGTTTCAAACTCTGGGTTCTTAAACTTCCCTAAGCGTCAGTTTCCACAAAGGATTGTTGTGGGGATTAAATAAGGTAATTCACATAAAAAAAAACAACAAAAAACCCAGTATTGCGACTGACACATAGTATATATTCCCCAAAATGCTAGTTATTAATATTATTCTTAACATTGGATCCCCTTAAACCTGACCAGACCTTAAAATGTTCTGCTTGGCCAGTTTGCCCTGCAGGAACCCAGAAGTTCTAGTCTTGCTACTGGCACAGCATTTACACTGACATCAGCAAGTAGAACAGTGAGCCAACTAGTCTTGAAGATCAGGCCAGAGGGAGCCCTGAATTCTCATCAGAGGGGGAAAGGGTTATCTGAAGTTGAGTGGGGCTCAGTAGATCCCCCAAAATAGATACAGATCTCCCAAGGAAGGCATAGGTTTCAGGACAGGACATGGTCCGACTCATCCCCTCCATATTATTTTTCTGCCCAGCCACTCAGTCTTTAATTTCTTATGTTTATGAGAAAAAATAGTGGAGGAAAGAACTAGCACTTATCCTTCTCCATAACAAGTTTCAACACAAAAACATAACTGTGTTTTCAATAAGCAAGTATTTTTGGAATTCCTGAGTTCAAATAAAATTACATGGTTCACATGCTGAAGGCCTTTTTTTTTTTCCCCCAAACTGGTTTTCCTCCTCAGTCAGTGAAGACCAGACTTCTGGAAAAATTCAAACTTTCATTAAAGTTCAGCCATGCAGGATATAAAAGCTGGGTGGGTCCTGCTTAGATTTTTCTTTGTTGCTAAATATCTCTACCTGACAGCAAGAACAGATTTTGGAAAGGGATACACAGGGCATGGAGAGAGCTATGAGGCCACATAAGGCAAAAACAAAAGGAAACTTTGAGAAGAAAATGTATCATATTTTCCAAAAAGCAAAAACCACCAGTTTTTCAATTCTTAAGATAGTATCTGGAAAATATAGTAAATTTGTTTCAGTAACAATGCTGTGTTTTTCTAAATTGATAATGAAGATTGTAATTGAATTTCAAATTTTTCAAAATGTTTAGCCACTAATATTTATAGACCCTTGATTAAAAAAATGTTGCCTTCTTTAATTAAAATAAACACATATCCTCCAAAATCAGCATTCAAAAGAGAATATCCACATGGAAAGGAACAGCTGGATCTTACATCCCCCTGCGTCTATAGCCCACGCTCCACAACAAGAGAAGCCACTGCAGTGAAAAGCCCACGTATCGCAATTAGAGAGTAGGCCCCCTCTCAGTGACTAGAGAAAGCCAGCACATAGCAATGAAGACCCAGTGCAGCCAAAAGTAAATTAATAAATAAACAAAACAATAATATTGGCCTGCTGCTGCTGCTGCTGCTGCTGTTAAGTCACTTCAGTCGTGTCCGACTCTGTGCGACCCCATAGACGGCAGCCCCCCAGGCTCCGCCGTCCCTGGGATTCTCCAGGCAAGAACACTGGAATGGGGTACCATTGCCTTCTCCAAATATTGGCCTAGTCCAGAGCAATAGATTGGTTTGATTCCAAAAGCACTTCCTAATAAACTTCCTTACCTTAATCTCTGTCTTGAATCCAGTTCTCATGGCAGGTACCCAGAGCCCAGGTACAAATATCTAGATACCTTAACTCCTGAAGTCTAGACCCAAATGAGTAAAGAAAGAGAACGTCAAAGCAGTCTATTATTGCCTGTATGTAGAACTGTCTTATGCTCAGTTGACTGGTGGTTTTAGTGATCGATGGCTCCCTTGCTGGAAGAACTTTGTCTATCTCTCTCTTTCGAGGTTTCTGAATAATAACCACATCAGAATATAACTCAGTAAGTACCATATTTATAAAAAATTATCTTACAGTAAAAATAAATTAGCAAAAAACAGTAGAGAAATTAGAAATGAAAGAAATACTAATGTATCTCACTTTGTACAAAAAAATACATCTCTGAAAAACTGGACTATGAATCATATTTTGGTGAGTTAAATTATATTTTAAAGTAGCAGAACTCACCATGTGAAGATTTTATGACAAATAGTTTTACAGATAAAAGAATTGCAAATTAAAATCACTAACTTCCAATTTGTTACTTTACAGAATCAGATTTTCACTCACTGAAATAATTTAAACTAAAGTATCTGTTATTTAAAATCTAAAGCCACAGCGAAACATCTAATACAAAATTGCATTCAATTCTGATTAATTTCCCTTGGCCCAACACTTTCAGATCCAGAGGGAGAAAAAGTCACTTCAAGTTAACATATTGTGATATTGTTCTTAAGAGTATTAGCCAAATTCTTTTCCAGTACTGGAACTTTATTGTATTATTATTGCTCAAAATAAATGAATTGGCAAAGACTTAGTCTCTCCCTTAAATAATTTCAATTCTATTGCTATGTTTTGGTAATTGATTTAAACTTCATCCTGATGTCTCTGAGAATAGAGAAATGAAGGTTGGAAACTGACTTCCTCTCTGCCAAAGAGTGTTTTCCCCCCTAGATTAGTAGTTGCAGAGTAACCATGGATAATTTGGTACCAGATTTGGACAGAGGTTTGAGAAATTGTCCTTAGCTCAAAGCCAGGAATTCACATTTAAATAAAATGTACATTTGCTCAAATTTAGAGAAGATTATGTTATTCGGGAGGAAATCAGTCCTAAGATGACATCTATTTACGGTGGAATGAGGAACTTCCTTGGAGGCTAATCATATAAGTAGATCTGTTATTACAAAGCTACCTAAGCCTGCTTATACAGCATCATGAGAGGCAACAGGCACAAGTACCTGTGTCAGGAATGTCCTTTGGAGAGGAGGAATAGCAGGTAGTAGATCCAAAATATTGAAATGAGCTCTCTTGAGAAGAAATGCAGAAAGATGCAGAAAGACACTGCTTAAAAGTAGGCTTCTATAGGTTACAGGTCACTTCACTTATCTGGGCCTCTCAGGGTTATGTGAAAAGACAAAGAGACATTTTGTACTCAGTAAAGAAGGTAGCAGTGAAGGAGTGGCCCTATTTCCTTATATGGAGGAAGTCCCTGCAGGCCCATAGCTCCCCAATTCCTTCCAAATTGTCAGCTACAGCTTCTCCAACTCTTGGGCCAGGTGTGTGTTTAACTCCACAATGAATGTCACCAGGGGTTTGGGAGGAGGGAAAGACTAATGCAGATTCCACTCTACCCTTGTGGGTTCCAATATGTCCTTGCTCCCCCCACTTCACATCATTTCTTCCCATCCTGTGGACTTTAGCTGTACTATCAGATACAGGAACAATAGCTTCACATAGACAGTGCAGCCAGCTTCTGCAATTGCATACAGTTAAATCCCCTATGCTGCTGCTGCTAGGTCGCTTCAGTCGTGTCCGACTCTGTGCGACCCCATAGACGGCAGCCCACTAGGCTCCCCCGTCCCTGGGATTCTCCAGGCAAGAACACTGGAGTGGGTTGCCATTTCCTTCTCCAATGTATGAAAGTGAAAAGTGAAAGTGAAGTCGCTCAGTTGTGTCTGACTCTTAGCGACCCCATAGACTGCAGCCTACCAGGCTCCTCCATCCATGGGATTTTCCAGGCAAGAGTACTGGAGTGGGGTGCCATTGCCTTCTCCGAAATCCCCTATAATAAATCCCTTATTGCATTAATTTCTCACAGTGGTTCTGCTTCTTCGAACAAACCCTGACTGATAACATTTGGGCTGAATTTTATTTGTTTGTTTTTTACTATTATAGAAATGCCACCATGAACATTCATGTTTGTGCTTTCTGGTATACTTGCGCTAAAATCCCTCTAAAATAGACACCTAAAGAGTACATATTTCTGGATTGTAGGGTATTCAAATATTCAACTTTTAAGATAATAAAATTTTTAAATTCTTGAGTAGTTGTGCCAATTTATACTCAATGTTTAAAAATCAGCTTTCCCATTCAAGTCTTTAATACAACTAGAATTCACTTCCTATATACCATGGGGTAGGAATCTGCTTTTTTCCCCTGTATTTCCCCAGCACCACTTATTGACTAATTCTTCCTTTCCATAGTATGTTCAATACCACTTCTCTTTTTTATTTATTTATTTTTGGTTGTGCTGGGTCTTTGGTGCTGTGCACAGGCTTTCTCTAGTTGTTGTGCGTGAGCTTCTCATTATGGTAGCTTCTCTTGTTGCAGAGCACTGGCTCTAGGCATGTGGGCATCAGTAGTTGCAGCACTCAAGCTCAGTAGTTGCGACTCCAAGCTTTAGAGTGCAGGTACAGTGGTTGTGGTGTGTGGGCTTAGCTGCTCCACAGCTTGTGGAATCTTCCTGGACCAGAGATTGAACCTGTGTCCCCTGCAGTGGCAGGCTGATTCCTATCCATTGTACCATCAGGGAAGTCCACCACTCCTCTTTTATATTATGTCCACAAATACATAGATCTGCTTCTGGAATCTCTACTATTCCATGAATCCACTTGTCTACTGCAGCATCAGTACCACACTCTCTTCATTTCTATGACTTTATAATTAAACTCTTGAAATCTCATACAACAAGTCCTTCTACCTTATTCTCCAAAAGAGTCTTTGTTATATATCAACTTTTGTTTTATCTGTACAAATTTTAGAATCAGCTTATCAGTTTTAGTAGGGGTTGGGGGATGGGAATCCATGGGATTTGGAACTGGATTACATTGAATCTATAGATCAAATTGGGGAGAACTGGCAACTTCACAAAACAGTCTTCCTATTGAACATCTTCCACCATGTATTTCTGTGATAGGTCTTTCTTGATGTTCATCAAATAGAGTTTTGGAATTTATTGCATATAGGCCTTATGAAAGAGGTAGCTCATGTTTTTTTAATTGTTATGGTAAACTGCATTTTTTTTTCAGAATTGTATTTTCTAACTCTTTTTTGCCAGTCCTTAGAAGTATATTTGATTTTGTGTATTGGTCTTCTATTCAGCCATGTTACTGAGCTCTGCTATCATTACTAATCATTTGCCTGAAGATTCACTGGAATGTAGACAACTATATTTTTATGAAAAAAGACCACTCCAATATTTTACCAGCTACTGCTTCTCCTATCTTTGTCCTCTGTTATTTCTTTTTCTTGTCTCACCACACTAGTTAAGAAATACATTATAATACCAAATAGAGGTAAATGGACTTACCTTGTTCCTGAACTTTTTAGGGTTTGCTTCTCATTTTTCCATCAATAGGGATATTACTTGCTGCATATTTAGGATGATCATATGTTTTTTCCTATTTAATGTTAATGTGGTGAATTATATTTATTTTCTAGTGTTTAACTTCCCTTGCATTTCTGGATAAACCCAAAATTGCTCTAGATATTCTATCTTTTTAAAATAAACTCTTAAAATTAGCATTTGGGGTGATATGCTGGACAAAGGGATGATTCACTTTCCAGGTGGGATGGAGACGGTGGTACAAAATTTCATCACACTGCTCAAAAGGGTGCATAATTTAAAACTTATCAATTGTTTATGTCTGGATTTTTCCATTAATGTTTTCAGACTGTGGTTGCCTACAGGTAATTGATAGCATGGGAAGTGAAACCATGGGTAAGACAGGACTACTGTATCAGACTTTTTGATTGTTGTCAATTTGATAAGTAAAAAGAATACTGTATAAATATATTCATTTTCTACTAAGGAGAAAAAATAATAAAAGTTATTTTAAAAATCTTCAAGGATTCAAAGGAGGAAGAGACAGCTGTTTGGGAATGAGGGGCAGGGGAAATCTTGGAGGAGATAGCCCTTAAGCAGTGTCAGGGATAATAGGTAAAATTGTGGCAGTAGATGCAGGCAGGGGTGGCAAAACATTCAAGGCATGAGCAGTGCAGAGTGGGTGGCATGAGCAAAACATGAAGAGTGGAAAATTGTCTTACACGTAACCTAGTTTGTCTAAAGTAAAAGGAGCACATTCTGGGTAGTGAGGGAAACGCACTTCATAGACAGCAATGAATCCTTAAAGCCGGGACTTCCAGCCTGGTGGCCCGTTACACCCACTGTGGATTTTGGAAACAAACAAAAAATCAATGCCTGAGTCCCAGACCTCAAACCAGTTAAATTAGAATTTCCAGTAAGATCTTTCTAAAACTCCCCAAGAAATACTTTTTTTTTTTTTTTTTTGTAGCCAGGGTTGAGAATTACTGCACTAAGGACATATGAACAGAGAAGCGACAAGCTCAGAAGTGGGCTTATGGAAGATTTACTATCTTAGATCACATGCTGTTTACCTCTAATTTTATTTAACAGTTTGAAATATGGGGGAGGGGAATCTTAACTATTTAGTTCAAAATTGAATTAAAATTCAAGCTTCACTATCTCTTTAAGAGAAATAACAACAAATGTTCTGTGTCTCAAAATAATCACTTTCTACTTTCAGGGGATAAGATCATTCACCAAGTGGGTATAACTCACAGTGAAGACTACTTACACACCAGTGATTGGGGGCAGCCAGCATGTCTGCCCCAGAATCCCTCCTAGTGAGACTGAGGTCAGAATGCAGTGAAGCGCGGCTTTGACACTAGGTGGAGCCCTGGATCGTCGTTAGGTGAAAAATTCACACATCAAATAAATAGAATTGGGCGGTGGGGGGAGAGACATTGCAACCATCTACTCTAATCCTTAATTTTATGTTTTTTTTTAATTTATTTTTTATGTGTGCAAAATTTATTACTTTTTAAACAAGTTATATATTCACTTGGTTCTAAACATACAAGGTCAAAGGCTATACATGCCCTTTCTGTAGTGGATAGTCTCTGCCCTCCAGACCCACTGCCACCTGCCTCAGCCCCCGAGAGGCTCTTCGGTGAGGTGCACTTATGGCGTTCTCTGCCCTCGGGTTGCTGGTAGGGTTTGCCCTGGCAAGAGATCGGAGGACAGGAGAAGAATGGAGTCAGGGTCTTTATTTAAACCCCAGCACCTTCTCTGCTGGGCTGTGGGTTCGAAGTCTGTGGCTTCTGTGCCCTGGCTTCTTCTATACCTACAGCTCTCTCTCTCTCTCTCTCTCTCTCTCTCTCTCTCTCTCTCTGGGTTCAGGTAAGCATTATTCCCCCAGTCCCTTAGGGCCCAGGCATGGTAATGATTTTTCCTCTGTAGCTAGTCCAAGGGTGGACACACCACAATCCTTTGTTGGGTGCTTACCCTGTCCACACCTTTGTAACTCATTCTTTCATTAAACTCCTTTTTGAGTGTACTTCTGCTGGTATCCTGATAGGTACAAGGTTCCTCTTCACATCTCTGTCCCCCAGGCGCCCAGTTCTCCTGAAGCAATCAATTCTACAGGTTTCCTGTATGTATGGGCTTCCCTTGTGGCTCAGCCGGTAAAGAATCCACCTGCAATGCGGGAGACCGGGGTTTGATCCCTGGGTTGGGAAGATCCCCTGGAGAAGAGAACGGCTACCCACTCCAGTATTCTGACCTGGAGAATTTCATGGACTACAGTCCATGGGGTCGCAAAGAGTTGGACACAACTGAGCGAATTTCACTTTCACTATCATCTGTATATATGCACATACAAGCATAAATGAATGTATATGCATGTGTGCTAAGTCACTTCAGTCGTGTTTGACTCTTTGCGAACCTATGGACTGTAGCCTGCCAGCTCTTCTATCCATGGGATTCTCCAGGCAAAAATACTGGAGTGAGTTGCCATGCCCTCCTCCAGGGGGTCTTTGCCACCCAGGGATCAAACCTGCGTCTCCAGAGTCTCTTGCACTTCAGGCAGATTCTTTATCACTGAGTCACCAGGGAAGCCCATATAGTCCTATCACCATTATATACTTAAATTGTAGCATGCTCCAGGAGTACCCAACCTACGGTTCTAATGCCTGATGATCTGAGGTGCACAATAAATGTAATGCACTTGAATCATCCCCAAACCATCCCTCCACCCACTGGTCAAGGAAAAATTGTTTTCCACGAAGCCAGTCCCTGGTGCCAAAAAGGTTGGGGACCGCTGGCATACTGTATTGTTCTACAACAATATATACTAGAAATCACTCTATAACAGCTTATAGACCTCTACTTTACTCTTTTTTCTGGCTGCATTATATTCCATTTATAAGTGTACAATCCTTTTTTTTTTTTTTAAGCCAGTCCCCTCTCAATAGACATTTAGGTTGTTTCCAGCATCCCTATATGCTGCTCTAAGGAATAACCTTTTACATAGGTCATTTCTCCTGTGAGGAAAACGAAACTGAAAGAGATTAAGTACATTGCTTAAGGTTAATTCTTGGCAGAGCCCATGTCATCGTGGTCATCTGTTTGAAGGATGAAACTGCAGTGAGCTGCACAACGGGATCTGAATCTTACTAGGGTCCCTCCCCTGAAAAATTTACTGCACATTTCCACTCTTCTTAAACTTCCACCATTATACTTTCGTTCCCAGTATACTGGTTACAGGAATGGATTCCAGAGCCATAACACCAGGGTAGTTCCCTGCTTTATTATTAGTAGGCCATGGGACCTTGGACAAGTCACTTAGCCTCTTGGTGCCTCAGTTTTCTCTGAAATGATTCTTGCCTCATTGTGTTGCAGAGAGCAGCAGGTGCTTGGTGCAGTGCCTGGGGTACACGAAGAGGCACATGAGCACTGCCTCTTACTGGTTGGTGTTACTATCATTTCTTTGGCGTGAGGCTGTGTTCCCATTTGAGCATTCCAGTACAACCAGAGGAACTAACTCATTGTGTTTCATCAACAGTTTGTCTTCTAAACTGAGATCATCGAGATGATCAGATCACTTCTTAAAAACAGATGTAGATGAAGAAAAACAGGCAAAAAATTAGGGAACTTGGGGCCTTGAAATGGGTCCTAAAAGAGAAGGGACTTTCTAAAGACAACTCTTCCCACCTCACAATTTGATTTTGGTTTTCCTGTTCACATGTATTTAAAACAGTGACACCCACAGATATATCTGCCTGCTGGACATGCTCCCCAGATACCTTACAGTTTCCAAACTAGACCCATTGTTCACAAGCCCTTCACCAACCTCCATTCTTTACCAACAAAACCAACCCAGTTGTTCTCCCACAGTCCCAGAGCACATTTAGGTAAGTCCCTAAAAAAAACCCTCAGGATAAGGGCTTCTCTGGTGGTCCATTGGTTAAGAATCTGCCTTCCTATGTAGGGAACATGGGTTTGATCCCTGGTTGAAGACTAAGATCCCACATGTTTAATGTGCTACAATGAAGCCCCAGTGCAGCAAAATAAGTAAATAAAATCTCAGAATCACCCATGACTCCTGTGTTTCACATAGTTCATGGCAAATTTATTATCAAACCCTGTAAATTATTTCTTCCTAATAGTTTTCAACTTCATTCCACTCTTTCCTCTTTATATACTCTAAGACTACCTTAAATCAAACACTTGTTATTTCAGTACTGCTGTTATTTCAACTTGTTATTTCAATACCACTGTAATAGCTTCCCCCCGTTCTCCTTCCTCCCTTTCTTACCTCTGAAAATATGTATTGAGTGACTATTATTTATCAGGCCCTGAGCTGGCAGAGGGGAGGCAAAAGTGGACAAGACAGAAGGATTCTAAATCTCATTCTAACTTTAACCTGATCCTAATCCTCAATTTCATTCTCTCTTCATAATCTGAAGAGAGTCAGACATTAAACAGGCACAAATAATTGGTTCAGGATAACAGGGATCATGCTTTCTACTTTAGGAGGTCAGGGCTTCCTAGTCTGAGGGTTGCATTATAATCCTTACTTTGGAAAGTGTCTGGGATGGTAAGAACTGGAGTTGTGCAAGAGGAGGGGAAAGGAAGCAGCCAGATCCTAAGGAGAAGGGAGAAGGCACGTGACTGGCATGGATAGGCTACTGGGAGGAACAGATGTGCAGGAGATTCTATAAGCGCTAGGGATCTGATTGCAATTGTGCGCAGTACTCCAAAGGGATTGAGACCTCTGATGGGGGAAGCCTGGATGCATGCCTGTGGGAGCTTGGCCTGAGCGCTTCAGTCTCAAGGGCAGTGGCAGGAATCCCTTGTGGCAGACCTGTGATCAAAAGAGAGGACCGTTGTGGGAGTATCTCTGCAACCTGCCAAGGGCAAAAAAGCCCAACAGAGGCTACAGGACCAGCCAGCAAGAGAGAGTAAGAGGCACAGTAGTTACGTGACCAAAGACCAAGACACTTCTCCATTTTCATGCCAATATGTAGGCCCTAGGGCCTAAAATGACCCATTTGGGGATAGGAGGTAATAACTGCAGTTTCCTCCGCGTAAGGCAATAAAATGCTGACTTCATATCATGAGCCTTATGCCATGAGCCATTTCTAGAAGGCCAAACAGGCTAATTAATTTGTTCTTTTTTTACAAGAAAATAATCCAAAAAGGAAATATCTATATATATATATATTTTTTTAATCACAAATTAGTTGTGTTATCACGAGCAGGCCAGGAGTCCCCTATGGGTCTCAGTTTCGCTATCTGTAAAATGTGGGGGATGATGCTAAAAGAGTTCCAGCTCTACCATCCCAAGGTTTTTTATGATGTCTCCTCCAAAGAACAGAATTGCTAATACAATAACCTGAGAGTTTCTTTCTTGGGTTTAATCATGTGGGTTGCCCTTCCAGCCGAGAAAATGAAAGCTGATGAGGTTTATTTACGTCATCAACGGAGTTTTTATAATTCCTGCTCATTCCCCTTACGCTCTTCCTGTAGATGAAATCTGCAGTTAGCAATAAAGCTGAGGTGAGAAGTTATGGTCTTCTTTGAGGGCACATGACCTTTCTTTACTTGAGGCAGATCATGTGAAATATACCCAGGAGACCTTCTCACCTGTAGCTGTTGGCCGCAGAGAGGGGGAAAGAAACCTGTCAGTTTAAGAGGTTTTTCACGCTAAATGAACAAGAAAACTCACCTATCTCTCCCCAGTGACAGAGTTAGTTTCTATTAAAGCCCTTCAGGGTCTTCCCAGGTGGTGCTGGTGCTAAAGAACCCGGCTGCCAGTGCAGGAGACGTTAGAGATGAGGGTTTAATCCCTGGGTCGGGAAGGTCCCCTGGAGGAGGGCACAGCAACCCACTCCAGTATTCTTGCTTGGAAAATTCCATGGACAGAGGAGTCTGGCGGTCTACAGTCCATGGGGCCGCAAAGAGTCAGACACGATTGAGCGGGCGTGCACACACACAAACCCCTTCAGACAGGCTTCCCCGGGCAAATAGCCAGCTTCTCCCATGGACCTTGGGAAAAGGGGTTGTTAAGAGAATGCAGCTTTACTGAACTTGGCATTCAATTACTCAAGTGGGTTTAATGTTGGAGGAGGGTGGCTGCAAGGAGTCAATGTAATTTTCAACTGGTTGGGGGGTAGACTGCTATATGAGACTTAGAGGCACAGACTCCGAGACAGATGGCCAGTTCCTATCACCGGGTTGGCCACTTAACAGCTCTGTGACTTTGGGCAAATTGCTTTCTGTTCCTCATATATAAAATGGGAACAATAACAGTATCTGCTTCATAGGATGATTGTGAGGATTTTATTATGAAGCTTAAATGTGAGTTAGTTATAGTTGTAAAGCACAAAGAATAGGTCCTGACACATTGTAAGAACTTTGTGGTTGCTACTGTTGTTTTTTACATGCCAACCAGCACAGTTTGGCCAAAACATCTTTGGTGCTTAAATCAGAGTTTGAAGTTTACAGCTTCAAAACTCAGCTTAAAAGCAATTCTGTATCACTGAGTTTAAGAAATTTAGCAGCCTACTATGTGGTTTCCAAAGGTGTTTGATCACTTCAGATTTCCTCCGAGAACCCGCCCCCCAAAGAGCTATATAAGAAGTAAAAATGTTATGGACACTCAGAAGAAATGTCTTATAGGTGACAGTCTAAGTAATAAAATCTGCAGAGTCAACCTTTTTCAAAAGGATACACCTGAACTGCTTGATAAATAACATTCTTGGATTTCTCTAACTTTGCTGAAAGGAATTTTTTGGTGTGTGCCAGCCAGTATCTAGAAAGGCGGTTTCAGCTTTTCTTCAAGATGTAGAAACAGCAAACAAGGATGTCAAAACCTTTCCTGTTTGGTTAAAAAGAAAGCCATGTGACAGATCAGGAAATCTGCACTGTCATCCATTGAAAGAAGGGATCAATAGTCACATATTTTCTTAATTTTTGAATTTGACATTTAAGATTTCCAGAATATTTTTTACTTGCACAATTCCACTGAACCTCAGAGTGTAAGAGCATAGCCTACATTTGGTTTACCACTGAGTGTGAGAACAGTTTTCAGGTGCTGATTTTCTCTATGACTTGAAAAGTTACAGTAAGACATTGGTAAAGTTGTGCTGGGCTTCCCTGGTGGCTCTGTTGGTAAAGAATCTACCTAGTTGGTGACAATAGGTGGATTGCCATAACCTCTCTCTCTCTATTTTTTTTTTTTTTGGACTTCTTTAAACTTTAATTTTTTTTTTCTAAAATGAGAATGAGTTTTTTTTTAATAACTAAGAGACTTTTTAAAATGAGTATTTGCTATTTGGCTGATTTTCTTAAGAAAAAAAAGTTAATTAGCTTGCCTTCCTTTTAGAAATGACCCAGGGAATAAAGACATGAAGTTAGCACTTTTTATGCCTTAAAAAGAGGAAACTTTGCAATTGCCCAATTCTCAATTCCAGCATAGTCCATGGGTCCTGGGCAATAATCAGTGGTAAGTCTCATGATGGTGATGTGTCAGAAAGACCTCATTTCTACTCTTTTTGATAGTGACTCTTTATCACACTGATCACAAGTGCTGGTGCTAGATAACTAGACCAGAAAACCCCTTAGATGAAAAGATAAGGTCCCAGATGCTCTCAAACACCTACCAATTTGTTTGTTGGAGATCTGGGGTTAAATCTTGGTGAGAGGTAAATGTAAGTTTGACGATCTTATCCTACTTTCCTTTGTGTGTGTGTGTGTGTTTAATTTAGGTTTTGTTTTGAATGACATTTTATCCTGAAGTCACATGGTAGCATACAGTATTTAAGATTCTCAGTTCCCCTTACTACAGAACCACCAGTTGTATCTTCAGAAACTGGCCTTAATGAGAATAAGATGATGGAAGAAAGCAAAGCCCAGGTATCAGGATGTTTCTCAAAGGAATCTTTCTCAGTGCTGAGGTGAAATTGCTATTTCGGGGGAGGATGACTAGCACTTCTGCACTTCCTTACTTTATGGTCATTGACAGCTGTAAACCAATGTACATGAAACATCTGGGGAAAAAATGTAGAGAGTAATTAGGAAATAAGAAAAGCAAAGTGGCACGGCTATTCTTAAGGGTTAAGAGCAAAAAAGAAGATAACTGCTGTGCTTCCCTGGTGGTCCAATGGATAAGAATCTGCCTTGCAAAACAAGGGATACACGTTCAATTGCTGGTCTGGGAAGATTTCACATCCCTCAGGGCAGCTAAGTCTGCGAGCTGCAACTACTGAGCCCACAGGTTCCAACTGCTGAAGCCTGTGAGCCTAGAGCCAATGCTCCCCAATAAGAAAATCCACTGCGATGAGAAGCCCTCGCACTGCAACTGGAGAGTAGCCCCTGCTCGCCGCAACTAGACCAAGTCCGCATGCAGCAGTGAAGACCCAGCACAGCCAAACAATAAAATAAATAAATAAAAATCTTAAAAAAAAAAAAAGAGCCCAGAAGGGAAGGCAAATGAAAGTGATCTGTGAAGCTCTGCTTCATCCTCTTCTCTTCTGCTTCTTTATGCCCATTTATTCATTCAGCCATTCAACTATTTAGTGTATATATTGAGCATCAATTATTTGTCAGGCATAGATATCTGCATTTTCCTAGTAACTTCAGGGATTTCTACACACTCTCAGATCTCAGGAGAGCCCAAGAGATCCCTTTCCCAAGGGATCTAAAAGCCACTCTCTTCCCTGTGCTAGATCTTCTTCCTCTCTAGCCCTGGGAAGCTCATCAAGACAGTAGGAACAGTTGAAGCTGGAGGGCTCTGGGCTCTGGGCTCTGGGGTTTCTGTTCTCTGCTCAGCCCTCCGCATGTGGTTTCCCTGATTCTTTTTCTCCAAGGGGAATCCTAAGTGGGGGAAAAATCCAGGTTCAAGTATGGCTTCAGGGTCTATGGAAGATCATGGTTGGACTTGACTGAGTGAGGGGCCGGTTCTGGTTTTGGTTAGCCACTGAGGTAAGAGCTGGGGTATATCCCTATGAGCCACTGACTAATTTCCCCTCAAAAGGAGAAGACTAGGCTGAAGCATTTGAGGTACACAGAAGGGACGTTTGGGGTAGGGGAAGCAAAAGAGAAATAATGCTTCTTCCCCAAACTCTGTCTGGGAATTCATCACAGAAACCACTTAGGGCAAGAGTGTCATCATTCTGTGATAGAAAACCATGTTACCACAAAACATGGATGACAAAAGAAAGGTGAAGTGGGCGGCATGGTGGTGTCTGGTGTGGTTTTTTAAAAAGATTCTACAATTTGACTATAAAAAGACCAGTTCAAATGCTTGCCCTGAGTAAGTCACTCAGCTTATGTGTCCTCTCTGTGTGTGGGTCCAGGATCAGGAGACGGGGAAAACAGGGGAGAAATATGCAAACATCAAGATTCTACCCTCGTGCTGCCAGCGGCAACTTTAATCTTTGAGATGATAAAAATAACAGTCTTGCTCAGATTTATGCAGCAGTCACCGGAAAGAAAATGTAATTGAGACCTCCTAATGTCTCTCATTTCCTGCAGAAAGTCTATAGGAACTAAAGACTTCTTTTAAGCAGCCCCACAGATTGCTTGAGTTTAAAAAAAGAGACAAAAAGAAGACAGAAAGAATTTGCTGTTATTTGATACGTGGAGACCATGCTGAGGTTTCAATGGCTGGATTTTTCTTAAAATAACCCATGCTAAGAGAGGTGTAATTGAAAGTGAAAGTGTCGTTGCTGTCAAAGTGTGGTTCATGCATTTGTGCCCACCCACCAACTGTTCCTGGTCTACAAAGCCCTGTGTCACTGGTGCTTTATAAGAGGGCTACAAATGATCAAGCTGTGGACCACAGATGTGCCTTTATATGTCAACATGATTTTGCATGAATGAGGATTTTTTTTTTAAGCTTTAACTTTTGGGGCTGTATATATAAAACAACCTGTGTTTTAAACAACAGATTAACATTAACCTTCGAGGCAACTGTTTGATTCCCCAGGACAGACGGATATGGCTCCTTTACTCCTATCACCCAAGAAAGATTAGTTGACTTTGTCATGATCCACCTGAAGCTGCTTTTTACCATTTCTTTTTCCTCTGTGGCAGTTTTCTAGGTGGAGAGGAAGTATCTGAACCTGTACCCCCTGTGTCCTGGGTTTTAGTTAAAACTGCAGGTCAGTGTCCACTGATGGGTAATTACTTCTGTTTGCTTGGAAGCAGAAACATATCTCCCAATATGTTTTCCTTTTTAATTATGTTTCCTCCCAACATACATTTTCCTCTGTGGTTTGGTGTAAAGAACTTTGTCATTACATAAACCTGTATTTGGACCCCAGGACTGCTACCTACTTGTTGGTTGTGGTACTTTGGACATAGGACTCTCAGCTTCCATTTCTCATCAGAGAAAGGCAACAACCTTACCTATTTTGCCAAATTGTTGTAAGGGCTTGTGCACGTGTTCATGCTCAGTAATATCTGACTCCTTGTGACCCCCTGGACTGTAGCCTGCTAGGTTCCTCTGTCTATGGAATTCTCCAGGCAAGAATACTGGGGTGGGTTGCCATGCCCTCCTCCAGGGGATCTTCCTGACCCAGGTATTGAACCTGTGTCGCAAGCAGATTCTTTACAGCTGAGCCACTGGGGAAATCCCTGTAAAGGATTAAATGATACAATTTATGCGAAACAGCCCACACAGTGTTTAGCATGGCAGATTTCTCTACATGTTAATTTCTTCTTTGCTTTCATTTAGGAAACAGGGCCCAAGAGGGAGCTTGGGAGAAGCATGGATGGTAGGTAAGAAAGGAAAAGGAGAATAAAAGGAAATAACCTTGGATTGGAAAGCTCTAGTCTACATGCTCAGCACATCTGTTCCCCAGCATGTAAAATAACTTGCATGTTTCATGTTATTTGAGTTTTTGGAGAGTGAGCTGCTCTGACTTGATACTCTTGAAAACTGTGCCCAGTGGCTTGGTATCATGGGAGTGTGTCTCCAGGCACTTTGTGAGGATCATTCAAGCTGCCCACAAGGACAAATGTGTAACTGAGGAGTCCTGCCTTCAAAGAATCCCAATTCTAGTTAATTCCCAAATAACTCTGAGATTCACTTCTCACCTGACTGCAGGAAAGTCAATATCTGACTTCTCCTCCCCCCAAATTCTGGGAATTCCTAGGAAGTGCTTATTTCAGTCAACTACTTGGAGCCTCAAGGGTAGCCCCTCTCAACAGGGAACAGACTGCAACATTTAGCCTAACTTTACTTAAGGAGAAAGAAAAAATGATGCATAAAAGAAAAAATATCTGGATCCTCCAAAATATCTTCTGAGTGCTTGCTAAGTTGCTTCAGTTGTGTCTGACTCTTTGTGACCCCATGGACTGTAGCTCACCAGGCTCCTCTGTCCATGGGATTCTCCAGGCAAGAATACTGGAGTGGGTTGCCATGCCATCTTCCAAGGGATCTTCCTGACCCAGGGATCAAGCCCATGTCTCCTGCGGCTCCTGCATTCCAGGCAGATTCTTTACTGCTGAGCCACTGGGGAAACCCAAAACATTTCCTATCGTCCTCTCAAAGGAAGGGTATCTCTCCCTCAGTCCCTATCCTGCTGCCGTGTTGGAGGGACCAAGTTTCCTATAGACCAGAGTCCACTAACCAAGCTTCTCCTTCCAGACCCCAAGGAAACACAGGTTCAAGACTGTAATTCTACTCACTGCAGAAACAACCTTTTTGCATAATCAGTGCTTTTTATGTTCACTACCTTGTGTAATATATGTAGCAAGTACTCAAATATTTGCTGAGTGAATAAAGCAGGGGTCTCCAACCCCAGCCCCGTTGGGAACCTGGCTGCACAGCAGGAGGAGAGCAAGTGAAGCTTCATCTGCCACTCCCCACCACTAGCATTATAGCCTAAACCATTCTGTGACCCCCACCTTTGCCCCCTAGGTCTGGAAAAACTGTCTTCCATGAAGCCAGTCCCTGGTGTCAAAAAGGTTGGGACTACGGGAATAAAGAAATGAACGGTCTCAAACTTTCTGTTCCAGATCAGGGTCTTGGCTTTACATTTACGTGATTAAAAAAAAATTATTAATATTTTTAGCCTGAAATAATCCATCTCAAATGTAAATTTAATATCTTTCTTATAGAAAAACTAAAAAAAAACCCCAAAACTATAAACACAAGTAGCTTCTCCCCATCTCTGTACCTCAACTTCTTATTTCTAGCAATTAAGATTTCATGAAATATTTGCCCCCAGCCTAAGCTGTCATACCTGATTATAGAGGGCATTTACTGTTAAGAGCATATTTTCTGCAAATCCCAGGATTTTCACTCTGCATGAAGTCTGGCTGAGCAGACCCTGTTATCCCCCAATCCAGCTTTTAAGACGAATTACTTATACTAGTAGCTAAGGGTTCCTTAAGTTCTGGCTCTATGGTTATATACTAACTGTGATAGGAAATTCAGTGTATTATCTTTAATTCCTTCAAAATACAGCCAGATAAGATTCATTATTTTACATAGGAAGAAACTAAGGCTGAGAGAGCATCAGCTGCCTCTGGTGATGTAGCTGGTTAGTGGCAGAGCTGCCTTCAACCCAGGCCTACACCTTCTCTCAGCCTTAAGGCTGGATGTAAAGGAACAGACAGACTCAACTAGGCAACTTTATGGAATTACTCCCCATTTCCCGCTTCTCCACAGTATTCTGCCCCGTACCCCTAATGGTGGTGAATATCTACCCAAGTCAGTTGCTATTACAAACGGAGAGTGTTGCATTATCCTTCGGTGTTTTGAGGTTAAGAGCCTGAGAACCACCACAACATGCTATTTCTCTCATCAGCCTTCCTCTGTCTGAAGCTCCACAAGAAAGTTTCTTAGAATTCTAGTTTTTCACCCTGATCAGTATTGCCCAGAATGACTCCTACTTAATTCTGTAAATGATGTCCAGAAAACATAAAACCTTGCAGCAAAAATTCATGGCCCCAACACTTGGCTGAGAGGTTGTGTTTGACTTTCTTCTAGTTCTTACAGAATTACCACTTTTCCCTGCCTTGATTTGGTGCCCCCATGACCACACCAGCAAGTTCTGGCCACTCCCTTTAGTGACTGAAGGGGTTGACATTTTCACCAGGCCAAAGACGTGGGCTGTTCCACTCACACATAACCCATTTTAGTCATCTTGTGATATCTCTTATTTTTGCATATGATGTTGCCTGTGTTACAGAGGCTTCTGTGACCTTCTGTGTCCTGTCTGAGGACAAGGATGGTGTTTTATTATCTCTGTATCCCTAGTGCCCAGTAGAGTGCTTACACCAAATCAGTGGTAAAATAAATGAGAAAGGATAAGAGTTCAGTTTTCCCATGACTTCACCTTACAAAGATAGCTTTAGACTCTAACAATGCTCTTTCTCTCAAGTCTTGGTGTATTGCCCTGGTTTAGCTAAATAATAGCTCCTAAGGAGCTTATTGGGCTTCCAGGTAGTGCTAGTGTGAAGAACCTGCCTGTCAATGCAGGAAACATGAGATGTGGGTTCGATCCATGGGTTGGGAAGATCCCCTGGAGGAGGGCATGGCAACCCAATCCAATATTCTTGCCTGGAGAATCCCATGGACAGAGGAGCCTGGAGGACTACGGTCCATAGGGTTTAAAAGAGTCAAGCACGACTGAAGTGACCCAGCACGAACAAGGAGCTTTTTAAAGTCTTAAAATACTTTGTGGCCTAAATGAAATTATTTCTAAAGACAGAAGGATGGAACAATGGGTGGGTGTACATGTAGGGGAAAGGGTAGGGACTTCCCAGAATCCCTCAGAACACATGCAAACACAGCCACCTACTTTTCCTACAGTGACTGATCCTGTCTGGAGGCAAGTCTTTAAGATGATACTCTTAAGACTTCTAGTTACTGCCTTAAAGTCAAGCTGAGAATTTCACATCAGTCCTTCTCTACTCCTGACAATATCTACCGGTCAAAAGGAAGATATTTGTTACCCTTTACAAGTTTCTCATCCTGTGTCATCAGCCCCACTATGTTCTTAGATACAAAGAGTGTTGAAAGCAGGATGTTTGAGTTTAAAAGTAGAGTTTAGGACAAAAATAATAATACTAAAAAAGGAATATGGCAAGGTGACATAATTATCAAGGAACCATGCCAATTAAGCTTGAAAAGCTGACTCACTTGATGATACATGGACTAGAAGATTTTAAGAACTTATTTCAATTGGTAGTGGTAAGTTCATTTGAGGATAAGATCTTGAGAGTCAAGCTGATATGAAGGATTCCTGTCTCTGATATCACTGTGAAACACAAGTGAGGCTGAACTTAAGAATGTGATAACTTCATAGAAGGAGAGAGCAGGAAGGGAATTTTAGAACTGTTTCATTCTAACTCCACTCCCACAAGAGCAGTAAAGTGGCTAGTTTGAGAATCATAGGGTTTTAGGGCAAGAAGGAGACCTTATAAATTTACTTCCTAAAAGAAGAGTACCTTCTAGAGCATCATGAAAAATGGCATTTCCAGGCTATGAGACTATTTCCAGGAACTGGGAGGTTAAACTTTGATGAGTATCTCAAGTTGTAAGCAAGTCCTTTTCAGTTCTGGGTGAAACTCTACTTAAATGTAACTTGTATCCATTAAACTTGACTTTCATGTCTTCCCTTAATAAGCCTTCTTCAAGAGAAATACACCCAACTTTTAAGGTATGACTAGGTTATGGTGGTTTCCAGCCCCATCACCATCTTTAGTGCTTCCTCTAGATTTATTCCCACATATCAGTGTTCCAGTTAACAGACAGAGCCCAGAATAGACCAAACATTCTAGATGCAGTCTGGTCTAGACTTAGTAGGAATACAGCAAGACTATCTGCTCCCAGGTTTGGACAATATCCTGCTATTGGTGGTTCTGAAGTTCTCCTTAGTTTTTGGCAACTGGATTTCAATCCAGCTTGCACTTGTAGCTGTGGCACAGTTATAATTTACAAGTATGGTATCAGTCATATTTTTTCATATTAAGCCCCCAGAAAGAAGTCAATTTCTTAATAGTTGCTTTGTCAGCCTGACTTCTTCTCCAATCATATTAATTTATTCACATGCATGCAAATGTAACACTTTATTATATGCTATGCTACAAATAAAGATATTCTGTGTCTTTGGTACCTCCCTGAATTACCAAACTGGTAATTACTAAAAAAAGAAATGGAGTAAATTGGGCAAGTTATTTAACTTTCCTGAACCAAGTTTCCTTATCTCTGAAATAGGAGTAGTTGCTCTACTCCCTTAGCTGTTAGGACGGCTGCTTCCCAGGTGGCTTAGTAGTAACGAACCCACCTGCCAATGCAGGAGACACATGTTTGATCCCTGGGTCGGGAATATCCCCTGGAGGAGGAAATGGCAACCCACTGCAGTCTTCTTGCCTGGGAAATCCCATGGGCTACAGTCCATGGGGTCACAAAAGAGTCAGACACAACTTAGCAGCTCAACCAGAATAAAAACACATTTGAAAATGCTTGTCAGGGAGTCCAGTGGTAGTCCAGTGGTTAAGAATCTGCCTGCTAAAGCAGGGGACAAGGATTTGATCCCTGGTCTGGGATGATTCCACATGCTGCAGGGCAACTAAGTCTGCATGCTGCAACTGCTGAATCAGAGTACTAGAGCCCACCGTCCGCAACTGCTGAAGCCTGCACACCCTGGAGCCAGTCCTCCGCAACAAGGGAAGATGTGGTGATGAGAAGCCTGAGCACCACAACTAAAGAAAGCCCATACACAGCAACAAACACCCAGTGTAGCCAAAAATAAATAAATACATTTTAAAAACGCTTTGCAAATTTTAACTTGTCACAGGAATCTAACAGAATGATGATGATTTGTCACTAATGTTGATAGAATTAGTTTGTGCTTTATCTGCTCCCTTCTTACTCCTGTCGCAATGCCTGGTGATTTTTTTTAACATCAGCCTTGCCCCCAATACTCCCCATTCATCACGGAAAATCCTCCAGGCCCAGTGCATTTCTCATCTCCCCCCAGGTCTGTAGTGCGTCTCTCTCTCATAGAAGCTCCCACCCACTCTGAATTTCTTTGCTTTATAGTCTGTTCCACTCATCAGACAATTTTATGTGGCCTTGTTTTTTATACAACTTTTTCTATGTATGATGTATTCCTCCCACTTCCTATAAATTCCCCAGGGTGAAGCATATCTAATATAGACTTTATATCTCACACAATGCTGATTGAGGTTCAGACTTTCAAGACAGAATTGGATAGATCCTGGGAACTAAACCTTTCCTCCCAGCAGCTCAGAAAGGGAGGACATGCTGTCCGGGTAGTCCGATGAATTTCCCGTCTCACTGAAGAACATTCAGAAAAGTAGGGCCTCTATCAGCCTGAGCTTGAACTTTCATTTTGACTCGGGGGGATATAGCTGGAGTTGTCAGTCTGGCATTTTTCCTAACACTTTCAAATGTCACATTTTAGCATCTAGTAGTCACTGTTCTTTCCTCCTCTTCATTTTTAGAACACTCAGAAGAGTTTTTGTGTTTTGGAAAGACCCCTCTCGCTCCCCAGCCCTGAATTTTCTGCCTTTAGGAGGGTGGTTCTTGAGGATAACTCCCCAGAGCACCGCTCGGAAAGAACACGAGCAGCTCGTGCTGTCACATGTGTGTCATGTTCTCTGTTGCAGCCCAGCCATGCGGTGCGTGCAGAGGCCAACGTGACGTTCAATTAAGCAGGCAGGATGTTGGCAACCCCAGAACCTTCTCAAACTTTCACTTAGTAAATTTTCCTTTTAGTTTCTCTTTAGAGTCTCTTCAAAACACAGGTGAAAGTTTGTATCAGAAAGGGAAAAGCATGAGTTGCGCATACAAGAATTTTGCCAAACATATCATACTTGGTATGTGTGCCATGTTTTGATTTTCAATAAATACAGAATTTCTAAAACTTCAAAAATACTTTTAAACTCTTTCAAATTTAATAACTTAGAATGTTAAGTTTAAAGATAACTTTTCAGATTTAAATTGTTAAATATGTTTTTCAAAACCTTTCAAATACAGGAAGAATATAATGAAAATAAAATTGCCCTTGTACTTACCACATAAACAGAGAGAGTTACTATTATCACCATATCACATCAATTTTACAGTTAAAAAAGCAAAGGAAAGGAGAGGAAAGGAGTTAAAAAAAAGCAAGGAATATCAGCTTTTAGATTTTCTTCTCAAACCTGTTTTAAAAAATAGGACTCTATGGAAAGTAACCCCAAGAATTTTGAAAGAAATGACAGATATACTGTATTCTTAATAACACTTACACCACCAGGAGTACCACTGCTGTTTCTGACCATCACAGTGTTTCAATGGTCAACAAGTTTTACAGAGCTCTGGTTTCTGTATCACAGAGGACAGATGTATGTGTGTGTGTGTGTGTGTGTGTGAGAGAGAGAGAGAGAGAGAGAGAGAGAGAGAGAGAGAGATGCTTCATGAAATTGTGTGTCATCCCTGTGCAGGGGCCACCCTATCTTTCTCAGTATCTTTCCAATTTAACATATGTGCTGCTAAAGTGAGCATTTAAAGTATTTTTGAAAAGTCCTATGTGAAGTGTGAAAGTAACTCAGTCGTATCTGACTCTTTGTGACCCCATGGACTGTAGCCCGCCAGGCTCCTCTGTCCATGGAATTCACCAGGCAAGAATACTGGAGTGGGTAGCTATTCCCTTCTCCAGGGGATCTTCCCAACTCAGGGATCAATCTCAGGTCTTAGCCATTGCAGGCAGATTCTTTACCATCTGAGCCACCAAGGAAGCCCAAGAATACTGGAATGGGTAACCTATCCTTTCTCCAGGGGATCTTCCCAACCTAGGAATTGAACCTGTGTCTCCTGCATTGCAGGCAGATTCTTTACCAGTTCAGCTACCAGGGAAGCACGATACATTACCAAAAAACCTTGTAAAACAGAGAAAAGGAGAAAATTACACTGAACTCTACCACTTTAACAAAACTCGATTAATATTTTAGTATACTTTTTTCCAGACTTTTGTCTGATTCTCGCTGTTAACATTTTATTTGCTAGTTTGTTTGTACTCAACATCGTAATAGAAGAGCAACAATTACTATGAGACTATCTACACCATTGCACCTGGGTGTTCATTGGAAGGACTGATGTTGAAGCTGAAACTCCAATACTTTGGCCACCTGATGCGAAGAGCTAACTCTTTTGAAAAGACCCTGATGCTGGGAAAGATTGAGGGCAGGAGGAGAAGGGGATGACAGAGGATGAGATGGTTGGATGGCATCACCGACTCAGTGGACATGAGTTTGGGTAGGCTCTGGGAGTTGGTGGTGATGGACAGGGAGGCCTGTCGTGCTGCAGTTCATGGGGTTGCAAAGAGTCGGACACGATTGAGCGACTGAACTGAACTGAACTGAACACCATTGCTCCATTCTGATTTTCTCTTTTTCTCCATATATGTATATATTATATTTACCTTTGTTTATTACCTTAGATGTCTAGGGCTTTTATAGCATTTTAGTTAAGGAGAAATAGCTTTGATATCAGTTAGCTTTAGGTCTGACTACTAGCTGTGTGAACTCGGGAAAATTATTAAGCAACCTTATTACAATTGTCTTACTGTCACTGAGGATAGCACTCTAACTACTTATCAGGTTCTGTGAGCACAAAAAGAGATAATGTATATAAATTGAGTAACAGAATGATAGGCTCATAGTAAGTGTTCAATATATAGAAACTATTTCTCTACTTAAAATTATATCATCGTTATTTCATATTTCTACATAATCTTTATAACTGTCACTTTTATAACTAGATAGTGATCTGTAATGCAAACATGTATCATTATGACTAATCCACTTTTGTTTTGTTTGACAGATTATTTCCAGTTTGGGGCCATCTAGATAACACTGTATGGGCTTCCCTGGTGCTTCAGTGGTAATGAATTCACCAGCCAATGCAGGAGACCCGGGTTTGATACCTGGATTGGAAAGATCCCCTGGAGGAGGAAATGGCAACCCACTGCAATATTCTTGCCTGGGAAGTCTCAGGGACAGAGGAGCCTGGCAGGCTATAGTCCATGGAACCGCAGAGGAGCTGGACATGCTGCTGCTGCTGCTGATAAGTTGCTTCAGTCGTGTCTGACTCTGTGGGACCCCATAGACGGCAGCCCACAAGGCTTCCCCGTCGCTGGGATTCTCCAGGCAAGAACACTGGAGTGGGTTGCCATTTCCTTCTCCAATGCATGAAAGTGAAAAGGGAAAGCGAAGTCGCTCAGTCATGTCCAACTCTTAGCGACCCCATGGACTGCAGCCTGCCAGGCTCCTCCATCCATGGGATTTTCCAGGCAAGAGTACTGGAGTGGGGTGCCATTGCCTTCTCCGATTCTGGAGATTTATGTGTTAAACTTTAAAAAGGTTTTTGCCAATGTAATGATTTAAAATGCCTACTTAAGTTTTGTTTTGATTTGAATTTTAAATGACTTGTAAAGCCTTTCATTTTTTAAATTTTAAAGCAAGGGGAACTGAGACACAGGGATGTTGCCTGACTTGATTAGCAGCCTGATTATATTCCTCTTTGATTTGTACAACACAAAATTTCAGGCATTGGTTGCTTCCTCTGCACTTCTTGCCGCTGTTCTGTTTTAAAATGGAATTGTATTTTTATAGAACAAATAGAACTGAGCAGAAACCATGCTGCTCTCTTTGAGTTTGCCTCTCCTAAGTGGAGCCTGTTTTTGAGAATACATAATATAGACAACATGTGTTGTAGGAGTCAGCTGATGACCACCAGAAATGTTCTTACAGGAAAAGTTGACATCATCACCAAGGTCTTACCTTAAAGGTCCAGAAAATTGATTCTGTCAGTACACTCAGAATTAGACTAAGAAATTGGACCATGCTAATCAAATTCCTAGGACTTTAATATAGTAAGAAATACCATCAACGTGCATGTGAGAAATTGGTTCAAAACATTCTATTCCCATAGAAAAATCTGTATGAAAAGTCAAATTATAATCAGTTTGCTCAGGAGCTATAGAATTAGGATGGGGTGGGAAGAGGGGATGGTGGTTGGAAAAATGTTAAAGGCTGGTCATCAAGCTATGTGAACCAATGCATCCATCACCACTGGAGGGACAGACCACACAGGTGGTAGGAATGCATGTGCTGGAGGGACAGGGACCCCTTGCCACTGGATGTGCTCGAGATTCATAATTACAATTTTCCATGTTGGTCTCTTTTCCCTAGACTCTCTGCTTTTGTCCTCAATTCAATTCCACAGTATTTTGTTAAGATCTTCTATGAGCCAACATTGGTTTGAGTTCAGTTTAGTATAGTCACTCGGTCGTGTCCGACTCTTTGCAACCCCATGGACTGCAGCACGCCAGGCTTCCCTGTCCATCACCAACTCCCAGAATTTACAACAAACTCATGTCCATCGAGTCAGGGATGCCATCCAACCAGTTCATCCTCTGTCATCCCCTTCTCCTCCCACCTTCAATCCTTCCCAGCACCAGGGTCTTTTCCAATGAGTCAGTTCTTCGCATCAGGTGGCAAAAGTATTGGAGTTTGAGCTTAAGCATCAGTCCTTCCAAAGAATATTCAGAACTGATTTCCTTTAGGATGGACTGCTGGATCTCCTTGTAGTCCAAGGACTGTCAAAAGTCTTCTCCAACACCACAGTTCAAAAACATTAATTCTTCAGCACTCTGCATTCTTTATGGTCCAACTCTCACATCCATACATGACTACTGGAAAAACCATAGTTTTGACTTGATGGACCTTTGTTAGCAAATTAATGTCTCTGCTTTTTAATATACTGTCTAGGTTGGTAATAGCTTTTCTTCCAAGGAGCAAGTGTCTTTTAATTTCATGACTGCAGTCACAATCTGCAGCGATTTTGGAGCCTAAGAAAATAAAGACTCTCACTGTTTCCATTGTTTCCCCATCTATTTGCCATGAAGTCATGGGACCAGATGCCATGATCTTAGTTTTCTGAATGTTGAGTTTTAAACCACCTTTTCACTCTCCTTTTTCACTTTCATCAAGAGCCTTTTAGTTTTTCTTCACTTTCTGTCATAGGGTGGTGTCATCTGCATATCTGAGGTTATTGATATTTCTCCCAGCAATCTTGATTCCAGCTTGTGCTTCATCCAGCCCAGCAATTCGCATGACGTACTCAGCATTTAAGTTAAATAAGCAGGGTGACAATATATACCATTGATGTACTCCTTTTCCAATTTGGAACCACTCTGTTGTTCCATGTCTAGTTCTAACTGTTGCTTCTGGACCTGCATATGGATTTCTCAGGAGGCAGGTCAGGTGGTCTGGTATTCTCATCTCTTGAAGAATTTTCCACAGTTTGTTGGAATCCACACAAAGTCTTCAGGTGTAGCCAATAAAGCAGAGGTAGATGTTTTTCTGGAACTATCTCACTTTTTCAATGATCCAGCGGATGTTGGCAATTTGATCTCTGGTTCCTCTGCCTTTTCTAAAACCAGCTTGAACATCTGGAAGTTCACAGTTCATGTACTGTTGAAGCGTGGCTTGGAGAATTTTGAGTATTACTTTGCTAATGTGTGAGATGAATGCAGTTGTGCAGTAGCTTGAGCATTTTTTGGCATTGCCTTTCTTTGGGATTGGAATGAAAACTGACCTTTTCCAGTCCTATGGCCACTGCTGAGCTTTCCAAATTTGCTGGCATATTGAGTGCAGCACTTTCACAGCATCATCTTTGAGGATTTGAAATAGCTCCACTGGAATTCCATCACCTCCACTAGCTTTGTTCATAGTGATGCTTCCTAAGGCCCACTTGACTGTGCATTCGAGGATGTCTGGCTCTAGGTGAGTGATCACACCATTGTGGTTATCTGGGTCATAAAGATCTTTTTTTATAGTTATTCTGTGTATTATTGCCACCTCCTGTTAATATCTTGTGCTTCTGATAGGTCCATACCATTTCTGGCCTTTATTGTCCCCATCTTTGCAAGAAATGTTCCCTTGATATCTCTAATTTTCTTGAAGAGATCTCTAGTCTTTCCCATTCTGTTGTTTTTCTCTATTTCTTTGCATTGATCACTGAGGAAGGCTTTCTTATCTCTCCTTGCTATTCTTTTGAACTCTGCATCCAAACGGGTATACTTTTCCTTTTCTCCTTTGCCTTTTGCTTCTCTTCTTTTCACAGCTATTTGTAAGGCCTCCTCAGACAACCATTTTGCCTTTTTGCATTTATTTTCCTTGGGGATGGTCTTGATCCCCACCTCCTGTACCATGTCACAGAACCTCAATCCGTAGTTCTTCAGGCACTCTATCAGATCTAATCCCTTGAATTTTTGTCACTTCCACTGTATTAATCGTAAGGGATTTGATTTAGATCATACCCAAATGGTCTAATGGTTTTCCTTTTCTTCAACTTAAGTCTGAATTTGGTGATAAGGAGTTCATGATCTGAGCCACAGTCTGCTCCCAGTCTTGTTTTTGCTGACTGTATAGAACTTCTCCATCTTTGGCTGCAAAGAATATAATCAGATTTCAGTATTGACCGTCTAGTAATGTCCATGTGTAGAGTCTTCTCTTGTGTTGTTGGAAGAGTGTGTTTGCTATGACCAGTGCATTCTCTTGGCAAAACTCTATTAGCCTTTGCCCTGCTTCATTCTGTACTCCAAGGCCAAACTTGCCTGTTACTCCAGGTGTCTCTTGACTTCCTAATTTGCATTCCAGTCCCCTATAATGAAGAGCAAATTTTTCGAGGGGTGTTAGTTCCAGAAGATCTTGAAGGTCTTCATAGAACCATTCAACTTCAGCTTCTTCAGCATTACTAGTTGGGGCATAGACTTGGATTACTGTGATATTGAATGGTTTCCTTGGAAACAAACAGATATCATTCCGTCGTTTTTGAGATTGCACCCAAGAATTGCATTTTGGACTCTTCTATTGACTATGAGGGCTACTTTCTTCTAAGGGATTTCTACCCACAGTAGTACATATAATGGTCATCTGGGTTAAATTCACTCATTCCAGTCCATTTTAGTTCACTGATTCTTAAAATGTCGATGTTCACTCCTGCCATCTCCTGTTTGACCACATCCAATTTACGTTGATTCCAGGTTCCAATGCAATATTGTCCTTTAGAGTATCAGACTTTACTTCCATCACCGGTTACATCTGCAACTGGGTGTTGTTTTTGCTTTGTCTCCGTAACTTCCGGAGAAGGCAATGGCACCCCACTCCAGTACTCTTGCCTGGAAAATCCCATGGATGGAGGAGCCTGGTAGGCTACAGTCCATGGGGTCGCTAAGAGTCGGACACGACTGAGCGACTTCACTTTCACTTTTCCCTTTCATGCACTGGAGAAGGAAATGGCAACCCACTCCAGTATTCTTGCCTGGAGAATCCCAGGGAAGGCGGAGCCTTGTGGGCTGCCGTCTATGGGGTCGCACAGAGTCGGACACGACTGAAGCGACTTAGCAGCAGCAGCAGCCGTAACTTCATTCTTTCTCCATCTTTGGCTGCATCTTTCTTTGTAGCCAAAGATGGAGAAGCTCTATACAGTCAGCAAAAACAAGACCAGGAGCTGACTGTGACTCAGATCATGAACTGCTTATTGCCAAATTAAGACTTAAATAGAAGAAAGTAGGGAAAACCACTAGATTGTTCAGGTATGACCTAAATCAAATCCATCACAATTATACAGTGGAAGTGACAAATAGATTCAAGGGATTAGATCTGACAGACAGAGTGCCTGAAGAACTATGGATAGAAGTTCATGACATTGTACAAGAGACAGGGATTGAGACCACCTCGAAGAAAAAGAAGTGCAAAGAGTCAAAATGGTTGTCTGAGGAGGCCTTACAAATAGCTGTGAAAAGAAGGGAAGTGAAACGCAAAGGAGAAAAGGAAAGACATTCCCATTTGAATGCAGAGTTCCAAAGAATAGCTAGGAGAGATAAGAAAGCCTTCCTCAGTGATCAGTGCAAAGAAATAGAGGAAAACAATAGAATGGGAAAGACTAGAGATCTCTTCAAGAAAATTAGAGATACCAAGGGAACTTTTCATGCAAAGATGGGGACAATAAAGGACAGAAATGGTATGGACCTAACAGAAGCACAAGATATTAAAAGAGGTGGCAAGAATACACAGAAGAACTATACCAAAAAGATGTTCATGACCCAGATAACCACGATGGTGTGATGACTCACCTAGAGCCCGACATCCTCGAATGCGAAGTCAAGTGGGCCTTAGGAAGCATCACTATGAACAAAGCTAGTGGAGGTGATGGAATTCCAGTTGAGCCATGTCAAATCCTAAAAGATGAAGCTGTGAAAGTGCTGTACTCAATATGCCAGCAAATTTGGAAAACTCAACCGTGGCTATAGGACTGGAAAAGGTCAGTTTTCATTCCAATCCCAAAGAAAGGCAATGCCAAAGAATGCTCAAACCATGGCACAATTGCACTCATCTCACATGCTAGTAAAGTAATACTCAAAATTCTCCAAGCCAGGCTTCAACAGTACGTGAACCGTGAACTTCCAGATGTTCAAGCTGGATTTAGAAAAGGGATCTGTGTCTGGCTTTGGTATTAATAACGGTGACCTCATAGAATGAGTTTGGCAGTTTGCCTTCCTTTGCATTTTTCTGAAAGAGTTTGAGTAGGATAGATGTTAGATCTTTTCTAAATTTTTGGTAGAATTCACCTGTGAAGCCATCTGGTCCTGGGCTTTGTTCGTTGGAAGATTTTTTATTACAGTTTCGATTTCCATGCTAGTGATGGGTCTGTTAAGATTTTCTATTTCTTCCGAATTCAGTTTTGGAAGGTTATATTTTCCTAAGAATTCATCCATTTCTTCCAAGTTTTCCATTTTATTGGCATATAGTTGCTGATAGTAGTCTCTTATGATTTTTGTATTTCTGTGTTGTCTGTTGTGATCTCTCCATTTTCATTTCTAATTTTTTTGATTTGATTCTTCTCCCTTTTTTTCTTGATGAGTTTGGCTAATGGCTTGTCTGTTTTATTTATCTCCTCAAAGAACCAGCTTTTAGTTTTGTTGATTTTTGCTATAGTCTCCTTTGTTTCTTTTTTATTTATTTCTTCTCTAATTTTTATGATTTCTTTTCTTCTACTAACCCTGGGGTTCTTCATTTATTCTTTTTCTAGTTGCTTTAGGTGTAAAGTTAAGTTATTTACTTGATTTTTCTCTTGTTTCTTGAGGTAAGCTTGTATTGCTATGAACCTTCCCCTTAGCACTGCTTTTACTGAATCCCATAGGTTTTGGGTTGTTGTGTTTTCATTTTCATTTGTTTCCATGCATATTTTGATTTCTTTTTTGATTTCTTCTGTGATTTGTTGGTTATTCAGAAGTGTGTTGTTTAGCCTTCATATGTTTGTATTTTTAATAGGTTTTTTTTCCTGTAGTTGACATCTAATCTTACTGCATTGTGATCCAAAAAGATGCTTAAGATGATTTCAATTTTCTTGAATTTACCAAGGCTAGATTTATGGCCCAGGATGTGGTCTATCCTGGAGAAGGTCCCTTGTGCACTGAGAAAAAGGTAAAATTCATAGTTTTGGGGTGAAATATTCTATAGATATCAATTAGGTCTAACTGGTCCATTGTATCATTTAAAGTTTGTCTTTCCTTTCTAATTTTCTGTTTGGTTGACTTATCCACAGGTGTGAGTGGGGTATTAAAGTATCCCACTATTATTGTGTTACTGTTAATTTCCCCTTCCATACTTGTTAGCATTTGCCTTATATATTATGCTGCTCCTATGTTGGGTGCATATATATTTTTAATTGTTTTATCTTCTTCTTGGATTGATCCTTTGATCATTAAGTAGTGTCCTTCTTTGTCTCTTTTCACAGCCTTTGTTTTAAAGTCTATTTTATCTGATATGAATATTGCTACTTCTGCTTTCTTTTGGTCTCCATTTGCATGAAATATCTTTTTTCCAGCCTTTCACTTTCAGTCTGTATGTGTCCCTTGGTTTGAGGTGGGTCTCTTGTAGACAGCATAATGAATGCTGATACAGAAACAAGACCTGTATCTATTCAGCCAGTCTTTGTCTTTTGGTTGGGGCATTGAATCAATTTACATTTAAGGTAATTATTGATAAGTATGATCCCATTGCCACTTTGTTGTTTTGGGTTTGAGTTTATAAACCTTTCCTATGTTTCCTAACTAGAGAAGATCCTTTAGTATTTGTTGAAGGGCAGGTTTGGTCATGCTGCATTCTCTCAGCTTTTGCTTGTCTGTAAAGCTTTTGATTTCTCCTTCATATTTGAATGAGATCCTTGCTGGGTATAGTAATCTGGGTTGTAGGTTTTTCTCTTTCATTACTTGAAGTATGTCTTGCCATTCCCTTCTGGCCTGAAGAGTTTCTATTGAGAGATCAGCTGTTATCCTTATGGGGATCCCCTTGTGGGTTAATTGTTGTTTTTCTCTTGCTGCTTTTAATATTTGTTCTTTGTGTTTGATCTTTGATAATTTGATTAATATGTGGCTTGGGGTGTTTTGTCTTGGGTTTATCCTGTTTTGGACTCTCTGGGTTTCTTGGACTTGGATGACTATTTCTTTCCCAATTTTAAGGGAGTATTCAACTATTATCTCCTCAAGTATTTTCTCATGCCCTTTCTTTTTGTCTTCTTCTTCTGGGACTCCTATGATTCAAATGTAGGGCATTTAACATTGTCCCAGAGGTCTCTGAGGTTGTCCTCATTTCTTTTAATTCTTTTTCCTTTTTTCCATTCTGCTTCATTTACTTCCACCTCACTTATCCTATCTTCTGCCTCAGTTATTCTACTGTTGGTTCCCTCCAGAGTGCTTTTGATCTCAGTTATTGCATTCTTCATTATTGATTGACTTTTTAAAAATTTCTTCTAGGTCTTTGTTAAACATTTCTTGCATCTTCTCAATCCTTGTCTCTAGTGTATTTATCTGTAACTCCATTTTGTATTCAAGATTTTGGATCATCTTTACTATCATTATTCTGAATTCTTTTTCAGGTAGACTCCCTATCTCCTCCTCTTTTGTTTGGTTTGGTGGGTATTTATCATGTTCCTTTACCTGCTGAATATTTTTCTGCCCTAATACCAAAACCAGACAGGAGGCCACAAAAAAGATACAGGCCAATATCACTGATGAACATAGATGCAAAAAACCTTAACAAAATTCTAGCAAACAGAATCCAACAACTTATTAAAAAGATCATACACCATGACCAAGAGGTCTTTATCCCAGGGATGCAAAGATTCTTCAATATTCACAAATCAATCAATATGATACACCACATTAACAAATTGAAAGGTAAAAAACATATGATTATCTCAATAGATGCAGAGAAAGCCTTTGACAAAATTCAACATCCATTTATGATAAAAACCCTCCAGAAAGCAGGCATAGAAGGAACATACCTCAATATAATAAAAGCCATATATGATAAACCCACAGCAAACATTATTCTCAATGGTGAAAAATTGAAAGCATTTCCCCTGAAGTCAGGAACAAGACAAGGGTGCCTGCTTTCACCACTACTATTCAACATGGTTTTGGAAGTTTTAGCCACAGCAATCAGAGAAGAAAAAGAAAGCAAAGGAATTCAGATTGGAAAAGAAGAAGTAAAACTCTCACTGTTTGCAGATGGCATGATCCTCTACATAGAAAACCCGAAAGACTCCACCAGAAAATTACTAGAGCTAATCAAAGAATTTAGTAAAGTTGAAGGATATAAAATTAACACACAGAAATCCCTTGTATTCCTATACACTAATGATGAGAAAACAGAAAGAGAAATTAAGGAAACAATTCCATTCACCATTGCAATGAAAAGAATAAAATACTTAGGAATAAATCTACCTAAAGAAACAAAAGACCTGTATATAGAAAACTATAAAACACTAATGAAAGAAATCAAAGATGACACAAATAGATGGAGAAATTTATCATGTTCATGAATCAGAAGAAGCAGTATAGTGAAAATGAGTATACTACCCAAAGCAATCTATAGATTCAAAGCAATCCCTATCAAGCTACCAATAGTATTTTTCACAGAACTAGAACAAATAATCTCACAATTTGTATGGAAATACAAAAAGCCTCTAATAGCCAAAGCAATCTTGAGAAAGAAGAATGGAACTGGAGGAATCAACCTGCCTGACTTCAGGCTCTACTACAAAGCTACAGTCATCAGATAGTATGGTACTGGCACAAACACAGAAATATAGATCAATGGAACAAAATAGAAAGCCCAGAGATAAATCCACGCACCTATGGACACCTTATCTTTGACAAAAGAGGCAAGAATATACAATGGAGAAAAGACAATCTCTTTAACAAGTAGTGCTGGGAAAACTGGTCAACCACTTGTAAAAGAATGAAACTAGAACACTTTCTAAAACCATACACAAAAATAAACTAAAATGGATTAAAGATCTAAATGTAAGGCCAGAAACTATAAAACTGTTAGAGGAAAACATAGGCAAAACACTCTCTGACATAAATCACAGCAGGATCCTTTATGACCCACCTCCTAGAGTAATGGAAATAAAAGCAAAAATAAACAAATGGGACCTAATTAAACTTAAAAGCTTTTGCACGATGAAGGAAACTATAAGCAAGGTGAAAAGACAGTCTTCAGAATGGGAAAAATAATAATAGCAAATAAGCAACTGACAAAGAATTAATCTCAAAAATATACAAGCAGCTCATGCAGCTCAATACCAGAAAAATAAATGACCCCATCAAAAAATAGGCCAAAGAACTAAAAAGACATTTCTCCAAAGAAGACATACAAATGGCTAACAAACACATGAAAAGATGCTCAACATCACTTATTATCAGAGAAATGCAAATCAAAACCACAATGGGGTACCATCTCATGCTGGTCAGAATGGCTGCTATCAAATAGTCTTCAAACAATAAATGCTGGAGAGGTGGGGAGAAAAGGAAACCCTCTCACTGTTGGTGGGAATGCAGACTAATACAGTCATTATGGAGAACAGTGTGGAGATTCCTTAAAAAACTGGAAATAGAGAGGACTGTGGCAAGATGGCGGAGGAATAGGACGGGGAGACCACTCTCTCCTCCACAAATTTATCGAAAGAACATCTGAACGCGACCAAACTTCACAAAACTACTTCTGAAGGCTGGCAGAGGACGTCAGGCTTCCACAATGACAGCCCATTATCTTCAAAAGAGGTAGGAGAAATTATGAAAGATAAAAAGACAAAAGAGTTAGGGACGGAGACGCGTCCCGGGGAGGGAGTCGTAAAAGAGGAGGAATTTCCAAGCACCAGGAAACCCTCTCACCGGCGGGTGTGGGGGAAGATTTCTTATCTCGGAGGGCAATGTAACTGGGAGGAAAAAATAAATAAAATCCACAGATTACGTGCCTAAAGCAACTCCCAGCAAAGACCCCCAGACGCTCGCATCATCCGCCACCAGCAAGTGGGGGCTGAACGGAGAGGAGCGGGCGGCACTGCCTAGGGTAAGGACTGGCCCGAGTGCCCCGAGGGCAATCTGAGGGAGCTAACGTGAGATAGTAACCTAAACTGTGGGACAGCCAGAGAGAGAGAACTATCCCGTGAAAAGCCCAACTCTAAGGCACTGCCGGCCCGCTCACAGAACAAAGGACTGAGCGATACCAGAGGAGAGCTAGCCGGCTGCGGACCGCCCCATCCCCCGCCGGACACAGCGGGCAGGCGGGGCCCGCCAGAGCCGGAAAGGGGCAAACTCGGCCCCAGAGAGGGCACCCCCTACCAAACTGCAAACAGGCTCCCAGTTTCTAAGCAAAGACTGCCTGAGATCCCGGAGGGTCGACAGCCGCCAGGAGGGTTGCAGCCAGAGACCAGCTCCCCAGAACCGACACAAAGCACACCGGAGCCGGGCGCGCCCGTAAACCGAGGAGGGGACCAGGGAGGTGATAAGCCGCACCGCCCCAACAGGGGGGAGCGCGCTCGCCAAACTCCTGGCCGCCTGAGCAGCTCCGACCTGGAACGGCACAAGCCGTGGGCGAAACCGAGTCTGCGCCTTTGTGGAGTAACCGAGAGCCTGAACCTGAGCGGCTTAGACCTGGGAAGTGCATGCATCTCAGGGCCCACTCCCCGGCCCACTCCCCGGCGGAGTAACCTGAAGCCTGAGCAGGGTAGACGGGGAAAGCACACACGCCGTGAGCGGGGGCGAACCCAGTGCGGCCGAGACACTGCGAGCTCACCACACACACGCCAGATTTGCAGTGTTCCTTCCTCCCCACAGCACGATTGAACAAGCGAACCTAAAGAGATCACCTCCACCGCTTTGTTGCAGGGCGGAAATTAGATACTGAAGAGATCTCCAAACAGAAGCCAAATAAACAGAGGGAAGCGCTTAGGAAGGGACAGGCCAACAGATTAAAATCCCTGTAGTTAATACCGACTGCATTGAAAAGGACCTATAGATCTTGAAAAGTATAAGCAGGAATAAGGATCTATCTGAAACTGAGCAGATCCCACACTGCTCACAACAGCTCCAGAGAAAGTCCGGGATATATATATTTTTACTAATATTATTTTTTTTTTTTTAATTTTTTTTTAAATTAAAAAAAAATTTTTTCTCTTCTTTCCTTTTTCTTCAAGTCCTCTATTACACCTTTAACTTTCATTTTCATAACCCACTATTAGCTTGCAAAAAAAAAATACCTTTTGTGTTTTCTTTTTTTAATGTTTTTTCCTGTTTTACTTTTTTTTTTACTGTTTTACTGTTTTTTTTTCTTTTTACTCTGTTTCCTTTTTTCTTTTTTTTTATATTGTAAGTTTTATAAGAGTCTAACCTCTACTCTAGATTTTTAATCTTTGTTTTACATATTTGATATCAATTTTGTACATTTAAGAACCCAATCTTTAGGACCCATTTTTACTCAGGAGTGTGATCACTGGCCTGATCACTCTCTCCCCCTATTGATGCTCTTTCTTCTCCCCCAGGGAACCTCTATCTCCCACCCTCCTCCTTCTCTTCTCAACCCAATTCTGTGAATCTCTGAGGGTGATCTGGGTACCAGAGAACACTTCAGGAACAGGATACTGCCCAGATCTCTCTCTCCCCTCTTGATTCCTCCCTTTCTACTCATGCTCACCTCTATTACCTTCCTCCCCCCTCTCTAAGTGTCTCTGTGAACCACTCTGAGGGTTCCAAACTGTGGAAAGCACAGAGGGAAGTGCTTACTGGCTAGATTGCTCTCTACATTTGAATTCCCCTCTTCCCCTCCTGGTCACCTCAACCCCCCCCCCACCTCATCTCTCCATGTAACTCAGTGAACCTTTCTGGGTATCCCTCACTGTGGAGAATCTTTTCACCATTAACCTAAAAGTTTTATTATTGAGGCTGTATGGAAGGAGAAGTCTTGAGGCTACTGCAAGAATAAGACTGAAAGCCAGGGGAAACATTAATTAATAAGAGACCATCCAATAGCCTCCATATATACACTGAAACCAAGCTCCACCCAAGAGCCAATAAGTTCCAGAGCAAGACATACCACGCAAATTCTCCAGCAACGCAGGAACATAGACCTGAGCATCAATATACAGGCTGCCCAGAGGCACACCAAATCCATAGACATCTCCAAAATTAATACTGGTCACTCCATTGCACTCTAGAGAGCAGAAATCCAGCTCCACCCACCAGAACACCGACACAAGCTCCCCCAACCAGGAAGCCTTGACAAGCCACCTGTCCAACCCCAACCACAGTGAGGAACCTCCACAATAAAGAGGAACTTCATACTACCAGAATACAGAAGGGCCACGCCTAACACAGCAATCTAAACAAGATGAAAAGGCAGAGAAATACTCAGCAAGTAAAGGAAAATGAGAAATGCCCACAAAACCAAACAAAAGAGGAGGAGATAGGGAATCTATCTGAAAAAGAATTTAGAATAATGATAATAAAAATGATCCAAAATCTTGAAAGCAAAATGGAGTTACAGATAAGTAGCCTGGAGACAAAGATTGAGAAGATGCAAGAAATGTTTATCAAGGACTTAGAAGAAATAAAAAGGAGTCAATATAGAATGAATAATGAAATAAAGGAGATAAAAGACACTCTGGAGGGAACCAACAGTAGAATAACGGAGGCAGAAGAGAGGATAAGTGAGGTAGAAGATAGAATGATGGAAATAAACGAAGCAGAGAGGAAAAAAGAAAAAAGAATCAAAAGAAATGAGGAAAACCTCAGGGACCTCTGGGACAATATGAAACGCCCCAACATTCGAATCATAGGAGTCCCAGAAGAAGAAGATAAAAGGAAAGGCCATGAAAAAATACTCGAGGAGATAATAGTTGAAAATTTCCCTAAAATGAGGAAAGAAATAGTCACAGAAGTCCAAGAAACCCAAAGAGTTCCAAACAGGATAAACCCAAGGCGAAACACCCCAAGACACATATTAATCAAATTAACAAAGATCAAACACAAAGAACAAATATTAAAAGCAGCAAGGGAAAAACAACAAATAACACACAAGGGGATTCCCATAAGGATAACAGCTGATCTTTCAATAGAAACCCTTCAGGCTAGAAGGGAATGGCAGGACATACTTAAAGTAATGAAAGAGAATAATCTACAACCCAGATTACTGTACCCAGCAAGGATCTCATTCAGATATGAAGGAGAATTCAAAAGCTTTACAGACAAGCAAGAGCTGAGGGAATTCAGCACCACCAAACCAGCTCTCCAACAAATGCTAAAGGATCTTCTCTAAACAGGAAACACAGAAAGGATGTTTCAACACGAACTCAAAACAACAAAGTAAATGGCAACGGGATCATACTTATCAATAATTACCTTAAATGTAAATGGGTTGAATGCCCCAACCAAAAGACAAAGGCTTGCTGAATGGATACAAAAACAAGACCCCTATATATGCTGTCTACAAGAGACCCACCTCAAAACTAGGGACACACACAGGCTGAAAGTGAAGGGATGGAAAAACATATTTCATGCAAACGGAGACCAAAAGAAAGCAGGAGTCGCAATACTCATTTCAGATAAAATAGACTTTAAAATAAAGGATGTGAAAAGGGACAAAGAAGGACACTACATAAAGATCAAAGGATCAATCCAAGAAGAAGACGTAACAATCATAAATATATATGCACCCAACATAGGAGCACCACAATATATAAGGCAAATACTAACAAGTATAAAAGGGGAAATTAACAATAACACAATAATAGTGGGAGACTTTAATACTCCACTCACGCATATGGATAGATCAACTAAACAGAAAATTAACAAGGAAACACAAACTTTAAATGATACAATAGACAAATTAGATTTAATTGATATTTACAGGACTTTCCACCCCAAAACAATCAATTTTACCTTTTTCTCAAGTGCAGATGGAACTTTCTCCAGGATAGATCACATCCTGGGCCATAAATCTAGCCTTGGTAAATTCAAAAAAATTGAAATCATCCCAGCCATCTTCTCTGACCACAATGCAGTAAGATTAGACCTCAAGTACAGGAAAAAAACTATTAAAAATTCCAACATATGGAGGCTAAACAACACGCTTCTGAATAACCAACAAATCACAGAAGAAATCAAAAAAGAAATCAAATTATGCATAGAAACGAATGAAAATGAAAACACAACAACCCAAAACCTATGGGACACTGTAAAAGCAATACTAAGGGGAAGGTTCATAGCAATACAGGCGTACCTCAAAAAACAAGAAAAAAATCAAATAAATCAACTAACTCTACACCTAAAGCAACTAGAGAAGGAAGAAATGAAGAACCCCAGGGTCAGTAGAAGGAAAGAAATCTTAAAAATTAGGGCAGAAATAAATGCAAAAGAAACAAAAGAGACCAAAGCAAAAATCAACAAAACTAAAAGCTGGTTTTTCGAGAAGATAAACAAAATTGACAAGCCATTAGCCAGACTCATCAAGAAACAAAGGGAGAAGAATCAGATCAACAAAATTAGAAATGAAAATAGAGAGATCACAACAGACTCCACAGAAATACAAGGGATCATAAGAGACTACTACCAACAGCTATATGCCAATAAAATGGACAACTTGGAAGAAATGGACAAATTCTTAGAAAAGTATAACTTTCCAAAACTGAACCAGGAAGAAATAGAAGATCTTAACAGACCCATCACAAGCACGGAAATCGAAACTGTAATCAGAAATCTTCCAGCAAACAAAAGCCCAGGACCAGATGGCTTCACAGCGGAATTCTACCAAAAATTTAGAGAAGAGCTAACACCTATCCTACTCAAACTCTTCCAGAAAATTGCAGAAGATGGTAAACTTCCAAACTCATTCTATGAGGCCACCATCACCCTAATTCCAAAACCTGACAAAGATGTCACAAAAAAGGAAAACTACAGGCCAATATCACTGATGAACATAGATGCAAAGATCCTTAATAAAATTCTAGCAAACAGAATCCATCATCATATTAAAAAGATCATACATCATGACCAAGTGGGCTTTATCCCAGGAATGCAAGGTTTTTTTAACATCCACAAATCAATCAATGTAATACACCACATTAACAAATTGAAAGAAAAAAACCATATGGTTATCTCAATAGATGCAGAAAAAGCCTTTGACAAAATTCAGCATCCATTTATGATAAAAACCCTCCAGAAAGCAGGAATAGAAGGAACATACCTCAACATAATAAAAGCTATATATGACAAACCCACAGCAAACATTATCCTCAATGGTGAAAAATTGAAAGCATTTCCCCTAAAGTCAGGAACAAGGCAAGGATGCCCACTTTCACCACTACTATTCAACATAGTTTTGGAAGTTTTGGTCACAGCAATCAGAGCTGAAAAAGAAATAAAAGGAATACAGATAGGAAAAGAAGAAGTAAAACTCTCACTGTTTGCAGATGACAAACCTAGAAAACCCTAAAGACTCTACTAGAAAATTACTCGAGTTAATCAATGAATATAGTAAAGTTGCAGGATATAAAATTAACACACAGAAATCCCTTGCATTCCTATACTCCAATAATGAGAAAACAGAAAGAGAAATTAAGGAAACAATACCATTCACCATTGCAACAAAAAGAATAAAATACTTAGGAATATATCTACCTAAAGAAACAAAAGACTTATATATAGAAAACTATAAAACACTGATGAAAGAAATCAAAGAGGACACAAACAGATGGAGAAATATACCGTGTTCATGGATTGGAAGAATTAATGTAGTGAAAATGAGTATACTACCCAAAGCAATCTATAGATTCAATGCAATCCCTATCAAGCTACCAATGGTATTTTTCACAGAACTAGAACAAATCATCTCACAATTTGTATGGAAATATAAGAAACCTCGAATAGCCAAAGCAATCTTGAGGAAGAAGAATGGAACTGGAGGAATCAACCTGCCTGACTTCAGGCTCTACTACAAAGCCACAGTCATCAAGACAGTATGGTACTGGCACAAAGATAGAAATATAGATCAATGGAACAAAATAGAAAGCCCAGAGATAAACCCACGCACATATGGACACCTTATCTTCGACAAAGGAGGCAAGAATATACAATGGAGAAAAGACAATCTCTTTAACAAGTAGTGCTGGGAAAACTGGTCAACCACTTGTAAAAGAATGAAACTAGAACACTTCCTAACACCGTACACAAAAATAAACTCAAAATGGATTAAAGATCTAAACGTAATACCAGAAACTATAAAACTCCTAGAGGAAAACATAGGCAAAACACTCTCTGACATAAATCACAGCAGGATCCTCCATGACCCACCTCCCAGAATATTGGAAATAAAAGCAAAAATAAACAAATGGGACCTAATTAAAATTAAAAGCTTTTGCACAACAAAGGAAACTATAAGCAAGGTGAAAAGACAGCCTTCAGAATGGGAGAAAATAATAGCAAACGAAGCAACAGACAAACAATTAATCTCAAAAATATACAAGCAACTTCTGCAGCTGAATTCCAGAAAAATAAACGACCCAATCAAAAAAAGGGCCAAAGAACTAAACAGACATTTCTCCAAAGAAGACATACAGATGGCTAACAAACACATGAAAAGATGCTCAACATCACTCATTATTAGAGAAGTGCAAATCAAAACCACAATGAGGTATCATTTCACACCAGTCAGAATGGCTGCTATCCAAAAGTCTACAAGCAATAAATGCTGGAGAGGGTGTGGAGAAAAGGGAACCCTCTTACACTGTTGGTGGGAATTCAAACTAGTACAGCCACTATGGAGAACAGTGTGGAGATTCCTTAAAAAACTGGGAATAGAACTGCCATATGACCCAGCAATCCCACTGCTGGGCATATATACCGAGGAAACCAGAATTGAAAGAGATGCGTGTACCCCAATGTTCATCGCAGCACTGTTTACAATAGCCAGGACATGGAAGCAACCTAGATGTCCATCAGCAGACGAATGGATAAGGAAGCTGTGGTACATATACACAATGGAATATTACTCAGCCATTAAAAAAAATACATTTGAATCGGTTCTACTGAGATGGATGAAACTGGAGCCCATTATACAGAGTGAAGTAAGCCAGAAAGAAAAACACCAATACAGTATACTAATGCATATATATGGAATTTGAAAGATGGTAACGATAACCCTATATGCGAGACAGAATAAGAGACACAGATGCATAGAACAATTTTATGGACTCTGAGGGAGAAGGTGAGGGTGGGACGTTCTGGGAGAAGAGCATTGAAACATGTATATTATCATATGTGAAACAGAACACCATTCCATGTTCGATGCATGAGACAAGGGCTCAGGGCCGGGGCAATGGGATGACCCAGAGGGATGGGATGGGGAGGGAGGTGGGTGGGGGGTCCAGGAAGGGGAACACATGTAAACCCATGGCTGATTCATGTCAGTGTATGGCAAAAACTATTACAATATTGTAAAGTTAGAAAAAATAAAAATAAAAAATAAAATAAAATATTCACTGCTAAAAAACAACAACAACAACAACAACAAAACTGGAAATAGAACTCCCATACGACCCAGAAATCCCACTGCTAGGCATACACACCGAGGAAACCAGAATGGAAAGAGACAGGTGTACCCCAATGTTCATCACAGCACTGTTTACAATAGCCAGGTCATGGAAGCAACCTGGATGTCCATTAGCAGATGAATAGATAAGAAAGCTGTGGTACATATACACAATGGAATATCACTCAGCTTTTAAAAAGAACACATTTGAACCAGTTCTAATGAGGTGGATGAAACTGCAGCCTATTATACACAGTCAAGTAAGTCAGAAAAAAAACACCAACACAGCATATTAAGGCATATATATGGAATTTAGAAAGATGGTATCCATGACTCTATATGCAAGACAGCAAAAGAGACACAGATATAAATAACAGACTTTTGGATTCTGTGGGAGAAGGTGAGGGTGGGATGATTTAAGAGAATAAATTGAAACATGTATATTACCATATGTGAAATAGATCACCAGTCTAAGTTTGATGCATGAAACAGGCACTCAAAGTCTGTGCACTGGGACAACCCTGAGGGATGGGATGGGGAGGGAGTTGGGAAGGGGGTTCAGGATGGGGGACACATGTACACCCATGGGTGATTCATGTCAATGTATGGCAAAAACCACTATAATGTTGTAAAGTAATTAGCCTCCAATTAAAATAAATAAATTAACTTAAAAAATAGAAAAGGCAGAGGAACCAGAGATCAAATTGCCAACATCTGTTGGATCATTGAAAAAGCAAGAGAGTTCCAGAAAAACATCTACTTCTGCTTTATTGACTATGCCAAGGCCTTTGACTGTGTGGATCACAACAAACTGTGAAAAATTATTAAAGAGATAGGAATACCAGATCACCTGACCTGCCTCCTGAGAAATCTGTATGCAGGTCAGGAAGAAACAGTTAGAACTGGACATGGAACAACTGACTGATTCCAAATCAGGAAAGAAGTACATCAATGGTATATATTGTCACCCTACATATTTAACTCATATACAGGGTACATTATGAGAAATGCTGGGTTGGAAGAAGCACAAGCTGAAATCAAGATTGCTGGAAGAAATATCAATAACCTCATATGCAGATGACACCACACTAATGGCAGAAAGTGGAGAAGAATGAAAGAGCCCCTTGATGAAAGTGAAAGAGGAGAGTGAAAAAGTTGATTTAAAACTCAGCATTCAGAAAACTAAGATTATGGCATCTGGTCCCATCACTTCATGGCAAATAGATGAGGAATCAGTGGAAACAGTGACAGACTTTATTTTTGGGGGCTCCAAAATCACTGCAGATGGTGACTGCAGCCATGAAATTAAAAGACGCTTGCTTCTTAGAAGAACAGTTATTACCAAGCTAGACAGCATATTAAAAAGCAGAGATATTACTTTGCCAACAAAGGTCCATCTAGTCAAAGCTATGGTTTTTCTAGTATGCACGTATGGATGTGAGAGTTGGACTATAAAGAAAGCTGAGAGCCGAAGAATTGATGATTTTGAACTGTGGTGTTGGAGAAGACTCTTGAGAGTCCCTTGGACTGCAAGGAGATCCAACCAGGCCATCCTAAAGGAAATCAGTCCTGAATATTCATTGGAAGGATTGATGCTGAAGCTGGAGCTCCAATACTTTGGCCACCTGATGCGAAGAACTGACTCATTTCAAAAGACTCTGATGCTGGGAAGGATTGAAGAAGGGAGGAAAAGGGAAAGACAGAGGATGAGATGGTTGGATGGCATCACCAACTCGATGGACATGAATTTGAGTAAACTCCAAGAGTTGGTGATGGATGGGAAGCCTGGCATGCTGCAGTCCATGGGGTTGCAAAGAGTCGCACATGACTGAGTGATTGAAGTGAACTGAACTGAACTTCATTCTTTCCTCAGTTATTTCTCCACTGTTCTCCAGTAGCATATCGGGCACCTCCCGACCTGGGAAATTTATCTTTCAGTGTTCTATCTTTTTCCCTTTTCATACTGTTCGTGGGATTCTCAAGGCAAGAATACTGAAGTGGTATTGGGTTTGGGTTTGGGTTCTAGGACTTTGTAAATGAATAAACATCCAGCTTCTATTCCTAGGTAAGATGCAGGCTTTTGGAGAAAACCAAACGCATATGTAATTACAGAGTACCATGTGGTGTAAGCTTGACTGTATTACACATCTAGGACCAAGGGTGACCTGCAGAATCTTGAGGTCTTGTTCTGCTATGTGATGTGAGCTTTTATTGTGGACTTTACTTTGCTTACATGTAAAATGGAGACAAGAATAGCCTCTGTTTCATTGAACAGTAAAGGTTAAATAATGCGATACATGTAAAGCAATTAGAACTATGTCTGGCACATGGTATGAAAGTTAGCTATAATAAACAATTAACCTCATGATAGCTAATGACACTATGACATCAGTTATCTATTGTTTCAAGCTCAACAAAAGGAATAATGTATAGTCCAAACCCTCCCCCGTACTTTAACACATCTAAATGCCATAGAGGTAAGAATATATCATCAGAAAAGGCAGGATGATCAACTTTCCAAAATGTGATATTTTGGAAGTATTTTTCCTCAGGGTCTTATTTGAGAGCAATACTTTTCTTAGAATAGGCTTCTGACATCTTGTGCTATATATTCTAGGAGAAGCCCATAGAAACATCTGGGCACTTCCAACATCTCAGCACAAATGACATCACTAGGATTCTTATCCATCTATCCCAACATCTGGCAGAAATGACATCACTGGATTCTTATCCTTCTATCCCAACATCTGGCAGATACCAGGGTTACATTCATCTTTGTCTTCTCACCCTAGTGGTGAGTGACAAAGACCATAATTTAGCCATCTTAAATCACCAGAGCCTTGTGGATAGTAAGAGCTCATCAACTGTTGACTGATTAAATAACTGGCTTTGATGGTAGACATTGGTTTTCCTCTCCAGCATCCATTTATAATTTGGGGTCCTACTGTACTCCACACTTTCAGTTCACATGTACTGAGTGGAAAAAAACGGCAATGCCAAAGAATGTTCAAACTACATTACAGTTGTGCTCATTTCACATGCCAGCAAGGTTATACTCAAAATCCTTCAAGCTAGGCTTTAGCAGTATGTGAACCAAGAATTTCCAGATGTACAAGCAAGGTTTTGAAGAGACAGAGGAACCAGAGATCAAATTGCCAACATTCATTGGATCATGGGGAAAGCAAGGGAGTTCTAGAAAAATATCTACTTCTGCTTCATTGATTACACCAAAGCCCTTGACTGTGTGGATCACAACAAACTGTAGAAAATTCTTAAAGAAATGGGAGTACGAAATAACTTTACCTGTCTCCTGAGAAACTTGTATGTGACTCAATTGGCAACAGTTAGAATTGGAGGTGGAACAACTGACTGCTTCAAAACTGGGAAAGGAGTATGTCAAGGGTGTATATTGTCACTCTGTTTATTTAACTTATATGCAGAGTACATCATGCAAAATGCTGGGCTAAATGAATCACAAGCTGGTATCAAGATTGTTGGGAGAAATATTAACAACCTCAGATAGGCAGATGATACCACTTTAATGGCAGAAAGTAAAGAGGAACTAAAGATCCTCTTGATGAAAGTGAAAGAGGAGACTGAAGAAGCTGGCTTTAAGCTCAACATTCAAAAAATAAGATCATGGCATCCAGTTCTATCACTTCATGCCAAATATATGGGGAAAAGATGGAAGCAGTGGCAGATATTATTTTCTTGGGCTCCCAAATCACTGTGGATGGTGACTGAAGCCATGAAATTAAAAGATGCTTGCTCCTTGGAAGGAAAGCTACGACAAACCCAGATAGCATATTAAAAAGCAGAGACATCATTTTGCTGACAAAAGCCCATATAGTCAAAGCTATGGTTTTTCCAGTAGTCATGTATAGATGTGAGAGTTGGACCATAAAGAAGGCTGAACTTCAAAAAATTGATACTTTTGAATTGTGGTGCTGGAGAAGACTCTTGAGAGTCCCTTGGACTGCAAAGAGATCAAACCAGTCAATCCTAAAGGAAGTTAATCCTGAATATTCATTGAAAGGACTGATGCTGAAGCTCCAATACTTTGGCCACTTAATTTGAAGACCTGACTCATTGAAAAAGACCCTGATGCTGGGAAAAATCAAAGGCAAAAGGAGAAGGGGGTGGCAGAAGATGAGACAGTTAGACAGCATCATTGACTCAATGGACATGAATCTGAGCAAACTCTGGGAGATTGGGAGAACAGAGGAGCCTGGCGTGCTGCAGTCCATGGGATCACAAAGAGTCAGACATGACTTAGTGACTCAACAACAACAACAGTTGAGTGGAGCTCCAAACTTAAGACATCACTCACATATTCTTTTTCTTCTAGTGATAGGTTTAGGAGAGGGCACGTGACATAAACTTGTCTAGAGTTAATATATGAATTGCTGCAAATGCTGGGAAAATGGCTTTTTGTGTGTGTGTGGATTTGAACATGGAAGGTTTAATAACTACTGCAACTACCTTGTGATCACAAAGGGAGATGATTTTCAAATGTAGAGTCAACAAAAAGGCAACAGAGTGAAGAGACAGTGGAGAGAACTTTGACAGAAATAATGGAGAGATACAGAAGATACTGATACTGCCATCTGTACCTTTGGCAGCACCTTTGACTCTTCAGTTAACATAAGCTGACACATTCTGCTTTTTAATTTAAGCCAGTTTGCATCGGATATTCTTTTGCTTGCAACCAAGTGATATAACTTCTTCTGCAAAGTGCATGTTAAAATAAGTTAATTTTGTTCTACCCTCATGGCCAAAACAGTTCCTAGTTGCTATTTTTTTACTCAATTAATCAAGAAATGTTTTTCCCAGTAGTCATGTATGGATGTGAGAGTTGGACTATAAAAAAAGCTGAGCGCTGAAGAATTGATGTTTTTGAGCTGTGGTATTGGAGAAGATTCTTGAGAGTCCCTTGGCCTGCAAGGAAATCCAACCAGTCCATCCTAAAGGAAATCAGTCCTGAATATTCACTGAAATGAATATTCATTCATTTCAGCTTCGTTGAAGCTGAAACTCCAATACTTTGGCCACCTGATGCGAAGAGCTGACTCATTGGAAAAGACTCCGATGCTGGGAAAGATTGAAGGCGGGAGGAGAAGGGGACCACAGAGGATGAGATGGTTGGATGGTATCACTGACTCAATGGACATGAGTCTGAGTAAACTCCGGGAGTTGGTGATGGACAGGGAGGCCTGGCGTGCTGCAGTCCATGGGGTTGCAAAGAGTCGGACACAACTGAGCGACTGAACTGAACTGACTGAATCAAGAAATACATAACAGGCTCTAGTTATGTGGTGAGATGTCACAAAGTTTAAGCAAGTTCCTTGTCCTACAGTTCAGTTGGAATTCATCATCTCTGTATTTTCCTCTCACAAGGAATACATCTCCTTTACCCAAATAAGTTTTGATCCAGCAACTGTTCCTTTGAACTGTTCTTGGTTCTAAGCCTACCTTCCTCTACTCTGCCCTGCTGGTGGTAAGGCTCTGCTTCAGCAAACCTCCTTTACCAGCCTTCTTTGCCAGCTGGCTTCCTGTTTAATAAATGGGAAGCCTTAGGGACTGGAATGTGGGAGGGGGAGAATTCCTTCCTATTTCTAGTTCCTGAAAGTGTTGTAGCAGTAGACAACAGAAGGGGAACTGTTCTCTGCAGTTCTAATATCTGGGTTTCCTTGGTATCACTTTTTACTCTTTCTGCCTTCTAATATTTTTATAACCAATTCCTTATATTAAATACACTGTTTTTCTGATTGAACCCTGGCTGATACAGTATTTGATACTAGGAGTGGTCTCAGGAAACAGACGTTCAAATCAAGAATCTGGATTCATTTGCTTTGCACTCAGAGTCTATGGGGTCGCACAGGGTCGGACACGACTGAAGCGATTTGGCAGCAGCAGCAGCAGCAGCAGAGCTAAGCTCTTCACCAATGGACAATGGGAAGTGGTAATTTATGGAATGTGATGACATCATGATTTATTGATGACAGATGACATCATCATCTGTTCTTCTCAGGTTTAATGCCACTGGACAGCTGGCTTTTGGAGATCAAGTAACTGCTGTATGTGATCATTATGGTAGAGAAGATGACTGTAAGGAATGTAAGGTGAGATGGCTACTTCTGATGGTGCTATGATGCTTGCAGGAAAAAAATTACAAGCTCATATCTTTCCACTCAAATCATCTTTAGGGCATCAGAAGGCTCCTAAGGCTGCCCCTAAGAGTATCTCTTATTCCCTCTACCTATAGGAGACATATCTAAAACATTCAGACCCAAACTAAGCATCCACAGACTGGCCAAATCTCATATGTCAAAATTTAGGCAGTAATTTGGCAGTAATAGGACTCTGAGGAATGGGAACATTTGAGTGGACTTGGATGAAGCTGAGAATCTTGAATCTCCCAAGTATCCCTGAGCTTCCTTTGAATAAGCCTCTATTTCCTATTTGATGATACTAGCCTTCCTTTGCTTGAAAACCTGTAATGATTATATATGGAACAGTTGCCTTGCATGAAGATCCCTATTCATTTTAAACTCCTTTGCTCCCAATTTTCATGGCCTTCAGTCTTTTATCTGGAGTCAGATCCCAGCCTGCTTAGGGAGAGAAGGGTACAGTCTTGTTCAGGAGGAAGAGGGTTATACTCCAAAAGAATAACACAATTTGGTTAAATTTATATTAGAAGAAACATATCTAATATAACAGAGGGTGGATTCTAAGATATCAGACCAAGGTGAACAGAACATAACATTGGGTTGGGGCCAAATTTAGGTAGCCCTAAATCTATACTTTCAATAGATTTTTGGACTTAATGCTATGGTAAACTGTTATAATAATAGCCCTCAGAGAATCATGCCACTCTGTATATTGTGCCCTTATATAACCCCTTCCACAATGGTTTTTGGCATAGCTGTCTGACTTGCTTTGGCCAATGAGACTGGAACAGATGTGATGCAAACAGAAACCTGTAAAGCCCTTTCACGTTGGGGCTTGCCTTCTTTTTCCTGTTCTGGACCAGCTTCCATGTTGATGAAGCCTGACTAACCTGCTGGAGACACATGGCCCACTAGCAATCAGCAGCAACTCTAAGACATGTAAGGCCACCTGAGACCAGCATCTTTCAGCCAATCTGTCAAACCGCCAGGCTGACTGCAAACACATGAGTAAGCCCAGCAGAAATGTAAGGGAGAAATGCCCCAGTTGAGCCCAACCCAAATTGCTAACCTACAAAATTGTGAAAACATATGATAAACATAAGCCACTAAGTTTTGTTATACAGCAAAAGCTAGGTAAAACAAATGTATTAGTTGAGCAGCTGGGAGTGGCTCATCTTGGCTCAGAAACCTATGTTCAACAATACATTCAATGATATCGACTTGATAGAATTTCTCTGGAATAATGTATAGAAAGGATTCTAATGGCTTAGGAAGATAGGAATAATGGAGTAATTTATCATGTAACCTATGTGTCTTTCCTCACCTTGAAAGGGTCCAAGGGATGTTTCCCTCATTAAAGCATTGAGAAATGCATTAGTGAGGGAGCCCCAGCAATCTTGAATACCTCCAGGGAGCTGTTTTCTGTAGGCCAAAGTTGATGCTGGATAATGCTGCCACTGAGATGGGCTTCCTAATTTCAGTGGAGATGACTGGATCCCAGAGTGGGGGGGCTGGGAGGGCGGTGGGTGGCTGGCCTACCAAAACACTACTTGACCCGTATGATAGAAATTTGACTTATCACAACTGAGAATCAGCTTCTTGCCCAGTTCCTAGACCCAATCATTTCACAGATCTGAAGCTCCTGGTTGAAGAGGAAAACTGGACCCTTAAGAAAGGACTGTGCAACAATGCTGCAAATACTTAGTGGAGGTCTTCCTCCAAGCTATCCCTAAAGGGACATAGTCATTTACTAAGGTGTCTGTGCATTGGGAGAAATGGAAATACCCAAACTTTTCAGGTATTCCAAAACACTGCTCTGAAATCACACTAATCCTTAGGAACCCCAAATACCACTGTGATCTAATGGTCAAAATAGGGGCTTAGAGTGATCAGGTGATAAACAAAGTTTGGGTCCAGTCCAGCTCATCATGGATCCATTAAAAATGATAATTAGGAAGCCTAGTCAGCAACATATTTATGTATTTACTTATGTGTGCTCAGTCGCTTCAGTCATGTCTGACTCTCTGAGACCCTATGGGCTGTAGCCTGCCAGGCTCCTCTGTTCATGGGATTCTCCAGGCAAAAATACTCGAGTTGGTAGCCATGCCCCCCTCAGGGGGATCTTCCCTACCCAGGAATTGAACAACTCTTATGTCTCCTGCATTTGCAGGCAGGTTCTTTACCACTAGCACCACCTGGGAAGCTCATCTGTGAACAATGATGAATTTGAAAAAAGGACAGAAAATGACATGTTAACAACTATACCAAGATTATGTACAAGTCTGGACAAAGCAAATGCTAACAGAAAAAATGAAAATACTTGTGTTTGGATGATGGCGTCCTAGGTGATTTTCGCTTGTTTGGCCTTTCTCAGGTCCTCAAACTCTCCCAAATGCTGTTTTGCTTTCTTTGTAAAAGGGATTTTTTTTTTTTTTTAAGACTTAAAACTCATTTAGCTCTTCTTCTTTGAGGATTACCATTGTACAACTTTCTGGCCAATCATATTAAGGTCATAGTAAGTAAGAATGTTAAGTGTAGCCACTCTGTCCAGTGTTGTAATGAGTCTCAGAGCCAGTCATGCTTGCAGCATCGATCACATACAAGATACTGCAGGAATGACAAAATCTCACTCTTTCCCTGCCCTCTAGGAGCATATAGTCTAAGGGGACAATACAGAATGTGCTCAAATCCTCATGATTCAAAACTGAAAAAAGATAACTGTTTCAGAGAGGGACAAAGAAAACACTGTTCTGCCCAAAGCAAAGAGAGCTCATATTCAGTAGGGAAAAAACCGGAAAATATTCACTGGCAGAACTGACCTCTAAAGAAAGCATAGGGCTTTGTGAAGGCGAATTGAGGCCCCAGAAAAGAGGTGTTCTGGGTACCGGGGACAGCACAAGGCATACTAGAGGACTGGAGAGCCCCTTGACTTAGCTGGGGAATGCGGCATGTACAGGAGAGCCTGGGGACAAAACCCCTTGGCTGGAAATCCTTGGAGCACAGATCACTTTTCCCTTATGGTTAGGATTTAGGAGAAATATCCTGCAGACAGACTAGCTTAATAGTGTCCAGACATTGCCCATTTAGCAAGAAATAGTGGCTGGTACATAGGGGGATTACCAGTGGTACTTGTCATTTAACAGGTACTTACCATGTGCTGTACATGCTAAGTGCCTGATAAAGGAAGATGCTAACTGCCTTTTTTATATTACAGCTGGGCCTTCATATTGAGTTGCCACATCCAACTGAGGATTGAAAATATTAGAAAAGAATTGCAGAAAATTCCAAAAAGCAAAACTTAAATATGCTGTTCAACTATTACATAGCATTTATATTGTAGTTACAACTATTTTACTTAAGCACGTACACTGATTGGATCTTATAAGTAATCTGCAGATGATTTAAAGTAGTTGGGAGAACATGAATAGTTTACACAAAAATAAGGCACCATTTTGTATAAGGGACTTGAGCATCCACAGATTTGGTATCCGAGGGGGTCCTGGAGCCAATTCCCTGCAGATACTGAGGGAGGACTGTATTCATCTTTCAGATAAAGAAACTGATGCTTAGAGATCAGGTGATATGTACAAAGTTGTGTAATTCATATACAGTTGAGGTGGGGTTGGAATCTCTGACATCAGAGCCTTTCTTCTACCTCCTATAGTGCCTCTTTGGAAACAGTAAGAGTGAAATTAATTCTAGACCAGGAAAAAGGACTACAGGGTGTATGTAGCCAGTAAAACTCCACCTTAAATCCCATCCAGTAGGAAATAAGGACACATGGTGGGGTGTAATGAACATGGTTCCACTGTTCTAGTTCGATCCCTTCCAAGCTAATCAGGCAGCCTTAACCAAATTTCTTAATCTCTCTGTGCCTCAGTTTCCTTATCTTTAAAATGGAGACATAAATAGTGCCTTTCTTAGAGGGTTTTGAGAGAATTCATTTTAATAATATGTATAAAATGCTAGACAACATCAAGTAGGAAGTACTTGGTAAATGTTAATCATTATGGTTGTTAGGCTGTAGTGTAGAACATTTCTCACATTAGGACACAATGCCTAGTGGTCTTCTTCCCCAAAGAACCCTGAATTTTGGGATACTGGAGCTAGGGAGCCCTGTCCCAATTTGGTGTTTAAGAAAATAACCCTGATCTAGGACTAAAGATGGTGGTATTTTGACAGAAGCCATTATTCCACCAGCTTCCTATAGAATTAAATATTACCACCCAAGGATGCAGCATGCTAATCACGTATCAGTGGAGATGTGCGGCCCACATGGACAGAACTGCTTCCTCAGGGAGAAGTTCCTGTCTGCCTGCTCTGACCTCTGGACAATTAGGAGGTGCTGCTTCCCCAGCAGGGGCCCCAGACCAACACCTGGGACCTGGGAGACAGCCGTGGGACCCTGCCTTTCTAAAGAAGGCAGTTGAGTGTGCTGCAAAGGCTTTTACACCTATGGGAGCCAAGTGGCCTGATGGAACATTAAACTTACTGACCTGGATGGGCCCTGAGGAAACCACTTGGCCAAAAGCAGAACATCTGGAACATTTTGAAGAATTGAGTTTTATTCTTCAATGGTATTCTTTGCTTTTGAACAGAAGAAACTGAGATGTTACATAATTGTCGGTTACTCACTTTCACCCCCTTCATTCTCATTAACCTAAAATTATTCTTAGTTTGTGCATCAGTTAAAAGAGTTTGCTTGAAGCTCATTCATCATCTGTTATACTTGATAATGTTTACATTTGGATAGTTTATGGGTGAGCTAATGCATTGAACGTCCTAGCACAAAGAACAAATTGAACATGATCAGTCTGATGGACCACATCCAGTTACCCTCCTCCTTGACATGTGATAATGGAGTCCCACAGGATTTCTAGTACTGACCATCAGAGGCCATGGCTAGTGACCATCACTCTATCATGGACCTGGAAACTGAGCTACTGAAAGGTTAAGTTTAAAGTCCAAGAGAAGGCTAGGAAAGGAGCCTTAGTTTGGCGCTTTGATCATTATAGCTACTCATCTGAAATTTTTGCAGAAACAGCATATTAGTATAACAAAACTTAAAATGCATATGATTGGCTTAAGAAAACAAGATTTTTTGAAGGAAAGATGTAGTTTGCTTTTGCTTTTGAAATATCGTTCAACATAGTGCCATTACAAGTTAAAATCAATGCTTCGTGATTTAGATCTCAGAAAAATACTCAATGGCTTTTCTCTACAATTTGTAGTTGACCACTCTGTGCATTTCAATGCTTAAACACTTCATTAAAACAACTCAGATGTTTTCTAGCTTCCTGTAAACCATAAAACATGTCAATTATGGCTTGACTTTGTATAAAGTCCTGTCTGTGAACTCACAGTCTCAATAGGCTTGTTCTGTATCCAGAGGAAACTACACATAAAAATAACTCTACTGGCAATCTTCTGTCCATTTCTGTAACTGGAAACTTCTACTTGTCTCTGCTTCTGGAAACCACTTTGGAAACTTAAGGGGAAATAATTCCCTCTGTTTCCAGTCTGGAAGAAAGAAAGAGCCAGAGGATACTCAGTGGGGTCCAGGATCCAGTGTGGTTGTTTTCTAAAGTGCAGTAGTGTGTGTGTGGAGCCACGGGCTGTGGGGGAGAGAGCCCAGATCAGTGGAGGGGCAGTTGCCTGACTTTCCGTTATACCGTGGCGGGTGCTGCCTAGTCGTGTCGCAGTCTCCAGAATAAAGTGCTGGTTTATACAAAGACAATTGAAAAGTACAAACAACAAGCTCTGCAGGCCAGGGGATTCTTGCTCAGAGTCTAGAAGTTTCTTGAGGATGTCCTATCAGGTCACCCCAGCTCCTGAGACCACAGGTTCAAATCTGGAGAGAAAAGTTCACAAACAGAAAAATCATTTTTCTGACTAGAAAATACACAAACTCTCAAAGTCTGATTGGAGTTAAAAAAAAAAGAAAAAGCTCAAAAGGCAGCAGGGCTTAAAGCTTTCTTTCCACCCCCTTGACAATTTGCCCTAGTCCAAATCTTTAGTTTCTCTCCCCAGACTGATGGCAAGAAGCTTCTCTCCTCTGCTCTCTGAGCTGCAGGCAGCTGAGCAATACTGGAGCAAAGTTCAAGGGGCTTCCCTATTCAGACCTTTCAGAGTTCCCCATTGTGTCAGATATTTCTGTTTATTCCTGGAGATGCATTTTCCCCCACCCTACTCAGCCTGTGCACATCCTAGGACTGCATCACTGGCCTCTCTTTCCTCTGGTTTCCATTGCATTTTTTCCGTCAAGTCTTGGAGAGAGAGGAGATTGCACGGGATAGGAGAGTAAGATTGGGAGATCTTTTCCTCAGTCATCTCCTGGACAGGCTGCAGGTCCGTTTTATCCCTCTGTTAAAGCCTACAGCTCTGTGGTCTGCCCTTTCCTCCTGCGGTTTTCACCAGGCTTCTGGAACTGCTCGCTTCCCTTTCCCCTTCAGTCTGAGGATACTGGGCCCCCTGAGACTAGCAAGAGCAGGAACCAGTGTTCATCTGTATCTTTTATCATATCCTTTTATAATAAATTGATAAAACATGTAAACTATTGTCCTGAGCCCTGTGAACAGCTCTAGCAAATTAGTTGAACCCAAGAAGAAGGTCATGAGAACCTTAGATTTATAGCTGATTGGTCAGAAGTACAGGTGACAACCTGAACGTGTGACTGGCATCTGAAGTGGAGTGGGAGCACTCTTGGGAACTGAGCCCTTAACCTGTGGAATCTCATGCTATCATCAGTTAGTGTCAGAACTGAGTTACATTGTAGGACAGTCACCTTGTGATGCAGAGAATGGTTTGATGTGGGGAAAACTTCCACACATCTGGTGTCAGATATGCTTGAGTTTGATAGTAATATGAGAGTAAAAGAGGAATATAGGAGGACGACTTAAATTTTTTCCTACTCAGTATATATATGTGTATGTATATATAAAGGGTTATAAGAGAAAAGAAGAAAAAAAATTAGAACCATTGGCACAGGAAAAAGAAAAGGAGACATGTCCATGTTGCTATAATAGAATGCCAAAGCTGTGGTTGGTTCTCTGGTGGAAGTTCTTAGAGGAAAGACAAGAGAGTAAAAAAACAAAACAAAATGCAGAGATTGGACCAATTACTATATAGGTATATATAGAAAGCTGGCCTCATATTTTAATATAAGGTATATAGAAGTATATAGAGGTATACAGAAGTATACAGAAAGAGGTATACAGAAGTATATAGAAAGCTGGCCTCTTATATTTTAATCTTAACCCAAACTATGGCAATGAGAACAGTTTTTTGAGTGCCTCATCTCTAATACTTCATTGTAAGACTCTTAGATGACTAATGTGCTTAAATCATTTTTATAATTCTCCCATAGTCTACCTGACACAGAGTCTTGCAAATAGCAAACACAATACATGTTTGAGAGTGAATGCATAAATAAATAGTGTTATACTGGGGATCACAAGATCTTTTAATTTTTTTTGTCATTATTTCATCAATAAAGTCACTTAACATGCCTTAAACTCAATCTCATGATCTCTAAGTAGAGAAGTCAGGCTGCATGGTCTGGAAGGTCTAATAAAGCATGACTTGGATGACTAGAATAACTTTTTTTTTAAGGAAGCATGACACATATCTGGCCATAGCAAACACCCTCTTCCAACAACACAAAAGAAGACTCTATCTACACATGGACATCACTAGATGGTCAAAACCAAAATCAGATTGATTATATTCTTTGCAGCCAAAGATGGAGAAGCTCTATACAGTCAGCAGAAACAAGACCAGGAGCTGACTGTGGCTCAGATCATGAACTCCTTATTGCCAAATTCAGACTTAAATTGAAGAAAGTAGGGAAAACCACTAGACTGTTCAGGTATAACATATATCAAACCCTTTACGATTATACAGTGGAAGTGACAAATAGATTCAAGGGATTAGATCTAATAGACAGAGTCCCTGAAGAACTTTGGATGGAGGTTTGTGACATGGTACAGGAGGCAGTGATGAAGACCATCCCCAAGGAAAAGAAATGCAAAAAGGCAAAATGGTTGTCTGAGGAGGCCTTACAAATAGCTGTGAAAATAAGAGAAATGAAAGGCAAAGGAGAAAAGGAAAGATATACCCATTTGAATGCAGAGTTCTGAAGAATAGCAAGGAGAGATAAGAAAGCCTTCCTCAGTGATCAACGCAAAGAAATAGAGTGGAAAAATAGAATGGAAAAGACTAGAGATCTCTTCAAGAAAATTAGAGATACCAAGGGAACATTTCATGCAAAGATGGGGACAATAAAGGACAGAAATGGTATGGACCTAACAGAAGCACAAGCTATTAAGAGGAGGTGGCAAGAATACACAGAAGAACTATACAAAAAAGATCTTCATGACCCAGATAATCACAATGGTGTGATCACTCACCTAGAGCCAGACATCCTGGAATGTGAAGTCAAGTGGGCCTTAGGAAGCATCACTAAGAACAAAGGTAGTGGAGGTGATGGAATTCCAGTTGAGCCATGTCAAATCCTAAAAGATGATGTTAAAGTGCTGCACTCAATATGCCAGAAAATTTGGAAAACTCAGCAGTGGCCACGGGACTGAAAATGTCGGTTTTCATTCCAATCCCAAAGAAAGGCGATGCCAGAGAATGCTCAAATTAATGCATAATTGCACTCATCTCACACGCTACCAAAGTAATGCTCAAAATTCTCCAAGCCAGGCTTCAACATTACGTGAACCGTGAACTTCCAGATGTTCAAGATGGATTTAGAAAAGGCAGAAGAACCAGAGATCAAATTGCCAACATGTGTTGGATCATCGAAAAAGGGAGAGAGTTACAGAAAAACATCTACTTCTGCTTTATCAACTATGCCAAAGCCTTTGACTGTGTGAATCACAATAAACTGCGGAAAATTCTTCAAGAGATGGGAATACCAGACCACCTGACCTGCCTCCTGAGAAATCTGCATGCAGGTCAAGAAGTAACAGTTAGAACCAGACATGGAACAACAGAGTGGTTCCAAATCAGAAAGGAGTACATCAACAGTATATATTGTCACCCTGCTTATTTAACTTATATGCAGAGTACATCATGAGAAATGCTGGACTGGATGAAGCACAAGCTGGAATCAAGACTGCCGGGAGAAATATCAATAACCTCAGATATGCAGATGACACCATACTTATGGCAGAAAGCAAAGAAGAACTAAAGCGCCTCTTGATGACAGTGAAAGAGTGAAAAAGTTCGCTTAAAACTCAACATTCAGAAAACTAAGATCATGGCATCTGATCCCATCACTTCATGACAAATAGATGAGGAATCAATGGAAACAGTGACAGACTTTATTTTGGGGGGCTCCAAAATCACTGTAGATGGTGATTGCAGCCATGAAATTAAAAGACGCTTGCTTCTTGGAAAAAAAGTTATGACCAACTTAGACAGCATATCAAAAAGCAGAGACATTACTTTGCCAACAAAAGTCCATCTAGTCAAAGCCTTGGTTTTTCCAGTAATCATGTATGGATGTGAGAATTGGACCATAAGGAAAGCTGATAGCCGAAGAATTGATGTTTTTGAACTGTGGTGTTGGAGAAGACTCTTGAGAGTCCCTTGGACAGCAAGGACATCCAACCAGTCCATCCTAAAGGAAATCAGTCCTGAATATTCATCGGATGGACTGATGCTGAAACTGAAGCTCCAATATTTTGGCCAACTGATGCGAAGAACTGACTCATTGGAAAAGATCCTGGTGCTGGGAAGGATTGAAGGTGGGAGGAGAAGGGGATGACAGAGGATGAGATGGTTGGATGGCATCCCTGACTCAATGGATATGAGTTTGAGTAAACTCTGGGAGTTGGTGATGGACAGGGAAGCCTGGAATGCTGTAGTCCATGGAGTTGCAAAGAGTTGGACATGACTGAGTGACTGAACTGAACGGAACTGATACATATCTATGGTATCAGAATTCAGTTCTAGTCAACCAGTTATCTGATTAAGGTTAAGGGCTTGAAGGCCCATCTTGGGTGATTGAGAAGTCTGGATTTTCACAACAATAGGAATAGGCACTACCTTTCCCAGAGTTCCCTAGAAAGTTAGGGGTAGAAACATGGAGTGGAAAACCCAGCTCAGAGCAGCTGTTACTTGAATTACTGAGCCCTTCTGGGCACTCTCAAAATAATCAGGTCTCACTTTAGTCACTGTTCAGTGAGGCAAAACCAGCAAGCTCTTCCCTTCTTAGGTGGGAAGCAAGAATAATTATTTGAATAAGAGTCTTGCCAGAAGTATGTGTGACACATATCTCAATGTTCACAGCAGCACTGTTTACAACAGCCAAACATGGAAGCAACCTAAGTGTCCATTAATAGATGAATGGATACACACACACAATGGAATATTAGCCATAATATTAGCCATAAAAGAGTGAAATATTGCCATTTGCAGCAACATGGATGGACCCAGAGAATATTATACTTAACAAAGTAAGTCAAAGAAAGACAAATATCTTATGATATCACTTACATGTGGAATCCAAGAAAAAAAAAATAATACAAATGAACTTATTTACAAGACAGACTTACAGACATAGAAAACAAACATGATTACCAAAGGGGCAGGAGTGAGGGATAAGTTAACAATATGGGATTAAGAGACACTACCATATATAAAATAAACAACAAGGATTTACTGTACAGCACAGGGAACTATATTCAGTGTCTTATAATAACCTATAATGGAAAAGAATCTGAAAAACTATATATATACATATATATGTATTACTGAATCATTTTGTTGTACAACTGAAACTAGCACAATACTGTAAATCAACTATACTTCAATAAAAATTAAAATTGAAGAAATGAAATGAAATACGTCCAAAGGACATGCTCAGAGCAAGTCCCAAGACTTCATCTTCTGAGATGATAATGAGTAAGACTATGAAGGCCCAGGATTGCTTCTGGAAAGCCTAGAACCTAGCACTGTCTCCCAGTGGTGGTTTTGGGGGGTGAGGCAGAGCTAGGGTAGCAGAGACAGTGTGTCGGAGAGTGAGAGGCTGGCTGGGCCTAAGAATTTCCGGTGGGCTCTGTCCTCAGACTTCATGAAGCTGACATAGGAGTGGGAGTGACATTGTATCACTTAGCATGCTGCTGCTGCTGCTGCTAAGTCGCTTAGGTTGTGTCTGACTCTGTGCGACTTAGCATAGGAAGAAGTATTTGGTTGGCCGAAAAGTTCGTTCAGGTTTTTCCATAATATCTTACCAAAAACCCTGAACGAACTTTTTGACCAACCCATTACATTTACTGTGGAAGGAGGTACAAAGCCTGGGAGAACCTCTAGGTCAGGAGACAGCAAACTTTTTCTGTAAAGGGCAAGATTATAAAAAATTTAGATTTTTATGGGCTATATGGTCTCTGTTGCAATTACTCAACTCTACCATAAGAAGCAGAGGAACAGATGGGAAATTAGGGGGAGGGACAATATGAAAACATAAAGTATGATTAAGTTTTAATAAAAATTTTGTTTTCAAAAACAGGTGGGGATTTGACCCCCTGGCCATGGTTTGCCTACTCTTTTTTTTTATCGATACACACCAGTGGGTAGGAGAGTGTTAACTGTGGTTGATTCTCATTAACAGGTGCCTACTAAAGTATGACAAATGTTCTAGAAATCATTATAAGTTGTTCTCTTTTGAGCTGGCAAACTCAACTAAAATTGAACAAGATTTTTTAGCAGCAAGCTTTATTTGGTCAAAATCAGTCACTTTCTTTTAAACTGATCATAGAATAAACTAAATGAAGTATAGAAAAACAGATAATAAAGCAGACAAAACCAAATACCCAGTAGTTTTATTAACAGTAATATCTCACTTCATTTAATTGACTAAGTAGATATAAGATATGTACACTTGGAAGAAGCCAGGAAATAATGCTGTGACCATGCACTTAAGAGTGGTATAGACTGTGTGTACAATGCAGAGGGAAAAACAAAGAGGGCTGAACTGTAGAGAGAGACTTACAGACTAAGAAAGGGAGTACAGTTTAGTGTGTAGACATGGGCTCTGTACTGCATACTTGGGTCCATTTTCTGGCCCATACATTCACTAGTCATATGACCTTACACAAGTATCCCCTCATCTCTGAGACTGGAGATGGTGGGAGGAAGTATATACCTCATAGGGCTACTGTGAAAATTAAATGTACCTCTAGAGTGTTTAGAACAGTGGTCTGGCATTAAAACAATAATAATGCTAACTTATTATTCTATACTAAGGCAGATCCTACAAGAAGTTTGAGTTTGAGTCAGCAAAAAGGAAGGAGGAGGGCATTTCAGGCGGGAGACACAACATGAACAAAGGCACCAAAGGTAGGAATGAGCACAGCTTGGGAACAGGAAAGGGAGAAAGATGGCCTGAAAAGCCATGCAAAAGAACTCAGATCTAGTCAAGAGACAGGAGATTGGCCTGATGATGAAAACAGTGTAGGGGGAATCAGATCTTGCAGTGTGTGCTGCTGCATTCAAGGGGACTTCCCAAAGCTATCTACACATAGCCATACACATCTATCTATAGTTCTCATTGGGTGTTGGCAATGAAACAAGATATTAGATAAGTCAAATCCAGCTCTTATAATTTCTTTATTTTACTGAGAAGTAAAAATTATTTTTTCAAAAAACTTGTTTGATTTTATCAAGTAATTTCTTGGCTACAATTTTGGGGTTTTTTTACCCCCTCTAAATCTACTCAGATATTCATTACTTTAAAATATACAAAGTGGTAGATTCTGATGTCGCAGATGCCCTTTTGTTACTGAATGGTTGACAGGCAGGGAGTCGAGGGAAAAACATCTTGCTGAAATAAACAAAATATCCTAAATAGTCTACATGCAAATCTGGAGTGGCAGCTGCATGGATGAGCAGGTATTAGACAAAGCCCTGGTCATTTGGACAACTCCAGTGACCAGAAAATAGATGGCCACATACTTGTATTTTCAAAGACTCTAGGAAGTCTGACAAATTGACTTACTTCAGGCAAGAATGTCCCCCTCATTTCTTGATGCCTGTGATGGTTTATTTTATATTAATTTGGCTAGACTGCTGTGCCCAGCTATTTGGTGAAATGTTAGTCTAGATGTTGCTCTGAAGGTATTTTATATAATAGATTTAATTAAGATTTACCATCAGCTGACTTTAAATAAAGTAGATTACCTTCCATAATGTGGGTGGGCTTCATTCAATCAGTTGAAGACCTTAACAGCAACTGAGGTTTCTCAGAGAAGGAGGAATTCTGCCTCAAGATTGTGATATAAAAAAATCCTACCTGAGTTCCCAACCTGCCAGCCCTACAGATTTCATACTTTTCAGGCTAAGAATCTGCCTGTAATGCAGGAGTCATGGGTTTGATCTCTGGGTTGGGCAGATTTCCCTAGAGAAAGAAATGGCAACTCACTCCAGTGTTCTTGCCTGGGAAATCCCATGGACAGAGGAGACTGGCGGGCTACAGTCCATGGGATCGCAGAAGAGTTGGATGTGACTTAATGACTAAACAACAAATGGTTCTGTGGTTCTGTTTTTCCAGAGAAGCACGAAGTGCCCCTCATCCCCAGCAACACATTCCAAGCTTTCTTGGCTGTCCAAACACTTGGCCCCAGATTTATTCTCTTTCTTTCCCTCAAATCAGTATTTCCATGTCCTCTTCCCTCTTCTTCCCAGGGGATGTTATTCCAAATGTTAAATCAGTTCTCAATAAAGAGTTAATAACTGATAAGCAACTTTTTAGGGAAGAACTTAAAAAAAAGCATCTACTGAAAATCTAACACATTTGTATCTGTTTTGACAAAACCATAATACATTATACTAAATAAAAATAATTTTTCCTTTAATACTTCATCGCTAGTGATCATTAACCAAGTTCTCTATTTTATGTAGTTCTAAACATGATTAGAAAGACTTTGATCAATCTGAAAATAACTTTGAATGCAATCAAAACAAGTACTAATAGACCATAAAATAATGTCATGTACGTATGTACATGATAAAGATGAAAAGAAATACAATTTTTTTAATGAAAAACATCCCCTCCACATTTGTCATTAAATGGCCAAGGTCCTCAACTCTTCTCACCCTGCACCCAAGGCAGACATTATTCATCCATCTATCACCACAGTTTGCATCTAGAAATGGTCTCCTAAACTATCCTCATCTTTGCTCCAAGCATTCCCCGCACCTGACATGAGGCTTGTTTGCCCTCCTGGATTTGATCTAACTTTCTCAATTTACAGATGACAAAACTGGAAGCACAGAGAAGAGGCAGCTCTCACCTAAGATTATGTAGCTAGATCACAGAAAAATTTAAATCTAAATTGTCTTGAATTTTAATTGTGACCTCTTTAAATAGATATTTCAGGTATAAAATAAAGAGAATAATGTAATGAACATCTGTATATCCACTACTCAGTTCAGGAGGTTAAATTTGATGTTTATCATTTCCATGCTATTTTTGTACTTCTTTTGTACTTTGTACATATGACTGTTTCCCATATATACTACTTAGGGTTGTTTGCATGTTTCTGAACTTTCTGTCATTGCTAATATGCTATCTATGTCTTTCTGCATCTATCTTTCCTCTCAAAATTATATTGTTCAGATTTATTCATCTCAAAAATACATCTAGTTTTGGTGCTTTCATTTTAATTATTGTCTAGTTATCTTATTCATCTTTTCTCTTTTTGATTCATATTTGATCATTTCTAATTTGTTGCTGTTATAGGTACTAGTACCAAGTACATTCCTATCTGTGTCTTCTATGATATATATCTAACTGGTCCTGACCTCTTACTGTACCACCTACTCTTAGGTAAGTGTCAAGGAGGAGTGAGGGAGGAAGAGGAGAATCATCACTCTCTCACCTCCCTGACTCTTCCTTCCTCCAGGTTAAAAGGTAGAGCTGGTGAGTAAATAATTGTGGAGGGGCAGTAGGTCAGGCAGGGGATAGAGAAAATGAATCCCATTTCTTTAATTTGACTTTTGATCAAGATAGTTACTTTTATTTTGAATTTCAGACAACCATTAAAAGAGACTATGAGATTTTTCTGTTTATAAGGAGCTCTACTGGTTAAAAATGACTGTGATACACTCACTTTATAACAGTGCAATATTCAGATCACGTGGCAGGTCACAGGAGAGACATTTAGGCTGGCAGCAAGCCTTTGAGTAATCAGTTTCTCAAATAGGTGTTTCTGCCTTCATTACTCAGATTCTAAACTCTTCCCTTACAATATTATGTTTGAGGAAAGGACTTGAAAACTGATCGACAGGCTCAATTAACCTACAGGCACATCTTGTTTAGTTTGTTTGCTATTTGAAATGCTTTCAGCTAGCATTTAATAATTAAGATGTTTTATATAAAAATCTGGATTTCCATCTTCTCTGGCAATGTAAGGCTAGCGCTAAACTGACAGGGAAAATGCTCTCCAATTTGTCAAAATCCCTCCCCTCCCCCATTCCCTATCTGGTTATACTAGACAGTTTTTACTCATTTCATCACTGGCCTGATGGGCATCTGAGTTTATTACTTCCGTGCTCAAGGTTTCCACTATTTCTTCCTTATGCTGAGCAGCTGAAGGAGTCATTTATTCAAACATTTTGACCTCATGAAATTCAGCAAATATTGGGCCTCTCTCATGAGAACTCACCTGGAGGTCAAGGAGATCAATTTATAGGAATACGGGATTTTTGTTTCCCAAGAAACAAATGCTTGTATTAGAACTGCTAGTGTTGATCTGAAAGTTTTCTCATGATTCAGAAAAGCCTAGGTAATGGGATGTCAAGCACAGCTGGCTTAGGCTGCATTCTTCCCTGGCACTGGGTCCAGGAATGAGTCTACAGCGACAGGATGTATTTTCAAGGATCCCTTTCAGGGAAGTGGTGGAGTCAGGGAGGGTGCAGGAGCCTCTTTTCATTTCATTTTTTTAAGTCATATTTTGTGCTTATGAGCTGCCATGTGTGATAGATAAGCCAAATGCAGACCCTGGTATTTTAAGGTCTTCTAGGGTTATTTTCACAATCGGTATCCCTGGTATCTGGGGAATATATTCAAAACAATTCAAAAGTAAACAGTTCTAAAATATTCTGAGCAGCTGATAATACATAGTTATTTAGAAATGTCTACGAATTGCCTATCATTATTTTGGTGAACTCATAAAGTCATGAGTGACACCATGTGATCCCTATATTACAGGCAAAGGCAGCTTTCCCAAGAGAGCCAGAAATACCTATTTTACAATGTGACCTAGATCTGTAGATCTCCAACAGACCACTTCCCCATTGTCTATGCTTTTCATCCGATGAAGCTGAATGGTTTCAGCAACCCTGCTTCTCCCGACTTCTAGATCACATCTTCTCTCTTCCACAAACTCCAGCTCCAAGCCTTTCAATCTCATGAAGAGACTTCTACATCTCCAGAAATACCCTTGACCCACAACCCACAGTGTACTTAACGACTATTGCAAAAACACCAGCTGCTGATTGTGTCACAGTAGACTATCTTCTTTTTGGTGTTAAATTTAACCATGTTTCTAATTATGTGATCCCAGATGCCCCATGCATTATTTTCTAGGAGTGCTTAGGAATATAGACAGACTGAAGGCTATATAGTTCTGTGGCTATTCAACTGACACCATCTTTATTTTCCAAGAAAGGTATGGAACAATGCAGAATTGCAAGAGAAACTAAATGCCACTTAGCAGGAAGATTCTGCCCAGGCTATTTGCCCTTGTTGCAACAAAGCAGAGTTTTTATTTCTTAATTTAATCTGGGAGAGAAAAGAAGGTGAAACAGAAAAGAAAAATCATGATTACTCACAGCTCTGTCCACTTCTCTCCTTACCATGGTGGCAGATCTTTTTGTTGCATCTGAAAGAGAAAAATTCCAGGGATGGGTTAAGATTAATGAAGAAGCTGTTCTGTTTATAGGCGAAATGATGGCAGAACGAAAAGTAAACCCAAATAAATCCACATAGAGAAGCATACATTTCCACCGTGGTTTGAGACCTCAGGCTGGATACAAACTAAAACCATACCCTTAGAAGAAAATTGTGAAGAAAGAAGGCCTCCGCTTACTTCCCATTTCCTTGTCTGCCCAGGACTCCAGGTCATCAGAGGCTGAGGGACTGCTAATTTGGGTATTTGGTCCAGGAAATACCTCTGAAATTCTCTCTCCCTGTTCTACTTTAGTCTTAAATACCACTTCCTTCCTGTCTTCCCTACACAGAGCAGAAAGTCTAATCAATAAATCTGCACTAAGGTGTAATTGACTGATACTGGTTCAAAGTAACTTTGGGAGCAGAAACACAAGTTCACAAGACGGGTTGCTGCTCATCATTGTTTCCCTGGCTTTATCTTTTTATCAAGCCCTGATTTCACACATTCCCTCTTATTCTGATTTTCTTACAGGGTTCAATACTCATGTCCCGCAGTCGCTTGGGTTCCTGAACTCAGTCCGTCCCTAATCTGCTTTTGTTCTGTATGTCAGCTTCTTAGTAACTCCTTTGTATCCGTCCTGACCTTGGCCTAGACTTAGAGGGCTTCTATCCAGCATTGCAATTTCCTCCAAGAGCATTTGTATTTGAAAGGGGTCAATGGCTAAGCTGTAGGAATTGCCCTTGAATGTTGGAGATTCAGTGAAGGACTCTAATGCCTGAGGTCAGTGCTGTCATTCTCTGTGGTTCTCATGCAAGCATTAGTCAATATATTTGGCCTTTGGTTTAAATCTCTGCAAAGCTCTGGCTCAGTCTTTTAGGGCAAAATGTGGTGCACAGGCTAGTACTGGTGGGCGAGTTGATTATTAACAGTCCACAATGAGATAGGTATAGAAATAAAGTGCAAACATTAGAAATTTTTATAGTAGTTCTTCTAATATGTTAGGTTTTTTATGATCATATTTATTGGAATATCATATTATGTTTATTAAATCCAATAAAAATTAGAAATACTTCTCTATCCCATACAGTAGCTACTAGCCCCATGTGACTATTGAACATTTACCATATGTGAGCACTTAAAATATGACCCAGGACTTGAATTTTTGTTTAATTTAAATAACCACATATGGCCATGTTGTACAGAGCAGGTTAGCATACATATTTGCATATCAGAGGTTCAAAGTCTAAGATTTTATTGAACAATTTTGTTGTATATGCCAGGTACTGTTTTAGACACTGGACATATACTGATGAAAAAGAGAAACCATAGTCCTTGAATTCATGTGTATTTGTGTACTCCCATCTAAGAGAGTAGATCCCAAAGCACAAGAGTTACAGAGGAGGGCTATTACGTAGCAATGGTGACTTCACTCTAGTTTATTAAAAAATAAATCACTTGAAAATGTATTCACTTAACTCTTATTAGTAACAAATCTCTCCCACTCTAGTTGGTGCCTGAGACTCACACCCAGCTTGGTGCCATTTATACTTAAAATGGGGATGAGGGGAAGATTTCTTTTCTCCATTCTATCTTTAAGAAATATGGTTCTACTTCATTTTCTCAGAGAGTAAGGATAAAAAATCCACTGCTCATTTATGAGGTGCTTAATGGGTTCTCCGGCCCCAGGCCTGGAACCTTGGTTATAAAATTGCTTCTGAGGGGTACAGATGAGGGAAGTACTAGAGGAATGCAGGACTTTCCTGGTGGTCCAGTGGTTAAGGATCTGCCTGCCAGTGCAGGGGACAAGTTTCTGATCCCTGGCCCAGGAAGATTCCACATGCTCCAGAGCAACTAAGCCCTCATGCCACAACTATTGAAACCCACATGCTCTAGAGGCTGTGCTCCACAGCAAATGTCACCACAGTGAGAAGCCCATGCACTGCAACTGGAGTAGCCCCTGCTTGCCACAACTAGAGAAAGCCCATGCAGCAACGAAAACCCAGTGCAGCCAAAAAAAGAAAAAGAATACAGAAGATAAGGTTCTGATGAGCTGCATCTGTCATGACTCTCTGAAGTCCCAGAGTTGCAGAAGTGATTCTGTTTAGTCCAGGATTTTTTGGGCAAGACCCTATAATTCCTCTACTTCCATTCTTTCTCCCCATCCCATTTTTTCTCCTTTCTTCCCTCCCTTATTCCCTTCTTCCTTCCTCCCCAACCCCCCTCTTTCTTTTGACAACAGTTCATGGATCTTGGGAGAAGGCAATGGCACCCCACTCCAGTACTCTTGCCTGGAAAATCCCATGGACGGAGGAGCCTGGTAGGCTACAGTCCATGGGGTCGCTAAGAGTCGGACACGACTGAGCGACTTCACTTTCACTTTTCCCTTTCATGCACTGGAGAAGGAAATGGCAACCCACTCCAGTATTCTTGCCTGGAGAATCCCAGGGGCGGCGGAGCCTGGTGGGCTGCCGTCTATGGGGTCGCACAGAGTCGGACACGACTGAAGTGACTTAGCAGCAGCAGCAGCAGCATGGATCTTGGATTCTACAGTAGAGGGTTTGTGGTTACTACCCAAGCTAATGCACACATAGGTCAAAGGACAAATAGATGATGACAGTATTTCATGGAAAATGAGAATATAGAAGTTAGATTATAAATGTAGGATAACAATCACTGAAAAGCCCCCCAGTCCTCAAATAGTGACCACTTCAAATTCTTAATGAATTATTCCAGCTGCTATTTCCTTTTCTATAGGCTGTGTATAGATCTTGGGAGGAGGCTCACTGGGTGCTGTGTAGAAAAAGGCCTGTTAGGAAAGCACCAGATGGGCTTGCAGATATTCTGGCCTGGATTCAAACACCACAGGCATGCTCTGTCTCACTGTCACAGTGGAATGGGAGTGGGTTGGTGAGCCTGTGATGGGCTGAGGAGGGAGATGCTGAAAGATCTCAGGGTACCACCAGTCAGGTGTTTTCCCTACGCCAGATGGCCTCACACTTCTTTCCATTCCTTACTCAACCAGAAGATTCAGATTCCTGTGGGGAAGAGGATGGCTCAGCCCAGCTCAGACCCAGAATGAGCAAAGGAGGAATGAGAACTAAAGGAGTCCTCGTGAAGGATCCTGCCATCCTCCCATCAGTGAACTCTGACTGTACAACCGTCTGCATTGCCCAAATAATCATGATCTCATGAGGCTGACGACACTTCTTGGCTCAAAGAACAAAGCAAACCATTTCAGCTACAGGAATGAAACAGTCATTTAAAAATATTCAGTTTTTTAATTTTTACTTTTTAATTTTTTTATTCAAAAAATATTTTTTAATATCAATATTTTTAGAATATTTTTATTTTTATTCAAAAAAATATTGCATCTTACTGAAGACCAGAGGCATTTTCTTCTGGGGAACAATCATCAGGAAATTTGTGAGCCCTGAGTGGACACAGTGTGAAGCTACAGGTCAGTGGGGCCAAGCAGGGCCTCACACTGCAGACACCCAGTCTACTTGGTTACCATGAATAAAACTCACTTACCTTCTCCAGAATACAACTTCTGGCAGAGTCGTTTTCTTAGGGCTACCATTGTGGCTATGAACATGAGAGTAATGACGAAAGAGAGAATGAAAACATGAAGCAGTGAAGATGGAGGGATCTTGGGGTCTTCCATAGGACCTGGCAGAAAGAAAAAGCACCAGAATCCCATTGTATGGTAACTCAGAGGCAAACCAGCAATGTAGCCAAGTAAGTGAGTTATAACCAACATGGACAACTTGCATTGAGCATTTACTCCATGCCAGGTATTTTTCTATGAATGCTGTATGTATATGAATGACGTCTGTATTAGCTCCTTTACTCTTCATGACCACACTATGAGGCAGGCTGTACTATAACCCTCATTTTACTGATGAAGAAAGTGAGGCACAGAGACCTAGCACACTTTCCTAAAATTACACATTAAGTGACATAGCTGAGATATAGTCCAGGCTGCCCGATTCCACATTCCATGTTTTTCACCATTCTTATATACCTATTATATTATGTTTTCGTTCTTTCTCTTCTTCCTTCCTCCCTCCTTTCCTTCCTTCTCCTTCCTTTCTTTCTTTTTCTTCCTTCCTCCCTTGCTCTTTCTCCTTCATCATCTCTCTTTTTACAGTAGGATAGTCCCTCAGCCCAAATATGTCTCCCCCTCCACTGTCAAGCATTCATGATGCTTAGAATATATCTGATCAGTTATTCAATCTCCAGGATTAAGAGGATCCTTTTGAAAAAAGAGAATATCATACCTTAATGTGAATCATTACAACTAGCCATTTTCCTTTTCTCAGAAATCAAGGTCTGGCACTGAGGAAAAGATGAGTTTAGTAGAAAGGTGGATGAGAAGAGTAAGTTTGGAGGCTGGGGAAAGCCTTGTAAAGGAGTGCTCTGGTTAGAATGAGGGCTCCAGACTGACCAAGGACAGGCCTGGATGGGGGTTCACTACAGGGAGATGGAAGCATACTCAAGTAAACTGTGCCCTTTCCAACAGGCTGAATTTTGCCTTATGGAGTAACTCATAAAGAATAAACATAACAGGGAATTCCCTGGCTGTTCAGTGGTTGGGAGTCTGCACTCTCACTGCTGAGGGACTGGGTATGGCCAAAAAAAGAATAAACATCATAGCCTGGTCCTGGAAAAGTCTGGCAAAACTGCTCTTGAGGAAGGGCTCAGTCCTGCCATCTGTCTTCCCCCTCCCCCATCATAGTGCTATCTGAGAACCACAGAGAGTTTTAGCTAAGAAGGGACTAGATGTCATTTAATTTGAGGCTCTCATCTTAGAGTTGAGGAAGTAAGGCTCCAAGATCTAAGGTCATCACTGCTAATGGGCTGGTGGCTCAGTGGTAAAGAATCCATTTGCCAAGTAGGAGACGCGGGTTCGATTCCTGGGTCGGGAAGATCCCCTGGAGAAGGAAATGGAAACCCACTCCAGTACTCTTGCCTGGGAAATCCCTTGGACAGAGGAGCCTGGCAGGGTGAAGTCTATGGGGTCACAAAGGGACGGACACGATTTAGTGACTGAGCACACATGCACACGTCACTGCTAAGTAAGTGGCCAAACCAGGACTGCAAACCCAGATCTGTCTGACCCAAAGCTCAGGCTCCACAGGTATTTATCTCTAAGTTTAAGACTGTAGTGAACATAAAGATAAAAAGCATTAAGAAGTTTGGTTCATCTAAATGTTGGATAATTCATATTTAAAAATTTTAATTGAGGTATAATTGTCATATAACATATTAGTTTCAGGCATACAACATAACGATTTAATATTTGTATACACTGTGAATAATCATCATAATACATCTAGTTAACAGCCCTTACCACACATAACCCATAGTAACTAATATCTTCTTGGAAGTGCTTACTGGGGCTTCCCAGGTGGCACAGTAGTAAAGAATCTGCCTGCCAATGCAGGAGATACAAGAGATGCAGTTTCAATCCCTGGATTGGGAATATCCCCTGGAATAGGAAATGGCAACCTACTTCAGTATTCTTGCCTGGAAAACTCCATGGATGGAGGAGACTGGTGGGTTATAGTCCATGGGGTTGCAAAGAGTTGGACACAACTGAGAGACTGAGCACACACACGCAGGAAGTGCTTATTATGTACTTGCTGCATGTAGCACCATAAGTCAAGGAGTTCTTACTGTCCCCACAGAAGGAGATGTCCTTACCTCAGTGCCTTTATGCAAACCCTTGTCCTGTAAGTTTCCCTCACAGTTCCTTCCATACACAAGTTCTACTTATTCTTAAAGATTTTCTAACACTGAACATGCAGTAAGACATCAGCCTGCTTAGAATGTAAGTACATGAAGTTACAAAGACTTCTGCAAAGTCATCTCTGAATTCCCTATAGAGCCAAGCACCAGCTACATGAAAGGGGTCAATAAGAATTTGTTGGACTCAATTGACTATCTGTCCATCTAGTCTACCTTGCCCAATCTTTCTTATCATTAGTTAAATCTTGTGGCAGACTGCTAAATCCATCCTCTGTTTCTTCTCTAGTATTAGCTAGGTGTTAGCTGGACACATGGTTTCTCTGAGACTACATGTCTAAGCCTTTCCTGCAGCAAGATGTGGCCAGCCATGTGAACTAAGTTCAGGCCTAGAGAATGAGTTTTTTGTGTCCTGGCCTTCAAACAATGGGTGTATCTTTTTCTTTCTGTGGCAGTGACCCAGCTTTGACAGTTCAACAGGGCAACATTCTGGAGAGTGCCAGAGCAATAAGATGGAAAGAACCTAGATTACTGAATGACTTTATAGAATACAGCAACTTACCTGCTCTGACCCATCTTCTATCTCTGAATGTGACATCAGAGAGAAGTATACTCCTGCTTTAAGCCACTATATTTTGAGGTCTCTTAGCCTAAATCCTAATGCATATTATTCTAGATTGTTTTATAATGATTGCATGCTACTTAACAATGCGATGTCCTGATGCAGTGGGAAAAATATTGGATTTGTCCTTATCCACAGTCTCATGCACTTATAAGGAAACCAAGCTTCTTGCTGGACAAACCATGTTTTTTGTTTTTGTTTTTTTCCTGTTTCTATCCTTTCTGACTGCTAAGGACTTTACATATTTCATTTAATCCTCATGATAACTCTATTAGGTATCCACCATTTATCCTTATTCTACAGATGAGAGGCTGAGTTCTGGGGTGGCTCAGTCATATGTTCATGTTCTCAAAGCTAGTAGGTAGCAGAGAGAGGATTTGAAATTCTAGTCCATCTGACCTCAGAGCCTGTGCTCCTGAGCACTGCCAGAGAGTCATCTCCAAGTCTCCTGGGAGAGCTTCTCTGCCAGACCTACAAGGGTCTTATTATAGTTATTTCCTGTGCTCCCATCTCATTATATTTCCTAATGAAAATGCATCGCTGGCCGAGTGGAAGGAACCCTGTTTCAAAAGGAAAATGGTGTCACTGCTCCTTAATTTCTGATTGAAAATTAGGATGTTCAATCATCTATTCTGGAGCTACTGGAGCACCTCCCACCCCAGACTCTCACTGCTCTACGTGTTTTATTCATTGACTTCTGAAGAAGTATGTGTGGGTCACAGAAGTCAGCAGTGAGCAGCCAATTTATGAGAAAGGGCACAGTCATAAGACAACTTAAAAATGTTTTTGAGAAACAGGAGCAGGGAACCCGTGGGAGGATGTGTGACTTTGGTCATTTTGTTGCCGGTATTTGTGTCACAAACTAGGCAATCATTTGTATCCACACAGACTGGCAGCTGGGATGATGGGACTGGGGTAGTCCAAGAGTAAGTCTCCAAGCCATTTATCTAACATTTACTGAGCACTTACCATGGGCAGAGCACTCAGGTTTTGCTTTAGTTTGGATATAAAGAAGACTCATGTGAACAATTAAAATGCATGGACAATAAAAGAGCAATGAAAGAGAAAAGACAAGTACAGTTGCAGGCAAGCAAAGAAATAGGTCTAGAAGGTGAGATGAGGGAAAGATGCCTTGTACTCTGAAGTTACCTGAGCTACTCCGAGAGCTGGTGAAGACAATGAAGAATGATATTTTGTGTGGAAGAAACTGCCTGAGGAAAAACATCATGGTGACCAGAGAGGTGCAAGTAGGTTCAGAGAGTATAGGGTGAGGAAAGGGTACTACTTGGAGCAGAGGATCCGTGTCTGGGGGCAGGATGGATATAGAGCTGAGAGGGACTCTCAACCGAGAGAATCTAACTGCACAAAGATTCTTCCATCTCCCTGCTGGCTGCATTCATGAGCAATATCCTAGGAGCTCCCAAGCCCTGATGCAGACCCCACAGGTCCCTCCCACAATTGTTGACTCTACTATTAGGTCTCTCCGCATGGAGAGAAGGGCAAGCTTACTGCATTCTTAACTTCTCACTGCCTTAAGGCTTCTAGACGAATGGTCAGTCTGCCCTTCCACCTCTCTACTATGAAGAGAAAAATAGTGATGTAATCAGCGATGACAAGGGTATGTTGTAGTTATTTCCAGATTCTTCTCATCCAGGCCCTTGTTTCCCACTGAAGATCCTTATGTAAGTATCACTCTAGAAAACCACATTTCATCCAATATTGGCCAACACTTAACCAGACAGAAAATTCTATATAACAAAGGAAAGTTGACTAAACAATTTTTGGAGAAAACCAATTCCCCAGGGATTATTAATATTCGAGCCTGTGAGGCTCTGGTACAAAATAGTTATAGCTCAGTTTTTATAAGGTGACAAGTCTGGTGGTCTTAGTTGTGATAAAAGGAGATGCAGAGAATGTTGAAAGGTCAACTTGCCTAATTCATTATTTTCACTTAAAGTTGGTCCTCAAAATGGTGCACTTATAATGTCTTCATTTCTGTCCATATCCTTAGCATGAATCCTCTCTTTGCTTTCTCACTTCATCATAATAACTTAGAAAGAAGCTGGGCTAACTTTAATGTTGCAATTGTGTAGTGAAGTGTGGGGAGGTAGGGAAATGGGGGTTTGGAATGACAATGGAGTTGGCTGCCTCTGAAAACTATATCAGGGAGGATTTTATTTTCTAGAAAAAAAATGCTAGGAAATTAATGATGAGATGGGCACTGAGTCATTTCAAAGTTCTCTGACTGGCCTGTGGATCAGCGCCAGTCCATGACAAAATTTAATTTGAGATAGAGCAGGTATCTCTGGTGCCCGAACTCATATTCTGTCTGTCCCACCTGATTTCAGCCACGGCTGAATGTGGCTGAATGATGGATGGTTCTGTGCAGGTTCTAACTCACTTCTCCCTGACAGTCATGCCTCAACAGTGTGCTGCTTTTGTGCCAGGGCTTCCCCAATGCTGAGGGTTGTTTCCTCTCATGACTTTTTCCAGTGACCTACTTGTAGAGTTTTTGCTTCTCCTATCCACAAATTTATGTTTCCCTGGATTAAAGTTCCAGTTCCCTAGTGGCCAATACTTCTACCAATGATGCTGTGTACCAAGGGACATGTTCTACTGCATGTAAAGTTATAGCTACTGCCTAGTCAGCTTGAGCTCTATCCACTGTCAGACCAGCGGGCAAAGCAAAGAATCATAATACTGGTAGAGGAACTGATCTTGATTCCCATGTTGTTGCTGTTCAGTCTCTCAGTCGTGTTTGACTCTTTGTGACCCCGTGGACTGCAGCACGTCAGGCTTCTCTGTCCTTCGCCATCTCCCAGAGCTCACTCAACTCACATCCATTGATTTAGTGGTGCCATCCAACCATCTCATCCTGTCATCCTCTTCTCCTCCTGCCTTCAATCTTTCCCAGCATCAGGGCCTTTTCTAATGAGTCAGTTCTTCGCATCAGGTGGCCAAAGTATTGGAGCTTCAGCATCAGGCCTTCCAATGAATATTCAGGATTGATTTCCTTTAGGATTGACTGGTTTGATCTCCTTGCAGTCCAAAGGACTCTCAAGATCTTTTCCAACACCACAGTTCAAAAGCATCAATTCTTTGGTGCTCAGCTTTCTTTATGGTCCAACTCTCACATCCATATATAACTGCTGAAAAAACCATAGCTTTGACTATATGGACCTTTGTTGGCAAAGTAATTGTTCCCATGAAGAACTCCAATGCTGCTACACAATGGAGGCAGGGAAGACTGTCTGGAACTCAGGGATCCACTGATTCTCTGAGTCTTGTTACTTTCATACCCAGTGATAACAATGAAAAAGCAACTGCAGTCTGCTGAGGGTGGGGTGACTAAGGGCTCAGGTCTCCCAGTGTTGAAAGTCTGAGTCACCCCCACACCCCTCCTTCCCTCCACCCTCTAGGCAAACAAACTATTCCATCTGAAATGCTGAGTGAGGGAAAGCTAGAATGTATGCTGGATGAGAGAGATGACAAATTTCAACTATGGCTTGGGATCAGTTGCAGCAGCAGAAACTGTAACTTGTTTCATGAACTCTGGTATATGTATTTTGTGCAGAGAATAGTAGCTACTTCCCTGCCCAAAGGCTCGGAGACAGTAGTTTGAATATAGGGCATGAAGGGACAGACTTGAGCAGCGCAAGGGATCGACTACTGTCGTCCTGCCTCACTTTCTCTCAGCCTCTCTTCTGAGTTTAGCCACACATTGGGTAGAATTCTGGGTGGGCCTCAACTCACTTCACGGTCAGTGACTCCCTCAGGTGGACACATTGCTTTCTGCCTGAAATGACTTTGATGCCATAGATGCTGGGGGGACCTTTCTCAGCCCACATGCATGCATAGCTCACAGCAGAAGGAAGTTACACTCCTGGGGACAACTGCTCACCACTGGGGGTAAAAGAAGATAGATTAGTCCTTCAGTCTGAAGCTCTTTGAGTAAACATCAGGAGATGATCTATATACTTCTCATGAAGTTCTTGAGTATTTCAGCTTCTACTGTTCATGCCAACAATTGGGATAATGCACCCTTCTATTTTCTCTTCCTTCTTTCCTGTCTTAATTTTTGAATCTCTCACTTCTGCCCCTTGGGGTCACCACCTAAATGCCTGCATGCCACACAAGTCCTCATCATAGGCTCTTTTATCTAACTAAGATAGAGAGTAAATAGTGGAATATAATGACAATATAGCAAATCTTCTGTAAAGTCAAATTTAATCACTACTAAGGACTGTCTTTGTTCTGAAATTATATCCTTTATTGGTAAGATAGCAGAATAATGGCTCCTCTTAAAGATGTCCATGTTCTGAAACCTGTGAATGCATTACCCTACATAACAAAGGATTGTGCAGATGTGATTATTTAAGGACCTTGAAATGGGAAAACTATCCTGAATTATCAGGTTGAGGTATGTATTGGGGGGAGGCATCTAATGTAATCACAAGGGTCCTTAAGAGGTAGAAGAGAGAGGCAAGAGAGTTAAAGAAAGATGTGATGACAGAAGTAGAAATCTAATGCTGGCTTTGGAGGTGGAAGAAAAGGCCATGTGCCAAGGCATGCAGGTGGCCTCCCAAAGGTGGAGAAATCCAGAGAATGAATTCTCTCTTAGAGCCGCTACAATCCCGTGACACCTTGATTTGAGCCCAGTAAAGCTCTTTTCAGACTTCTGACCTCCAGAAGTGTGAGCAAATAAATTTGTGTTGTCTAAAGCCCACAGTGGGGGCTTCCCTGGTGTTCCAGTGCTAAAAAATCCACCTCGCAATGCAGGGATATGAGTTCGATTCCTGCTCGGGGAACTAAGATCCTACATATCCTGGGGCAACTAAGCCTGTGCGCCTCAACTAGAGAGTCCATGCATTTAAAGGAAAGATCCACATGCCACAACTAAGGCCTGACATAGCTAAATAAATAAATAAAATTCTTAAAAATAAAGCCCATGATGGTTGTGGAACAATAGGAGACTTATGCCTCTGCAAAAAAATGACTTGTCTCATAAAATGATTATGATACTAAATGTTAGCTGATACTAAATGATCTGATACTAAATGTTAGGTGCTATTATTTGTCAAATGAATGTTCTTACCAGATAAAAAATTAGCACACTATGAGAGCTGTTATAAATTTTACTGATGCATGAAGTTCTAAAGTATAGGATTCAGCATAGCCATAGAAGTCTATAAATGATTATTTTAAAGAGGTCAGTTTTCCTGGAAAACTCTAAAACCACTTGGCTGGCAGAAAAGCCAGCAAAGTAATATTCATACTGCTGACTCATGGCATTATGCCTGAATCAAAGTGATCAGTCTTATGCTGGGTATTTTCAGTTTCTTCTTTGGGTCCATTCACAGCACTCTAACACTCTATTCTAAGCCCTGAGAGGCTGACCTTATGAACGTATCAGAGGACTTCCTTGTTCTGCCAGTGGGAGGCTCCAGCAGGAGACTGGAGGGTGGGAGAACAAGGTTGGGGCATCCATTCATCACCTTTTGCTCTTGGGAGTGGCTGCTGGTGGCAGCACCCCTGTACTGGGGGCCCCAGGTCCCTTTTCCAGGTTCCAGCAGCCTCTCCTGGGGGCGGGGCAGTACAGCTTTTGAAGTCCCAGGTGCTCTATACTACTTTTAGTAGTTTCTCTAAACCTTAATCACTCCCTTTATTACACTCTTTTCAGGTTACTCCTTCTGACTGTGCCATCCATTTCTTGCCTAAACCCTGATTGGTAGAGCTAGGAAGGGTGGGCAGCTCTTACCTTGGACAATGGTGGCTGAAGTGAGTTCTTTTATATTGGCATTCCAGAACACACAGCTGAAATTCCTGCCAGGGTGTGGCTTTAGGCGCAGAACACTGGTAACCTGGTAGAGGCCTTCAGAGGTCTTGGTGTGGCTGGTGTTGGCAGGAATACTGATGTTTGGCCAAGACACTTCTGCCAGGGGATAGCCTTCAGCCTGGCAGGTGAGCTTCACCTCATCTGTCCCTGGGACCTTGAGGTAGCTAGTGTTTATTTTCTTGTAGGAAGCTGGGACAAAAAAAAAGTGAACAAATAATTCTCTCTTCTCTGATTTCTATAGATCCCTGTACTTAATGTCATATGAAATAAATTATCATTATCAATATTAAATAATAATGGTTTTAACTTTTAAAACATTTCCTGTGTCCCAGATATCATGCTCTTTTACATCACTTAATTATTTAATTTTTACAACAAAACAGCATTGTCAATATTCCCAATTTTTGTTGAAGGTAATTGAGGCTAGAGAGGTTTATTTCACTCTAAGTCACAGGGTTATTAACTGGTGGAGCCAATTATGCACAATCGAAGCTTGATTCCAAATCTCAGTGGTGCTTTATCCTATCACAATCTGTGGCTGTAAATTATCTCACAGTCAGAGACTGGAGAAAAAAAGAGGATGGATAAACAAAATCATTAGATAACCCCTACATCCCACTTTATTTAGTACTTTTTCTAAGATCTTCAGGAGGAAGTTTTCTTTCCACTTCCCTCTTTCCTCTGTCTTCTTTGAGATTAGGAGGAGAGAAAAATAAAGACCTAGACAACTGTTGGAGGTCAGATTCATTGCCATCTTGGCCCCAGCTGGTTCCATCTGGATTTGAGTTTTTTTGTGTTGTTTATTTGCTTTTGTTTGCAACTTCCTTTCTTATCTCTGGACCCTTTAATGTAAAGATTTATGTTCACTTCTGCTGAAGGTGGGGATTGATGGGTTTTGAGCAAAGACCTGGAGCAGCTCTGGCAACACTTGGAAGATGAAATGAGTTAATACATGTAAAGTGCTCAGAAAAGGACAAGTACAGTAGGTACATGATGAGTGCTATTATTTTTTAAAGACCTAGATTCTATCAATATTCAAGAATACAGCATATTTATTAGTTATTTCTCCTCTCTAATACCCCCCCATGCACGCACACGCACATACGCACACACACACGCGCACACATACACACCATTCTGTGCAGTGGATGCTGAATATATTAACCAGATATTCCTCCCTGCCCTTTAGAAAACTGAGATCTAAAATAAATACAAGTGACACTGAGAGCACCAGGAAGACACAAGGACAAATTGTCCAACTGTTTTAGACTATAGCTAAAAATAAATGTTAACCACATATGCAAGTACAAGGGAGTGTGAAAAGTAACCTGTTGATTTTTGGTGAAAGGAAGAGGGGGTGGGCACTAGCTTTCATTAGGTAGGAAATACTTTCTTTAAGAAATAGAATTTTGATACAATCTTTGAAGTAAAGATGTATATATGGCCCAGATATGAATAAATATTTTTTTCTTAAATTTTTGGGAGGAGTATAAATGAGTACAAATGGTGCAAAGTGATTTTTCTACTAAAATAGTGGTAACAGCCACTTGGAAAACATCAAATATATATGACTTACTAAGTGTTTTGTAGGTACTGAGTTCATGTTCTGCACTTTTACATTCTGTAGAGGTGGAAGGAATATTCAAGCCCCTCTACACAACTTTTGCTTTTTGAGAGCCTCCCTTGTGTGTCTCTATGTTGCTGCTGCTGCTGCTGCTGCTAAGTCGCTTCAGTCGTGTCCGACTCTGTGCGACCCCATAGACGGCAGCCCACCAGGCTCCGCCACCCCTGGGATTCTCTAGGCAAGAATACTGGAGTGGGCTGCCATTTCCTTCTCCAGTGCATGAAAGGGAAAAGTGAAAGGGAAGTCGCTCAGTCGTGTCTGACTCCTAGCTACCCCATGGACTGTAGCCTACCAGGCTCCTCCATCCATGGGATTTTCCAGGCAAGAGTACTGGAGTGGGGTGCCATTGCCTTCTCCGGTCTCTATGTTATGAGTTGCTAATTTGATTGTGTTAGTCACTCGGTCGTCTCTGACTCTTTGCGACCCCATTAACTGTAGCCTGCCAGGTTCCCCTGTCCATGGAATTCTCCAGGCAAGAATACTGGAGTGCATAACCATTTCCTTCTCCAGAGGATCTTCCCCACCCAGGGATTGAACCTGGGTCTTCTGCTTCACTCACTGGGTCATGGGTCACCAGAGAGCAGATGACTGCACCTCGAAGAGCTGTTTATAACCTGTGACCTTTTTTTTGAAGTTCTCTTTTCCATGCCACTAGGCACACTTGGCCAGGCCTGCTGGGATGCCTGCCTCAAAAAGCTCTCACATTTTCCTCACTCACACTACTCCAGCTTCTGTTTGTGACTGAGTGGTGGGGCAGATTTTTCTTATCTATGAGGCTGGATGGATGAGTGAATTCAGGGTCTGATTTGCAAATCTGGACTCAGTTTAAGACAAGGGAACTAGAAATCAGAAGTACCTATTCTGAGTCATGTTCTCCAGTGCAGATTATAAGAGAAGGTTCAATGTAGGGAGAGGCAAAAGGAGAAAATTACGTGTTCATCCAGTTATTAGTTTAAAAACTTGAGCTCATTTCCCATTTGGCTATTAATTACTCTGGATATAGCTCACTTAGTCAAGAACTTAGAGACAACTGGGGTGAGTAGCTCTAAACCTGACTCCATCCCCTTAATATACCTCCTCTCACTTAAACCATGCAAAGATCCTATGTGGTAGACAAAATTCACACTCCAGGAATAAATAAGGAAATGGCTGGAATCTGGGGTGACTGAGGGGACTTGAACTCAAGCCCTTCATGGGTACAGCATTCTGAATTCTGCATTGGAATCATCAGAAGAGGATGGTTCTCTAAGTAAGTACAAAAGTCTAGGAATGAAGCATCAAATATGGGAAGAGGGATGTTTTCAGAGGGACTTAGGAATACCCAGAAATAGAAGATGAGAAGAATTAGGTTCTGAAGCAGCCTACCAAAGAACTTGAACTGAGTAGACTCATCACTCTCCTTGGAGCCAGTTTTGGTCTGTCTCTAGCAATCCAATAGTACCTGAAGCATGCATTTTATCTCATTTTGTTACTTTATCTACACTTATTTTTCCTCGGTTTGATGTCCCCTTATTATCATTTCATCCTAGTATGTTGTAGATTATTTCTGTAAGCTCTGGGGTTTGGGAGGGGCATAAAGTAGAATAAATGGATTCATAGGAATAGTGTCTTATGGATGAGGGCTTGGCCTACTCCAGCAAGGCAGCTTAGGACAAGATACAAATCTTGGCTGCCAAGTTGACAGGTGATTTCAGAGGTAGGAGGGCCAGGAATCAGGAGCTGGGCTGAGGCTTTGGCTATATAAATAAGGGAGCAGATGGGAGAGATGTTCTCCTAAAAGAATAATCAAGAAATGATGCAACTGACAAGGGATTAATTTCCAAAATATACAAACAGCTCATAGAACTCAACATCAAAAACACAAACAACCCAATTAAAAAATAGGCAGAACACCTGAATAGACATTTTTTTCAAAGAAAACTTACAGATGGACAACAGGCACATGAAAAGATGCTCAACATAGCTAATTATTAGAGAAATGCAAATCAAAACTGCAATGAAGTATCATCTCACACAATCAGAATGGCTATCATCAATAGTCTACAGAGAATATATACTGGAGAGGGTGTGGAGAAAATGGAACCGTCCTACACCATTGGTGGGAATGTAAATCGCTATAGTCACAATGGAGAACAGTATAGAGGATCCTTAAACTAAAAGCAGAATTGCTACATGATCCAGCAACCCCACTCGTGGGCATATATCTGAAAAAGATGAAAAATCTAATTTGAAAAAAATACATGCAGTGCAATGTTCACAACAGCACTATTTACAATAGCCAAGATATGGAAGGAATATAAATGTTCATCGACAGATGAATTGGTAAAGAAGATGTGGTGTATGTGTGTGTTCAGTTCAGTTCAGTCACTCATTCATGTCTGACTCTTTGTGACCCATGGACTGCACAGCAAACCAGACTTCCCTGTCCATCACCAACTCCCGGAGCTTGCTCAAACTCATGTCCATCGAGTCGGTGGTGCCATCCAACCATCTCATCCTCTGTCATCCCCTTCTCCTCCTGCCTTCAATCTTTCCCAGCATCAGGGTCTTTTCCAATGAGTCAGTTCTTCCCATCAGGTGGCCAAAGTATTGGAGTTTCAGCTTCAGCATCAGTCCTTCCAAAGAATATTCAGGACTGATTTCCTTTAGGATTGACTGGTTGGACCTCCTTGCAGCCCAAGGGATTCTCAAAAGTCTTCTCCAACACCAAGTTTAACAGCATCAATTCTTTGGTGCTCAGCTTTCTTTATAGTCCAACTTTCACATCCATACATGACTACTGGAAAAACCATAGCTTTGACTAGATGGACCTTTGTTGGCAAAGTAATGTCTCTGCTTTTTAATATGTTGTCCAGGTTGGTTATAGCATTCCTTCCAAGGAACAAGAGTCTTATAATCTCATGGCTGCAGTCACCATCTGCAGTGATTTTGAAGACCAAGAAAATAAAAGTCTGTCACTGTTTCCATTGTTTCCTCATCTATTTTCCATGAAGTGATGGGACTGGATGCCATGATCTTAGTTTTTTGAATGTTGAGTTTTAAGCCAACCTTTTCACTCTCCTCTTTCACTTTCATCAAGAGTCTCTTCAGTTCCTCTTCATTTTCTGCCATAACAGTGGTCATCTGTGTATGTGAGGTTATTGATATTTCTCCCAGCAATCTTGATTCCAGATTGTGCTTCATCCAGCCCAGCATGATGTACTCTGCAGATAAGTTAAATAAGCAGGGTGACAATACACAGCCTTGACGTACTCCTTTCCTGATTCAGAACCAGTTGTTCCATGTCTGGTTTTAACTGTTGCTTCTTGACCTGCATACAGATTTCTCAGGAGGCAGGTAAGGTGGCCTGGTATTTCCATCTCTTTAAAAATTGTCCACAGTTTGTTGTGGTCTACACAGTTAAAGGCTTTGGTGTAATCAATAATGCAGGAGTATATGTTTTTCTGAAAAACTCTTGCTTTTTCTATGATCCAATGGATGTTCGCAATTTGATCTTTGGTTTCTCTGCCTTTTCTAAATCCAGCTTGAACATTTGGAAGTTCACAGTTCATGTACTGTTGAAGCCTGGCTTGGAGAATTTTGAGCATTACTTTGCTAGCGTGTGAGATGAGTACAATTGTTCAGTAGTTTGAACATTCTTTAGCATCGCCCTTCTATGGGATTAGAATGAAAATTTATCTTTTCCAGTCTTGTGGCCACGGCTGAGTTTTCCAAATTTGCTGGCATATTGAGTGCAGCACTTTCACAGCCTCAGCTTTTAGGATTTGAAATAGCTCAACTACAGTTTCATTACCTTCACTAGCTTTGTTTGTAGAGATGCTATCTAAGGCCCACTTAACTTCATATTCCAGGATGTCTGACTCTAGGTGAGTGATCACACCATCATGGTTATCTGGGTCATGAAGATCTTTTTTGTATAGTTCTTCTGTGTATTGTTGCCACCTCTTCTTAATATCTTCTGCTTCTGTTAGGTCCATACCATTTCTGTCCTTTATTGTCCCCATCTTTGCATGAAATGTTCCCTTGGTAGCTCTAATTTTCTTGAAGAGAGCTCTAGTCTTTCCCATTCTGTTGTTTTCCTCTATTTCTTTGCATTGATCACTGAGGAAGCCTTTCTTATCTCCTTGCTATTCTTTGGAACTCTGCATTCAAATGGGTATACCATCCCTTTTCTCCTTTGCCTTTCATTTCTCTTCTTATCTCTGCTATTTGTAAGGCCTCCTCAGACAACCATTTTGCCTTTTTGCATTTCTTTTTCTTGGGGATGGTCTTGATCAATGCCTCCTGTACAATGTCACAAACCTCCATCCATAGTTCTTCAGGCACTCTTTCTATCAGATCTAATCCCTTGAATCTATTCATCACTTCCACTGTATAATCGTAAGGACTTTGATTTAGGTCATACCTGAATGGTTGAGTGGTTTTCCTTACTTTCTTCAACTTAAGTCTGAATTTGGCAATAAGGAGTTCATGATCTGAGCCACAGTCAGCTCCTGGTCTTGTTTTTGCTGACTGTATAGAGCTTCTCCATCTTTGGCTTCAAAGAATATAGTCAATCTGATTTCGGTATTGACCATCTGGTGATGTCCGTGTGTAGAGTTTTCTCTTGTGTTGTTGGAAGAGGGTGTTTGCTGTGACCATTGCGTTCTCTTGGCAAAACTTTGTTAGCTTTGCCCTACTTCATTTTGTACTCCAAGGCCAAAGTGTGTGTGTGTGTGTATAAAATATAACTCAGCCATAAAAAACAATTAAATAATGTCAGTTGCAGCAACTTGGATGAAACTAGAGATTAGCATACTAATTGAAGTAAGTCAGACAAAGACAAATATCATGATATCACTTATATGTGGGATCTAAAAATATGATACAAATGAACTTATTTACAAAACAGAAGTAGATTCATAGACATAGAAAACAAAGTTATGGTTACTAAAGGGGAATGGGACAGAGGGATAATTTAGCAGTTTGGGATTAATAGATCACTGCTGCTGCTGCTACTTCATGTCCGACTCTTTACGACCCCATGGACTATAGCCTTCCAGGCTCCTCTGTCCATGGGATTTCCCAGGCAAGAACACTGGAGTGGGTTGACATGTCCTTCTCCAGGGGCTCTTTCCAATCCAGAGATCAAACTCATGTCTCCTGTATTGGTAAGCGGATTCTTTACCACTGAGCCACTTGGGGAGCCCTAGATATACACTACTATATATAAAATAGATGAACTACAAATAGTTACTGTATAGCACAGGAAATTATATTCAATATATGTAATAATCTATAATGGAAAAGAATCTGAAAAAGAATATATATATATATATATACAACCACATACCTCTATACACATACATATAAAACTGAATCACACACAAAAGTAACATAACATTGTAAATCAATTATTCGTCAATGAAAAGATAAAATAAAATTTTTAAAAAAGAATGAGCAAGATCTGGGGGAGGGGCATGAGCCCACATCTTCCGTTTACATAACATTAAAGACGTCTCCCCATCTTATTTGGGAAGTGGCTGAAAACACATCATATCAGCAACACACAATGGGGAAGCTAGACTGAGGGTGATATTCTTAGGAAAATATGAGTAAATTTTAGAATTTCAGAGGTGGCAGTGATCTTAAAATTCAATTAGTCTAACTTCCTGCTCAACAAGAAGTATCTTCTCCAGCAGCTTTGCTAGATGACTATCTTGATGAATGTTTCACATGCACTTGAAGACAATGTGTATTCTGTAGTTGTTGGGCATGAGTTTCATATAAGCCAATCAAGATGGCTAATGCTGCTCTACTCTTTCGTTTTCTTTTTGGGTATTCTACCAGTTATAATAGAGATGAGTTGAAATCTCCAAATATGATTATGGATTTGTTTATTTCTCCTTTTAGATCTGTCAAATTTTGTTTTATACACTTTGAAGCTATATGGTTAGATGTATACACATTTAGGATTGTTATATCTTCCTGCTGAATTGATTTTTTTCTATCATTATGAAATGTCCCCTTTTCTCTTTAATAATATTTTTTTTCTTGATATTGGTAACCTGCTAGATAACTAACTTTTGGTTAAGTATACTTACAAATGGAAGCTCCTACTTCCAGAAGTGGTCCTTGCAGTGATTAGACAATAAGAAAGTTAAACTTTCATTGGGAAGATTATCTTTACACCAAGTCAAATTTTGCCTTATGGTAGCTTCAACCCATTGGTACTTACTTGTCTGGTTTAGCAAAACAACACATGGTAAACATAGTAGTTAAGAACATGGGCCTTAGAGTCCAAAAGTTTTGACTAGACTTAAGTGCTGCTTATGTAACTTGTCAAGCCTTAAGCCTCATTTGTAAAATAGGCACAGCAATATTTATCCTTAACTGTAGTGTTAGAATGATAAATGAATTAGGTACCTAGAACATATTAAATAGTCAATTAGTGCTGGTAATTATTATCCCTTCCTGCTTTCACTAATTGCTGACTTGCCTCACTATTCTCCATTTGGCTTCTCAGTCTGTTTCATCAAAAGAATTACTACTTTCTGATTTCAGTTTCCACTGGTTTAAATGCTTTCTATTATCCTGCTATCTCTGACTATATGATTCAAATGTTACTGGCAATTTTAGCATTTCTGAAATAAAGATAAGCTTTATTATCTTTACTATATATTATAGTACTATATTATCTACCTTACATAGTATTATCTGCTTTATCATCATAATGACCATAACTAAGGTGAAAAAAAATGTAGTTTTAAATGCCTTAACCTTAAAGAGTCCTGGCAGGTTTCTAGCAGTCATTAAAAGAAATATTTTAGGACTGCTCTCAATTGGTCTGTTAAATGACCTAGAGAGGAACATCAGGTTAAACAGTTTGTAATTCCCAGGAGCTTTCCTACCCCTCAAAATTCAGGATATTGTTTTCTTAACTCAGGCTTTCCTTATTCCCTTCTGTTTCCCCAGGGAGAAAAGACAGAGCAGAGATTTAGCCTCATTATTAAGTTCTTTTAGCAAATGCTTTTCTCTGGGTCTAGAAGCTAAATGTACAGATATCATTTCACTACTAAGATGTTTCTCTTGATCTGTCTCCTCCCTATGCTGTTTGTCTTCCCCTTCTTAGGGTGAAGGCTATTTCTCTCTATGCTGCCTTCTTCCTCCACTTTTGATGAAGTTGTACTCTATCCTGGGCCTTTCTGTTGATTTAAAGAAATTCTGCTAAGCCTCAGCCTGCTCAGGCCTTCAGGATGGTTTGGCCCTTCTGTTCTTAGCTCCTGCTCTGTGTCTGTCTGGGATCCATACACAGGCTGGTTCTCAACCGCTGGGCTCAATCCCTGGCTTCTCAGGGCTGCTATGCTCTCCTCTTCCGTCATGCCGCCTGGCCTTCCTCTCACAGATATCTAATCTTGTGTTGCAACCTGGCGTTTCAAAAACTGCAGCCTTCTGTTACTGTCTTTTATAAACTCTTTAGCCATGCTATATGGTATTTTTTCCCTGTCCTTATGAAATCAATCCTCTTTTCACCATATTTATTATGAACTGTTGTCTAGACATCAAAGAAAATATCATAAATCTATTTTCAAGTGTATGCCAAAAATCAGGCATTTTAAAGACAAACACATCCTTCCTTTAGTCTTGTTCTATTTAAGCACACCCTAACGGGGGTCCAGATCTCCCCTGTTTCTTTCAGAGACCCCCGATTAGGGCAGAATATCCATAGGTGCTAGGTGCTTGCCTTCAACCTCCTTTTTTTTTCCCTTTTTGCTTGCATTCCTTCTAAAACAATTGTGATGCAGTGTGCTCCTTCTCACATATTCATTAAGTTTATTCTTAGAATATTTCATAGTTTTCTATATTGGAAAAATATATAATGTTTAGCATTTTACGAACACATATTTTCAGTAAGGCATTTCACTCTTTCACAGATGTATCCAACGTCACCTAGATATCAAAGAAGGTGTCTTTAATATGCACCACCATCCACTGAAAAATATAGGGCTTCCTTGCTGGTCCAGTGGTTAAGAATCCTCCTTGCAATGCAGGGGACACCCATTCGATCCCTGGTCTGTGAAGATCCTCCATGCCGCAGAGCAACTAAGCCTGTGCACCACAACTACTAAGCCTGCGAGCCACAACTACTGAAGCCCATGTGCCTTGAACCTGTGCTCCACAATAAGAGAAGCCACTGCAATGAGAAACCCACACACCACAACTAGAGAAAGTCCACATACAGCAACAAACATCCAGTGCAGCCAATAAATAATAAATAAATACATTTATAAAAAAAGGAAAATACATATATTCTACTCTAATGGTCAGAACTTTTCTTTTTATTAATATTCCTTAAATATCAGTTCCCATTCCACTTCTACAGAATTTTAGCCTAATGCAACATGTTTGATCACTCCGTTAGTGGTTATGTTTTTGTTTCTTTGCAACAACAAAAATGTATAGCTATTGAAATTAAATTTTTTTCTTGTGACCATGAGGCTTAAAGTGTTCAAATTTTTCTTCATCATTGAGGTCTAATTTCCATTATTATCAGCACATGTAAAATCAAAACAAATATTATGAATACTGACAATTATTAAACATAAGAAAAGTATAATGGAAATATATCTCTTAATGGGATGGATGGGATTCTCATTTTCTATCTGTGCATGAGGATGCAAATGACTTAACAGTTGGAATGAGACAATCTTCAGCATCAATTCGATTTCTGTTTTTCATTTTTTGTAGCTCTAAGGGCTAAGGAATCTTGCTCATATGAATAAGTAGGTGGGCATGGAAGGAGTTCAGTTATAGTAATATTTCATTCTTTGAAAGCCTTATGATTTATATAACAAAAGTACTTCATTTTTTTTATTAGCTATTAACTCTGTTAGGGACTCCTTCAATTTTGCTGAAAACAGAGAATTTGATACTTCCTGGTTTGCTGAAGGATTTGTTAGTCATTACATTTTGTAAGATATTAGTATTTCCAGTCATTCTTTTGTTTGGCACTATAGAAGTTTTCACGTCTCAGAGCAAAGCACTACATTCATGATGGGTGAGAGGCAGGCTTTATATGAAGTGGGTAAAGCAAAAATAAAAGAGGAAGTGTTTTAGGGGAACCCCAAGAGCCTTGCCTGGAAGGCACATTCTCAGGCACAATTTAGGGAAAGAGTATTTAAGGAAGATGAAAATCTACAAACTAATTTCCTAAAACTGTCTACGTGTATATATCCCATAGATAGTCTTTGCGATCCCATATAGTCTAGCTAGACAATCATTAAAGGTATAAGGGATTAATAATTAATTAATTAAGGTTTGAGTCATCCTGTCGAGTCATCCCTGGTCTAGGTGAGGAAGCAGGCAGAGTGCCTTCCCATGGATGAGGGACACCTCTCAGCCAGAGCAAGAAAGACTGGGACTGGTGTCAAATTGCCCAAAGACCCTACACGCATTAAAGCACGCCCACAAAGATCAACAAACACGGGGTAGTGATTTCAGGGTGCAGATATCCAAGGACACTAGGAGATCATGAGGATGTTGAGCTCTCTGTCCTCCCATTGATTAAACTCAGACTAATGTCAGTTTCTGGAGCTCCTCCCAGCTGACCGTAGAAAATGCAGTAAAGGTAGAAGGAGGTTACATCCAGGCTGAGGGCTTTCTTGATGATTCACTGTTAGTTGAGGTGTAAGAGTGCACCATCCTTGTGGTAACTGAGGATCTTTGAACCAAACCTCTGGACACCCACCATATGCCAGTCATCATGCTCAGTTTTTTACATTATCTCTTTTAATTTTTACAATAATCCTGTGTGGTAGATGCTACTATTGCTATTCTTTTACAAATAAGAAAAATTCCAGATTATGATAACCTCAGATATGCAGATGACACCACCCTTATGGCAGAAAGTGAAGAAGAACTAAAGAGCCTCTTGATGAAAGTGAAAGGAGAGTGAGAAAGTTGGCTTAAAACTCTACATTCAGAAAATGAAGATCATGGCAAATAGATGGGGAAACAATGGAAACAGTGACAGACTTTATTTTTGGGGGCTGCAAAATCACTGCAGATGGTACTGCAGCCACAAAATTAAAAGACTCTTGTTTCTTAGAAGGAACGCTATGACCAACCTAGACAGCATATTAAAAAGCAGAGACATTACTTTGTCAACAAAGATCCATCTAGTCAAAGCTATGGTTTTTTCAGTAGTCATGTATGGATGTGAGAGTTGGACTATAAAGAAAGCTGAGCACCAAAGAATTGATGCTTTTGAACTGTGGTGTTGGAGAAGACTCTTGAGAGTCCCTTGGACAGCAAGGAGATCCAACCAGTCCATCCTAAAAGAAATCAGTCCTGAATATTCATTGGAAGGACTGATGCTGAAGCTGAAATTCCAATACTTTGGCCACCTGATGTGAAGAGCTGACTCATTGGAAAAGACCCTGATGCTGGGAAAGATTGAAGGCAGGAGGAGAAGGGGATGACAGAGGATGAGATGGTTGGATGGCACCACCGACTCGATGGACATGAGTTTGAGCAAGCTCCGGGAGTTGGTGATGGACAGGGAAGCCTGGAGTGCTGCAGTCCATGCTGTTGCAGAGTCAGACACAACTGAGTGACTGAACTCAGAATGATTGATGAAAATCAAAATAACCCACTCAAGGTCACAGGTGAAAACAACATTCACCCTCATGTCTAATTATACCAGTTTGTCCCTCTTTATACCAGATTGTAAAATCACACCACAGCTGTCAAGGTCAATGGTCTTTAGGGACCAAAATTCGGACACTCTCCAGAAGACAGAACAGATCCTCTGAGGTCTAGTGGCAAAGGAAAACTGACATAGTTTACCTCAGAACAGTTAGTAAAGGCTGAGACACACAAGCCGATTAACAGAGCCAAATCTACTTTTATATAGTTGTTATGTCTTTCCTCAAGTGACCTTTCCCAGAACAAACAGCAACTTGAAGATTCTCTTCTGATTCAGGTTCTTGGCTCATGTTGTGGTGGAGAGAGCCCTCAACCCAGAGAAATGGAGACAGCTACTGAACTGGTTCCCTCAGGCTACCTGTTTCAATTCGCTGAACTTCAGCTGTTTTCTGTGCAATAGAAAAGACTGAGGCTAGAGTAGCATTCCCCAAATTTTTTAGACTATGACCCAGAGCGAGAAAGAATTTATTATACCACAAGCCAAGATGCACACCCACATAAGTGCGCACACACACACATACACATACACACCCTCTGAAATAGTTTGTGATGCCCTGATATATTCAATTCTATTCATTTATTAATTTTATTGGTAAAAAACCCACTTTTATCACTCTTTAAATTGATATTTTAAACTTTTAATGGGTGGCAAATCAGGGTTTACAAAACTCTGGACTCTGAAAGAGTAGTATAATATCAAGCCAATATCATTCCTGTGAATTAGGCAAAACTTATCTTTGGTACCCTCCCAACTTACAGGGCGGAGAAGGCAATGGCACCCCACTCCAGTACTCTTGCCTGGAAAATTCCATGGATGGAGGAGCCTGGTAGGCTGCAGTCCATGGGGTCCCGAAGAGTCAGACATGATTGAATGACTTCACTTTCACTTTTCACTTTCATGCATTGGAGAAGGAAATGGCAACCCACTCCAGTGTTCTTGCCTGGAGAATCCCAGGGACGGGGGAGCCTGGTGGGTTGCCGTCTATGGGGTCGCACAGAGTCGGACATGACTGAAGCAACTTAGCAGCAGCAGCAACTTACAGGGAGTCATTTTCCTGCCTTTCTCTAGACCCGTTTTATTCCTTCTACCCCTATTTACCCTCACCTCCATTGCTTTATACCTAGATATGAAAAACTTCTTCTGAGCAGGTGCTTTTGTCTTCTCTAAGGTAGCTTCTTCTCTTTATAATCATTGTCCCAGTTTTCGCTTGGGCTAGCTTCAGTGGACTTGTTACTTGCAACTAACACAGGTCCTGCATTGGAGAGGTGCCTGCATGGATTCCAGTCCCTGAAATTACTCACCTTTGACTTTCAGCATCAGGTACTTGTAGTCCCAGGCAATCCCATAGATGATCAGGCAGCGGTACTGCCCTGCATCCTTCAGCTGGATTCGGGGGATGAGGAACAAGGCCTTCCCCAGGGGAAGCTGCTCCTCCAGCAAAGTGGCTCTTTCACTGAGCAAGACTGTATCATTTTCCACTTTTTGCAAACTGGCTTTTAAAATTCCGAGTTCCACATGACCTCCAGTGTCAAAATCACACTCCAAGGTCACATTGCTGCTGTAGTCTACCATGTACATTTCCTTTGGGACAGTCACTGTGAACAAAGCTGAACAGAAAATAAGACATTCTCCCATTGTCTGCCTTCACATTTCAGTTCTGTTCAGAGTGGGGGCACTGAGGAGACCCGTACAACCTCCGTTTCCCAGGAGTCACCTATCATTATCTGGGCATTTGCAGAGGTTCCTTTCTATCCCTTGCCCCATCCACTTTGGGGAAGAGTGTAATTCTTGATCCCTGCTCTGAGGTAGTTCTCGCCTCTCAACACTCCTCACTTGTACAGCTGACTGCCCTCCTGCTCCCATTGTCCAAGCTCATTTTCTTTATATGGATCAAATTATATCATTCCCTGCCAAATTCTACCTCCTCTCCGCAGAGACAGTAATAATAACAACTATCAGCTGTTGAATTCTTACTAGGTGGTGGGCCTTTGCTAACACACGATCTCTTTTAGTCTCCCCAGCAAGCCAGTGAAGTAGAGCCATCTTCTTTTTAGAAAATGAAACTGACACAGAATGGTTAAACAACTTGCCTAAGATTGCACAGCCAGGATCAGACCTAGGTTTTGCTAAGTTCAAGTGCTCTTGACTACCACATCATACAAGCCCACTGTAGAAATGTCTTTTCTACTAATACTAATACTTAATGTATATCTACCATGTGTCAGCCACTGTTCTAGGCTCTAAACCATATTATTCAATATTGAAAATGCAACCATAAAATATGCATAATCATCACTGTTTTATAGTTGAAGAAACTGGGTCAAAGAGGTTTGTTCAGGATGCACAATTAGTAAAGTTAAAATTCAGAGCCAGTCAGATTGTTGACTTCAAAATCTATAGTTTTTGAAACAGTAGTTCCCAAAATGCGAGGCATATACCTCAAGAAGTATGCACAATGATTTTAGATATGAAAGAATCAAGGCCCAAAGGGAGTTGTTGATTCAGAGAAGAATTTATTCCCTCTTCAATTCTATTTCAATCTTTTAAATTACATACAATTTGCAACTAGACTTTCACATCTCTAACAATGGTTATTTTTCCTTTTAATAAAACAAGAAGCTCTCAGGCAGATATTATCAGGGTAGACTTTAAAGCACCATTTTACTTTTATTATGTTTATTTTTGCTCATATCTTCTATTTACTAGTACCATTGATACTGGTTTTCCATTTACCACAGGGGTAGATTGTTTTGCAGTAGCAGCAGATTGTTTTGTTCAAAAAATAAAAGCTCAGTTGATTTAGATAATTCTATAAAAACAATAGTGCAAAGAGTAGTCAAACATGGCAAAACTAATGAAAGTAGTGTGCTGCTGCTAAGTCGCTTCAGTCGTGTCCGACTCTGTGCGACCCCACAGACGGCAGCTCACCACGCTCCGCCATCCCTGGGATTCTCCAGGCAAGAATACTGGAGTGGGCTGCCATTTCCTTCTCCAGTGCATGAAAGGGAAAAGTGAAAGTGAAGTCGCTCAGTTGTGTCCGACTCTTAGCGTATGCATGAATAAATTGTGAGAAACTGTACAAAATTACACTGTTTCCATCAATAATGAATGGACAGTCATTAAGACTGAGCATACGATCTTGAAGTAGCTTCTGAATTATGACAGAATATTAGATCAAATTATGTTCAGTAGGACTTGCTTCATTAATCCATTCATTTAATTAATTCAAAACTTTCATTTAACAAATATTTGGGGATGGCTTCTAAGAATACACCATTCAAGAGGTTGCTTCCACATAAAACATAGTATGAAAAGAGCTTGGGATTTAGTGACAGATGAACCTGGGTTCAAATTCTGAGTATATCCAGATTATGAACCCTTTGATCTTGATCACATCACTAAACTTCTATGAGTCTCGGCCTCTTTATCTACAAAGGTCCAAGGTTAAATCTACCTGTCAGCAGTATAGTGAAAACTAGATAAACAGCACAAAGTGACTTATTTTGGCAGGTAGTAGGTAGTCAGCAAACATTGGTTCCTTTCTTTTCCGCCATGCTTTAGTTCTGAAGAAAGTGGTATTCTGACCATTCTGGACAACAGATTTCACAGTAAAAATAGATTGGGGGTTTTCAGTTGCTCAAATGATTCACATTGAAATTCTCTTCTGACTGGAGTTTTTCCTCCTACCATCCTGCAAATCTTTGAAGGCAGTGCAGGTTAAATTTGTTTTGGTGTCTCCAGTGCCTAGCACACACTAAATTCTAGTTAAAGGTTTAACATATAAGTGACAAAAAGGAGTAGAGGAAGAAAAAAAAAAGGATGAGCCTACCCATATTTGCAAAGAGTGGGACATGACTGAGAGACTGAGTACGCATGCACCCATATTCACTTCTGTTTTCCTCTCATCAAACTGCATTTTGCCCTAAATTGCATACACTGGCAGTCTTAATCACCACCCAATGCACCTGTTAGTGTAGTGCACAAATATGAGTTTTATTAAAAATAAGGATGAGTTTATATCTTTCTTCCAAACCCTGTTTTAACCACAACTAGAACATGAACGTGCCTTTCTAACAGAAAGGAGTTCACATCTGCCTGGTATTTTTTTGTGAAGAATGGGGGTTGGGGCAGTGCTTCTGTATAAAACAATGCTAATTAAGCTTGCATTTTCTTGGCCACATTGAGAAGACTCTGGGATGATACCTGTGAAAAAAGACACTGTGCTTCTAAATTTCCCACATGATTCCATTTTGTGGAATGCCCTGAACACTTGTAATAACTCTCTCCCAAGTCTCTATAATAGGATACTCCTAAAAGTAGATTCCTAGAATCATCTCCAAATATTTGTTATTAAGTCCTCTTATAACTAAAACAGAGCTACCTGTTATGAAATATACTCTGCCCTGGAGAGTAAAATATTTATTTATTCACTCATCAAATATGTATTAACTATCTTCTATGCGCCTGGTTTAGAAATTTACACTACTTTTACTCTCTTCATAGTACTTCCTTCTCCTTTATTATACATGCTAAAACAAGAAACAGGGAAGAGAAATGGGGCTTGCAGGGAAAGTTAGTTGCTGAGTCTGAGATTTAACAAGAATCAGGACTCTGGCATAGTCTCTATTGGATTTATTTAGCAAATTTATTTACCACACTTACACTTTCTTCTCGTGAGAGAACGAACACCTGTAACTTCCTCTGGAACTCCCCACAGCATACAGCAGAACTCCCCTCTTCACTGTCTGGGCCTTTGACAAAAATCCACTTTCTGCTTGCTTTTCCCCTCTGCCTTTTACAGAGTGTATGTGTATATACACACATGGAACCCTTTATGGAAGCATAAAGTATGCCACCTCTCAGGTAGGTGACATTTTCCAGCTAACATTCACAAGAGGAAAGGGCAATTGGCAAACATGAGTCATGTATCTGTGTCACCCAGAATAACTAGAAGATTGTTAGTTGGTCTAATTTTGCCACAATTGAAGTTTCTAAGACATGCAAAGCTTTCAGCTTGATTACTTGATATAAAATGATAAGTTTAGGAATGCAATACACTTTTCCAATCCTAAAATATTCTTACTTATCGTAAATTACAGAGGAAATCAAAACACTCTTGCAAACAATTCTGTGAAGAGGTTTTTCTCAAGCTTGGCTGCATATTAGAGTCACTAATGAGAGGGCCTCAACCTTAGCCATAGTTATATCAGCTGGGAAGCTTTTAAAACATACCAGTGCTCAGGCCCCACTTTGTATCCTATAAAATTAAATTCTCATCATTTTGTGAGGCCAGCATCGACTAAAAATAATTTCCTGGGAGTTTCTAATGTGCAAGGAGCATTGAGAAGCCATTGGTTAGACAAATAAAACACCTGCACTTGCAAACATCTTCTACCATCCTGCCATTCAAAGTGATGTTCTCAGTTTTCTTAGGCAGCTAGTTAGGAATGCAGAATCTCAGTCCCTTCTCAGGACCTAAAGAAGCAAGAACCTGCATTTTAACAAGGCTGGGGGATTCAAATGCATATTAACATTTAAGAAACAGAGTTATAACACTGGTTGGTATTTGGTCTGTTGTGTAAGATAGAGTAATAGTTAACATTTATTAAATACAATGAACCAGACACTAGGCTAAACTGTACATCTCATTTGATGTCCCCAAAACTGCAAGATTGGAGTCACTGCACTCATTTTACAGATGGGGAAACTGAGGCTTGAAGAAAAGATACAACTCGCCCAAAGTAAAAAAGTGGGAGCTAATGGAGTTGGAATTCACATTCATATCTCTGTGCCCGGGGAAAGCCTGTACTTCTAACAGATATGACTATATATCTACTGGCCTGTGTATACTACATACATTAATGAAACAGATATACTTTTCAGCTTTATACTAAGTAAAAGACATTTGTTTTCTATTTCATATGTCACATGGTTATTAAACTAAACTTCAACCTGGCACTGAACTCCTGATGTCATCAGACAAAGGAGAACACTGGAAAAGTTTCCACAACTGCAAAACTAGGCAGACAAAATATTCATTTGGTCATCTTGACTAAATTAAAGGGTGAAGGACATGGCTAGAGCATCAAAAATTAATACATGCAGGTTCTTTAGACAGATGAAAATAGCTGGCTTGAGTAATGCTAGAGCCTTTTTGAAAGTTCTTGGGAGAAGTTTGCATTTTATTTGCAATCAGGAGTCAGCACCTGTCATATCTCCAGGAAACACAAAACAATTTATTTGCATTAACTCCCAAGATAGCTTCCTCTTTAAGCTAATTTTATACGTCTCTTCTGCATTAACAACAGAAACTTAAATGTTTACAGACTTCCTACCTAAGGGATTTGAAAAGTGAGGATGGGTCTAGGCGGGGAGGTGAGAGGGGACTGCTTTACACAGCCAGTCTTCAGAAAACTCTAGTTCCTGGTTCTGGATAGATGCTGCTCTAGACACCTGACTCATGCACTCCTTTTTGCAGGAATGCTGCATGAGACATCTTGTCTACTTGAAATCCCTTCCCCAACCTGATTCTTCTGCTTTGTATATCTCAGGGGTCAGCAGATGTAGTTTTGAAGGCCGGTTATAACCCAGGCAGAATGACCTAGGGTGTGGTCCCTGTTCTAGAGTGATGTAAAGCATCACCCTGGCCATGTGCCTCCTGGGTTTTATTCTTCTCAGAGAGACCAAGAAAGAAGGAAACATCAATGAGAGACATAAGATTGGAGTTACTTTTTCTTCCAAGACATGACAAACTACAAAAATAAATATTTTTCCTTCAATGTGTCTAAGTTACAAGATGTCCTTAGGTTTTGAAATGAAAATATAAGAAAAAAACTGAACTACAATGCTACAGTAATAGAGAGTGATATGAGTGAAAGTATATATACATAGATCAATAGAACAGACAGAGGGTCCAGAAAAAGACTCACACAAAAAGAGCCAATTGATTTTTTTTTTTACAAAGGTGCAAAGGCAATCAATGGAGAAAAGACAGTCTTTTCAATAAGTGAGCAAATGGGGCTAGAGCAACTGGATGTTCATATACCAAAAAGAAAAATCCCAATCTATACTTCACAGTGTACAAAAATCAACTGAAGGTGGATGGCAAACCTAAATGTAAAATGTACAACTATAAAATGCTTAGAAGAAAACATAGAAGAAAATCTTTCAGGTCGTGGGTTAGGCAAAGAGTTCTTAGATATGACTAGCCATCAAAGAAAAAAATTTGATAAATTGGATAGCTTCAAAATTAAAATCTCTCCTTTGCACAAGACACTGTTAAGAGAATGAAAAGATGAGCCACAGATTGGTAGAAAATATTTGCATATCACATATCTGATGAAGAATTTGTATCCAGAATACATAAAAAACTCTCAAAACTGAAAAATAAGAAAATAACCCAATTAAAAATGGTCAATGATTTGACATGCACTTAAGAAGATATATGGATGGGCAATAGGTACATGAAAATATGCTTATCGTTACCGGATACTAGGGAAAGGCAGATTAAACCACAATGAGATACTTCTGTACACCTATTGCTGCTGCTGCTGCTAAGTCACTTCAGTCGTGTCCGACTCTGTGTGACCCCACAGACGGCAGCCCACCAGGCTCTGCTGTCCCTGGGATTCTCCAGGCAAGAACACAGGAGTGGGTTGCCATTTCCTTCCCCAGTGCATGAAAGGGAAAAGTGAAAGTGAAGTTGCTCAGTTGTGTCCGACTCTTAGCGACCCCATGGACTGCAGCCTACCAGGCTCCTCCATCCATGTGATTTTCCAGGCAAGAGTATTGGAGTGGGGTGCCATTGCCTTCTCTGGTACACCTATTAGAATGACTTTAAAAACAAAAATGACAATCTCAATACCAAGTGATGTCAAGGATGTGGAACAATTGGAACTCTCATACTTTGTTGGCAGGAATGCAAAAACAATATAGATACTAAGAATGGCTTGATGGTTTCTTATAAAGTTAAATATATACTTAATGTATGTCTCAGCAATCCCACTCCTAGGTATTCACCCAAGTGAAATGAAACTCTATGCTTCCACAAAACCTACATACAAATGTTTATAGCAACTATATTTATAATTGCCAAAAACAGGAAACAACCCAAAAGTCCCTCAACTTGAAAATGAATAAACAAAAAGTGGTGCATACATACAGTGTGATACTAATCAGCAACAAAAAGGAATGAACTACTGATTCATATAACAATATGGATAAATCTCAAATGCAATGTGATAAGTGAAAGAAGCCAGACAAAAAGAGTATCTAAAAGTGATCCCATTTATATAACATTCTGGAAAATTTAAAACTATAGGATAGAGTTGGGGGACAGTTAGGGGACAGTTTTTGTTTGTTTGGTGACAGAACTGTTCTGGGTCTTGATTGTGGTAGTGGCTATATGACTATGTGTGCTCAGTTGTGTCCAACTCTGCGACCCCATAGACTGTAGCCCACCAGGCTCCCCTGTCAATGGAATATCCTGGCAAGAATACTGGAACGGGTTGCCATTTCCTATTCTAGAGCATCTTCCTGACCCAGGGATCAAACCATGTCTCCTGCATTGGCAGGTGAATTCTTTAGCACTGAGCCACCTGGGAAGTGGCTATTTGATTATGCATATGTCAAAACTCGTAGATGCTTTTATAAAAAAAGTATAAATTTTTACTTTATGTCCATTTAAAAGTTAGTAATTTTAAAATGAAAATATTTTCTGATAGCTTTTCACTTCACACTTTAAATTATTTTACAGATAACACAGTAGGCCATCCACAGAGCATTCATATCAGGAAAGAGTTAATTTCACACCTGTCTCTAAAAATCCCAGCTGGGCAGGGTCCCTTAGGAAGGAAATATCAAGTGTTCATTTAGCTGCCACTGCAAGGACAGGGCTGGAGTCAGCAGAATATTGGGGTGTTCTCCAAAGATGGCCCCAAGTCAATGACTCTAGTGCCAGACCCTGCTGGGCACCCCAAGGGAGGGGGAGGAATGCTACTGGGATCACCTGGAAGAGGGGGGAAAGCTCCTCAAAAAGTTATCAGTGCCAACAAAGGCATTCTTTCTGTCAAAGGCAGCAGGTTGGATGACTTCCCATGGGATTGGGGCTGCTATTACAGAGGACCTAATTCCCTGTGTCCATCTCTCTCTTCCTCTCTTACATACTGGTGTTCACCACTATAAAGCGCTATGATCCTGACTGAACACGTGAATGGTCTGAACTGCCTTCCTCAGGAAAGTGAAACTCTGAAACTGCTTTCCTCCTTGCCATCTATGCCCTCTAGTAGAGTATCTTTCTTCAAAATCCAAAGGCATAGTCTAAGGTTCATTTTTCATCTAGATGCAAGGAAGACTCTGATTTCCCAATTCAAATAATCCACATTAATGTGTGAATGACTAGTGGCTGGTACTGTTGCTTTTTAATAGAGGAAGTGTCCCTGAAAGAAGAGAAAAAGGACAGCTGCTTGGCATCTCATCTTTCAGGACACTTAACCAGTGTTCTCTTGGGTCATTTCAGCAACGCATGGTCTGAATGGTCCTGTCATCTTGTTACTACGTTTACCGGAGAGTGGGGATAGATGGACCAATATTATCAGTTCCTGTTTCTGTAAGACAGGGAAAAAGATGTGCACAAGCCACCCTGGCCACCATTCTTTTGACTGTGCTTGTTATAGCCGGTAATCACCCTTTCTCTTAAAGAAAGTCTTTAGCCCAAGGACCACATTCTCATCCTCAGCTTCAGCTAGGGGTCATCATCTGTTCCTCTTTCTCAGGACCCTCCCCAGCCTTTGACTTTTCTTACCTACTGTCTGTTGAAGATGCATTCCCAGGCTCAAAAGTAGTAGGAGGAACATGTTCTGTACCGGATCTGAAACAGACAATTGAAAGTCTCAGAGCCTTCTGCAGTTTTGCTGGATCTCATGATCTGGTCATTTGCTCACTCCTGAAAACAATGAAATGACTGGTAACAAATCTGTAGGGAGGCAGCAGACCGTAGTAGAGTAGAGCTGGGAAGAAAAGTTAAAGGCTGATTGCCTAGAGGAGATGACCGATAGGGTAAGAAGAAGTGAGGCACTCTATCGATCCAAATTAGAAGCTCTTCTTCCTTTTCTTGCAACCTTTTCTGAGAATGAACCAGTCCTCATGACTGGTAACCACAAAAGCTGGTTATCTGCATGTCTTTGTTTCTTCCATAGTTTCAGTGTAGGTCTTTGAAAATCAGTCTTGTTCATCAAATGGATACTGTACATCATTATTTCCAGCTGGACTACAACTCTGGGAACAGAGCTAGATACTCGATAAATACGTGCTAGTTGACTGAGCAGGTAAAGTTGTCAAGCTCTTTAGAATGCTGTGATCTAGTGCACCCATCACTTGAAGGACCTGTTACTAAGTACTGAGAGTGCCATACCTTAGTCCTGCTTCACCTCCTGTGCTTCCATTTTTGCTCACAAACTTTCCCACTTAAGGACTTCTCACAGCTAAAGCAAAAGGGACAGGATATAATGCGGTTAACTTCTTTGTCCTCAAAGAGGCTTTTACATTTTATTGGCCTTGGAAGCATTTCTTCAAGGGGAATTAATCAGATAGAGCCATACATCTGAATCAGGTAAAAGAGGAGCTGCTCTGAGTACAATGGAAAGCCAGTGAAGGATTTGGATGAGGAGAATGACATGACCTCATTTACATTTTTAAAAGAGGACTTAGTTTTGGTGTAGACAATAGACTACTGTTGTAAAGGACAGTGGGATGGGTAAGATTGGAAGCAGAATGATCAGTAAGGAATATTTTTGCAGAGATGATGATAGTTTAGACCAGAGTGGTGGGGCCAGTGGAGATGAGAGGTGGTCTATTGAAGCTTTTTTTCATTTATACATTTAAAACATTTATTGAACTTTTAAAATTTGTCCTTTAAATCATTAAAATTTTAACAGCTTTATTGGAGTATAATCGACATACAATAGAGGATTATGTGTGTGTATACATATATATTTAAGACACGGATGATTCAGTGGTACAACTCAGTGGTTTTTAGTATATTCTACAGAACTGTGCAACCCATACCACTATCTAATTCTAGATCATTCTCATCACTTTAAAAAGGAACCCCATGCCCATTAGCTGAAACTTCCCAATTCTTCTTCCCTCTTCCTCCAGTCCCTGGCAATCACTAACCTTCTTTCCGTCTCTATAAACTTGCTTATTCTGGTTATTTCATATAAATATAATCATACAATATGTGGTCTTTTATGTCTAGCTTCTTTCACTGAGCATATTATTTTCAAGACTCTTTTGTGTTGTAGTGCATTACCAGTACTTCACTCATTTTTATAATAAGCTGAGCGCTGAAGAATTGATGCTTTTGAACTGTGGTGTTGGAGAAGACTCTTGAGAGTCCCTTGGACTGCAAGGAGATCCAACCAGTCCAACCTAAAGGAGATCAGTCCTGGGTGTTCATTGGAAGGACTGATGTTGAAGCTTAAACTCCAATACTTTGGCCACCTGATGCAAAGAGCTGACTCATTTGAAAAGACCCTGATGCTGGGAAAGATTGAGAGCAGGAGGAGAAGGGGACGACAGAGGATGAGGTAGTTGGGTGGCATCACTGACTCAATGGACATAAGCTTGGGTAGGCTCCGGGAGTTGGTGAGGGATAGGGAGGCCTGGCATGCTGCAGTTCATGGGGTTGCAAGGAGTCAGACACGACTGACTGAACTGAACTGAACTGATTATTCTATCAGTGCGTGTTCACACCACATCTTTCTTATCCATTCAACAGTTGATAGATATTTGAGTTGTTTCCATTTGTTGGATATAATGCTGCTATGAACATTCGTGTACAAGTTTTTGTGTAAATATGTTTCTAAATCACTTGAGTGTATATGTAGGAGTGGAACTGCTTGGTTAAATGGTAACTCTGTATTTAACTTTTCCAGAAACCGTCGAACTGTTTATCAAATATATGATTTGCAATTGCTCTCTCCCATCCTGTGATTGTCTTTTCAGTTTCTTGATAGAGTTCTTCAAAGCATAGATGTTTTAATTTAATCACAAAGTAAAAATTAATTTTGATGAAGGCTAGTTTAGTTTAAAACTTTCTCTTTTAATTGCTTGTTCTTTAGGTGTCATCTCTAAGAAATCATTGCCTAACCCAAGGTCACAAGGATTTACACCTATGTTTCCTTCTGAGAATTTCACAGCTTTAGTTCTTTTATTTACATCTTTAACCCAGTTTGAGTTAACCTTTGTAAATGGTGTGAGGTAAGGTTTCATTCATTCATTTACACATGGACATCCAATTGTCTCTGCACAATTTGTTGAAGACAGTATTCTTTTTCCATTGAATTGTCATAGCACCCTCACCAAAAATCAACTGACCTTAAATGCATGGGGTTAGCTCTGAAATCTCAATTCTATTCCATTGACATATATGTCTGTCTTATGTTTGTACCACAGATTGCTGATTATGTGGTAGCTTTATAGTAAGTTTTGAAATTGGGAAATGTGAATCTTCAAACTTGCTTTTCTATTTTTAAGACTTTACTTTTATTATTATTATTTGATGTGTGGCTATTCTTGCTCTCTTGCATTTCCATGTGAATTTTAGGAAAAACTTTTCCATTTCCACACAAGAAAGCAGCTGGAATTTTGACAGGGATTGCACTAAAACTATAGGTCTATTGGGGAATACAGCCATCTTTATACTATTACGTCTTCTAATCCACGAATGCAGCATGTTTTTCCATTTATTTAAGTATTCTATATTTTTAAAGAAGATTTGATGGGAATTGCTGACAGGTTGGAAATAAAGTTTAACAAAAGTAAATAAATCTAGGAAAATTTCTAGGTTTGGGGCTTGAGTCACTAGGAATGGAGATATTTATTAAAAAAGAAGAAAACTAAGAAAAAAGCAGATTCGAGAGCAGAAATCAAGAACTGTATTTGGAATATCTTTGGTTTGAGATGACTATTAGACTCCAAGCAGAGATGTTTAGTAGGCGGGTGGACAACTGGTGGTCCAAAGTTAAGGGCAGAGATACACATTTGGAAGTCATTAATGCCTAAGTGTTACTTAAAGCCATAGTGCTGCATGGTGTCTCCTAAAGAGAGAGAGAGAAGGGACAGTGTCAAAGGATTGAGATACGGGGCATTCCAACATTTATGGGTCTTTGGGGGGAACACTAACAAAGAGAACTGGGAGAACGGGTATAAAAGCAAATTAAGCATCTCTTATTTTCTATATTCTGATGCTTTGACATCTGGAGTCTTGTTGACTCTAGAGGGACTGCCTCCTCAGGATTAGCCAATTCCTGGAGAGGGCAATGGCACCCCACTCCAGTACTCTTGCCTGGAGGATCCCATGGACGGAGGAGTCTGGTAGGCTGCGGACCATGGGGTCGGTGGGAGTCGGACACGACTGAGCGACTTCACTTTCACTTTTCCCTTTCATGCACTGGAGAAGGAAATGGCAGCCCACTCCAGTGTTCTTGTCTGTAGAGTCCCGGGGATGGCGGAGCCTGGTGGGCTGCTGTCTATGGGGTCGCACAGAGTCGGACACGACTTAGCAGAGAGACAGTAAACAATTTACCTATTTCATATGCAAATCAACCTATCCAGAGCCCTACCTCCAATCACCTCCTTTTGGGGCTTTCACACTCTGGGTCACTATATATATATCTGTTCTAATCACCCTAAGGCCAAATAACAGATTATTCAAACTATCCCAGTTCCTTCCTAGGGAAACCACAATGAGTGCTCCTGCCCACTTTGCCCCCTCTCCTTCTACTTCCTGTGCAACACTGGTATTTGCCTGTATGGCCCTCTGTGGTGTGGCATGCCCCTTTCTCTTGGGATCTGTGACTACAACAAACTATTTTTTCAATCACAGTCATCTCCTGATCTGTTGGCTTCACCACTACTAAATCATAATAAAATAACAGATAAAATAATGAACAAAAATTTAAAAATAATAATAATAAAACCTAGAGTTTAAAACATAGAAGGAGGGAGTTATCAGTTGAGCCAAATGCTCCTGAGCACTGGATTTAGCAGTATGAAGGTCACAGATGACCCTGATAAACACAGTATCAGTAGATTTCATACAGATAAAAATAGGAAGTAAGGAAGTGGAGACAACAGAATATGGGCAACTTTTTAGAGAACAGTGCTATAAAAAGGGGAAGAGATAAGAGGCAGTAGCTAGAAGAGAATGCAAGGTCCACAAGGGGCTGTATTCTTGTTTTTAATTTAGGGAGGGAGATATTACAGCAGGTAACAACTGGGTATGGTAGTCATGTATGGAACAGTAGTCATGGATGGATGTGAGAGTTAGACTATAAAGAAAGCTGAGCACCGAAGAATTGATGCTCTTGAACTGTGGTGTTGGAGAAGACTCTTGAGAGTCCCTTGGACTGCAAGAAGATCTAACCAGTCCATCCTAAAGGAAATCAGTCCTGAATATTCATTGGAAGGACTGATGCTGACACTCCAATACTTTGGCCACCTGATGCAATGAACTGACTCATTGGAAAAGACCCTGATGCTGGGAAAGATTGAAGGCTGGAGGAGAAGGGGATGACAGAGGATGAGATGGTTGGATGGCATCCCTGACTCGATGGACATGAGTTTGAGTAAACTCTGGGAGTTGGTGATGGACAGGGAGGCCTAACATGCTGCAGTCCATGGGGTCGCAAAGAGTCGGACACGACTGAGCGACTGAACTGAACAACTGGGAACAAAATCTAGTGCTTTCCAGCAGGAAATGCTCAAGACACACCTTAGCTGGACTTGAAAACTCTCTTCCTTATTGAAAATGCAAATACATCCAGAAAAGATATCATTTTAAGCTGCATCTGCAGCCTAGAACTTTATGAGCATTTCTGTTTCTAGAGTACAAAAGGATAGCATGTAGCATATACTTCTGGCAACAGAAAGGACTCCGGATTCACCCAATACTGGTTCGAACTTCCCCTTCTTCCCTCCCCATCCAAGGGGACTTTCCTTGCACACTGCCTCCTTGAGCCAACTAAGAGACAGTCACTGTCATAAAGGTACTTTCCAACCAGAAGTCTTTTTTCATCTAAGGATAATGTGCCCCATGCAATGATTAATAAGAGTTCAGGTTCTAATGTCAGGAACATCCTGAGTTCAAATTCTGAGTCTACAAATTATTAGCCTCTTCCCTGGTGGCTCAGATGGTAAAGAATCTGCCTGCAATGCAGGGTACGCAGGATCAACCCCTGGGTTGGGAAGATCCCCTGGAGAAGGGAATGACCACCCACTTCATTATTCTTGCATAGAGAATTCCATGGACAGAGGAACCTGGCAGGCTACAGTCCATGGGATCACAAAGAGTCGGACATGACTGAGTGACTAACACTTTCACTTTCAAGACCTTACATAGTTTATGAAAACTTCTGTATCCCATTTCCATAAAGAGTCAATAATAATAACTCTTACTTCAAGCCAGAATCCTGGGGGGTCATCTTAAACCTACTCATCTATCATCTTACACATTCAGTCCATCTCTCAGTCCTATTAATTTTACTTCCTGGATACTTCCTGGATGATGCCTCTTCTTCCCACAGCCCTACTGCTATCACCTTAATTCAGCTTCACATAATTTCTCCTTACACCATAGCATAGTCTCCTCATGCCATTTTTACCTTCTAGTCTTGCTTCCTTCTGTTCTATCCTTCTCTAGTGGTCACAAATCTTGGAGTTATCCTTGACTCCCATCTTCTCTCACCTACATCTGATTCATGAACAAATCTTATAAGCCATTCTTTCAAATATATCCAGAATCTGACCACATCTCAATGCCTCTATTAATATATCAATCTCAGCCATCACTGTCTCTCATGGTGATTGGAACCAGAGCGAGTCTTTAAAAATATAAGTTGAATCATATCTGCTCAAAACATTTTGGTGGCTCAATATTTCACTGAGAATAAAATCATAAGACCCTCCAATAACTCAGATAAGAGAGGCCTCTGTGTTAAGCCCCTCCTGCCATGCTTTAGAAAACCCTATTGTGGCCATGCCCTTTCTGCAGTGTGGCATGTTTGCTGGGCTGCGAGGTATCATCTGGAGCCCTCGACCTTACCCCACAACCCATTACAATCTGTTTCCTTGGGATGCTAGAATTCCCTGCCCAACTTCCAGCTTGTGCAATGCCTTCCTCAGATCCACCCCTTCAACAGTGGATCTTGCTGCCAGTGTGCCTATCTCCACCCTTGGATGCTTTCTTTGCTCTTTCTAATGAGACTGCCTTATATAAAATTGCAGCAGCACCACCCCCCCCCCCAATTTTCCTTGTCTGTCTCTCTTTCCCCAAACTTTTGTTACCATCTAATTTACCATATAATGTACTTGTTTTATTATATTATTAATATTACCTGCTGTCTTCTATTATAATATAATCACTCAAAGGGCAGGGATCTTTGTCTGTTTGCTTACTACTATGCCTTCAGCCCTAGAACACAGTCTGGCAATAAGGAGGCATTCAGTTAATATTTATTGGATGAACCATCCCTTTACCTAGCAGGCAGAACAATCTCTTGAAAACTGAATAATCAAATCTAAACCATGTCACTCCTGCTTAAAAGACTTCAACAGCTCCCACCGTTTACAAGGTGATGTCTTCCAGGCTAGAACAGGAGCTCGTTGTACAGTCATCCCCTGGTATCTTGTAGGGTACTGGTTCCAGGATTGTCTGCAGATACCAAAATCCAGAGATACTCAAGTCCCTTATGTAAAGTGGCATAGCATAGCTGGCCATATACATGGGGTTGTAGAGCCCTTTGGATGCAAAAGGTGGACTGCACTTGATTAGGTCCTTATAACTGTGTGCTGAACAGACAAGAGAATGAGTGTTTGAATGCATGACAATTTAGCATCATACTCAGGAATCTTAGTCTACAGACTCCCAATTGACACAATTCTATCAGAGAAACAGAAACTGTTGAGTGGCTGTTTATTTTGGCTGCACACAAGAACTTATCAAATAGAGCCACTCACAATAGAATGGGCCACTCATGCATGGGGAGGCCTCATTCCTGGAATTATTTAAGTACAGGGTATGTGCTGAAACAAAAGTTTCCACAAGAGGTGGAAAGTGATCCCTTTTTAACAGTAAGATTATTGACAAGATTATCTCCCAGAAGAATGTTTCCACAGGTATCTCAAGCCCCTCACCAACCTCCCTCAAAACACGGCAATCTAGATGAGACTTCTGCCTTCTGGGCTCCTTAGGAGAACCACATTTTCTGAAAAAAAGTGGGTTCTTAAAGAATTTAATGTTAGGGAAGTATGAATTCTTTCATACTCAGTCAGGCAGGGCTTGGAAGAATTTATTTGGAGAACTTATGGAGTGCATTGCCTAAATCAATTAACTTGATGCATCATTTACAGAGTGCCGATGTGTGAAGTGCTTCGGCCAAATGAACATTGTGATGACTCTTCTCCACAATGCAATGAACGTGTTCAAACAACCACAACCTTCTCTAGCTTTCTCTTTTAAAACTCACCTTTGTTTGGGATATAAATATTTTCCTATGCCTGGCCTATGCCTGGTCAGTTGTTCATTTTCATCTTAATTATATATTCCTTATGTACATATTTGATTTTGCTAGTCTTTACATCAAACAGAGGAAGAGTATAGCTATCCTTGTGTCAGTCAGGGTAGCCTCTAATAAATACTTTGGAATGTGAGTGGAAAAAATAGTTTTTAATCAAATAATCAGTTTAGCTGAATTTCTTAATTTCTGGATAATTCTTGAAGTTCTGAGTAGTTCTTGATAATTCTGCCCATGAGCATGTTGTAGTAGTTGAGGGCAAGGCAAGTAGTTGAGGGAAGTATGAACTCTTTCATACTCAGTCAGGCAGGGCCTGAAAGAATGACCTAAAATGGAACAGAATGGCATAGGATAAGCTTTGGGAACATTTTCTCGTGGCTTCAGGAGGAGTCAAGAAGGGCCCTCTTGGTCAGGAGATGATCAAGCTTGAGAGTGAGAAGAAGTGAAAGCTACCATTTTTAGATTTGTGAAATGTCCTACTCAAATCGCTGTCCTCTTTCTGTTGTCATCCAGGCCACTAGAGAAGCTGCTTCTCTTGGTGGCATGGTAGGAGGTTTTAGGAGACAGGAGATCCAGTCTTTGCTCTGTCTCTGCTGTCTTGGGAACTTATTCTCCACTTTCTACAAAAGAAGGGTGAACTAGGTGATTTACACAGTCCCTTCCATGTTGTGCCATCTATGCAGCTAACAACCAATCTCAACTATTTTGTTTCACCATGTTAGGTAATCCTTAAGTGTGTAACATACCAAGATTTTTGATGAACCATGAAAACTTTAATATTTTTAGGTATTAATGTGTGATTCCATTTCTAACTACCAAAAGTACTATTGGCATATCAGTAACAATTGATCACTAGTGTCCAAGATAAAGTTACGATAAGCAAGACTGGCCTTATTCCAGCTAAAGTCTTTCACTCCTCTCCTCTAAAAGGCATTTAAGAAAGAGAGTTAAGATGATATCATAGAGATAATTAATACATTTTAACTTATAAATGTGTATTTATATGAATGTGTGTATGGGTTCAGTTGTGTCTGAGTCTTTGCAACCCTGTGGACTGTAGTCCACCAGGTTCCTTTGTCTATGAGATTATCCCAGCAAGAATATTGGAATGAGTCGCCATTTCCTCCTCCAGGGGCTCTTCCCAACTAAGGGATCTAACTCACGTCTCTTGTGGCTCCTGCACCGGTAGGTAGATTCTCTACCACTGAGTCACATGGGAAGCCCATATGAATGTGTACATAGACATAAAGTTGAACTTTTGATCTGAGATCCAGGTAGACTATCTGTAGACTTAAGATGCAATTCAAATGAATTTAACTTAGCAGTTCAAATTTAACTTAAATTCAAATTGAATCTCAACTTTTTAATCAATAAATACTAAGCTCCCATTTTTTGCAAGTTTTTGTATTAGACTGTGAGAATCAATAGAAGGATTCACCTAAGAAAGCACCCCTACCTTTAAAGACATTATAACACAGTCAGAAGGTTAAAACTTGTACACATTAAAAATAATAATAAGTGGCATAAAATATTTTGCATGAAGATGCAAAAACCCTGGAAGCTGACTGGTAGTGATGGGATTTGAAGTGAGTCTTTGAAGCACTGATGGGAATTGGAAAACTGGAACAACTCTTGAGGGCACTGCAGATGGCCCAGGAGCAAACACGTAGGGCATGTTGAGGAAGACAATGAAGAGCATAACCTGGCTGGAAATACAATTTGAGAATGTTAAGAGCTTAGTACCAGGTAGAGCTGCCAAGAAAGACAGTGACAGTCACTCAAACACTGAGTGACAATAACAAAGAAGTTTGAAAAGATTAAATCTGAGGTTTCTTTTTTTTTCCTTTATTATATAATGGTGGGAAAGTGGAATTAGAGGCCAGCTACTTGATTAGGGGGTTCACAGTATTCATCCAGAAGTTTGGTAAAGCCCCAGATTTAGGGTCAAAAAAAAGGAAGAAAGGGACAGGAAGGAGAAATTTATTATAAGAAAACTGACAGGAAAATTGACAAAACAATTGACAAGTGATTAGCCACATGGGAAAGAAAGAGAAGCAACAAGTTGATTGTGGTTTTTGAGGCCAAACTGTCAAGACAATATTGATGTTATTGGGAATGGGGGAGAAATATAAGACCAAGAACTGATTTTTAAAGGGAAGATGATGGATTGAGTTTGAGTCAAGAAGTAACGCAAGGCAGTCAAGAAAACTGTAGGTCTAGAGTTTGGGACACTATTTGGGACTAGAGATAAAAAGGTTAATTCTAATAAAAATGTGAGATGATACTAGGGAATAAATTAACTCTCTGAGGGGGAAAGTATAAAAAAAGAGATTAGAAAGAAAAAGTCTGAACTCTGAGGAATGCTCCAAAGTTTGGAGAATAGGAGTAAGAGACCAGAGAAGAAGGCAGAGAAGAAATGGTCTAAGAGTGAGAAGCTTCATTATCACAGTATCTCAGAGCCATGGAAGGAAAATCCCAAGAAGCAGAAGGAGCTGATAATAGAGAGATCAGGAGAGTAAGAACTGGGAATCAGTCCCAGGGGTATTTGAAATGGCTGGAGAGCACTGAGGTGATTGGGGCTGGATAAACTTTGAGATTCCTTCATCTATCCTAGAATTCTGTGAGTTGATTTGAAAATTAGGGGAATACAACCTGAGGAAGCCCCACTGCAGAAGACCCAGGATGGGATATGCGGAGGCCAGTATGCAGTTGCCTCATTACAGGGTAACCCAAGTATGACACAGTTAATGCTGGTGGGCATATTTGGATGTTGCCATGTGGAATAAAAATGACACACAACCACCTAAGGACCACTGTCCAATGCATCTTAAAGCAAGTCAATCTGAAGTATGACTCCTAATACTGTCCCTGAGGAATCTGCTTCACTTCCATCAGCCCCATTGCCTGCTATATATTATGCAAACATCCCACATCTGATGATTTACCTGCCACTTCATCAAATCAACTAATTCAACAACTGAACAAGCACTCAGTGAGAACCTATGCATATACATATGCATATACACTGTGATAGGCACTCGGGATTCAGAGAACCTAAAAGGTATGTCTTTGCCTACAAGGAGCTGAAGTTTAATGGAAAGGTTCACAGACAGAAGAAATCTGAAAAGACACCTTAAACAGAAAGCAAGGAAGATATGTTGATAGTGAGAGTTCAGCTAATGAAGGCAAATAGACCAGTTCTGAGTGGCAACAGATACAGTTCATCTATTCACAAACTCTTAGACTTCAAAGGGAGCTTAAAGAACATCCAGATCAACTGGCATTGGCACCCCACTCCAGTACTCTTGCCTGGAAAATCCCATGGACAGAGGAGCCTGGTAGGCTACAGTCAGTCCATGGAGTCGCTAAGAGTCAGACACGACTGAGCGACTTCACTTTGACTTTTCCCTTTCATGCACTGGAGAAGGAAATGGCAACCCACTCCAGTATTCTTGCCTGGAGAATCCCAGGGATGGCGGAGCCTGGTGGGCTGCCATCTATGGGGTCGCACAGAGTCGGACACGACTGAAGTGACTTAGCAGCAGCAGCAGCACAACTGTCTGAGGGCTTCCCAGGTGGTGTTAGTGGTAAAGAACCTGCCTGCCAATCCGAGAGATGTAAGAGCCGCAGGTTTGATCCCTGGGTTGGGAAGTTCCCCTGGAGAAGGGCATAGCAACCTACTCCAGTGTTCTTGCCTGGAGAATCCCATGCATAGGGAAGCCTGGCAGGCTACAGTCCATGGGGTCACAAAGAGTTGGACGTGACTGAAATGACCTACCACACACACACAACTATCTGATTATTGCTCACGGTGAATATTCTTACTGTGCATTTTATCAATGTGTGTCATTCATTTCCTTCCACAGAACCACAGAATTTCAGGGTTAGAAGACCTTATCTGTAGGTAATTTCATTCAAGTTTCACCTCCTCACTTCAACCATTTCTCACGTGAGTTCCTTATCATCTCTATTCTATTATGTACACATGGGTAGTGACCAATAAATAGCAATAGTGGTTTTCCTTCATTTTGCTAAACTTTCTTTTATCATTTTATGTAGAATAGAAGCCCTTTAGTAGGCCCAAGTCACACTTTTGTTAAATAATGGCTGCCTATAAGTTAATGCGCATGGTTGGTTTTTTTGCCATGTCCCTTGGCATGTGGGCTCTTACTTCCCTGACCAGGAATCAAACCTGCAACCCCTGCATTGGAAGCTAGGAGTCTTAACCACTGGATCACCAGGGAAGTCCCGGTTTGTTTGTTTGTTTGTTTTAAACAGTTGATTTTTAGAACATATCTTGTAAACACAGGCTACTGTGGAATGTTGACTGCCTGCCAAAGGGTTAATCACAAACAGATGTTGGATGTAAAAAACTAAATTTTTAAGTTCCATTAATCTTCCAAAATTCTAAGTGGAGTGACAATTTCAGGAATATTTCAATTTTTTCCATTCACATTTACTTTGTGCAGGAAAAAAAAAAAAAACTCACCTTTTAAAACTGCTCAACAAGAATAATAAGCATAGGACTAACAAGAGAAATCCTACTGTTTTGAGGACAGGAGGAAATTAGCTTGTTTATTCCCCTGAACACAATTTCTGAGGCAGTTTCTCACATCTCCAATGGTGTGGAGAGAAAATATTCCTGCACTTACCTGACTGTGGCAGCCTCATCGTGGTCCACAACACCAAGTCATAAAACGAGACAATCACAGCCCACTGATACTCCCATCAGGACTTGGTGAGGCTCCTCAGGCAAAGACGCAAAAGAAAATAAAACAACAAACAGTTGCTCTTTGTCAGATTTCCTCACAGAAGGCAACAAAACAAACAGCCAAAATGAAAATAAAGCCTAGGTTGCTGCCGAGACCACTGGGTTCTTTCTAGCTGGCAGAGGGACATACGATGACGGCTGACAGCAAAATATGGCGATAAGGTACATTAAGCAAGAGGAGAAAAGATGTCATCCCCATCCAGCTCAGGCTTTCTCTTAACATGAGGACAATTCAAACTGAAACTGATTCTAAGGAACTGATTATAGCCCAGCCTACTGGGAAGTTTTGGTTTCCCTTTCAGCATTGCATGTTCTAGCTACGCATCAAGAAGTTTGCATAGATATTATTTGCTTTCTTAGGCTGCTGTAACAAATCACCACAACCTGGGTGGCTTAAAATTACAGACAGTGTACCTATATTTCTCTCACAATTTCAGAGGCTACAAGTCTGAGGTCAAGGTGTCACATGGCCATACTCCCACTGAAGGCTCCAGGGAAGAATGCTTCCTTGCCTCTTCCTACCTTCTGGGGGCTCCTGTCAAACCTTGGCATTCCTTGGCTGCAGCTGATCATTCCAATCTCTGCCTTCATCTCCACCTTATTTATGACCTTATTCCTTGTGCATATTCTTTGTGTCCTTTCCTCTTCTTATAAGAACACCAGCCATTGGGTTAGTGCCCACCCTATTCCAGTATGACCTCATCTTAACTAATGACATCTGCTAACACCCTAGTTTCAAATAAGGTCACATTCAGAGGCTCCATTGGGCATGGAATTTTGGGGGAATACTATTCGACCCGCTACAGAGCTTCATTTCATTCTTGGAGCAACTTGTGGTCTAGATACTGTTAGACCCATGATACATATAAGAAAACAGTTGATATCAAGCAACCTTTCCTCAGTTGCATGGCTGTATTTGAACTCAGGCCTCCAAGGCCCCACTACACCATGAGGCTTTTCAATAGGGAGACTCAAACCTGGTGGCAAGAAAAGGACAACTTGCGTGCAGTCCTGGAAGACCAACTCCATTCCTCTGACCCTGTTTCCCTTGGTTCATAGGACTGAGGTCAGAAGAGACAGGGTAGGTTTTCTTAGTCACATTTCTCCGATGTGTTCTAATCCTCTTAACATGTCTTACCTCTAAGTCTCCCCTGCCTAACTGTTTTTCTTCTGAAAAAGCAGCATTCTCCTTTCCTCCTTCTCATTCTTTTTATTTCATCTCTTAAAGAAGAAGGGATGAAACTTACAGTAGCTGCAAATAGGAGTGGCTGCCTAGACCCCAAGAATGGGGCTGTGTGGGGAACTGGTTCTCCACCAATAGCTCTAGGGATATGCTTTCAATGAGAATTGCCTGCTGTTACTTGTCCTCCCTTCGGAGAATGTGGACAAATGTCCCCTGAAAGACTAAAAAGTTGAGCATCTGTGGGGTCCGCATACCACCCAACGGAGTTCCTGCCCTTCTTTAGGAGGGAGATATACTCTCTACTGTTTCCCTTCCTCTACCTCATCTGGGCTCCATGGCATTGGTGAGGCTGCCAGCAAAGTGGCAGACAGGGAACTTTGGGACACATGGTGAAGGTGCTTCACAGGTAGAATTCAAAAATGTGAAACTAAGAACATGGTGATCTAACCATCTCTAAGTCTTCATGGGGAGTGTTCTTGAGGGACAAGGCTTTGCATTTAAAAACTAAAGATTCAGCAAGATTATAAGATATTGCTATGAAGGGAAAAGAAGTTTCAAACCTCATAGGAATCTCAATTCACAGAGTGATACCCTGATCATTGGAAACATCTCTATTCAGCTGAAGAGGAAAGAGTCAGGAAGCAACTTAGAAGAGCTGACTGGGGACTTCCCTGGTGGTCCAGTGGTTAAGAATTTGCCTTGCAATGCAAGGAATGCAGGTTTGATCCCTGGTTAGGCAACTAGATCCTTCATGCTACAGGGCAAATAAGCCCTCACTCTCCAACTACTGAGCCCCTGCTTCAGATTCCGATGAAAGATCTTGAGTGCCACAACTAAGACTCAATGAAGTCAAATAAATTAATTAATTAATTTAAAAAAGAAAGAAAAGCTGACTAGTCTTTGTTAGAACATGTTGACCTGCCTTTGTCAGAAGAGCAATGTAGCACTGACCAGATATTGTCTGAAGAACGTTTTAAAACTGAGCAATCTCAGCTAGAAATAACTCTATCATTATGCCAAATAAAAGCAAAATGAAAACTATCAAATCAAAAAACACATGAAGAATATAAGGTAAGAGCTAAGCTTGCTTCTAAGAAGCAAAAAAAATTTGAGAGGAGAAAAGAGAGAGAAACTCAAAGTCTTTACAAAACGAAGAAAATCAAAGTGTTCAAAATACTGAGCAAAAAATTATAAAGGGAAAACCAAATTTGAATTTACAAATGGAGTTTCTTCTTAAAAAAATACAAGAACATAGAACTTCCTTGGCAGTGCAGCAGATAAGAATCTGCCTGCCAATGCAGGGGACAGGGTTCAATCCCTGGTCTGAGAAGATTCTACATGCTGCAGAACTACTAAGCCTACAGCCTGTGCTGTGTAACAAGAGAAATCACTGCAATGAAAAGCCCATGCACTGCAATGAAGAATAGACCCCACTCACCACAACTAGAGAAAGCCCGTGTGTAGCAACAAAGACACAGTGCAACCAAAAAAACAGAATAAAATTTAAAAATTAACTTTAAAAAAAATGAGAACAAATTTAAGTCAGACATGTCACCCTTATGCTATGCTATGCTAAGTCGCTTCAGTCGTGTCCGACTCTGTGCGACCCCATAGATGGCAGCTCACCAAGCTCCGCCGTCCCTAGGATTCTCCAGGCAAGAATACTGGAGTGGGTTGCCATTTCTTTCTCCAGTGCATGAAAGGGAAAAGTGAAAGTGAAGTCGCTCAGTCGTGTCCGACTCTTAGCGACCCCATGGACTGTAGCCTACCAGGCTCCTCCGTCCATGAGATTTTTCAGGCAAGAGTACTGGAGTGGGGTGCCATTGCCTTCTCCGTTAACCTATATATTACCAGTCAATTAACACAGTTGGGACTCTTCTCAAGTAACTGTCACAAAGCAACCACATCACACTTCATATAGAAACGAGGCGCCTCCCGTTCAGTCAGAGCGCTTTCTGGAATGTAAAGCAGAGGAGCCCACGTGGACTTTTATGTTGTAGACGGTTCCCAGCTAAGACCAACCACTGCATCATGCAGTCTGTGAAAGGCCTACCAGAAAATGCATTTACTTCTTGCCAGTTGGGAGGGGGTAGTCCTAACCTAAACATTAAAGCCAGACATGTAGGTGAGACTATTCCATGGCGGCCTGTGGTTTCATCTTAGGATGTCACCCTTAATCTTAATCAAGGGTTAAAATATATCTACCATTTACATAGTTTTTCCTATATGTAAACCTCCTAACAATTAACTAAATTTATCAACAGAACTGGGATGCTAAGCTGTACTAAATTTAAATGTCCAAATACTTTTGTTTTTATAACAGAAAATTTTCTATATATGTTCTACATAATATTATTTTTTTAAAAATGTATTTGCCTCTGAAAGAAGGTTGGCCTAGAGAGCTGAAAGAACCTCCTATTTGAGTGACAGGTTCAAACATATAATACTTTTGTACCATAGGAAATTCACATGAAATAAAATGTTAAAAAAAAATTTGAGCCATTATGTTGTGTACCAGAAACTAACATAGTGTTATAGGTAAATTATCCTTCAAAAGCAAGCAAACAAACTTATAGGAAAAGATAATATTTGTGTTTACCAGAGGCAAGGGTGGATGGAGGGGGAATTTGAGGAAGGTGGTCAACCTGTACAAGCTTTTAGTATTATAAGGTAAATAAGCACTAGGGATGTAATGTACAAAGGATAAACATAATGAGCACTGCTGTATATTATATATGAAAGTTGTTAAGAGAGTAAATCCTAAGAAAGAGAAAATTTCTTTTCTAATTTTTTTAAATTTTGTATTTATGAGATGATAAATATTCACTAACTTGTTGTGGGCATCATTTCATGACGCATGTATGTCAAGTCATGATGCTGTACACATTAAACATACACAGTGTGGTATGTTAATTATGTCTCAATAAAACTGGAAGTAAAAGAATAAAAAAGCTCACATAATACACTTAGAACAGTGCTTGTCACTAGCAGGTGCTAAATTAATGTTAGCTTCTTCAGGTCCAAAAAATAAGTCCAGTATTTCCCACTTTACTAGGCCTTATTGGAAAGAAAAAATTAAAAAAGAACACAAGCCTAAGTGTGAAAAAGAAATGTTCCCTGGGTTTTGGGGACTTGGACAAAGAGAAAGAGCCCAGAGAGAGCTTCTCGGGAACTTCAAGAAACCAGCAATTTAGCGAGAACCAGCCTTAGCAACCTTCCTAAAGTCAGGGGCCAGCGTCTTGATATGAGTTTATCTGGAATGTGACAAAAAGGAATGATGGCTAACCTCCTCTCTCGAAAAATGGGGACAGGGGATTCAGAGGTGAGGAAAAAGTCATAAGCAGAGGGAGTCAGATAGAGGAAGGGGGAATCCACATGTGAGCCACCCTGAAAACTAGACTTCTTCAGTTGTGGTCAACCCAGCCCCTGGGTTGACATCATCATATTAGAAGTCACCTATCATATTAGAAGTCACACACCTAGCTTGGAATCCCACCTGATCTCTACCTGTGAAGGAAAGCCTTTGCTCAAAGTGAGGGTAGGGTAAGTGTGGACGAATATTCTGGCCAGAGCAACTGAGATGGTTGTTTTTAGAAGGAACGAGGCCCAGGTTTCCTTCACTTTCTGAAAGAAACTCATCTAAATGGGAGGTTTGTTGTAAGTTTAATAGTTTGATGTAAAATACTGATTAAGTACTTTTCCTGCTCTAGCAATCCCCCTGTCACTGAATGGGGAAGAAATAACTGGGGTGATGGCTTCTCATAGAGAAAAAAGTTACCGAAGTCACAAAAGTCAGGTTTCATTAAGGTCAAATTCCCCAGAGAAATCTCCCAAGTGCAAGGGTGGGAGCAGGAAATGAGGGTGCAGAAGAGAGGACTGTGGGAGAAATTGAACTGCTTCACTGGCCTTTAACAAAGAAAACTAAATGAGAGGGATTCAAGAGACAATGAGGAGGATGTGGAGGGCCTGGAGGGAATGTTTACTGTCTTCTTCTTCTCTGGTTCTTGAGAGAAAAGGGGGTGTTAGACATATATCCTTGATGCTTGAGAGTGCCTTTATGTAAATATTAATACCTGCTTCTTGCCTGAAATTCCTGAAGCAGGGGTGGGGGTTCACTGGAGTATCCCACACCTTGTGTGTGTGCTAAGTCGCTCAGTTGTGTCTGATTCTCTGTGACCCCATGGACTGTAGCCCGCCTGGCTCCTCTGTCCATGGGATTCTCCAGGCACGAATAGTGGAGTGGGTTGCCATTTCTTTTGCCAGGGGATCTTCTGGACTCAGGGATTGAACTCACGTCTCTTATGTCTCTTGCACTGGCAGGCGAGTTCTTTACCACTAGGGTGTGAAGAACTGTAGAGTTGTTTTCAAGGATGAAGAAAATGGAGTCACCTCTAATTCCAGGCCCTGGAGCCTTCAGTGACCTCTGAACACCCCCAAAGTTACTACAGCTTCAGGTGACACAGAGAGAGGGAAATCAGGGGCACAGGAGTTCTGGGCCCTTATCAGGCCAGACTGAAGCCTGGAAATATTTCCCTCCCCGACTCCAAGATAACAGAGCTACACTTTAGTCTGTTCTGGGAGAAGGGGGGATATGTGAAAAGGATATATGATTGGAGTTTCAAGTGGGACTAGATTCTAGCAGTTCCCCTCAAAGTTAAACATAGATTTACGGTATGACTCAGCATTCTATTCCTAGGTATATATACCCAAGAGAAATGAAAATAAATGAGACGAAGGTCATGCTCTACCCAAAAGCCTAGGAGGTTTGACGGGATACTACTGGCAACACTTTCTAAAAAACCGTTTACTAGCATCTTTGAACATGTAGCCCAGATAAACTCTTCAGAGAGAAACTAAAGAAGGAAGTAGATGAGAAACAGAGGGGCCCTGACCAGAATTTTGGTACTTGTTCCAGACCTTTCTACAGTATGGGTTGTGGTCCCAGTTTCTGGTTTGACCAGATATCTGTGTGGAATTATGATTTTTGCTCAAGTGGGTCTCTATTATATCAGACAGTTCTAATAATAAAAAGCAGCAAAAATGCCTGAGATTTACCTACTGCTGCAAGCTGACTATGCCTGACCTCATTTTTAGGGTGGCTGGGAGGAGAAGAACAAGGTAAACTTTCAGAACCAAATAATCTACATGTGTTCTAAAGTCTCCCTTTCCCTTGTCCTGGCTCATCTCTAGGAAGTCAGAGGGAGGCAAGACTGTTGAACCCATACATCTAGGCTTGCTCTAAGATGAACCCGGTGTGGTCCCAGCCAACTCAGGACTGAAGGATCCCCAGAGTTCCAAATTTTTTAGGAACTCTGTGCCAGAAATGGAGACAAAAGATCAAATAGATACATCTTATTATAAATCAAATATCACACAGCCATTTCACCCAGGGACTTCCTAACCAGGGCTGACCAAGACTACAACATCTTCCCAGGACTAAACAATAGAGGGAGTCTATCACCTGAAGCCTCATCTGGGGAAGCAGATGCAGTGCTTGGACCAAGTGAAGGGGACATTTGAACTTACAGTCAGGTAAAGGAAATCTGAGGTTTGGCTCTTTGGTTTCAATTCAGTTTGGGGAAGAAAAAAAAGTGAAATGATGATTCATTGCTTCAAATGCAGTCAAGGGCAGGACGAGACAGCTGAGTCATGTTTTGGGGTCAGATCAGTGATTCCCAGATCTGGCTGCATAGCAGAATCCCCTGGGGAACTTCAAAAAACATACAGATGCCTGGGCATTACTCCAGACCTCCTGATTCAAAATCTCCAGAGGTGCGATCCAAAAATATGTATTTTTCAAAACTTCTTCCAGGTGGTTCTGAATTAACCAGTCTGCCCTAATTGGTGACTCAGCATCAGGGAATTCCTAAGTGATGATGGTCACAGCAATCCTTGTGAAGAAAAGTAAGCAAAAGGGAGAAAAAGAAGGTGAGTATCCAGAGATTAACAGTGGCTATTTAAATATATCTGTCCGTGCCTCTTTGATTTTTTTTTGGGGGGGGGCTAAAAAGAGGTGATATCATGAGCCTTAGTTTACCAGTGGGAGAAAAGTGTAAGCACTCAGACATGAGTTGATCTCTCCTAAGATGCCAGAGTTAGTGGCAGGTCGGCTTTTAGAAACCACAGTAACTGGTTAGAGGGGTGGTGCTATGTAGAAAGTGGAGAGCAGCTGACACAGGGGCTGAAAAGCTGGATCAGGTTCCACTCCTCACCAGCTGTGTGAGTTACCTGAGCACTGCAGGTAAAATGCCTGAAACAAGAGAAGGAGTTCTGTTCATGATATTTTATAATTTACATAGAATGACTAGAATCTTACATTAGATGATCAGTGTAAAATAGAGGCTTCTGGTCCCTTTTGCTTAAGTGGCATGTTAAAAATTGGTGACTTCTCTATGGAAGCAACATAGATGTCCATCGACAGATGATTGGATAAAGAAGCTGTGGGATATATAACTGAATACTTCTCAACCATAGAAAGGAATGCATTTGAATCAGTTCTAATGATGTGGATGAACCTAGAGCGTATTATACAGAGTAAAATAAGTCAGAAAGAGAAAAACAAATAACGTATATTAACACATATATATGAAATCTAGAAAGATGGTACTGATGAACCTATTTGCAGGGCAGCAATGGAGACGCAGACATAGAGAACAGACTTATGGGCAAGGGTGGGGAAGAGGAGGGAGAGGGTGAGATGAATGGAGAGAGTAGCATGGAAGCATATACACTACCATATGTAAAACAGATAGCCAATGGAAATTTGCTCTATGACTCAGGGAACTCAAACTGGGCTCTGTAACAACCTAGAGGGTTGGGAAAGGGTGGGAGGTAGGAGGGAGTTTCACAAGGAAGGGGGCATATGTACACCTATGGCTAATTCATGTTGATATATGGCAGAAATCAAACCAATATTGTAAAGCAATCATCAACCAATTAAAAATAAATAAATATTTTAAAAACAGTGACTTTATTTAATGACCATTCTTACTCTGAACTTAGTGTTAGATGAGGTAGAAAGCAGAAAACAAAAAATAAATTAATATGCAAGTACTGCTTTCCCTATTACTCTGGAATCTTAAGGCCACATGGCTGTGATTTTCAGATATTCAGTCCACAAAGAATGTTTAATAATTGAACAATGTTATGTTCCAGGCATGAAGGATGCAGAAGTATCTAAGACATTGTTTCTGCCTCAAAGGGTGCATGTCCAGTGGAGAGAAAGACAAATGAACAGGATTCTCATAGAGGGTGGTAAATGTAGGCACAGAGAGTGTGCAGCTGTCTTCCAGCCTCTGACAACTTGTCCACTGGAGAACGCTGGGGCCTGCCTCTCAGTCTGAGATGGGATGTTGGTGGTGACAGTAGGGGAGCAATATAAGTGCCACAACAGAAGGAGCTACACAGTAGCTCCAGGTCGGTACACAGTATAGAGAAGGGACTAATTCTAGGTTGGATGGCTTAAGAAGGCTTCCTTGCTTTACAAAAGAGGAAGCTGAAGCTTAGAGGGGTTAAGCAAACAAATGGACAGTGGGAGGCTGAGGAGCCTTAGGGAACAGCAGGGAAAAGAGGACAGAGTCATGTTCCTGTCACCGGCCCACTCCTCAGACCTCGGCACCCCTACTCCTCCCTGCTGAGAAGGAGCAAATGAACCATACCCAGAGGAGCACAGGGCTCATGACCAGAGATCTCTGTTTAAATCTTTTGTTTCATCATATCCTGGCCCTGAGACCTTGAACAAATGACTTTCTCTCTTGGATTCTGTTTTATTATTTATTAAACACAGATAATAAAAGGCTTGCTTCATTACATTGTCATATAGATTAAATGATTTGAGACATAAGAAGTGCTTAGAACAGGGTCTCTGGTGCACAGTAAGTGCTCAATAAATTTTAATTACTATTATTATGTTATTACCTGGTTGGTGTGGCCAACTCAAGATCTCACTCTGAAAACCTAAAACCTAGCTCATTTTCCCCCCTCAGAACTCAAATGTAGCTTTTTTTTTAGATTGTAAAATGATATACTGTACCATTGTAAAATATTTTTAATGAAAAAAAGTAAAGATTACCTATTACCTAACCCCAGAGATAACTGCTTTTATATTTTGGTGAACATAATTCTCTATAGCTCTCTGGACACATCTATATGAATACAACTTTAATAAGTAGCATTATCTGAGGATACTATTCAGTGAATGGCTATTGTTACTCATCAAAGATATTGTGGGTATCTTTCCATGTCAATATACTTATTTGTAAAGACTGATAAGTATTTCATTGTATGACTGTGACATAATTAATTTATGCCATCCCCTAGTTCTGGTCAGTTAGGTTATTTCCAGTGTTGATATTACAAAACAGTTGGCACCACTGATTGAACCCACACAGTCAGCCATGGGCACTTATCTGATTATTTCCTGGGACAACTTACTGTAAGTGAAATCTCTGGATCAAAAGGGTATTAACCTAAAGACACATGTCCCAGTAAAGTAACTCATATTGCAAGGAAATAGACTGGCCGGTCAGCTGGTTTGACAGACGTGAATGTGGCTTCTGTAGTGACTAGTTGTGGGAGGACAACTAGGCCAGTGGTCAGTTTGTGGGAGGGTAAAAATGGGGAGGCAGTCGCTGTTGTCAGGTTCCCAACATGTTCCTATGTGAGCAGGTAATTTTTCAAACCTGTGAAGGAACTCTGTGGAGAATTTACTGACCTCTTTGTTAGAGCACCAGTACCCTATAATTTCTCTGAATATCTGGCTTTTCTAGGAAACCCACTAGGGAAGTTCAACTGGCTGAAAAATGTCACTTAACTTTTAAGGAACCTTCTGACGGTATAATGTCCAAGGGTATTTTGTACCAATCAGGCTTGGGAAAGATTCTTCTTAGCCCCAAATTCTCCTCATCACTTGCCCAGTGATCCTGAGCATTTTCCTTGGCAAATGAAGCTGGAATGTGGAATGAGAGTGGTAGCCTTGAGACTCAGCCCCTTCTACTGACGAGGGAGTAATGAAAGATGAAGAGAAGATGGAAAGGAAATGAATACAGACTGAAGTGCATCAAGGGTTGGCTGGATCAGACTTTCACAGGTAGAGGAAGGTGAGGAAAATGCTTGGCCCAACACTGTAACCAGAGGTCTGCCATTGCACACATTTCATTCCAGCCTCCGTGACTACTCAGATACTGTCTTAGGGTGGACATTCTGACACACAGTCTTGGTGTGGGTGAGGGCTGATCAGCAGGAGTTAGAGGAATGTGCAGTCTGCTACTACTTTTAGTAATTCTTACCGAAGTGGAATGCAGTAACAGGCTAACATTCATAGAGTCCTAAACATTGCCAAGGCAGTTCCAATAACTTTATGTATATTAACCCATTTAACTCTCACAGCAAACCTAGGAGGTAGGTACTCTCATGGATCCCATTTTATAAATAGGGAAACTGAGGCCCAGAGAAGGCAGACAACTTGCTGAAGGTCACATAGCAGGTAAATGGGAGAATTGAGGTTTAACCCTCGTGTCTAATTCTGGGGTTCCTTTATTTGCTATCACTTTTCTTTACTGTGGTAAGAATGGGGGTCTCTGATTCCATCTTCAACCAGACACTCCAGAAATAATCAGAAATATATATATACACATATATACATATGTACATACATACCAGGGGTAACCTTAGAGAAGCTAATGGGAGTTCTTGAGCCTGTTGGTCAAAGCGAAACCTCTTAAGATTGATCAAAAGTAAATAAATAAAAGAAGATTGGATGGAGCCCCTCCGGGTCTGGGATTGGGAAAGAAAACACCATCTTTAAGGGCAGAACCCTGGGGATTCTAGTTGGAGGATGTGTGATATTACCTGACAGCTACATGTTTTGCATTAAAAGCCAGAGATAAGTGGACATCTTTGCTTTTTCTCTTTGTCAACTTTAGTTTCTTTACTTTCCCTTCCTTGTTCCTTTTGTCCCTTCCTCATAGGCTGCAGCTGCTTTGTACCTAACAGACCTACACACTATTCATTTCTCATTCAGGCACACAAATTTACAGATGTATATATTTATGCATTTTGAATCCATTTCCACCATACATATATATATTTCATACATACACATTTGTCTCCACGAATTGTTCATTTTCTAAAAATGTTATTAAGTCATCAGGTTTAGGAAATGTTTTACTCCATGTACTGTATTTACAAGGTCATGAAATTATGACTTCACTGCTCAAGATAACAGGACAAGAGTTGGGTCAAATGAGGTACCTAAGATGCCTAAATGAGGTACTCAGTCAGAGGCCAGAGCCATGATATGATACTGAGAATGAAGAGACAGAGATGCTGGGACAAGTGACCAAAGAGCAGACAGAGTCAGCAAGCCATTGAGCAGCGGATGCAAACGAAGGACACTGAGTTGGCTGAGAGGTATGGTCTGAAGAGGGGGAGTACTGTACTTCCATTATGGGTATAGCAGCCCAGATTTTTACTCCCTGTCGACAGCCACACTGGGCAGTCAACACCTCTCTCCCCTAGTAGGTGATTTTAAGTGTAATCATGCTAGTTTAACTTGCCACAGGCTCACCTGTTATGTCTTCTTTCCGACAGATGTGCATGTGTGAGTGCACGTGCATGTGTATGCAACTATCCATTTCCAGTAACCTCTTAAAGTTCAGACCAGAGCATTCTCATAACCCTCCTGACTTTGAGGAACTAGTCTCCTGTTTTACTTCACTCTTTCTACATTCACCACTATTTGCCCAGTTGTAACTCCTCTCTTCATAGCTATCAAACTTGAGGTTTCCCTGGCTGTCCCCAGAATTTCCAAGTGTTGTCCTTTCACAAAAGCCTAGAAAAATATCAGGAAAGCTTTATTCCAACGTTTATGACCAACCTTCATAAATTATTCTTAGTAGCAATTTAGGGTTTTTGGATCCCCTTTCTCTAAAAGTCCCAACTATCTTCACAGCTGGGACTAAATCAATCTACCCAGAAATGCCAAACCTCTTGAGAAACAATAAGAAGCAGTATTTCTTCTTCTTGAGAAATATAATGAAATAATTTTGGATCAGAGAGAGATCTATATCATAGGATTTGAGGAGTATTGGGGATATCCAGGAAGGATTTAAGGCTGTTTACAAGGGTCTATAACATACAGTTCAGTTCAGTTCAGTCATTCAGTCATGTCCAACTCTTTGTGACCCCATGAACCATAGCACGCCAGGCCTCTCTGTCCATCACCAACTCCCTGAGTCCACCCAAACCCATGTCCATCAAGTCAATGATGCCATCCAGCCATCTCATCCTCTGTAGTCCCCTTCTCCTCCTGCCCTCAATCTTTCCCAGCATCAGGGTCTTTTCCAATGAGTCAGCTCTTCACATCAGGTGGCCAAAGTATTGGAGTTTCAGCTTCAGTATCCGTCCTTCCAATGAACACCCAGGACTGATCTCTTTTAGGATGGACTGGTTGGGTCTCCTTGCAGTCCAAGGGACTCTCAAGAGTCTTCTCCAACACCACAGTTCAAAATCACCAATTCTTCGGTGCTCAGCTTTCTTTATAGTCCAACTCTCACATCCATACATGACCACTGGAAAAACCATAGCCTTGACTATATGGACCTTTGTTGGTGAAGTAATGTCTCTGTTTTTTAACATACAACAAAACAGCAAAAATAAAAAGTGGGGTAAGGAAGGGGAAGGACATAAGAATAGACCCCAAGCCACAGAGTCTCCTCTTCTCCCTAAGCACATGACAGGAACACATGCTCCCTGTCATGCTGAGCAGGCTTGCCATGGCTGAGCTACCATCAGCTTATGACATCTGTCACCTAACTGTTCTCTTCGTCTCCAGGCCCCTTTAATACTTCCTCCATACTGCAACAAAAGTGATCTCATAACACAAGCTGGATCAATCATTTCCCTGCTTAAAACTTTCAACAACTTCCCACTACATTTAGAATGGAATCTAAACTCTTCACTACGGCCCTTAGGGTTCCATCTCATCTTATACCATGTCTCCCCTGATTTCTCTACTCTCCAGTCACTTATTTCACAACATTATTTCACTCCTTAATCTTCCTCACCTATCTCTCTCCTCTGCTGCCTCTCTGGCAACCACCTGTTTGTCTTCTGTATCTATGACTCTTTTGTCAATAAAGTTTTATTGGAACATAGTCACACACTTATTTACCTATTAAGTATGGCTGCTTTTGACTATAATGGGAGAGTTGAGTAGTTGCAACCACATGGTCCACAAAACCTGAAATAATTATTTTATGGCCCTTTATAGAAATAAATTTGTCCACCCCTGTTACAAGGAACTAGAGAGAAGGAAGAATAAAGACAGAGGATTTTAGAACATACTCTCACACCATACACAAAAATAAAATGGCTTGAAGACTTGAATATGAGACACGACACCATAAAATGCCTAGAACAGAACATAGGCAAAACATTCTCTGATGATCACACCAGTATTTTCTTAGATCAGTCTTCCAAGGCAATAGGAACAAAAGGAAAAATGAACAAATAGGACCTAATCAAGCTTATAAGCTTTTTCAAAACAAAGGAAACCATAAACAACTTACAGACTGGGAGAAAATATTTGCAACCTACAAGGGCTTAATTTCTAAAATATTCAAACAGCTCATATAATTCAATAATGAAAAAATAAACAACACAATCAGAAAACGGGCAGAAGATCTAAACAGACATTTTCCCAAAGATATACAGATGGCCAAAAGGCACATGAAAAGATGTTCTACATTTCTAATTAGAGAAATACAAATCAAAATGACAATGAGGCACCACCTCAAACCAGTCAGAATGGCTATCATTAAAAAGTCCACAAATAATAATGTTGGAGAGTGTGTAGAGAAAAGGGAACCCTCTTGGTAGGGATGCAAATTGGGGCAGCCGCTATGGAGAATAGCACGGAGGTTTCTCAAAAAACTAAAGATATTGTTGCCATATGATCCAGCAACCCCACTCCTGGGCATATATCTGGACAAAACTAATTCAAAAAGACACATGCACCCCAATGTTCATAGCAGCACTATTTATGGCCAAGACATGGAGACAACCTAAACGTTCATTGACAGATGAATGGATAAGGAAAATGTGGTGTGTGTGTGTGTGTGTTTGTGTGTATACATACATACATATAATGGACTATTACTCAGCCACAAAAAGAATGAAATATTGCCATTTGCAGCAACATGGATAGACGTAGACATTATCATACTAAGTGAAGTAAGTCAGAGAAAGGCAAATACCATACCACTCATACATGGAATCTAAAATAAAACCCAAATGAACATAGTTACAAAACAGAAACAGACTCACAGACACAAAAAATAGGCTGATGGTGGCCAAAGGGAAGGGGGTGAGGGAGAGACATATTAGGATTAACAGATGCAAAGCATTATATAGAGGATGGATAAACTATAAGGTCCTATTGTGTAACACTGGGAAATATATTCAACATCCTGTGATAAACACCATAATGGGAAAAAAATACATATGTATATGTCTATGTAACAGAATCACTTTGCTGTATAGCAAAAAGTAACACAGCATTGTAAATCAACTATACTTCAGTAAAATTTGGGGGGGAAAAAGGATGAAAACAGGCATAAGGTAGATGCTGATTATGGGCATCTTGAATGGAGAGGCCAAGGTGTTTGGACTTTATCCTTCAGTTAGAAGGGAGACACTTATGCCCCCGACCAAGAGTGACTGCCTATGGTGACAGAACTGTGTTTAAAGAGGACTGCACTGGCTTCTCAACATTATAAATGTTGGGAGAATGGGGGCTAAAAACAAAAGGCAGGGAGCACAGTTAGGAGGCGGCTGCAATTATTTAAAGTGAGGCAGATACTGTTGGTTATCTATCAGTATTCAAATGCTATCTTCCATGGCACAAGACCCTGGTTTTGTTCAGGTATCTTGCCTCATGTGACCCAGAAGAAGATGATCTCATCCTTGGCTACTGGGTAAATCCTTGCCAACAACTGGTTTGAGGGTAGCTATGTGGCCTGGAAGGCCGATGAGACATGAGGTATGATTGGCTGGGTGTGGAACCTAGAACTGCCTCAAGCTTGGGTACAGAGTCAGGTCACCAGTTTGGTGGGGCCAAGAAAATTGCAGAGAAACAGAGACAGTGTCATTCTCTCTGTGTATTTCTTGTTACACGGGATAATAAACTTCCTTTTTATTTAAGCCAATATGAACATCCTGATATAAAGGCTAAGAGAAGACAGTAACAGTGAATTCACAAAAGAAGTAACTGGAACAAGAGATTCTCTGTGAGCGAATTAGGTCAATATTGAAGCTGAGACATGAGGAAGAGGGAGGAGTAAACTGATGGTCCTGAGGTTTAGTTCTGGAAACTTGATAAATCATAAGCAGAAATGGAGAACTGCTAGACATGGTCCACAGTCTCTGTTTTAGTCAAGTCTTCACCCTGCAAGTGAGTCAGTAAGGCCAACAGACATCACTAGGGGATCTGCTTCGCATATTACTAACATGAATCTACTCTAAATCAAGGAATATGAGATAAAATTTATTTGATCCTACAATATTGTAGCTGTGAGCAAACATTCTAGGAAGCCATAGTTATCACAATATTCATTTTTTTATTAAAGATTTTAAACTTACAATAGAAAGGACATATTTTGTAATGGTTGTTAGATTAGAACAAAATAATTTCTTTGTAGAATTCAGATAACCATGTTGTTTTAGGGTGAGTGGAAAATATTTTTCTAAAATAAAAAAAAACATTGAATTTACAGTAGAAAACACTTTTATTTATAGTAGAAAACACTTTATTGAAACCTATATAGATAAGTGTAATTTGATATCTGTTTCATTTTAAAAATATATTTAAATCCTTTATTTGTCTACTTTTGAAATAATGCACAAGGAAGAGAAGAAATTCAATAAGTAAAATAAATGATGAGAGTATGACTTTATACTTATGGAGAGACAAATACATTCAGAGAGAAAGATAAGAGACTGAATACAGACCTAGGGTGAATGTGGGACAGATGAATAGTGGGAAAAAAAGATTGGGATGACCTTTGCACAACATGATCCCCAGGATGGAAGTCCCAGGGGAGACTTTTCACTGCAGGTGAAAAATCACAAGTTCAAGTACTATCCTAGCCACAAGAGGAAAAATTAAAACTCACTAATATAGCTTTAATAAAATCTTCTAGGTATAAAAACAAATGAGGGGATCAATGTAATAGAAAAGAATTCAGAGACAGGGAGAGATAGAGATACTAGTGAGACAGAGAATATAGATACAGTTACCTGGATTATGATAAAGGTGAGACTGCAGTATAGGGAGGGAAAGTATGGTCTTCTCAATAAATAACATAGGGGCAATTAGATATTCATATAAAAAATGTACTTTGATCCCTATCTCGCATGATATGCAAAAAATTTAATTCCAGAAGGATTGCAGATCTAATGTGGAAGACAAAACAAGGACATTTTGGAAGAAAACATGGGGGGAGTCTTCATGACCTGGGAGTAAGCAAAGTTTGCTTAAATGGGACACAGAAGGGACTTCCTTGGTGGCTCAGTGAATAAAGAATCTGCCTGCCAATGCGAGAGACAGGTTCCTTCCCTGGTCCAGGAAGATTTCACATGCAGTGGAGCAACTAAGCCTGTGTGCCACAACTACTGAGCCCACACACTCTAGGGCAGTGAGCCACAACTACTGAGCCTGTTGTTTGCAATTAGTGAAGCCCATGTACCCTGGAGCCCACATGCTGCAACTACTGAGCCTACGTGCTGTAAGTACTAAAGCCTGCGTGCCTATAGCCCGTGCACCACAAGAGAAACCACTGCAAGGAGAAGTCCAGACACAGCTATGAAGAGAAGTTCTCCCCCACCGCAACCTCACCTAGCTGCTTGCTGCAACTAGGTAAAGCCCATGCAAAGCAGCCATGACTCAGCACAGACATAAATAAATAAAATTTAACAAATGTGACAGAGAAGTAGAAAAATAGAGAAAAGAATAAAGAATACAGAATTTAGCTTATCATTCACTATTAAAACACACATAAATACAAAAGATTATAAAGAATGTTAACAAATGGATAATAAATAAAAAAAGATTCTCTAATTCAATAACATTCCAGGAGCATGGCAAGATGAGAAAAGAGACATAGCTAAAGACTGACTGCTTAAAACAAAAAGAAATTTGGCTGTTCCAGAGAAAGATATAAAAAATACAATCAACCCTGAGGCTCTAAAACTGAGATGTTGAAGTATCAGTCCATTTCTTGTCATGGCATCAAAACTTAAGGGGAATTTGAATCAAAGCATAGTGCTGATATGTTATGTCAGAAGAATAGAGCAAAGATGTTAGCCATGCCAGAATAGGAACAGTCCATACCCTATTCCACTGTAAGCCTCAAAAATTCAGTTTGAAGATAGGAATGAATAGCAAAATCTCCTGGGAATTGTCTGGTAGGGTAACAGAGATATAAACCCGTGGTTGACTCCCAAAGGACAAAACAGAAGTTTTTAGCATCTGAGGACAATAAAAGCCCTAGCCCTAGGCAGTAAAAAAACAGTATTTGCTTTACAATATTGTAGCCCCCAACTAAAATAAATAAATTTATTAAAAAAATAAAATAAAAAATAAAATTAAAAAAACAATAAAAACAGTATTTGGTGACACAGGAAGGCACACGATCTTACAAGGAGTTACAACAACACTTCAAAAGTGGCTGTTTTCCATGCTGTTATAGTTCCTTGAAAAGTCAAATGGACCCCTAACCAAAATTTGGTTCACATTGAGGCATATGAAAACGGTATGAAAAAGTTTATTACTTACATAATTGAGGCCTCTGGGGAGTACAGGACAGTCATCTCTCACGCAGGTCTGAAATGGCTTGAAAAGGGAAAGAAGGGAGATGAGGGTTTTTTTTTTTATCATCTTTACAGGATAGAGCTGGCTTGCATGGTTTGAATCTCTCACCTGTGCCAAAGGAGGGCAACCCAGGTCTCCTTATCAGCTTGACCAAATGTGGGGCACCAGAGAAAAAGGGAGAGGCAAAGCTTGAATCTGTCAACAGTCAGACATTAAAAAAAAAAGTGGAGTCAGACTTCTCATCACACATACCAGCACACCCCGTACCATTATCACCATTTAAACTATGCATCGATTAAAACCGAAAACACATATAAAGAATGAGTGCATACTGAGTCACTTCAGTCATGTCCGACTCTTTGCAACCCTATGGGCTATAGCCTGCCAGGCTCCTCTGTCCCTGAGATTCTCCAGGCAAGAATACTGGAGTGGGTTGCTGTGCCTTCCTCCAGGGAGTCTTTCCGACCCAGGGATCAATCCCTCGTCTCTTAAATTTCCTGCATTGTTAAGTGGGTTCTTTACCACTAGCGCCACCTGGAAAGCGAGAAACTATGTAATAATCCGATCCCACAAAGACATTCATAGCTAACAACTTAGCAGATGGTTCTGCATCCGTAATTCTCAAACCTAGGTTCATATTGGAATCACCTTAGAAGCATAAAAATATTATCGATACTTTTATCTCACCTCCAGAAAGTCTGACTGAATTGGTCTGAATTAAGTATTGGTAATTGAATTTTTATAATCTAAAAAATAGTACTAGACATAAAAAAAAATTGATGATTTGCACTATGTAAAATTAAGAATGTTTGTTCATCTAAAGGACTCGCTAAGAGAGGGAATAGAAAACCCATAGAATGGAAGAAGGTATATTTAATTCATATGTCTGACATATCTAGAATGTGTTAAGAATTCCTACAATATCAGTAAGATAGACAACCTAATAGAAAAGTAGACAAAAACACTGGAAAAGACACTTCATAGAAGTCTACTGCCAGGTGGCCAACAGACATATGAAAAGGAGGTCAACTCTATCAGTCAACAAAGCAATGCAAATTAAAACCATAAAGTAATACCTCTAACGAATCCATTTCTTTTAAGAATGTTTAAAAGAAACAGAAAATATCAAATGTTGCTGAGAATGTGGAGCAACTGGAATTCCCATACATTGATGTTTAGGAATGCAAATTGGTACAGTTTCCAGTAATTTCTACACTATGCCCCAGAAATTCTACTCTTAGGTATATATCAATGATTCAGCAATTGTACAATCGGGTATATGCTGAACAGATATGAGTTTAAAGATTCACTGAAAGACCCATACTAGAATATCTATAGTAGTGCTAGTCAGATTAGCCCCCATTGCCTGGAAAAACAAAAATACATGGGCTAACAAACCTCAGGCTGCTTCTGGAATTGTTCAACCCAGCCGGTATCACTACACTGTACTGCTCCAACAGTATTAAACTTTGAAACCTCAATTAACATGACTCAGTTAATCAGAGGAAGCACAAGCTAGAATAAAGATTGCCAGGAGAAATATCAATAACCTCAGATATGCAAATGACACCACCCTTAGGGCGGAAAGTGAAGAGGAACTAAAGAGCCTCTTGATGAAAGTGAAAGAGCAGAGTAAAAAAGTTGGCTTAAAGCTCAACATTCAGAAAACTAAGATCATGGCATCTAGTCCCATCACTTCATGGCAAATAGATGGGGAAACAGTGGAAACAGTGTCTGACTTTATTTTTGGGGGCTCCAAAATCACTGCAGATGGTGATTGCAGCCATGAAATGAAAAGACGCTTACTCCTTGGAAGGAAAGTTATGACCAACCGAGACAGCATATTAAAAAGCAGAGATATTACTTTGCCGACAAAGGTCTGTCTAGTCAAGGCTATGGTTTTTCCAGTGGTCATGTATGGATGTGAGAGTTGGACTATAAAGAAAGCTGAGAGCCGAAGAATTGGTGATTTTGAACTGTGGTGTTGGAGAAGACTCTTGAGAGTCCCTTGGACTGCAAGGAGACCCAACCAGTCCATCCTAAAGGAGATCAGTCCTGGGTGTTCATTGGAAGGTCTCATGTTGAAGCTGAAACTCCAATACTTTGGCCACCTGATGTGAAGAGTTGACTCATTGGAAAAGACCCTGATGCTGGGAAAGATTGAGGGCAGAAGGAGAAGGGGATGACAGAGGATGAGATGGCTGGATGGCATCACCAACTCAATGGACATGAGTTTGGGTAAACTCTGGGAGCTGGTGATGGACAGGGAGGCCTGGCGTGCTGTAGCTCAAGGAGTTGCAAAGAGCTGGACATGACTGAGCGACTGAACTGAACTGAACATAGTGCAGAGTTTAACAGCACAGGCTCTGAAGGCAAATTCTTTACATTCTAGCAGCATGACTTTGGCTAAGTTACCTAAACTTTCTGTTCCTCAATCTCTTCATCTGTTAAGAGAAGATAACAGTACTTTTCTCACAAGGTTTTTAGGAAGATTAAATTAATTAACACACATAAAGCACTCACAACATTGCCCAGTGTGTAGTAAATACTAAAAAACAAAACAACAACAAAACATCTCCCAAACCAAAAAACTTAATACCAGTTATTAACTCTCCTCCATGTGTTTTCTAGTACTGTGATAATGTACTAGAACACATGGAACTATCAATATAAAAATACCATATTTGGATTAGAGTCACAGAGGTACCAAAATACATAAATTAACTAACAGTAGTTTGATAAAATACAACTCAAATGGTAGAGGGTATAAAGGTTGAGTTCAAAGCACTTTAATTATTTTCTGGTGATTCAATGGTTTGTGTTCTTATTTCTAACAAACTCTTACTTGTGTCTTTTGTTTTGTTTTGTTTTTGGAAGAAGAGCTATGCCCATAACTAATGATAGTATGTTTCAATCTTCATGTTCTAAGGCAGCTTGGATACATGGGTCATAGCTGTATTCTCCATAATGTCTAGAGGATACAGTAGGTGCACAGCCAGTGTTCAATAAAGAGGAAATATTGTTTATGGTGTATTCATTTCTGTGTAGTTAGAAACAAGCTAGGTCATTGTTTTGTTATGTTTTCAGTTTGACTGAAAAATAGACAAATATTTAACCTGAGGTGTAAAAAGAGGAATTGCTTTCCACTATAAAGCTGTTTGTTCTGAAACTAGCAAAGAATGAATCATCTTTCTTTAAAAACAAACAAAACATGGCTTATTAACATAAACATTTACTAAATTTCCCCTAAATAAGTTTTAAGTTATCCTATGTAACTAACTTCTGCTTTATAGTAGCTCATCATTTATCAACATGAAGGGCCTAGATGAACCAAAAAGGAATGCCAGAATTTTAAATGTGCAAACTAAAAAAGAAAAGGAATTCTAGTTAATTTTGACATTATGAAAAATTCAAAAATGATAGTCTATCTACTTAGTCCTTTAACTTGACAATTTAAATTCAGTTGTTTCGAATTGATGGAAAAATCAAACACTTCAGTTTTCAATTTTTTATTTTTAAAAATAAATACAATTTTAATAGTAAATTCTTTTAATTTAAAAAAAAAATAGTTTAAGTCATCCATAACAGTAACAGTTTGACTAGATTCTTAGCTCTTGAACCTGAAAATAATAAACCATTTCTTGGCATCAATAATATCAACACACAAACTGTAGACTTTCTAAGCACCAGGCCTAGTACTAAGTACTCTAGGTATGCTGCCTTATTTAGTCCTTACCCCATTTTATTCAAAAGGAAATAGATTCAGTGAAGTTAAAAAACATTGCCATGGTCATAGAGTTAAAAAGACTGGAACCTGGGTCTGGATGACTCCAGGTATTTAAAAGCATTCTCTCACTCTTCCCAAATACACTTTCATCCCTCAGTATAGCTTTTTTTTTTCTTTCATAGTCACTTGGAGTGAAGCAACTTCAATAGAGCTTGCGGTAAGTATAAACATGTGTTTGTTGCTTTTGTCTTTTGCAGGTTTTTGTATTTTTTTCTCCTAGATACCCAAATCATTTTAATCAAGTTTTTAACTCTCCAAACACCTTCATGTCCTAGAAAGGCACCATTCTATTCTTGCTAAATCATCTGTGTCTAGAAAGGAAGAGAGATGGTTGACAGATGAAGGCTGCTCTCAGTCATTTGCTGAGACTAGTATTAGTTTTTCTATTACTCAGTCCTGACACAGCATTTTCTTTAGTTGTCACAACAAAAAAGTTCTTCTAATCAGTTTCAGTTATGTAAACTTTGTTGTCTATTGAGTAACTTCTCCATGATCTCTCTTTGATTTTTCACCACTGCAGAGCACTTAGGCAAAAACAGCTTTTTGTGCTTTGTCAAAGGCTGGATGCTTGATGTCAGAGCAGACAGCCAAAGTTTCTCATGCAGAAGCCAAGATGCTGTAAGGGGAGGCCTAAGCCTGGGAATTTTGATAGTCACCAATAGCCCCCAAAATGCTGATCAAAGCTACACTGTGCAGTTTGCAAAAACTTCACTAGTGCTAAACTCAGTTTTCCAACTGGATAAATATAAGTTGGGATCATTCTTGCAAGCTTTCCCAAAGTACAAATATTTTAGTTAGTTCATACCTATGGAAGCATATTTCATGTCTATGGCTCTATAAACAATGGGTTGATTTGGCCTACTCATTCTTTATAAAGTGTCCTTTATTACCATGAGGATCCAGACCCACAGCTACTTAATGAGAGCCCATAAATAAACTGATCAGTCTTCCACATACTAGAGGCTGTGCTGGCAGTGAGGCCAGGGAAAAATGGAAAAATTACATGAAAGAAAGTAATTCAGTACAATTGGGCTTGAGTATGGATTGAAATCCAGTGGTGGTTGAATTCAGTTGTTCATACTCCCTTACCTCTGATGCTTATATTTGCCCTTATACATTAATGAGAGTTATCATTTCTTAAAAGTACATCAAAGTCCCTGAAAGACAAATAATCAAGCTCAGACTTTTAAAATTATAATTATTTGGAATAAGTAATCATTTAATTCAAAAGGTTATGCCATAAAATTCTCTCCATTATAAACCCAATATGCCCCTTCAAAGGCAACCAGTTTTGGATGCATCCTTTCAGATATGCATTTTTGCATATACAAGGAAATATGTATCTATATTTTTTCCTTTCAAAAATGCAAAAATTTTATCTGAAAGGATGCATAGTGTACATAATATACAAATTAAGTGTACATAGTATACATAGGGTACTAAGTACTTATTGTGAAAAGTGCTCATAGTATACATGCTGTATACATAATTAATATAATGTACAAAGTGGAGCATATTGTACTCTTCTATACCTTTTTTACTTAATAAATGTATCTTGGATATCTGTTTCATGCCAGTACAGAAAGAACTTCCTTATTTGTTGATATGGCTGTCTAATATAGTATTCTGTTGTTTGGATGTGACACCACACTTATTTAACAAGTTCCCTATTGGTGGACATTTGGGTTGTTTCCAGTGTTTTGCTATTAGAAAGAAAGCTGCAATAAATAGCCTTATGCATATGTCATTTTGCACATATGAACATATAACTGTAGGGCAAATTTCTGCAAGCAGAATTTCTGGGTCATTTATAATTTGATAGATATTGCCAAATTATGTTTTTCAGGGGTTGTATCATGTAAGGGATTGCAGATTTTCTTTGTTAGATTTCTCCTGTATGAAAAGAAACTGCTTTCCACACTGCTACTCTCTGAAAGTTTTTGCCCCCCCACCACTGATACATGTTAAAATTCTAACCCTGAAAGATGATGATATTAGGATGAGGAGGCCATTGGGAGGTGCTTAGGTTATGAGGGTAGAGCTCTCATGAATGGGATCTGCTGTTTTTACAAAAGAGATCTCACAGAGATCCCTTGCCCCTTCCATCATGTGAAGACACAGGGAGAAAGTGCCATCAATGAACTAGGAAGAGGGTCTTGGCCAGAACACAAGCAGGCTGATACCTTAATCTTGGACTTCCTAGTCTCCAAATGATGAGAAATAAACTCTGTTTACAAGCCACCAATCTGTGGTATTTTGTTATAGCAGCTCAAGTGGACTAAGACACACATCATCAGAACTAGGCACCTGGGAGGTTCAAGAGGGAGGGGGGATATGTATACATATGGCCGATTCATGTTGTTGTATGGCAGAAACCAACACAACATTGCAAAGTAATTATCCTCCAATTAAAACAAATAAAGAAGTAGGCATCTTCCCCATTCTCCAGGGTCCAAGTTGAATATGGCTTACTTGTTGAAGGTTTTCTAGCCCTTACTATTTCTTCCCTCCTTTACTTCACAGCATTTGCTGTCCTCTCTTCTCTCTTGAGACATTTTTAAAAGTCTCATCTTCTTATTGTTTAATTCTTCCTAAATTTATATATTGTCTCCTCAGACTGTAAGCTTCATGAGAGCATGAGTCACGTTAAATATCTTTGACTCCTCCACAATACCATGTAAATGCTTAGCATGTAGAAGAAGTCTGAGGAGTTAGTCACCCACTGAGATGCTTGTAGTAGAACTGTGGGAAATGGGAGTGGAATTTATGTATTAAAGTGGTACTTTCTAGGTGTCAGCTTTGGCATGGGCTTGGGAAGGAAAACTGACCCTCAGAAGCCCAAGAGGGAGGCAGGAAATACACAGAGAAAAATATTAATATGTTGAGATATAACACAATCCTGCCAGAAGAACTTATTCTGGTAAAACATTTATTTATGTTGAGAGTTTTCCTGTCCCAAAATGTAGGCGTTGGAATGCTGTCCTAATTCAGTTCTGTCACCATTGTAGTCATCCTCAGGGGTCTCAAAGTGTGAATGTGAGAGTGTGTGATTCTTTGACTGGTCTCCAGCCAAGAGACGCTGCAAGTGTAGAAACTGGGTGCATCTTCACCTCCTTTTACCTTCCCTTCAACCAAGATGATGATGATGCTCAGGCCCCATCCTTGCAGTGGGTGTCTCTTCTTATCATTTTTGACCTCCTTTCCCTCTCTGGGTCATCCCTGGGTTTCGCACCTGGACTGAAAAGCTCTGATGAGGAACTAAATCCTGGGGTTGTAGGTGAGATTTCACTCCACACTCTAGGCTGCTGCCCATCTCCCCAGCTTGTCTCCCTTCTTGGTGAGACAGTATAAGCCACTCTCATTTTCTACAAAAAGAGATATCCTAGAGAGGGCACATTGACTGCAAAGTGGAGATCAGTGATCTGTTTACTGATAATATTTACTTGAGTGCAAACAGATGTTCAGAACTTCCTGTCCATCCAACTGCATTGTTATACTATAGAATCAGCACTCAGATCACAAATTGGTGGAAAACAGTCAAAATATCATAGTTTCACAACAGTAAGAAACTGAGAAGTGTATATCTTAGCCAATGTTCCACAACTTTTCTCCATTAAAAATTAATGTTATAGTTATAATATATATATAACATTTGAATGACCATTGTATTTTTCTCTTGAGGGAAAATAATTAAGTAAATAATCAGCAAGAATTATAACACAAACTCTTAAAAAAAAACCTTCCCATAATATCAATGCAATTATGAAGTTATTTATTTTTGCCTTAAAAAATTATTTTTGGCTGCTCTAGCTCTTCATTGCTGCATGTGGGTTTTCTCTAGTTGCAGCAAGCTGGGGCTACTCTTTGTTGAAGCACTCAGGCTTCTCATTGCAGTGACCTCTCTTGTTGAGGAGCATGGGCTCTAGATGCATGGGCTTCTGTAGTTGGAGCACACAATCTCAGCAGTTGTGGCACACGGGCTTAGTTGCTCTACAGCACACAGAATCTTCCTGGAGCAGGGATCAAACTCATGTCCCCTGCATTGGCAGGCAGATTCTTATCCACTGTGCCACCAGGGAATTCCAATTTTGCCTTATGAACGCTCCAGTTTTTCTTAACTTTCCTGATTTGGTAGCTTTCCAGGTAAATGTGGTGCACTTTTTTGGCACACCTCATCACCAGGCCATGACATTAAATGAGATAATGTGTGTAGTCCTAGTGCCTGACACAGAGTACATGCTCAGTAAATGGTAATTATTGTAATTATTTTATTTTCATGGGCTCCAAAAATGCTGTGGATGGTGACTGCAACCATGAAATTAAAAGACACCTGCTCCTTATGAGAAAAGCTATGACACGTGTAGACAAGTGTATTAAAAAGCAGAGCTATCACTTTGCTGACAAAGGCCCATATAGTCAAAGCTACAGTTTTTCCAGTAGTCATGTACAGATGTGAGAGTTGGACCATAAAGAAGGCTGAGCACTGAAGAACTGATGCTTTTCAACTGTGGTGTTGGAGACGACTCCTGAGAGTCCCTTGGACTGAAAGGAGATCCAACCAGTCAATCCTAAAGGAAATCAGTCCCGAATATTCACTGGAAGGACTGATGCTGAAGCTGAAGCTCCACTACTTTGGCCATCTGATGCAAACAGTCAACTCATTGTAAAAGACACTGATGCTATAGTAGGAGGAGAATGGGGCAACAAAGGATGAGATGGTTGGATGGCATCATCGACTCAATGGACATGAGTGTGAGAAAACTCTGGGAGAAAGTGAAGGACAGGGAAGCCTGGCGTGCTGCAGTCCATGGGGTCCCAAAGAATCGGACACGACTGAGTAACTGAACAATAACTGCTTCAATTTGGTTAAAATTTAACCTCTTAAAAATATTTATTTATTTATCTGGTTGCACCAAGTCTTAGTTGTGGCATGTAGGATCTCCCATCTTTGTTGCAGCATGCAGGATCTTTGGTGGCAGCATGCGAACCCTTAATTGCGGCATATGGGATCTAGCTCCCTGATCAGGGATTGAACCCAGGCCCTCTACATTGAGAGCATAAAGTCTCAGCCAGTAGATCACAAGGAAAGGCCCTAATCTCTTTTAAAATACAGATAATTCTGAAAATATTTAAATTATAATAGGAAAAATTTAGTTTGTAATATTAATTTCCTCAACTTAGGGGGGCCTGGAATAGGGAACAATTCTAAAAATGAAATGTATTTATCTTCACAAATTTGTTTAGGTTTATATATAGTGAAAAAGTTAATTCTGAATTCTAAGTTTTAAAATAGTAGTCTGAATCAAATCCCTTATGATTATACAGTGGAAGTGACAAATAGATTTAAGGGACTAGATCTGATAGACAGAGTGCCTGATGAACTATGGACAGAGGTTCGTGACATTGTACAGGAGACAGGGATCAAGATCATCCCCATGGAAAAGAAATGCAAAAAAGCAAAATGGCTGTCTGAGGAGGCTTTACAAATAGCTGTGAAAAGAAGAGAAGTGAAAAGCAAAGGAGAAAAGGAAAGATATTCCCATCTGAATGCAGAGTTCCAAAGAATAGCAAGGAGAGATAAGAAAGCCTTCCTCAGTGATCAATGCAAAGAAATAGAGGAAAACAACAGAATGGGAAAGACTAGAGATCTCTTCAAGAAAATTAGAGATACCAAGGGAACATTTCATGCAAACATAGGCTCGATAAAGGACAGAAATGGTATGGATCTAACAGAAGCAGAAGATATTAAGAAGAGGTGGCAAGAATACACAGAAGAACTGTACAAAAAAGATCTTCATGACCCAGATAATCACGATGGTGTGATCACTCACCTAGAGCCAGACATCCTGGAATGTGAAGTCAAGTAGGCCTTAGAAAGCATCACTACGAACAAAGCTAGTGGAGGTGATGGAATTCCAGTGGAGCTATTTCAAATCCTCAAAGATGATGCTGTGAAAGTGCTGCACTCAATATGCCAGCAAATCTGGAAAACTCAGCAGTGGCCACAGGACTGGAAAAAGTCAGTTTTCATTCCAATCTCAAAGAAAGGCATTGCCAAAGAATGCTCAAACTAACACACAATTGCACTCATCTCACACGCTAGTAAAGTAATGCTCAAAATTCTCCAAGCCAGGCTTCAACAATACGTGAACCGTGAAATTCCAGATGTTCAAGCTGTTTTAGAAAAGGCAGAGGAACCAGAGATCAAATTGCCAACATCCACTGGATCATTGAAAAAGCAAGCGAGTTCCAGAAAAACATCTATTTCTGCTTTATTGACTATGCCAAAGCCTTTGACTGTGGGGATCACAATAAACTGTGGAAAATTCTGAAAGAGATGGGAATACCAGACCATCTGACCTGTCTCTTGAGAAACCTGTATGCAGGTCAGGAAGCAACAGTTAGAACTGGACATGGAACAACAGACTGGTTCCAAATAGGAAAAGGAGTACGTCAAGGCTGTATATTGTCACCCTGCTTATTTAACTTACATGCAGAGTACATCATGAGAAATGCTGGGCTGGAAGAAACACAAGCTGGAATCAAGATTGCCGGGAGAAATATCAATAACCTCAGATATGCAGATGACACCACCCTTACCGCAGAAAGCAAAGAAGAACTAAAGAGCCTCTTGATGAAAGTGAAAGAGGAGAGTGAAAAAGTTAGCTTAAAGCTCAACATTCAGAAAACTAAATCATGGCATCTGGTCCCACCACTTCATGGGAAATAGATGGGGAAACAGTGTCAGACTTTATTTTTTGGGGCTCCAAAATCACTGCTGATGGTGATTGCAGCCATGAAATTAAAAGACGCTTACTCCTTGGAAGGAAGGTTATGGCCAACCTAGATAGCATATTGAAAAGCAGACATTACTCTGCCAACATAGGTCTGTCTAGTCAAGGCTATGGTTTTTCCAGCAGTCATGAATGGATTTGAGAGTTGGTCGGTGAAGAAAGTTGAGTGCCGGAGAATTGATGCTTTTGAACTGTGGTGTTGGAGAAGACTCTTGAGAGTCCCTTGGGCTGCAAGGAGATCCAACCAGTCCATCCTAAAGGAGATCAGTCTTGGGTGTTCATTGGAAGGACTGATGTTGAAGCTGAAACTCCAATACTTTGGCCACCTCATGCAAAGAGTTGACTCATTGGAAAAGACCCTAATGCTGGGTAGGATTGGGTGCAGGAGGAGAAGGGGACGACAGAGGATGAGATGGCTGGATGGCATCACCGACTCCATGAACATGGGTTTGGGTAGACTCCAGGAGTTGGTGATGGACAGGGAGGCCTGGCATGCTGCGGTTCATGGGGTCGCAAAGAGTTGGACACGACTGAGCGACTGAACTGAACTGAATCTATATGTTTCTAAAATATTTAGATAAAAATATATTTGGTCCACTTGTGGCAGACAGTCACATGCTTATAAACGGAATTGGAGTAAAAGCTTAATGAAAGCTCCTGGTCCATTTTTAGGCTAACTTTCCTACAATATAGACCCTTCCAGTGTCACAAAATTTCATCCAGAACCAGGACCACCAAAGCCAGCCTTGAAGACTGGTCAGAAAGGTGAAATATTCTGACGTCAACTAAAGATTTTTATTGCTTTCATTGCCCAGCAGTAGCATAAACATTATATCATCATTCTACAAAGATACTGATTTTTTTTCTTTAGAATCATCTATAATCTGTCACATATTCTTAGAAATAGTCATCATTATCTTTTAAGAGTGTCTGATTTAGAGAAATGACTAAAAGTCTCTTTAAAGTAAGATTGATGACTGCGTAAGTTAGTTGACACATTAAATCTTACAGTCCCACCCTGTGCCAGGCCTTAATCCTCAACTTTGTTCTAGGTTTCTCACTTCCTTTTCAGAACCTGATGACTGAACAAATCCAGCTTCACATGAATGGGCTTGCATATCCATGTCTACTGATCTGAGAAGAGTACTCTTGCAAAGGAAAGTCCCTTCATTTCCCTATAGTTCTCTCGAAGATCACTTTTCTCTTATCTTCCTGCCCTTAGATCTTCACAATAGTGATTTGAACATCACAATTTTGACTCTTTTCTTGGTATTATCCTAAAGGAAGCTATTGAGTGAGAGAGGATGAAAATTTTCAATACATTCTTTAAAACATGCTTTTGATATTTTTCACCATATGGGATGCAAGAGTATACTGTGTAACATAGAAGCTATGTTTACATAGCTATGAAAAACAGAACTAAGAATGTAGCTGAAGATATTCCAAGTAATTGTCTCCATTGCAATGTTAAACTCAGAATGGTTTTATAAAACATGTAGGAAACAAGAAAACTGATACGCGGATGAACTGAGGAACAAAATAAATAAGAATATTTTATTAAATTAATGCAGGTGTAAACAATGACAAATGCAGAATTAGATATCATCTCTGACTATATTATTTACAATGAAACACAAGACAAAGGAATAAAGTGCCTTAGAAATCCAACACCACAAAAAGGCGTTAAGATTTAGGAATAGAATGAACAGACTTCACATCTTGCTGAACCAAAATTCTTGCTTGTACTTCACACAAAACAAAGGATACTGTCACCCAAACAAGGGATATTGTGCAAATGAGCATGTACAAAAAGTTAACAGGAAAATTTCTGTTGGAGATTCTGTTTCTCCAGCCTTGATATATGGCAAAGCAAAGAACATTTTCCTTGTCACTGATCCAGGTAAGTGAGGAGGGAAGAAATATTCTGGGATCTCCTTAGAGGGTATCTGAACCTTTGGAAAGCAATATCTTAGGAGACCTGTGTAGTGGTAAGAACTGGTTAGACTCAAGGGTTCAGACTGCTCACAGGGCCTCACAAGCCTTTTCTGGCACAAATGAGGATCTAGGGTCAAGGTTCTTGACCGGAATTTCCAAAAAGAACACATATTTTGCAAGTGCAACATCAAAGTCAAGTTTATACTCAAGAGAAAACAGAAAAAAAAAAAAAACAGAAAAAACAGGTTCCAGACATGATTCTGTCATACAGACTTAGCAATAAATTCATCCTTTAAGGCCAGGTTGACATAGTGCATTCTGGAAAATCCATTGTGAGAAACACATTCTCTCTTTGAGAAACACAAAATAAACCAAATCTAAACACAGTCATAGAGCAAGTACTCGACAAAGGCTGGTTGTCTAAATTGTAGTAACTATTTGGTATGTACCACCCTGGGACTGTAGCCTGCTAGGCTTCTCTGTCCCTGAATTCTCCAGGCAAGAATACTGGAACGGGTTGCCCTTCCCTCTTCCAGATGATTTTCCCAACCTAGGGATCAAACTCACTTCTTTTATGTCTCCCATAAGATCAAACGTGGGTTTGATCCTTGGGATGGGGAGATCCCCTGGAGAACAGCAGGGCAACATACTCCAGTATTCTCGCCTGGAGCAATCCATGGACAGAGAAGCCTGGCAGGCTACAGTCCATAGGGTCGCACAGGGACATGACTGGTGACTTAGCATGCACACACATCTTCTGAAAGACACTAAGAGGCTATGGAAAAGATGACCTAGAACAAACAAGACAGTGCCCAGCCTCTGGGAACTTCACATTTGTTCTATCTACTACATAAGAAATAGTATATTAAATAAAAATAGCAAAGTGTACAGCAGATGCATAATGCATTAACACTTATGTGGAAAAGAGCAAAAATAAAAATTATACACACACTTTACAAATATTTCCACATATATTCACAGAATATCTTTAGAAGACAAATGAACAAAAGATAAGAGTGGTTGCTTCTGGAAAGGGAAACTAGATAAGTAGGAGGATGGAATGGAGACATTTTAATGTCTCCTATTGGACTTTTTGAATTTTGAATCATGAAAAAGCATAAATTCAAAATTCAGTTGTATTTAAATAAAAAAGAAAACTGCTATTAACAATACCAGGCCATGTATAAATAAGCATCAATTTCATGGCAAAGGCAAACAAATCAGGGGTAAATACAGTGATAGAAAAGGATTTCAAGAGCCACTTTCCATGGTTTTAAAGAATACTGACATCTCATAAACTGAAACCGCTTTGATTTTTAAAATATTTACATTTTTCAACTGTCCAGGAACACACTCGCTGGCTACCCAGAGAATACCCTCCTTTGGAAGCTTTCTAAACTTTCCTCCTCACAACATTTTTCTCCTCTTAAACTTTGTGCTATAATGGACATATTGTAGCAATACATTTTCTTATTGATGTCCTTATTATACTATGAGCTCCTAGAGGGAAGCCTCCTTTTCTTGCTCACATCTGTAGACTCTGCCTGGCACAGTGACTGACATGCTAGGGCACTTCCTAAATGTTAGCTGAATGAACATGTCTTAAAGTAAAGCATAGCTGTAAATCATATTCTAAAAGGACAGAAGGTAAAAAAGTGCTTTTTTAATTTTTTTAATAATTAAAAAAGAACATATATAAGTATAATTGAGTTATTTTGCTTAACAGCAGAAATTGGCACAACACTAAATCAACTATACTTCAATTTAAATAAATAAATAAATAAAAGGACGGAGGGTGACAGTTTTGGAAATCTGAGGTCTGCTATGTATTGTCTTGGTCAAGTTACTGTACCTCTGCTCCCTCAGCTGTGAAATAGGTAGAATAATAGTGCTTAACACAACACAGTTGCTACAGGGATGAAATGAGATTATGTGTACACATAATTATAAAGCTGATATTTAAATGCAACAGATATTTTGGTAACGTATCTTATTTTGAGGTCTGAGAATAAGATTATCCAAGTCAATTGAAATATCAGTGGGTTAAATAAGGTATTAAAAATATCTTATACAAACTAATGGTTTGTTCTCTATGATTCCTAAGTACTGACAATTATAGAGGATATCAAGTACTTTACAAATACTACATTTTACTTGACACACACAAGTCATCGAGCAGTAAATTTGGTCTGGTGACAAAATGTTAATTTCTACTACAGCATATCTTCAAAAGAAATCACTCACAACCACACTCACATGACAAGACCCCACCACACTCACATGACAAGACCCCACAGTCATACTGAAACACTGTGGCAACACTGGGATGCTCAATCAACCAGAAGACAAATCAAGACACTGAGTAAAGGCAAAGGGCACTTCTGTAGGAACTGACCATTAAATCAGGGAATCTCAACCTGTTTTCCTAAGATGAGTGATAGATAATGTGCATGGAGATTCATCATTTAGAAGTGTCCTTTCTCCTTTTCACATGCATTGATGAGTCTTCCATCATTCGGAATACCAATGTTTCCTTCCAGGGTACCTTTATTCCTTCTTCCTTTGTTCTCCTCTTCTTTTTCAGCTTCTGTTTTCAGAGCTTGGGCTTTTTAAGTTCTACATCATAGGCAACCCCCTGGCCCACTGCATGCCTCTGGTCTGATAAAGCCAAACCACAGGCTGAGAATCCCTGTTTTAAGATCAGAAGTTTCAACACTGGATTACGTCTCCTCAAATTGTGTAGCTGGAGAGTGAAAATGAGAAACATAAGATATATTTGCTAGATGATATAATAAGCTTTCAAGAAGACAAAGAAATATTATATTTATGCCCAATTCCCTTTACATTATAGACTGTAACCACCTACCATTTGCCAGGAACTGTCCTGGTTATGAAATTGAAAGACTCATGCTCTGAGAAAACCCTCACTTCTTGGCAAACTGAGATGGTCTGTCACCCTAAGAAGCTCCAAACAACACTCACTAATTAGCTTTACAACACAAATGAGTGTTATGGACATAATGAAACATGCCTGATCTTGTCCACGGTAATTAGACTAACTTTAAACTTGGGCTTATTGTGAAGTTTGGTTTCAAATTACGTAAGAAGAATCAGAAACCTTAATATAGTTTTCTTCTTAGTTCAATGATCTTGATTGGGTGAGGTCTTTCTGGACTTCTACAAATGTAGACATTTGTGATGAAACAGATTTAAGTGAACAGGTTAAGAGTTAGGTTCCATGGTCAGGTTAGCAGGCTCCAAAGCCTGATTTTTGTCAAGACTTGTGTTCTTGAGCAATTCATATTATCTTCTTGACTCTTTGCTTTCTCCACTATAAAACAGGAATAATCTAGTATTATCCTGAGATAATAAAAAAATAAATCTTCTTTGATATTGTGGAGGGAGAAGATTGGGGTATTGTACATGAAGCAGTATATACAGTGCCTGATATAAAAGTTCTATCTATCTCCCCATCCATTCATCTATCACCCAACCACATAAATCAACTTGGTCCCCTAATGCAGGGAGATGTTAGGATGCAAACCAAAGGACCTCAGCAGAGAGAAGCTGCCTCCTTCTCCCACCTCCCCAAAGGGCCATCCCTCTTCTCCCCTCTGCTATCCCTAAATCTCAGACTGTGGGAACCATTCTTATATCAGAGTCGTGAGACAAATAGGAGCTGGTAGTTCCAACACTCAGCATTCAGTAAATAAGGGGAGATTATAATGATAGCTTTCCCCTTGTTCTTTAACTTTTTGTTTCCTTTCTTCAACTTCCAATCCCTGATAAAATTCTTACCATTTTGTTGATCTGAATTCATATCTTGGGGGCCACATTTTTCTACATCCATCATTCTCACTTGAAGAAAAAAAGTTATTTTTGTTTTCATGTAATACAACTATACAGCCCACACAGTGACTCAAGTTTAAATCCTAGGTTCCTATGAAATATTTCTAATCCCTTAGGAAATCTGGTAACTTCCTTTTTCCAGGGGTCCCAACAGTTTAGGACACATGCTTTTGTTCCTAAATTTTCTTCAGGGGTATATACTTTTATTTTTTATTCTTCCCCCACAGATGTACCATATCCTGAGACACTTTATTATACTTTAGTTTTCTAGTCCTTTCTAATGCCAGTTAATGATTTGTCACATGGAAATGCAAATTGTGGTCACAGCCACTTCCTTGGACAAATCAACACCACCTCAGTATCTTCCTATCACTGAAACTTTATCCATACAGTCTGGCTGTCTCAGTTTTCTGTTCCTTAAGAGAAGCTGACCTCCACTCCCTCAATTACACCACTTTCCCAGATCCACCCAACCCCTTAAGGGGTTGTAGGGAATTTCTCAACAACTATTGGAATTCCCTTCCATTTTCCACTTCCCTATTTGCCATTAGATAACTCTATACACAGATCATCATTGGATCCTTTGGTATACTTCTCAAAGTACTGGGGAAATGTTTACTCTGAATCATCTTAAAATGAAAGGAAATTATTCAAACAGACACATTTTCCTCAATTTTAATTGTCCCCTTGGATAAATAGAGAAATATACACATTGAAATTATTTTGGAAACTATATAATACCTTCAGCAAACTGCTCTGTGGTAAAAGTACCACTGTTCTACATAAGGAACTATTTTTATTATTTAAAGCTCCCAGAAGCCAGCTCAATATAACAGTGTAACTAACTCAAGACAAATTCAACTGAAACCAACAGGCATTTTAACTTTTTCTTTCATGTAAGTCTGTGGTTATTTGCATGATAGAAAGAAACTGTTTAACACTTGGTCTTCTTCAACCTCCATACACACCCTTTTTCTCATGATCTTCACCCTGCAATCCTGCACAGCTTCACTATAACTCCTGTGAAACAGTGGAGTGTCTTTGTGCTACCTTGCAGAGGCAAGTCAGGTTTGCCTGCAGCCATGATCCAACTCTCACCCCCTTGGAAATGTTACTACAAGTGTTTACTGCCACCCTCCAATTAAAATGATGCTGCAGAAAACGGTAGCTAAAAATCTACTTTGCATAATTGAAAGTTGGCCCTGGAAGGGAAGGCTAATAGAAAGGCATTTTATAAATCACTGTTTCCTGTTAGGGGCACCCCTAGCATTTGGGGTAGAATACTTTTCCGATACCTGGGACTGTCCTGCACATTATAGGAGATGTAGCATCCCTGGCTCTGCCCACTAAGTGCCACTGTGACAACAGTAGCAGTCTCATACGTTTTTCCACAACCCCACCAAAGACTGTCACAATAAAGGAAATACCATCTCTTTTCAGACAGAAGATGACTGCCAGGGTTACATGCAGGAACAAGAGGAGAGCTCCCAGAATCACCAAGTGATTCCTCTGTTTTGCTGTATCTGGATATGGTTCTGAAAAACAAAATAAAATGAAACTGACTAAAGATAAAATTTTCTTTGGGAGGGACCAAGAGGATAATCATCTTTGAAGTTTAATTTAGGTTAGCATTTTCTTAAGTACTAAAAGTTCCTTTCCAGTGAGTGGCTGGAATGGTGAAATACCTCAGATACGAAAATGGGGGCAACATGGAAAACTGGAAGCAGCCCAGGTGTTGGACAGGTGGGCCTGGGGTTAAGTTCTGCTGCTACTCACTAGCTTTGAGTTCTCTGGCAAATCACTTACCAGTTTACAAAATGGAAATGATACTGAAATTTTTGTGAGGCTAAATGTTAATAAAATGCTTTTCACAGGGAGTGGCAGCTCCGTATTATATGACAGCCTTGATTATTTCACTTCTTGCATTCCTTAATATAAAAGCTAGCAGCCTACTGTACATGGCAAAGATGCAGTGTGATGGTTAATCGGCACTCCCAAAAGAGCTCCTCCTTCCCCACATCTGTGGCCATGATTGTGGATCACGGTTTGCTTTTTTTCTCTCCACCATTTGAACACCTTGGGACATCTAATTATTGGTACTTTTCACCAATCTCTCTATCTCCAGCCCCCTGTAGGAAGAAAAGCGGTCTTATGGCACATGATGCTCAGAGACTAACTCCCACCTCCCACCATTAGCCATGATTCGTGATTACCTAGTTCAAGTTTTAAAGCCACAATCATAGTCAGTCTTTCTCTAGTAGCTGGCAGTTTACAAAGTCTGTTTATAACTTTATGAGTTAGGTGTGCCAAGTATTAAAGAAAAAACCCTCAGGTGACAGATGAGAACACATATTTCAAACAGTTAGGTGAGTTAACCCTAGGTCTTCCCACAAGTAAGTTGTTATAAAACAGCTTTTAAACGGCAGGGAAATACTAATGCAGCTCCTCCCAAAGTGACTCTTTAATTTTCTAAACTGCTTTTGTTCTTTTTGTTCTTAGGACTACCCTGGATTGTCTTTTCCTATTGTTTGCCTTTTCTATTCAATTTTTGATTTGTTTTCTCTGAAGTACCAGAGCTTTACTGTCAACATCTAGTGGGGGTGAGGAGAGTGTGGTGAGAAGTGCCTCTCAGAAGACCTCTGGGTTTATATTAACATCATGCTCTCAAGGCTCACCTTCTCTAAAGGTCTGAGCCTCTCACCAAATTATATCCTGCCTTACGCACTTCTGTAGGAAAGTGAGATAAAAACATAGCTGATTCTGTGCAAACAAGAGTCTCAAATCATTTTCATGCATTGTAGCCCATGTATTTCCAGGATACTGTTGCCCAATAGGTTATAACTTTGTAAGAAAAGTGAAAAGCACAGAAGAAATAAAGTCGCTTGCCCAGGGGAACACAGATTTATGCACTAAGAAGACTACCTTGGAGGAGACAGAATGGGCAGGAAGGCACTCTCCCATCTGGAATAAGATAGAAAAGTACATCCTATTTGTTTCCTGCCACAGAAACTCTGGAAAGAAGGAAACAGCTGTGATGTACTCAGATCTGGATTCCTGAAACATGGCCTGAGTTGAGTCTTCCTCTCAGGTGCTCCCCCGGATCCCCCCCAGCCACAAGAGCATTTCTAACATGAAATGGGATTGCCTGTTTTATTATCCATTTCCTTAAAAGTGTTAACTGTTTCTTACTTTTCTATGAGCCTCTAATGCCTGGAATGTACAGCATATTGCATAAATACTTGGTTAATGTTTACTAAGTAGAAATATGACTAGGATGAATGGAGGTGAGGCAGCAGAATGCATTTTGTAAATGTAGTTCATTCATATAAACAGTTTATTCATTCATTCAACAAACAATGAAAGTTTATAATAAGCAGGCATCAGGCTACGTACCAAGGGACAATACTAGGCACATTTTAATTGAGATGTTCAGAATATTACCTGGGATGACCAACTCAGCTGTGTTGTTTTCCTCATGACCTAATCTCCGAAAAGTGCAGTAGAAAATTTTGTCAGCTGTTGTGTTGATTCTCAGTGTGCTGGTCACATTGAAAAGCTTTTCCTCCCTCTTGGAACTGGTGATGCTGGTTTTGCCACTCAGGACTTGGTGATCGCTGCTTGTCCAGATGACATCAGCTTCAGGGTAACCCTCAGCCTGACACGTTAGTTCATGTTCAGAGGTGACTGGATCGACAGAAATTGTGTGGTAGATTTTGCGGTATGGAGCTAGGTCATGAACAAAAAGAAGGCATGGCTTTCATTTAACACAGAACTAGACATGTGGCCGGAGAAGGCAATGGCACCCCACTCCAGTACTCTTGCCTGGAAAATCCCATGGACGGAGGAGCCTGGTAGGCTACAGTCCATGGGGTCGCACAGAGTCGGACACGACTGAAGCGACTTAGCATAGCATAGCATAGACATGTGGCTTTTTGGTCTTGTCAATCTTAGATAGAATACCAATCCAGGCTTCTCAGAGAAATAATCTTAAAGCTCAGATGTCTCAGCAGTGGGGAATGTCCGGTAGTTTTGCCTCAACTCTTCCACTCATACTTGGGCCAAGTTTGGGCTTAAAGGAGTACCTATCTTGCTATAAAAAGTATATTGCTATTTTTATTGAGCTCAAAGTAAATGTATAGATTGTTTTAAAAGCGACCTTACAACTTTATACCAGTAGTCTTTCTATCCAAATATAAAACATGTCTGTCATTTATTCAAGTCTTTATATGTTTCTCAGTAAAGTTTTATAGTTTTTATAAAGGATCAAATTCTTAAATTTATTCCTGGATATTTTCCCTTTGTTGTTGTAAAGCTGTCTTCATAAACACAGACCTCTCCAGCTGTTCGGCACTGTTTTCTTACATTTTATTTAATAAACAGAAAATTTCATTTTGATATGCCATTCACTTTTTCAACTTTATGTGAATGATCAGAAATTAGGAATGAAAATAGTATTATGTCATTGTAAAGTTGATATATGTTTCTGAATGATACTTTTTAAAGTTTAAGTGCATTTATAGGATTTTAGAATAGTTTTAGATTTACAGAAAAGTTGCAAAGATAGTATAGGGTACCCGTGTACCTCTCCCTCAGTTTCCCCTACTGTTACCACCTTACATTACCATGGTACTTTCGTCCTAACTAAGGAGTCAACACTAGAACAATACTGTTAACTAAATCTTACACTTTGTTCCATTTCACTGGATTTTCCCTAATGTCCTTTTGCTGTTCTAGGACTTCATCTAGAATACTATGATACTTATTTTTTAAACTTTTTGCTGGTTATTTTAATAAATCATTTAACTTTGATTAAATTTTACATCATTAATTTGGGATGCTTTTAGGATTAAGATATCCAATGTACTGAATTTTTAGTAGATTAGTGCACTTATACTGCTTAAGAGCTTTATTTCATGTTTATTCATTACAACTACGTTAACATGTTATTATTCTGTTGGCATAATTTTTACTCCTAATACTTTAGTGTTACCGCTAATGGTATAAGAGGAAAATATTAGAACTTACACTCATATGTATTTTTATCATAACAATTAAGAAATAATCTAAACTTAAGAAATTTTACTGACTGACACTGCCCCTCACTTTGTGCGCCTCATGAGGGTCTTAAAGGAATAGAGGAATTTTATAATACCAAAGGGAGGACAGTGACTTGTTTGAGATTATTATAGATATTCAGGTTCTCTTACCTAATTTTAACTAAACTAACCTGCTTACCAAATGAACAACTAATTAAAAGGTTTCCCACAAAGAAGATGAGCATTGAAGGTATTACCAATAATTCAAGCAAAAACCAAAAGGAAATGGCAGGAGTGATACTTCTTGCCACAGCTTTATGAGGTAAAACAAGTACCTAACTGAACGGGACAAGGCACTGGTTAAAAAAAACTTCAAGATTGTCAAGACCATCCTCTTTGGGTATCGATGAATTTCACCTGAGATACACTCTGTTTTGAAATATTAGCTGATGATAGTGAAGCATCATAATTAGTAAGACATTGAAAATATTGTTTATTAAATTCTCATGTCATCTTTTTAAAATTTGTATTTTTTATATTTATAGATTGTTCAATGTATTTTCATATGAACCATATAAAATTGGTGGTGTTCAATTTCTTTTGCCTTTAAAACTGTCAATTTTTTATGACATAACCTATATACTAGCACAAATATATTCTTTATAAACACACACACACACACACACATAAATATATGTTTAACATGCTTTCCTGATGGGATAGGTAATCAAAAACATTTGCAGATGACTGGTTTACTAGATCTAGAGTGAAAAGTGAAAGTGAAAGTGAAGTCGCTCAGTCGTGTTAGACTCTTTGTGACCCCATGGACTTGTAGCCCACCAGGCTCCTCCATCCATGGAATTTTCTAGGCAAGAGTACTGGAGTGGGTTGAGTACACAGGTGCTAATCCAGACCATGAAAAGTTAACAGCAGTTTTAAGTCAATATATTAATATAGCTCAATACACATTTTGGAGGTAAAAACACAGAAAATAAAACCTGGCTGTTAAGGGCAGACCTCAAAGCCAAATTGCTTGAGTTTAGAACCTGGCTTCATCACTTAATAGTTGAATGAACTTGGCAAATTACTTAAATTTCTTTGGATCTTAGTTTCCTCATCAATGAAATGAGAAGAGTTAACACCATATGTCACTGACTCTAAGATGTTACCTACTGAAAGATATACTCAGATTTCAGAGCTCGTAAAATGTGAAAAACATGCATTTTTAACATTATAAGCTCTGACTCCATAGAGTCATTTGAGGATTAAACATGGTAATACAGGTAAAGTGCTTAGGATGGGGCCTGGCCCTTAAGTACTACAGAAGTGTTCATTACTACTGCTATTACTGCTACAGTTGCTCTTCCTCTTCTTACTGCTACCAAAGTGCACTCAGGTGGTATTCTTTAGAAAGTACTGACAGCTCCTGATGAACAGCCTTGGAAAGAAATTTTTATATATTCAAACTTGTTCAAGTTTCAAAAATTTTAGATTTATCCTATTTGAGGAAATACATCATTCATTCATTCAAGAATATTTTTTTATGTGTTCCTGTCTTACTACTACTCTTATATGCCAAGTCCTAGGAAAACAGCAATGAATATAACAGACCAAAGTCTCTGTCTTTGTGGACTGTATGTTCTAGAAGAAGGAGGGAGATAATAACAAATATATAGGTGCATTTATATGTTACACGATATATTAGATGGGGTCAAACGCTACAGAAAAAAACAAGACTGGTTGGTGAATTTGGGGCAGAGATGGGGGTGGTAAAGCAGTTAATCCTTGGTCCATACAAACAAATTTGCTTTATCAGGATAACTACACATACTTTGTTCTTTCAGTTGCCGAATCCCATTTAAGTTCTTGAAAGTATAAATGGGCACTTCATTTTCCTGGCTATAGGGTTCAATGTTTAAGGAAAAAATAACATCTTCAACTGAAAAGGCAGATGTCTGAGAATCTGGTATTTAAACAAAAATGAAAGGTGCAATAACACCAAAGTGATAATAATAATTGAGTTAACCTAAAACTAAACTCAAATTTTAGTTTTGAAATGCTTCACCTTTAAAATCCCATGGTGACTGAACTCCCTGTGGGGAAGCTATGAGACCACATGTTTGCAGTGATGGGAAGAGAAGCTCCACAGCTTTACTGGTGAAATTATTTGCATATGGAGATGACTCAGGAGTTATATTTCCCTGAGTTGCAAAGCTCATGTAAGCCAGCATGGCTTCAGTGCAATGAAAGCTTGGTGTCTGGTTTGCTTTCAGTGCAGCTCAACATAACCTCCAAGACCACTGTGTGCAAATGACAATGAGATGTTCTGGGACTAGGATGCCAATTTAGTAATTTACAATATGAAATGGAATGGTCAAACAAATCACATCCTCAAATCTGGCTGGTCATTTGTTTTGCTCCATCAAGGACCCCACCTTGGAAAAACCACCAGTGCTGAAAGGTTTTCTACTGTGTTAAACTACAGCAGAGAAAATCACAAATCCACAAGGGACATTACAGAGCCAGGAAAAACTGGAAGAACAGGGACAGCTTTCCCACTCTTTGCATACTCCCTACAGGCTGATGAGAGACTCTTCTTATGGAAGCAGAAGCTTATACTCTGTACTTCCTTCTAATCCACTTATGCCAAGCTGACACTCTTCCTACCCACCCAAGATCCAACAATGCTGGCTGTTCATGGAGCTAAGTCTTGATCATTTCTTTAATACCTTGAAATATAGTATGCCTGATAACTGCTGATAGACTGAAGAAAAGTTAAAAATCTCAACTTGGGATCCCATCAGCTTGTTTTTATAAATATCTGCTCTGGAGAAACATATGGTAAGATACAATTAAATTAAATCTATTTCATAAGACAAGTGAGATTTTGACAACAGTAGCATTAACTGAGCCAAAATCAGAGGCCCAGCGATGCACCATGAAATAAGACACATTCCTGTATAAATTTTATTTTGAGTGTATAATGATTAGTTACTCTTTTATGATAAATGTAAACTTTTCTTATTTATATTACAGACCTTCAGATTGATGCTTAGGTCAGGACTAGAAACACCAAGGAATGACTATTTAACTCTAGTCACATATTAAAAGGTCACCATGTGAAAAAAAGAAGCAAGCAGATACTCTCAAAACTGTGACTATAGATGGCAGATTCCAAATCAATATCTGAAAGAAATTACAAAAGGCTATGGAAGGGAGATCCAAATGACAAGGGTATCATTGCAGTAAGTTTGTGAATAGAAGATCCTTTGTGGAGATTTCTTTGGGTGTTTGGACTAGCTGCTCTAGTCTGGGATTCTTTCAGCTCTCCATTTTGTGGATCTTAACAGTGAAAGCAGAGGTGGTCAACTAAGGTGTTTTTCCTTTATTTAGCTAGCTGCTGCTGCTAAGTCGCTTCAGTCATGTCCGACTCTGTGCAACCCCATAGATAGTAGCCCACCAGGCTCCCCCGTCCCTGGGATTCTCCAGGCAAGAACACTGGAGTGGATTGCCATTTCCTTCTCCAATGAATGAAAGTGAAAAGTGAAAGTGAAGTCCCTCAGTCATGTCCGACCCTTAGCAACCCCATGTACTGCAGCCTACCAGCCTCCTCCGTCCATGGGATTTTCCAGGCAAGAGTACTGGAGTGGGTTGCCATTTCCTTCTCTGTATTTAGCTAGAAGCAACCCAAAATTTTGAACACAGGTGACCAGATATCATATTTATAGGTCAGTACCTAGGAATTGGACACTCATAGTTCCTCTTCAACACTCCAACATAATATTGGCACAGATTTTTAAGATGAAAGTGTGCCCAGTGAGCACAGTTCATACTCTCTTCATTTATTCAATACTTGACATGATGATTTTTTGTCTTCATAGATTGACTTCAAGTCTTTTTGATTGTGAACTTTACAATGGGATTTGTTTTTAATATATTTATTTACATTTGACATAGAGAGTTTCCAAGGAAGGAAAATGCTGGCAGACCTCATAAAACTGAGAAAGAGGTACTAAATTTAAAAATTCCTGGAGGAACATACAAATAGTGATTATTACCTTTGCATGCCATGGAATATATAGTGGCGAAGGGAGGAGAGACATTTTTGTAGTTCATTGTATCCTCTTCTATAGTATGTGAATTATTTGCAAGTATGTGTATACATATTACTTTTATAATAATAAAAAAGTGAAGATTAGGAATTTTTGGGAAAACCGAATGTACTGTGAAACATGATTGTCATATTTGGCTCTAGATCTCTAAGGACTATCAAACAGGATGTGCTCAAGCAACACGCATTGGATGAGTGTGCGAATGAATGAATAACAGACTACTGCTGTGGAAAGTGAAGCTGGACTTCCAAGAACGAAAAGTTCAACACTGAGATATGGTTTTAACAAAGGTTATGCCTTATTATCTATAATAAATCTTACCATTGACTTTCAAAGTAATCCGCTTGTAGTCGGCACCGCCATAGCTGATCAAGCAACAGTAAACCCCTGCATCCTGCAATTTCACATCTGTTATCTGAAGTGCAGCCTTTCCCAAGGAGAGCTGGTCCTTCAACAGCTGGGCCCTCCCATGGTAGCTACTGTGCTGAACGTTTGGGTCTTCCTTCCCATTCACAAACTGAATAATTTTCTTATCCTCCATTTCCCAGTAAACAACTAACACAAGCAGGTTTAATTGTTTGTCTACTGGAAATCTGCATTCCAACGTCACATTGCTGCCATATTCTACCACATACAGGTCCTTGGGAACTGTGATAGTAAATGCTGAAAAGAAAGATAACCAATCTTTAGAAGATGGAAAATTCCTCAAAAAATTTATAGAATGAGTTCAGGATTTACAGAAGCTTTCTCTGGTCACTTACATGATAATTACACTACGGACTTACTTCCCTGAAATATTTATTTTATCCAGTGAGCTTGAGACATGTTTTGGGATGCTATATCTCATCTCCAAGTTAGAATAATAAAATCAGCTAAACAAGTTGTCCCAAAATTCATAAACATACACTACTGTAGAACTATTACATGGTAAAGGGGTACTTATAACCAGGAAGACTTTGTTTCATATGGACATCCCCGGAATGTCCTTTGACTGGACACTTATTTGCCTTTTACATAGTCTAAATCATAGATTCCAATGGATCTCTTTACTTATTGCCCCAAACTCTTAGTCAGTTGTCTGGCCAGAGGTAGATGAGTATAGAAATTTAGGGAGTATCTCAGGCTGATGCAGGTACTGTGTTACCCTGACATTCCATGTACACTACAATTCTTCCTTGGAATATACTTATTGGAAAAAAACAGGTCATAGAGAAAGGTGGATAGAATGATCCTGTCCTTATTTAAAACAAATATGTAAAAGTATACACAATAGGCCATTTCTCCAGACATTTTCAGTAATTATTCTTGGGAAATAGATAATGGATAATGAGTAATGGATGGGCTTCCCAGGTGGCACTAGTAGTAAAGAACCTGCCTGCAAATGCAGGAGATGTAAGAGACGCAAATTCAATCCCTGGGTTGGGAAAATCCCCTGGAGGAGGACCTAGAAATCCACTCCAGTATTCTTGCCTGGAGAATCCTCATGGGCAGAGGAACTTGGCGGGCTACAGTCCATAGTGTTGCAAAGAATCGGACATGACTGAAGCGACTTAGCATGCACACAACGAGTAATGGATATGGGTTAATTTTGTTTCTTTCAGTGTGTCCATACTCCTTATATCTTTGTCCAGTGAAATAGGTTTATGAAATATGTTTATCAATTATAATGAAGGAAGAATAGAAAGTCCTCTATATAAAAATTATATCCATTTTATTATTTCACTTTTGATCTTGTAGTTAAAATATTTAAAATATAGAACCTAATGAAAGGATTTTGTGTCTTACCTTTCAGCAAACAACAGTAAGCCATGAATGTTAAGACACTATATATCCTCATCTTTCTGGAATGACCTAATTATGGAAAACAGAAAAAAGGAAACTCCTTTATTCAATAATTGAATACCCAGACATTAGGGGACTTGGCAGTTCTAACTGAAACTGTCTACTGATAACTAGACAATGACTGATTTGTAAGTGTTAAAATGCAGCAGGGAATTTAGAATTTCAATACCTTCCCATAATATCCCATAGTCATATGAATCTAAATGAAAAAATAAAAAGATACTATGATGAGACTTTAAAAATTTAATTACAAGACCTGGGAAAAACTTGTACACACAAAAGAAACCAAGATGAAAATATTGCACCAAAATCCTCTCAATTATCTTATGGGCTTTTTTCAGTGTAACACCTCTAGAAATCCAAGCCTGCCCTATACAAAATTTCAAAGCAAGCAGAATCTGACTTCCATGTCTCCCACCCTTCAATACCTTTTCCCCCCAGCAGCTGAATACCTTCATCCTAACTCTTTAACTATTCAACTCTTTCAGATTATCATCCAAACCATGCCAGTTCTCGTCAAGATGCCATCATTCCAAAATCTCTTTTGTCCTTTGCTTATCCCAAATTATAAATTATATTATATTTCCTCAATAAAATGATTCCACTAGTAGCAGGGGGAGTGAGAAGGAGAAATAGTTGGCTTCAACCACTTCATACTAAGATGTGACTCACTCACAGCCAACTTTCAGTGGTATCTGCCTCGATTCTACTCTTCATCATGTCATCCTGCTTGAAATTCTACCAATTCTTTAATTTAGCAAACATTAATTGAGTACCTTTTCTGTGCCAGGCACTATTCTAGGCATTAGAGATATAGCAGTAAACAGGAAAGAAAAATCACTCTCCTCTAGGAGCATATATTCAGTAAAGGAGTAAATAAAGATCTGTGCTACAGTTCAGCAAATCTGTTTACTTATTAACATTTTCTCAGGCTATACATATATTTACACGCTTTGAAGAGAAAGCCAGTTTTCCCCCTTAAGAGTCTCTGTGACCTTTGTATACATATATAAACTCACAATTGATCAGTTAATTAATGCTACACATATGTAAGGCAAAGATTTATGCCATATATATATAAATAGCTCTAAAAATCAGTAAGAAAACTACACATAACCCAACAGGAAAATGAGCCAAAGGTTCTACTATACAATTCAGAGAATAAGAAATACAAATGACATCTAAACAAAGGGAAAGATTCTCAATCTTACCAATGAAGAAAAGATAGTAGTTTAAGACATGAGGCATCATTTTTCACTATTTGCTTGATTAAGATTATAAGTATTCCTAATATTTAGTGCTTATGAGGATATGAACAAATGGGTTTCCTTACTGACTACTGGTAGGAATGTGAAGTTATATAACCTTTTTTTTTTTGGAGGGCAATTTGGTAATCTCCATTAAAATTTTAAATGTATATGCCATTTAGCTTTCACTTCCTCTCTAAGAAATATATCTTACAAAAACAAAAACACAAGCATATGACAACAGACATCAAAAGATTTTAGAGGTACTATCTGTTACTATCTAGTGGTAAAAGCCAGGGATGCTGCTAAATATCCTAGAGTGCCCATGACAACCCCTGCAGCAAAGATATATCTGGTGCCAAATGTCAACAATTACAAGGTTGAGAAACCTTGCAACCACTGTGAGTATTTCAGTGTATATTTTCCTTCTAGATTTTCCCCAATGAAGCTTTTAAAAACAATTAGACACATAACACCCACTTTTTTCACTTAATATTTTGATGAATAGTTTTCATTTTGCCACACAATATTTATAAATATCTTTTTTAGTGGCCCCATAATGTTTAGTTTCCCTGTTGTTAGGTATAGTATTTGTTCAGTTTTTAAAATAACATAAGTATTTGTGTATTCAGCAAATATTTGTTAAGTGCCTACTGTGTACCAGGTCCCAGGCTAGGCCCTGAGGATAGATTTTCCCCAAGTAGAATTGCTGATCAAGGAGAAAGAATATTTTCCTAGTTCTTGACACATGTGGATAACTGGTGCCAGTTACACTGTGTCTTCACCTAACACTTATTTTATATATATATATACAAACATATGTATATATATTCTGATTTAATTATAAAAAGCAAGCAAAGAACTATTGAATAAAACAGAGGCACATTAAATCCACTCACGGATTTCAACTAATTTTTCCAGTGTTTATGACGTTCCTTGATGGAGTTCCTATCTCTTGATGAATCTGGTTGAAAATTTTAGAGGTAATGAAAGTTTACTGGAAGGTGAGGGATTAGATCTGATATTTACCTAAGTCCTCATTATACATCCTCTTCCAGGGCTCCATTCCCTTGGAGTATAGTTATTGTTAGTGAGGGAATAGTAGGGGGAAGATAAGAGACCATGTAAATAGACATGGTCTTTGACCTCTAACAGTTACCTGGTGGCTCAGAAGTAAAGTGTTTGCCTGCAATGCGGGAGACCTGAGTTTGATCCCTGGGTCTGGAAGATCCCCTGGAGTATGAAATGGCAACCCACTCCAGTACTCTTGCCTGGAAAATCCCACGGACAGAGAAGCCTGGAGGGCTACATACAGTCCATTGGGTTGCAAGGAGTCAGACATGACTGAGCAACTTCACTTTCTTTCTTGACTTCTAAACCCCACATCAGGGCAGTTGGTCTAAGATAAGAACACTAACATCTTCTTCAGGTAAGAAATTCAGTATAACTAAATTCCCAGACAAGAACTGAGACATTCAAAGAGCAAGAAAATGTGAACTAGGAAAGAAGTGATGGTTCATTCAGGATGGGGAAGCAGGTTTGTCCCTGGGGGAACCCAGTATACCAATATGGAACTGATACTACTACTCTATCTCACTAAGGTAGGGTAGACAGGACAAAAAGTCAGGGAAAAGAACTCAAGTTTTCTTAAAAGCAAGGAGTGTCATGTTACCTGTTAGTTCAGGGTTTCCTTTGATTTTTATCTGATGTATATGAACTACGATTTGATTTTTAAAAATTCCTAGAGTTTGAAAATGTCTCCAAGCAAGGGGAAAACCTACTCAATTAACAGATCAAGACAGTTGATCTATTAAACCTCTGTGCTCATATTCAGTCTCTAGTTGTGTGCGACTCTTTGCGAGCCTATATTGTCAAACTCTATTAAACTCGACTAAACCCTGTGCCCAGACTCCCTCCCTTCAGTCACACTGAGCTATTCTACATTTCCCAGGTGTGGCTTCAGTTCCACAGTGTTTCTGTGGCTTCCTTTAAGAACACACTCTAACTATTGTCCTGTAACCTCTGCTTACTCTATTCCATTGGAAAAAAAAAAAAGTTGATTATTATTAATTTTTTTTTTTTAAAGAGCATCACAGTTGTAATAAACTTCTGGGCAACTGTCAATATGAACTGGCACAACCTTTCTGGAAGGCAATTTTCAATCTGTACCAAAAGGCTCTTAAAGCATTCAGACTTTAATTAGTATTTATACTGGTAAGAGTTCATCTGAAGGAAATAATCACCAATGTTACAGCTTTTATAAGCAATGAAGCTGGGTGAATGGCTAAAATAGTGAACCTCTAAATAATCTTGATGTCCATCATGAGGGGATTAATTTTGTTTGGTTATCCAGCACCATGGAATGTAGCCATTAAAAAAAAAAAATCACATTTTTAGAAAGCGATTTAACCTGTAGAAACGCATCCACATTAAGCCCCCAAAAACAAGGTGTAATAATGATATGACATCCCTATAAGACAAATCCAAACTCAACTTTGATATCGGCTAGGCTCAAAGTGTTAGAAATGCTTTAACATTTTTTCCCTCCTTCAGGACTCCTTTAGTCCTCAGAGCAGATAGAGCAAAGAACTCCGATTCGGGTATCCTGGCTCTTACAGCAGGAAGAGACCTCAGGAGATGCTGTGGGTGTGAGGACTTACCCAGATCAGACTGCTAGTGAGCGGCTGAAGGTGTACTAGGACTCAGGTGTCCTGACCTCCAGCCCAGAAATTTCCCTCTAGACCCGTTTACCCACCTCAGGACCACAGTCATGAACGCGCAGAAACATGTATGTACTTCCAAGATAAGCAAAACTAAACCCCGCCTAGCGAAAAGCTAAATTTGTTACTTGTTCTTATTAATTTAGACAAGTAATCGGCTCTACAGCACCGAAACCCTCACATGCTCTCCCTTTCCCTTCTCCTCTCTCCATCCCAAAGAAAGGGTCTATTTGGCAGTCCCGTTTTAAAGTGCCAAGCAAGTGAGGCAGCCAAAGTCAATGGCCAGTGAGCGAGAACGCTCCCTACCTGCGGGCGGGAGAGTCGCGGCTGGCGTGGAGACTTCGGCGCTGTGCCCGGGACTGCCAGGGCTACCTTCAGCTATTGAGCTCGCGTGGGTGTTTCTCCGCCCACTTTCTGACAGAACCGGTAAGCGCTGAAGCGACTGGATTTTCTTATCCTGACCCAAGCATGTGAGTTGGGAAATAAGCGCGTTTTCCATTCTTGCAATAGGAAGATAAAAGAAACCAAAAGTGAAACTTAAATCCGGCTTCCCGTAAATCAGCTTTTTAAAAGAAAAGTTTCAAAGATGAAAACAAATCATTATCTGACGTTTTAAACAGGATTTAGAAACAAACCAACGTCGGAAATCATCACAGATATCTGACGTTGGTTTTACCTTAAGAATCCACACTCTAAATTCTGCCGTGAGGTTTCCCCTCTTTCTGATAAAAGCTCTTTTACAAGATGTCGGATCATCCTGACATAACTCGATCTACAACATATAGAAAGTAAAACGATATTTCCCTAATTCCTCATTATACCCCCTCTTCTAGGCCCGGATGGCGATGATTTTTTATTTAGAAAGTAGGTTTATGTGTATGATAGTAAATATATTTTTAAAACGTGGATTTTGTCACTTCCTCAAAGTTCCTCGACATAGTGAAACCATAATTGCCTTGTCATTAAAATAACTTCTCATCAGGACTGACACCTTTTAAGAATGCTCTGGGGATCCTGCTATTTTGCCTCTTTGAGATCCAGATTAGGGTAGCACATTCTAGGTATGGGTTGAGAAAATCCTCTGGTAACTCGGGATCACTGGCTTAGGACAAGCTGAAACCACGTAACTCACACTGAGGAGGCCGCAGGATTGTTTTAAGCACCAAGGAACTTCTAGGTGCGTCACTCTTGCTCTTTCATTCTGGCTCTCTAGGGCAGTCTCACTGTCCTTCCCTCCCTCCCTTCTTTCTTTTTATAATTTTAAATTGATAAATTGGACTCTTCATTGTTTTCCTTTCCTGTTTATTCATCTCACAGGGCAATTCAAAATAGGGATAATGAATTAATATTGAGATGTTCATTGTCATGGTTAGGCACCTGCTTCCCAAGAAAGGCCTTTCACATTCTTAGAATATCACATATTTATTATTATTTTTTAACTTGGAAAAATACACAAGATGACACTACCTTTAAAATCTGGTGGGGGGTATGAAATTCTCTTTAGCCTTAATAAAACTGTAATAGACTTGGAGATTTAGCTCAAATCTCTTTGAGGCCTCATGGTGGAATAGAATCATGTTTTTTCAACTTTATCTCCTGTGATATTTTCTATTTAACCAGTTTTATTTTTCTAAAAATGACAGTCAAGACCCAGGGTTTTCAAGACCTGCTATTGGGGTCACACAGGAAAAAGATGGCTCTAGAGCCACTTACCACTAACTCACTGAGTTTTTTGGAGCAAATAATTTACTGAGTAGACAGATAAGTAGTATCCTCTTAGATAGCTTCTATGATGCATGAATAATTTTTAAAACTGGGGCCCAGAGGGATTGTTTATTTGTTTTACTAAGGCAGTGTTCAGGGTCTACATAATGATCAGCAGGGAGGGCAGGAGATGAGTGCAATTTGCCTTTCTCTGAAGCTGTTGATGGGAATGGAAGGTATTTACTCAGCTTTCTGCTCGGTGATTTACATATTAGTAATCTGAGGGTGTGTGATTTTGTCCATCTCATCCACCTGTTTCCACCCTTCAACCACTCATATTTTCCCATACTGTTTATCAAGCTTAATGGAGTTTGTATATCTTCTGGAGTTAGAAAAACAGGATGAGTTAAGAAAAAAATAGATTTTTATCACCTCAAAAAGTATATGAAACTTTTAACAACTAGGGGGCATTACTCGCAAAATGCAGGTTTTGTGATGTGGGGGAAGTGGATGGAGGAGTGCTGAGACAGGAGATAAGTAGTGGGAAGCCACAGCTGTAGAACTAGTCACCTACCTGATCATCTCTAGTATCACCATGTCCTGTTCACACCTCCCTCACTCTGTTCATCTTTAGAGGTGAAAAACTCATCATTGCCAATGTCTTGTTTCTCAGAGAATTTCTGAGGGTCACTTACATCACAGTTGACTTGGGATAGTTGTTTAAACACAGATGCCAGGTCTCTGCCACAGGCCTGTTAAATCTGGGAGTGGTCTTGAGAGTCTACATTTCAACACCACCCCCACATAATTTACATGCACACTGAAGTTTTAAAAACTGATAGCATAATGTTTAAGGAAAAAAACCTGAATGAAGAATTCTTTGCAATTACAGTATAAACCCCCTTCCTTCATTTAGTTTGGTTAATTGGTATCAACACTACTCTTCACTCTACCTCTGCCCTTTCTACTTTCACTCTTGCCCCTGAAACAAGCAAGATGATCTATGTTTGTCCTATCCTTGGAGAGATAGATTTCAGGATCTTACAAGTGGGCCTGAAGTGATGCTAGCAATTTCCTGGTGAAGGAGGAATTTCCAGTAAACTTTCTTGATCATCGAGAATAGGACATAATAAAGATACTTAAAAAAAGAAACTGACAAACTGTTTTGTCTTCACTAACAATGTAGATAATGAATTTTATTATTATATATAAAGACAACATCCAGATTTTGCCCCATGTTCTATTTCTTGATTACCTAGATTTATAAACCACAGTTGTATGCTATGCCCATTTTTCTCTGTCCCCATTCACCAACTCTCACCATCGGTTGCCTCCACCTTTGACATCTATTCATACTCCCATAGTGAAAGTCAAAGTGAAGTTGCTCAGTCGTGTCCGACTCTTTGCGACTCCATGGACAGTAGCCCACCAGGCTCCTCCATCCATGGAATTTTCCAGGCAAGAGTCCTGGAGTGGGTTGCCATTTCCTTCTCCAGGGGTTCTTCCTGACCCAGGGATTGAACCCGGGTCTCCTGCATTGCAGGCAGACGCTTTACCACCTGAGCCACCAGGGAAGCCCCATAGGCTGGTGCCAAACAGATCTCATGGGGCAGAACACTTTACCCTGGTTATATGATTTGTTGTTGAGTGGCTAAGTAGTGTCCGACCCTCTTGCGACCCCATGGACTGTAGCCTGCCAGGCTCCTCTGTCCATGGAATTTTCAAGGCAATTTTCTGAAGCTGTTGCCATTTCCTACTCCAGGGGACTCTTCCAGATCCAGGCATTGAACCTGCATCTCTGGCATCTCCTGCATTGGGAGGCAGATTCTTTACCACTGCACACAACCTGGGAAGCCCTGGTTATATAACTGTTTAAAATTCAGGGGCAATTAATATGTGTGGATGCCCTAGGGGTAGCAGCTGTCATCACCTGACGCCCATACTCATATGCTTCTCTTACTTCTCTGACTGTTTTTGTCTCCTTCCTTCCTGTGTTAAACTGGAGAAGAGCTGGCCAGGTGAAGAGCTCTTGGCTTCAAAGGGCAGCTCACACATTGTGGATATTTTGAAAGAAAGACAAGGCCTCCAACAATGTCCCTTATCCTCAAGGAATTCACAAACACAGATACAGATAATTATGACTCAGATTGTGATGGAAAGTTGGGAACACTCTATGGTAAATAATTTCAAAGAATCTCGATAAATGAACAGAAGACTGCTATAAACAGAATCTACAATAGGGAAATACCCTTTCAGAATATACTGGGAAATATTTTATAGATTTAATAGCTTTAGAACTAAGTAGCCTAAGTGAATACTGAACAAATGAAACAGTCCCCTAGTGAGCCATTTCACTTGGTTTGAGGACATGATTTAGTTCAAACATCTCTGTGGAACTGCCTCTATATTATTTTATACTCATTCTTGATTTTAAACTAAGAACAATATGAGTTCTAAAAGTCTTCAAAATCTCTACTTGAAAGGGAAAAACTGACTTTTGTTTTCTGGTATGAGTAAATGGTTGTTATTCAAAGGCCAGGTATAGTCACATCCAGGTTACTGGATCTAGAACATAATTAATCTGCCATTCATGATTATAGACTCATCATAAAAGAATGGGAGGTAGTCCTTTTCTTCTCCCCCATCCTATCCTGAAAGGACAGAAGGACCTTTCTGTTCTTGGAGACAGAGACAGAGAGAGACGGGGCGGGGTGGGGGGGGCAGTTCCAAACATAAACTAATAAACAGAAATTTCAGATACTGGAAAATCCTATGAAAAACAATAAAACTAAGAAAATTAGGGGACAATATACTAGAGTGCCTTGATGCGAGTCTCCTTTAGTGTAGTGGCCAGGGAAGACTCCTCTAAGAAGTGATATTTGAGAAATGAATTACGAAGACCAACATGAAATGACTTGCAGGAAGAACATTCCTGGTATAGCAGTCAAGAGATGGGAAAACCAAGGTTTTTCCATCTATAACAAAAAACTTGGCAAATTCTTGGAATGAAGGTCACTGTGGCTGGAGTACAGAGTGAAGTGCGGCTGGTGATCAGATCATGAAGGGTTCTGAACACCAAAGGAAGAGGGTTGGATTCTAATTGCAATGGAAAGCCACTGGATAATTTAAAGCAGAAAGGTTACCTGATGGATATTCCAAAAACCCATGCTGTGGTCTGGAGTACTGAGGGGCTAGCATGGAAGCTGGGAGACCTTAGGAGCTACTGCCATAGACTACATTCTAAATATAATTTGGAAGTAAAATTAATAGAACTTTTTGACAGATATTAGTGGTAAGAAAGAAAAGGGAATCACGGATGATAGATATGATGTAATATGCTGTTCCAGAGTAGTATATTATACCCAGAGTTACAGGTTTTCAAATATTTGTGAGCTCTTTAAGGAAGTCTAAAAATGAAACACAAACTCTCCCATTAAATTATCACTGGAAACTGGTCATAACCTATCAGTCAGTTCAGTTCAGTCACTCAGTCGTGTCCGACTCTTTGCGACCCCATGAATTGCAGCACGTCAGGCCTCTCTGTCCATCACCAACTCCCGGAGTCTACCCAAACCCATGTCCATCGAGTCGGTGATGCCATCCAACCATCTCATCCTCTGTCATCCCCTTCTCCTCCTGCCCCCAATCCTACCCAGCATTAGGGTCTTTTCCAATGAGTCAACCCCTTGCATGAGGTGGCCAAAGTACTGGAGTTTCAGCTTCAACATCAGACCTTCCAATGAACACCCAGGATTGATCTCTTTTAGGATGGATTGATTGGATCTCCTTGCAGTCCAAGGGACTCTCAAGAGTCTTCTCCAACACCACAGTTCAAAAGCATCAATTCTGTGGTGCTCAGCTTTCTTCACCGTCCAATTCTCACATCCATACATGACCACTGGAAAAACCATAGCCTTGACTAGACGGACTTTTGTTGGCAAAGTAATGTCTCTGCTTTTCAATATGCTATCTAGGTTGGCCATAACCTTCCTTCCAAGGAGTAAGCATCTTTTAATTTCATGGCTGCAGTCACCATCAGCAGTGATTTTGGAGCCCAAAAAAATAAAGTCTGACACTGTTTCCACTGTTTCCCCATCTATTTCCCATGAAGTGATGGGACCAGATGCCATGATCTTAGTTTTCTGAACATTGAGCTTTAAGCCAACTTTTTCACTCTCCTCTTTCACCTTCATCAAGAGGCTCTTTAGTTCTTCTTCACTTTCTGCCATAAGGGTGGTGTCATCCGCATATCTATAACCTATCAAGAGACTCATAATTTTTTAAGAAGAAATTACAATCCCTTCCAGAAATGGAAAGTTGGTGGCAGTATGCTGAACTGGTCCAAGGCCTTGGTCCTGCTCATGGGACTTATCATGGGACTTAATCAGGGAACATGACTGGTCTAGATCATTTTCTATCATAAGCTGAAGAAACTGACTGGGAACACTGTGCCAGAGATGAGAGGAAAAGATTCTGAGTTATAGGTAGAGCATTCCTTTGACAAGTATGCAGAGGAAAAGTCTCAGAGGCTGAGAAAGACCATCAGCTAAGGCATTAGCATTAAGGTGTGCATGCATGTCTGTGTGCACGTGCATGTGTGCTCTTTAAGGGTGAATTGCTTTACTTCCTACAGAATATGGCAGTGTGGAAAGTAAGGGGAAAGCATAGGTTTCATTTGTGCTTGTGCAAGAACAAGCCAAGTAGAAACATGTGAATTATAGACTAGAGTAACAGACATTTTACAACCCCAAGCAGAGGCCTCTGACCCAGAAACTCTTGCTAATTTTGTGTTCATCAGAGTTGACAAAGCCAAAAGAGAAGACCATAGCAGCATTTTAAGTGTAAGATAGGATAGCGACACTCTGATCTCAAACACTGAGGTAGACTTGGAAAGTCAGAAGCAACATGGGCATACTTCTAGCCCTTGAAGTCCAACTCTCTCAAGGCAAGGCCCCAGCGGGTGAAGATAAGCAGTTTCCACAAACCCAGTGAGGCCTAGTGAGGTGTGAGTTGGAAAAGGTAGTTCTAGTTTGCAGCTGGTATAGTAGGGTTGATATGAAGCAAAATTATTGGGTATCCTTACTCTGTATGTCACAGACTCCGACAGTTATGAAGATAACCCTCATTTGCTAGGTTTTGATAAGGGGATAATTAATGCCTACTGTAACCACAAAAAAAATTAACCCAGTGAACTCATTAGTTTTCATATGTTCTTAGAGGTCCTAAGAAGAAGATGAGGGAGTTGGCATGGGGAAGAATAAAGTCTAATATTGACATGCTGCTCCTGGGTCTGCTTGGAAGAAGTTTAATAGACACTGTTAGGCCAGGCTGTATAGCATTTCCAGGGATCCTTGCCACAGAAGAAAGAGAAAAAGAATAAAGAATGAAACCTGGGAATGGTTTTTTGATGTCGCTGGATGGGCCAAACAGATGTTGTGTCCCTCTTGTGAAGAGTTGCAAAATAGAGGGAATATATAATAAGGTAGACCATTTTATTCATCAAATTTCAGGGAATGTTTTCAATTAAAAAAAAGGGGAGTGGGGGGGTGGTGGGAGAAATTCCAGGTAGGAGACCAGGCTGAATTTCTCAGAGGTACAGGACCTGAGAGTCAGTGGCAAGGAACAGGGTTATGTGAGTGGCATAGGCTATAGGGGAAGGAAGTTATCAGGGATTTAACTACTTCCATAACAGTGATATGGAAATCCCATGTTTGAGAAGTAGGAAAAATATAAGCAGCTACTGTTAGTGGAAAAATACTTGGAAAGAAAGCAATATGTAGAGAAGATTTTAGGAATTCCCTGTTAAATACGCTGTGCAGATCATTTCCAGGGACTGCTTAAGAAAGTTTATGTACTATTCTTAAATGCTTTAGCAGTCTGTTGATGCTTTCTTAGAATGCTATTACATGCTTGGAGTGAACCATGTGAAGCCTCAGTTTTATTCAGGTTACACTCTAAAATATAACTCCTCACTGCTCGAAAAAGCTTTACTTGACTTGGCTGTCTCTATGAATTACTGTCATCTCTGATTATCCCATTTCAATGGCAAACCTCAACAAATGATTTCATCATCACTTTTTCAACTATCAAGTTAACAAAACAAAATGCAATAATTATAATAAATATTAAAAGTAACAGTAATAGTAAAATATGTATCATTTTTTAATATGTCAGACGCCATATCTTGGTGATTCACTACACTGCTGTTGCTGTTTAGTCGCTTAGTCATCTCCAACTCTTTGTGACTCCATGGACTGCAGCCTACCAGGTTCCTCTGTCCTTGGGATTTCTCAGCCAAGAATACTGGAGTGAGTTGCCATTTCCTTCTCCAGGGGAATCTTCCCAACTCAGGGATCAAACCTGCGTTTCCTGGTTGGCAGGCAGATTTTTTACCACTGAGTCACCTGGGAAGCCCTCACCATTAGCTAGCTTTAATTTTACAACAATCCTATAAAAAAGATACTATTATTGCCACTATTTTAGAGATGTGGATACTGAAGCACAAAACTTATGTAACTTATCTAATCTTACGTAACTAGGAAGTGGTACAAATGAGATTCTAACCCAGGTATTCTGGTTTCAGTGTTCAATTCAGTTCAGTTCACTCACTCGGTTGTGTCTGACTCTTTGTGACCCCATGAACCGCAGCATGCCAGGCCTTCCTGTCCATCACCAACTCCCGGAGTTTAGCCAAACTCGTGTCCATTGAGTCGGTGATGCCATCCAACCATCTCATCCTCTGTCGTCCCCTTCTCCTCCTCTCCTCATAACAAGTTCATGATCTGAGCTGCAGTCAGCTCCCAGTCTTGTTTCTGATGAATGTATAGAGCTTCTCCATCTTTGGCTGCAAAGAATATAATCAATCTGATTTCAGTGTTGACCATCTGGTGATGTTCATGTGTAGAATCTTCTCTTGTGTTGTTGGAAGAGGGTGTTTGCTATGACCAGTGTGTTCTCTTGGCAAAACTCTATTAGCCTTTGCCCTGATTCATTCTGTACTCCAAGGCCAAATTTGCCTGTTACACCAGGTGTTTCTTGACTTCCTACTTTGCATTCCAGTCCCCTGTAATGAAAAGGACATCTTTTTTTGGGTGTTAGTTCTAACAGGTCTTGTAGGTCTTCATAGAACTGTTCAACTTCAGCTTCTTCAGCATTACTGGCTGGGGCATAGACTTGGATTACCGTGACATTGAATGGTTTGCCTTGGAAACGAACAGAGATCATTCTATCGTTTTTGAGATTGCATCCAAGTACTTCATTTCTTTTGTTCACCATGATGGCTACTCCATTTTTTTCTAAGGGATTCCTGCCCACAGTAGTAGGTATAATGGTCATCTGAGTTAAAGTCACCCATTCCAGTACATTTTAGTTTGCTGATTCCTAGAATGTCGATGTTCACTCTTGCCATCTCCTGTTTGACCACTTTCAATTTGCCTTGATTCATGGACCTAACATTCCAGGTCCCTATGCAATGTTGCTCTTTACAGCATTGTAACTTGCTTCTATCACCCATCACATTTCAGTGTCTACGTCCTTAACTACCTACAAGTGTGCAGTGAAATTAGTATTCTTATTCACTGCTGATGAAAACACAGGTACAAAAACTTGTATGAAAATGTTCATCTCAGCACTGTTCATAATAGCAAAAACATAGGAGCAATCCAAATGTTCATCAATTTTGAATGGATAAACAAAATGTGGTACATCCATGCAATGAAATATTATTCGACCACTAAAAGGAATAAGTGCTGACAGATGTTACAACTTGGATGTACCCTGAAAACAGTATGCTATGAAAAAAAAAAAGACTTATGCTATGTGAAAGAAGTCATATACAAAAGGCCATATATTGTATGATTCTATTCATATAAAATGTCTAGAATAGGCAAATCTATTGAGACAGACAGGAGGAGAAAGGGGTTAACAGGAGAAGGGGGCAACAGAGGATTAGATGGTTGGATGGCATCATCAACTCAATAGACATGAGTTTGAGCAAACTCCAGGAGACAGTGAAGGAAAGAGAAGCCTGGGATGCTGGAGTCCGTGGGGTTGCAAAGAGTTGGACGTGACTGAGTAACTGAACAACAACAGCACTGAGACTGAAAGAGATTAAGATATGCCGGGGCTAGAGGGGAAGTGACACAATGAGGAGTGACTGCTGATGGGGATAGAGTTTCTTTTGGGGGTGATGAAAATGTTATAGAATTAGATAGAGGTGATAGTTGAACAACATTTTGAATAAACTAAAAGCTACTAAACTGTATAATTTTAAATGGCGAATTTTATGATATGTGAATTATATCTCAATCTAAAGTTTTCTAGGCAGGGAGAGAATAAGTCCACTGCTGCCATTATATTACAGGGCCACATGGTGTCACTAGAAGAATGGACAAAGTCCAAAGTAGGCTATACAAAGCTCAGTGATGCTCTGCTGGTTCAGACTGTGCTCAGGTTACATTTGAATCAACAGGGTGCCCCACGAATGAAGTCTAAGGTTAAAATTCAGACTGTGTTCCAGAATACAGACAACACAATTCCAGACTAGCTTAATACTGAAGAGTTTCTATCCTTAGCCCCACACATGCTCTCCTTCACAGACTGAAGTTCTTGGCTAAACTTGGTTCCCATTTTAATGGAGAAAGAAATTCATACTCCTTTAGAAAGCATCTCTTTAAAAGGAAATACATCTGAGTACACCCTGAACTTTCAAAAACTTTGTTTGATCTACAATTCTGTGCCAGCTTCAGGTGCACAGCAAAGTGAATCAGCTACATATACATACATGTCCACTCTCCCTTAGATTTCCCTCCCACATAAGCCACCAGGGAACACTGAGTAGAGCTCCCTGTGCCACACAGTAGGTCCTTGTCAGTTGGTTCTCATTCCATACATAGTAGTGTTGAATATGTCAATCTCAATTCTCCAACTAAAAACTCTAAAAAACTAATTTATGGATATACAGGGAAATACCGAGTAACTTTATTGTCCTGAGGTAGGGGATTTTTCAGTGAGTTATGGATTTTATGCATTTTACATCAATTCTTTCTAAAATATGTATACTATTTAATTCAGTGCTTCCAATCAAAATATTAAAAAGCTATATATATACACACATATATATATGAAGGTGATTATCATGTTATTTTTTTAGGCTCTGAGAAGTCACTTAATTCTATTTTATAAATTTTTACTTTACATTGGAGCATAGTTGATTAACAATGATGTTATTGACAGTAGCAAAAAAATCAGAAATATCCAATGATGAAAATTGTATACATACTTGCTGAAAATCTTATATATGTTAAAAATGGTATATATGAATGCCATTTAACAACATGAAAATTCTTATGCTATAATGCAAACTAATTTTTAAAAGTACCTGTCTGTATGTGTGTATAGAGCATATACACATACCTTCACAAACTCATAAAATTGGAAACAATGCACACACTAGTTAAGGTTATATGTCATTTGGTATTGAAATAATTTTCCTTTAATCTTTTCATCCCACATTCTATGTCTTCAATATCTATGCCAATATTTCTCTCAATTCCCAGAGTAGATATTCTTATGGTCACTTTTTTCACTTATATTTTAAAATACATACAAGAATATTTATAATGTATGTGTATGAAGTGTACCCATTGGGTTTTCATCAGGAATTGGAATTCTACTCAGTTAGTTTGACTAAAGAGATCTTAGACAGTAACTAGAAGGCAATTAAAGGGAGTAGGATTAAGAGAACCATCCAGTTGAGGCATCTCAACTACCAATTCGAGGTGAAGAACCATCAAGCTGAGAGTAATAGCAATGGCAAGAAACCCATATCATCTCTAGGCCAAAAAGTAAGGGAAGAGAGCATTCCCAGAGCTCTGTGACCTGAAGCCACAAAGGAGGGGCTGCTGATCAAGAGCTGCAGTGGTGAAGAGACACTACCACTGCCAGATCCTAAAACAGAGAAATAATGGATAAAACGTACCCTATCTCCCTTTCCTCCTGCCTCCTGTCTCCTGTGGGTGCCTCCATAGTCCAAAACCAAATATAAGTCAGCTGAGAAGAGCCCAGGTGATGTTTTCCAAAGAGGTCAGCTTCTGGGGTATAGAATAAGGCAGGCAAGAGAGGAGAATAGGTATGAAGGGAGGCAAACAGAAGACCCAGATAGTTTACCTGTTTTGCCACCCGGGATTTATTTTTCCCCTTTGTTCAGATGGAGAGAAACTCATCCCCTAAACATGAGAATCAGAGAGTCCTATCAACTACTATGTTGCTTTGAAGTGATGTCAATACTCTGACCTAGAAACTAAACTGTAATGTTTGTCTCCACCAGTACTGTTCATACAAGGAAACAGAGAAAAGAAGGGCATGGAATAAATAATCAATTAACATTTATATACAGAGATGAGCCTCTCAGGTGGCTCAGATGGTAAAGAATCTGCCTACAATGCAGGAGACCTGGGTTTGGTCCAATAATCCCTGCCTCTATAGCTTGTTGCTAGGTTAAAAAAGATAAATTGATAATCATAATTTCCTACTTCATTCACTTATATTTTTCCTGCCCTACACAGTATCTTAGTAGATTGTGATTTTTTTTTAACCTGGTGCAGTGATATAACACTTCAATCCCTGCATGGTCTGAAATTGAAGTGTTCCCGATGTTATCAGGTTACTGTAGTTATCTAATGATCATCATCATTGCACATGGTAGTATAAAGATGTGCCCAGTTAATCTTTGGGTGTCATGCACATTTCTCCTTGCTCTCATTGTATAGCTGTAACCCAGTTTCCTCTTGGTAACTGGGATCAGTTATTTCAGTTCCATGAGGAACCAAAATGATCAGAGGGCAGTTTCAGCTTCCAATTCAATGGCACCATGGCTGGGTCCTCTAGTGGAAGCATTTCTTCCTTTTGAACTAGGACTTCAAAATATGATAAACCCAAGGTTGTAGAGATGGTATGCTGGATATTTTCATTTGTCACAGGTCTTCATGCCTAGCAAGCTGACCTCTATAGACTATATAGACCTGGCTCCTTCATCTTCAGGCTTTCTAGTGGATCCAGAAATCCACCAGATTTTTCCGATGGAAGATTTCAGCAGGATATCAGAACATGGAAGGACAGGGGGATGTGTCTTTCTTTTCCACTCTATCCCCATTTGGAGTTGAGGTGCTAGCAGTGGCTGCAGCTATAGGATCTTAGCCTGTTGGGCCAAAGGTCAGCATCTACTGCTTTCCTCTACTGAACAACATAGCTCCTGTTGGGTAGCCCTCTCATACAGGTCAGCTATGGCTCTCGTCTGGTTTTAGTAACTGCTCCCTTCCATTTGTCTCTTCTGTGGAGGTTCTGCAGGGCAAGGCCCGGTCCTTGTTGCCATCTCAGGGGACTTCAGAGTTAGTAACAGGTTCCCACTGTTGTTGTTTACTACTGTTTACTTAATGCTGTGTGCTAGACATGGTGCTAAGTGCCTGAATATAGAATTATCTCATTTAGTCTTCATAATCCATTAAATTAGATGCAGAGATGATAAAAGTTTTGCAGAGGATGAAGAGTGACAGTGATGGAGTTGGAGATCAAATCAAATGTAGGTGTGCTTACGGCGGAATCTGTGCACTCAGATGCTATTGTTATCAGTTGTTATCCTGTCTTAAAGGGCCAAAATTCCAAGTGGCTTTGCTCTTGTGGTTCCCAGGTCACTCTGGCAGGTCAGTGAGGTGTGCACTCACATACAAAGCCTGGGAAGGTTAGATGCCTTCTCCGCTGATGTGATGACAGCCAGGACTAAGGGCAGGAACTTTTCTCATAGACCTTCTTAAAGGCCAGAGCCTGGTGAAGTCCATGCTATTTTTCCAAATTATTTAACAACAAAGAACAGAATGCCAACAGCTCAAGTATTCTCTCAATGAAGCTGGGAAAGAGGTTGGCTTACTCAAGACAGAAATCAATGGTGGGGATGAGAAGAAATATATCTCTCAGAACATAAGTTGAGAAAGATGGCTCTGTTGAAAAAAAAATTTTTTTTTTTTTTTGGTTTGTTAACTCTGGTCAAGTCTTCTCTGTTTCTTTTCATGTCCTAACCTTTCCCCTACTTTGATGGTGGGCAGTTTAACAGCCGGAGGAGGCTGAGGCTCTAACGAATTAAATAAACTATGTCAGTGTTGAAATTCAAACGGGTGGGGAGAGAGTCCATCCTCAACATAAACCTATTCTGTAAGGAGAAAAGCCCTTACAAATGTTTATAACTATGGATTATATGTTCAAGTGACAACTTCTCGAAAGATACATTCTCTTCTAGAAACAGGCCCTACAAATGATGGTTGACATCATATGTGGAGCACTGTGAGATGGCTCATTAAGCTGTATGGAGGTTTTAGCTCTACAAGGGAGCATGATTGCTCAGGTTCCTCATGGGTAACTGATAAACCTCACTGAGGCCTTTAAGTGAGATTTCCATTCTGCTTCCTCTGCCCGCTTCCCTCAAAATTTGAGTCGCTGGATTTTGAATTTGCCTCTTTGACCTGCCCCTCCCATGGCCTGTCGGAAAGAAAATACCAGGCCGCCTTGGTCAGGCGCGCGGGCCCTTTAAGGAAGCCAAGAGCTGCGCTGTTTGGCTGCCGTGGCCAGCCAGTCCGGAGGTTCTGCGGAGCGAGGCCAGGTCCTTGTTGCTGTCTCGGGTAGCTTCAGGCCTGGAGGACTCCGCCGTGATCAGTGTCTCCCGCACCTCCACTGTCCAGTGAGTGAGCGCCGGCTGGGCGGGCCAGGCTGGCCGCAGGCTGGCCGCAGGCTGGCCGCAGGCTGTTGGGGGAAGGGCGGGTCCTCGCGGCAGCGTCTGCCGACGCCGAGTTCCGGGGCGCCGGGCTTGCTGGGCCGCTCTGGGTGCCCTTTCCTTGTGAGCGACCTTGGCTCTCCCGCTTCTAGTGCCGACCAGTATCGCCAACTTCGTTTCGGAGGAGCCGGTTCTCCTCTCAAAGACTCCAGGCCGCTCCCATATTGTAATTAAATTGAGGGAAGTGGGCAAAGCGTTGTCAACGGAAATCAGCATAACCTTGCAGGAATTCCCAACTACTGTAATTCGGTCCAAGGTGAGCGGGTGGAGTTATAAATCAGGGAAAAATCTCCCGGGTAGCTTCCGGGCTGGAATTTGCAGGGGAAATGGGCTAGCTTGAATGGAACGCAGAGCTAGAATTTGCAGGGGAAGTGGCCTAACTTGAATGGAACCCAAAGACGTATTGAAATGACTGTAATCATGCAACCAGTCATATATATAGGTAGTTGATGTGTCATTCGATCAGGAAATGAGTCACTGAAGAAACTTGGATAACAGAAGTTATAGGTCATGGAATTATTCTTTTTTTTTCTTAAGTAAAATCAAATACCAGTTCTTAGATGTGACCTGAGGAGGACAGCCCCAACACTTCCTCCTCAGAAATACCCCTACCTGTTGTAATGTGTAGCACAGCTGAGGCAAGGCTGGCGCAAAGAGCCCTTTATAAGATCTCAGGAGTAAATGAGGGAAAAATGAAGGCAGAAGGGACCCAAATCAGGATTCTTAGCCTTCTGAAACACACTGGTGTCAAAGTTGTAAGTAGCAAGGTATTTGTCACCAATGACAAAGTGTTGGCATTTTTTAAAGACTTGCCTTATACAATTGAATGAATTCAAAGTTACTCCTATTGCAAGGTCACTCGTAATTATTTTCTGATACAATGAGTGAGTCAAAGTCACTCAATAGTTTCCAACTCTTTGCGACTTCATGAACTATACAGTCTATGGAATTCTCCAGGCCAGAATACTGGAGTGGGTAGCCTTTCCCTTCTCCAGGGGATCTTCCCAACCCAGGGATCAAACCCAGGTCTCCCACATTGCAGGCAGATTCTTTACCAGCTGAGCCACAAGGGAAGCCCTCTGATATAATAAGTCCCCTACATAGGAACCTTCAAGTTGGCAACTTTAAAAGATGTGAATGGTATGCTTGCATCTTCAATCATGTAAGTTAGTTCATGTATCTGGCATATATTGTCACGTGCATACATCCTCTACAAGTGGTTGTGCTTTTGTGTACTTTACTATACAGTACTTTATAGAGTACAGTAGTATAGTATCTTTTTTTAAACCCCAGATGTCCGGAAGCAAGCATAAAAGAAGCAGTAATATAGCTAGCTGGTACTGTTACCAGCCCCTGTATGTCAGCTGCTGTACTGTACTACTATCTTTTTCAAGGTACTGTACTACAAGATTAAAAATGGTTTATTTTTGGTTTGTTTTTTATGGATTCTATTTAAACCTAGAATCAGTTCAGTTCAGTAGCTCTGTCGTGTCCAACTCTTTGCGACCCCATTGACTGCAGCACGCCAGGCCTCCCTGTCCATCGCTAACTCCTGGCGCTTACTCAAACTCATGTCCATTGAGTCGGTGATGCCATCCAACCATCTCATCCTTTGTTGTCCCCTTCTCCTCCCCCGTTCAATCTTTCCTAGCATCAGGGTCTTTTCAAGTGAGTCACTTCTCATCAGGTAGCCAAAGTATTACAGTTTCAGCTTCAGCATCAGTCCTTCCAATGAATATTCAGGACGGGTTTCCTTTAGGATGGACTGGTTGGATCTCCTTGCAGTCCAAGAGACTCTCAAGAGTCTTCTCCAACACCACAGTTCAAAAGCATCAATTCTTCGGTGCTCAGCTTTCTTTATAGTCCAACTCTCACATCCATACATGACTACTGGGAAAACCATAGCTTTGACTAGACTGACCTTTGTTGGCAAAGTAATGTCTCTGCTTTTTAATATGCTGTCTAGGTTGGTCATAGCTTTTCTTCCAAGGAGCAAGTGTCTTTTAATTTTATGGCTGCAGTCACCATCTGCAGTGATTTTGGAGCCCCAAAAACTAAAGTCTCTCACTGTTTTCATTGTTTCCCCACCTATTTGCCATGAAGGGATAGGACCGGATGCCATGATCTTAGTTTTCTGAATGTTGAGTTTTAAGCCAACTTTTTCATTCTCCTCTTTCACTTTCGTCAAGACGCTCTTTAGTTCTTCTTTGCTTTCTGCCATAAGAGTGAAGTCATCTGCATATCTGAAGTTATTGATATTTCTCCCAGCAATCTTGATTCTAGCTTGTGCTTCATCCAGCCCATATGTACATTCGCATGATGTACTCTACATATAAGTTATAAGTTAAATAAGCAGGGTGACAATATACAGCCTGACGTACTCTTTTCTCGATTTGGAACCAGTCTGTTGTTCCATGTCTGGTTTGAACTGTTGATTCTTGACCTTCATACAGATTTCTCAGGAGGCAGGTCAGGTGCTCTGGTATTCCCACCTCTTGAAGAATTTTCCAGTTTGTTGTGATCCACAAAGTCAAAGGCTTTGGCATAGTCAACAAGGAAGAAATAGATGTTTTTCTGGAACTCTCTTGCTTTTTTGATGATCCAGTGGATGTTGGCAATTTGATCTCTGGTTCCTCTGCCTTTTCTAAATCTCGTTTGAACATCTGGAAGTTCACGGTTCACGTATTGCTGAAGCCTCGCTTGGAGAATTTTGAGCATTACTTTGCTAGCGTGTGAGATGAGTGCAACTGTGCGGTAGTTTGAGCATTCTTTGGCATTGCCTTTCTTTGGGTTTGGAATGAAAACTGACCTTTCCAGTCCTGTGGCCACTGCTGAGTTTTCCAAATTTGCTGGCATATTTAGTGCAGTGTTTTCACAGCATCATCTTTTAGGATTTGAAAGAGCTCAACTGGAATTCCATCACCTCCACTAGCTTTGTTCGTAGTGATGCTTCCTAAGGCCCACTTGACTTCACATTCCAGGATGTCTGGCTCTAGGTGAGCGATCACACCATCGTGGTTATCTGGGTCATGAAGATCTTTTTTGTATAGTTCTTCTGTGTATTGTTGCCACTTCTTCTTAACATCTTCTGCTTATGTTAGGTCCATACCATTTCTGTCCTTTATTGTGCCCATCTTTGCATGAAATAATCCCTTGGTATCTCTAATTTGCTTGAAGAGAGCTCTAGTCTTTCCCATTCTATTATTTTCCTCTATTTCTTTGCATTGATCGCTGAGGAAGACTTTCTTATCTCTCCTTGCTATTCTTTGGAACTCTGCATTCAAATGGGTATATCTTTCCTTTTCTCCTTTGCTTTTCGCTTTTCTTCTTTCCTCAGCTATTTATAAGACCTCCTCAGACAACCATTTTGCCTTTTTGCATTTTTCTTGGGGATGGTCTTCATCACTGCCTCCTGTACAATGTCATGAACCTCCATCCATAGTTCTTCAGGCACTCTATCAGATCTAATCCCTTCAATCTATTTATCACTTCCACTGTATAATCTTAAGGGATTTGATTTCGGTCATACCTGAATAGTCTAGTGGTTTTCCCTACTTTCTTCAATTTAAGTCTGAATTTGGCAATAATGAGTTCATGATCTGAGCCACAGTCAGTTCCCAGTCTTGTTTCTGCTGACTGTATAAAGCTTCTCCATCTTTGGCTACAAAGAATATAATCAGTCTGATTTCGGTATTGACCATCTGGTGATGTCCATGTGTAGAGTCTTCTCTTTTTTTGTTGGAAGAGGGTGTTTGCTAGGACCAGTGTGTTCTCTTGGCAAAACTCTGTTAGCCTTTGACCTGCTTCATTTTGTACTCCAAGGCCAAATTTGCCTGTTATTCTAGGTATCTCTTGACTTCCTACTTTTGCATTCCAGTCTCCTATAATGAAAAGGACATCTTTTTTGGATGTTAATTCTAGAAAGTCTTGTAGGTCTTCATAGAACTGTTCAACTTCAGCTTCTTCAGCATTACTGGTTGGGGCATAGACTTGGATTACTGTGATACTGAACGGTTTGCCTTGGAAACAAACAGAGATCATTCTGTCGTTTTTGAGATTACATCCAAGTACTGCATTTCAGACTCTCTTGTTTACTATGATGGCTACTCCATTTCTTCTAAGGGATTCTTGCCCATAGTACTAGATATAATGGTCATCTGAGTTAAATTCATCCATTCTAGTCCATTTTAGTTCATTGATTCCTAAAATGTCAATGTTCACTCTTGCCATCTCCTGTTTGACCACTTCCAATTTGCCTTGTTCATGGACCTAACATTGCAGGTTCCTATGCCATATTGCTGTTTACACCATCGGACTTACTTCCATCACCAGTCACATCCACAACTGGGTGTTATTTTTGCTTTGGCTCTGTCTCCTCATTCTTTCTGGAGTTATTTCTCCACTGATCTCCCGTAGCATATTGGGTACCTACTGACCTGGGGAGTTCATCTTTCAGTGTCCTATCTTTTTGGCTTTTCATGCTATTAGTGGGGTTCTCAAGGCAAGAATACTGAAGTGGTTTGCCATTCCCTTTACCAGTGGACCACCTTTGTCAGAACTCTCCATCATGACCCGTCCATCTTGGGTGGCCCTACACAGCCTAGCTTTTAGTTTCATTGAGTTAGACAAGGCTGTGTCCATGAGATCATCACATCAGTCCATGTGTACCTAGTATAGTACAGTACTATATACCTGATCGTGTTAGTTGGATACCTAGGCTAACTCTGTTGGACTTACAAACAAATTGGACTTACAAACATGCTCTTCGAATGGAATCTGTTTGTATGTAGGGGACATACTGTATATATTTTGTGAGTTGGAGAGTGAAAGCTGAGAGTATTCTGGACACCTTAAGGAACCTGCTAGACTTTGGAAAATGGCTTTGTTAAGGATGGAAAAGAGGGGAAGGTTGAGAATACTGAACTCCAGGGCACAGTTCACAAGGTGTGGTGTACTCATTTTCAGGTGTGGTCTCCTTTGGGAACTACAGGGAAGCTATTCTTCCTGCTTAGCTTCTACCTATAACCTGTGGGAATATCCAGATATAGCCAAACTACAATCCAGACTGAAGAAGGCAAGGCCAAAAAAGAGGTAAGCTGAAGTCCTAACTTTCCAGTTTCTCTTCCCTAGATGACTTACATGAGGATTGTAACTCCACTTCAGAGGAGAGTCCACCCCCTTATAAATAGGAGCACTCTATGGGACCCAACTCTGACATACAGGGTGTGTGTGTGTGTGTATGTGTGTGTGTGTAAATGGGATTAGAGGACAGCTATTTTCTTTATAAATGTTTGCTGCATATGTAAAAATTCAATTATCTACTACGTGCAAAAGAAAAATAAGAAATGGCAACTGTTTGAGCTACACTTTCTCTTGTATCATGTTTTCTGCAACATTTGTGGGAAAGAGACATCTTGGGGACTGCCAAAATGGATAATACATTGCTTCTGCCTTCAGGCAAGTTCTGCTCTGCTGTTGGAGACAATGGACACGGGGCTGTGAAAGTATGGAGACAGGAGAGAACTTCTGCTATATCTCTCCACCTTACTGGGTGGCCGTGCCTCTGGTCACAGGATGGAGTAGGACAGCAACTGAGGGATGGGGTGGTACCCCATCCCTGGTAAATCTCATGACTTCCCAGGCCTATTCAGGATTATGCCTCTCCTCCTCTGGCTCAGCTTCTTGTACCTAACATTGAAGCTGACTCTGGCTTGGAGCCTCCTATAAATCCATGGTGTGTCTCTGACCAAAATACAGGGAAGCCACTGATGTCTGGCGTGTAATATCCACTCACTTGGAGCCCCATTTGCAGGGATAACCCATTATGTCTGGCATGAAATGCTCTCCCTCTTCCTTCATCTTCTCACCAGTTAAGCTAGAACCCAAGATTTTTTTTGCTGAGGATATGGAAAATAGGAGCTCTGCCTAGGGTTCCCAAAGAATATTGTGAATCCTGGGTAGAAAGCATTAAGAATGACCACTCTGAGCTGAGGTTCACAAAGTGCCCAATGGCTTACCAAAGAGAATCAGCAACATTGTTGAGGAGGGTAGAGGCGTCATAACTTTCCTGAGCTTTGTAGTGTTCTAAAGGCAGAATCAACAACTAACTGAGGTCTTCTGTACCTACCCAGTTGACTTAAGAACAAAATACTGAGTTCTGGACCATCTAGAATTGCCAGCCCACTTAAAAACTTCTTAAGTAAGATAAATAGGATAAACTATACCAAGTATTCATTTAAAATTTGTGTTTCCCAAGACGTTTAAGTATCCTTATGTTTTCCCCATTTTGAGAACTTTGCTGCTAAGTCACTTCAGTCGTGTCCAACTCTGTGCGACCCCATAGATGGCAGCCCACCAGGCTCCGCCATCCCTGGGATTCTCCAGGCAAGAATACTGGACTGGATTGCCATTTCCTTCTCCAGTGCATGAAAGGGAAAAGTGAAAGTGAAGTCGCTCAGTCGTGTCCGACTCTTAGCGACCCCATGGACTGTAGCCTACCAGGCTCCTCCGTCCATGGGATTTTCCAGGCAAGAGTACTGGAGTGGGGTGCCATTGCCTTCTCCTTGAGAACTTTAATAGTAGCTTAATAAGAAAAAAATGAGGCTAGAGGACAATGACCATGGATGTTAGCAATGGGTGTATGGAAATAGAAAGTGGGTAAGAGAGGGGAAAGGATTGTAGGAAGAGTATTGATATAGTAACCTTGATACACTTAAAACATAAATGCAAGGAGCACAGAGAAATCAGTGTTCAAGGTGTGCAATGCATCTTCTAAGTCACCCCTCATCAGAAGCAAAAGTTCTGTCATCCAACTATACAGAAGGTAAGAGAGTAGATGGTATTCACCCTGCCCCTTATAAAAAATGAGCGATTTTGTTTGTTTTTGTGTGTTTAGTTCTTCCAGATATACAGTGGGAAGAAAAATCAGGAAATATGAACCTATAGAACAGGAATAGATTTTAGAAATCACCTAGTTCAGTTAGCTGTTCTTATGTAAGTAAATGATGGCCAGGGGCATTACTCTGTCACTCTAAGGCATTGCTGTACACTCTTAAGCAGTTATCTTTTCCTGCTTTATGAAAATTAAAAGCAAGAAAAGACTGCTGGTTAAGTCTGTCCAAGATCAGACAGCTAGTTAGGAGCAAAGACTAGAATCCATAATGTGTTCCAGGTCAGAAAATTTTCTTCTGTCTTAAATTTTGTCTTAAGCTCATGGTGGCCTGAAAAATAGAGCATGTGAGGATGCATGTAGAATACATTGCTTTAAACTTTGCTTTTTTACATTTTAGGTCAAGATGGGGTTTATATTTTCAAAGTCTATGAATGAGAACATGAAAAGCCAACAGGAGTTCATGCTTATGAATTCCCGACTTCAGGTACATTTTTTAAAAAAAGTTTATGTTGTTACAGTGGTTAAAGTTTCTGTCACATGTGTTTCAGTACTACGTTCTCCTTAACCTCCCCAAAGGTAAAATGCTCTCAGTGCTCTACCCTCAAAGACAAGATGAAATAGACTACTAATTATCTGGTGAATGGACTTGTTTAAATCTTTAATCTAGATACCTAACGTAAAAATTTCCATAAAGAAGGAAAACATAACTGCTTACAGAGTATATGGCAAACATAATAATGCCGCTCCTCCACCCCACCAAAATGATGTCTGCATCCTAACCCCCTGTCAGTATGTTATGGCGAAAGGGACTTTACAGTGTGAGTAAGCTGAGGAGTTTGTAGGGGGAGATCCTGGATTATCCTGGTTTTTCTGATGGGTCCAATGTAATCATAAACGTCCTTATAAGGGAAAGAGGGAGGCAGGAGGATCGAGTCAGAGAGAGAGACAAATTTGCAGATGCTATGCTGCTGAGTTTGAAGATGGAGTAAAAAGTTCAGGCAGCCTCTAGAAACTGGAAAAGGTAAGGATACAGATTCTCTCCTAGAAGCACCAGAGGGAATGCCATCCCTCCAGTCCATTCTGAACTTCTGACCTCCAGAACTGGAAGGGAATAACAATTTGTGTTGTTCCTGAGTTGGGAAGATCCCCTAGAGAAGGGAATGGCTGCCCACTCCAGTATTCTGGCCTGGAGAATTCCATGGACAGAGGAGCCTGGCAGGCTACAGTCCATGGGGTGGGGCTGCAAAGAGTCAGACATGACTGAGCAACTTTCACTTTTCAAGCCACTGTTTGATAATTTTTTATAGCAACAATACATTTTAATAGAGTGTGAACATTTGACACTGGATTTATACAATGGCTGGCTGAAAAGATCAAAGCAAAGTAGAAGATTGTCTAGTTGCCTAATATACGTTATTAAAAAAAGTATTTTAAAATGTACATCAGATACATGTATATGTACGGCTGAATCCCTTCGCTGTTCACCTGGAACTACTGCTGCTGCTGCTAAGTCGCTTTAGTTGTGGCCGACTCTGTGCGACCCCATAGACGGCAGCCCACCAGGCTCCTCCGTCCCTGGGATTCTCCAGGCAAGAACACTGGAGTGGATTGCCATTTCCTTCTCCAGTGCATGAAAGTGAAAAGTGAAAAGTGAAAGTGAAGTCACTCAGTCGTGTCCGACTCTTAGCGACCCCATGGACTGTAGCCTACCAGGCTCCTCCGTCCATGGGATTTTCCAGGCAAGAGTACTGGAGTGGGGTGCCATTTCTTTCTCTACCTGGAACTACTACATTGTTAAATAGCTAAACCCCAATACAAAATAAAACATTTAAAGTTTGAAAAAAAGTGTTATATGTCAAAATCAAGTATTAAAAGTTTGACTGAAGTTATTTTCCTAAGATTTCTAACAAAGATCTCTAGGCCTCTGCGGTTTATTATAGCCCTAGGAGAAGACGGTCCTATTGTGAGACATATAGTAAGAACTAAAGCAAGGCAGCCTGGGTTTGAATCCCACTTCCACCTCCTGATTCACTGTGTGGCTTGTGCTTCAGTCTCCTAACCTGTAAACTGGAGGTGATAATATAGCCGTTGCTGTTGTCATTATTACTATAAGAGTGTTTTCTACAAGATAAAGATTTCTCTGAGGAGAATGGGTGCAACTGAACTATTTAACAGGATAAAGTGACCGAGAGGTGACCAAACGTTAGGTTTATGAACCAACAGAGTATGTTACATACTCAGAGAGTACTTGTCCAAGACCTCTGGAAATTATAGGGCTTTTTACGGAAGTCAGGGTCTGTGAAGGTCTTAGGATTTACCCTACTTGCAAGCTAAGAGATTAGCCTATTACTATTCCATGGATGCTGGCAGAACACAGGAGACACCTATGTGTAACAGAGGCCTTTATATTACTCACAGCACAGTAAGAGCATAAGCAGGAGGTTCATGTCAATTCCCCATGCTTCTCAAGTCTGATGGAGGTGACAAGGATGGGTTCACATGGGTGCTGTGCACTCAGTGGGTTGTGCCACCCTTGAGGAACACTGGGCTTGGGGAATCTACTGCTTTTCTAGTGAGTGGGGAGCTGGTGGAGTTGAGGTGGGGAGAACTTTATAACTCCTTCCTCAAGAAAAACCTCAAGAAATGGCCTGAACAAAGAGTAGTCTGGGCCTTGCATTCTTGGCCTATCCAGAATGTGTAGGAACATTCAGGGCTCATGGTAGATTGCCCCCCAGTGTGACTGACCAGAGCTTTGAGAACAGCCTTGACTTCTGCCCACTATAGCTGGCGCTGAGGTCAGACTGGCAGGAGCACTGTCGGCACCATTAGTTTTCAGCTTAGCTGAACCAAAGGTGAACCAGGCCCAGGCATTTAGGACAGTCTCTGTGAATCCGAAGGGCCTATTGAGCCAGTAGCTTTGGTTCAGGTGTCAGAGTAGGGGATAAAGTTTTCCCCAAAGTAGTAGAGTAGCTTCTACTACTTTATGCAAAACTGAGATGACACTAGGGCCAGGCTAGCCACATCCTCAAATTTATTATTTTCATTTGATCAGCAAATGGGTACTTTCCTTGTATTTTCATGTCCTAGTTGATCCACTCAAAAATGGGAATATCAGACCTAAGAGTCACAAATTCTCTAGGGGTTAGGTTTTTAGCAGGAGCTCAGTAATAGGCCAATTAAGTGCCTCCCTGTTTGTTTGTTTTTTTTGAAAGTACAGAATTGTTTTATTTGGTGGGAATGTTCAGGACTCCAAGTCCGGGAGACAGCATCTTATAGCTCTGAAGAAACTGCTCCAAGGAAGCAAAGGGGAAGTCAGGCTATATATAAGTTTGCAACAAAGGGAGCAAAAGTGCCTTCCTTTTTGAAAGGGGTATGTTATGGGTTTGGATCTCATCCCACCCCCAAATTCTTATGTTAAAATCCAAACCCCTATTACCTCAGAACGTGATCTTATTTGGAGATAAGAGTCTCAACAGAGGTAATCTAGTTAAAATGAGGTCATTAGGGTGGTGGCTCTAATCCAGTATGACAGCTATAAAATTTGGACACAAAGACATGCATACAGGGAGAATGTCATGTGACTAGGAAGAGAGTCCTAAAACAGAGCCTTCTTTCACAGCCCTCACAAAGTACCAACTCTGCTGATACCCTAACTTTGGACTTCTAGCCTCCAAAGCTGAGACAGTTTATTTCTGCTGCTTAAGCCACCCAGTTTGTTGTACCTTGCCATGGCAGCCCCAGAAAACTAACACAGGATGCATTTTGGTGCCTGTGTCCAATGTGTGGCACTGCTTGTATTGGGCAGTGGCTTCTGGAGATGGCTGGGATTTTCTCTTTTTGTCTCTATTGAATATATTGTTTCTACTGGATGTCTTGGAAGGGATCAGAGAATTCCTCAATGGGAGAATGTCCTCTCGTCACTATGAACATTTACAATAAAAGCAAGTAAAACAAAGTACATTATACATTCATATTCAGGAGACACAACTGCAGTTATGTTGAATCAGTCCAGTGTACTTTAATTTCCTTTTCTCACTGCAAACTGCTCAAACCCTATCAGCTGTATTTTGCTCTATGGGAACAAAGACCAAAGATTTTAACATAGGTACTTCAGGGGTTATCATGATAGTTTCAGGAGATTAGGCTATTTCCCAGCTGGGGAAGATAGGGAATACAAATGTGTTTTTTCCCTTTGGTTTCTCATCCTGGAATTGGTACTGTTTCCTCCTCTGTGCCCTCCTGGCCTCTAGAGAGCTCAGGGGCATCGTTCTTTTAGCCAACACTGGTGCCACTGCTCTGCCCTGCATCCTTAGTACTTTGGACCACCTTGGCACTTAGCACGCCCTCCCTACATGGGACCAAATAGACATGGTGCCCATATCCAGCAGAGCCATAAACATTCAGTCCCTTCTCTCCCCTCCCTGAAGTTCCCTGGCACACTCAGCCATCTTCCCTGAAGCCACTCAAGTTGGAGGAGAGGAGACGGGAAAGAACAGCTCAGAGACAGTCAGCAAGGGTTTGACTTTACTCTCAGTTTCAAAGGGCTTCCCACCACTGGACTCAACACACAAATATCTGATGTATTTAGTCAATGCAGAGTTCTATATCCTAAAGGCTGACACCATTTCAGCTTTATGGAATCCCTGACCCAACAGCCGCAGACACATTGCATGCCTTTTGGCTGGGGACAGGGGCTTGCTTCCCCACTGATGTCATAATAACATCCTTTCCTCTCCTACTCAAGAGAAGAATGTGCCACAACCAAAGCATCATCTGGGAGTCTTGTTTGGACCCTACATTTTGTTTCTCAGGCTCACTTAACACACAAGACAATGAGAGATCTTTATTCTACCCTCCTACTCCCACCACCACTTGTGCAAAAGCATTTGCTTCCAGATATCAGGGAGCTTTCTGATAACCCTCTAACCCAACCAACAAGGGCCCTTCTCCTGTCTTCCAGAACACCATCTCTATCAGCATCTTATCTTTGTCACTCAAACTGGCAAGCTCCATGAAAGGTCTGGAATTTTACCCTACTTGCAAGTTAACAAATTAGCCTCCTATTGTTTCCTGAATGCTGGCAGAAGCCTTGGTCCCAGCACAGCAATCAGCATGAGCATGGTGTTGCTGCCAGTTTTCTCTGCGCTCCGTGGAAGCCCCATGAAGGTGGGCCTGGTTGGATGTTGAGGTGGATGCATGGGTTTGTGACATAGGTGAGGAACAGTGAGCTTATGGAATCTATCACTTTTATCATGAATGGTGAGCAAGGCTGCTCTCTGACTGGGAAGAGATGTTGCTTCATCCCTCAAAGTTGCTCACTGCAAACACAATCCTGACAAATGGCCTGGTCGAAGAGCAGGGCCTGTATCCTTGACCTACTCAGCAAGAATGTGCAGGTCAATGGCAGATTGATTCTTCCAACACATGTGTTGGTTAGGATGATAGTTTTTCCTTGTTGACCAGGATATGCTTTACTATTTTACTTTTAATTTTATGGAGAAGGACAAAAAAGAGAAAAAAAGAGTATAGATCAACACAGTTGAAGCAGCCTTCCAACACTAAAGCTGCCTGAGTTTTCATCCTAACTGGGGCAGCCAAGGGAGAGGCATACTCATCTGTAGCAGTTTGGGAAGATCGTCTTGGCCCTTAAATGCTTCACATTTAAAGGAATTACACATCTAGCATCATTTTAAGGCTTGGAGCTATTTATTTTTAAATAAGAAACATAATAGCATATTTTATATATATAAGAGAATATATTTGTAAATTATGAAGCATAATAAAATGAACATGGATGAGTCCATGACTAAATTGAATAATTATATTATCACAGTACCCCTGAAGCTACCTATGGGCTCTTCCCCACATGCTGAATGAATCCAGACAGCTAAAGCTAGACTGGAATGTCCCAGAGTCCCTAAAACTAAGCATGGCTCTGAAAATGGAAGAAATGGGTCCCTGGGGTGGGAGATGACATGTAAATTCTTCAAAGGGGCGGTTTAGGAAACCCCAGTTAAAACACTTGGCCTACTAATATCTTTAGTCTGTGATGGCATGTCTCTTGGCCCTTTTCCTATTTAATGGCACTCCAATTAAAAAGGATAAATAGAAGAAATAAAGCAACGCATTTATTTAAAAGAAGCCTAATAACTAGAATCCTTTTCCCAGTGTTTTTTTTTTTTTTTAAGTTCTAATTTTTTGGTAAAAAAAAAAAGGTAAATCATAAATTATCAAGTTATGATAATAATAATTTCACATTATTGGTGTTTTTCTTTCAGAAGAAAAGGACCAGAATTAGAGATTCAGCTACATTTTATACCAGTGTCCAGGTTCCCAACGCTGGCTGTATATTCGATTCAGGGGGTCTTTTGAATGTACAAGTCCCACCCCAGACCAATCAGATCTCTTCATGGCCAGGCATGTAGTTGTTTTAAGCTCTTCAAGGGACTATAATCCACAGCCTGGGTTGAGAACCTTTGCCCTTTCCGTTTGCTACATAACTATAATTGGTGACAGGCAGTGACAATATAGCATACCTTGGTGATAAAGCCAAATAAGTTTTCAGTTTAAGTAAGTTAATCATGAAGTTAAGTCAATCACTGGAGTCTGGTTAATAAAAATTTATAAAAGGCTTCAGATCAAAAAGGTTCCTTTTTTGTTTACAAATTGGTTGCAGTTGAGGTGAGGGGAATTCACACTACTCAATTTAATAATGTTTTCAGCTCATCAGCAAAAGTCAGTTTCTCACTATTTTGTCTAGCCTCTGTTACTGCAGATAGTGAATGCATGGCTGTTCTCAGCCAAGTATCTCAGGTAAAAATGAATACTTTCTTAAAAATGCCGATAGCTGGCACACCTAAACCAATTATATATGACCTAGTGTTAGTTGCTCAGTCCTGTCCAACTCTTTGTGACACAAAACAGCCCACCAGGCTCCTCCATCCATGGACTTCTCCAGGCAAGAATACTGGAGTGGGTTGCCATTTCCTTTTCCAGGGAATCTTCCCAACACAGGGATCGAACCCAGGTCTCCCATATTGCAGGAAGGCTCTTTACCATCTGAGCCACCAGAAAAGCCCATGATATGTGATCCAAGTGGCCAGAAAAGCATTTTGGTATTTTTAAAATAGGATAGAAACTACGAGGACAAAGCAGAAAAAAAGGAGGGAAGAAAAGATTCCATGGGTCATTGCTGTTCTGTAGTGTTTTTGTAGGCAAAGCAGTCATGGCCCATGTAAAGTTTAGAGGGCAGTTTATTAATTGTTCACTAAGAGCAGGCAACAAACTAATCACAAAAAAAATTACACAAGAGCCAGCCTTTGACCTGTAAGTCTGTATAGCGTTTGGTGTTAAGAAAATGAGGTATAGTTACAAACCAAAAATATAGTTATTTAATATATATGAAATTATGTGTTACATGCTAAGCAGGATTCAGACATGTAAATGGTATAGGCTCTATATTCAAGGAACTTCTCATCTTATTTGGTGGGAAGAAGGTGAGGTATGCTACAAATAATCAGATATTTGTGGTATGAATGTGGCAGGCAGAATAAAGACCCTGTAAAGATGTCTACACTCTAATCCCTGAAAACTGTGAATATATTACTTTATATGGCAAACAGACTATTGCAGATGTGACTCAGGGAATAGACCTTGAGGTGAGAAAATTATCCTAGATTATCAACGTAGACCCAATGTAAACACACAAATTCTTTAAAGTAGAGAATTAAAGACCAAAGAGTCAGAGAGATGTGATGTTTCTGGCTTTGAAGATGGAGGAAGACACCCCCAGACAAGGAATGTAGGTTGCCTCTAGAAGCTGAGAAATGCTAGCAACAGATTCTCCTCTACACTCTCCAGAAAGGAACACAGCCCTGCAGACATTATGATTTAGCCCATTCAGACCTGTGTTGGACTGCCAATGTCCACAAGTAAAGATAATAATCTGTATTGTTTTAAGCCATGGTTGTAATTTGTCTATACAATGGTATATGCTAAAGTTATTTTTACAACGTGAAATATAGTGTAGACTCAAAAAATGGTTCTTCAAATATATAAAAATTAAAACAGCAAATAAGAGCAAATAGCTTACGAGAAATTGAAATTGCTTAAATCCTTATAACTCCCAATATCTATAATTCTTATGCCCTCCATCTGCTTTTTTTTTTTTTTGGAGGTAAAAGCTGTACCAACATCTTAGAATAAGAAGGGCTTGATGTTCTAAGGAAAGCAAGAAAGTACAGCGTTTCCTTTGTAGAGAGTCCTGTGGTGACAAGGAACCCAAAATGCAGAGCAGGTACTGAAGAGGAGAGGAAAGCAGCCAACTCCATCTACAGCAAAAGGATAACCAAGTGGGAACTGGATCAAGACTTAGAAGTGTCAGGGGACTTAACCAAGAAGTACCTGGGAATAAGAGAAAGTGTGATTAACACAAGTTCACCCACAGTGGGAGCTATAAGGAAGGATACAGCAGCTTGATTCTACTGCCTTCATTCACAACTGTCTTCAACTTATTTCTCTGAAACTCATTTCTGCCACGTCCCCATCCTGGTTATCTGCTCTTAACCTCCCTCTTCTGAGATTCTTTTTTTTTTTTAATTGCAGTAAAACACACACAATATAAAATTCACCATTTTAAAGTGTGCAATTCAGTGATGTTTAGTATATTCACAGTGTTGTTCAACTATCACTACTACTTGATTCCATTACATTTCCATCACCCCAAAAGGAACCCATTAAGCAATCACTCCTCATTCTCCCATCCTTTCATACCCTGGCAACCACTAATCTGTTCTCTGTCCTGATGGATTTGCCTGTTCTGGGCATTTCATATATGTGGAATTATGTAATACGTGGCCTTTTGTGTCAGGCTTATTTCAATTAGTGTAATCTTTTCAAGGTTCATCTGTGTTGTGTAATGAATCAGTACTTCACTCCTATTCATTCCATTGTATAAATATACATTTTGTTTATCCATTCACTGGTTTAAAGACAGTAATATTGTTTCCTCTTTGGCTATTGTGAGTAGTGCTGCTTATAGAAATACTTGTACACATTTTTGTTTGAACACCTGCTTTTCAATTCCTTTGAGTATATATATCAGGAGTAGAATTGCTCAATCATGTATCAATTTTATGTTTAATTTATCCCAGAACCACTAATGTTTCCCACAGTGGCTTTACTATTTCACATTCCTATAACAATGCATCATGATTACCATTTCTTAATATCCTCACCAATACATGTTATTTTCCTTTTTTAAAAAAAAAAATTCTAGCCATTCTGAGTGGGTTTACAGTGGTATCTTATTGTACTTTTGAATTTCCATAATGAGTAATAATACCATTAGACATTATTCATGTGCTTATTGGCCATTTGTATATCATCTTTGGGGAAATATCTCTTTTAGTTCTTTGCTCATTTCCAAATTGGATTGTTTGTCTTTTTCTTGTTGAGTTGTAAGAGTTCCTTATTTATTTGGATACTCAATCCTTATTAGATATAACATTTGCAAATATTTTCTCCCATTCTATGGGTTCTTTCTATTCTTGACAGTGTTCTTTGATACATACAAGTTTTACATTTCAGTGAAGTCCAATTTATTTTTTCTTTTGTTGCTTATGATTTTGGTATCATATCTGAGAAAGTGTTGCCAAATCCAAGATCATTAAGATTTGCAACTGTGTTTTCTTCTAAGAGTTTTATAGTTTCAGCTTTTATATTTATGTTTTTGTTCCATTTTGAGTTCATTTTTTGTATATGGTATGAAGTAAGAGTCCATTTCATTCTTTTGAATGTGAATATCCAGTTATCTGAGTACAAGGTTTATTCTTCATAAACATGAAGTTAGATACTGCACAGTAAAGATTAGGAATCTCATGGTTAAGTCTGTTACTGGCTCAGACGAAGAAGCTGTTCACCTGGGCCCAGGCCCTCTGAAATGAGCATCTTGACCTGTTTAGTGCCTGAACTTCAAGACAGTGGTCAGCTGCTAGTGTCTTTTTTACTAAAGGTGGAATGAAGGGAAATAAGTTAAATATACTATAAAGGATTGGATATAAATGCAAAGAATATACCTAATGAATTTCCTAACTTTTAAAGAAACTTCTAAAAATGTTCAGCAAGTCTTCAAGTGTGGGACAAGATATTACTTTGTCTGAAATCCCTTAGAGGAGTTAAAAACACTAAGAATTCCTGTATATTGTCTATGTTGAGAAATGAAAAAAAAATAGTTAATGAAAGTCATTGGTACCATAGACATTACCTTCTACAAAGGTAAACAAATAACAAAGAAGGGTCAAGCCACCAAGTTGATCCTTTGCTGCCTAGCTCTTCCATGCTGACAGGTGGGTCCTGGACCCTTCCTACACTCAAATTCTCTAAGGGGAACACTGGTTTTAGGTTTGTTCATAGTCTTAAATGAGACCAATGAATCCAGTTATAGAGGATCAGGAAGCTTTTTTCCTTTTAGTTTCCTCCCTCAACTATAATTCTATTTTCATAAATCTAATCAGAGTGAATTTTGTTTTTAGTTCTTCATTTCTTGAGCAAGCAGGGAGTATTTATTAACTTTTATTTACTTATCTAATTTATTTATTCACTCAATTCATTAAGTATATTCTTATTTATTAACTCATTTACTGAATGCCCAGTATATGCAGAGTTTTGGGCCAAAAACTATTAATTAAAAAATGATCCTATGGCTTTAATAATTATTTTTGCTTTCCTCTAAAATCTTCATAATACATACATAATGTGTACACACCCAGACTTAACTCATTTTATCTCAGAAATAATGTAAGGTAGGCTTGCTGTTAAAATCTTTAGACTTCTCATATGTGTCTATTTTCTATATCATTTTCTTCCTTAAGATAACTGAAAATATGGGGCAATAGGGGGAGAAGGATTTTAGAGAGAAAAAATAACCCTATAAACATCCTTAATACTTAATATAAGAGGGGAAAGCTAAAATATCATTATTCTTGAATAAAGTTACTAAAATGCAGAATAAGAGTGAATCCAGATTTTAAGAAATGTTTTAGCTTGAGATAATATTATATTTGCAGAAAAGTTGCTAAACCATCAATAGGAGACAGTTTACATATACCCTTTGTTCAGCTTTCTTCAATACTAACAATTTATAAAATCAGAGTACAGTGACCAAAACCAGCAAATTAACATCAGTACAATACTGTTGACTAAATTACTGATCTTTCTGAAATTTCACCAGGTTTTCTCCTAATATTCCTTTTGTGTTTCAGGGATCCAAGATCTCATATTGCATTTAACTGTTGTTTCTTCTTAGTCTCCTTTGGTCTATGACAGTTTCTCATTCTGTCCTTGGCTTCCATGATAAGTACTTTTTGTATAAGTACTGGTTATTTAGTATAATTTCTCTCACTTTGGGTTTTTCCAACATTTTCTCATGACTAGATTGAAGTTGTGCACTTTTTATACATTATTCTTAAACCACAGAATGCTGTTATGTCTTTCTCATTGCATCATATCAGAGAATACTGTTGGTAGGTCTTATTACTAGTAATGTTAAACTTTGGTCACTTGGTTAAGGAAAAGTTACTGTTTTTTCTTATTGATAAATACCTTTGAAGAGATATGTTGAGAGTCTGTTACTGTCTTGCTTCTCCTCAAACTTTTGCCTACTGCTTTTAGCAGCCATTGGTGGGATCTTATATGGAAAAATGATTACTGTGGTGTTTGCCTAATGGTAACTTTTTATTTCCTTCATTCTGTTCATATTTGTTCACTGGAAAAGCTATCCCATCTCCATGTATTTATTTATTCAATTATTTATGCCAATATGGTTGTATGGACATATTATTCTATGGGTTATAATTTAGTACCATGATTATTTATTTTATGGCTGAAGTTATTTTGGCTCTTGGGAATTCCTTCCAGTTGGTTCCTATGTCCCTTTGGCATATCCCATCCTTTTTTGCTCATTTTCTGTGATCATAAGTTAGTTCATATATATCGTTCCTGTCCCAGGCCTGGAATTAATCACTCTTTCAGAGTCCTGGTTTTTAGAGAATGGTGTTTAGAAACCAACATCTGGGCTCTAAGTGTGCTTATTGCTATGGTCATTATTCCTAGATCCTTTCAGCAAAGACATGTATTTATATACCAACCCATGGATATACATAGACTTACACATAGAAGTATTTCATATTCTAAACCATGAGTTCATACTGATACATCTAATTCCAGTGCATTATGATGTTTCATTCTGGCCTTTCCTTTTTCTTTATATTTAAGTTTTTTTCTCAAACAGTGAAAAACCTGGCTCTCATTTTCTACAATATATTCACTTCAATCCTAGTTCAGTTCAGTCGCTCAGTTCTGTCCGACTCTTTGCGACCCCATGAATCGCAGCACGCCAGGCCTCCCTGTCCATCACCAACTCCCGGAGTCTACCCAAACCCATGTCCATCGAGTTGGTGATGCCATCCAACCATCTCATCCTCTGTCGTCCCCTTCTCCTCCCGCCCCCAATCCTACCCAGCATTAGGGTCTTTTCCAATGAGTCAACTCTTCGCATGAGGTGGCCAAAGTATTGGAGTTTCAGCTTCAACATCAGTCCTTCCAATGAACACCCAGGATTGATCTCCCTTAGGATGGATTGATTGGATCTCCTTGCAGTCCAAGGGACTCTCAAGAGTCTTCTCCAACACCACAGTTCAAAAGCATCAATTCTTCGGCGCTCAGCTTTCTTTACCGTCCAACTCTCACATCCATACATGAGCACTGGAAAAACCATAGCCTTGACTAGATGGACTTTTGTTGGCAAAGTAATGTCTCTGCTTTTCAATATGCTATCTAGGTTGGCCATAACCTTCCTTCCAAGGAATAAGCGTCTTTTAATTTCATGGCTGCAATCACCATCTGCAGTGATTTTGGAGCCCCCAAAAAATAAAGTCTGACACTGTTTCCCCATCTATTTCCCATGGAGTGATGGGACCAGATGCTATGATCTTAGTTTTCTGAACGTTGAGCTTTAAGCCAACTTTTTCAATTTCCTCTTTCACTTTCATCAAGAGGCTCTTTAGTTCTTCTTCACTTTCTGCCATAAGGGTGGTGTCATCCGCATATCTGAGGTTATTGATATTTCTCCCGGCAATCTTGATTCCAGCTTGTGTTTCTTCCAGCCCAGCGTTTCTCATGATGTACTCTGCATATAAGTTAAATAAGCAGGGTGACAATATACAGCCTTGACGTACTCCTTTTCCTATTTGGAACCAGTCTGTTGTTCCATGTCCAGTTCTAACTGTTGCTTCCTGACCTGCATACAGGTTTCTCAAGAGACAGGTCAGATGGTCTGGTATTCCCATCTCTTTCAGAATTTTCCACAGTTTATTGTGATACACACAGTCAAAGGCTTTGGCATAGTCAATAAAGCAGAAATAGATGTTTTTCTGGAACTCTCTTGCTTTTTCGATGATCCAGTAGATGTCGGCAATTTGATCTCTGGTTCCTCTGCCTTTTCTAAAACCAGCTTGAACATCTGGAAGTTCACGGTTCACATATTGCTGAAGCCTGGCTTGGAGAATTTTGAGCATTACTTTACTAGCATGTGAGATGAGGGCAATTGTGTGGTAGTTTGAGCATTCTTTGGCATTGCCTTTCTTTGGGACTGGAATGAAAACTGACCTTTTCCAGTCCTGTGGCCACTGCTGAGTTTTCCAAATTTGCTGGCATATCGAGTGCAGCACTTTCACAGCATCATCTTTGAGGATTTGAAATAGCTCAACTGGAATTCCATCACCTCCACTAGCTTTGTTCGTAGTGATGCTTTCTAAGGCCTGCTTGACTTCACATTCCAGGATGTCTGGCTCTAGGTGAGTGATCACACCATCGTGATTGTCTGGGTCGTGAAGATCTTTTTTGTACAGTTCTTCTGTGTATTCTTGCCACCTCTTCTTAATATCTTCTGCTTCTGTTAGGTCCATACCATTTCTGTCCTTTATCGAGTCCATCTTTGCATGAAATGTTCCTTTGGTATCTCTAATTTTCTTGAAGAGATCTCTAGTTTTTCCCAATCTGTTGTTTTCCTCTATTTCTTTGCATTGATTGCTGAGGAAGGCTTTCTTATCTCTCCTTGCTATTCTTTGGAACTCTGCATTCAGATGGGAATATCTTTCCTTTTCTCCTTTGCTTTTCGCTTCTCTTCTCTTCCCAGCTATCTGTAAGGCCTCCTCAGACAGCCATTTTGCTTTTTTGCATTTCTTTTCCATGGGGATGGTCTTGATCCCTGTCTGCTGTACAATGTCACGAACCTCTGTCCATAGTTCATCAGGCACTCTGTCTATCAGATCTAGTCCCTTGAATCTATTTGTGGATTCATGAAATAGTTACAAGATTGCCAATACATATCCTGATGAGAAACAGGTTCACTAACCAGAGAACATTATTTGCATGTTCTTTTCCCTTTTACACTGTCAACTCAAGCTATTGTTTTTCTGTAAATTAGATCAGTTCTTCCTGGGCTCATTTAGGGTGATTATTTCATTTGCAATACAGTTATACTTTGCATTCTCTCCATATCCAGGTTGAGTTTAGTTACAGGGTACGGGAGTATATGAAACAAAACGATGTTCTAATAATTAAAGCTATACAAAATGATACACTCAAAGAAGCATCCCTCCATCCTCATCCTTGCTAACCTATTCCTAATCTCCTCTTTATACATCCTTTCCCATGCACAGACCCTACCTTTGATTCTGGAGGACAATCTCAAAAATCTGTGCCACTGATGACAGGTGATGCATGGAAGGCAGAGCTCAATCAACACCAGTTTCTCACTGCTTCTCACCAAAGCCCCTAAGAACTGGTCAATGTGACATCACCTTTGTTTCCTACATGTGACAAACTACTGTGGAGTTTTCTAACACAAAACTAAAGTATGCTACCCTCATGAGAAATATGATGATGTAGATAAAATTGGTATTGCAGTAGGTTATGAGCTCCTTCTATTGTCTTACAACCCCCCCACCCCCAACAATGTTTTAGGACATCTTGGCTATTTCCTATTATACCCTAAGTAAACAAATGTCATCAATTGTGATTTTGTAGAAAGAAATCTTATTTTGATTTAGCACAATATCAATATCATATTGCATTATCCAAAGTTTACTCAAACCAATGATTTTAGGTAAACTTAATGATCTTTACATACACAGAAACATTTAACCATCAGAGACAAATTTTAACATCTTTCATGACCAGTATCTGTTCAGCAATTATTTTTCAGGCTATTAGGATATGCTATATATCCTTCGATTGCTATTCTTAGAAAATCTTGCTACTTTGATATTTAGGGTAGGCAGACTTAATAGTGAAAAAGAACAAATGTCCCTTTGTTACAATTTTCTGACAGTTGAGCATTATGTTAGTCAATAGATTTTTTTAAAAGTCATTTTATATTTTGAAGACATTTAAAAATTCCTCTCCCAAAACATTCCCACTTGACATGAGATGTGGAAAGCATCACAGTAGATTCGATTGGCTTCATCATCCTTTGTTTCCTACACCCTGGGCTTGCCTTTTTACAAATACTACCTCTAGGTCTCACAATAACCTTGCAAGGAAGGTGTTAATGGCTGCATTTTACAGGCTGAGGAAACTGTGGTATAGGGTTTCATGCTTGAGATCAGATAACCAGTAACCAAAGGAGGCTGATCATCTGGATCTCTCTGGATCCAAAGCCACAGACTCCAACTTGGTTGGTGAATTATGTAATACCACAGAGAATAAGCATTGTAGAGGAAGGGTGAGAATGATGTAATAGTATTCATTGTGCTCTTAGAGCCCATGGGGATAGAGGCCAGGCAGGAAGATTCTCCAAACTCCATAGCCTGCCTCTTTGACCCTCTCTGCCTGAGCCCACTCTATTTGGTAATCCATGGTTTTACAGGATAATTTTACATGGAGAAAGGCAAGCAAAATATAAACAAGGACTTAACTAGGTAGAGTGAGCAAATGCTGGAATTCTAAATAAAAAACCCTCCTAGCCTGATTCAAATGAAGGCTAGCACCAGAGTTTCAGAACCTTCTAGACAGCTTGCATTCAGTCCCCCGCATTTCCACAATGACTACCTGAACCAGCGGAGAAGGCGATGGCACCCAACTCCAGTACTCTTGCCTGGAAAATCCCATGGACGGAGGAGTCTGGTAGGCTGCAGTCCATGGGGTCATGAAGAGTCGGACACAACTGAGCGATTTCACTTTCACTTTTCACTTTCATGCATTGGAGAAGGAAATGGCAATCCACTCCAGTGTTCTTCCCTGGAGAATCCCATGGATGGGGGTGCCTGGTGGGCTGCTGTCTATGGGGTCGCACAGAGTCGGACATGACTGAAGCGACTTAGCAGCAGCAGCAGCAGCAGTACCTGATCCAAAAGATTCCTTCTTAGTTCTAGTGGCCATACTACACCACCCTTCCTGGTTGTTTACATTTCAGACCCCTAGAAACTTCACCCTAGCTCCTTTCTCTTCCTTGATATTTCTCCTTGGCATCTCAGTTTTCTGGATGTACAGTCTGGCTGGGAGTTTCCATGGGCTCCATCCCTCAGGGAAGGCCATTCCTACTCACTATGAAGCTATTTTTTCCACTTCATCTTCCTAATGGCTTGAGGTTACCTAGGAGAATGCCAACTTATCCTGCAATGTGTGCCAGGACCCCGTTACTCCAAGAGCCAGAAACAAACTTCTCTCACCTGCTGTTGATACTTTCTCCCTGGGCTCACTTGGAGTCACCCATTAATTTTCTATCTTTTTCAGAGAGCTCCCAGAGAGCAGCTCATCTGCAAAGCACAGATGATGGGCGCATCTAGCACTAAGCAATCAGAGTTCTCCTCAGTCAGTGTACCCTCTCACCCACCTCTCCACGTTCTCTTTGATGACTCATAAGTCAGATATTGTCAGAGGAAATTGAAAGTCTTCCTGAAGTCTTTTAATCACCCCCTCAAAGCACAGGTCATTTTACACAGAATGAGAAAGAAAACTATCCAACTGACTAGGAGCGTACTTGGCACTCTCAGCTAGTCCCTGGTATTCTCCTGTGGAACATAAGCAGTTTCACAGATCACCACCATCAGGCAAGACTGCTCTGTAATTATGTCAGCAAGCAGACAAAGATATGAACATTGTCTAAACTGCACATAACCAAACACCCCCAACCCTGACTAATATCAGTGCTGCTGCATTTTACTATTTACCATTTAGATCTGCTTGATTTTTTTTTTTTTTTACCTTCTAGATAAGAAGGCTTAAGATCTCCAATCATGGAAGTACTCCAACTTTCTGGCAGTACCCAGTTCAGATGATCTTTGAACCTCCCCCAAATCACTCTGCATAAGTCTATATGGTATAAATCTTTTTCTAATACCTTCTCACTAAGACTCCTCACAGTTCCCCACAGTGTGGTGTGTTTCTCCCTCACTGCAGCAGGTACATGAGCTTTTTTATTTTTACTAGAGGCATGTTCCTGGTAGTCTTAGCTGGAGGACACTGATATCATTATGATAATATGATAAGTATCTACTGTTTATTTAGCACTTACTATGTGCCTTAGCATTGTTCTAAATTTTTGTGTATATTAACATCTGTAAGAATTGATCCTTTTGAACTGTGGTGTTGGGGAAGACTCTTGAGAGTCATTGATCCTTTTGAACTGTGGTGTTGGGGAAGACTCTTGAGAGTCCCTTGGACAGCAAGGAGATCCAACCAGTCCATCCTAAAGGAAATCAGTCCTGAATATTCTTTAGAAGGACTGATGCTGAAGCTGAAACTCCAATACTTTGGCCACCTGATGTGAAGAACTGACTGACTCATTGGAAAAGACCCTGATGCTAAGAAAGATTGAAGGCGGGAGGAGAAGGGAACGACAGAGGATGAGATGGTTGGATGGCATCACTAACTCAATGGACATGAGTCTGAGTAAACTCCGGGAGTTGGTGATGGACAGGGAGCCCTGGTGTGCAGCAGTCCATGGGATTGCAAAGAGTTGGACACGACTGAGTGACTGAACTGAACTTAACTGAATCTTTGTTACACATCATGAAATAAGCATGGTAATCCCATTTTGTTTATGAGGAAACTGAAGCACAGGGAGGTTGAATACATGGTATTCCTGTTTCTCTGAAGGACACTCCTTTTAAGTCTTTAAGCTACAGAACAGGCCAATAAAACACTTCATTTCTCTATAATCTCTAGGACTGAAAGCTAGGCTATTTCCCTAGGAAAAGATCCTTTACTCTTGCCCATTTTAAGCCAAAATATCAAGAGCTGGAGGGAAAGAGTAAAAGAGTGAGCTTGTTGCTGAAGAACATTTACTTTCTTCACTGTAAAACACGATCTCCTGCCATGAACAATGATTTGATTTACACAGGTTTTATGATATTCTTCATGTAGCCTATGATATTTGAACGCTTACTATGTGACAGGTATAGTTTCAGATGTTTACTGGTCAATATAATTAATCTCTGTCTTCATCACATTCAGTTTCTCAGCAACTCTTGATACAGTTGATCACTGATCACTCCTTGAAGCACATTCTTCAGTTCCTTTCTGGGAAAGCACTTCTTGGTTCTCTTCCTATTCCCCTGACCACACCAGCTTAGACCCCTTTGCCTCCTCTTCTCCCTGACTCCTGTACATTCCTGAGGTGACCCTGGTTCAGATCACACTTGTCCTCTCTTCTGCATCTACACCCACTTCCTAGGGGAGCTTGTCTAGTCTCATAATTTCAAACACCAGTTATATAGCTGATGACTGCAAATTTCTATTGCTAGCCCAGACTTTGGCTATAGCTACAGACTGCCTACTTGACATAGCTACCTGTATATTCACAAACATCTCAAACTAACATATGCAAACCCCAGTTCCTCATTCTGACCCCATTCTCATCCACCAAATCTACTCCTCCTACAGGCTTCTCCATCTCTATAAACGGCACCAGTATGCTGTGCTCAGGCTACAAACCTGGGGTCACTTTTTACTCTTCCCCTTCTCTCACATCCTTTTATTCACTCCATCAGAAAACAATTTTTAGTTCTAAATTCCAAACATTTCCACAATCCAACCACTTTCTATCTCCACTGCTATCACTCTACTCCAGCCCCCCATCTTTTGCTTGGATTAGTGCTACAGCCTCCCAATGGCTTTCGCAGTTTTTACCCTGCTCCCTTAACAACCTCTTATTTTCTTCTAAAGTATATCATAGACACAGTAAAGTGTAAAGATCTTGTGTATAGAGGTCAATGAATTTCTAAATACATTTATGCCTATATAATTACCAACCAGATCAATATATATAACATTTGCAACCTAGGAGGCTTCCTCCTGCCTCTCCCACTGTTAAAAGCAGCCACTATCTAGATCTCTGCCGCCATAGATTAATTTTGCCATTTTTAATACTTCATATATATGGGATCATCCCCTGGAGGAGGGCATGGCAACCTACTCTAGTATTCTTGCCTGGAGAATCCCATGGAAGGAAGATCCTGGGGGGCTACAGTCCATAGGGTTGCAAAGAGTCAGATAAGACTGAAGCAATCTAGCATGCACGCATGCAAATATAGGATCACACACTGTGTATTCTTTTTTTTTTTTTGAGTTCATGTCTGTGAGGTTTATCCACATTGTTACTTGTAGCAGTAATTCATTCTTTCTCCATGGTTTTTAGTATTCCATTATATGAATATATCTTAATTTATGTATCCATCCTACTGTTATTCATTTGGATCTATTATGAGCATTGCTGCTACGAGTGGTAAAAATATGTGCTCATGCCTTTTAGGTACCTGATATTCTTAAAAGTCAGACTGCTCCGTTAAAATGTTAAACCACACTTCTGGCTCAGAGCTCTCCAGTAGCTTCCCATCTTCCTTAGAATTTTTACTAAAATTCCAGCAAAGGCCTACAAGACCTACACTGTACTTAAATACAGTCTACTTTCTAAAAACATCAACATAGGATTTGATTAGAAATACAGAATCATGTGTCCTTCCTTGTCCTACTGAATCAGAATCTGCTTTTAACACATCCCCAGATGATTCACATGCATGTTAGAGCTTGATAAGCACTCCCCTGGATGATCTATCTCTTGCAGTTATCTGACTGCACCTTCTATCACTTTCCCCCTTGCTCATTCCATTCGGGCCACATTTAGCTATTCCTTAGACACCCCAGACACACTCCTCATTGAGGGGTGGTGTGAGCAGGACCTAGTCAACAGTTTCTTTTCCTGACCCAGTTGTAGGCTTATCATATGACCTTAATTTCCTAGTATGGTATCTAACTTCTTTATACTCATACAGAATGAACCCAGAGTATAATTGTAAGTGAGGACATGGGAAGACTAAGATTAAGTAGTGGTGATGGGGATAAGGAAAGAAACAGATGTCAAGGGAAAAATACATATATAGCCAAGGACACACACACACACATATGATAGGCTGAAAGATTTTTCCATGTCAGAATAAATAGCTGCATAGGAATAATTATGATGATGATACAAATAACAGAAAAAAACAACTAGTTTTCATTAAGTCTTGACTTGACCTGAAAGTGGAATTGATAGGTCAAGGGGTAGGTGTATTTTAAATTTTAATGTTATTGTTTAGTTGCTAAGTCATGTCCAACTCTTTTGTGACCCCAGACTGTAGCTAGCCAGGCTCCTCTGTCCATGGGATTTCCCAGGCAAGAATACTAGAGTGAGTTGCCTTTTCCTTCTCCAGGGGATCTTCCTGAGCCAGAGACTGAACCCATGTCTGCTGTTTGGCAAGTGGATTCTTTACCACTGAGCTACCTGGGAAGTCTAAATTTTAATAGATATTTTTGAATTCAGCTGTGGGGCTGTATTATTTCTACATGCTATTCTCATTAAAAATGTAGTCCTCATGACAACCCAGTGAGGTAGTTACTATTATTTTCTGTATTTTATAGATGAAGAAACTGAGCTACAGAGAAATTAAGTGATTTGCCCTAGGACACAGTGTTATAAGTGTGGCATTAGTACTCACTGCAGGCAGTCTGATTGTAGGATTCACACACATTCTTAACCCTTTCATCATGCTCCTTCGTGCAACCATCACCACCATCCATCTTTTTCCATTTTCCCAACTGAAATTCTGTACTCATCAAACACTCTCTCTCCACTCCCCCTCTCCCCAACCCCTGGCAATCATCATTCTACTTTCTGTCTCTATGAATTTGACTCTTCCAGGTACCTCATATTACTGGAATTATATAATATTTGCTATTTTGTGATTGGCTCATTTCAACTGGCACAATGTCCTTGAGTTTCTTCCATATTGGAGCATGGTTTAGAATTTTTCTCCTTTTTAAGGTTAAATAATATTTCATGTATATGTCTTGTTTTGTTTAGTCATTCATCTGTTGGTAGCCTTTTGGGTTACTCCCACTTTTTGACTATTGTGAATAATACTGCAATGAACTTGGGTGTATAAGTGTTTATTCAAGTCCCTGCTTCCGTTGCTTTTGGGTATACACCCAGAAGTGGAATTGCTGGATCAAATGATAATTCTGTGTTTAATTTTTTAAGGAATTGCCATATCATTTTCTGTGGCAGCTGCACCATTTTACATTTCCATCAGCAATGTACAAGGGTTCCAGTTTTTCCACATCTTTGCCCCATGCCAATGCTTGTTTTCTGTTGTTGTTCTTCTTCACAGTAGCCATCCTAATAGGAGTGAAGTAGTGAACTTTTTGTTTTTCATGTATAAAACCTGTTAATCTTTTCCTTCATGTTTCTTGTTTACCTTGGAAAGGTCTTTGACTTCCTAAGGATACACAGTTCAGTTCAGTTGCTCAGTCGTGTCCGACTCTTTGCGACCCCATGAATTGCAGCACGCCAGGCCTCTCTGTCCATCACCAACTCCCGAAGTCCACCCAAACCCATGTCCATCAAGTCGGTGATGCCATCCAACCATCTCATCCTCTGACGTCCCCTTCTCCTCCCGCCCCCAATCCTACCCAGCATTAGGGTCTTTCCAATGAGTCAACCCTTCGCATGAGGTGGCCAAAGTATTGGAGTTTCAGCTTCAACATCAGACCTTCCAATGAACACCCAGGATTGATCTCCCTTAGGATGGATTGATTGGATCTCCTTGCAGTCCAAGGGACTCTCAAGAGTCTTCTCCAACACCACAGCTCAAAAGCATCAATTCTGCGGCGCTCAGCCTTCTTCACCGTCCAACTCTCACATTCATACATGACCACTGGAAAAACCATAGCCTTGACTAGACGGACTTTTGTTGGCAAAGTAATGTCTCTGCTTTTCAATATGCTATCTAGGTTGGCCATAACCTTCCTTCCAAGGAGTAAGCGTCTCTTAATTTCATGGCTGCAGTCACCATCAGCAGTGATTCTGGAGCCCAAAAAAATAAAGTCTGACACTGTTTCCACTGTTTCCCCATCTATTTCCCATGGAGTGATGGGACCAGATGCCATGATCTTAGTTTTCTGAACGTTGAGCTTTAAGCCAACTTTTTCACTCTCCTCCTTCACCTTCATCAAGAGGCTCTTTAGTTCTTCTTCACTCTCTGCCATAAGGGTGGTGTCATCCGCATATCTGAGGTTATTGATATTTCTCCCGGCAATCTTGATTCCAGCTTGTGTTTCTTCCAGCCCAGCGTTTCTCATGATGTACTCTGCATATAAGTTAAATAAGCAGGGTGACAATATACAGCCTTGACGTACTCCTTTTCCTATTTGGAACCAGTCTGTTGTTCCATGTCCAGTTCTAACTGTTGCTTCCTGACCTGCATACAGGTTTCTCAAGAGACAGGTCAGATGGTCTGGTATTCCCATCTCTTTCAGAATTTTCCACAGTTTATTGTGATCCACACAGTCAAAGGATACACAAGCAGTCTCCAAATTTTCCTTATAATACATTTATCACTTCATTTGGTACATTTGGAGCTTTGATTCACTTGGAATTCATTTTCTATTTAAGATAGGGAGTGCTAACTGTCCTCCTATAAACTGAGAGTCAGTGATGCCAGTGTCATTCTTGACAGTTCATGCCTTTCCCTTTCTACCATTCTGTCTTTCCTGTGGCTCCTCTGCGCCTAGACCCATGACCAATACTGAGCCATTATTTTTTTAATATTTCCTATCCTTGCTTGCTAATCAGTGCTATCAAATTAGACTTTAGTTTTTATCACAAGAAAGTGAGTATGAATAAATGGCACATAATAAAAAATGCACCTCTTGTGAAAATAAAATATTCAGAAGGATTATAAAAGAAAATCTTATGGCTGTTATCATTTGTCTTATATATTGAGGTGCTCCTATGTTGGATACATATATATTTACAATTGTTGTCTTCTTGGATTGATCCCTTGATCATTATGTAGTGTCTTTCTTTGTCTCTTATAACAGCCTATAAAGTCTGTTTTGTCTGATATAGTATTACTACCGCAGCTTTCTTTTGATTTCCATTTGCATGGAATACCTCTTTCCATTCTCTCACTTTCAGTGTGTGTATATATGTATATACACACAAGATTGTTTTAAGTTGTTGGTCTTTTAATTTCAAATGCATTTCCAATATCCTGCATTTGGACTCTCTTCTTCTCACAATTTTTCATTTTGATATCATATTTGTGTGTGGATTATTTCCTGCTTTTACTTTATGTTTATCTCTGTGTATGTACTCAGTTGATCGGTCATGTCCTACTCTTTGTGACCCCATGGACTGTAGCCCACCAGGCTCCTTTGCCCATGGAATTTTCCAGGCAAGAATACTCGAGTGGAGTGCCATTTCCTACTCCAGGGCATCTTCCCGACCCAGGGGTTGAACCCACGTCTCTTGTGTCTCCTGCACTGGCAGGTGGATTCTTTCCCACTAGTGCCACATGGGAAGCCCCAGGTTTATCTTTTTTTTTTTTAATAAATTTATTTATTTTAGTTGGGGGCTAATTATTTTACAGTATTGTGGTGGTTTTTGCCATACACTGACATGAATCAGCCATGGGTTTACATGTGTTCCCCATCATGAACCCCCCTCCCTCCTCCCTCCCCATCCCATCCCTCCAGGTCATCCCATTGCCCCAGCCCTGAGCATTTGTCTCATGCATCGAACCTGGAATGGTGTTCTGTTTCACATATGATAATATACGTGTTTCAATGCTATTCTCTCAGAACGTCCCACCCTCACCTTCTCCCTCAGAGTCCATAAGACTGTTCTATGCATCTGTGTCTCTTATTCTGTCTCGCAAAATTCCATATATATGCATTAGTATACTGTATTGGTGTTTTTCTTTCTGGCTTACTTCACTCTGTATAATGGGCTCCAGTTTCATCCATCTCAATAGAACTGATTCAAATGTATTCTTTTTAATGGCTGAGTAATATTCCATTGTGTATATGTACCACAGCTTCCTTATCCATTTGTCTGATGATGGACATCTAGGTTGCTTCCATGTCCTGGCTATTATAAACAGTGCTGTGATGAACATTGGGGTACACGTGTCTCTTTCAATTCTGGTTTCCTCGGTGTGTATGCCCAGCAGTGGGATTGCTGGGTCATATGGCAGTTTTATTCCCAGTTTTTTAAGGAATCTCCACACTGTTCTCCATAGTGGCTGTACTAGTTTGCATTCCCACCAACAGTGTAAGAGGGTTCCCTTTTCTCCACACCCTCTCCAGCATTTATTGCTTGTAGACTTTTGGATAGCAGCCATTCTGACTGGCGTGAAATGGTACCTCACTGTGGTTTTGATTTGCATTTCTCTAATAATGAGTGATGTTGAGCATCTTTTCATGTGTTTGTTAGCCATCTGTATGTCTTCTTTGGAGGAATGCCTGTTTAGTTCTTTGGCACATTTTTTGATTGGGTTGTTTATTTTCCTGGAATTCAGCTGGAGGAGTTACTTGTATATTTTTGAGATTACACACCGGAGCCGGGCGCACCCAGTTTTATCTTTACTGGTGAGCTCTCCCATTCATTAGTTTCCTGTTTTTAGTTGTAGCTTTTTCTTTTTCCTCTAGAGAAGTTCTTTTAACATTTACTGTAAATGCTGGCTTGCTGGTGCTGAATTTTCCTTGCTTTGTCTGTAAAGCTTTTGATTTCTCTGTTGAATCTGAATGAAAGCCTTGCTGGGTAGAATATTCTGGTTAAAGTATCCTTGGTTGCAGGTTTTTCCCTTTCTTCACCTTAAATATTTCATGCTACTTCATTCTGGCATGCAGCGTTTCTGCTGAAAAATCATCTGGTAATCTCATGGGGGTTCCCTTGTATGTTATTTGTTGTTTTTCTCTTGTGGCTTTTAATATTTTCTCTTTGTTTATAATTTTTTCAATTTAATTAATATGTGCCTCAGAAATATGGATCAATGGAACAGGAGAGAAAGCCCATAAATGAACTGACGCACCTATGGTCAATTAATGTCCAACACAGGAGGCAAGAATATACAATGGAGAAAAGACAGTATCTTCAATAAGTAGTGCTGGGAAAACTGGACAGCTACATATAAAAAAATGAAATTAGAACATTCTCTATCATCATATACAAAAATAAATTCAAAATGTAAGACAGATACTATAAAACCTTTAAAGGAAAATGTAGCCAGAACATTCTTTGACATAAAGTACAGCAATATCTTTTTTTACTTGATCCACCTCCTACAGCAATGAATATTAAAAACAAAAATAAACAAATGGGACCTAAGTAAACCTAAAAGCTTTTGCACAGCAAAGGAAACCATAAACAAAATGAAAAGACAACACACTGAATGGGAGAAAATATTTGCAAATGATGTGACTGACAGAGATTAATCTCTAAAATATACAAATAGCTCATGCACCATAATATCAAAAAGCAAACAACCTAATCAAAAAATGGGTAGAAGAGCTAAATACACATTTCACCAAAGAAAACACACAGATGGACAAAAAGCACATGAAGAGATGCTCAATGAAGCTAATTAGAGAAATGCAAATCAAAACAACAAGGAGGTATATCATCTCACACCAGTCAGAATGACCATCATCAAAAAAGTCTACAAGAAATAAATGCTGGGGAAGGTGTAGAGAAAAGAGAACCCTCCTACACTGGTGGTAGGACTGTAAATTGGTATAGCCACTATGACAATAGTATGGAGGTTCCTTAAAAACTAAAAATAGAACTATCATATGATCCAGGAATCCCACTCATGGGCATATAACTATCCAGAGAAAACCATAATTTAAAAAGATATATTCATCCTAATGTACAATGCAGCACTGTTTATTAAATACAATAGCCAAGATATGGAAGCAACCTAAATGTCCAGTGAGAGAGGAATGGATAAAGATGTGGTACTATATATAATGGAATATTACTTAGCCACACCAAAGAATGAAATAATGCCATTCACAGCAACATGAATGGACATAGAGAAGTAAGTCACACAGAGAAAAACAAATATGATGTCAATTATATGTGGGATCTAAAAAAAAAAAAAATGAGACAAATTCATTTACAAAACAGAAACAGACCCACAGACTAAGAAAATAAACTTATGGTTACCACAGGGGAAAGTATGGGAGAGGGATAAATTAGGAGTTTGAGATTACCATGTATACACTAGTATATATAAAACAGATAAGCAACAAGGACCTATTCTATAGTATAGGAAACTTAACTCAATAGTCTGTAATAATCTAAATGGGAAAAGAATCTGATAAAGAATGTGTGTGTATTATATAACTGAATCACTTTGAATCACTTGGTTGTACATCTGAAACTAATACAACATTGTAAATCAACTATAAAAAAATTTTAAAAGAAATAACTAAAAAAATTTATGTTTATAAAAAGCCTGTGTGAAAATGCTTATAGCACAAAAAAATCTTATAAAACTCTAATTACACTTATGTTTGTTTCTCAGTTTGACCTTTCTCTCCCTATCTGTAACTATTCAGTTTAGGTTTTTATTTAACATTGTCTTTGAAAAGAAATGACTGCTCACTAGAGGGATTAAACAGCAGCAAATCTAAGATTTATTGGTTATGACTGGGTCAGGCTCACTTTTCTGCAGAACTCTTAGATCCTTACAAATTAGAACAGGAAAACATGCAAAAGTAATAATTTTTTCAATTTCAGGAATTAACCATTATTTTCTTATAATAGTGAAATATTTTATTTTTAAATTGCATGTGTACGCAAATATCAGAAGTATCTTTTCCCAGAAATGGATAACTAAATAATGAATTCTTCCTACAATCTGCTTTTGTTTTCATTTTAAAATCAAGTTTAAAGAATAAATTTCTAATTTAAATGCTTGTCTAAAATTTGAATTAGAATTGGAAATGATTGCACCATGAATTCTTCCCATTAACAATTTTTATACACTAGATTAACCTTCCAATGTTAACTGGATTCTGATTTTAGCTGCTGTAAAAATGTATTTTTTTTCTTAATGAGAGAATCTCCAGATTAACAGCCATCCAAGCTGAGCTCCCAAAATACTTTCCAAACTGATGAGCTAACATTTGAGCATTGTTTCAAAGTAAAACAGATCAGCTCAACCCACCTTTTTAACAAAAAATTTTCTGTGGTATATACTGCATCTCCTTAGGGCAAATAAGGTCTACTACTCAAGGAGGGTGATATGAGTATTAGAGGTAGGAATGCTTGAAGAGAAATTGGAAACATTTAAAGAGAAAAAAGCAGTTATCTTCCTCACTTCCTGACACTGCAAGGAAAATTTTCATGGTGTGTTTTAGTAAGAAAATAGAAAATGTATGGAATATAAAGCTTAAAAGTAATTATTTATGATAAGGAATATATAAGTAATCATGGTTATCTGAATACCAGATCACCTTACCTGCCTCCTGAGAAATCTGTATGCAGTTCAAGAAGTAACATTTAGAACTGGACATGGAACAACAGACTGGTTCCAGATCAGGAAAGGAGTACGTCAAGGCTGTATATTGTCACCCTACTTATTTAACTTACATGCAGAGTACATCATGCGACATGCTAGGCTGGATGAAGCACAAGATGGAATCAAGATTGCTGGGAGAAATTTCGTTAACCTCAGATATGCAGATGACACCACACATGGTAGAAAGCAAAGAACTAAAGAGCCTCTTGATGAAAGTGAAAGAGGAGAATTAAAAAGTTGACTCTGAGGGAGAAGGTGAGGGTGGGACGTTCTGGGAGAATGGCATTGAGACATGTGTATTGTCATATGTGAAACAGAGCACCATTCCATGTTCGATGCATGTGACAAGGGCTCGGGGCCGGGGCAGTGGGATGATCCAGAGGGATGGGAGGGGGAGGGAGGTGGGTGGGGGGTTCGGGAAGGGGAACACATGTAAACCCATGGCTGATTCTTGTCAATGTATGGCAAAAACTATTACAATATTGTAAAGTAATTAGCCCCCAAGTAAAATAAATAAATTTATAAAAAAAAAAAAAAAAAAAGTTGACTTAAAACTCAACATTCAGAAAACCAAGATCATGGCATCTGGCCCCATCACTTTATGGCAAATGGATGGCAAAACAATGAAAACAGTAAGAGATTTTATTTTCTTGGGCTGCAAAATAACTGCAGATGGTGATTACAGCCATGAAATTAAAAGATGCTTACACCTTGGAAGAAAAGCTGTCAACAACCTAGATAGCATATTAAAAAGCAGAGACATTACTTTGCCAACAAAGGTCCATCTAGTCAAAGCTATGGTTTTCCAGTAGTCATGTATGGATGTGAGAGTTGGACTATAAAGAAAGCTGAGCGCCGAAGAATTGATGATTTTGAACTGTGGTGTTAGAGAAGACTCTTGAAAGTCCCTTGGACTGCAAGGAGATCCAACCAGTCCATCCTAAAGGAAATTAGTCCTGAATATTCATTGGAAGGACTGATGTTGAAGCTGAAACTGCAATACTTTGGCTACCTGATGCAAAGAACTGACTCATTGGAAAAGACCCTGATGCTGGGAAAGACTGAAGGCAGGAGGAGAAGGGGATGACAGAGGATGAGATGTTTGGATGGCGTAACCGACTCGATGGACATCAGTTTGAACAAGCTCAGGGAGTTGGTGATGGACAGGGAGGCCTGGCGTGCTGCAGTCTGTAGGGTTGCAAAGAGTTGGACACAACTGAGCGACTGAACTGAATTGATATAAATAATGCCAAAGCATTTTTTTTCTTCCCCTTTGATAAATACAAAAATGGAATATGTTATTATAAAATTATTTATAATTATAAATGATGTAATATATAAATAATATAAATTTTAAGAAAGAAAATGCACTGAAAAAGTAGATTACTAACTCTGTGCTCAGATTCAAATATGTGTAACCATACTTTTGTCTTTTATTTTGTTCAGCTGGAAAGGCAGCTAATAATGCAGAATGAAATGAGAGAAAGACAAATGGCTATGCAGATTGCTTGGGCTCGGGAATTCCTCAAATATTTTGGAACTTTTTTTGGCATTGCAGCCGTCTCTTTAACAGCTGGGTATGTTTGCTATTTATTTTAAAATTTTCTTCCATTTCTTTTTGTCTTTGCCATGATCATATTATTAAGCTGGACAAATAGGACTTTGACCCAAATAGTACACACATATGTCAACAAAGTAACTTTTACAGCTTAGTGCTTAGGGGTAACTCTGTAGAACAAGGATAGTAATAGTTAATTCTGCCTTTAGTTTCTTAGATTTTTCCTGTACCTTTCTCCATTTTACAATATAAGGGAGAGAACTGACTTTATGCCAAGCTACAAGGTCTCTACAAATTCATCTCCACAATCCCTAAGGGATAAATATCAATACTTACATATTTTTAAAATGAGTAATCTGAGCCTCAACATCAAATAAAGATGAACAAATCATAGGCCCATACACCCTACCAGAGAACTGCAGAATCTGCTGAAGAATTATGAATAAGGAAATCCTATCTCCATAGAGAATTAAGTACCTTCTGAAATGTAGGATATTCTTCCAAAAAGAGGGTACCTTTTTTTTTTCATTGAGTACAGAGATAGGTATTTACAGGTTTTTCTTTTATATTAATTCTTTTTTGTTCTTGAATCAGAGCAATTAAAGGGAAGAAGCCTGTCCTCATCTTTCCTATGGTTCCATTAGGCTTTGTCCTTGCCTACCAGTATGACATGGGCTATGGAACCCTTATACACAGAATGAAAGGTAAGTCTTTGATAAACCAGAGTCTCAATTTCTGATTCATTTTTCAGTTCAAAGATCCAGTCCTCCCAACTCTCCCTGAGCTACCATTGACCAATATTTCTGCCCCCTCTTACATAGCGATATGCTGAAGTCACCTCAAACAGCACACAAGAGCAAACTGTCAAATGTTTAGGAATTTTGTAGGTTGTTTGTTAAATACAGTCATTATTAAAAATTAAATGGTATAAACTAACACAACATTACAAATCAACTATACTCAAATTAAAAAAATTAAAGTACATAAACTTACAATTCAATAAATTACAGAAAATAAATAGTATTGAATTATATAAGAAACATTAATACCTACTCAGAGCTTATCAGTCTCTAATTTTACTATTATCTATACTCTTAGGTTATGTATATCTCTTCAAGTTATATATATTTACTGTATCTGTATGGTGGAAATGCAGATACAATATATAGACACAGAAAAATACAGATGCAACTCTGACTTCCATGACATCCCATTGGCATGTCAGCTTAAAGTTGGTCATGGTGGGAGTATTTACACAGTGGAAATCTGCAAATCCCAAATTAAGGCTTGACTTACTATTTTGTTGATTGTCTAGATCAGGGGTTGATAAACTATGGTCTACAGGCTGGCCACCTATTTTTGAAAATAAAGTTTTATTGGAACACAAACATGCCCATTCATTTCTACTTTTCCATTTCCCTGTCAGAGACAACTCACTGAAACAGATATGAAAGTGCCCACAAGCCTAAAATGTTTCCTATCTGGCCTTTTAAGAAAGTTTGCCAACCCATGGTCTAGACTTAAAAAAAAAATGATGAAGAAAATGTTAATAATGTATATTAGTCTTAAAAGTGTACTGTAAAAAGCCATCATATTGTGAATAACATTAAAAAATTTAGGAAGTGTTCTAATATTTTAAACCTATTATCTGATTCAACAAAGTTCACAGCATTCTCAAACAAGTAAGTTCCAACATTTGTCCTTGTTTCAGTTTTGTCCTACTTATTAACATAAATAAAAACAGCAACCATCATTCATGTTGAATTATACTCTCTCAACTGTTATAGGTGAGCTGTGGGTAAAAGAGTTCAGGAAAAATCATTAAAAACATTCTTTAAGGATCAATTCGCTATATGGAATTCATGATAAAGAGTATTGTACATGTTATTATTTATAAATTATGTGCTACACATATTTCATATAAGCAACATTTATAAGCAGCTATGTACATAATAAGCTTATACACATTTTTTGTTGTTTTGGGAAGCTTGTTGTTAAATATTCACCAGTACCGTGCTGTTTTCACACTGAACTCTGGCTCTCACTGCCCTAGAAAATAGCACTGCTGACACAGATGCCATTCCTGACTCAAAAAGACAGGGTTTCCCATTAGTTCAGGATATCCATGTCTTTGATTCCCACCACCACATACCGCTCATGAGGATAACTATTTCCCTACTCCTGAAGCCTTTAGCCCAGAGCATACTGGAAACAGTGTTTCCCAAGCCTTCATTTTTGACATCCTGTTCTCTCCTGAGCTGTAGGCTTGTGACTATCCCTGAGGCTCTGTAGGGACTGATACAGTATGGGAAAGGAGAAGGTGCAGATTCCTCTGTAGGTATTGGAAGTAGGGAGTAGAACATTTCATTCACAGACTTAGGGAGATAGAGGGATTATATGTTCTTAAAATTCCCATTTCAGAGAGACAATAATTGCAAAAGAAACAACTGATAAAGGATTAATCTCCAAAATTTATAAGCAGCTCATGCAGCTCAATACCAGAAAGACAAACAACCCAATCAAAAACTGGTAGAAGACCTAAATAGACATTTATCCAAAGAAGACATACAGATGGCCAACAAACTCATGAAAAGATGCTCAACAATGCTCATTATTAGAGAAATGCAAATCAAAACTACAATGAAGTATCACCTCACACCAGTCAGAATGGCCACCACCAAAAAAATCTACAAACAATAAATTCTGGAAAGGGGGTGGAGAAAAGGGAACCCTCTTGTTCTGTTGGTGGGAATGTAAATTGATACAACCAGTATGGAGAACAGTATGGAGATTTCTTAAAAAAAAAACAAAAAAACAACTAGGAATAAAACTACCATATGACCCAGGAATCCCACCACTGGGCATATAACCCTGAGAAAACCGTAACTGAAAAAGACACATGGACCCCAATGTTCATTGCAGCACTATTTACAATAGCTGGACATGGAAGCACCCTAGATATACATCAACAGATTAATGAATAAAGAAGTTGTGGTACATATATACAATGCAATACTCCTCAGCCATAAAAAGGAACATATTTGAGGCAGTTCTAGTAGGGTGGATGAACGTAGAGCCCGCTATACAGACTGAGGTCAGTCAGAAAGAAAATCAAGTATCATATATTAATGCATATATATATGGAATCTAGAAAAATGATACTAATGAACTTATTTGCAGGGCAGGAATAGAGATACAGACAGGGAACAGACTCTGGACATAGCAGGGGAAGGAGAGTGGGATGTACCGAGAGAGTAGCACTGAAACATATACATTACCATATGTAAATGAGATAGCTAATGAGAAGTTGTTGTATAACACAGGGAGCTAAATGTGGTGCTCTGTGTCAACCTAGAGGGGTGGGATGAGGTGGAGGGTTGAGGGGGGAGGTTCAAGAGGGAGAGGACATGTACATTTATGGCTGATTCATGTTGCTCTATGGCAGAACCTAAAACAATATTGTAAAGCAGTTATCCTCCAATTAAAAATAAATTTTTAAAAATCCCCATTTGAAAACAGAAGTACATTTTTCACATAGATACTAGGTTAAAATGTCTTCTGGGGTCAGACATTATTGGTATCACAGTTCAGCTATATAGTGGGCTAAACAGTGTCTTGTGGGTTGCCTAGAAATTTATAGCATATATCACTATAGAAAATGTATTCTGAGTTCTAAAACACTGATCTACAAATTAACTTTTGGAGTACAATTCTATTTTAAGCTGAAAACTAATTGCACAAATTGATTTACTTATGTTAAAATTCATTTCAGTAACCTGTTCAGTTTCATATTACTCATCTGCTTAAGAATTCTTTAGTCTGAGCTCAACTGTGTCTCATTGTTTATATGCACATTAGAATTCTCAGTGCCTCATACAAATTAATATGTAGTATTAAGAAATCTCAACTCTGTTATACAGCATTCACTTGAAGATATTACTAATGAAGGGCAAATTTATTTTCTAGGAACATTTTACTTATGTATTTTGGAAATACTTTTATTACAGGCCCATTAGAATCTATAGAGTATAAAAGTTTAACTTCCAAGATACGTTGTGGAAATGGAAATTTCTTGTTTAAAAAAAAAAATTTTAGAACCCACTAAGAAATTTACCATTAAAAAATATATATATATAGGCTATAACATATAGCCCTGTTAACTAGTATCACTCCAAGATATACACTTCCTGTTTAATTGAATTTATTATCAGTCATTCTGTTAACACACACTAAGAATCTGTCATATGGAAGGTACTCTCACATCTAGTCTGTCATCAATAGCCTGCAGAATTACATACAATTTTATTATTATTTTTATTTACTATTTAAGAATGAGGGGGGGGGAAACATGTTTGCAGATAGTTGGGATGCTGTGATAATTTGCAAATTGTAGCCTGCCCTGTTGGGTTTGTGGAGAAGGCAATGGCAACCCACTCCAGTGTTCTTGCCTGGAGAATCCCATGGATGGAGGAGCCCGGTGGACTGCCGTCTATGGGGTCGCACAGAGTCGGACACGACTGAGCAACTTCACTTTCACTTTTCACTTTCATGCATTGGAGAAGGAAATGGCAACCCACTCCAGTGTTCTTGCCTGGAGAATCTCAGGGACGGCGGAGCCTGGTGGGCTGCCGTCTATGGGGTCGCACAGAGTCGGACATGACTGATGTGACGCAGCAGCAGCTGTTGGGTTTGGAATATAAATTAATTGTGTGTTAAAAGAGGAATACTTAAAGAAAACAATTGCCTTTATTCTTGAGGAAAGTATATGGAATGTCAACAATATATATTATAATTTTTCAAATATTGCTAATTAGTCTTAAAGAATAAAAGTTGGCAAAAGTCACTGGGCCCAAGAAATTATGAGCTATTATTTAAAAGAGGACTTGTTTATAAAAATGTATATATATGTGTGTGTGCATTTATTTGGGATATTTATAAGTAGTTTCAAGTCGAAGATTAGCTTTCTTGAAAAATTAGAGATTTTAGTAAACTTTTATTTTTTCTCATGTCACTTGTAAGAAGGAGCAATAAGAACTATATGTGATTTCTCCACCTAATCCCCCTCCTGACACAACTCAAACTTATCATCCTGCCTTTCCTTCAAGGAACAAACAATATTACTTGGTACTGTTTCTCTTCTATATTTAAAAATCCTGTCCTCTGTCAAATAAAGTCTCTGGAATCTGATGTATCTGATGTATCCTATGTAGTCATTATTGTATTTCCTTTGGGAGGTCAGTTCTCCCGGGGACAGTAGGTGAGATATTTAACAGTGAGATCTGGGGGCATGCCTCCATACAGTGTTACAGCATGTCACTGGAATACAGCAAGTAGGTCTTCTCACAAAATGCTGATTACCTCTTTGTCACCTTGTATATTTCTGTACTTTATTTAAGGTGAAGCCGAGAACATACTGGAAACAGAAAAGAGTAAGTTGCAGCTGCCAAAAGGAATGATCACTTTTGAAAGCCTTGAAAAAGCAAGAAGGGAACAGAGTAAACTTTTCATAGACAAATGAAATCATGTTTATCCATCAAATCTCAAAAAACAGAATTGTTGACTTGAATCATGACCTTTATAATTTTTTAAATGCTTGCGATTTTGATATAATGGATTTCATTTTAAAATAATAATCAATATGAATTTTGTTAAACTATTTTAAAATAAAATTTATAACATTCAACACAAAATCATGGAAGTAGTCTAAATAACTTTCAGATTTCCTATTTATGTGTATGTATCACAAACATCTAAATGTAACGTTATAAAATATATTGTTTTGAATTTCTGAAAGCAAAAGTTCTGCTGCTCTCATTTTTCTGTCACACACACTTTCATCATCACATCAATCTCCCACAGATACTGCTTTTATTTGGATTTTTAAATTGTGTCCTGTCTTCACATGATAGAAAAATACTAATATTAACGATTAACATGTATATTGCACTTGCTATGGCCATACACTCTCTGTTTTGCATAAATTCTTGTAATCATCCCAACAACCTCATGAGGCAGGCATCATTTCATAGATGTGAAAACTAAGGCATAAAAAAACTGAATTACTTACTCAGGATTATACACAGACAGAACTGAGACATAACCTTAGATGGTTTGGCTCCCGCGTCTACACTCTAAAAGATCTTGAAAAACTTCTGCCATAATGCATTCTTCACATGCAAAGAGAGTTGTGAAAGACAAAAGGTAAAAACATTCAAATAATGACAGGGTATAGTTGCTAGAGAGATGGGAAGAAGGCAAGGTTAATTAGGATGCCTACTTTTTTATTTCCACTCACCAGGAACTCTATACTCATAAAATGATTCTATTTATGCCCATTTTTAGAGGTGTAAACCCTATGTGCTAATTTCAAAATATTTATTAAGACCTACTGTGTGTCAGGCACTGTTGTAGGCACTAGGGCTACATGAGTGAATGTAGAGACAAGGTTGCTATATCCTAGGCAGAGAAGTAAGTTCTAGCGAAGAGTAGGAGATCTGGGGAGAGAATCAATAAACATGAAGATAAGTTCATTTCTAACAGTGACACAGACAAATAGGATGATAAAAGAATGATAAGAAGAATGTTGGAGAAAGCTACTTTGATCTTGGACAGTAGGGACTGCATTTCTGCAGAGATGACACTTGAGCTAAGACTTGAATGATGAATGAGGCAGTCCTGTGAAGAACATGAATGGGGACAGGGAAGGGATCTCTAGGCAAAGGGAAGAGCCAGAGGAAGGCTCTGAGACTTGGCATGGCCAGAGAATAAAAGAAGGCCAGGGAGAATACCAGAAATGAAATCTGAAGGGAGAAAACAATTATGAATACAATGGCTGCTACTCTCAAGCACAGCAAGATATAGTTTGAAACAATAATAGTTGTAGAGAACTTGGGTGAGGTCTTCAAGGATATGTTGATTTGTCATGAAAGGAGCCTGGAGGCACAGTTCAACTCCTCAAGGACTTTGGGTGTAACACTCCATAGTTTGCACTCTACCTTCAGGGTGATGGGCATGAAAGAATCTGCACTGGGATTTTCCTGGGATCAGTCAGTTGCCGAGGGAGGATCCCAGAGCCCAATCAGTGAGGAACTGCAATGGTCCACCTGAGCACTCACCGGGGCCCTAATCTGTCTAAGATGTGGCTCTGGGGGTGGATTCAGGAAAATGAAAAGGAAAAATAACAGGCCTAGGGAGCTAGTTGGAGGTTTTAGAGGGAGGAGAAGGTGATTTTCCTTCATTTAATCCATATGGATTATCTGAGGCCCCTGGAGAACAAAGGAAGGAACTAATTGGGAGGCATACTCGTAGTCTAGTGGATATCTAAGATTTAGCACTGGCTTGTAGACCATGTCAGAATTCAGAATCATAAGTCTTTCTTTCCTTTGTCAGCCGACAAAGGTCCCATCTAGTCAAAGCTATGGTTTTTCCAGTAGTCATGTATGGATGTGAGAGTTGGACCATAAAGAAAGCTGAGCACCAAAGAATTGATGCTTTTGAACTGTGGTGTTATAGAAGACTCTTGAGAGTCCCTTGGACTGCAAGGAGATCCAACCAGTCCATCCTAAAGGAAATCAGTCCTGAATATTCATTGGAAGAACCGATGCTGAAGCTCCAATACTCCGGCCACTTGATGCGAAGAACTGACTCAATGGAAAATACCCTAATGCTGGGAAAGATTGAAGGCAGGAGGGGAAGGGGATGACAGAGGATGAGATGGTTGGATGGCATCACCGACTCAATGGACATCAGTTTGAGCAAGCTCAGGGAGTTGGTGATGGACAGGGAAGCCTAGTGTGCTGCAGTCTATGGGGTCACAAAGAGTCGGACATGACTGAGCGACTGAACTGCAGTCTTTCTTTCCACTGAAATTCAATCATGCTGTCCAAATATTCCTGACATGATCTAACCAGGGCTCCCCAAGAGTGGGTTTCAGTCCCCTGTAAGGGTTGACTGGCTAAATAAATTACATGGGATTTGTGATGTGCAACATATCCATGTCCTGAGCTCCTTCTGAACCACCAGGCCATCCATCTGTCTTGGTTTCTTATATTAGCGTTGACCCTGAGTTCACTAATAACTGTTACTTGATAGAGCCTCTGCTAAACACACTCACATACTCATACTTTTTCTTTAGTTCCTTCCTATGTTCTCCAGGGGCCCCAGATAAGCTGTGTGGATCAAATGAAGGGAAATCACCTTCTCCTCTCTGTAAAATCTCCAAATGGCTCCCCAGCCTTGTTATTATTCCTTTTTATTATCCTGAGTCCACCTCCAGAGCCAAGTCTGGTGTGTGGGGAGGTAAAAATCAAAGCATAGCTATTAACTAATGGCTTTGCAACACAACTGTATTAAAATATATCCCAATTGTCTTTTTAGTATTAATCATGATCCAAAGCTTTCCTCCTAATTTATTACTTACAGTATTCTTTAATTGAAAAGACAAATATTTATGCCCTGATTCTCCTGAGCTGTTTCTTAGTCATTTATCTTAATTAATATTTGCATTAATATATGCTCAGGACTTCCCTATTGGTCCAGTGGTTAAGACTCTGCACTCCCAATTCAAGGGGTGCAGGTTTGATACCTGGTCAGGGAACTAAGATCCCACATAGCCTGTGGTGCAGCCAAAATATAAAAAAATTAATAATAAATACTAAGCCTCAATTACCAACTAGACATCTGACATCTCCAAATTCTGAACTACATATGGTTTTTGTTCAGCTAAATTACAACCACAGATTTTTATGATATTACAAGAAGATTGAGGAAATTATTCTAAGTAATTTACATAAGGAGTAGTAAAGTATAGTAAAGTAAAGTATGTAAGGAGAAGGATAACAAACTATGATCTGAGTAGGAGGAAAGATTTAGAGCTTAAAATAATGGCAGCTTCATCCAATGTCTTTGTCAGTGATTAAGAATAAAGCTGGGGAGGGGAGTGTGAATCTCTTCGGTCCATATGACTGTCCATCTCTCCCCAAATACTGCTGTTTTAACCAATGCAGAGACTCTTTTAGTGGATGTGGTGGTTAAGTCATGATTTAAAGGAAATAAATATGGGTGCAGAAATTTTCTGCAGCAGAATGACCCTTCTTGGAAATCACTTTATAATAGTAAATATGGAGTTTATGACATCACAGTACCTGAGTATTTTCAATGTCTAAAATTCATATTTAAATGAGAAAACTGGGGAGTAAACTTATATGGACTAAAATTACAAACAAACAAAGTTTACATGGAGTTCCACCCAATTGTGTGTAGAGGTAATGTCTGTGTAGGGCATAGTACTTAACTGCACTCTGCATAGCAGTGCCCCAAATCTACTGAAAAGAGTTTTAATGACAAATACTGAAATGATCGTCAAGATCTTAAGGAAGGAGGGAAGACCTTTAGAAATGATCTTGTCTAAGCCCCCATTTTTACACAGTTGAGTAAATGGAAGCCCTTAGTGATTTACCTAAAGTTTTCACATCTAGTAATGGTAGTTTGTTCTAAACATTTGGTATACCTGGGAGGATTTTTTCCCCCAATACAACATGCTGCCTGACTCTAAGAGAACAATAACAAAGTCAAAATAAAAAAAAATTTTATAAAACCACCACATAAACTCAGTCTCAGAGCCTTAGAAGATGCCCTACAGAAGAACATGAGTTAGAAGAGATGGGGAGGAAGACTCAGGTTGCAAAAATAATCTACACCAACATAATGGGAATATGAGCAATCTGAAATTGAAAATGTTTTTATAGATTTCAACAACTTTAATATTTATACATTCAAATGGGATATTCTAGACCCTTGCCAGAACTATTCTGCTCCACCCTTCTGGGAAAAGAACACTCTTACAGAGAATATATTTTTACATTAGTATTTTGAGAAAATATTTTTAAATAAAGCCTGTTACGAAGGCGGTGTGGTTTTTCTTGGCCTTGGAGTATGTCTGCTTGGCATGAGGGTTGGAAATGTTCCTTAGCTTTGGCCTTGTGGATGCCTACAGGAGATTTCAGGAATACCCTGCATACTACCAACTATCAATTTGCAGAAAGTAGTTTCTAATATTCAAGGCTAACTATTTAGCATCCCTGCTGATTTGTCTACTGGAAACTCTGCATCAGTCTTGGATTATGAAGGCTGGAAAAGTACTTGGGCTACAGGTGCACCAGGAAGCACACATTAGCCAGGGGGAGAGAAGGGAAAACAAAAAAAAGAATAGAAAATAAGAAGATGACCAAGTATAGTTTCAGGAAGGGAGAGAGCTAACCCAAAGCCCTCTCACAGTAAAGAGCTCAAGAATGGCTGCCACAGTTCAGTTACTGGCCTAGATGGGGGAGCTGAGTTCCCTAGGGACTAAAGTCACCCGTGGGATCCCCTCAAAGGCCAGTTTATTTTGCTAGACTAACTTGCTCCTCTGGCTACTTGGATGACAGTAAGAAGTATGGCTGGAGCAACACAAATTCATCGTGATCACAGATAAAAGCAAATGGAAATCGATACCCCACTGATAAAGATTCAGTAACATCGCTGAGTCTGAGGTCTGGATGACCTTTTTGGTTCACAATTTCTTAGTTCACAAGTGTCATGAAACTGAATGATGGTATGCAGGCAGATCCTTAATCGGAGGTGGTTTTGCCATTTCATTTGGTGTTAGAAGAACAGAGTTAAGGATGTGTCCAAATGAAGTCACGTCCCATGGAAGACTGGCAATTAGCTTATTGAAGGTTTCAAAAAAATGTAAGGAAATAGGTGTTGAATGTATGTGAAAATCAAGGACTACAGACAATAGTAGACATTGAAATGTGATAACAGAAGACTGTGAAAAGCTATCAGGATGTCAGGATAATATAGTTGGGCTCTGAGGAATATAGGTGACAATTTATCTTTCTCTTCACACTATCTCCACACCATTAAAGTACTGCTGATGAAGATCTGACTTGAGTAGAAGGTAGAACCAACTCGATCCACCAAAGTGATATTGAAAGAGAGAGAGAGAAGGTCAAGGAGAGCTCAAGGAACCCAATATGGATTCTGAGATACTTGACAATTTTACATATTCCTAAAATAATAGAAAAACTGGCCTCTGGAATACGTTTCATCTTCAAGGAATTAAATCTTTGAAAAGAGTTCTACTAATGCCACCTGTTTCATAATAACAATAATAAAAAGACACCAGGAGTTTGAATACAGTCTGCGCATACGGATAGTTACTTTTCCGAATTCAATAGCCATGGAAAAACACAGGGTGCTGGACTGAACTTCCAGTCGTTTTCCTTGTCTAAACTGGAGGCTCAGGACAAGCTCACCACCTCTGAAACAGCTCGACAGTCTAACCAGGAAGGCAAAAGAGGTCCTGTTCAGCTTATGACTTTCATAAGTACTTTTCAGCAATTCCAACAGAGACATCAATTTCGTACTAGAATAGGAGAATTTTAGGAAAAGGTAAAATTTAAACAGGCTCATAAGTCATAGTTCAAAGACATTCTGTTCAACTTCCCATTTCCTTTTCCTCAGAGATATCCACTTTTATCTCTTTTAGCTGTCTCAGTGTAGGATCTCTCTGAGGCAAATTTTGCAATAATGACCTAACCAAGTCATTTATTTGGCAGACGATCATAGAAATGCTTGTGGGGAATTGGGGAAGGAAAGAAAGCCAGTAAATGAAGTCAGACACAGGAAGTTACCTCTGTGGGCAAATGGAGTTTAATCCAGCCGGGGAACGCTGAGAAAAAGTTTAGAACACACTCCCCTCAGGCCAGAGTTATCCCACACAAGGAGTGAAAGAGTTGGAGTATTTATAACCAACTCTTGAGTTCACTCATGGAGGGCACATCCTGATGTGTTATTTCTCCAGCATATATGATATTCAGGCCAAGTGGGATCTAGAGGCCAGAGAAAACCTCAAACAAGAGATTCAGATGCTAGAAGCTGGAAGTCAAATCCACTCAAACAGAAATGTTAAGCAGTGCTTTTGAAAGCACTCATATTTTAGTTACTATATTATTTTGTGTAACTTTATATCTTTAAATAATATCCTGATGTAGTTACTTCTTAATGTTTCAAAATACTTTTTGATACTATTACTTGACATACTATTTAAATCATGAAGAATTTGCTCTCTTCTCCTATCCCACCACCTTCACACACCTGAATCCTTCCCATTCCAGCATCTTTCAAATACTGTTGTGTAATCATTTTAGTTACATCTGTAGTCAGTGCTCACATTGTAAGGAAGATGAAAACACTTCACAGCTATGCTATGATATAAAGAATGATTACTATATTCCTTTCTTGCTCAGCTTCCTGTTTTCTCTGGAATTAATGTTGTTGCTGTTTTGTGTGCTTAATATTTTATGTATTTATCACTTCTTTAATCTGAAACTTTGTTGGTTTCTAAATCTCATCCCAAGACATTCATTCACATTAGTTATTCAATCAACATCCTGAAGAAATTTGGAGACTTCTACTAACCTTCTCTCACCTTGACTGTCTTCCCTCTACATCTGGTGCTCCACTCTTATCCTGAGTTCTTCACCACCATGGTGGAGGATCTCTTTTTCTTATCCCTGTAGTGGGTCTTTCATTTTCTATATTCTATGTTGTACTCCCTCATTTGCTGAAACTCATAGCTTTCTGAGAAAAAGTGAATGGAAGAAAAATGTTAATAACTTACATACCTAAAAATAACTTTATTCTCATCTGACACTTAATTGATAAGTTTGGCTGTATGCAAAACTTCTGGTTATTAATAATTTTCCATCAGGATTTCTAAGGCATTATTTATTTTCACATTTCTAAGCCTGCTTCAGTGTCAGCACCCTTGGCAGGAAGCCCTCCTACACAGATTGCCCTCTGAACTCTGAGCTGCAACTGTTTACACTGCCACCCATCACATAGACAGATGTTTTCCTCATTCCTTACAGGTGCTGACACACGTGCCTGACCCACTGGGCAGAAGCCCTCCTTTTCCAGCTCAGGCTCACATATATCTCCCTGGACCACCTTCTCATTCTCTCTGACCCCAGTGTGGATGCCCTCCTCAACCTCTCAGGTTCTAAAACTCATCTCTGAGCCACCACAGCCTTCCCCTACCCCTGCCAGGATGGGTACCTCCTTTGTTCTGCCTTTCCTAAAGGCTTTAGCATGGAATTATTTAGAAAGAGAAAGGAAGAGGAAGAGTGAAATAATGGAATGGAATTTTAACATATTTCACATAATTTTAGGTGACAAATTTTTTTTTTAAGAAAATTTTATAAACAAAATTACTTTCAAATTGTATGTTAATGGTATTGATTTTTACAAGCCAGATCCTTTTATTTAGAAGTTGGATACAGAGATCTTCACCAAAGAATATTCAGGCTAACTGGAGAGAAGTACTCCAGTGAGTTGTTCCAGCAATGCCAGAGGGCACAGAACTGGATTTCAAGGCCAAAGCAGCCAAAGAACTGCCTCCTCACCAGAAGACCAAGTCTTGAGCTATCCACCAGATTCTGTATGGGATGTAGATACTCTCAGGAAGTGTGTGGGCCCTTGAAATTTTTAAATGTCTAGTACTCTGCCAATTAATTGAGAACTCAAATCTAAACACCAGTCTTAAAGCAAAATATTTTAGAAATCATGAAAATATACTATTATACTCAATATGCCAGACCATTAGTCCAATAAGCTTATTTATTAAATGTATCACCATTTCAGCATTTCTAATTATTTGAATAATTCTAATAGTATATATCAGTGTATAATTCTAATAGTGTAAATGAAACTGTTCTGTTGTTTCAATCCAGGTTTCTCAACCACAGCACATCTGGGCCAGATAATTAACTGGGGTGGGGTGAGGGCAGGGAATGCTGTCCTGTGCATTACAGAATGTTTACCAGTATTCCTGCGGTCTGCCCACTAGGTATCAACAGTAACATCCTCTATCCCAGGTAGACAACCAAAGATGTCTCCAGATCATCCCTAGTTGAGAACCACTGCCTTGAATTTATACTTTAATTATTTTGACTCCCTTCTTTGTTTAAAATGCATCTTTTTCCCCAAAGTGATGAAAAGCCATTGCTTTTTTAGCTTCCCAGGTACACAAAATTTACAAATGATTACTAAAAGATTGCTACTGCCGGTATCAACATAAAATGCTAATTTAAAAAATATTCAGCTTATGTTAATTTCCACTATTATCTCTTCTTCAAATTCTAAGACTCCCTATTTCACTGGTATTTAAGTAGCCATATTAAAGGTAACTGAAAGTAAATAATGAAAATAAAAAACAGACTAGATTTTAAAAATATATTTCAGGGAGAAAACTTATCTGTTAAACTCAAACTGCCAACATTTCTAAAACAAATAATTTAATTTTAAAACTATTTCACTGGTGCTTCAGATCCCCATTTATTCACTTAACTCAGAGTCATATGAAATATAATAACCTCAAAGGTATTTTGGATAAAAAGTGAAGTGAAAGTGAAGTCACTCAGTCATGTCCGACTCTTTGCGGCCCCAATGGACTGTAGTTTACCAGGCTCCTCCATCCATAGGATTTTCCAGGCAAGAATACTGGAGTGGGTTGCCAAAAGGTTGCACTTTTAATGGTTTTGGCAATGTGCCAAACATTTGACTGGTATTTTGCTATATACTAAATTAAAATACTATTCCTGCTATGATTTAAAAATAATATTGTAAATGTTTTTCTTTATGATCTATTCTTTTTAGTAAGTCATTCCTAAAGCTCCAAATTTTCAAAGGGTAAACAGGAAGAGTCCAGGTCCCTCAACGTGGTTCTTAAGCAGGACAGAATTTTATAACTGGTATCTGAACTCCTGATTGCAAAATTCAGACTTAAATTGAAAAAAAGTAGGGAAAACTACCAGACCATTCAGGCATGACCTAAATCAAATCCCTTACAATTATACAGTGGAAGTGACAAATAGACTCAAGGGATTATATCTGATAGACAAAGTGTCTGAAGAAATATAGATGGAGGTTTGTGACATTGTACGGGAGGCAGTGATCAAGACCATCCCCAAGAAAAAGAAATGGAAAAAGGCAAAAATGGTTGTATAAGGAGGCTTTACAAATAGCTGGGAAAAGAAGAGAAGCTAAAGGCAAAGGAGAAAAGGAAAGATATACCCATTTGAATGCAGAGTTCCAAAGAATAGCAAGGAGAGATAAGAAAGCCTTTCTCAGAGATCAGTGCAAAGAAATAGAGGAAAATAATAGAATGGGAAAGACTAGAGATCTCTTCAAGAAAATTAGAGATACCAAGGGAATATTTCATGCAACGATGGGCACAATAAAGGACAGAAATAGTATGGACCTAACAGAAGCAGAAAATATTAAGAAGAGGTGGCAACAATGCACAGAAGAACTATACAAAAAAGATCTTTATGACCCAGATCTTTATGACGATGGTGTGATCACTCACCTCGAGTCAGACATCCTGGAATGCGAAATCAAGTGGACCTTAGGAAGCATCACTACAAACGAAGCTAGTGGAGGTGATGGAATTCCACTTAAGCTATTTCAAAGATGATGCTGTGAAAGTACTGCACTCAACATGCCAGCAAACTTGAAAAACTCAGCAGTGGCTACAGGACTGGAAAAGGTCAGTTTCTATTCCAATCCCAAAGAAAGGCAATGCCAAAGAATGTTCAAACTACTGCACAATTGTATTCATCTCACATGCTAGCAAAGTAATGCTCAAAATTCGCCAAGTGAGGATTCAATAGTATATGAACCAAGAACTTTCAAATGTTCAAGCTGGATTCAGAAAAGGCAGAGGAACCAGAGATCACATTGCTAACATCCGCTGGATCATCAGAAGAGTTTCAGAAAAACATCCACTTCTGCTTTATTGACTACGCCAAAGCCTTTGACTGTGTAGATCACAACAAACTATGGAAAATTCTTCAAGAGATGGAAATACCAGACCACCTTACCTGCTTCCTGAGAAATCTGTATGCAGGTCAAGAAGCAATAGTTAGAACCAGACATGGAACAAAGGACTGGTTCCAAACTGGGAAAGGAGTATGTCAAGGCTGTATATTGTCACCCTGCTTATTTAACTTATATGCAGAGTACATCATGTGAAATGCCAGGCTGAATGAAACACAAGCTGGAATCAAGATTGCTGGGAGAAATAACAATAACCTCATATATGCAGATGATACCACCCTAGGAGAAAGTGAAGAGGAACTGAAGAGTCTCTTGATGAAAGTGAAAGAGGAGAGTAGAAAAAGCTGGCTTAAAACTCATCATTCAAAAAACTAAGATCATGGCATCTGGTCCCATCACTTCATGGGAAATAGATGGGGCAACAATGGAAACAGTGACAGACTTTATTTTCTTGGTCTCCATAATCACTGCAGATGGTGACTGCAGCCATGAAATTAAGATGCTTGCTCCTTGGAAGAAAATCTATGACCAATCTAGTCAGCATATTAAAAACCAGAGACATTACTTTGCTGACAAAGGTCCGTCTAGTCAAACCTATGTTTTTTCTAGTAGTCATGTATGGATGTAAGAGTTGGACTCTAAAGAAAGCTGAGTGCCAAAGAACTGATGTTTTTGAACTGTGGTGTTGAAGAATACTCTTGAGAGTCCGCTGGACTGCAAGGAGATCAAACCAGTCCATCCTAAAGGCAATCAGTCCTGAATATTCATTGGAAGGACTGACGCTGAAGCTGAAGCTCCAATACTTTGACCACCTGATGCGAAGAATTGACTCATTTGAAAAGACCCTGATGCTGGGAAAGATTGAAGGAAGGAGAAGGGGACAACAGAGGATGAGATGGTTGGATGGCATCACCAACTCAACGGACATGAGTTTGAGCAAGCTCCCGGAGTTGGTAATGGACAGGGAAGCCTGCCGTGCTGCAGTCCATGGGGTCTGAAAGAGTCGGACATGACTGAGTGACTGAACTGATCTGATTTGAAACTCTGTGATTTGCTTTAAAGGAATGAAGGAAGTAAAGGGTTAGAAAACATCCTTCCAGGAATAGGGAGGCAGATGTAGAGAATGCACTTGTGAACACAGTGGGGGAAAGAGAGGATGAGATGAGTTGAGAGAGCAGTGTTGACATATATACACTACCATGTGTAAAACAGATAAGGAGTGGTAAGCTGCTCTATAACACAGGGAGCTCAGGCTGGTGCTCTGTGATGACCGAGAGTGGTGGAATGGATAACGGATGGGAGGGAGGCTTAAGAAGGAAGTGATTTAGGGATACTTATAGCTGATTCACACTGTTGTATAGCAAAAACTAACACAGCATTGTAAAGCAATTATTCTCCAATTAAAAGAAAAAATCATCCTTCAGCTTCAAAGAATGAAGGTGTGTATTATGTAGGTGTGTATGTTAATTATAAAGATTCAAACTACTTTTAAATTCCCAAATCAAATCAACATGTTGCTGTGTGGATTGCCTAGTAGGCACTATGGGGGGTTGACACTTTGGGGTGGTAGGAAAAGCATTGAACTTGGTATCTGAAGTTTTGCTTGAGTCCTACCATAGACTCTTACTGTGATCTCTGCAAAGCAACTCTGAATTTCACCTGTGTGTGTGTGTGTGTGCATGTCCACATGCTCAACTGTTTCTGACTCTTTGAGTACTCTGGGACCCACCAGATTCCTCTGTTTATGGGATTTTCCAGGCAAGAATACTGGAATGGTTGCCATTTCCTCCTCCAGGGGATCTTTCAGACCCAGGGACTGAAATCGTCTCTCCTGAATTGGCAGGCAGATTCTTTACCACTGAGCCACCTGGGAAGCTCAAATTTTACCTGTAAAATGGACTAAATACTCATGGAATATGCTTATTGTGTCAGAAAAATGAAATCACATTTGTAAAATTTTCAAGAAACTACAAATGACAGTCAAGTGTTAAGAGCCTAAGCTCTTCTGACAGTCTCAGTTTGAACCCTGAACTCTCTCACAGCTCATAAGACTCAAACATATGACTGAATCTGTGTTCCTCTACACCTCATTTGTAGTTTGATGATATAAATACTATGCAGGTCAGAGGACCATGGAGAGGGATGAAAATGAGATAATGCGGACAGTGTTTGGCAGATAATAAGCACTCAATATTTCCTAATACTGTTGTGATATCTTTATTGACATTCTCCAAAATAGGCATATTCCATGCCTATTGCTATTTTCACTCTACCCTATAACTTGATGAGTTCTACTTTACATGACTGCAAAGCCTTCCCTGTTAAGCAGTTGACTATATACCTTATTTCTCAGAAAATGACTATTCTATGGAAACAATGAATATATTTGAGAATTTAAACTAGAGTCAATGATGTGATAAGTGACCATCTCTGATTGACACATTTCAATGAAACTTCACAAAAAAGGTATAAGCTCAACTGACATTTAGCTGTGCACTAAACAAAGGATATTTACAGAAAAGACCATAACTGAAATCACGGCTATCTTCAAAAATCCAGAATATGAAGTATCTGGCTCTGTGGACAAAAAAAAACCCTGAATGCAGGAAAATGGGGTGTTCAGAGAAAACTGTGCCTTTTAGAGACATAGTATTGGGTGTCAGGATACATTTAACAGGAGGCTTCCTGTGTGCTGTTTTCAGTCTTGCATGAATTCTATGTTCCTTAACAGCACCTGAATACAGGTGCCAGAGAGCTGGCAAGCCAGCTTTCGGGGATAATAGAAATTCATGTATCTCATTCGTATGGAAATTCCATACGGTGAACAGCAGCCATTTACAACTCCTTTCTGATGTGCAAAGTAACTTTTACAACCCCCTCTCTTGAGAATGATTCTAGCCTCTGGCTTTCTGGATGACTTGTTAGATTTTTGATCCCTGTCTCTGCTGAAAAGGGCTATCTGGTAAGAGAGTATATATATGCCCACAATATGTTAAATAAACGCCTTTGTTCCATCAGAGCACTGGTCCCTGTATCTTTCCTCATTCTCTCTCACTCTTGCTCTCGCTCTCGCTCTCTCCCCCTCGATCTCGCTCTCGCTCTCTCCCCCTCTCCCTTTCAGGCTGCTTCCATGGAGCACAGGTGTCCAGCGTGTCTACTTACTTGCCCGGGCTTTCAAGACCTCTTCGAGAGGGCGCCCTGAGCCTGCGTAGACTGTGCTAGCTCTTTGTCCTAGAGTTATATTGGCATACTGTGTAAACCAGGGAATATCAGCCTCTTTTCTTACTTCTTTCACTTTATCGGTCGACTCTGTACCCCCAAGTTCCGGTCCATTAAAGGGCCACAACAATTGGGCATTTAAAGTAGTTGGTTATTGAAACCAGTAGACTCCAACCCTGGAAGCAAGTGAGAAGAAGGTCTCTCCATTCATTGTGATGAAATGAGCAGATATTCTGCACATATCAAAGAGCAGGAAGAGCACCTTCATCAAAAATTAATAAATCACTTCTTAGAAACAACCAAATCACAGATGAAGAGAGTTCATAATCATATAAAAAGCACATAACTATCCCTAGATTCTTGATCAATTTTCTTTTCCACTGATCAGCTTAGCTCAGAATGATTTTCTTTGTCAACTGTTTTTGAGTACCCCTCTTACTCAAAAAATTACCTATATAGCCAATCTCACCTATCAATCAATGTTAATATAAAAAGTGTAATTAAACTTCATTTATAAGATGGGCAATTTACAACTTACAATTCTGTTCAAATGCTGCTATGAAAATAATATTTTTTTAATCATAACTGAATTATGTTTTTTGAAAGTCTTAAAATGTCATCTCTAGCATGCTAATAAATGCTTGAGAATTATTTGAGAACAATTAATAAGGATTATTTGAGATGTTTCAAGGTTGGTATGCTGGTCAACATTTTAATGTCTTCAAATATATGCAAATTACAAGTGACATTTGATGTCCCTGAGTAATAAAATGTTAAGGAAGGAATAAAGTATCATTCTTCGGCTTCTATATTCATGACTAAACATTTTCATACTAAACTTTCATGCATTCCATTGTTATTGAAGTAGAATAATTAATGTTTATATAAACCATTGGCTAGAACCTTAGAAGTACTAGTTACAACATATATTGTCCTTAACATACATACACATTTGTTATTCACCATGTTAATTAGCATAGCCTCATATTACTGACATTGGCTCTTTATAACTCATCTAAAGTATTGCATAATCTATTTATGATGAAGACTGCTGTAGTTAGGAATTTTAGTTCTATCAATTTCTTCAGGATTTCGTAAGTAACAAATTCAATGAAAATAATTTGCAAAATCATTCACATACAAGGCTATACTGATTTAATTGCTTGGGCAGGCAACATAAGCATTAGGAGTTGTTTAAGTTCCCCAAGTGATACTATGTGCTACAATGCTGGTGAACCTTTAGGATGGGGTAAGCATCCTCATTGGGATTGGGAGGCAGGAGCCATTGGCTAATCTAAAGGATCACTCACCCTATTCAAGAAAATTTCTAGATTACAGGATACAGGGATGGGGATAAGGAGAGTCCTGGGGCAATTCTTACACAATTGCTGAATAGTTTGTAAAAATGTGCAGATGGCACCATATATTGGCCAAGGCATCCAGTGCTAAGATGAATATCTGAAGTTTGGTCAACCATGCTGATGGTTGAATCCTGGGCTTTGTGAGCAACATCAGAGTTAAGGGATGGGATGTTGTTTCGGTACATGTATGGAAATGATATCATCCATAAAGTATCCTGACTCCCATTGTTGTCCACTTGTGCAGGCTTGCTCAGTCACTTAGTCGAGTTTGACTCTTCTCTGACCCCAGGGACTGTGGTCTGCCAGGCTCCTCAGTCCATGGGATTTTTCAGGCAGAAAACTGGAGTGGGTTAGCATTTCCTCCTCCAGGGGATCTAGTTGATCCAAAAAGACTTCCCGGCACCAAGGGGTTCAGGGGAGGGGAGCACTCCTGCAGCACTGTGCCATCTGCCAAGGGTTTGAGGACAGGGAAGGCCACCTCCTTCCCGAGGTTTAAGTCATTCTACAGCTTGTAGGGTGCTGCCTCCATGACCCAGGCATAATGGGCAGCTAGATATGGAGGGTCACAGGACTGGGGGCTTTAAGAACCTCTATTCCCAGGAAAGGACAGTATATGGCCAGCAATTGCTGTTCTAATAGGGCCTAGGAGGGCAGTTTGTTGCATCACAAGACCATGGGCAATTTACCAACAGAAGGGGCCAGAGGCTCTAGGAGGCACAAAAATAGGTTACTAAAGCCTGTACAGTGAGGATGTCATGAAAGGCACTAACTGCAGTGTCCTTGAATTTCAAATAGGAATGATTCTAGAGCCTTTATTTGGAGGGGGGCCCATTCCAGGTGGGCTGATTTGTAAGTGAGAGTATCAAGTGATCAAGTAAAAGTTGTGAATAAGGACTCCATTGAGTCCATAACCCAACAAGGGCTAAAAAATGACAGATTTGTGTCAACCCTGTGGGTTGGAAGAGCATCAATACCTGTTTCTTGACATTGTCATGTTGGAGAAGCCCTCAGTTTACTGAATAATTTTCAGGAGTTGAAAAGAGGTGGCAGGGCTTGCATTATGTGTGTGGCAATAGCCCATCTCTTTTGTGAGCTCCTTTGTGAGTATTTGTATGTTCTTAATCTGTGTGCCTAATAAATCTCCTCAGAGGAAAATGTCGTCAAAGTGACGTGACACCTTTGCTCTTGGAGGAAGGTGAATGTTATGATCTTGCCTGCAAAGATAGCAAGGCTGCTAAGAAACCTCAAAAGTAAACATAAATTGTATCCCTTTAGAGGTGAAGGCAAATGGCAATTAAAAAATTGTTGAAATAGACGCTGAATAAGACATATTAGCTAAACTGATAATAGCAAAATATTTACCATTTGCTGAGTGAATGTAATTACTAAGTGTGAAAATATTTGGGTACTGGCCTTAATGGATGGGACTACATTAAGGCTGCGATGATGTACCAGGACATGCATGCATTTGTTCATTCATTCTGGGTTTAACAACAGGCCACACTGGGCTATTAAATGAAGAGGCAGGGGGGATAATCACCTCTTCCCTCACTAGATCTTATCAGCCTCAAATCTTGAGGCCCTATTTTTAATTTACATTGGGCCCTATTAACTATTGATATTTTAATTGAGGAGGGTGTGGTCAATGGGGTCTTATTTTGTCAAAGCAATTTGTAAGTGTAAAAGACTTCATTTTAATTTATCACCCATTAGGTCAGAGCATCTTGCTTACTGTTGTCTATTTTAGGGTAATGGGTAAAATAGGGAATTAAGACAAAACAACAGTTCCAATGGTTAAGTTATACCTATTGATTATTTTATATGTAATAACTCTTCGAGGGTCATAGGGGGTGCCATGTTAATGCTTAGTGGGATCCTGAGGTATAAGTAATTTGAGACCCAGCAGTAAGGTCATGAAAATTTGTCCATGGTTGCATTTTAGCAGATACTATAGAGGTTCAAGAGCCAATCGCACACTACATACATTATTTGAGTAAAACTGGATTTCTAATTACATCAAATTATGGATGTTTCTTTCAGTTTGTTTTCCTTTTCTCCTTTTCCTTTCCCTATACATAGGTTCCTGTCCTCCTTCTGTTCTTCCTTCTCTCCTGTCTCCTTCTCCTTCTCCCTTTTTTTGGTTGGTCACTAGATACAGTATTTTTTTTGGGGGGGGGGGGACTCTCTACCCTGCTCTTGTTTATAAAGTATACAGAGTGAAGTAAGCCAGAAAGAAAAACAACAATACAGTATACTAATGCATATATATGGAATTTTAAAGATGGTAACGATAACCCTGTATGCGAGACAGAATAAGAGACACAGATGCATGGAACAATTTTATGGACTCTGAGGGAGAAGGTGAGGGTGGGACGTTCTGGGAGAATAGCATTGAAACATGTATATTATCATATGTGAAACAGAACACCATTCCATGTTCGATGCATGTGACAAGGGCTCAGGGCTGGGGCAATGGGATGATCCAGGAGGATGGGATGGGGAGGGAGGTGGGTGGGGGGTCCAGGAAGGGGAACACATGTAAACCCATGGCTGATTCATGTCAATGTATGGCAAAAACTATTACAATATTGTAAAGTAATTAGCCCCCAACTAAAATAAATAAATTTATAAAAAAAAAAAAGAGCAAAAAAAATAAATAAATAAAAATGATAACCAACAATATCTACTGTACAGCAAAAAAAAAAAAAAAAAAAAAAAATTTCTTCCTCCAGAGGTTCAAATCAGTATCAGCAGGCTTAGCACCCACCTCCAAAGTGATGGTTGCTTTTTAGGGTTTAAGGTCCCAAGGCTTAAGTCAGGTTTGAATGAACACCTTTGCTGTGCCCACAGGAATGCTATGGTATTCTCCCCTGTAACTTTGAAAATCAGGATCTTTGTTGTAACAGAAGCATAGGCAGCAGGAGGAGAAGAGGTATTTAAGGGTCCTGCTGCGCTGTCTGCTATTAGGTATATGAATCACAACACCCCACCTATTGGCTTTTCTCTCTCTCTTTCTCTATTCAATTTCCCTCAGAACATTTTGTATCTCCAGCTACAAAAAGTCATGGTTTTCAGTTTCAGTCTCAGTCCAATTATCCGTAGTACAGATCTTCAGGGGGCTGTGGGAAAAGTGGCTTCCTCTTCCTGTAGGTAATACCAGTCTATCTCCTAGGAGTCAGGGTTCACATCCAAGAGGCTAATTTCGTCTGTGGCCTGTCTGAGGGCCATCGAGCTTTGTGATTGTCAGATTAGCCCTTTGGCATCCTGGCAATCAGCAACACTAAAGAAAGCTGAGATACCTTGGAAAGGGATTTTGCAACAGGAGGAGACCAGTTGAGTTACGCCCTCTGGTGTTTTGGGAGGGGCTGGTAGAAAATGCTCCCCTAATTTTCCTTCCTCATCAGAACCTGGCCGCAGGCCTTCCTGGATTTGAACCTTGATGCACTTGGGGTTCAAAAGAGTGCACATGACATAAGCAAGGGAAACAGCAGCACAGGAGACGGGCACTATCTCTGCCTGAGCAGCAAATCTTCTTAAGCATGTGATGCCATGCTTAATTCTCCTGGGATGGTGGTGTCCTTCCTTTTCACAGATCTCACAGAGATCCATCCCTGAGCCTATGCCAGAGGAGCACAATCACAAACAATATCTACATGGTCACCCTCAAGCTGTCAGTTATGATCACCAGGCTAGATGCAGTGACCCAACTGTTTTAGCTCGATCCTTGATAACTGGAACTCAGGAACCAATCAGTTAAGGTTAGCTGCCCCCACCTTTACCGGGAGGAGCCACAGAGACCACCTGTTAAACACAGGTCAAACCCAACAACATGTCAAGCTATGGTATAGTAAATTAATGACAATTCTTGTCTTGGCAATGAGAGCATTTTAGGGTAGAAGAGTTGGCAATACTGACAAAGACACAAAATATACCCAAAGCATAGGTCTACAGAAATTGGCAGTTCTGCCTCACGTGGCTTTTCACATAACATGGAATTAGCTGTCCATGAGAAGTTCATTAAAGCTGAACAAGTGCCCTTGGTGATGACTGGGACATGTTGTTCATTATGCCATTGGTTTAACTGCCTCCTTTTTACCCAGTTGGAAAGGAGGGAATCTACCCCAGAGTTATGGGGATGGTCACATACAATATCCAATACCTGACACTGAAGAGATGAGATTGGCAGCAGTTTATTAGTTGCATATGCTCACAGTCCAGGGTAGGAAGACACTGCATTCGACATGAAGCTACATGGGAGCCGCACCGAAACAGAACAAACCACCAGGGGCTGTGGAAGGCAAGCCTTTGAGAGTGAGGTAACCCTGGTTACTGTGAGACAATGTAATTGGCTTTTTCCCCTGAGGGCAGGGAAATGAAACCCATTACTCAGAGATAAGGAGGAATTGTGCCTAGCCCTCTTAATGAGGGACTAGGGGAACTCCTTGGAAGAAAAATTATGACCAACCTGGACAGCATATTAAAAAGCAGAGACATTACTTTGCCAACAAAGGTCCGTCCAGTCAAGGCTATGGTTTTGCCAGTAGTCATGTATGGATGTGAGAGTTGGACTATAAAGAAAGCTGAGTGACGAAGAATTGATGCTTTTGAACTGTGGTGTTGGAGAAGACTCTTGAGATTCCCTTGACTGCAAGGAGATCCAACCAGTCCATCCTAAAGGAAATCAGTCCTGATTGGAAGGACTGATGTTGAAGCTGAAACTCCAATACTTTGGCCACCTGATGCGAAGAGCTGACTCATTTGAAAAGACCCTGATGCTGGGAAAGATTGAAGGTGGGAGGAGAAGGGGACAAGAGAGGATGAGATGGTTAGATGGCATCATCGACTCAATGGGCATGAGTTTGAGTAAACTCTGGGGGTTGGTGATGGACAGGGAGGCCTGGCGTGCTGCAGTCCATGGGGCTGCAAAGAGTGGGGACACCACTGAGTGACTGAACTAAGGGGAACCTATCTGTGGGAACAGAAGAGGGAGATGAACTTGTGTTTAAGCTATCTAAGTCCCTCCTAGTTTCACTAGATGTTAAGGCAGCATGTAATATTGCACCTTAATTTTAGACTCAGCTTATCAACATTTGTGGTGATTTCAAAAACCAGCATATTTGCAGACCTTTTACTGAGTGCCTACTGTATAACAAGCATGTTTCAGTGAACAGAACTAAGATCCCAATTCACACGGAGTTTCCACCTGGTGGCATGATTCTTTCTGAACATTCCTTTAGCACATATATTGTTATCTGGATGCAAATAAGAAAAAAATGAAGTTATCTTGAAGAGGAAGAAAAAAAAAACTAAAATAGTTGCTTAAGTTTACTGCTATGCTCACTGCTCACCACTTCTGTAAACTGGCCTGCTTATCGCTGCTCACAACCTCTGTTTCTGTGAACTGACCTGCTTACTGCAGTCAGCCAAACTGCTTAAGCAGGAAAGTCACTAAGGCCCAGAAGCCCATGCCATATAAAAGATACCCAGAAAAAAGCCCAGGTGCTCAGCCTCTGGAGGCGACTCCACTGAGCCTGCACTGGTGCTAAACAGACCCTGCTGTTCTTCCTCTCCGAGTGTCACTTGTCTCTTTCCATTGCCAAGGTTTCTATAACAATTTACCTTTTCTAATCTCTTAATAAAGAGATTTCCACAGGTTTGATGACAAGACAACTTTCTGAAGACCCCAATTTCCCTTCGCGTGTTGTTTTTCAGGTGATGAAGCAGCATGACACCCTGAACTGAAAACACAAACCCCTTACTCTAAGAGATGTGGAGTCAGCAAGGTTTTCTGATCAGGATGCTTGAAAATAGACAAAGGTTTACTGCTCTGCCTTCCCCAAATCACAGTGAAACAAAGGAAAAAATATACAAGCAAAAATATATCCAATGAAGCATTAATTACTAGGAGTATGTAGCACAGACAGATCAGAAAAAAATAAGAATTGACTATAAGACATAAACCTTTCAAAAAGATATTAGTGGTGAAACACAAAAGAGCAGAGTCTTATATCTTTTAAAAAGTGAGTTTCTCTGGGATTCACTGGCCAACACCAGCTGGATATGTAGAGGATGGAAGCTAATGCAGGTAGAAGGCCATGAGCAAGGGAATTCAATTAAAGACTAGAACCTCAGAGGGTGTCTGCCACCCAGGACAAAACCTGATGGAAATGCAGATTCTAACCCAGAAGAACAATGGCAGTGCCCAGGAAAATTATAACCTGGACAGGACAAAGATGCAGCCCCAGAGACAGAACATAGCTCCCCAGACCCCCTTGACCCCTTTCCCTTAACCCCTCTTCTACAAAATGCCTGGAGGCAGGGGTCCTGGTCCCAGGATCCACATTCATTACTTTTTATTATATGATGAGTTTTTAAATGGCACATAAATAATCTGTGATTAACCATCTACTGGGTTGGCCAGATCTTGCCTCAGGAGGGTTCATCAGTCAATTCAAGTAACACTGTTTCTCATATATTTAGCATACCTGACTGTTGTATTTATGTCTAGGTATGACTTCAGTGTTATTATTACTCAGGAGTCTAGCTGACTGTCAGGCCCTGACTTTGACACATGAATTTGCTTGCTACCTTTAACAGTAGGGCAAGGGTTTTCTGAAAGTTTACTTTTATTTATGTTCAAAGGATTCATTAACAAAAGGAGCTACCTGTTACACACATAAACAATTTTAGTTATTTACAGAGGAGTACTTGACTTAAGTTCAATATACACTCATTAAAAGAAAAGAAATAGAACCAATAGAGAGAAGTAACAGTGTAGACCTCACCAAACTGGACTGACTTACGTCCAGACTTAACAGCACTGGGAAGTTCCTCATTAACAGCAGTTTGGAGTCCCATTGGGAAAGGGTCATGGATAATGCCAACACCCCACAAATTAGAATTCAAAGTGCCATGTCCCGCTTATAATCCCAGGTGGCAAAATCATATGATCATCAGTTTGAACACAAAAATGCAGCTGTGGTTGTACTTTGACCTTTTTACAATTGTTTGGTTCACCTTGTGAGTCACAAGATTTCCTGAGACTCACAAGGTTTGGCCAGGCTTCCAGTGGCTCAAGAATTTCAAGACCCACTACCTTTCTTGTCTAAAGTATTGCCTGGCTTGATGTGGTTGCAGGCAGGTTAAGAATTTTGGGCAGTGTACACACAGGTCACAAGCAGATCAGAGGCCTGCTCTCCTGGACTTCTGAAACATTAATTACTCTTCTTCCATTTTAATGTTTCCAACAGTTGGACTTACAATTATTTTGGCTGAAAAATACATGTATAACCAAAACAACGTGTGGGGCCTTCTTCATTCAGTTCAGTTCAGTCGCTCAGTCGTGTCCGACTCTTTGCCACCCCATGGACCGCAGCACGCCAGGCCTCCCTGACCATCACCAACTCCTGGAGTTTACTCAAACACATGTCCATTGAGTTGTAATGCCATCCTACCATCTCATCCTCTGTCGTCCCCTTCTCCTCCTGCCCCCAATCTTTCCCAGCATCAGGGTCTTTTCAAATGAGTCAGTTCTTCACATCAGGTGGCCAAAGTATTGGAGTTTCAGCTTCAACATCAGTCCTTCCAATGAATATTCAGGACTGATTTCCTTTAGGATGGACTGGTTGGATCTCCTTGCAGTCCAAGGGACTCTCAAGAGTCTTCTTCTTCTTCTCCAACACCACAGCTCAAAAGCTTCAATTCTTTGTCGCTCAGCTTTCTTTATAGTTCAACTCTCACATCCATACATGTCTACTGGAAAAACCACCGCCTTGACTAGACGGATCTTTCTTGGCAAAGCAATGGAGACCAAAAACTAAAGTCTGCGACTGTTTCCACTGTTTCCCCATCTTTTTGCCATGAAGTGATGGGACCAGACGCCATGATCTTAGTTTTCTGAATGTTGAGCTTTAAGCCAACTTTTTCACTCTCTTCTTTCACTTTCATCAAGAGGCTCTTTAGTTCTTCTTCACTTCCTGCCATAAGGGTGGTATCATCTGAGTATCTGAGGTTACTGATATTTCTTCCAGCAATCTTGATTCCAGCTTGTGCTTCACCCAGCCCAGCGTTTCTCATGATGCACTCTGCATATAAGTTAAATAAGCAAGGTGACAATATACAGCCTTGACATACTCCTTTTCCTATTTGGAACCAGTCTGTTGTTCCATGTCCAGTTCTAAATGTTGCTTCCTGATGTGCAAACAGATTTCTCAAGAGGCAGGTCAGGTGGTCTGGTATTCCCATCTCTTTCAGAATTTTCCACAGTTTGTAGTGAGCCACACAGTCAAAGGCTTTGGCATAGTCAATAAAGCAGAAATAGATGTCTTTCTGGAATTCTCTTGCTTTTTCAGTGATCCAACAGATGTTGGCAATTTGATCTCTGGTTCCTCTGCCTTTTCTAAATCTGGTTTGAACATGTGAAGTTCATGGTTCATGTATTGTTGAAGCCTGGCTTGGGGTTTTGAGCATTACTTTACTAGCATGTGAGATGAGTGCAACTGTGTGGTAGTCTGAGCATTCTTTGGCATTGCCATTCTTTGGGACTGGAATAAAAACTTACCTTTTCCAGTCCTGTGGCCACTGCTGGGTTTTCCAATTTTGGACATCACCAGATGGTCAACACCGAAATCAGACTGATTATAGTCTTTGCAGCCAAAGATGAAGAAGCTCTATACAGTCAGCAAAAACAAGACTGGGAGCGGACTGTGGTTCAGATCATTTACTCCTTATTGCCAAATTCAGACTTAAATTGAAGAAAGTAAGGAAAACCACTAGACCATTCAGGTATGACCTAAATCAAATCCCTTATGATTATACAGTGGAAGTGAGAAATAGATTTAAGGGACTAGATCTGATAGACAGAATGCCTGAAAACTATGGACAGAGGTTCGTGACACTGTACAGGAGACAGGGATCAAGACCATCCCCATGGAAAAGAAATGCAAAAAAGCAAAATGGCTGTCTGAGGAGGCCTTACAAATAGCTGTGAAAAGACAAGAAGCGATAAGCAAAAGCGAAAAGGAAAGATATTCCCATCTGAATGGAGAGTTCCAAAGAATAGCAAGGAGAGATAAGAAAGCCTTCCTCAGCGATCAATGCAAAGAAATAGAGGAAAACAACAGAATGGGAAAGACTAGAGATCTCTTCAAGAAAATGAGAGATACCAAGGGAACATTTCATGCAAAGATAGGCTCGATAAAGGACAGAAATGGTATGGACCTAACAGAAGCAGAAGATATTAAGGAGAGGTGGCAAGAATACACAGAAGAACTATACAGAAAATATCTTCACGACCCAGACAATCACGAGGGTGTGATCACTCACCTAGAGCCAGACATCCTGGAATGTGAAGTCAAGTGGGCCTTAGAAAGCATCACTAAGAACAAAGCTAGTGGAGGTGATGGAATTCCAGTTGAGCTATTTCAAATCCTCAAAGGTGATGCTGTGAAAGTGCTGCACTCGATATGCCAGCAAATTTGGAAAACTCAGCAGTGGCCACAGGACTGGAAGAGGTCAGTCTTCGTTCCAATCCCAAAGAAAGGCAATGCCAAAGAATGTTCAAACTACTGCACAATTGCACTCATCTCACACGCTAGTAAAGTAATGTTCAAAATTCTCTAAGCGAGGTTTCAGCAATACATGAACCGTGAACTTCCAGATGTTCAAGCTGGTTTTAGAAAAGGCAGAGGAACTAGAGATCAAATTGCCAACATCTGCTGGATCATCAAAAAAGCAAGCGAGTTCCAGAAAAACATCTATTTCTGCTATATTGGCTACGCCAAAGCCTTTGACTGTGTGGATCACAATAAACTGGAAAATTCTGAAAGAGATGGGAATACCAGACCATCTGACCTGTCTCTTGAGAAACCTGTATGCAGGACAGGATGCGACATAGAACAACAGACTGCTTCCAAATAGGAAAAGGAGTACGTCAAGGCTGTATATTGTCACTCTGCTTATTTAACTTATATGCAGAGTGCATCATGAGAAATGCTGGGCTGGAAGAAACACAAGCTGGAATCAAGATTGCTGGGAGAAGTATCAATAACCTCAGATATGCAGATGACACCACCCTTATGGCAGAAAGTGAAGAAGAACTAAAGAGCCTCTTGATGAAGGTGAAAGAGGAGAGTGAAAAAGTTGGCTTAAAGCTCAATATTTAGAAAACTAAGGTCATGGCATCTGGTCCCATCACTTCATGGGAAATAGATGGGGAAACAGTGTCAGACTTTATTTTTTGGGGCTCCAAAATCACTGCTGATGTTGATTGCAGCCATGAAATTAAAAGCAATGCTTACTCCTTGGAAGGAAAGTTATGACCAACCTAGATAGCATATTGAAAAGCAGAGACATTACTTTGCCCACAAAGGTCCGTCTAGTCAAGGCTATGGTTTTTCCAGTAGTCATGTATGTATGTGAGAGTTGGACTGTGAAGAAAGCTGAGCACTGAAGAATGGATGCTTTTGAACTGTGGTGTTAGAGAAGACTCTTGAGAGTCCCTTGGACTGCAAGAAGATCCAGCCAGTCCATCCTAATGGAGATCAGTCCTGGGTGTTCTTTGGAAGGACTGATGTTGAAGCTGAAACTCCAATACTTTGGCCACCTCATGCGAAGAGCTGACTCATTGGAAAAGACCCTAATGCTGGGAAGGATTGGGGTCAGAAGGAGAAGGGGACAAAAGAGGATGAGATGGTTGGATGGCATCACCGTCTCAACGAACATGGGTTTGGGTGGACTCCGGGAGTTGGTGATGGACAGGGAGGCCTGGTGTACTGCAGTTCATGGGGTGGCAAAGAGTCGGACACTACTGAGCAACTGAACTGAATTGAACTCTCTGGGAAAGCTAATCAGGCTAATATTATTAAAACACTGGAGATAATTAAATTATATTGTGCTGTGCTAATCTGCTTCAGTCATGTCTGACTCTGTGTGACCCTATGGACTATAGCCTGCCAGGCTCTCCTCTTTCCATTCGATTCTCCATCAAGAAACCTGGAGTGGGTTGCCATTTCCTTCTCCAGGGGATCTTCCCGACTCAGGGATCGCATCATGGTCTCCTGCATTAAAGGCAGATTCTTTACCATCTTAGCCACTAAGGGAAGCTTATCAATTTATATTTCCATTCAGTTCAGTTGCTCAGTCGTGTCTGACTCTCTGCGACTCCATGGACTGCAGCCCTACAGACTTCTCTGTCCATAAAGACTTCAAATACTGACTACGTTACCCAAGCATACAAAATGTTTGAGGTAAAAGAGAGAAAGTAACAATTGTTAAAGGTCTAAAAACAGAAAGTTGGGCTAATGGAGGAATGGAGGGAAGGGTGAAACCTGCTAGAAGTCTGGCTGCTACTGTGCCAACTTCCCAGAGAGATTTCAGGCTAAGACAACGATGATATTCAGGCATGTGGCCAAGATTTCATCTGCATCCTTTTTGACACCTGTAGCTTGCCCACATTTAAGAGAAATGTTCTGAGCCTGGAGGAGCCTCCACTGGGATCAGGACCACCAGTAGGTGAGAGCTCCCACCCTGCCAGCTGCCCCGCACTTTCCACTATTTGCCGTCAGGCTGGCAACCAACAGGAATGGCTGGCCACAGGGCCTGGCTGGAAACTTAACTGGCCACATGCTCACTGCCCTGACTCTGAAGCTGCTGGTGCCCAAAGAGAAGTTCCAGCTTTTGCTTGCTAACTTCGCTTTCTAGTGAGGATTTCATCCAGTATTTCACCAGAGGCACAGAAAGCAGCAGGAAGAGCAACTGGCTGGGCTCAGCTGAGAGCAATTGTTGCCCTTTACCTCCTGGCAGTCAGGTTGACAGAACAGAGAGAAGCAGGGAGCAACAAAAGAAGGTAAGTTCTCAAAGATCCACAAGAGGCAGGGCACAGTCAGGCCAGATGACCCAAGAGTCAAGGTCTGAAGGCAGGACTGCAGGCTTGCTGGTAGGTGGGGCAACTGGACAGGGCATCTTGACCTGAGATGACAGGGGGCAAACAGTGAGGTATGAGATAGTTATCAAGCTATTTGTACACCAAAGAGCATGGGACAGAGAACTACAACAGGATCCTGAAGTGGTAAACATAAAAGCGGGCCTTAAATTTAATGACCCTCCTCCTTGGTTTAAACAACAAAAAAATTAAACTGGTCTGTGGCCCACATCACTGAAAAATTCCTCTTTTATATTTATTTGTAAACTTCACTAAAGGGGAGAACCTAGCCTCCCATTTCTTTGAACTGAGTCTAAAAGTTCAGGTATTTGAGAAGGGATTAAAGAGAAAGATACGGGCCTGATGGTTTATAAGAGAAACTGAAGGAGACTAAGAGTCAAGGGACATTTGCCCTATAGATAAAGACCAGAAACCCTGATCGATGCTTCAAGAATTTGGAAGCTGCAATAGGTTTTCTTTAATATCAAGATCTCAGATTGGAGTATGGCTTAAATTTGGATGTTTTAAAAAAACACTTTGTTAGTTATAAAGCACTTATAAAGATAAATTGGAAGCTAAGTTTAAACAACAATGGAAACTTTCACTGAGGTATAGGGTAGTCTAATCAGTGTAATGGGTCATGTGAAAATCAGAGAGGACAAGCTCCATTATGGGTAACTGTTTTATATTTCATAACACATGCAATTTATGATAAATCACAACTATATTTTATAGGCTATATGCATATCGTATATAGAAGTGACCCTCATATAAAATCACTGTGCACACTAAGTACATTTACTGCCCTTTTATGGAACTTAAAACATGATATAAAACTTTTTTACTTTACTTTTCTACATTGTTGGTCAGAGACTTATTGAATGCAACTATCTACAGAATTCTTTGTTACTCTTTGTTTACGGTTATTTTCCAACAATGTGTGCATAAATACTACTCACCGTACCCCTTTTAAGAACAGGATAGAATTTTTATTTAGAAGAATTCTATGTTAGTGAGATTTTACTCCAAATTATACTGATTAAGAAACATTTGTACTTATTTAGGTTGATTAGGATATTACCTTTTAGACTCCAGAAGTTACAGTTGTTACAAACTGCAAATTGTTTCAAAACAAACTTAAAAAATAATTTTAATAAAGAGTACAATGCAGGCAACAAAAGCAAAATTAGACAAGTGAAGCTGTATCAACCAAAATACTTTTAACTTTATTGAGGATTTTAATGGCTAAGTCAAAAACTCTTTTGGTTTATGTCACATTGCACTTGAAAATGTGTAGGTTATTTTCAAATATCCTTTAATATTGACTTCTAACATAATTCTATAGTGATTAAGAGAACAGACTCTATATGATTTAAATACCTTCAGACCATGAAATTTTTACACCTTGTTTTATGTCCTTGGATATGTACTAGTGTCTCCTGGTTTATGGTGTATGGGAACTTGAACAGAATTTGTAACCTACTCTTGTGTGAAAACTGTATAAATCTTAATTATGTTGAATTGGTCCACAGTGCTTCTCAGGTGTACTATAGCCTTTTACTTTTCTGTCTATTTATTCTATTAATTTTTGAGAGTTTGATATTAAAACTCTTAATTTATTTACTTAAAATAAATGTAATATATAGTAAACTATATGTAATTTTGTGGCAAGTCTCCTGTAAACGTATTATCAGACTTTAATAATTTGAAAAATTTTAAAAAAGAAAAAGTAAAGAAAAGATTCTGTATACATCCAATGGAATATTATTTCACCTTTAAAAAGGCAACCTTAACTTACATAACAACATGGATGAACCTGGAGGACATAATGCTAAGTGAAAAATGCTTATCTCAGAAAGATGAAAATGGCTGGATTCTACTATAATAAGTATCTAAAATAGTCTAACTTAAGGAAAGAATAAATGGTGATTACCAGGATTGGGAGGAGGGGAAAATGGGAGTTTCTAATTATCACATATAAAATTTCAATTATGCAAAATGAATTGGTTCTAGGAATCCAATTTATAACATTGTACCTACAGATCACTCACTCACTCATGCTCAGTCGTGTCCAACTCTTTGTGAACCCATATACTGTAGCCTGCCAAACTCTCTGTCCATGGAATTTTCCAGGCAAGAATACTGGAGTGGGTTGCCATTTCCTACTCCAAGGGATCTTCACGACCCAGGGATTGAACCCAGGTCTCCCCCATTGCAGGCAGATTCTTTACCATAATCATGGTGTACTGGTCACTTAAAATTCTGTTCAAAGCAGGTATCATGTTAAATGTTCTTACCACTATTGAAAAAAAGAGATACATGGAAATTCTATCATACTTTTGTGAATTTTCTATGACTTTCAAAGTATTTTAAAACAAGGTTTTAAACTGAAAAAAAAAATGCCCCAAACAACATATTATGAATAAATATAATAGAAATGACAAATATATTGCCTGATTCATTAGCTGGCTCAGTGTATGGAAATCAGCTTCTCTCTGTATTCAGCAGAGCTCCAATTAGAGAAAGCTTAAGTTACAGCAAGGAGTATTTTTATGAGGACAGATGGAATTGAACTTAGGATACCTTACTGAGGGAAAAAGCAAAAATTTCTGACTACCAAAAAACGGTATGAATTCCCATTTGTCAGTGCCAGTCTAGAACTTGAATGAGAGAGAACACTGGAAGGGAAAATAAAATGTTAGAGTATTGTTTTCTTTCCACTGAGAACTCTAATTGTTGCAGTTTGTTGTTGACTGAGACTTGCTACAGAACTCATAGGACGTGAAGTAGCCTGGACCATTCCTGCCTCGGTGAGGGGGCATGGCCTTCTCTGATTTGCAGGCATCAATGATTACACAGGAATCTATCTTCCACGCTTAAGATTTCTCTTCACCTCATTGATTCCACTATTTCAGGAGGAATGTCTTATTAATAAGCTGAAAAGGACAGTTTTGCTGTCCATGAAAAAGAGCACAAATTGCTTTAGGTTTACAATATAATCTAAGCTTTATGTATGTTTCTATCTTTCTTTTTTTTTTTGGTGCTATAACTCTCAAAACTACATAATTGGGATAGGTATGGTTGGGATGAAGCACCAGCTAGAATCAAAGATTGCTGAGAGGAATATCAATAACCTCACATATGCAGATGACACCACCTTTATGGCAGAAAGTGAAGAACTAAAGAGCCTCTTGATGAAAATGAAAGAAGAGAGTGAAAAAGTTGGCTTAAAACTCAACATTCAGAAAACTAAGATCATGGCATATGGTCCCATCACTTCACGGCAAATAGATGGGGAAACAATGGAAACAGTGACAGACTTTATTTTTTTGGGCTCGAAAATCACTGCAGATGGTGACTGCAGCCATGAAATTAAAAGATGTTTGCTCCTTGGAAGAAAAGCTATCACCAACCTAGACAGCATATTAAAATGCAGAGACATTACTTTGCCAACAAAGGTCCATCTAGTCAAAGCTATGGTTTTTCCAGTAGTCATGTATGGATGTGAGAGTTGGACTGTAAAAAAAGCTAAGCATCAAAGAATTGATACTTTTGAATTGTGGTGCTGGAGAAGACTCTTGAGAGTCCCTTGGACTGCAAGGAGATCCAACCAGTCCATCCTAAAGATAACAGTTCTGAATATTCGTTGGAAGGACTGATGCTGAAGCTGAAACTGCAATACTTTGGCCACCTGATGCGAAGAACTGAGTCATTTGAAAAGATCCTGATGCTGGGAAAGATTGAAGGCAGGAGGAGAAGGGGATGACAGAGGCTGAGATGGTTGGATGGCATCACTGACTAGATGGACATGAGTTTGAGTAAGCTCCGGGAGATGGTGATGGACAGGGAAGCCTAGCATGCTGCAGTCCATGGGGTTGCAAAGAGTCAGACACAACTAAGTTACTGAACTGAACTGAACTGAATGGTGAGGAGAGAATCTATCTGAAAGGTTTTTGAGGGTAGGAAAATTGTTTTTACTTATATCTCTCATCTGGCGATGCCAGAAACGTGGAAACAGTCAATACATGTTCAACAATAGTGAGTAAGTATAAAGAAGGAAGATGTCAGATGGTCCCTGAAAGGACCTAGCCAAAGTCCCAACCTTTATGTATGCCCATCCTGGCACACTACTTAAGAACAGGCTCCCTTCCTAGGCAACACACAGAACTTGCACAGTTTATGATCCACAATATTGGGACAAAAAAAAAACATACACAGTACATTAGTCAGTAGATATATACCACAACAGATTAATAATCTGTCAAAGTCAATGATTTGTTGGTTAATGTTCTTTTAACCGATTTCTCTATAATGTAAAGGGTTATTGATTTGGAGTAAACACCCTGCTGCTGCTGCTGCTGCTGCTAAGTTGCTTCAGTCGTGTCCGACTCTGTGCGACCCCATAGATGGCAGCCCACCAGGCTCCGCTGTCACTGGGATTCTCCAGGCAAGAACACTGGAGTGGGTTGCCATTTCCTTCTCCAATGCATCAAAGTGAAAAGTGAAAGTGAAGTCGCTCAGTCGTGTCCGACTCTTAGCGACCCCATGGACTGTAGCCTACCAGGCTCCTCCATCCATGGGATTTTCCAGGCGAGAGTACTGGAGTGGGGTGCCACTGCCTTCTCCAAAACACCCTAGGGAAGAGAAATTATTAAATAGATGTACGAGGAGAATCAGAGACTGGCATCTCCTCTTTCCTAGATCAGAGCAGTTGGAAATTCTACTGTTTTTACTTTATCCTGAAGCAGTAACTTCCTACCATGAAATATTTGATAGTTTAATTAATATACTTTTCAAGGTTTACTAGCATAACTCAGATGTTACTTAGTGATAGAAGAAAATTACTCAGGTAATAAAAATTCATCCATGGTCAAACTAGTGTTTTCGATGGTTAAGCTGACTTCAGAAGTGTCAGATTAAAAAAAAAACAACAACAAGTACCATGATGAAAACATTAAAGGGACATGGGACGTGAGGAGAGACAACAAAGGGTCCAAGTGGAGTAAAGCAGAACCTTGGTAATATTGGAATACTTTAACCTGCCCAATTATAATAAACTAAGCTTTTTAGATATGAGGACACTTGCTAATTCTGTTTGATTGTTGAATTCTGTTGAGGCAATGCTTTCCTTTGTGTCTATGCAAAATTTTATAGTTTTCCTGATGTTCTTTGGCATGGATATTTTTTCTCTTCCCCCTCTTTTTAAATTAGAAATCATGCCATCCTCCATGACCAGTGATGTAGAAACATTAAAGATGCTGGAATTTGTTCCTACTTTGCCACAGGAGAAGAAGGCAACGCTATCTGAGAGGCAGCCATCATTGAGAGAGCAACTACATTCTGCATTAAAGGATTCAAATCTTAACTCTGAAGAATTTAAAAATGAAGCAGAAGACAACAGAGGTTCAGAATTAGAAAACTCAGGCTCAGAGAGACATTCTCGAAAAAAGAGACGGTTAGCCCTGGCTAAGAAATATTGCTATGATGTTGTACCAAAAAAGACATAGTTCAATTGTGCTGAAGTGAAGCTGTGTATTTCATCTAATCTTCACAAGTATTCTCGATGACACATTCACCAATGCCTCTGTCACCCTACTGATTATTAAAATATGAGAAATTATTTTTAGTGTTTATGTTTTCATTTGATGTGTAAGAAAGTGTCCCACGCATTTTTATAGTTTCTGCTAATAATACTTATGTGAGAAAGTAGTTTATTAGTGATAATAATTGTTATTCCTTTTTGAATGGTGGTAATTTAAAAAGCTCAACATTCAGAAAACTAAGATCATGGCATCTGGTCCTGTCACTTCATGGGAAATAGATGGGGAAACAGTGGAAACAGTGTCAGACTTTATTTTTTGGGGCCCCAAAATCACTGCTGATGGTGACTGCAGCCATGAAATTAAAAGATGCTTACTCCTTGGAAGGAAGGTTATGGCCAACCTAGATAGCATATTTAAAAGCAGAAACATTACTTTGCCAACAAAAGTCTGTCTAGTCAAGGCTATGGTTTTTCCAGTGGTCATGTATGGATGTGAGAGTTGGACGGTGCAGAAAGCTGAGTGCCGAAGAATTTATGCTTTTGAACTGTGGTGTTGGAGAAGACTCTTGAGAGTCCCTTGGACTGCAAGGAGATCCAACCAGTCCATCTTAAAGGAGATCAGTCCTGGGTGTTCATTGGAAGGACTGATGTTGAAGCTGAAACTCCAATACTTTGGCCACCTGATGCGAAGAGTTGACTCATTGGAAAAGACCCTGATGCTGGGAGAGATTGAGGGCAGGAGGAGAAGGGGACGACAGAGGGTGAGATGGCTGGATGGCATCACTGACTCGATGGACATGGGTTTGGGTAGACTCCGGGAGTTGGTGATGGACAGAGAGGTCTGGCATGCTGCAATTCATGGGGTCGCAAAGAGCTGGACACGACTGAGCGACTGAACTGAACTGAACTGAATTTAAAGTAACAAAAACTCAAAGAAAATAGAAACAGAAATAGATCATTTAGTAAATGGCTATATCTTGCATAAGTGAGAATGGAAAAAATTTCAAAAATAAGTCTGGTTTTGAAATTTGTATCTGATAAATTATAATCTGTCACCATTTCTCCTCCAAACCTAATGCCCAAATGTTCTGTCACTATTTAATATAAAATAAATTATTTTAATAGCCAATAAACAAATAGAAATTTAAAAATAACTTTACACATTGCCTAAGGCCAGGTACACGTTGCTGCTGCTGCTAAGTTGCTTCAGTCTTGTCTGACTCTGTGCAACCCCATAGACTGCAGCCCACCAGGCTCCCCTGTCCCTGGGATTCTCCAGGCAAGAACACTGGAGTGGGTTGCCATTTCCTTCTCCAATGCATGAAAGTGAAAAGTGAAAGCGAAGATGCTCAGTCATATCCGACTCTTAGCGACCCCATGGGCTGCAGCCTACCAGGCTCCTCCGTCCATGGGATTTTCCAGGCAAGAGTACTGGAGTGGGTTGCCATTGCCCTCTCCAAAGGCCAGATACATAAAATGGACCAAAACACTTTTGACAGTAACTCTTAGATCAAATAGGCAGAGTCACAAGATTTCAACTTTTATAGTAGATTTTAAAATATTTTTGTGTCTTACTGAGCTATTAATTGCACAGAATCAGATTGGACTCCAAGTCAATTTAATTCAGTTCAAGCTATATAAACTCAAGTATTTTTCAAACTAGGGTTTCTATATGAACTCTCCTGTCTAAAATACTAAAAAGTAAATTATAATCTTTAAGGAGAAAAACAAGCATACATACAAAAGATAATAAACATTTCAGTGTCATATATTGCAGAAAAACTGGTTTAGCAAGGAAACAAACTTTTTTGTTTGCTATTTAAGCATTTAGAAACCATTTATGTAACAAAATAATTGTAACATGCTATGAAACCTTGTTGGTATAGTAACAAAGTTATCATTTTAGTATTCAGTCAGTTTCTTTATGGAGAAGGCAATGGCACCCCACTCCAGTACTCTTGCCTGGAAAATCCCATGGACAGAGGAGCCTGGTAGGCTACAGTCCATGGGGTCGCTAAGAGTCGGACACGACTGAGCGACTTCACTTTCACTTTTCACTTTCATGCATTGGAGAAGGAAATGGCAACCCACTCCAGTGTTCTTGCCTGGTGAATCCCAAGGACGGCTGAGCCTAGTGGGCTGCCGTTTATGGAGTCGCAGAGAGTCAGACACGACTGAAGCGACTTAGCAGCAGCAGCAGCAGTTTCTTTAATTTATATACACTCAAATGTTTAGGCAGCATTTATAGAAAAAAATGCACTTAAGTAGTAATTTAACCTCCATCATCTGTCTGTAAGAAGAATTTAAAAGGATTAAAACAGCAACTCCCATATTTCAAATTCCCATACATAATTAACCATCCTCAGGCCTCCAACCAAGGCCACCTGGGAAAACTTCATAAAAGGCTGAAGAACCTCAGAAGCCATAAGCCCCCTTGGACAAAGCCAAGAAGAGTGCTGTCTGAAATGGAAAATCCAACAGAGGAGAAGAACAGTGACCAAGAAACCCACAGACCAGACAGGAAAAAGAGACATTCCCCACACACAAGAGGCATCTCCCCAAACTATGCCCTGGCCCATGTTCCTGAGTTGCTGCTCCACAAAAACCCTGGAGTCAGGGTTCCTAGGCCAAGAATCTGTATTCACCACCTCTGATGATATCACTTTTTAAGCGCTACAAAGAGTCTGTGGTTAATCATCTACTATAAATAATAAGATAATCAGTTAACATCTTTAAGATATCTAATTCTTGAGCTGTTAAAGTACTCCTAAAATTATCATGAGAAGCTGATGACAGTATGTTCACTTTATTTCTCATGTAAAAAATTTACTCTCTTCATATATATGTATCAGGTAGGATTGTGTTGTCTGTAAATAACAGAAAGCCCTACAACAGTGGCTGGCTTCAAAGAAGACTGTGGAGTAAACATCCGACCCTGAATGATGCCAGCAGGCTCCTCCGACTTTTCCAGTCAGCTCTGCTTAAAATATAGGCCTTCCTCCTTATGCTCTTCTCCTCATGAGACCAAGATGGCTGCTGCACCTCCAGATCTCAGAGTACATTTTAGAACAGAAAACTTCGTGCCAGGGTTAGAAAAGCAAAGGCTTTGCCAGAAACCTCCGCATGTGTGCTTATCTCACATTGGCCAGACCGTGTCACACAGATACTACTACCTGCAAGTTCAGTTCAGTTCAGTCGCTCAGCCGTGTCCGACTCTTTGCGACCCCATGAATTGCAGCACACCAGGCCTCTCTGTCCATCACCAAATCCCGGAGTCTACCGAAACCCATGTCCATCAAGTCGGTGATGCCATCCAATCATCTCATCCTCTGTCATCCCCTTCTCCTCCCGCCCCCAATCCTACCCAGCATTAGGGTCTTTTCCAATGAGTCAACCCTTCACATGAGGTGCCCAAAGTATTGGAGTTTCAGCTTCAACATCAGACATTCCAATGAACACCCAGGATTGATCTCTTTTAGGATGGATTGATTGGATCTCCTTGCAGTCCAAGGGACTCTCAAGAGTCTTCTCCAACACCACAGTTCAAAAGCATCAGTTCTTCGGCGCTCAGCTTTCTTCACCGTCCAACTCTCACATCCATACATGACCACTGGAAAAACCATAGCCTTGACTAGACGGACTTTTGTTGGCAAAGTAATGTCTCTGCTTTTAAATATGCTATCTAGGTTCGCCATAACCTTCCTTCCAAGGAGTTCAGTTCAGTTCAGTTCAGTTCAGTCGCTCAGTCGTGTCCGACTCTCTGCGACCCCATGAACTGCAGCACGCCAGGCCTCTCTGTCCATCACCAACTCCCGGAGTTTACCCAAACCCATGTTCATCGAGTCGGTGATGCCATCCAACCATCTCATCCTCTGTCATCCCCTTCTCCTCCTGCCCCCAATCCTACCCAGCATTAGGGTCTTTTCCAATGAGTCAACCCTTCGCATGAGGTGGCCAAAGTATTGGAGCTTCAGCTTCAACATCAGACCTTCCAATGAACACCCAGGATTGATCTCTTTTAGGATGGATTGCTTGGATCTCCTTGCAGTCCAAGGGACTCTCAAGAGTCTTCTCCAACACCACAGTTCAAAAGCATCAATTCTGCGGCGCTCAGCTTTCTTCACCGTCCAACTCTCACATCCATACATGACCACTGGAAAAACCATAGCCTTGACTAGACGGACTTTTGTTGGCAAAGTAATGTCTCTGCTTTTAAACATGCTATCTAGGTTGGCCATAACCTTCCTTCCAAAGAGTAAGCGTCTTTTAATTTCATGGCTGCAATCACCATCAGCAGTGATTTTGGAGCCCAAAAAAATAAAGTCTGACACTGTTTCCACTGTTTCCCCATCTATTTCCCATGAAGTGATGGGACCAGATGCCATGATCTTAGTTTTCTGAACGTTGAGCTTTAAGCCAACTTTTTCACTCTCCTCTTTCACCTTCATCAAGAGGCTCTTTAGTTCTTCTTCACTTTCTGCCATAAGGGTGGTGTCATCCGCTTATCTGAGGTTATTGATATTCCTCCTGGCAATCTTGATTCCAGCTTGTGTTTCTTCCAGCCCAGCATTTCTCATGATGTACTCTGCATATAAGTTAAATAAGCGGGGTGACAATATACAGCCTTGACGTACTCCTTTTCCTATTTGGAACCAGTCTGTTGTTCCATGTCCAGTTCTAACTGTTGCTTCCTGACCTGCATACAGGTTTCTCAAGAGACAGGTCAGATGGTCTGGTATTCCCATCTCTTTCAGAATTTTCCACAGTTTATCGTGATCCACACAGTCAAAGGCTTTGGCATAGTCAATAAAGCAGAAATAGATGTTTTTCTGGAACTCTCTTGCTTTTTCGATGATCCAGCGGATATTGGCAATTTGATCTCTGGTTACTCTACCTTTTCTAAAACCAGCTTAAACATCTGGAAGTTCATGGTTCACGTATTGCTGAAGCCTGGCTTGGAGAATTTTGAGCATTACTTTACTAGCATGTGAGGTGAGTGCATTTGTGCGGTAGTTTGAGCATTCTTTGGCATTGCCTTTCTTTGGGATTGGAACGAAGACTGACCTCTTCCAGTCCTGTGGCCACTGCTGAGTTTTCCAAATTTGCTGGCATATCGAGTGCAGCACTTTCACAGCATCACCTTTGAGGATTTGAAATAGCTCAACTGGAATTCCATCACCTCCACTAGCTTTGTTCGTAGTGACGCTTTCTAAGACCCACTTGACTTCACATTCCAGGATGTCTGGCTCTAGGTGAGTGATCACACCATTGTGATTATCTGGGTTGTGAAGATCTTTTTTGTACAGTTCTTCTGTGTATTCTTGCCACCTCTCCTTAATATCTTTTGCTTCTGCTAGGTCCATACCATTCCTGTCCTTTATCAAGCCCATCTTTGCATGAACTGTTCCTTTGGTATCTCTAATTTTCTTGAAGAGATCTCTAGTCTTTCCCAATCTGTTGTTTTCCTCTATTTCTTTGCACTGATCGCTGAGGAAGGCTTTCTTATCTCTCCTTGCTATTCTTTGGAACTCTGCATTCAGATGGGAATATCTTTCCTTTTCTCCTTTGCTTTTCGCTTCTCTTCTCTTCCAAGCTATCTGTAAGGCCTCCTCAGACAGCCAGTTTGCTTTTTTGCATTTCTTTTCCATGGGGATTTTCTTGATCCCTGTCTCCCGTACAATGTCACGAACCTCTGTCCATAGTTCATCAGGCACTCTGTCTATCAGGTCTAGTCCCTTAAGTCTATTTGTCACTTCCACTGTATACTCATAAGGGATTTGATCTAGGTCATACCTGAATGGATTAGTGATTTTCCCTACTTTCTTCAATTTAAGTCTGAATTTGGCAATAAGCAGTTCATGATCCGAGCCACAGTCTGCTCCCGGTCTTGTTTTTGCTGACTGTATAGAGCTTCTCCATCTTTGGCTGCAAAGAATATAATCAGTCTGATTTCGGTGTTGACCATCTGGTGATGTCCACGTGTAGAGTCCTCTCTTGTGCTGTTGGAATAGGGTGTTTGCTATTACCAGTGCGTTCTCGTGGCAAAACTCTATTAGCCTTTGCCCTGCTTCATTCTGTATTCCAAGGCCAAACTTGCCTGTTATGCCAGGTGTTTCCTGACTTCCTACTTTTGCATTCCAGTCCCCTATAATGAAAAGGACATCTTTTTTGGGTGTTAGTCCTAAAAGGTCTTGTAGGTCTTCATAGAATCGTTCAACTTCAGCTTCTTCAGCATTACTGGTTGGGGCATAGATTTGGATTACCGTGATATTGAATGGTTTGCCTTGGAAACGAACAGAGATCATTCTATCATTTTTGAGATTGCATCCAAGTACTGCATTTCGGACTCTTTTGTTGACCATGATGGCTACTCCATTTCTTCTAAGGGAATCTTGCCCACAGTAGTAGATATAATGGTCATCTGAGTTAAATTCACCCATTCCAGTCCATCTTAGTTCGCTGATTCCTAGAATGTCGACGTTCATTCTTGCCATCTCCCGTTTGACCACTTCCAATTTGCCTTTATTCATGGACCTAACATTCCAGGTTCCTATGCAATATTGCTCTTTACAGCATCAGACTTTGCGTCTGTCACCAGTCACATCCACAGTTGGGTATCGTTTTTGCTTTGGTTCCATCCCATCATTCTTTCTGGAGTTATTTCTCCACTGATCTCCATTAGTATATTGGGCACCTACTGACCTGGGGAATTCATCTTTCATTGCCCTATCTTTTTGCCTTTTCATACTGTTCGTGGTGTTCTCAAGGCAAGAATACTGAAGTGGTTTGCCATGCCCTTCTCCAGAGGACCACAATCTGTCAGACCTCTCCACCATGACCCATCCGTCTTGGGTGGCCCCACACTACCTGCAGGAGGCACTGGGAAATCATTTCTACCACTTAGAGAGTAGAGAATTGAGGTACGCAAGGGAGAAGTATCTGAAAGGAGATTGGGTCAGTCAACCTATAGCTTTGCTTATACTTGCTACTTTTGTACCTACAATGTCTGTTTCAAATACATTAATCTTTATGTATTAATCTTCACCATTAAGATGAACTCTAGCTGGAGTTGGATCCAAATGATATGGGAAAAAGAAAGACATCTTTGGAATCCAGTAGACATGGGAATGCTCCAGCACTTACCAGCAATATGCACGGGCACACTGAATTTTTGTCGTTAAAAGTAGTCTTTCTGTGTTTTGATTAAAATGTCTACTTTAATTTCTGAATTAACAGACATTATTTTTTACTGAAATAGAGTTGCTAAACAACATGATATGTCACAGGTGTACAATATAGTGATTTTCAATTTTAATGTGTAATGCTCCATTTATACTTAATACAAAATATTGACTATATTCCCTGTGTTGAATAATATTTCTGTGGAATTTTTATTTTATGATTAAAAATTTATATCTCTTACTCCTCTACCTCTACAGTACACCTACACACTTTCCTTTCCCCACTGGTAACCACTAGCTTGTTCTCTGTATCTGTGAGGCTGCTTCTTTTTCCTTGATTTCCTGTGTTTTTATATTCTACATAGGAATGCTATCATACAGTATTTGTATTTCTCTTATTTCACTTAGCATAATGCCTTCTAAGTCCACCCATTCTGCTGCAAATGGCAAAATTTCATTCTTTTTGTTAAGGCAGATTACTATTTCTTGGGGGTGTGTGTGTGTGTATCACATCTTCTTTATCTATTTATCTGTTGTTGGACACATTTGTTTCCATATTATGACAATTGTAAATAACACTATGAGCATTGGAGTACAAGTATCTTTTAGAATTAGTGGGTTTTTTTTTTTTTTTCCCAGATATGTACCCAGGAGTGGAATTACTGGGTAATATGGTAGCTCTAGTTTTACTTTTTTGTGAAACTTCCATACTTTTTCACACTGGTGCACTAATTTACGTTCTTACCAACAGTGCTGAGACATCATCAATCTAAATAACATTATACTTACTAAGGAGACTGAATCAATAATGAAGTACCTACCAAGAAAGAAAAACCTGAGACAAGATAGTTTCATGGGAGAATTCTACCAAATGTTTTAAAGAAGAATTAAAACCAATCAATCTCAAACTCATACAAAAAAATTGAAGAATTAAAACACTTCCTACCTCATTCCCAGGACCAAAATTATGTAATACCAAAGCCAGATAAAGACACTACATAGGAAACTACAGGCCAATATCCTTTACTGATGCCAAAATCCTTAATAAAAAACAGCAAATTGAATTCAACTGGATATTAAAAGGATGATACACAGTGACTAAGTGAAATTTATTCCTGAATGCATGGATAGTTCAACATAAGAAAATCAATGAATGTCTTACACTACATTAACAGAACGATGGGATCAAAAACATGTAATAAAAGCATGACAGCAGGGGAAGGTGAGGGTGAGACAAATTGAGAAAGTAGCATTGACATGTGTAAAATAGACTACCATGTGTAAAACAGATAGCTAGTGGGAAGCTGCTATATAACACAGGGAGCCCAGCCTGATGCTCTGTGACAACCCAAGAGGGGTGGGGTGGGGGGGTGGGGTAGTAGTATGTGAGGGAGGCTCAAGAGGGAGGGGATATATATGTATGTGCTAAATATATATATATAGAGAGAGAAAGAGTTAGAGCTGATTTGTGTTGTTCTATGGCAGAAACCAACACTACACTCTAAGACAATTATCCTCTAATTAAAAAAAAATGACGTAATTCAATACCATTTATGATTAAAAACAACCAGCAAACGAGGAATAGAAATACACTTCCTAAGCCTGATAAAGTCTATGTATGAAAAACCCACACTTAACATCATTCTCAGTGAAGGACTGAAAGCTTATTCCCTAAGAGCAGTAACAAGATATTTTATATTTATTTTAGACTAGAGAAATGATGTTAGACAAAAACCAATTTCGAGCAATTTTCTTATTTGAGTTCAACATGGGTTGTAAAGCAGTCTGAAACCGCAATTACGTTTGTACCAACCTAATAATTAACTTTTGTTGTGAAAAAAAGGTTGTAACAACAACAAAAAACCTTTTCTTAAATATGCATGATATAGAATGATTGTTGATTTCACACCTACATGTATATTCTCAATGATGCATTTACCTAGGTCCAAATCAGGCCCCACTAATTATTAGAATATAAGAAATCATTACTAGTGTTCACATTTTTCAAATGTTATGGAACAATATTGTCTTCCCACATCCTATTTTCTCTCAAAAATCAATTCTTTTCCTGCTAAAGAAGCTGTTTTAAAAAAATTCAATGGTATTATTGCATCAATTACTTTTGTATCTTATTAACTTCATAATGATTTTAAAAGCTTTATTATTTAACTGACATAAGTAGCTTTATACACACCTAACACTAGGTACATACAAAAGTAATAAAAATGTTTAATCAAGCTTGTCGATATAGACTGTGTAAACATTAAACCACAAACCTTGTAATTTTCTACTTGAGCCATAGCAGGTTTTATTTTCCCTGCTGAAATAATGTTTGAAAGCAATCAGATTCAATATAAGATACAATTAGATTTTTGTGCCCAAATGAACTCACATGTTTTTCAAGTTATAGTACTCTCATGCTTCTAAGAAATTCAAGTAAATACATTTAAGTGACATAAATGAAGTCACAAAGTGAACAGAACAAATAAATCAATGGTTTTTTTCTTAGAAAAGAACTAGATTGTTAAAAAAAAAAAACTGCAGTAAAGTTTACCATTTTAGAATTTATGGAACATTCACATAAGCAAAATAAACTGTGAAATGATATGAACATTTGTTAAAACCGTAAACCAGCATGGTATTAATAGTCAATTTCTTTAATCTATATATTGATACATAGTTAGCATTTTGTTTTTTTAGAGAAAATGTACTTATAACAAGTTAATCTCCTCCATCAAATGTCTGGAGATGAAGAATAACAGAAGATGAAAAATCATATTTCCTATATTGCAAATCCCTAGGCATAGCTAGTCATAAGCAAATCTCTGAAGTTCATCATGTTCTCCCTGAGGCCTCCTCCCAAAGAGCTCCTTGTTATTGAAGAAGCAGAGACCAACAGGATGTAACTCTTTAGGAAGAAAGTCAGTATTCTTGCCTGGAGAATCCCAGGGACAGAGGAGCCTGGTGGGGTCACACAGAGTTGGACACGACTGAAGCGACTTAGCAGCAGCAGCATGGAGAAAGTCAACATTTTTTCAAGAGTTACACTTTAATCATGAAATCTTTGTTGCTGATTTTAACACTTCCATTCATATCTCATTTTTTCCCCAGCATAGCTCATTGTCAATTCCAGAACTCCATTTACTCTGAGGTCCACTCCTCATCCCACTAGTTTTCACATCACACTTTACTAATAACACTGAAGTTTTGCCATCATCTGGTGACTCAGTTAAATTTCATCTTCTAGTACATACCAATACTCCTAGCCTATCTTTTCCTCCATTTTAAATGGAAAAGTATCCCCAAAATGTAACCCCTCAACCTGTCTGTATGTTATGACCATGGCTTTCTTAGTCCTAAAAGACTGTGTCTATGTGTAACAGGCATGAATTTGTAAGCACAGTCTATGGTGTGAAGAAATACTCAACTATTTTATTCTTAACAGATTGATATGTTTAAATTCTGTCACTGAATTGGACGAGAAGGCAATGGCAACCCACTCCAGTACTCTTGCCTGGAAAATCCCATGGACGGAGGAGCCTTGTAGGCTGCAGTCCATGGGGTCGCTAAGAGTCAGACACGACTGAGCGACTTCACTTTCACTTTTCACTTTCATGCATTAGAGAAGGAAATGGCAACCCATTCCAGTGTTCTTGCCTGGAGAATCCCAGGGATGGCGGAGCCTGGTGGGCTGCCGTCTATGGGGTCGCATAGAGTCGGACATGACTGAAGCGACTTAGCAGCAGCAGCAGCACTGAATTGGAAATCTAGCATCAGACATTATTCTAATGGAACTCCCCCAGTAAGCTGTGCTTGAAACCCAGGGTTTTAGCACCAAAGCACTAAGTCCCCAGGACCCATAGTTTCAACAGTTTCCACCATGACACCTACTATCCTAGCCTGCATGGTGTCTCCATTTAAGGTCTTACCTCTCTTGCTGGAGTCAACAGAACTTTACCAAATGTGCGTGTTTTCTGCTCAGGGTCCTGTTTCCCTAAGCATACCATATAGCCATCCCTTCTAAGACTCCCTCTCTCCATGTCACTGCCACTGACCACTGCACAGCAATAATTCTTTATTTCAGGACTCCAGGCCATCATCTTCTTTCCATTAAAAGGAAAATCTTCCCTTTCACCCCTCAATCATCTCTCCCTCTTCCTCTCCATTTCTCTCTTACTTGTCCACTGGGGACACCTGCCTAATTTTGGCCTCCCCCCGTATTTAGGGGTCATGAGAAGAGTAACTTTAAGCAACCTCTGTTTTCTGCCCTGCAAAAGTCCATCAGGAAGAAAATACTTAGGCTCTGGATACCTGGTTAAAATTTGTGGGGAGATGGTATAGGAGGTCAAAAGGAAAAAATATAGGGAAAATGTAATGTCTCAATTATTTTGCCACACTCTTTGACCTTGCACATCATCTACCTTTCCTTCCACATGGGAATCTTCCTCTGTTTCTAATATTTTTCAATAAACAAAGAAAACTGTTTTTGCATCAACTCTTCCTCTGCCAAATCAATAGAACTGTTGCTAGTTCTTCACCCCTCATTCCCTCTGGGACCCATTATGAATTGTTCCCTACCTGAATCTTAGGCTATTAAATTCCACACTGGCCTCCAATCCCAAATTTTAATCGTAATTTGCTTCTCTTTTACTTCTTTTTCACATTTCACTCCACTGATGATCCCTCTTCAGAAAATTATCTTCCCTTTTTGCTTTTATGAAATGACATCATCCTCTATAATTCTTGTTTTCTCCTTCTTTACCTCTTTTCTTGCTTCTTACCACACGAAATTCTCTCTTCTTTGCTTTGAAACTGTATGCCCTGTCCATCAGTCAGAGAGTTGATTTAATTTTATTTCTTTAACTCACAACTCTTTGCTGTTGATTTCCAAATCTGGATCTCCAGGTTTGATGTCTTAGCCTACTTCCATCCCCATGTTTCCATCTGTTTTATTACGAGAATTCCTCTTGAATACTTTATAGTTATCTAAAATTCATCATTTCTTAAGCTTTACCGGGGCTTCCCAGTAAAGAAGTGGTAAAGGTGGCACTAGTGGTAAAGAACCCATCTGCTAATGCAGGTTTGATTTCTAGGTTGGGAAGATCCCTTGGAGGGAGGGCATGGCAAACCAATCCAGCATTCCTGCCTGGAGAATCCCATGGACAGAGGACACTGGCGGGCTATAGTCTATAGGGACTCAAAGAGTCAGACACGACTGAAGCAACTTAGCATACATGCAAAGCTTTACTGTAGGATTAAATTCCCCTCATGATTCCTCAATGTCATCAGCTTTTCAGCCTCTACAACTCAAAGCCCTGGTCTTCCTGACATACAATGGCAAAAAGGCACATGATTTTCAACATTGCTCATTATTACAGAAATGCAAATCAAAACTACAAGGAGGTACCACCTCACACCATTCAGAATGGCCATCATTAAAAAAGGCTACAAAAAACAAATGCTGGCAAGGGTGTGGAGAAAAGGGAAGCTTTCTACACTATTCCACTATGGAAAACAGTATGAAGATTCTCCAGAAAAGTAGAATTATATGATCCAGAAATCCCACTCCTGGACATATATCTGGACAAAACTATAATGCAAAAAGATACCTTTACCCTTATGTTCATAGCAGCAGTATTCACAAAGGAGAAGACATGGAAACAATCTAAATGTCCATCAACAGATGAATGAATAAAGACATGGTACATATATACAATAAAATACTACTCAGACATAAAAAGGAACAAAATAATACCATTTGTAGCAACATGGATGCAACTAGAGATCATTTTACTAAGTGAAGTAAATAAGAAAGACAAATATATGTCACTTATATGTGGAATCTAAAATATGACACAGATGAACCTATCTATAAAACATAAACAAACTCACAGACATAAAAAACAGACTCATGGTTGCCAAAGTGGTTGAGGGGTGGGAAAGGAATGGAGTAGGAGTTTGGGATTAGTAGATGGAAACTATTACATATAGAACAGGTAAACAACAAGGCCTTACTGTACAGCACAGGGAATTATATTCAACATCATGAGATAAACCATAATGGAAAAGAATACAAAAAAGAATGTATATATTTTGGTATATGTATAACTGAATCAACTTGCTGTACAGCAGAAATTAACATAACATTATAAGTCAACTGTACTTCAATTTTTAAAAAATCCCTAGTATTGTTAAACTCTTCTCTCTCTCCCACATCCAGGTTACATAAAACAAGGCATCAAATCTGATGATGATTCATTTAAAAATCACTTTCACGGGTCCTTTTTGTTTATTCCTACTCCTTCCATCCTACTGCTGGGTCTTCACAATTCATCGAACCAAAATGTGGACTTGTAGTTGGTTTCTCCACTTTTGGTTTATTTCCCTCCTCATCTGTATACATTAATGTCAAGTTATTTACTTTAAGCTTCAATTTTAGCTTCCCTGGTGTCTCAGTGGGTAAAGAATTTGCATGCAATGCAGGAGCCCTGGGTTCGATCCCTGGGTTGGGAAAATCCCCTAGAGGAGGGGCATGGCAACCCACTCCAGTATTCTTGCCTGGATAAATACCATGGACAAAGGAGCCTGGTGGGCTGCAGTCCATGGGGTCTCGAAGAGTTGGACACACTGAGCAACTAAGCACAGCAGCACATACATTCAGTTTAGTTCAGTTCAGTTCAGTCGCTCAGTCGTGTCCGACTCTTTGCCACCCCATGAATCGCAGCACGCCAGGCCTCCCTGTCCATCACCAACTCCCGGAGTCCACCCAAACCCATGTCCATCAAGTCGGTGATGCCATCCAACCATCTCATCCTCTGTCGTCCCCTTCTCCTCCTGCCCCCAATCCTTCCCAGCATTAGGGGTCTTTTCCAATGAGTCAGCTCTTCGCATGAGGTGGCCAAAGTATTGGAGTTTCAGCTTCAACATCAGTCCTTCCAAAGAACACCCAGGACTGATCTCCTTTAGGATGGACTGGTTGGATCTCCTTGCAGTCCAAGGGACTCTCAAGAGTCTTCTGCAACACCACAGTTCAAAAGCATAAATTCTTCGGCACTCAGCTTGCTTCACCGTCCAACTCTCACATCCATACATGACCACTGGAAAAACCATAGCCTTGACTAGACGGACCTTTCTTGGCAAAGTAATGTCTCTGCTTTTAAATATGCTATCTAGGTTGGTCATAACCTTCCTTCCAAGGAGTAAGCATCTTTTAATTTCATGGCTGCAATCACCATCAGCAGTGATTTTGGAGCCCCCCAAAATAAAGTCTGACACTGTTTCCACTGTTTCCTCATCTATTTCCCATGAAGTGATGGGACCAGATGCCATGATCTTAGCACATACATTATCCGCTAATTATTTTATAACTTCCTGTTCCCCATAGGATAAAAAGAAAAAAATCCAAACTCCATAGTCTGAATTTTAAAGCTCCCTTTGTCCTCTAGCAATATTCCGTCTTCTACTAATCCTTAACATCACTATCATAGGTTCTTTTACCGAGGATATGCCTTGCTCACTTGTGTACATGCCTTTGCAGCTTCCATCCTCTCTTCCTGAAGTACCAGTCCCACTTTCTGACTACCTACTTTTCCATCAAAGCCTAATTAAGTTCTGTCTCCTAAATGAAGTCTTCCAAGACTACTGAGCTCATACAAGTCTCCCCCTTCTACAAATTATTTTACTTAAATTTTCCGCAATTCATTTCAACATTTAACCAATGATGTTTTTGCTCCATTAACCCACTCCATTATTCTTCCCTGGAGAATCCCAGGGACAGGGGAGCCTGGTGGGCTGCCGTCTATAGGGTCGCACAGAGTCGGACATGACTGAAGCAACTTAGCAGCAGCAGCAGCAGCATTTCAATATAATTAGAATAAGAAGTCTAAAGCTTCTGGTGCTTAAAGATACTTCACTTATTTTGTTTATAGCTCCTAAACACAAAAGACCCCTCCTCCCCACTGACTTAATGGAGAATCTTTGCTTGTAGGAATGGATCATGACTATATTGACTGCATACTATTCCTTTATGTACTAGAAGTAGAAATGATTTTAAATGAGTTTCTCATACTCTAGACAAATTAACAGTCTGGTACCTGATATATAGGAGAAGGCAATGGCACCTCACTCCAGTACTCTTGCCTGGAAAATCCCATGGACGGAGGAGCCTAGTAGGCTGCAGTCTATGGGGTCACTAGGGGTCGGACATGACTGAGCGGCTTCACTTTCACTTTTCACTTTCATGCATTGGAGAAGGAAATGGCAGCCCACTCCAGTATTCTTGCCTGGAGAATCCCAGGGACGGGGGAGCCCGGTGGGCTGCCGTCTATGGGGTCACACAGAGTCGGACACGACTGAAGCGACTTAGCAGCAGCAGTAGCAGCACCTGATATATAAAAAATGCAATACTTAAAGAACACTGAACCTATTATCTCATTTGATTATCACATTCCAACAAAGTAGAAATGGCAATAATTACACAGCTAATACTTATCATTATGTGTCAGGCATTGTATTTTCTCATTTATTATCTCGTGTGTTACTTATTACATTATGTCATATAATCCTTTAATAGCATTGTCAGAAGGCACTACTATTATTACCTACCTTCAAGCTATACCACGTGTTCTTACATTCATGACACCCGTTAAGTAAACCAGTATAAGATTTCTGGAAATTTGTATAGCTACTTAATTCTTGTGGCTGAGACCAGCTTCTAAGTGTCTTTATTACCAACAGAGTGAACTTTTAAGCCCATTCTGAGGCAATTAATGTATGTGTATATGCTTTTTTTTTTTTGGTCCAAATTATTATTTTCTCTAATTTAAGGTTTGGTCTAAAAGATTTGCTTTTATATTATAACTGGAACTCCATAGCTCAGGGGTTAGAGCACTGGTCTCATAAAAGATTTGCTTTTGTAATATCATGTACCATCATCACCAATCCCAAAGAAAGGCAATGCCAAAGAATGCTCAAACTACTGCACAACTGCACTCATCACACGCTAGTAAAGTAATGCTCAAAATTCTCCAAGCCAGGCTTCAGCAATACATGAACCGTGGACTTCCAGATGTTCAAGCTGGTTTGAGAAAAGGCAGAGGAACCAGAGATCAAATTGCCAACATCCGCTGGATCATTGAAAAAGCAAGAGAGTTCCAGAAAAACATCTACCTCTGCTTTATTGACTATGCCAAAGCCTTTGACTATGTGGATCACCATAAACTGTGGAAAATTCTGAAAGAGACGGGAATACCTGACCACCTGACCTGCCTCTTGAGAAATCTGTATGCAGTCGGGAAGCAACAGTTCGAACTGGACATGGAACAACAGACTGGGTCCAAATAGGAAAAGGAATACATCAAGGCTGTATATTGTCACCCTGCTTATTTAACTTATATGCAGAGTACATCATGAGAAATGCTGGGCTGGAGGAAGCACAAGCTGGAATCAAGATTGCTGGGAGAAATATCAATAACCTCAGATATACAGATGACACCACCCTTATGGCAGAAAGTGAAGAACTGAAGAGCCTCTTGATGAAAGTGAAAGAGGAGAGTGAAAAAGTTGGCTTAAAGCTCAACATTCAGAAAACTAAGATCATGGCATCTGGTCCCATCACTTCATGGGAAACAGATGGGGAAACAGTGGCAGACTTTATTTTGGGGGGCTCCAAAATCACTGCAGATGGTGATTGCAGCCATGAAATAAAAGACACTTACTCTTCTGAAGCAAAGTTATGACCAACCTAGATAGCACATTAAAAAGCAGAGACGTTACTTTGCCAAGAAACGTCCGTCTAGTCAAGGCTATGGTTTTTCCAGTGGTCATGTATGGATGTGAGAGTTGGACGGTGAAGCAAGCTGGGCACCAAAGAATTGATGCTTTTGAACTGTGGTGTTGGAGAAGACTCTTGAGAGTCCCTTGGACTGCAAGGAGATCCAACTAGTCCATCCTAAAGGAGATCAGTCCTGGGTGTTCATTGGAAGGACTGATGTTGAAGCTGAAACTCCAATAGTTTGGCCACTTCATTCGAAGAGCTGACTCATTGGAAAAGACCCTGATGCTGGGAAAGATTGAGAGCAGGAGGAGAAGGGGATGACAGAGGATGAGATGGATGGATGGCATCACTGACTCAGTGGACAATGGGATTGGATAGACTCTGGCAGTTGGTGATGGACAAGGAGGCCTGGCGTGCTGCGGTTTTCAGGGTCACAAAGAGTCGGACACGACTGAGCAACTGAACTGAACTGAACTGATCACCACCAAACTAGATTCATTGTTTTTGTAATATTTTTCTTTGACAAATTATGGTTATATAAAGTAGTTTAACAGCTTGTACTCCAGGGACAGACTATTTTTAATCAGCCTTCTACCCCTTACTAACTCTCTCTTTTTAGGCAAGTTTTGTCATCTAAGATGAGCTCCCTCTAGTCTATAAGCTAGAGATAATTACAATACTATTTGATATCATTACTACAGGATTAAATGGGGTAAAATGTGCACAAGCACTTAGATTACTGACATACAGTAATCACTCAACAAATGATGTACTGTTATTATTACTGTTCTTTCAAAACATATTTGAATACATATTACTTAACATATAATTGAATACATACTTTTTGTATATATTCAAGAATAGAAACTTGGTATAAATACAAGAATAAAGTGTTAACAAGACCAGCAAGACACAATTAATTGGACAGAAAGCAAAAAAGTGAATAATGGAGATATTATCTACTAGCTGTTTTATAATCAAGCAAGTATTAATTATTATTATTTTTATATTTATATATAACTTATATACAATTATATGTAATTTATATATAATTATATTTATATATAATTAGTATTAATTATTATTATTATTAATTGTACCCACATTTAATACTGTTAAGATAACAATTTTAAGGACTCAATCATGGGAATCATATTTCCCATATGAAGATATCAACACAAAATGCTAAAATAACTTGAAAACAAATATTCTAGTATAATTACTAACAATTCCATATTTTTCTTGCATAAATGGAATTTTCATTTTATAAATACTCAACTGAGCTCTTTTGGATAGCTCCAATTTTATGACAATGTTCTGGAATAAGGTAGATAGGAAAAAGTGAAAGTGAACTCATTCAGTCATATCCGACTCTTTGTGATCCTATGGACTGTAGCCCACCAAGCTCCTCTGCCCCTGGAATTCTCCACGCTAGGATACTGGAGTGGGTAGCCTGTTTCCTTCTCCAGGGGATCTTCCCAACCCAGGGATAGAATACAGGTCTCCCACATTGCACGCGGATTCTTTACTAGCTGAGCTACCAGGGAAGCACAGCTAGGACAGGATACTAACAAAAAAGTAAGTCATTCAGTAATAATAGCAACTTATTCATTCAAAATAAGTCATTTCACTAATAATTTGTTCAATTCAGTAAATTTGTTGACTCTTGATTAGTTCAGTTCAGTCACTCAGTCGTGTCCAACTCTTTGCGACAACCACCCCACCCCGGAGTTTAGTTTACTCAAACTCATGTCCATTGAGTCGACGATGCCATCCAACCACCTCATCCTCTGTCGCCCCCTTCTCCTCCCACCTTCAATCTTTCCCAGCATCAGGGTCTTCCTAATGAGTCAGTTCTTCACATCAGGTGGCCAGAGGATTGGAGTTTCAGCTTCAGTATCAGTCCTGCCTATCAATATTCAGGACCGATTTCCTTTAGGATGGACTGGTTGGATCTCCTTGCAGTCCAAGGGACTCTCAAGAGTCTTCTCCAACACCACAGTTCAAAAGCATCAATTCTTCGGTGCTCAGCTTTCTTTATAGTCCAACTCTCACATCCATACATGACCACTGGAAAAACCATAGACTTGACTAGATGGACATTTGTTGGGAAAGTAATGTCTCTGTTTTTTAATATGCTGTCTAGGTTGGTCATAGCTTTTCTCCCAAGGAGTAAGCGTCTTTTAATTTCATACCTAGTCACCATCTGCAGTGATTTTGGAGCCCCCCAAAATAAAGTCTGCCACTGTTTCCACTGTTTCTCCATCTGGCTGCCATGAAGTGATGGGACCGGATGCCATGATCTTAGTTTTCTGAATGTTGAGCTTTAAGCCAACTTTTTCACTCTCCTCTTTCACTTTCATCAAGAGGCTCTTCAGTTCTTCACTTTCTGCCATAAGGGTGGTGTCATCTGTATATCTGAGGTTATTGATATTTCTCCCAGCAATCTTGATTCCAGCTTGTGCTTCCTCCAGCCCAGCATTTCTCATGATGTACTCTGCATATAAGTTAAATAAGCAGGGTGACAATATACAGCCTTGATGTATTCCTTTTCCTATTTGGAACCAGTCTGTTGTTCCATGTCCAGTTCGAACTGTTGCTTCCTGACCTGCATACAGATTTCTCAAGAGGCAGGTCAGGTGGTCAGGTATTCCCGTCTCTTTCAGAATTTTGAACAGTTTATTGTGATCCATGTAGTCAAAGGCTTTGGCATAGTCAATAAAGCAGAAATAGATGTCTTTCTGGAACTCTCTTTCTTTTTCGATGATCCAGCAGATGTTGGCAATTCAATCTCTGGTTCCTTGCCTTTTCTAAATCCACCTTGAACATCTGGAAGTTCACGGTTCACGTACTGTTGAAGTCTGGCTTGGAGAATTTTGAGCATTACTTTACTAGCATGTGAGATGAGTGCAATTGTGCAGCAGTTTGAGCATTCTTTGTCATTGCCTTTCTTAGGGATTGGAATGAAAATTGACCTTTTCCAGTCCTGTGGCCACTGTTTTCCAAATTTGCTGGCATATTGAATGCAGCACTTTCACAGCATCATCTTCAGGATTTGAAAGAGCTCAACTGGAATTCCATCACCTCCACTAGCTTTGTTCGTAGTGATGCTTCCTAAGGCCCACTTAACTTCACATTCCAGGATGTCTGGCTCTAGGTGAGTGATCACACCATCGTCATTATCTGGGTTGTGAAGATCTTTTTTGTACAGTTCTTCTGTGTACTCTTGATAATAACAGTAGTAAGTAGTAGTTGTAATCAGGAATGTGTTCATTCATTCAATAAATGTTTATTAAGGGTCTACTTAGCAGGCATTGTCCTAAGCACTGAATAATAAATATGAAACAAAAATAATTCCAGCCTTTAATGAGCTTACAACTAGTATAAAAGATAATTACATAATTTTTTAAAAAAATTCACCACAGTACAATAAAGAATAATTATAAGTATGATCTCCTTGCAGTTAGGATATAAAGGAACAAGTAGTCAATTCTCAGGGAGTTTATTCACTTACTAAATATTATGATTATTGATATGATTAACATTTTTATTTGTTGACATTGCTATAATTGTTAACATTAAATTATTACTGAGAATTTATTATATATCACACTATTCAAGGCAAAGATGCTGCCAAAGTAAACAAAATAAACAGAAATCCCTGTCTGTGTAGAGCTTACATTTTTGCAGGAGACAGACAGAAAACGTGAAGACATAAGATATATATAGTATGTCAGTCTTTAATGAATACGTGCACACTGAAGGAGTACAAAGGAGGATGAGAATAATGGGAGCACAAATAGAATGGCAGTATAGATTTTTGTGTGGTTTGGATATATACCGTGGCTGCCCTACCAGCTCTGCCAATGGGGTAAAGAATCCTCTCACAATGCAGGAGACGTAGGAGAAGAGGGTTCAATCCCTTGGCGAGGAAGATCCCCTGGAGGAGGGCATGACAACCCACTCCATATTCTTGACTGGAGAATCCCATGGACAGAGGAACTTGGCAGGCTATATAGTTCATTGGGTCACAGAGTCTGAAGTGACTTAGCACGGACATAACACATATATTGCTTGAGAAGTTTTTTGTTGTTGTTTAGTTGTGTTCTTTAAAAAATATATATATATATATATATTTCTCAGTATAATGAAGTTTCCTCTCTCACAGGGTTTCCTTGGTGAAGTTCTGCTTAGGACTCACAGCCACTACAGTTTATACATGAATTGTTTCTTAAAGTAGGCAATGAAATTGTGCTAATCAAATTACATCAATCTTTTAAAAGATCTGACTGCCCGTTAATAAGTACTCATGGATACCACTGGAAAGTAGGGCAAAGCTGGGCGAACAGAAAACGGAGAAAAGTACACAGAGACAAAAAGGAGAAGGAGTAAAAAATAACATTGTAAAGGGAAGAGTTAAGAGTATCATTGATAATTGCTGAAGCCTCTGAGGCTTTAGTATACTGAAGTTGACTATTCCTGAGACGGCCCCGGCCTGCCCCCTTGTGGCTGGTATGACATCCTTCAGCGCCAACACAGTCTAATAAAATTGCATTTAAAATAACAAGGCAACCTATATGGATTGCGCTGTACTTCCCTGCCCCTTCCCTCTTGATGTAGCAGAATGTTGTTATTCTTAGAATACAAATCCTCTACAAATTTCTGTCACACTCTCGAAGAAAATTGTGGCCGGATAGATTTGAGTTGGTGATGGACAGGGAAGCCTGGCGTGCTGCAGTCCAAGGGGTCGCAGTCGGGACACGACTGAGCAACTGAACTGAACTGAACTGGGACCTAAAGGGGGCGTGCTCATGCCCTGCCATGCATCATCAATTTCTCCCAACAGGAAAAGACAATTGCCTACATCTCCAAGAGGACAGGGCACTATTTAAAATACAGCAGGAAAAAGAAAACTTCTCTCCGGTCCACAGATCTCAGCCAATCAGAGATTAAGCAACATAGCCAATTAGATGACTCCATACTTTGGACTCCCAGCTTCCCCAATGGATCCTTTGGTTATCACACCCGCTCCCACCTTCCCCCCTTTTCCCTACAAAAGCAAGTTCCTCTTCCTAGTTCTCTGAATTTGCATACAGTCCATCATAGTGCACATATCCTGAATTGCATTCCTCTGGCTATTCGTAAATAAATTCACCTTTGCTGGTAAAATAACTGGCTATTATTAATGATGACACTATAATTTTGCAATGGACAATCCTTTACAACCCACGGCCAAAAGAACCGATTGTCTCAAATACCCTATTTGTTCTGAAGATTGAGACTAAGGCCCATTCCCCCCCGTAGAAGTGGTAGGAATTTCCTCTGGAAGCTTTGCATCTGCCTTTAAAACGTGCACACAAGTTTTAATATATCTGACTGCTAACAATTCGTCAGGCCCTGAGGTACAACCAGAAGCAGTGTCACAAACACTGCCTTCATGAAACCTGCAAACTAGGGGAAGAAGTTATCAAACAACTGCACGAATAAATGTGAGCAAACCTACCGAGATAAATACCATGAAGAAAAGGAAAGGTTTCTTGAAGGAAGCGACGTCCCATTAGCAAGCAGGCAAAAGAGGCGGGAAACGCATTTCTCTAGAGGGAGGCTTTATCCATTAGCTACAGTCCCATATTTCATTTGATAAATCTTCCTAGTGAGGGTGGAGAGAAAAACGAACCATTTTCAGAACTAACAGCTTGCCACCTGTGGCGGCCCGAGAGCCCTGCGAAATTCGGGAGGCCTAGGCAGCGCCTCCACAGCGGCCCTCGTCGCGACTCGAAGTTCTCGCGAGGTCTGGAGACGAAGATCAGAAGGTGCGCATCTCGCCTTGAAGTTCTCGCGAGATCCGCATGTGGCGATCAGAAGGTCTCCATGTGCACATGCGCAGTTGTGTGGAACGGCAGTTAGAGCGCGTGGCGGACGTGGCTTGGGGGCCCAGGGATGCCGCGACTCCTCTACCTGTGTCTCGGGCTCTTGCTGGTTCGAGTCTCCCGTGAGCTGAACGACATTAGCAGAGCCAGGAAATTGTGCGGCCAGCATCTACTGCATGAGATAGTAAAACTCTGTGGCAATGTTAGCTGGAGTCACGTTGAGAAGGAAAAGCCTTTCACACAGCTGCTTTCCCAGGCCTCAGAAAAGGTTGAAAGCTTCATCCCTGACCGGTCAGAAAGCTCCCAAACCACTTTTCCGGTCTGGAGGAGAGCGACAAACCCAGGTAAAAATCTAAACCAAAGGCATTTTTGTTCATCTTTGTACATTTTTTATTCTCGAATTTGCTCTGCCAGCCATTGAACTTCAGGAAGTGGAATTTGTGCCTAATATACATACACAATCTCTGTGAAGCTTTTTTTTTTTTTTTAACTTCGAGGAAAGAAATGCACACATGTAAAGTCTACAAGGAGAAGGCAATGGCACCTCACTCCGGTGCTGTTGCCTGGAAAATCCCATGGACAGAGGAGCCTGGTAGGCTGCAGTCCATGGGGTCCCGAAGAATCAGACACGACTGAGCGACTTCACTTTCACTTTCATGCATTGGAGAAGGAAATGGCAACCCACTCCAGTGTTCTTGCCTGGAGAATCCCAGAGACGGCAGAGCCTGGTGGGCTGCCATCTGTGGGGTCGCACAAAATCGGACACGACTGAAGCAACTTAGCAGCAGCAGCAGCAAAGTCTACAAATTTGTATAAGACTGTTGCGGTTTCCCAACTTTCCCTTCCTGCAGTGCCCTTGTCCCCTGGCAAACTCCATTTTGTCCTTTAAAGCATAATATAGGTATTACCTTCCCTGGGAACTTGTGGTTCAGACAGTAAAGAATCTCCTGCTGTGCAGGAGCCGCAGGTTCAATCCCCGAGTGGGGAAGATCCCCTGGAGAAGGGCATGGCAACCCTCTCCAGTATTCTTGCCTGGAGAATTACATGGACAGAGGAGCCTAGCGGGCTACAGTCCATGGGGTCACAAAGAGTCAGATACGACTGAAGCTACTTGGCACGCATACACACGAATGTATGTTTTATATGAAATGCCTAGCAGAGGGCCAAGCATAGAGTATATGCTTAATGTATATTGAATTTATACAAAATGCTTTTAAGCAGTCTTTAGGAAAAACGTTTTTTGTTTTAGATCCATTCTTCTGTTTTTACATTTTGTGGCTAATGCATTTTAGTCCCAATACGTTTGCTGTTTTAAAAGAAAGTGCACTTTATTTGTAAACAGTTTTCTATAGAGTATAGTTTAAGTTACTGTCTTTTACAATAATTCAGTTGTTCTGATTTGGGCAAGTTGTGAAAGTCAAGATTTTTGAAATTGAAGCAGTAGACTATCATGTCAAAAGAGAGACCCTAATATAGATGAGTAAAACAAACTAAAACGTTGCCTAGCACTTTATGAGCACTTACTCTTTTTTATTGTTTTGAAGTATAGTAGGTTTACAATATTTTTAGTCTCTGGTGTACAACATGGTAATTCAAAATTTCTATAGATTATATTACATTTAAAGTTATAAAATATTAGCTATATTCTGATACACTTATTCTTTTTTAATGAATGAATGAATAAAATCTATAAATTATTGATGCTAAGGGAATAAAAACTTTTTTATTGACGTATAAGTTGATTTACAACGTTGTGTTAGTTTCAGATGTACAGCAAAGTGACTCTGAGTCCATCCATGTTGCTGCAAATGACATCATTTCATTCTTTTTTAATGGATGAGTAATATTCCATTGCATATATATATATATACCACATCATCTTTATCCATTTGTCTCTCAATGGACACTTAAGTTGCTTGCATGTAAATAATGCTGCTATGAACATTGGAGTGCATGTATATTTTCAAATTAGATTTTATTTTTTCCAGATATATACCCAGGAGTTGGATTGTTGGAACATATGGTAATTGTATTTTTAATTTTTAAGGACCCTCTATACTGTTCTTCATAGTGGTTGCACCAATTTACATTCCTACCAACAGCATAGGAAGATTCCCTTTTCTCCACACCCTCTCCAGCATTTATTATTTGTAAACTTTTTGATGATTGACATTCTGTGAGGTGATAGCTCATTGTAGTTTTGATTTCCATTTCTCTGTTGGTGATGTTGAGCATATTTTCATATGCCCATTGGCCATCTGTGTATCTTCTTTGGAGAAATATTTATTTAGTTCTGCCCAATTTTTGATTGTTTTTTTAATTGAGCTGTATGAGCTGTTTGTGTAATTTGGAAATTAAGTCCTTGTTAGTTGCATTATTTGAAAATATTTTCTCCCATTCTGTAGGTTGTCTTTTCATTTTGTTTATGGTTTCCTTTGCTCTGGAAAACCTTAAAAGTTCAATTAGATCTTCTTTGCTTATTTTTGGTTTTATTTCTATTGCTTTGGGAGACTTATCTAAGAAACCATTGGTATGATTTATGTCAGAATGTTTTGCCTATTCTCTCTACTAGTTTTATGGTGTTATGTCTTATATTTAAGTCTTTAAGCCATTTTTAACTTATTTTTGTGTATAGTGTAAGGGAGTGTTCTACCTTCATTGATTTACATAGGGCTATCCAGTCTCCCAACACCACTTACTGAAGAGACTGTCTTTTCTCTGCTGTATATTCTTGTCTCCCCTGTTGAAGATCAACTGACCATTGGTGTTGGGTTTATTTCTGGTCTCTCTATTCTGTTCTGTTGATCCATAAGTCTGTTTTTTGTGTCAATACCACACTTTTTTGATAGCTATAGCTTTGTAGTAGTATTGTCTGATGTCTGGAAGGGTTATGTGTTCAGTTTTGTTCTTTTTACTTAGGATTGCTTTGTCTATTCTGGGTCTTTTGTGATTCCATATAAATTTTAGGACTATTTGTCTAGTTCTGTGAAAAATTTCATGGGTCATTTGGTAGGAATTGCATTAAATCTGTATATTTCTTCAAACCCAAGAGCACAGGCTATCTTCTTATTTCTTTGAATCATCTTCAGTTTTCTTTATTAATGTTTTATAATTCTCAGGGTATAGGTCTTTCACCTCCTTGGTTAGGTTTATTCCTAGGTATTTTTTAAATGTGATTTTAAAAGGGATTTTTTTTTTTAACTTTCTGATAGTTCGTTAGTGTCAAGAAATGCAACAGATTTCTGTATGTTAATATTGTAACCTGCTACCTTGCTGAATTTATCAGTTCTAGTAGTTTTTGTGTGGAGTCTTTAGGGTTTCTATATAGAGTATCATGTAAAGACAGAAACAGTAGAAAGCATCAGACTGAATCTTGATCATTTTCTATCATCAAAACTACCTACATATAAATTCATTTTATCCTGTTCTTATAATGAAGGAATTATCTCTCACCAGACTCTCAGTTGTACTTCAGTTTAGCTGATATTCACACTTTAATGTGTAGTTGAATCACCTCGGGAATGCTGTTAATATACAGATTCTGATTCAGTAGGTCTGGGGTGGAGCCTGAGTTTACTTTTTACAAGCTCCCAGGTAATGCTGATCCTATTAGTTGGATAATGCTTTTTGAGTAACAAGGCACTAGTTCAGTTTTCTATTTCTTCTTTATTCTTTTCTCTCACAAGTGCAAGGTGGGCTTCCCCTTTTTATTTCATGCTTTGTGGGTGTTCCTCTCACATCAAATGCTGTGCTCTTATTACCTATGCCATAGTCAAAATTTTACCTTCAGACATCCAAGCTTGAGTTTGTGATTGAGAATAAGTTTGGAATCCTTTTTCTTCACCAATCAATAATAAGTCCCTGGTGACCCAGTGGCTAAGACTCCATGCTCCCAATCCAGGGGACCTGGGTTCGAACCCTGGTCAGGGAACTAGACCCCACATGCCACAACTAAGACCTGGCACAGCCAAATAAATAAAATAAATTTTTTAAGTCATCTTTAAAACTTGTAGCTGGTTAATCATTCCTTTATTTCAGGTGTTATTCACAATACCCTGAAGGAGTAAATGTCATTAATTCAATGAGGAGAGATCTGCAATGAAACAAGATTTGTATGAAATGGAAATATATCTGATCATATTTCAGAATTGTCATACTCATTAAACATGTTACTATGGGAACTGTATAAAGGACAGTTTATAAAAGTGGAAATATGTGGCAATGAAACCATGGTTTTTTAAAATATATGGAAGAAGAAAAATGAATTTAGGTTATCAATATGAATTTGTATTACATTTTAAAGAATTCTTAATCTGTAAGGAAAGATAGAATGTAATCTATTAATTTCCAGTAACTAATTTATTAATAGAAGTTGAAGAGAGGCATGTATTTCCAAAAGAGGATTCCAACATAGAATATATAATTATGCCATTTCTTTTGCATGTGAACGTTGCTGAGTAATTTTTATTTAGCTTATACAAGCAGAATATATTTCTCTGTTAGGTCAAATTATCAATAATTTTAATCTTCTGATAATTTCTTTGAGTCTGACACAGGAAATGATAGTTTGGTACACTGATATTCAAAAATGCCTTCTTCAGAGCTACTCATACATAAGTTGAGTTTGAGATTGTGCACTTCTTGTTAATGAATCCCGAATGTATGGGCCATGTTGCCACACCTATTTCAGAGTGTGGCAGCGTGAAACTAATGTCATATTTCTAAATTCTGAGTATGGTGCTGCCTAACTATTAGCGCTAGGTGAAATTATTGATGTTTCATCACCAGTATTTCATAATCCATAACCCTATTCCAGTTAGATAGGCGGTAGTCCCTTATTCCTGGTCTTCATCCATCTGTTCTTGTATTTTTGTTCATTTGTTTTTTGTGGATATCATTATCACAACTGGCTATGTACAACCAGTCTATATATTAATTCAACAGGATTTGTGTGCCTGTTGATACTATGTGTTTTTCATGTTGCCTGGGATATGAGTGAACAGTTTCACTCAGGAGGCAGTGAAGGTTCTTGCCCTCATGAAACTTAAAATAGTGAAGATAGACAATAAACATAAATGAATTATACAGTATGTTAGAACATGATTAGTCTCCACGTGTCTCCTTTCTTCATGCCCATTCTCCTCCTCCCACAGGCAGCCATTCCATTGTTTTATTACGTCTTTTTGTTTGTATATGTTTTCTTGCAAACTGTGCATTATTTCCTGTGCTTGTATTTTAAAAATATAATTAAATGGTATTTGAGATCTGTATCTTATTATTGCTATGTGAACATTTAGTTCATTGCTCCAAGCTGCTGCATAATATTCATATACATTCCTCACATTTTACTTCTTCTTTCTCTCATTGATGAACATCTAATCTATATAGCCTTCAACTTCTGCCACCATAAATAATACTGCAGTGAGAATCATTGTATGTGCCCCATTATGGATGTGTATGGACATTTCTCTGGGATGCTGCCTAGGGGTAGAATTGATGTATTGCAAAATATATATGTGCTTAATTTGCCTGAGGTACATTCAGATCACTTTGCGGAATGACTACACCAATTTATAGTTGCACTGCTACTAGTACATGAGAATTCCTATGTTCTTATATCCATGTCAAGAATTAAAATTATATAATTTTTAACGCTTTCCAGTGTGATAGACATGAAATAAAATCTCATTTTTGTCTTAACTTGTTCTGGATTTGAGTACCTCTTCATATGCATATTAGCCTTTTGGGTTCCTTTTTTTCTGAAAACTTCCTATTTTTCAGAAATTTTATTTCTATATTTTGCCCACTTTTTGTCAAAGTTGTCATCTTCCAGTTAATTTGTAAGAATTATTCAAAATCTAGATACAGTAATAGTTATAGGTTTTAGATATTGCAAATATGTTCTCCTATTCTGTCATCTATCTACTGGTGTTATTAGACAGAAAGTCTTAATTTTTATGCCATTAGACAATAAGTGTTTCACCTTACTGTTCATCCTTTTGAATGTTTTGAAGGTCCTTTTCTGTTCCTCTATTTGTTTTATAGTTTTACTTTTCTTGTTAGGTCCTTAATTCTTCTGGAGCCCATTTTTGGTTCTGTTCTGGCTAGGAATACTATCTTAATTTTCTCAAAGTCTTACTTTTCTGTACATGAGGAAGTATTTTTCTGAATACCATCTACTGAACAGTCATTTTTTTCTACTGATTGTAGAGCCACTTTTATTGTTTATTAAGTTTGTCTGCGATTCTTATTTAACTAGTCTTTTTGTTTGGCTTTGTATTATTACTACACTGTTTTAGCCAACTTTTTCACTCTCCTCTTTCACCTACATCAAAAGACTCTTTAGTTCCTCTTTGCTTTCTGTCACTAGGGTGGTATGATCTGCATATCTGAGGTTATTGATATTTCTCCCAGCAATCTTGATTCCAGCTTGTGATTTATCCAGCCTGACATTTCACATGATGTACTCCACATACAAGTTAAATAAGAAAGGTGACGGTATACAGCTTTGACGTTCTCCTTTCTCAATTTTGGACCAGTATGTTGTTCCATGTCCAGTTCTAACTGTTGCTTCTTGACCTGCATACAGGATTTTCAGGAGACAGGTAAGGTGGTCTGGTATTCCCATCTCTTTAAGAATTTTCCACAGTTTGTTGTGATCCACACAGTCAAAGGCTTTAGCATAGTCAGTGAGGCAGAAGTAGATGTTATTCTGGAAGTCTCTTGCTTTTTCTGTGATCCAGTGGATGTTGGCAATTTGATCTCTGGTTCCTCTCACTTTTGTAAATCCAGCTTGTACATCTGGAAGTTCTCAGTTCATGTACTGCTGAAACCTAACTTGAAGGATTTTGAGCATTAACTTGCTAGCAAGTGAAATGAGTATAGTTGTGTGGTAGTTTGAGCATACTTTGGCATTGCCTTTCTTTGGGATTGGAATGAAAACTGACCTTTTCCAGTCCTGTGACCACTGCTGAGTTTTCAAATTTGCTGGCATATTGAGTGCAGCACTGTAACAGCATCATCTTTTAGATTTGAAATAGCTCAGCTGGAATTCCATCATCTCCACTAACTGTTCGTAGTAATGCTTCCTAAGGCCCACTTGAGTTCACACTCCAGGATGTCTGGCTCCAGGTGAGTGATCACACCATCATGGTTATCCAGGTCATTAAGACCTTTTTTATAGTTCTTTGTTTTCTTGCCATCTCTTCTTAATCTCGTCTGCTTCTGTTAGGTCCTTACCATTTCTGTCCTTTATTCCCATCTTTACATGAAATGTTCCCTTGATATCTCTAGTTTTCTTCAAGAAATCTCTAGTCTTTCCCATTCTTCTGTTTTCCTCTATTTCTTTGCATTGTTCACTAACACGGCTTTCTTATCTCTCCTTGCTATTCTTTGGAACTCTGCATTCAGTTGGGTATATCTTTCCCTTTCTCCTTTACCTTTCGCTTCTCATCTTTTCCAGCTATTTGTAAGGCCTTCTCAGACAACCACTTTGCCTTCTTGCATTTCTTTTTCTTGGGGATGGTTTTGGCCTGTATAATGTTATGAACCTCCATCCATAGTTCTTCAGGAATGCTGTCTATCAGATCTAATCCCTTGAATCTATTTGTGGCTTCTACTGTATAATCATAAAAGATTTGATTTAGGTTGTACCTGAATGGCCTAGTGGTTTTTCTTACTTCCTTCAATTTAAGTATGAATTTGGCAATTCAGCTTATGATCTGAGCCACAGTCAGCTCTAGGTCTTGTTTTTGCTGACTGTATAGTGCTTCTCCATCTTCAGCTGCGAAGAATATGATCAATCCAGTTTCAGTACTGACCATCTGGTGATGTCCATGTGTAGAGTCCTCTTTTATGTTGTTAGAAGAGGATGTTTTCTATGGCCAGTGCATTCGCTTGGCAAAATTCTGTTAGCCTTTGCCCTGCTTCATTTTGTACTCCAAGGCCAAACTTGCCTGTTACTCGAGATATCTCTTGACTTCCTACTTTTGCATCCCAGTCTCCTGTGATGAAAGGACATCTTTTTAGGTGTTAATTCTAGAAGGTCTTGTAGGTTTTCATAGAACTGGTTAACTTCAGCTTCTTCAGCAATAGTGTTGGGGCATAGACTTGGATTACTGGGATGTTGAGTGGTTTGCCTTGGAAACCAACTGAGATCATTCTGTCATTTTTGAAATTGCACCCAAGTACTGCATTTCGGACTCTTTTGTTCTCTATGAGGGCTCCATTTCTTCTAAGGGATTCTTGCCCACAGTAGTAGATGTAATAGTTATCTGAATTAAATTCGCCCATTCCAGTCCATTTTAGCTCAGTTAAGTTCAGTTCAGTCGCTCAGTCGTGTCCGACTCTGTAGCTCACTGATTCCCAAAATGTCGATGTTCACTCTTGCCATTTCCTGTTTTACCACATCCAATTTACCGTGATTCATGGACCTAACATCCCAGGTTCCTATGCAATATTGTTCCTTACAGTATCAGGCTTTAGTTTCACCATCAGACACATCCACAGCTGGGTGTTGTTTCCATTTTGGCTCAGCCTTTTCATTCTTTCTGGAGTTATTTCTCCCCTCTTCCCCAGTAGTAGCATATTGGACACCTGGGGGGGTTCATCCTTCAGTTTCATATCTTTTTGCCTTTTCATACTGTTCATGGGGTTCTCAGTGCAAGAATACTGGTTTTCCATTCCCTTCTCCAGTGGACTACGTTTTGTCAGAACGCTCCACTGTGACCTGTCCATCTTGGACGGCCCTGCACAGCATGGCTCATAGTTTCCTTGAGTTAGACAAGGCTGTGATCCATTTGATCACTTTGGTTAGTTTTCTGTGATTGTGGTTTTCATTCTGGTGGCTATGGGACTGAAGTTCTTGCTTCATCTGTCTGCCCTCTCTTCGATAAGTCTAAGAGGCTTGTGCAAGCTTTCTGATGGGAGGGACTGCTGTGGGGAAAACTGGGTCTTGCTGTGGTGGGCAGGGCCATCCTCAGTAAATCTTTAGTTCAATTTTCTGCTGACTGGTGGAGCTATGTTCCCTCCCTGTAGTTTGGCTTGAAGCTCCCAGTCCTGGAGTCTGCAGTCTCTATGGTGGGGCTACAGGCTCTATAGTAGGGCTAATGGCAACCTGCTGCAATAGGACTTACGACAGCATGCTGTGCCTCCCAGGACTACTGCTGCCAGTGGCCCCCTGGCCCCTGGCCCTGCAGCAGGCCACTGTTGACCCATGTCTTCACCAGAGATTCCCAAACACTCACAGCCAAGTCTTGCTCATGTCTGTTGTGGGGTCACTGCTCCTTTCTCCTGGGTCCTGGTGCACACAAGGTTTTTTTTGTGCCCTCCAAGAGTCTCTGTTTCCCCAGTTTGGTGGAAGTTCTGTAATCAATTCCCACAGACCTTAAAAGTCAGATTCGCTAGGATTCTCAGTCCCTTTGCCAGATCCCCAGGTTGGGAAGTCTGATGTGGGGCCTAGAACTTTTGCATCAGTGTGAGAACTTCTTTGGTATAGTTGTTCTCTAGTTTGTGGGTCATCCACCTGGTGGCTCTATGGTAGGGCTACAGGCTCTATGGTAGGGCTAATGGTGACCTCCTCCAGGAGGACTTACATCACACACTGTGCCTCCCAGGACTGCTGCTGCCAGTACCCATCCCTGCAGCAGGCCATTGCTGACTCATGCCTTTGCAGGAGACCTTCAAACCCACACAGGCAGGTATGGCTCAGTCTCTTGTGGGGCACTGCTTCTTTCCCCTCTTTTCTATTTATACTTACTGTCTTTGTGATCTGATCCAGTCTTAGGGCTCAAAAAATTATCTATATACCTGACTCATAAATTTCCTTCTTCAAGCAAAATTTTTTATTCCATTCTGATAAGCATGAGATGATATCTTACAGTGGTTTTATTTGCATTTCCTTGATGATTAGTAATGTTGACCATCTGCATTTCCTCTCTGAAAAAAATGTTCATTTCTTCTGCACTCTTCTTGATTGGGTCGTTGTTTTTTGATGTTGGATTGTATGAACCTCCATTGTATCTGTATGTAGTCCTTTTTTCCCTAGTGTATTTTGTTCATTTTCCTTTTTTTTTCTTGATTAGTCTGGCTAAAGTTTGGTTTTGTTAATCCTTTAAAAGAATCAATGTTTGGTTTTCTAAACCTTTATATTTTGTTTCTATATTTCACTTATTTCTTTCCTAACTTATTTGAGTTATCTGTGTTGCTCTTTTTCAAATTCACTGATCTGAACATTCATTCTAATTTCCTGATGAATACAGCTTGTTTCCATTTAAGTCCCTTTCTCAATTTGACATTCATGAAAAAGTTTCCTTCTTATTATCTGCCTTTTCTTCCCTTTTTGTGACAGATGGGGCACATATCATCCAGGAAGACCTTTCTTCAATCTGCCTGGAAAAAAAAAAGCTGAAAGTCACTCAGTTGTGTCCGACTCTTTGTGACCCCATGGAGTGTAGCCCACCAGGCTTCTCTGTCTATGGAATTCTCCAGGCAAGAATACTGGAGGGGGTAGCTATTCCCTTCTCCAGGGGATCTTTCTGACCCAGGGATGGAACCTGGGTCTCCTGCATACGAGGGAAGCCCCTGCCTAGACAACCTAATTCACTTTTCCCCTTCAGTGTACTCTGTTCATTGTGACATACTTTATTGATCACATATTTATCCATCTTAGATGACATTATTCTTTTGCTACTTTAGAAGAGATTAATATTTATCCTAAAGGTTTACTATTCCACATTTCCTCGTAAGCATTTTTTAAATCAAAGTTGTTATAGAGTATTCTACTAGGACTCTTAACTTCAAGAGGCAGAAGTTCTCTTAAATATCCTCAAGAAGAAAAACTGAGGCTAGTTACTATAGAAAGAGGATATGTAAATGGACCTAGAAAGGCTCTGGAAACCCTAAGGAATCATGTCAATGCCTAAAAATCATCTTTCTCTGAATCTTTTCTCCTCTAATAACTTTAGCTTTCATGACAAGCTTCATAGTATCCTTTCAGTTTTGTTTCTAACTCATCTTGTTCTCATTACTTCTTAGTTCTAATTTCAACAAGTGAAGTGAAGTCACTCAGTCGTGCCTGACTCTTTGTGATCACATGGACTGTAGCCCACCATGCTCCTCCATCCATGGGATTTTCCAGGCTAGAGTACTGGAGTGGGTTGCCATTTCCTTCTACAGGGGATCTTCCCAACCCAGGGATGGAACCCAGGTCTCCTGCATTGCAGGCAGACACTTTACCATCTGAGCCACCAGGGAAACCCAATTTCAACAAGAGGAAATCTAATTGAGCAAACTTATTTTTCACAGGGCATGGATTGCTGGCCACTGTGGTAGATGGTTTCTTTGGGGTCAGTTGCCAACCTTCTGTCTGTTTCTTTGGGGTCAGGTGCCAAACTCCTGTCTTTTAACTGTGGATATAGGATGGAGTCATATGGTTCAGAACATGACTGCCTAAGGGCTGACTCAACAGGAGTGGCTAGAGGCAATATATCCTTCAAAAGGAATTGTAGATGGGCAAGGGCAATGATAGAAATCCAACAAGCCTCCAATTAATTACCTTCTGGTGTTATTTTAATTTCTTATAAGTAATATTGAGTAAGAGCAGTATAACATTAACAACTCACTGAGCCTATCACACTTCTCCATTTCTTTATATTTCAACAAAACCCAGAATGGCTTCTACTAACCACTTAGTTATAAAATATGCATAAAAAACAAGTAACTCCATTACAAATGGGCAAAAATTTGAATAGACATTTCTATAAGGAGGATATACAATAAGGACATGAAAATGCTCAACATCATTAGTTGCAAGGTCATTACAAATCAAAACCATAATGGGATTCCACTTCACATCCATTAGGATGGCTATCATCAAAAAATGGAAAATATAAAATGTTGGTCAAGATGTATAGCAATTGGAAGCCTAGTATATCAGTGGTGGGGTTGTAAAATGGTGTAGCCACTGTGGAAAACTGGCAGTTCCTAAAAAAGGTAAACAAATTTACCATACGATACAGCAGTTCTACTCCTAGGTATATACCCAAGAGAATTGAAAATGTGTTCACACAAAAACATGTATGTGGATGTTCAGAGCAGTGTTATTCTTAATAGTCAAAAAGTAGAAAGAACCCACATGTTCATCAACTGATAAACAGGTAAACAAAATGTGATATATCCATACAATGGAAAATTATTCAGCCATAAAAAGAATAAAGTACTGGTAGACATGCTATAACATGGTTGAGCCTCAAAAATATTATGCTCAGTGAAAAAAACCAGACACAAATGACCATCTATGATTATGTTTTAGGCAGATCCATAGAAATATAAAGTAGATTAGTAGGTGCCAGGGGCTGAACGAAGAGGAAAATGGGAGTGACTCCTAATGCGGGGAGGTTTCTTTTGGGGATGATAGAAATGTTCTGGAATTAGGTAGTGGTGATGTTTGTGCAACCTTGTGAATATACTAATTGTATACTTTAAAATGCTTAATTTTATGGCATATGAATTATATCTCAAAAAATGTTTTCTGAATAAAAGTGTGCAAAGATTTCTAGGCCTTTTTATAGGAAAACATTACAACTGTTTTAGTTAAAAATATACATTGCTTTTGAATAACCATTTTACTAGTTAAAAGGTGATTACTTGTGTTTCAGAATTAGCTGGCTTTAGTGTTACAGCATTATGATTAAGTTTTCAGCTAAAGGAAGATTTTAATAAAGGATTTATTTCTTGTCTCTCAGCAGTCCCTTCTTCTGCCTCTCAGGAAGAAGCAATAAACAATATGAAGGTGCAGTCACTGCCTGAGTATCAGTATAAAAAGGCCAACTTGCCTTTTAAGACAAGACAAGAGGTATCTTCCTCATCACAAGATATCAGTCCATATATTCATGAGATTATAGAATTTCAGAAGAAAAATACAAACAAAATCAAAACCGTAAGCAATTTGTTTTGGGGGAATCATCCCCAAAGAAAACGCAGGGGATACTCAGAAAAATGTTGTCTGAAGGGATGTACAAAAGAAGAACTTACTATTGCATGCCTTCCATATATTGATTATGAAAACTTAAAGAAGCATCAGCAGTTGTGACTGAGATATACTAACCATCATGAGACTTACACTAACTTAATAAAAAGCTTAATATATTTTACTTATTATTTTTTTGGTGACTGTCCTTGTAGTTTCTCTGCTGTGAACATCTGAATGTATTTGTAAGCACTTGACAATACTTTGTGGTGGAAATACGACTTAGTATTTTCTTTGGTGCCCTATTTTTCATATGTTTTTATATTTGAAGATATTACTGGAGGTGGCATGATCTATACAGACATCTAAGGATTACCTGTTTATTCTTATTTATGGTTTTGAAACTCTCTTAAGTAGCATTTAAATGTATTATGGAATGTTCTGCATTCCATGTGTATGATATACTGACTGGTGCCCATTACTATTAGGCTCACTCTAGTATGCCAGTACATCTGTCCTACTGACTTAAAATAGCTAACCAATTACTCCTAGTAGCTCTTATACATTTTTAGTAGGTACAGTTTTAATTCTTTGTATAGTAACTGGTAAGAAGTCTTTTCACAGTTTCTATTGAGGACATAAGAGTTCAGTGATTTCCTTGAGGTTGTAATCTCTCTCCAAGATCCCGTCTTTGCTTTGAAGCTATTGATACAATGTGAAGTCTTATTCAGGCTTGGTCAGAATAGAGTGCAGTGTTGGCATCACCTGGGAACATGTTAGAAATGCAGTTCTAAGGTCTTCTCCCAGACCTACTGAATTAGAACTCTGGGTATGGGGCTCATTGGTCTGCATTTTTATAGGCCCTCTGAGTCATTCTGAAGTATGTTAAAGGTTGACAATCACTGTTAATATTCACAGTATGAATATTGTACAAAATCTATTTATGTGCTTGCAAAGCTTAACTCAATATAGGTATTATAGCACTGAGTTTTTGGTGTTTTTCCACATGGGAAAATCTTTTAATGCTACAAATTAGAGCAAAGCTTATACAAAGAATCCAAAGTGAAATTCCCCCTTTCTGCCATTAATTAGGGGGTAAGTATCATTTGAAATATTTTTCTAGTTTCTTTCCCAAATATGCACTGTAATGTTCTTTTCAATTAAATTTTTAAATTCCTATTTGGCTTTGTTATTTTTTAGAACCAAAGCTCTTTACACATATATCTATGTTATATTCACTTTCAGTGCATTAATAGATACAATTTTTTAAACCAGTTCCAGGGTACAGCATTCACTTAATTTTTTTAAGTATAGTCACTTGTTTTGATACAAAATGATAGATTATATCATGGTTGAGTGGTAGAGTAAGTTGGCTGGGTGTTTGATGAAACTACTCCATTGAGAGTTGCCTTGTAAGCCAAAATACGGTGATACTTTTGAACTAGTTTGAAGAAGTATAGGTCTGTACTTGTAGTTTAAGAATAAAAATGGAGTTTTATTAGCTTACTAATATATATATCGAAAATGTCAATTAGAAAATTATGAGATTTACCAAGAATGTTATCTGCCTAGCTATATACTTACCCTGGTGGCTGTGACTGTCCGCGCAGAAGCGTGGCGGCTGCGATGGTCCGTGCAGAAGCATGGCCGAGAGGAGCTACCCCACGGCCGAGGCCAGGGGCGGCAGCTGAGAGGAGCTACCCCACACCCGACGCCGGGGGCGGTGGCTGAGAGGAGTTACCCCAGGTCCAAGGAGCGGCGGCTGCGTGGGCACAAGAGGGCCAAGAGGAGTTACTCCACATTCAAGGTCAGGAGGGGCCATCGTGAGTAGATATCCCTTGTTCAAGGTAAGGAGCAATGGCTGCACTTTGCTGGAGCAGCTGTAAAGAGATACCCCACGTCCAAGGTAAGAGAAACCCAAGTAAGACAGTAGGTGTTGCGAGAGGGCATCAGAGGGCAGACACACTGAAACTATAATCACAGAAAACTAGCTAATCTGATCACATGGACCACAGCCTTGTCTATCTCAATGAAACTAAGCCATGCCGTGTGAGGCCACCCAAGACGGATGGGTCATGGTGGAGAGGTCTGACAGAATGTGGTCCACTGGAGAAGGGCATGGCAAACCACTTCAGTATTCTTGCCTTGAGAGCCCCATGAACAGTATGAAAAGGCAAAAAGATAGGACACTGAAAAATGAACTCCCCAGGTCGGTAGGTGCCCAATATGCTACTGGAGATCAGTGGAGAAATAACTCCAGAAAGAATGATGGGATGGAGCCAAAGCAAAAACAATACCCAGCTGTGGATGTGACAGGTGATAGAACCAAAGTCCGATGCTGTAAAGAGCAATATTGCATAGGAACCTGGAATGTTAGGTCCATGAATCAAGGCAAATTTTGGAAGTGGTCAAACAGGAGATGGCAAGAATAAACGTCGACATTCTAGGAATCAGCGAACTAAGATGGACCGGAATGGGTGAATTTAACTCAGAAGACCATTATATCTACTACTGTGGGCAGGAATCCCTTAGAAGAAACGGAGTAGCCATCATGGTCAACAAGAGTCCAAAATGCAGTACTTGGATGCAATCTCAAAAACGACAGAATGATCTCTGCTCGTTTCCAAGGCAAACCATTCAAGATCACAGTAATCCAAGTCTGTGCCCCGACCAGTAACACTGAAGAAGCTGAAGCTGAACGGTTCTATGAAGACCTACAAGACCTTTTAGAACTGCTGCTGCTGCTAAGTCGCTTCAGTTGTGTCTGACCTTGTGCGACCCCATAGACGGCAGCCCACCAGGCTCCTCCGCCCCTGGGATTCTCCAGGCAAGAACACTGGAGTGGGTTGCCATTTCCTTCTCCAACGCATGAAAGTGAAAGTGAAAGTGAAGTTGCTCAGTCGTGTCCGACTCTTAGTGACCCCATGGACTGGAGCCTGCCAGGCTCCTCCATCCATGGGATTTTCCAGGCAAGAGTACTGGAGTGGGGTGCCATCACCTTCTCCACCTTTTAGAACTAACATCCAAGAAAGATGTCCTTTTCATTATAGGGGACTGGAATGCAAAAGTAGGAAGTCAGGAAACACCTGGCGTAACAGGAAAATTTGGCCTTGGGGTACAGAATGAAGCAGGGCAAAGGCTAATAAGAGTTTTGCCAAGAGAACGCATTGGTCATAGCAAACACCTTCTTCCAACAACACAAGAGAAGACTCTACACGTGGACATCACCAGATGGTCAACACCGAAATCAGATTGATTATATTCTTTGCAGCCAAAGATGGAGAAGCTCTATACAGTCAGCAAAAACAAGACTGGGAGCAGACTGTGGCTCAGATCATGAACTCCTTATTGCCAAATTCAGACTTAAACTGAAGAAAGTAGGGAAAACCACTAGACCATTCAGGTATGACCTAAATCAAATCCCTTATGATTATACAGTGGAAGTGACAAATAGATTTAAGGGACTAGATCTGATAGAGTGCCTGATGAACTATGGACAGAGGTTCGTGACATTGTACAGGAGACAGGGATCAAGACCATCCCCATGGAAAAGAAATGCAAAAAAGCAGAATGGCTGTCTGAGGAGGCCTTACAAATAGCTGTGAAAAGAAAAGTAGCAAAAAGCAAAGGAGAAAAGGAAAGATATTCCCATCTGAATGCAGAGTTCCAAAGAATAGCAAGGAGAGATAAGAAAGCCTTCCTCAGTGATCAATGCAAAGAAATAGAGGAAAACAACAGAATGGGAAAGACTAGAGATTTCTTCAAGAAAATTGAGAGTTACCAAGGTAACATTTCATGCAAAGATGGACTCGATAAAGGACAGAAATGGTATGGATCTAACAGAAACAGAAGATATTAAGAAGAGGTGGCAAGAATACACAGAAGAACTGTACAAAAAAGATCTTCATGACCCAGATAATCACGATGGTGTGATCACTCACCTAGAGCCAGACATCCTGGAATGTGAAGTCAAGTGGGCCTTAGAAAGCATAACCACGAACAAAGCTAGTGGAAGTGATGGAATTCCAGTGGAGCTATTTGAAATCCTGAAAGATGATGCTGTGAAAGTGCTGCACTCGATATGCCAGCAAATCTGGAAAACTCAGCAGTGGCCACAGGACTGGAGAAGGTCAGTTTTCATTCCAATCCCAAAGAAAGGCAATGCCAAAGAATGCTCAAACTACCGCACAATTGCACTCATTTCACACGCTAGTAAAGTAATGCTCAAAATTCTCCAAGCCAGGCTTCAGCAATGTGTGAACCGTGAACTTCCAGATGTTTAAGCTGGTTTTAGAAAAGGCAGAGGAACCAGAGATCAAATTGCCAACATCCGCTGGATCATCGAAAAAGCAAGAGAGTTCCAGAAAAACATCTACCTCTGCTTTATTGACTATGCCAAAGTCTTTGATTGTGTGGATCACAATAAACTGTGGAAAATTCTGAAAGAGATGGGAATACCAGACCATCTGACCTGTCTCTTGAGAAACCTGTATGCAGGTCAGGAAGCAACAGTTAGAACTGGACATGGAACAACAGACTGGTTCCAAATAGGAAAAGGAGTACGTCATGGCTGTATGTTGTCACTCTGCTTATTTAACTTTTATGCAGAGTACATCATGAGAAACGCTGGGCTGGACGAAACACAAGCTGGAATCAAGATTGCCAGGAGAAATATCAGTAACGTCAGATATGCAGATGACACCACCCTTACGGCAGAAAGTGAAGAAGAACTAAAGAGCCTCTTGATGAAAGTGAAAGAGGAGAGTGAAAAAGTTGGCTTAAAGCTCAATGTTCAGAAATCTAAGATCATGGCATCTGGTCCCATCACTTCATGGCAAATAGATGGGGAAACAGCAGAAACAGTGTCAGACTTTATTTTTGGGGGCTCCAAAATCACTGCTGATGGTGACTGCAGCCATGAAATTAAAAGATGCTTACTCCTTGGAAGGAAGGTTATGTCCAACCTAGATAGCATATTGAAAAGCAGAGACATTACTTTGCCCACAAAGGTCCGTCTAGTCAAGGCTATGGTTTTTCCATTGGTCATGTATGGATGTGAGAGCTGGAGTATAAAGAAAGCTGAGCACCAAACAATTGATGCTTTTGAACTGTGGTGTTGGAGAAGACTCTTGAGAGTCCCTTGGACTGCAAGGAGATCCAACCAGTCCATCCTAAAGGAGATCAGTCCTGGGTGTTCATTGGAAGGACTGATGTTGAAGCTGAAACTCCAATACTTTGGCCACCTCATGCGAAAAGTTGACTCATTGGAAAAGACCCTAATGCTGGGAAGGATTGGGGGCAGGAGGAGAAGGGGACGACAGAGGATAAGATGGTTGGATGGCATCACCGACTCAATGGACATGGGTTTGGGTAAACTCCGGGAGTTGGTGATGGACAGGGAGCCCTGGTATGCTGCGATTTTGGGGTCGCGAAGAGTCGGACACGACTGAGCGACTGATCTGAACTGAACTGATATACTTACCTACACACTTTAATAATTTTTATGCTAGGGTATATTTAATTTGCTTCTTAGCTTAGTGCCAGTCTGTTACATCTGTAATTGTATTAACAATGATTTTGTTAATTTAGATAGAACACTCATATTTTCCTTATGGACTCCTTAGAGCAATCCTGAAGTAGGAAAAAAATGAATGAAAGCTGAGATACCTTAATGTTATGCAGCCTCTTGAGGCTCTTTCATGTGAAGTTACTTGCTAGTTAGGGGTAGTGTGGGATCAACATTTTCATTCTATCATCTTATTCAATGTTCCTGATGTCAAATAAGATCATGAGGAGAAATTATCCGTATGTTTTGTCTGGAGTTCATTTATTTGGCCCCTAGTTTGTTTTGTTTGCATCTGTGTTGGTTAATAATTGGCCCATTTCTGCATATTTGGTAAGAATGTATATTCTGCTATATGTATATGCTGCTGTTTGTGGAGTAGTTTATAAATGTCAATTAGTTGAAGTTGGTTGATTGTGTTGTTCTCAGAGTTCTGTATCTTTACTGATCTTGCTGTATTTTCTGTGAATTAGAGAAAAGGACTGAAATATCTATAATTTTACACACATCTATTTGTTCTTTTGGAGAAGGCAATGGCACCCCACTCGAGTACTCTTGCCTGGAAAACCCCATGGATGGAGGAGCCTAGTAGGCTGCAGCCCATGGGGTCGCGAAAAGTCGGACACGACTGAGCGACTTCACTTTCACTTTTCACTTTCATGCACTGGAGAAGGAAATGGCAACCCACTCCAGTGTTCTTGCCTGGAGAATCCCAGGGATGGCGGAGCCTGCTGGGCTGCCATCTATGGGGTCACACAGAGTCGGACACGACTGAGGTGACTTAGCAGTATTTGTTCTTTTAGCTCATTTATTTATGTTTCATGTATTTAAAAATTACTAGGTACATGTTGTATCTTCTACTGAATTAATAGTTCCATTATTATGTCTCCCTTTATCACTGGTAATATTCCTGATACTAATATAGCAACTTCAACTCCATCATATATCATTTTTTACCCTTTTATTCTTAACCTTTTCATGTTTATATTTAAAATTGGTTCCTTATAAACAGCGTGTAGTGGTTCTTGCTTTTTTATTGAGTATGACAATATATTGGAGAAGGCAATGGCACCCCACTCCAGTACTCTTGCCTGGGAAACCCCATGGATGGAGGAGCCTGGTAGCCTACAGCCCATGGGGTCGTGAAGAGTCAGACACGACTGAGCGACATCACTTTCACTTTTCACTTTCACGCACTGGAGAAGGAAATGGCAACCCACTCCAATATTCTTGCCTGGAGAATCCCAGGGACGAAGGAGCCTGGTGGGCTGCCGTCTATGGGGTCGCACAGAGTCGGACATGACTAAAGCGACTTAGCAGCAGCAGCAGCATGACAATATATGCCTTTTATTTGGAAGTTTAGACCATTGATTAATGTAATTATCAATATGGTATGGATTTAATTATCCATATGGTTTGGAATAAATCTATACTTCTGCTATTATCCTATGTGATTTCTGTTCCTTTTTCTCCTTGCATTCTGTTGGGTTGAAATCTTTTAAAATTTCATTTTATCTTGTTGGTTACTTTGCTATTTCTTAAAATTTGATACAATATGCATCTTTATTTATTACAGATTCCTTCAAATATTTTATCACTTCACATGCAGTTTAAGAACTTGTCAACACAATACTTCCATTTATCCCTCCTGTCTTTTCTGCTATTGTGTTTATATCTTTAATTTCTATATCTGTTATAAACTATACATTTTTATTACTTTAACTTGTTATAAACTATACATTTTTATTTATTTTCAAGTTTTTTTAATTCATACAATTTTAATGAGACTATTGCTTTGCATACATTTTCAACTGATTTTTACATTAAACCAGTGTCATGTAGCTGTCAAAACTGTGTAGTCCAATTTAAGCTCAGCTTCTTAAAATTAGCCACTTCTGATTGTTTTCATGAAGTCTTTCTACACTACAAACTCATATCAGCATGAATTGTAAACATACCTGCATCAGTGCAAACATTTCTCAGGTCCGCTCTGTTAAAGCTCTCTGAAAGCTTCACGAGTACTTCTAAATAACCTATTTTATCATGGTACTTTCAAAGATTTTCAGTATATCTAATTTTGCTTATAAATCAAACATATATATGGGTATATATATATATATATATATGTATTTAATTTACCTGGAGACAGCAAAACAGGATTCACTGTGCTTATTTGTAGCCATGATCATTTTAACTCTACACAGAGTATCATATCCATCCATTTGAGTAACTCCATTAAAGTCCTCTGAACCTATCAGGTGAAGTACTTTCAGAAAGCTAATATTCACAATGACATCTGTTTTATTCATAAAAATGATTCATGGCTGATAATCTCTGGCATACTGAAACATTCCTCTGATCAAATGAGCACTTTCACCAATGTACTTGTCTATAGGAGAGCTAGATACATTTAGGAAATTGTAGTCTAGCTGGCTAACAGCTCTTGCTATTAGGGTTTTCCCTGTAACTGGCTGTTCATACGACAGCCTTTTAGCCATACTACCATTACACTGGAATAATTCTAGGTTTGTAGGAGTTTTTTCATTTCTGTTAATTTGATAATCTGTTCTGATAACAGCCCAGTCTCAGAAAAAAGAAGTATTACCTGTGTCCTTATGAAACATGCTGTAAAACAGTGGATCTTGGCAAATGTGTATTCATATCCAAAGCAGCTCTTGTTCCTGGCTTCAGCTTACTTTTTTCAAGCTGACAAGGACAACTCAAAACATATCTTGATCCATTCATAGCTTTAACAGTGAATTTCTCAATCAATTCCTTAAGTACTTTACCCACAATCTTTCTACATTTGGGTGACTCTTAAGTCCTTCAGATCATTTTCAGATTTCTCATTACTGATTGGTGGTGGTGCTTTAGTCACTAAGTCATGTCTGACTCTTTCGACCCCATGGACTATAGCCCGCCAGGTCCCTCTGTCCATGGGATTCTCCAGGCAAGAATATAGGAGTGGGTTGCCATTTCCTTCTCCAGGGGATATTCCTGACCCAGGGATCGAAACCAGGTCTCCTGCATTGCAAGCAGATTCTTTCCCAACTAAGCTATGAGGGAAGCATACTGATTGGTAAGGTCTTTTAATTGTTTCCTTAACAGTTTAAGACAGCTATTGACTGTCTTGTGTTCCAGCACTTTTTTGCATGTGATAGTCTTGAAGTTTATTCTCTCTGTGGTCTACCATGATGAGATGCCATCACTCATTAGGAATGCCAAGAATGGCCATGGCCAATGAGATGGGAACAAGGTGGGATGAAGAGGGGAGCAGCACTGGAAGGTGGGGGCCAGATGACCCTGCCCATTTCAATTTTGTATTCTCCCTCACATTCATCATCTAGCAGTCTTTATTCCTTTATTGTCAAATCAAGTTACCATGTAGTATATAATTGTGTCTGACTATCTTCCTTTATTACAAATAGCTGAGAAAAGAGAAGTGAAAGGCAAACAAGAAAGGGAAACATACACCCAACTGAATGCAGAATTCCAGAGAATAGCATGGAGAGATAAAGCCTTCTTAAGTGAACAATGCAAGGAAACAGAGGAAAATAATAGACTGGGAAAGACTAGAGATCACTTCAAGAAAATTAGAGATACCAAGCGAATATTTCATACAAAGTACACACAATAAAGGACAGAAATGGCAAGGACCTAACAGAAGCAGAAGAGATTAAGAAGAGGTGGCAAGAATACACACAAGAATTGTACCAAAAAAAAAGGTCTTAATGACCCAGATGATAGTGTGGTCACTCACCTAGAGCCAGACATCCTGGAGTGTGAAGTCAAGTGGACCTTAGAAAAAAAGCACTACAAACAAAGCTAGTGGAGGTGATGGAATTCCAGCTGAGATATTTCAAATCCTACAAGATGGTACTGTTATTTGGAAAACTCAGCAGTGACCACAGGACTGGAAAAGGTCAGTTTTCATTCCAATCCCAAAGAAAGGCAATGCCAAAGAGGGTTCAAATTACCCTACAATTGTACTCATTTCACATGCTAGCAAATTAATGTTCAAAATTCTTCAAGCTAGGCTTCAGCAGTACATGAACCAAGAACTTCCAGATGTACAAGCTGGATTTACAAAAGTGAGAGGAACCAGAAATCAAATTGCCAACATCTGTTGGATCATAGAAAAAGCAAGAGAATTCCAGGAAAAAAACATCTACTTCAGCTTCATTGACTATGCTAAAGCTTTTGACTGTGTGGATCACAACAAACTGGAAAATTCTTAAAGAGATGGGAATACCAGACCACTTTACCTGTCTCCTAAGAAACCTATATGCAGGTCAAGAAGCAAATCAGAATCGGACATGGAACAACAGACTGGTTCCAAGTTGGGAAAGGAGTACATCAAGGTGGTATATTGTCACACTTATTTAACTTATATGCACAGCACATCATGTGAAATGCCAGGCTGGATGAATCATAAGCTGGAATCAAGGTTGCTGGGACAGAAAACAACCTCAGATATGCAGATACTACCACCCTAATGGCAGCTAGCAAAGAGGAACTAAATAGCCTCTTGATGAAGATGAAAGAGAAGAGAGAAAAAACTGGCTTTAAAACTCAACGTTTAACAAACTAAGGTCATGACATCCGGTCCCACCACTTCATGGCAAATAGATGGGGATGAAGTGGCAATAGTGGCAGATTTTACTTTCTCAGGCTCCAAAATCACCACAGATGGTGACGGCAGCCATGAAGTTAAAAGACGCTTCTTGAAAGAAAAGCTATGACCAGCCTAGGCAGCATAGTAAAAAGCAGAGACATCACTTTGCCAACAAAGGTCTGTCTAGTCAAAGCTATGGTTCTTCCAGTAGTCATGTATGGATGTGAGAGTTGGACCATAAAGAAAGCTGAGCACCGAAGAATTGATGCTTTTGAACTGTGGAGTTGGAGAAGACTCGTGAGATTTCCTTGGACAGTAAGGAGATCAAACCAGTCAATCCGAAAGGAAATGAACCCTGAATATTCATTGGAAGCACTGATGCTGAAGCTTCAATACTTTAGCCACCTGATGCGAAGAGCAGACTCACTGGAAAAGATCCTGATGCTGGGAAAGACTGAAACCAAAAGAGAAGGGGGTGGTAGAGGATAAGATTGTTAGATAGCATCACTGACTCTATGAACATGAGTTTGAGCAAACTCGAGATAGTGAAGGACAGGGAAGTCTGGTGTGCTGCAGTCCATGGGGTTGAAGAGTCAGACATGACTTAGCAAGTTAACAACATTATCTTAAAGTAAAAATAATGATGAATTCTCTTGTTTTCCTTAGCCTACTGGACTACTCTTTGTCTTTCCTTGCTCAGTCTTCATCCTCAATCTAACCTTTAAATGTTAGATTGTCTCAGGTCCTGATCCTCTACTTGCTGTCTTTATCTAACACTTCCTTAGTTAGCTTAACTATATCCATTATTTTAAATGACTACCTATGTGACATTTCTGGGCTTTCCTTCTACTTGGATATCTATTAGGCATCTCAGATTTAACATCTCCAAAGTGGAATTCTGGTTTAAATTCCTTCCATTTAGTTGCTTTGTTCTTCTCTTATCCTTTCCATCCAAACCGCAATCGCATACTGACTTCTTTCCATTTCTGTCCCCATCTCTCTAGTGCAAGCTGCAACATACTTTGAGGGAATGAGTGGTGATTAAACCAGTTAGGCAGTGTTTCCAGCACTGGAGCCTACAGGATGTTATCTTAGTACTATAGACCCAAGCAAAATACTTGTCTCCACCAAGAGTTCTGGTAGATGAACATTCCCTGATATTTCTAACACCAGTTTTTATTACCCCAGGGAGAGCCACAGCTGTCCCTGCTTTCCCAGACCACCATCAAACAACAGATCAGCAGGTAGGTCTGGCCTAGGCGCCTATGAAGTCACTGCTTTTGCCCTGCGTTCTGGTGCACATGAAATCTTGTGTTCACCCTCCTGGCAGCTGCTACACCTGCTCCTTCCTATTCAGCTCACAGTCATATTGTACCTTCCCAAGCTTTTTTTTTTTAAGTTCATTTACTTTCAACTTGCTCTCATCATCTAGCAAAAGGCATTATCACTTTCATTGTTCTTTCTACAAAGACTTGTTTTCCACATTTTATCAAACTGTTGTGCACTTGTAGGTTTTTGGGTTTTTTTTTTGAGGGACAGAAAGTGACAGTCCAACTAAAAATATGTTCAAATAATTTTCACTGGAACCTGAAATGATTTTGTCATCTTACCATCTGAGAAATATAATCATGGATCACTGAAGAAAGCTTATCTAGTTTATTGCTGCTTTATATGTATGCTGCCAAAGCTGTGAAAGGCAGCATAGTGAAGTGATTATAAACTCCAGCAAACTCTTGGAGTCAGACTGCCTAAATTCAAACTCTAACATCCCTTGTTTCTCCACTTTCTAAATTTATTGTATCTTGCTAAATGTCAGTGTCTACATATTTAAAGCAAGAAAAATAATAGTACCTACCTCATAGAGTTGTGTGGATAAAATGAGATAATCTACCTAAGAGGATACTGAAAGTGAAATGAAATGAAAATGTTAGTTGCTCAGTTGTGTCACACTCTCTGCGTCCTCATGGACTGTAGCCTGCTAGGTTCCTCCATCCATGGAATTCTCCAGGTAAGAATACTCGAGTGGGTAGCCATTTCCTTCTCCTTGGGATCTTCCCAATCCAGGGATTGAACCTGGGTCTCCTGCATTGCAGGCAGATTCTTCACCATCTGAGCCACCAGGGAAGCCCTACCTGTACCCTAAATACAGTCTACAGATTTAATGTAATACCATTCAAAATCCTCATGATTTTTTCCCCAGAAATAGAAAACCCATTCCAAACCTCATATGCAGTTTCAAGGACACCAAATAGCCAAAACAGTTTTTACAAAGAACAACAAAATTGGAAGTCTCACACTTCATGACTGCAAAACTTACAATAAAAGCTACAGTAATCAGAACAGTGTGGTACTGGCATAAAGACAAACATATAGACTAATAGCATGTAATAGAGAACTCAGAAATAAACTCTAATGTATAGTCAAACAAGTTGCAACAAAGGTATCCCAAAGTCATTCAGTAGAAGAAAGATACTCTTTTAAAGAAGTGGTGCTAGAAAAACTAGAAATCTACATGCAAAAAAAAAAAATATATACATATATGGACACTATCTTTCAACATATAGAAAAACTATGGATCAAAGACCTAAACATTAAGAGTTAAAGGTATAAAACACTTATGAAGTTTTTTCCCAGTGTTTTCTTCTGACAATGGATTTGGCAATGATTTCTGGAATATGACACTGAAAGTAAAAGTAGATAAACTGGAAAATATAAAAATTTTAAACTTTTGTGCATAAGAAGATACAATGAATAGAATAAAATGGCAATCCATAGAATGGGAATAATATCTAAAATTATATATGTGATAAGGGGTTAATATACAGAATATAGAAAGAACTTCTACAACTAAAAAAATGAACCCAATCTTAAAATGGACAAAGGACTTAAATAGACATTTCTCTAAAGATAAACAAATGATCAATAAAATTATATATTAAAAGATACTTAAGATCATGAGGTGGATGAAACTGGAGCCTATTATACCAAGTGATGTAAGTCAGGAAGAAAAACAATACTGTATATTAATGCATATATATGGAATTTAGAAAGATGGTAACGATGACCTTATATGCAAGACAGCAAAAGAGACACAGATGTAAAGAACAGACTTTTGGACTCTGTGGGAGAAGGCATGGTTGGGAAGATTTGAGAGAATAGCACTGAAACATGTATATTACCATATGTGAGACAGATGACCAGCCCAAGTTTGATGCAAGTAACAGGGCACTCAAAGCCAGTGCACTGGGACAACCCAGAGGGATGGGATGGGGAGGGAGGCAGGAGGGGGGTTCAGGATGGGGGACACATGTACACTCATGGCTGATTCATGTCAATGTATGGCAAAAACTACCACAATATTGTAAAGTAATTGGCCTCCAATTAAAATAAATCATTTAAAAAAAGATCATTAATCATTAGTGAAATCATTAGTGAAATGAAAACCACGTTAAATAACATCACAACCATTACAATGGATATCACGGAATGTAAAAAGCTGCAGCATTTTTCAAAGACAAATACTTTGACTTCTAGGTAAATTTCATAGGATATGATCTTCATTTGGTGGTGTTAGTTGCTTTACTATTTTTGTGTGGAAATTCTGACTTTTTTTTTTTTCAATATTTTATTTTTACTATTTACTTTGGCTATTCAGTCGCTCAGTCTTGCCCGACTCTTTGCAACCCCATGAACTGCAGCACGCCAGGATTTCCTGTCCACCACCAACTTCCAGAGCTTACTCAAACTCATGTCCATGGAGTCCGTGATACCATCTAACCATCTCATACTCTGTCATCCCCTTCTCTTCCCATCTTCAATCTTTCCCAGCCTCAGGGTCTTTTCCAATGAGTCAGTTCTTTGCATCAGGTGGCCAAAGGATTGGAGTTTCAGCATCAGTCCTCCCAATGAATATTCAGGACTGATTTCCTTTAGGTTTGACTGGTTGGATCTCCTTGCAGTCCAAGGGACTCTCAAGAGTCTTCTCCAACACCACAGTTCAAAAGCATCAATTCTTTAGCGCTCAGCTTTCTTTATAGTCCAACTCTCACATCCATATATTTCTACTGGAAGAACCATAGCTTTGACTAGACAGACTTTGTTGGCAAAGTGATGTCTCTGCTTTTTAATATGCTGCCTAGGCTGGTCATAGCTTTTCTTCCAAGGAGCAAGCGTCTTTTAATTTCATGGCTGCAGTCACCGTCCGCAGTGATTTTGGAGCCTAAGAAAATAAAGTCTGCCACTGTTTCCATTATTTCCCCATGTATTTGCCATGAAGTGATGGGACCAGATGCCATGGTCTTAAGTTTTCTGAATGTTGAGTTTTTTTTTAAATTTTGACTGTACTGGGTCTTAGTTGCAGCACGTGGGATCTTTGGTCTCTGTTGGGACATGTGGAATCTTTTAGTCGTGGCCTGCAGGATCTTTCATTGTGACCTGAGAACTCTTGTTTGCAGCATGTGGGATCTAGTTCCCTAACTATGGATCAACCCTAGGTCCCCTGCATTGGGAGCAGAGAGTCTTAGCCACTGGAGCACCAGGGAAGCCCCTATTCTGCCTTTAATATACAGTAATATGCCACGGTTTTAATATCTTTGTTATTATCTCCTTTTATGATCAAGAAGAAAAACTGCTAACATGCTGCATATCATTAAGATACCTCAAGTTTTTTGAGACAATTATATCTTAACTGATTTATTGTGAAATGTAAAATCAAAGACAACAAAATGGTTCTCATGGGTGTACTCCATTGAAGAAGCCTCGATTTTTCCATCTATGAAGGAAAACCTTTCAATTCTAGAGAGATTAAAATTAGGTGACTTTACCAACTAATTTTTCTTAATTCAGATACACTAGTATATTTTGGAGAAGGACATGGCAACCCCACTCCAGTACTCTTGCCTAGAGAATTCCGTGGACAGAGGAGACTGGTGGGCTGCTGTCCATGGGGTCGCACAGAGTTGGACATGACTGAAGCGACTTAGCATGCATGTATGCATTTAGTATATTTGCTTAAAGATCCAATACACTCAGTGTTCTCACACTGACATATCTTCCCTCTCTTACTGAAGTCATTTCTCAGGTAGTACTGGTTTGGCCCATGTCTACATGAGTATACTTAAGAGCAGTGTTTCTCAACTTTCTTTGCATTATCCCCAATATCTACAAACAACTTTTTAGTCATTTTCTCCTAGTCTCTTCCACCATGAGAATTTTATATCACTGCCTATCTACTTATGTACTGTATTTCTGTGCTTTATACATTAAAAAGTAAGGTTTTTTTTGTCACTGTTCACCCCTGAGAGTTGGTATCAATTCTGTTGAAAAAGCATGCTCTAAAGAGAAGTTTATGTATGAAACTCCAACTCTCATATTAGGCCCAGGCCCAAGATATTCTTTCTATGGATCCTTTATATTTGGGGCCACACCAAACTAGATTCCCTAAAACCATCATGATTAGGGCTGGTATCTGAAAGTTGCAGCAGAACTGAAAGTTTAAATCTCTTGGTTTTGTCTGTATGTTTATTTAACAGGGAATTATAAGCTGAAATACCATCAGGACTGACCCTCATATAAGATTACTCAGAATTCCTTTGTCTATATACATAACTGCACTATCTACTATTCTCTATTCTCAACACATGAATGTGATTTAGGATTTGGTGATGTCTTCATTACTGCAACCATTAATCTGAATGATCTGATGCAACTTTAAAGTCGTAGGGAGCCTGCATGTGTCAGTATTGGTGAGTGTATATGTAGGATGGTCTGAAGGGGTATACAACATGGATATGAGCTTTTATTTTTTTAAGTTTAGAATAGAAAAATGACTCTACTAAGAATGTGAAAATTAAGTGCCCACGCTAGAGCAGCTGTAAAAAAAATGACCTAGATAACTGCTAGAGCCATAATACTTTGGCATTTGACTGAGCTATGCATCCTCTAACCTTTGTCAACTACAAATTGGCACTTGCCATCTACTTCTACAAAGACTAAATCATGTGCTGCTGCAGCTGCTTATTTTCAACACCCCTGAAAGGAGTTTAGGATGGAGAGCAGAAATGAGGTGCACTGTGCTGGTGAAAAAACTGGCAGGACAGGTCTTCAGATAGATATTTTCAGGAGCAGATTTTATGAATCCAATTCTTGAATCTCCTATCTAGGAAAGCACTAAAATCCTTCATGATGTCAACTGCTCATGACTAGCAGAAACCTTCTAAAAAAAAAAATGTGCTCGATCTGCATGTATCCCCCTTCACCAAAATCACATATATACTGACCTTCTTCCCCCTTTCCTCTTTGGAACAGTTTCTTAGAGCTGTCTGAGATGCTGTTTCCCGGGCTGCAGTCCTCATTTTGCCCCAAACAAAATTTAACTCATAACTCTCATGTTGTGCAGTTTTTCCTTTTTAAGTCAACACCCTCTACATTTATTATAGTAATCCTAAAATAAGAGAAATTCAAGATGTTAGAAAAAATTCCCATTAAATGCAAGTTTGAGATCTGACAGAATCTAGAAATCTCCTTTCCCCCTCACCACATACATTGCTCCTTAGGTCTCAGATTTCCAAATCATTTTTAGGAAAAAGATTGTACTCTACAGTAATCTCAGTTTTGGGAGTTTTATTCCTCTATAATAGTTGTTTGGGAAGTAAATAGGGCCACCTTAAGGAATTATAATGATATACTCAGTGTTTAGAATTCAACATTTCTCAAAGTCCTTCAATAAAAAGGTAAGATTTTGTTTCAATTTTTTAAATCACCAATACCTTTACTATATTATCAAGAATTCCTATTCAGTAAGTTACATTATAATGTTACAAAACTAATAACAGAAAGGAAAAGAAGTGGTACCAGGGGATTAATGCTGTACTCAAACTTAACTGATAGAAACAAGTATTTAAAACATTTTTTAAAGAAGGAAAGAAAGAAAACTTTCCAGCAGAATTTGTGGGAAATAGTGACTATTTTTGTTTTTAAAATGCTTTGTGAACAGTAGAAAATAATTTCTATCATTCAACAGAAACTACATTAGATTTGTCATTCAGATCTGGGCTACCTGCAGCTTGCACTCAAGGTCTTAGCTACCTGGGTTATGAAGATTAAAAGTATTTTAATCAGTATTGTTGGAGAATTCAGTTACTTGTTCTTAAGAATCAAGATTCTGCAAACAACTTTTCCTTCTTCTCCAACCAAAATTAATCCAACAATTTAAATGTTACTAAGGACATAAAATAAATTTTGTTCTTATATACTTAAATTTTGGGATATTATAAAGGTTTACAGCAATCTTCAACAAAACTATTATGCAGAAGAAAAAAGTATCGTGTATTTCAAGTTGTTGAAGTTGAAAAAATTTCAAGTATTTTCATAATTGTTATGTGTTTAGGTTTATATTTCTCATTTTATTTCTATTTTCTATAGTATCTATGATTTTTTTGCTAATGTTTTTAGTTTCAGTTAATAAAGTCCAACTCACAAGCTTATACTCAATACTACTAGAAAACTCATGCTTTGAGATTCACATTTTTCCAAGAGTTTGAAATACTCAAACTTTTTCATTAAAAATACTACCTACTTAATTATCTTTTTGTGTGTGGGAAGCACCTAAACATTTTCAACTATGTTCTTGAAAGGATAACTGATAAAACTTTCTGTTGCATACTTTCATTTGTGTCTTCAGTATACTTGTTCTGATAATCTCTTATCATCTGCAACTAGTAACTTCCTATCCAGCTGCCTCTACAATGTCCTGCTATACGCCTTTTCCTTACCTCCTTGCACCGTTTATTAATGCTATTTACCTGTAGTCAGACCTAAAAGCTATGCTACTTTCTGTTCACATTGCTCAGAGGTGATGTGCTTGACCTCAATAAATAGCATCTATTAAGAGTTTTTCCTGGTATCGGTATTAAAAACATAATTATTCACAAAATCTAAGGCTATGGATAACTAGAACAGGGACTCCTAGAACTCTTTTAATGATTTCATAAATCTATTACAGTTCAAAGTAAGATGCTAAGCAATTTGCTATGCAAAGAAAGGCATTATAATGGAAAATGCTCATTAAAAACCTTAATATTGATTGATGAACATACTGTAATAAAGTGAAACAAAATTGGTAATTTATAAAATATTTTAATATTTAGGTATGTAATGTGATGCTGAAGAAGCTGAAGTTGAACGGTTCTATGAAGACCTACAAGACCTTTTAGAACTAACACCCCAAAAAGATGTCCTTTTCATTATAGGGGACTGGAATGCAAAAGTAGGACGTCAAGAAACACCTGGAGTAACAAGCAAATTTGGCCTTGGAGCACCAAATGAAGCAAAGGATAATAGAGTTTTGCCAAGAGAATGCACTGGTCATAGCAAACACCCTCTTCCAACAACACAAGAGAAGACTCTACACGTGGACATCACCAGATGGTCAATACCGAAATCAGATTGATTATATTCTTTGCAGCCAAAGATGGAGAAGCTCTATACAGTCAGCAGAAACAAGACCACGAGCTGACTGTGGCTCAGATCATGAACTCCTTGAAGAAAGTAGGGAAAACCACTTGACCATTCAGGTATGACCTAAATCAAATCCCTTACAATTATACAGTGGAAGTGAGAAACAGATTTACGGGACTAGATCTGATAGACAGAGTGCCTGATGGACGGAGGTTCGTGACACTGTACTGGAGATAGGGATCAAGACCATCACCAAGAAAAAGAAATGCAAAAAAGCAAAATGGCTGTCTGAGGAGGCCTTACAAATAGCTATGAAAGGAAGAGAAGTGAAAAGCAAAGGAGAAAAGAAAAGATATACCCAGTTGAATGCAGAATTCCAAAGAATAGCAAGGAGAGATAAGAAAGCCTTCCTCAGTGATCAATGCAAAGAAATAGAGGAAAACAATAGAATTGGAAAGACTAGAGATCTCTTAAAGAAAATTAGAGATACCAAGGGAACATTTCATGCAACGATGGGCTCAGTAAAGGACAGAAGCTGTATAGACCTAACGGAAGCAGAAGATATTAAGAGGAGGTGGCAAGAATACACAGAAGAACTGTACAAAAAAGATCTTCATGACCCAGATAATCACGATGGTGTGATCACTCACCTAGAGCCAGACACCCTGGAATGTGGTCAAGTGGGCCTTAGGAAGCATCACTACGAACAAAGCTAGTGGAGGTGATGGAATTCCAGTTGCGCTCTTTCAAATCCTGAAAGATGATGCTGTGAAAGTGCTGCACTCGATATGTCAGCAAATCTGGAAAACTCAGCAGTGGCCACAGGACTGGAAAGGGTCAGTGTTCATTCCAATCCCAAAGGCAATGACAAAGAATGCTCAAACTACTGCACAATTGCACTCATCTCACACGCTAGTAAAGTAATGCTCAAAATTCTCCAAGCCAGGCTTCAGCAATATGTAAACCGTGAACTTCCAGATGTTCAAGCTGGTTTTAGAAAAGGCAGAGGTACCAGAGATCAAATTGCCAACATCCGCTGGATCATCAAAAAAGCAAGACAGTTCCAGAAAGACATCTATTTCTGCTTTATTGACTATGCCAAAGCCTTTGACTGTGTGGATCACAATAAACTGTGGAAAAATCTGAAAGATTTGGGAATACCAGACCACCTTACCTGCCTCCTGAAAAATCTGTATGCAGGTCAGGAAGCAACTGTTAGAACTGGACATGGAACAACAGACTGGTTCCAAATAGGAAAGGGAGTGCTTCAAGGCTGTATATTGTCACCCTGCTTACATAACTTATATGCAGAGTGCATCATGAGAAATGATGCAGTGGGCTGGATGAAGCACAAGCTGGAATCAAGATTGCCAGGAGAAATACCAATAACCTCAGATATGCAGATGACACCTCCCTTATGGCAGAAAGCAAAGAAGAACTAAAGAGCCTCTTGATGAAAGAGAAAGAGGAGAGTGAAAAAGTTGGCTTAAAGCTCAACATTCAGAAAACTAAGATCATGGCATCTGGTTCCATCACTTCATGGGAAATAGATGTGGAAACATCAGCTGACTTTATTTTGGGGGGCTTCAAAATCACTGCACATGAAATTAAAAGACGCTTACTCCTTGGAAGGAAAGTTATGACCAACTTAGACAGCATATTAAAAAGCAGAGACATTACTTTGCTGACAAAGGTCTGTCTAGTCAAGGCTATGGTTTTTCCAGTGGTCATGTATGGATGTGAGAGTTGGACTACAAAGAAAGCTTAGTGCCGAAGAATTGATGCTTTTGAACTGTGGTGTTGGAGAAGACTCTTGAGAGTCCCTTGGACTGCAGGGAGATCCAACCAGTCCATCCTAAAGGAGATCAGTCCTGAGTGTTCATTGGAAGGACTGATGTTGAAGCTGAAACTCCAATACTTTGGCCACCTCATGCAAAGAGATGACTCATTGGAAAAGACCCTGAGGCTGGGAAAGATTGAAGGCAGGAGAAGGGGACGACAGAGGATGAGATGGTTGGATGGCATCATCATCCAATGGACATGAGTTTAGGTAAACTCTGGGAGTTGGTGATGGACAGGGAGGCCTGGTGTGCTGCAGTCTATGGGGTCACAAAGAGTTGGACATGACTGAGTGAACTAAACTGAGCCCAATTCAGGGTTTGTTATAAAATATTTTCTGATGTTTATAATTCTGTTTTTTTCTTAAGTAAAATAAAGATCATCTCACATACCCAACCTTTTGTTTGGATAATTCTGCTAACATACTGTTATTATTTATTCTAATATAGCAGACTAAAGATCTTTATTAAGTTGTACTGGAAAATTAAATAAGCTTTCATTAGAAATACTTTACATACCAGATCTAGGGTGGATATAGGAGTGTTCACAAACAGCTCAAAGTAGTTGATAGCTATCTTAGGAAGCATTTCTTTTAAATCAAAAGGTAAGGTTACTTTATAAAAGTCATTCTCTGCACATCTAAATCAGTGTGTGTACCTGCAGTTCCTTGGTTAGGTGACAAACAGAAAAGAAAATAACTTCTGAATTATTTATTACATCAGTATTTCAATTTTGAGGGAACATGCTAAGGTACAATGATAAAAATAATACAGTCTCAATCTGACATCATGCCGCCCCAAAATGAGTTCCTATGTATAGAACTGCAGTATCTTCTAATGTCCATAACAAAATTGTTTAAATAAAATTTATATATCAAATTATGGTTGTGATAAAAATTTCACTTGATTTTAAAGCAGAAGTCTTGGGTGGTAAGAAAGCATTCTTCCATAGCAAATTATAGTGCTACTGGCAGCATATATAAATAACATGAAAAAGTGACTGTTTCCCAAAGTAGGTAGCCATGGATATAGGGAATTATTTATATAAAGACTGTGTAACTTAAAATACTCAAATATTTACAGAATCACAGATTTTTAAGAAAATCTTTACCCTCATTTCTGAAGAATATTAATTTGAAGAAGCTGTCTGGCATTAACTGGTACAATACTTACTTACCTGTGTCTTGTGCACAATCAACCAAACAGCGGCAAGTTTACTTTCCTTTTATATAAGGTCTGAATCAAAATTTAAAACATCATAAACACTCAGTGAACAATAATTCTCTTGAAAACTTAGAATTTTACAATAAAGCAGTCATTCCATTCTAAAAACTTTAGACATATGGAATTGTCTCCTAAAACTAAAAACTGAAGCATTAAAAGAAAAACTATTTTAAAAGAAACCTAGTTTAACATCCTTATGTTTATAAACAAAATGTTATCGACCTTTAAGAATCTACTTCAGGTAGATTTACCTGAAGTTTTAGTACCTAAGTTTTAGTACAAAAATCTGAAATCAAACATATATGATATGCTATTTTTGACTTGAAACGTAGCAGAACGGAAGATCTCTTAAGTGCATTAACATTACATATACAGATCCTGGAGGAGTCTTTTTACAAATTAAATAAAAACTATAGTCAACTTTCATCAAAATATTTACTAGAAATCTTTTAAAATCTAATATATTATCATTTTAGAAGATTTGTGTGTTTGGTAACTACATTTGGTAAAATGCTTTAAAGTGTAAGTGAAGGTCACTCAGTCGTGTCCGACTCTTTGCAATCCTATGGACTATACAGTCCACGGAATTCTCCAGGCCAGAATACTAAAGTGGGTAGCCTTTCCCTTTTCCAGGGGATCTTCCCAACCCAGGGATCGAACTGGTGTCTCCTGCATTGCAGGCAGATTCTTTACCAGTTGAGCCACAAGGAAAGCCCAAGAATACTGGAGTGGGTAGCCTATCCCTTCTTCAGGTGATCTTCCCAACCTAGGAATCGAACCGGGGTCTCCTGCATTGCAGGCAGATTCTTTACCAACTGAACTATGAGGGAAGCCCAAATACTTTAAAGATAACATAAAAAGCATTTCTTCCCTTTCCTTCCAACAAAAAAACCTCACACTTTATGTGTGAGACAGTTTTTTTTTCTTATATAATATGCATTTTAAAACCAGCTCCAAAAGTTAGAAAGATAATCTAAAGTCTTTAAGTTTAAAAAAAAAAAAAAAAGAAGCATATAGCACTGAAAATGAACTATTTTCTTTCTAACCAAAATTCCAAGTATTTTAAACTTTGTATAAATAACACACACACACACACACACAAACCCACCATATTTTAGGTATGATGTCTAAAATGGAGTAGCACTAAAATGACAACAATAATAAACAACCCTTTATACTTAATTGAAAACACTCATTTTTCTTCAAGATATACATTAAGAATTTTCTACTGACATTTTTGAATAAAATTTATAAGCATTTTAAAAAATCAATTTAATTTCTCCCTTGTATATAAGGATCTAACAACAACAAAAAAGATCTCTTTTACAACTGCAATAGATTTCTGAAATCCCTAAAATATACATTCTTTAGAAAAAAATTCCTAACCCACTGTGCATCTTAGCAGGCTTATATATATGAAAAACAAAATCTATATTATAGCTTACACTTAAATTTAATGCATGACCATAGGTCCCAGAGATTGAAGAATCTTATTGGCAACCAACAGCTCAAGGGATGACAATTTTCCTGGCATTTGTAATCTCAAAATTTTAACAGAAAACTGTTCACGGTGGTCTTAGAAAAATCTGGAGATAGTTCTGTTTAAAAAACATACTTGCCACAGAGACAAGGGAGACAAATAAGAAAATATATTGTGTTAATCTTTGTAAACTTGTTCCATTTCAAAATGTATTGTAGAGGGTCAGGAAAATTCCCTATACAAATAAAACTAAACATTTGTTCCCTTTGCTTTGAAAAATATTTACAGTACACAGAACAACAAGCTAAAGTATACACCTGCTTATATTGCTGGCCAGTGATATAGATGCGCAAGGACAAAAAGGTGCATATTCAATTATCTGAGCATCCTAATTTGTCTGTAGAATGAAGTTATCATAGATCAACTATGGAAAAATTAGAAAACATTATTTATGAATACCAGCCCTTGTGTAAAACATCACACAAGACGCCAAGGTGTCATACATTCACTATGGTAAAAACTGTACATACGTATTCTGTATATATTTAAAATTTACAATTTCTTAATCTCTCATAATTCTGAGTTGAAAAATGTCTAATTTTCTTTTTTTGCCAAAGAAAAGTGATGTTAACTGACTGATCAGGTTCCCGAAATATTTTACAAAACTCTGCTAAGGACTTTTCATCAATGTCTTTGGCTGGTATCCTCATGAAGAAAAACTCACTAAACTTCGAAAGTTTTAAGCAGGTATTTCCACACTTTTGCTGGCTAATATTGTGATATACATAATAATGATATACGTAACAATAGTCCACAGCAATGTGAAATACAAAACTTTGTTCTGTAAGTCTATTCTGGTCTCCGAGTGAAGTTCATTTCTTTCATCCAGTCATGTTGTCCCTTATTTGATCAACTCGAACAGCTAGGTCTCTGAAAGAGGGGCGCTGGTTTACATTATTGTTCCAGCATTCTGTCATAATCACATAAATCTGTAAAAGGGAAAATAAACCAAAATTACAATGAACACAAAGTGCCATTTTTTAACTGGTGAAGACATGAATTCGGAACGCCCACTTAATTTTTTTATAGTGGCATATGTCATGGCTATACCTACATCCACAGTCATGTTTATGCTATTTATCTAAAAGTCCAGCAAACTGCATAAACTGACCTGAAATCCTTGGGTAAAAACAGAAAGAAAATGCATGATTACTGTGGATAAAAAAGAATGTCTGTTACCTCATCTGGGCATCCATCTGGTCTTGGTAATCTTCCATTATTCTTCAGGAGTTCTATCAAATGAAACACAATCATCTGTCCTTGTTTGTCATTGCCAATCATACGCATAAATTCCTGAAACACAAACCCACTTTTCAATGACATATTTTTGGTACATTTAATTTGAAGCAGAATTCTCAATTTCTCCCAGTAAATGGGAAAAATTCTGTGTATGTATGTTTCCTTACCTTGAAACTTTTGAAACAAGACTATTTTAACTTCAAAAACTTCCTTTTCAGTCATACTTCATAAAAGATTGTTAAATGTGGAACCTCTATAATGCCTTTTCTGTAACTATAACGCTACTGCTAAGTCGCTTCAGTTGTGTCCGACTCTGTGCGACCCCATAGACGGCAGCTCACCAGGCTCTGCCGTCCCTAGGATTCTCCAGGCAAGAGTAGTGGAGTGGGGTGCCATTGCCTTCTCCGTAACTATAATACCCTCAACACAAATCCCCTGAGAAGAATTCAAAACCAGTAAACTAAAAACACACTTTGTTTTAACACAACATATCACGCTTCAGTTGAAATATAAAGTTGAATGTAAAAGGACATAAAAAATGCAGAATGAATATTAAAGCATAAATGCAATCAATGGAGAGATATTCATATGTTTAAAATTCATAAGATTAAAGTCTGAACCATAAGGTAGAGGAATATTTACAATGAACACATTTATTTAAATACAGAAAACTCTTGTATATTGGTAAGAAAAATTACCAATATAAAAATGGGCAAAGTACATGAGGATACAATGCACACATGCATATACCCCAAACGCCCAATAAATATGTACTCAATCACACTAAAGGCAGAAATGCAAATTAAAATCAAATTGGTACAACTTCTCTCCCATCAGTTTGGCAAAACTGTATGGAAATGTAACAGTCAACACTGACAAATGATAAAACATATACCCCTAGGCACAGCTACTGAGAGTCTAATTGAGATACAGATTTCCTGGAAAGCATTTTGAAATCAAAATCTTTTATATATAACAGTTCATAATGTTTCACGTATAATTACATTTTCACTCTAAGATGACAACCAGAGATAAACATAAATATTTATATATAAGGAGAGCTACTATGTTCAATGAGTGTTACTTAAAAGGCTGAAAAACGGAAAATGATTGTCCAGAAACTATATCCTTATGTTGAAACACCACCAAGAAATCAGAAGTCATATTTGTAGTAAATATTTTATTAACATAGGAAAATGTCCATGTTATAATCTGTAATGAAAAAGCAGGAAAGCAAACTGTACAGTATGACTTATTTTATAAATAAACTTTTTAATAAAATTTAATTTTTACATATAAAATTAAAAGAATCCTGAAAGAAAACATACTACAATATTAAAGTGGTTACCTCTGAGTAGCTGAATTAGAGATTACTTTCATTTTCTTTTCTATACTGTCCTATATTAAAATTGTACAATGAATAGAAAAAATATTACTTTAAAAGGTTTAACATTTTCAATAATTCCTGGGATGAATGAGTTTATTGGATTTACTAAAAATAATATTAAGAGAATATATTAAACAGTACTATAATCCCCACCTTTCAAAACCTCAAGTTAATTTAATGAGTTAGTTTGGGGGTTATTTTGTTGTTTGTTATCTTAAAATAACCAGTAGGAACTATAAAATAACCCTAAGTTTACCATTACTCTTTGGAAAAGCTTTTCTCATGTTAAAAAAAATTGAAAGTAAACAAAAAGCATACTGACCGCTGGTGGGCTTTTACTCTTCTCAATATATGTGAAAAGTTCATACAGAACCACTCCAAAGCTCCAAACATCTGAGGCCACAGAAAACTTGCTCTCTGTCAGTGATTCTGGTGCGTACCTGTAATATGTTTAAAAGAGTTACTTGATGTGCCAACTCTTGATTTTACCTGCAAATCACTGGATTTAAAAACAAAACAAAAAACAAGGTGTACAGAAAAGGGTTAACACATCAGGCCTGAGTTTGCAATCATCAAAAACGTCTGTTGTTGAATGCTGACACTTGACTGGCACCCGGGATCTTAGATTCAGGAGGGTTTCCACAATTCCCTAAATGACAGAAGTGGCTTACTGCACCTAAACCATTTCCGTAGACAATATGAGTCTAGGGTTTTATATGCCAGACAGAAAATATCTACATGGTCAGTTCCAATAAAAACTGTGGGCACTGAGTCTCTATTAAGCTTCCTTAGTAGATGACTGGAGAAGGCAATGGCAACCCGCTCCAGTACTCTTGCCTGGAAAATCCCATGGATGGAGGAGCCTGGTAGACTGCAGTCCATGGGGGTCACAAAGAATCGGACACAACTGAGCGACTTCACTTTCACTTTTCACTTTCATGCATTGGAGAAGGAAATGGCAACCCACTCCAGTGTTCTTGCCTAGAGAATCCCAGGGACGGGGGAGCCTGGTGGGCTGCCGTCTATGGGGTCGTACCGAGTTGGACACGACTGAAGCGACTTAGCAGCAGCAGCAGTAGATGACATTTCACACATGTAGTCAGAATTTATTGCTGGGGGAATTAAGTGTGTCCCATTTGACTTTACTGGGAGAGGACACTTGAAAACATGTGCTTGGTTTCCTCCAGGCATTGCCACAGAGTCTTTTCCTTTTGCTGATTTTGCTTTCCATTCTTTGCAAGAGTCATAGTCATGCTTATGACTGTATGCTGAGTCCTGTGAGTCCTTCCAGTGAATGAGCAAACCTGAGGGTAGTCTTGGGAACCTCAACACACAAAGATAACTAAAATAAAAAAAAAAAGTATGAATTTTGTCTCCCTAACACCAGGGTTAATTGCACAGTACTTTCAAAGAAATGAAGAAAAAAAAAAGAAAAAAACCCTGATCTTTCCCAATTAAGCTTAAAATGAATCCAGGTAAGTATCCTGGGGGGCTTCCCTGGTGGCTCAGATGGTAAAGGATCTGCCTGCAATGCAGTAGACTAGGGTCCAGTCTCTGAGGTGGGAAGAATCCCTGGAGGAGGACATGGCAATCCACTCCAGTATTCTGGCATGGAGAATCCCACGGACACAGGAGCCTGGCAGGTTGCAGCCCATAAGATCAAACAGAGTCAGACACAACTGAAGTGACTTGGCATGTATGCAAGTATCCTAGAGAAAAAAGTGCTTTTTAAGCTGGAGAAGACTTGAAGCTACTAACATATAAGACAAATAACTATTAATCTGAAAGGGAGTGATTAAAAGAGAGAATATAAAAAATAGTAAGTCACAGGGGAAAATGGTGTCATCCTTTCCCTCAAGTATTAACACTACCCAAGGGGGAATTTTGGCCAATGGATTATGAACATCATGGTCCACAAAGTTTATATTCTGTTTATATTCATTATAGAGAATAATGAAAGATCTGTTTTAAATTGAGATTTAAAATATGAATTATATAAACTGAATCTCTCCTTCAAAATCTCCTTCTCTCCTTCAGCCTATGTTTCCTCACTTCCAGAAATCCTTCTCTAACTACTTAAGGTCTTAATGACCTCATGCTACTGAATTTCTATAGTACTTTCAGTCTATACTACACAATTAACCATGTAATGCTCTATTATTTTTATATTTATTTAAAAAATTTACATATTTAGTTATGTTAGTTTATCCCACAAATGGAATATAACCTCCTTGAAGAGGAGTACTACTCCCTCAGCCTTGGCAAAATATTCGCTTACTTTGGTTTTCATGAAAGCACTCTGTAATTTCTCCCTTCATTTTCACATTACATACATAAGGATAAATACAAAGGAAAAAAGAAGCCCACGTAGAAAAGGAGGGAAAAGACTCTCTCAGAGCATTTACTTTAGAAAATTTATAATTGTGAATTCTCTTTGAAATATATGTAAAAATCTTTTTAAAAGCTTTTGCTTAAAAGCCTCTTGCCAGGTTTACATATAGCAATGTCTTTCTCAAGAACCTGGAAATACCTCTTCAGAATGCAATTATCAAGGAAGATCATGCCCCTACATCCCAGTTTAAGTGGGAAGGCAGGAGCCTAACTTGGGCTGGTGCCTCCTGCAAGTTGCAAAACTATCTCCTATCATAAAGATATGAGAAGTTTATTTTTCCTTTGGATAAAGCCAATTAGCTAACAGAAATGGGCACTCCTATTACTAAGTGAATTTAGGATGAACTTATGTGTGACAGATGACGCTGTCAAGTCCTCTTACTTGAGGACTAGTTACTGTTTATCCTGAGAACATATACGGAACAAGTTGAATTGGCTTGGCCATATCCAAGAGTGGGATTTCTTTCTGTTTTTTTGCAATCTCTTAGCAGACTGCTTACGATGCATATCACTTTTTGGATTAATGTTTATTCAGTAATGAAACTGATTTCTATTTTATTTGGGGGGAGAGGCCTTCTCGGTTGGGAGATTTGTTTTCAGTGACATTTCCCCAGCACTTTCCCTCCTTTTCTCCATTCTCTAAAGTTGGGTTTCCCCAAAGGTTCCATCATCAGAGCTTTTCCTCTCTTTCAAAAAATTTCCCTTAGATAGTATCATCCACTTACACACTAAGGTCTCCCAAATTTACAACCACTTTATCTTTGACGTTTCCTTTGTGTTTCAGACTTACTGAAAATTTACACATTAAAGTTCCATGGGCAAAAAGAAATCCAGCCCACCTGTACAACATTATTTTACTTTCGCTGTGCAATCAATGAATGGCATCAAATCTATCTAACTCCCTAAACTGAAAACCTTAAGAATTATATTTGATTCATCTTTCACTCCAAAGTCTACTGAGTCACTAAGTTTCTTCAGTGTGTCTTAGATATGTCTCCAATCAGCCTCCCAATCCAATACTGCCATTACAGTCTTTGGTTAGATCCTTATCTCATGACTAGTACAGAGATCTTCAAACCAGGTGAGGAGTAAGCAGAAAAACATACAAATATTTTCCAAGGGGCTCTATAGCAAGAACAGTATAAGGATTCTCCATTAATTAAAAACCCTGTTTTAATAATTAAAAAAAAATGTCAGCAGAAGCATTTTCCCTTCAGTCAGTTCAGTCGCTGTCGTGTCCCACTCTGCAACTCCATGAACTGCAGCATGCCAGGCCTCCCTGTCCATCACCAACTCCCGGAGTCTACCCAAACTCATGTCCATCGAGTCGGTGATGCCATCCAGCCATCTCATCCTCTGTCGTCCCCTTCTCCTCCTGCCCCCAATCCTTCCCAGCATCAGGGACTTTTCCAATGAGTCAACTCTTTGCATGAGGTGGCCAAAGTATTGGAGTTTCAGCTTCAACATCAGTCCTTCCAATGAACGCCCAGGACTGATCTCCTTTAGGATGGACTGGTTGGATCTCCTTGCAGTTCAAGGGACTCTCAAGAGTCTTCTCCAACATCACACTTCAAAAGCATCAATTCTTCAGCACTCAGCTTTCTTCACTGTCCAACTCTCACATCCATACATGACTGCTGGAAAAACCATAGCCTTGACTAGATGGACCTTTGTTGGCAAAGCAATATCTCTGCTTTTTAATATGCTATCTAGGTTGGTCATAACTTTCCTTCCAAGGAGTAAGTATTACTTTTAATTTCATGGCTGCAATCACCATCTGCAGTGATTCTGGAGCCCCCCAAAATAAAGCCTGACACTGTTTCCACTGTTTCCCCATCTATTTGCCATGAAATGATGGGACCAGATGCCATGATCTTAGTTTTCTGAATGCTGAGCTTTAAGCAAACTTTTTCACTCTCCTCTTTCACTTTCATCAAGAGGCTCTTTAGCTCCTCTTCACTTTCTGCCATAGGGTGGTGTCATCTGCATATCTGATGTTATTGATATTTCTCCTGGCAATCTTGATTCCAGCTTGTGCTTCTTCCAGCCCAGTGTTTCTCATGATGCACTCTGCATATAAGTTAAATAAGCAGGGTGACAATATACAGCCTTGAAGCACTCCCTTTCCTATTTGGAACCAGTCTGTTGTTCCATGTCCAGTTCTAACTGTTGCTTCCTGACCTGCATACAGGTTTCTCAAGAGGCAGGTCAGGTGGTCTGGTATTCCCAAATCTTTCAGAATTTTCCACAGTTTATTGTGATCCACACAGTCAAAGGCTTTGGCACAGTCAATAAAGCAGAGGTAGATGTTTTTCTGGAACTCTCTTGCTTTTTCGATGATCCAGTGGATGTTGGCAATTTGATCTCTGGTTCCTCTGCCTTTTCTAAAACCAGCTTGAACATCTGGAAGTTCATGGTTTACATATTGCTGAAGCCTGGCTTGGAGAATTTTGAGCATTACTTTACTAGCGTGTGAGATGAGTGCAATTGTGCAGTAGTTTGAGCATTCTTTTCTTAGGGACTGGAATGAAAACTGACCTTTTCCAGTCCTGTGGCCACTGCTGAGTTTTCCAGATTTGCTGGCATATTGAGTGCAGGACTTTCACAGCATTATCTTTCAGGATTTGAAATAGTTCAACTGGAATTCTATCACCTCCATTAGCTCTGTTCGTAGTGACACTTCCTAAGGCCCACTTGACTTCACATTCCAGGATATCTGGCTCTAGGTGAGTGATCACAGCATCATGATTATATGGGTTGTGAAGATCTTTTTTGTACAGTTCTTCTGTGTATTCTTGCCACCTCTTCTTAATATCTTCTGCTTCTGTTAGGTCCATACATTTTCCCTTAGTTTTTCTTAATACAAACCTACAGGGCAAGCTGTAAGCTAAACAACAGTTTTGAACAATAAAAGCAATATAGATGACAATGATTCTTTTAAATGAAATTACATATTTTAAAAAATATGGTGGCTAAATCCTATGGATAAAAATTATGATTTCTTTCAAACTTTAGATTTAGTGTTTGCTTTTCAATAAGTTAGTTAAAATATATTCTATCAACTGCTTCTGAAATATTTATATAAAAATTAGTTGACCTCATTTACTTATATAAAATACTTAATATTTTTACTTGCTGTATGAAAATAAAACAATATGCTAACTATCTGATTAGTTTCTAGCAGTATGCAGCTTTCTTCTTCATTAAATACATAAAGTTTTGATCATGATGAAAATGTTATGGTTTCTGATTTTTGTAGAAGCTTCTTATTAGTGAATCCCCAAAGTCAAACATCAGGCTTCCAAGGTGGCATTACTGGTAAAGAATCCACCTATCAACGCAGAAGATGGAAGAGACATGGGCTGGATCACTGGGTAGGGAAGATATGCTGGAGAAGGAAATGGAAACTCACTCCAGTATTCTTGCCTGGAAAATCCCTGGTGAGTTAGTCTACGGGTTGCAAAGAGTTGATGCAACTGAGCAGCACAAAGTCAAACATCAGAGTTCAATTTCCCCAAAATATTTATTTACTGAAAGAGTAATAGGTCTTTTACCATATGCCTTACTTCATAAAACATATTCTTAACTATATTTTATTCTGTATTATATATTGGAAATTAAGTAATGAGAAGTGGTTTATCTTAATTGTTTAATAATGAAATTAATTATACTAGATATATATCATCTTAAGCTTATCCTGCCCTGGAGGAGGGGACGGCAACCCACTCCACTATCCTTGCCTGGAGAATCCCACAGACAGAGGAGGCTGCAGTCCTCCTCTGGACAGGAAGGCTACAGTCCATGAGGTCACAAAGAGTCGGACACAACTGAAGTGACTTAGCATGAATGCACGCACGTAAGCTTATCCTGAGTTCCTTTGTGATTAATCTTTCCAGATATTCAGGAAGAAATAGAGGGCCCAAAGCTTTAGGGGCTTTCTTTATGATAAGAATTTAAAGTTAGGTATGAAAGTGAATATTTAAAATTAGAAAAGAAAGAATCTCAAAAGGAAGGAACTCTGATGGATATGCTTTGTTAGCTTCATTCTAAACATGTCTCTCTGCATGTGTATTCTATAGTTTATAATGATTTTTTTAAAAACAGTATTTCATAACATTAATTACTTGAACTGAAAAATGAACTAAGGTTTTTTTCTGTTGGAAAATAAGTGTATTTGTTTATGAGGCCTGGTATTGCTAAGCAGATTGAATGAAGGAGATTCTTCATTAAGTGACGCAATATTTGAGATAGTGCAAGGGATTGCCATATTTAAATCATGTATTTAAAAATGATAAAACGTTATTTAAAATACTGTATTGAAATTGATAATATTCTGTTTTTTAACTTTTTATAAATGTATAAACAAGATGCCTCTACATGAGAGTAATACTGTGATTTGAATTAATTTGAAAAAAAATTTTTGGTATACTTCCTGGAAACTGAGAAAATAAAAGACCCTAATGACTGGGTAGTAAATCCACTTTTGAAAAGCAAGTGGGTTTAATTCTTTGTTTTCTATGAAATTGAAAACAGAATGGATCTAATGAAATTGCCAGCTAACAAATTCTATTGGTAGATCACTGTATACTGTTTTGCTTATCACAAGTCACAAACATGAATGACACTGTTATAACAAAACTCCTATTCCCATCTCATTTATACAAAAAAGTTTTCTCTGTGTTTACAAAAACAACAATAAACTTGGAATTTATGTTGAATCTGGTCCCATTATACAAGTACATAATATTTATCTGAGGCTATATGGACTAGTTGGAGGGGGAAAAACACCTCCATATCTCATTAAGAAATGATTGCAATAAAAATTTGTAAAGAACTATTCAAATTACTAATCCAAATTAATAATTCATTTATACTGCATTGGAAATTGCACCCAGACAGTAACTTCAATGATAATTCAATCCAGAAGAAAAAAAATGAATAGTTTTGTGGTCACAGGAAATTTTAAAATTAATTCAGTTTATATATGTATTTTGGTTACAAAGGAGATTATTAAGATATATTCCAAGTGCAAAATAAAATGCATTATGCAGAATTCTGAGAAGGGAAGTGTAAACATAATTTTAAAGAGAAAAAGGAATAACGTAAAGTTTCTATCAAAAAGAAAGTCTCTTCCTATATCTTTTTAAGTGGGTGACAATCGGTATCAAGTTGCTGTGGCATTTGGATTTCACTGTATACCTCTAAAGGATTGATACACCTTGTATTAATGTCATTATTTATAACATTTTATAAAATATTTACAACTATATAAAATTTTAAAACGTTTCATAAAGAATATCAGTTCAGTTCAGTTGCTCAGTCGTGTCCGACTCTTTGCGACCCCATGAACCGCAGCACGCCAGGCCTCCCTGTCCAAAACCAACTCCCAGAGTCCACCCAAACCCATGTGCATCAAGTTGATGATGCCATCCAACCATCTCATCCTCCATTGTCCCCTTCTCCTCCTGCCCTCAATCTTTCCCAGCATCAGGGTCTTTTCAAATGAGTCAGCTCTTCGCATCAGGTGGCCAAAGTATTGGACTGATCTCCTTTAGGATGGACTGGTTGGATCTCCTTGCAGTTCAAGGGACTCTCAAGAGTCTTCTCCAACACCACAGTTCAAAAGCATCAACTCTGCGGTGCTCAGCTTTCTTTATAGTCCAACTCTCACATCCATACATGACCACTGGAAAAACCATAGCCTTGACTAGACGGACCTTTGTTGGCAAAGTGATGTCTCTGCTTTTTAATATGCTGTCTAGGTTAGTCATAACTTTCCTTCCAAGGAGTAAGTGTCTTTTAATTTCATTGCTGCAGTCACCATCTGCAGTGATTCTGGAGCACAGAAAAATAAAGTCAGCCACTGTTTCCACTGTTTCTCCATCTATCTGCCATGAAGTGATAGGACCAGATGCCATGATCTTAGTTTTCTGAATGTTGAGCTTTAAGCAAACTTTTTCACTCTCCTCTTTCACTTTCATCAAGAGGCTCCTTAGCTCTTCTTCACTTTCTGCCTTAAGGGTGGTGTCATCTGCATACCTGAGGTTATTGATACTTCTCCCAGCAATCTTGATTCCAGCTTGTGCTTCCTCCAGCCCAGGATTTCTCATGATGTACTCTTCATATAAGTTAAATAAGCAGGGTGACAGTATACAGCCTTGACGTACTCCTTCTCCTATTTGGAACCAGTCTGTTGTTCCATGTCCAGTTCTAACTGTTGCTTCTTGAACTGCATATAGGTTTCTCAAGAGGCAGGTCAGGTGGTCTGGTATGCCCATCTCTTTAAGAATTTTCCACAGTTTATTGTGATCCACACAGTCAAAGGCTTTGGCATAGTCTATAAAGCAGAGGTAGATGTTTTTCTGGAACTCTCTTGCTTTTTCGATGATCCAGTGGATGTTGGCAATTTGATCTCTGGTTCCTCTGCCTTTTCTAAAACCAGCTTGAACATCTGGAAGTTCACGGTTTACATATTGCTGAAGCCTGGCTTGGAGAATCTTAAGCATTACTTTACTAGTGTGTGAGATGAGTGCATAAAGACTACAGCTTTTGATAATTCTTTCAATGGGTATATATGCACAAAGGTTTTCAAAATCAATGACCTAGATACCTGAAAAAGTTGCCTAACTAGTCCTCTCTGCTGTTAGCCTCTTCTTAATACAATGCACCCTCTATACCCCCAATTCTGGTGTGAAGTCCCCTATACACTAAAAAATTACTGACATGTCCCCACAGGTTTTGTTTATGTGGGTTGTATCTACTAATATTTACCATATTAGATTTCAAAACCAAGGAGACGTAAAAGTATCATTAAAAGTAACAATAAACCAGTAATACTAGCATAAATAATATTTCTATAAAAAATAACTATTTTCCAAAACAACAAATTTTGTATTTAGAGCAGTACGTTTTACATTTTTGGAAGTTTCTTTAATGCTGGTTTAATACACCTTTTTTGCACCTGATTTTTAAAAAATTTTTATATGATTTAAAGGTTATACACCATTTACAGTTAGTACAAAATATTAGCTATATTCTCCATGTTGAACAAATATATCCCTGTAGCCTATCTTACATCCAATAGTTTGTACCTCTCATTCGGCCACCCCTATAGTGCCCCTCCCTACTTGTAACCACTAGTTTACTCTCTGTATCTGTGAGTCTGCTTCTTTTTTGTTATATTCACTAGTTTGTTGTATTTTTGATTCCAAATATAAGTGATATCATACAGTATTTATCTTTCTCTGTCTGACCCTCTAAGTTCATCCATGTTGTTGCAAATGACAAAATTTCACTATTTTTTAAGGCTAAGTAGTATTTCATTGTATGTGTGCTGCTACTGCTGCTAAGTTGCTTCAGTCATGTCCGACTCTGTGCGGCCCCAAAGACAGCAGCCCACCAGGCTCCGCCGTCCCTGGAATTCTCCAGGCAAGAACACTGGAGTGGGTTGCCATTTCCTTCTCCGGTGCATGAAAGGGAAAAGTGAAAGTGAAGTTGCTCAGTCGTGTCCGACTCGTAGTAACCCCATGGACTGCAGCCTACATACATACAATTCCATCATGTGTGTATGTATCTATGTATACATAAAAGAGATTCATTTCAGAAGTAAAGACACACACAGACTAGATGGAAGGAAAAATATATTCCATGCAAATGGAAATGAAAGTAGCCATACTTACAGCAGATAAAACAGACTTTAAACAAAGATTGTAATAAAAGACAAAGAAACGCACTAGTAATGATAAAAGGGTCAATCCAACAAGAAAATAAAACATTTATAAATACATAGGAGCACCAAAATATATAAAGCAAATATTATCAGACCTAAAGGGAGAAATTAAAAGCAATACAATAACAACAGTAGGGGACTTTAACACCCCACTTACAGCAATGGATAGTTCATTCACAGAAACATCAATAAGGAAACAGCTGGCCTTAAATGACATATTAGATGAGATGGAGTTCAAAGGTATGTACAGAACACTCATTCTTCTAAGGTGCACATGGAACATTCCAGGATAGATCACATATTAAGCCACAAGTTGTCTCAATAATTCAAGAAGACTGAAATCATATCAAGCATCTTTTCCAACTATAATGGTATGAAATTGGAGATCACAATAGGAAAATTGGTAAACCACAAAAATATGAAGATTAAAACAACATGCTGGGGCTTCCCTGGTGGTCCAGCGGTTAAGAATCCACCTTGCAATACAGGTGACATCGGTTCGATTCCTCGTCTAGGAAGATTGCATATGCCACGGGACAACTAAGCCTATGTGCCACAACTACTGAGGCCATGCTCTACGGCCTACAAGCTGCAGCTACTGAGCCCCTGTACAACTACTGAAGCCTGCACACCCTAGAGCCCATGCTATCCAACAAGAGAAGCCACCACAATAGAAGCTAGGGCACTGCAGTTGGAAAACAGCCCCTGCTAGCCACAACTAGAGAAAGCCGGCGCATAGCAACAGTAATCCAGTGCGGCCAAAAATAACAAACAAATAAAATTTTAAAAATAAACAACATGCTACTAAACAACTAATAGGTCAATGAAGAAATCAAAAGAGAAATATAAAATCCAAAGACAAATGAAAACAGAAATAAAGCACACCAAAATCTACTGAATGCACCAAAAGTAGTTCTAAGAAGGAAGCTCATAACAATACAGGCCTACCTCAAGAAACAAGAAAAATCTCACAAACAATCTGAATTTACACCTAAAGTAACCAGAAAAAGAAGATCAAAGTCCAAAGTTATTAGAAGGAAGGAAATAACAAAGATGAGGGCAGAAATAAAGACTGAAAATGGCAGAAAGTGAAGAGGAACTGAAGAGCCTCTTGATGAAGGTGAAAGAGGAGAGTAAAAACCTGGCTTAAAACTCAACATTCAGAAAACTAAGATCATGGCATATGGTCCCATCACTTCATGGTAAATATATGGTGAAACAATGGAAACAGTGACAGATTTTATTTTCTTAGGCTCCAAAATCACTGTGGATGGAGACTGCAGCCACGGTATTAAAAGATGCTTGCTCTTTGGAAGAAAAGCTACGACTAACCTATATAACTATTAAAGTGCTGCACTCAATATGTCAGCAAGTTTGAAAAACTCAGCAGTGGCCACAGGACAGGAAAAAGTCAATCTTCATCCCAATTCCCAAGAAGTGGAGTACTAAAGAATGCTCAAACTACCAGACAATTGCACTCATTTCCCATGCTAGTAAGGTTATGCTCAAAATCCCCTAAGCTAGGCTTCAGCACCACATGAACCAAGAACTTCTACACATTCAAGCAAGAACAAGTTGGAGATCAAGTTGGAGAACAACTTGGAGAGCAAGCTGCCAACATTCACTGGATCAAAGAGAAAGCAAGGCAATTCCAGAAAAATATCTACCTGTTTCACTGACTATGCTAAAGTCTGTGACAGTGTGGATCACAAAAAACTAGAAAATTCTTAAAGAGATGGTAATAGCAGACCATCTTACCTGTCTCCGGAGAAACATGTATGCCGGTCAAGAAGCAACAGTTAGAACCTTAAATGGAACAACTGACTAGCTCAAAATTGAGAAAGGAGTATGAAAGGCTGTTTATTGTCACCCTGTTTATTTAACTTATACACAGAGCACATTATGCAAAATGCTGGGCTGGATGAGTTACAAGCTGTAATCAAGATTGCCGGGAGAAATATCAACAACCTCAGATATGCAGATGATACCACTTCAGTGGCAGAAAGCAAAGAGGAACTAAAGAACCTCTTGATGAGGGTTAAGAGGAGAATGAAAAAGCTGGCTTAAAACTCAATATTACAAAACCAAGATCACAGCATCTGATCCCATCACTTCATGGCAAATAGAGAAGGGGAAAAGGTGGAAGCAGTGACGGATTTCCTCTTCTTGGGCTCTAAAATCACTGCAGATGGTGACTGCAGCCATGAAATTAGAAGACGCTTGCTTCTTGGAAGAAAGCTATAACAAACCTAGACAGTGTGTTAAAAAGGAAGGATATCAGTTTGCTGACTAAGGTCCATACAGTCAAGGCTATGGTCTTTCCAGTAGTCATGTATGGATGTGAGAACTGGACCATAAGGAAGGTAGAGCGCCAAAGAACTGATGCTTTCAAACTGTGGTGCTGGAGAAGACTCTTGAGAGTCCCGTGGACAGTAAGGAGACCAAACCAGTCAATCTTAAAGCAAAGAGATCAAAATCAGTCAATCAATTCTGAATACTCACTGGAAGGACTGAGGCTGAAGCTGAAGCTCCAGTTTTTTGGTCACCTGATGGCGAACAGCTGACTCACTGGAAAAGTCCCTGAAGCTAGGAAAGATTGAGGGTAGAAGGAGAAGAGGGCAGCAGATGATAAGATAGCTGGATGGCATCACTGATACAATCAACATGAACTTGGGCAAACTCCAGGAGATGGTGAAGGACAGGGAGGCCTGGTGTGCTGCAGTCCATGGGGTCGCAAAGAGTCAGACACAACGTGGCTACTGAACAACAACAGCACTCAAAGCAATCTACAGATCTAATGCAATGCTTATCACAATTCCAATGGCATATTTCACAGAACTAGAAAAAATTCTAAAATTTGTATGAAACTACAAAAGATTCTTTGAAAAAGGGAACAACCTTGATAAAGAAGAACAAAGCTGGAGGTAGCATGGAGAAAGGACAGTTCTTCAATAAATGGTGTTGAGAAAACTAGACAGATACATGCAAAAGAATGAAATCAGACCATTATCTTACACCACATATAAAAATTAACATCAAAACAGATTAAAAACTTGAATGTTTGACCTAAAACCATAAAATTCCCAGAGGAAAACATAGGGAGTAACTTCACTGATTATTATTATAAATATATAAATGACAAACTACTAAAAATAAAGTTTAAAGTTTGTGCTCTAAAACTTCATTTTATGGTATTAAAACATACTCACCAGAATATGGGACTTTCACCAGGCTCTTTCACTTTGTAGTACTCTTTGTCTTGTGGCAAGACTTTGGTTAATCCAAAATCTCCTATTTTAACTCTGTTTTCATTCTCCACTAATATGTTCCTTGTCGCCAGATCCCTGTGGATATACCTTTTTGTACCAAGATACTCCATACCCTATGGATAAAATAACATTTTTCTTTCAGCCAGCTTTATAAACATAAACAATTTAGTCTTCTGCTTACCTACTCCCTTAATTATCTAAGGAAAATTCTAGAGAACATAGAAAAAATTATATTATTTCTTAATAATTAATGTATTCTCTTTATTTAGGCTTCCCTGGTGGCTCAGATGGTAAAGAATTCACCTGTGATACAGGAAACCTAGGTCAGTCCTTGGGTCAGAAAGATCCCCTGGAGAAGGGAATGGCTACCCACTCCAATATTCTTGCCTAGAGAAACCCATGAACAAAGGAGTCTGGCGGGCTCTAGTCCATGGGGTCGCAAAAGAGTCAAACATGACTGAGAAACTAAGCACAAACTCTCTTCATTTACAACAAATAGCCAGGATATTAGATACCTTGCATATCTGAGATGTGTACTGCAGAAGTTTTTTATGATCTATCCGTTCTTTATGTTTTTGGAGATAGTCTCGTAAACTTCCATATGGTAAATACTCCATAATTAATCTTAGATTATGCCGGCCTATTAACACACAAATGAGACAGTAATGTTTTATTCTGCCATATTTTATTGATGAACTAATATAAGACAACTGTATATGAATGACCTAAAGAGATATAAAATCTGAGTCTAAGATGACAAAACCTGATAATAAATTAAAGGTCATGTGGTAGTCAGGAACACTAACTTTCTGAATCAAAATGGTCTGAACAGAAAGTTTTAGAAATACTTATGTTTTAATCTCCTGTAACCATTTATGCAAATCAAAATAAACTGATGAGAAAACTTACTTTCTCTTCATCTATACTGAATAAAAAGGATCTAATTAAAAAATAATATTTTCATAGAAAATATGAACAGTTTCTTTCTTTAGAAATGATATTCCCTTGGCACACTAAAGCAAAAATGGTTAACCACCATCCTCAGTGAAAAGAATGATCAGCCAAGTAATCAAGGATTTCCTGTAGTTACAGCCCACCAACACCAAACACAATCTCCAGTCATACAGAATGTTTCCTTCTCTGGGCACTGGACTATTTTAAGTCCAGATCTTGAAGCATCATATGTTTCTATTACCCATTATGCCAAAGACATATCCTAAGTTCAAAAAACGTATCAATGGGCAACATACCAGCACTGTAGCAGACTCCTTTGTACTTTACAATGTTGTCATGCTGCAAGGATTTAAGGATTTCAATTTCTCTTTCGAAGTCTCTGAGGTGCTCTTCAGTACTGTGCTGGAGCTTTTTCACAGCCACCACCTCCCCAGTATTGTCTTGTAGAGGGTCATACCGGCACATCTCCACACTCCCAAAATTACCCTTAAACAACATATATCACATTAAGATAGAAATCTGAAGTTTTCTAGAAAAATTACTAATTCTGATTATACAGTCAATTTCAGCAGCTAGAATTAGAAGATGTATCTCTAAACTCACATTAAACAACTTTCAGAAAAAGGAGATAATATTTTAGTAGGTGGGTAGTAAGCCTAAATATTTAATTTCTCCAAAAGGAATTAGAGGCTGAAATATAAACAACTTCAAAAAGGCATTATAACAAATCATAAACATTATTTCTTAAGATAAGCCAAAGGACATGCCAGGGAATTTCTAAATTTCTATCACTAACTTCCAGGAAGAACTTTTCTTTTTCACAATATAGACTTTGATATCACTGTCAGTGAGCTGTATGGAATAAGGATCTGTTATGGACTGAATGTCCATGCCCCGTCCCCTCAAATCTGTATGATAAAGCCTTAACCCCAATGTGAGTGCTTTTGGAGACAGGGTCTCTAAAGAGGTAATAAAGGTTAAATAAGGTCATAAGAGTGAGGCCTTCATCCTGTAAGGCCAGTGCCATTACAAGAAGAGGAAGAGACACCAGTGCTCTCTGCCACATGAGGACACAGTGAGAAAGTTGCCATGTGGAAGCTAAAAAGAGAGCCTTTACCAGAAACTGAACCCTACTGAAAGCTTGATCTTAAGACTTTTCTCGAGAACTTTGAGAAAAATATGTCTGCTGCTTAAGCCAAGGTCATGCTGTGTCATTGGTAGCTTATGTGATTATCTCCCAATATTCTCTACATTCTGCATTCTGATATTCAAGCTCTTTTAAAATCTCTCTCCTTTGAGTGTAGGCTATAAACTCATTTATAGTGAACACTGACTGAAAGTAAAAGAGAGTGAAAGACTGAAGGCAGGAGGAGAAGGGGACGACAGAGGATGATATGGTTAGATGGCATCACCGACTCGATGGACATGAGTTTGAGCAAGCTCTTGGAGTTGGCATGGACAGGGAAGCCTGGCATGCTGCAGTCCATGGGGTCACATAGAGTTGGACACAACTGAGCAACTGAACTGAACTGATAATGAACAGAATATGGCAAGAGTGAGAAGATGCCACGTCTGAGATAATGATATAAAAAGACTCTGGCTTTGATCTTGGGTGTTTGCTCTCTGCTCCCTGTTGTGAGGCAGCCTGTGGAGAGGCCCATGTAAGTGAGCTAGGAAGCAGATATTCTGAGGCCTATCAACAGCCATGTGACAAGCTTGAGAGTAAGTCTTTCCCTAGTTAAGCCTTCAAATGAAACGGCAAGACCTGGCTGACACCTTGGTTGCAGTCTTTTGAGAGACCCTGAGCTAGAATCATCCAGCTAAGTTGCTCCTAGATTCCTGACTCACCTAATAAATGTTTTTTTTTTCAGTTATTAAGTTTTAGGGTAATTTGTTGCACAGCAATAGATAATGAATATACCAAATACCTAGACTTTTTTTTGTCATTGCTACACTCTCTGAAACATTCTCGAGAATATTTTACAAAAGATGACATCAAGTATTAATAAAACTAAGCCAAGGTATAATATAACCCCCAATGTTTAGCTCTAGTAAAACTGGATCAGAACATTTAGTTTAGATTCAATACCTAAGTGAGGCTTTCACATTGCATCCATGCCAAAAATCCAGTTCATAAGGTCACATGGTACAGAACCCTATACTACCAAGCTTAGAGGAAGAATGAGGGCTCACCACTATGACTGGACCTACTAAGAATTAAGCCTTTTCTATCTTACTTAAAATATAGGTTGGTGCAAAAGTAATTGTGGTTTTGCATTGAACTCTGCTGTTTGATATTGGAATACATTCTAAAATAAATGTGATTATGTTATACATCATTTTAATGCACATTTCTTGCTTTATGGCATTTTGCTAATGACTTATTACTTGCTGTTTATTTTATATTTATTTTAGACTAGGGAAATGATGTTAGACAAAAAGCAAATTTGAGCAATTCAAAATGGGTTATAAAGCAGAGGAGACAATTTGTAATATCAATAATGCATTTGGCCCAGGAACTGCTAACAAATGTACAGTGCAGTGGTGTTTCAAGAAGTTCTGCAAAGGAGTTGAGAGTCTTGAAGATGAGGAGCACAGTGGCTGGCCATCGGAAGTTGACAATGACCAATTCAGAGGATCATCAAAGCTGATCTTCTTACAACTACACAAAAAGTTGCCAAATAACATTCTATGATCATTCAACATTTGAAGCAAACTGGAAAGGTGAAAAAGCTGGGTGCCTCATGAACTAACCACAAATCAAAAAAATCATCATTTTGAAGTGTCGTCTTCTCTTATTCTATGCAACAATGAACCATTTCTCGATCTGACTGTGACATACAATGAAAAGTGTATTCTATACAACCAGTGACAACCAGCTCAGTGGCTGGACTGAGAAGAAGCTCCAAAGCACTTCCCAAAGCCAAACTTTGGGAGGTTTGGCAAAAGATTTTGACAAAAAAGGTCATGATCACTGTTTGGTGATCTGCTGCCTGTCTGATCCACTATAGTTTTCTGAACCCTGGCGAAACCATTCCATCTGAGAAGTATGCCCAGCAAATCAATGAGATGCACCTGAAACTGCAATGCTTGAAGCCAGCACTAGTCAACAGAAAGAGCCCAATTCTTCCCCATGACAACACTCAAACGCACATGACACAACAAATGCTTCAAAAGTTGAATGAATCGTGCTACAAAGTTCTGCCTCATTCTCCATATTCAGCTGACATCTCACCAACTGACTACCACTTCTTCAAGCATTTCAACGATTTTTTTTGCAGGGAAAATGCATTCCAAAAGTCATTTGAATCCTGAAGCACAGATTTTTATGCTACAAGAATAAACAAACTTATTTCTCATTGCAAAAATGTGCTGATTGTAACATCCTATTTTGATTAATAAAGATGTGTTTGAGCCTAGTTATAATGGTTTAAAAATTCATGGTCTGAAACTACAATAACTTTTTTACCAGCCTAATATGTAGGCTATGCCTGACTGTGTGACCTTTCAGCAGAGAGAAATTGTCTGCTAGTAAACATGAATGAGCAAGCAAACTAATTATTTCTCCCTTAGATGACTAAACAAAGAAGCAGGTGGAAAGGCTTATTAATTGTTCTTTTCTCTATCTCATAACTAAAGTGCCCTCTACCAAGAAAGAATCTCATGGTCAAATTAATTGGGAAAAATATAGCTTAATTTATCCTCTTCTTGAAAATGTTCAATGAACAGTACATGTTAAAGGTTCCAACAAGTTTTTCAGTAAAGACAGCTATTTAACACAGCATTTCCCCAACACCTGAAAACTAAACCTTTTTCCTACAAACACCTTTTTAAAAACTTTTACTAGGTACTTGCTGGTTATATAAACACTCTAAAACTCTGTGGAAAGTGAACTTTAGAGAATCTCTTAAGTCTTTTCTCCCCTAAATAAAATGTTTTATGATTACCCTTCAATTACTTAAAAATCTTCTGACACCGTACCTTGCCAAGTTGCTGTAGAAATTTCAAGTGTCTTTCTTCAAACTGTGTAGGGTCTCGGTCTTCAAAAGCACCAGAAAACCCTAGGGCACCTATTCTCATATTTGGTAACATGTCATTTTCTGTTAATAGTTCATAATCTGCAGAAATAAATAACATTTCTACCATAATCTGGCAAATCCATTCTCTGGGCTAAAATTATTCTTATTCAGGCTGACCAAAATAATCATAATGAGTTAGAAATACTAAATAAAAATTGATACAAGGCAACTCTGAATGTTTAGACTGTTAATGGAAGCCTTGAATTATAACTCATAATTGGACAGGTTTTTGGTAAAGATTTTTGCAAAGGATAAATGAATACTTTCCAAAATAGGCAGTTTTAACATTTATAAAGTAAGTTTGTATGCCAATTTTTGTGTCAAGAACAGCAAGTAGTATTGGAACAGAAAATATTTATGGGTCAGACACATGTATATTTAGCTACGTTTTTTAAGGAGGAGAGGACAAACAAAAATCTACTTCATGTTTAGAAAATTAATCAGCTATATGTGAAAGCTAGTTTAAAAAACAAAGAATAGTTTATAAAAAAATCAAATAAGCTTCTCAGTGTACTACTCATTAACCGGCAAACTAAAGTGAGGTTATTAAAAGGGTAAAAGCCTTTTATGAAAATACTTCACAATCAATGAGACTAGAATATGTATAAGGCAGAAAAAGTCATATGAATTTAAGAAATTAAGAGGGTCTAAAAGACATCAGGGAAGTTCCCAGAGGAGGATTACAAAATTAGTATGGATTTATTAAATACATCGTTAAGATTGCTCCAACAGTACATACCTGGAGTAAACAAACTATTAAGATCCCTTATAATGGCTCTGAAAGAAGGTCTAAAATCTGGTTCATAATCCATGCAATTATTAATAAGATTTGCCAATTCTGTCCATTTTGGTGCAGGAAGCTGGTGCCTATCTTCATAAAACTGTAGTTTCTATAATTAAAGAACCACATGTTGAGAATAAATTATAAATGCCGTATCAACCTTCTTTTTAACATAAAATGGGCTAAAGAATATCAAATAATATGAAAGAAACATTAGGGATCACAAAGTAATTACAACTTCACTGTTTATATAAACTTACTCTTTGAGAATCCAAAGCACTCAGAGGCTTATCTCCTCCACTGCAGATTTCCCACAATGTGGTACCAAAACTCCATTTGTCTGTTGCCAGGTTTAGATTTTTAGGATTTTCAATGCATTCAGGTGGTACCCATGGGATTCTCTCCTGCAGGACTTTTAAATGATAGTAAAAAAAAAATGCTTAAATAATTCCCTTAAAAAAACAATTCTTATATATGTTAATAATTTCACACAAATTGGAATAATCAAATCATTTTAATTTGCTTGGGGGTGGGGGTATGTTCATGCATATACACATGCTTAAGGGCCAGAGGGACCTCTGAGATCACCTAATTCAATATGTCAGCTTTAACAATGCCAACATTAAAACCCATAATGACTGAATAATTTACCTGAAGTTATACAATTTGTTAATAGCACAGAATTAGTTACTGTACAATGAATCCTGGATTGATTAAATTTTTCATTAAACCATAGTGTTTCAACTACTGCCCTGTTCTCTCTACCCTTTCCTAATAGCTATGCATTCACAATACTTTTTTTCCCATAAAATTTTTCCCAAATTGCTTCTTGATACATTTTTTACTTCTTTACAATGTATAAATAATAAAGGTAATGTTAACATCATTTCAATCTGTACCAATAACTCAACAGCGGTAACTATTCTAACTTGTAGATGAAAAACAAGGGCCAACAGGCAAATGAATGATTAAATTATATCAAGATATCCTTGGCACAATATTGATATACATAGGTTCTGCTCAGACCATGGAATCTTCCAAGTTAATTTTTGATGTCTTTGATCCCATCAGAAAAATGGTATTCACAAAAGGAGGGAACACTTTAACTTTACCTTCTGGTATTCTGGCATAGACAGAATGATAGAAGATAGATATATATAAGTAAACAGGTACGTAAGTAAGTAAATAAACAAATAAGAATGATAAACTGTTGCATCTTTTGGTATATTTTGGTAAAGCAATATGAATATTTCTGGTGCATAATTAAGAGATTTAAGAGTAGAGAGTCCTTTCTCCTTCATACGAATATATATTCTCTTTCTTCACATTCCACTCCAAAGGGTAAAATTCCCAAGTATCAAATCTAAATTCCTATCACATTTTCTGCCCTATAGTCTCTGTCCTCACTGTCATATAAAGGTACAGAGCTCAACTTACTATTAGCTCAAAAAAGAAACCATGCATCAATGTACAAAAGTTGATAAATCTGGATTCTAACTATAGAGCATTCAATTAGAGAAATTAGTTAATTCAACAATTACAACACCATCTGGACCAAAAAAAAACTCCTCTTTGACTGAAATTTTTACTTTGTTAAGGATGTTATCAACACAAAAGAAAAGTTTTAAGAAGTCATAATTAGCTGACTAATTAAACAAAATCAAAATTTCAAACTAGAAATATTTCTTCTCAAATTTTTATTTAATGACTAAAGAGAATAAAAATTTAGAAAATTTACTTGTGATTCAAAGAATGATATTAAAAAATTCCACAATAAAATTGGATAAAACCTGACATTTCATACTTAATTAGGGATTAAAACTGCTTCAAAAAATCACTTTACAGTTCATGGAAACATAAGAAAGGAGAAACAGATAAGAGTCTAAGATGTAACTATAATTTAGGTTGCTAAAAATGGTAACTAAATTTTATTATTAAGCAAGAATATGTCAATAAAATAGTGTTTGAGAAAAATCAACAGCATGATTTTTATGCCTCTTTCCAAGCAAAGCTTAATAAAGAAGTTAAATTTGATTCCTGTATAACTTACTGTCTTTTGGCAAAACTGTAATACTAATTCCAGGATCACTAAGTTTGATAAAAGGAGGATTTCCTGTCTTCCTGTCTTCTTCTCTGATAAGAAGAATATTTTTGGCGCACACATTCCCATGAGTAAGGGTTTTTTCTTCCTATTAAAGTTAATTGCATAAACATTCAAATATTAATCCACAAATATTTGAGCACTTAGTATATCCAGGGCCCCCAAATGGATTTAAAAAACAAAAATTAAGTAAACATTAATTTGGAGGGACACTTTGAGAAAATAAAAGAAAATTTTATAGCAGCACTGTGCTTCCTATTTTACATTTTAAACAAAATAATAATCTATACCCATGATGAAACAAACACTTAGTTTTATCATTTTTATAGGCTATTTAATTGTTAATTTATTTTTTGCCACACTCAGCAGCATATGGGATCTTAGTGCCCTGATCAGAGACTGGGCCTGTACCCCCTGCTTGGAAGTGCGAAGTCTTAACCACTGGACTGCCAGGGAAGTCTCCGAAAAATTAATATTTCTTAAAACTACTTTATGCCAGTTCACTTTATGTATCTGAGATTTTAAACTGTATGTATTTGTAGATAGCAGCTGACACAAGAAATATTGTTTCTGTTCAGTAGGTGCACTCTGAAGAATCTGATCACTGGCTAGCCCTCTAGTATTTTGCTTTTCTGGCAATATTACTTTCTCAGTGGATGTAATTTCCAATTACCCACAAACATCATAACAAGGCACTTTCTACAGGATTTTTCTGCTGTCCATAGCTCTTTTTTTTTGATAATTTTTCATTCAATTCTTTAAAGTCAAGGTACACAAACTATAGATTATCCTTCAGCAGTTCTAAGAGGTTGATGGAATGACAATACTACTCGTTTCAAAATTTATTTCACATAAATATACACCTAAAATAATCCCTTTCCCCAACTGACACAGATTATTTTAAATAACTCAGCATCTATAGACTTATTTCTTGTTCCCAGGTCAAGATCCTTTCATACTGCTTCATAATGTAAAACAGTAAGTTGACAAAAGAATATACTACTTACTAGAAAATGCATGGCCCATGCCAACTGTTTAGCCACTTCAAGTTTCCATAATATATTTATAGAATTTTTATTCTTTTTCAGATAGGTATCTAGTGATCCAAATTTTACAAATTCCTGAACCAGAATATCTGCATTAAAATATAATAATAATAAGGCTAAAGTATAATACAATGAAAAATATATAATTTTAAACTTTTATAAATATATTTATAGTTATATGTGAGTATTATAGGTAAAGAGATTAAATTACATGAAATTCAATAATTTAAAGAAAGCATAACAGGTATATACTACTGTATTTTGGGGTTTTAGTTTATTCACAACAGTAAGAGGCAGAAGTCTAAATAATTATATATAAACACAATATCATATATAGAATGAATCTCAAATCATGACACTGCTTCAAGTAATATTAAAATTAGTTTTCATATGTATATAACAATTTTTGGTGACAAAAGTCACCTTTGGATCTTGCTGGGTGACTAAAACAAATGTTATGAAAGTTTTGCTGCCCATGGCTAATTTGGAGAATAATCCATACATCAATAATAAAGAATTTACTGCAGAGAAATTTACATTAGTATTAAAAAAAAGGTTCTTGGAGTTTAAATGAGCAAGAGCTTAGTAAAACTTTTTTATGTGGCACATGAAGACTTACATATATACTTCATAGATTCCACTGACTGTCATATGTCCCATTATTATGGACTGCAAAATTTTTAAAATTGTCAATTATGAAATGCTATCAATTGTATCACATTCAGATACTTTTACTGTGAAAAAAATACATCACAGAGTCAATGAAATAAGTATAAAACCAAAAGAACTGGGATTATATGCTCTAAAACACTGTTTTCAAACATTGTAAGGAAGTATGTTCTCCTTTCCCCCTAAATGAAAAAGTATGGGAAATATCAATAAATTAAAAAAAAAAAAGAATACAGTGTTTTGTGTTTCAACAATATTTAATTTGTTACAGTTATACTGATATCCAACTATGATCCTAAAATTAAATTTTCTATATAAATAAAAATGGATGTTTTGAAAGATATAACATTAACACAAAGGAAGCTGGTGGTTTTACTTACTCTCCTCTCCACAGACACATACTCCATAATTTAAAATCAGATGTTTGTGAGAAAGCTGGCTCATCATGCTTGCTGCTTCAAAGAAAGACTAAGGAAAAGAAAAAAAAATTAAAAATTGCAAAAGAATTACCTTTTATGCCTATAAGCATTCACAGTTCAGAAAGATACTCTGCCATTAGAAAAATGCACTTCTATTCTCAGCAGGACTATAGACAAGACTATAGTGTGCTTTGGTCCCTTTAGACTTGCAACTTCTATCAACTTTGACATTAGTGTTCATTCTCAGGAAACCCCCAATTTAAGCTTAGTTTAAGGAAACAGCAATGAGAAAGAGCAATCGTGATACAGAGCAATGTGAATGATGCAAGATAAACAGTCTTAGACCCGTAGCAGCCAGAGTGGAGAACAACATACAGCTGCATACAACAGAGACAGTGATGTGCAACTGCAGTAAATATGGATGGGAGCTTCAATTAACACTTCCTAAAGAATTAAGAATGATGACTTGGGAGATAAAACAGTCTAACACCTATGTCAGGAGACTGGCAGGTAATATCACTCTAACTCAACTAAACTTTGCCTAGAACTTCGGGGTATGATTGTTGAAGATCACAATCACCAACACTGTGGAGTTCTGGATTAGAACAACTCTTTGGCTTGTATGTTTCACATTATCTCCTACTAACTTCTTTTTTTTTTTTTTTCCTACTAACTTCTTGTAAGACATTTTAAGTTCATAAATGTGTGTTACATCATGTTTGGTGATATCTTACTATGCTAAAGACTCTGGCAACTGGCAGCAGGATTTCTGCTGGCTAGCATCTTCAGATGATGCCCAGAGGTAACCATCCACATTTCAATGCAGTGTTCCTCAGTACACTGCCTTTCAAACTTTTTTTAGAAGTAGATTAAATTACAGAGGAAACCTGGGGAACCCAGAAAGCTTTGAGGAGCCAACTTTAAAACCAACTGCCTTAGTATTATATATGCAAAGATGTAATCAAACACACAACACCACGCTTAAAAATCAGTTTGGAAATTAGTTACAATGAAAAAATTCTGCATTTTTTATCCCCAACAGAATGCATCCTCAGAAAGGTCTTTGATATATATACTTTTAAAAATTATAATTTGAAAAGCCACATGCATCAATGTGTTTTGCGTGTACGAGAGCATATTTTAACTATCATAAACTACATGAACTATATAAAGAATATACAAACCTCTGAATAGTTTCTATGTGCTTTATCCAGAACTTTTAAAAGAACTTCTGTTTCATGCAGCTGACCATAGTCTCCTATTTCTCTTCTTATACCTTTAAAAATTTTTGTAAAAGTTCCTTGGCCAAGGCTTTCATTCTTTAACCAAAAAAAAAAAAAGGAAAGGAAAGAATGAGTAAGGATGGAGGAAGATATGGGAATTAGGAAATATGTTCAATGACAAGAGTTAAAAAAAAAAATTCATGAGCAAATATTTCCTCAGACTGGATTTGAGACTCCATATTAATTATATTCTGCTTCTTTCATAGTAATAAAACACAGAAAACAAAGATTAAAGAACAAAGTATAATTTGATTTCACCCTGTTCTTAAATGCCCTAAATTAGGTATAATTATCACTTTTAATACTTTTTATAGTATCAGTGTTTACCTACATTTATTTGCATGTGAGTCTCTTTCCTTGCTTGCCTTTCCCGATAGTGCAGAATGTCTGACCTGTTCTTTATTACTACTTCCTAGTTGCGTGACCTTGTACAGGCCATTTAATCTTTCTGTACTGCAGTTATCTTGGTTTCCTCATCTGAAGAATGGGGATAATGATTATTTTTCCATAAGACTGTCATGAACAATAAATGAAAAAATACACAATGACACTTAGTGCAGTCCACAACAGAGTAAATGCTCAATTAAGTGTTAGCTATTACTACTATTACTAGTGCTTCTTATATACCCTTACAGAATCATTGAAAGCCTGCAATCTGAAGCAGGGCTGCCTACACTCTATTATTATTAGTTTTGTGATGTTAGGTTACCTAGCAACTCCCTGCTTCTTGTTACTCACATAAAATTCATATCTTTGTAATTCTGAATAATTCTATTGTCTCCTTAAGGAATTCAGACATCAGTTTGGTCTTTCTCATTCTACTTTCCATGTCCCTTAAGCTCTCTTTCATAATTTCCATTTCTTTCTCCCTATCTGCAGCATTTAAATGATTTTCAGATCTTTCAATTCACTAGTTCTCTCTTCAACTATGAATAATCTGCTTTTTCACTTTGTCCATTTTTTAAACGTCAATGAGTATATTTTTCACTTCTATACTTTTTCCCCAAAATCTTTTTGGGCTATTTTGATACTATCTTGGGTTTTTCCCTTGTTTTCAACTCCTTTTTAATTTTTAAATATATAAATGTGTTGTTTCATAGCTTCTATCTGAAAAGTCTGTTATATGAAGCTCTTAGATATAATTTTGATGCTTGTTAGTCTGCTGATTCTTGCTTAATCCTGGATTATTTCTCCATATGTTTTTAAATTTTTAGCTAAAAGCTCATGTTTGGAGTCATTTTATCTGAGGGAATCTTAGGTGGCCTACATTAAGAGGATATCCTTCCAGAAAGATTTTATATTTGCTTTTGATAACCACCACAGGGTGTTACTAAAGGAGTACCACCTATTATTTTAGTTTAATTTATTGGCTTAGTGTTTCTCAAACCATGCAGGTGGTATAAACTTTAAGTTTATAATTACAAATTCTGAGGATGAACTAGAGTGTATGCTCCTCAGTTCTGTCTCCTCACAAGATTTGGAGTGATGGACATTAAAGCCCTCGGCGCGTCACAGCCCTCAGCTCTTGAACAGACCATGTTATAGCTCTTAAGACAAATCAGTGTTACAGCTCCGTGTTACAGCTCTATTTTATTTATTTTATTTAGAAAATAGCAGGAGAATCCATCCTCGAGACATGAGGGCATGCAGACCCAAAGAAGTGAAGAGAAGACAGTGGGGGAGTGTGCCAGTACGGGGAGGGGGAAGAGGAAGGGGGAGATGGAGGGGAGAGATATGTGGGGGGAGGGAGGTGGGGGGGGAGAGAGGTGGGGGGAAGAGAGAGGTGGGGGGGGAGAGGTGGGGGGAGAGAGAGGTGGGGGGAGAGAGAGGTGGAGGGGAGAGAGAGGTGGGGGGGAGAGAGAGGTGGGGGGGAGAGAGAGGTGAGGGGGAGAGGTGGGGGGGAGAGAGAGGTGAGGGGGAGAGAGAGGTGAGGGGGAGAGAGAGGTGGGGGGGAGAGAGAGGTGAGGGGGAGAGAGAGGTGGGGGGGAGAGAGGTGGGAGAGAGATGTGGGGGTGGGTGGGGGGGGAGAGAGGTGGGGGGGAGAGAGATGGGGAGAGGTGGGGGGAGAGAGGTAGGGGTAGAGAGAGGTGGGGGGGGAGAGAGGTGGGGGGAGAGAGAGGTGTGGGGGGGAGAGGTGAGGGGGAGAGGTGAGGGGGAGAGAGAGGTGGGGGGGAGAGAGGTGGGGGGAGAGAGAGGTGGGGGGGAGAGAGGTGGGAGAGAGATGTGGGGGTGGGGGGGGGGAGAGAGGTGGGGGGGAGAGAGATGGGGAGAGGTGGGGGGAGAGAAGTGGGGGGAGAGAGAGGTGGGGGGGAGAGAGAGGTGTGGGGGGGAGAGGTGAGGGGGAGAGAGAGGTGGGAGAGAGAGGTGGGGGGGAGAGGTGGGGGGAGAGAGAGGTGGGGGGGAGAGAGAGGTGTGGGGGGGAGAGGTGGGGGGAGAGAGGTGAGGGGGAGAGAGAGGTGGGAGAGAGATGTGGGGGGGGAGAGGTGGGGGGAGAGAGGTGGGGGGGAGAGAGAGGTGGGAGGGAGAGGTGGGGGGGGAGCCCTTTGGCTCCTCTTTTTATATTTTTTTTCCTCCCTCTGGGCCTGCCCTATGTAAATTGGGCTAGCCAGAAGTGCTGTTTGTTCTACCTGAGGTCCTCACTCCGGTCTTTGGACCTTCCTTTGACCTTCCTTTGTTCTATTTTCGTGGGCTTTTCCCTTCCTTGTCTTTTAGCCACCGCCATTTTGGACTCCTGTTTCCTATTCTAACTACCTAACAAACTTTTTCCTGACTTTAAGAGCAAAACTAAAACAGACAACATTCTTTTTCTCTTTTTGCTAGTGGATAAATTTTTCACAATCCATATATTGTTTCAGTGAGGATGCATTTACTTAAGAATCTTGGCTTTACTCGCAGATAGCTTTACTTTTAACTCCTTGTCTTGTATAGAACTCAAGACTTGGCCCTTTTTTGTATTGCTTTTAGCTCTTAGTTCTCGATTAGTGAGACTAATCCTAATTTCCCAAAATGTCCTGTGCCCAAACATCAGCTCTATATGTTAATACTGTTTTCAGTACCATCTCGAATTTCCCTTACTTTCTTGAGAACATGAGAATTAAGATACTTTTTCAGAAGAAGACTTTTAATTTTTATTTTTTTTAAATTTCTCAAAAGAGAATACAATTCCATTCTTAAAATAATTAACTGAAATTTGGTATGACATTTTCACAGGAAATGAAAGTACTGAACTGCTATAAAATTTTTATAACATGTTATAATAAAATAGTTCTAAATGTCATGTAAATGAATGTGGGGTAGAAAATGAAGAACAGTTGTTTAAAAAGACAAAAACAGTTGTTTTAAAAAGACAAAAAGACAATAATCAGCATCTAGTGACTTACAAATACCAAATCTTCATTTCTAATTTTGTGGAACACCATTTGGTTCACATTATTATGCCTTTGTAAAGTTGGTGAGGTTGGTACATCAGAAATACCATTGGTTCTGAAGACTAGAAGGTTTGATTTGTCTGTTTAAAAAAAGGATAGAATGAATGAAAAAAATATACATAAAATCAAAACACACTGAGAATATAAACTGCTCCAAAGGAATAAAATAAAATGTGTCCTATATAAAAGAAATGCTTAACAGCCTCTTATTGTTCATTTTTTTTTCCCATGGAAAACTATTTTAGGAGTTTTTTCATTGAAGTTTGATGTACTCTAACCAGTTACTATAATATATGCAAAATTATAATCATTTTCATAACTAGTACAATTTTTTAGGAATTTTAATACACCTGTTATCTCGAGATTTCTAATCTTACTATTTTCATTTTAAAAGATAATTTAAAAGAAATTAAGTTTCTAAAAGGATCTGAAAGTATTAATTCAGGATAACATGAGAATTTGGTTGTAAGGTATTTCAGTTCAATAAATAAGTAGCTTATTGATACTATGAAATTATTATTTCTTAAAATAAATTTTAGAATTATACAACTTTAAGTCACTTATAGACAACCCAAACCAAACTGAACAATTCTATTAGAGGATGCTTGTACAACATATGAGGAAAAAATTAATTGTTTTTGGGGCTTTTTCTCTCCTGTTTCTTGTGAAATCAGTATACTGAAGGTATCTCCCACCATATACAACACCCAAGACCAGTATTTTAAAAATAACTAGAAAACTATTTTACCTTTTGGCTTTGGGGGACAGCATTTAGTAAACTGGAAAATTATACTGTCCGAGCGAACAGTTTCCATCTGGTAGCAATTCAAAAGATCTTTAAGATTATTGAAGTTCTTCTTAGTACCACTGAGGTTGTATTCTCCATTCTCATTTTTTGTAATCAAACAGTGCTTATATTCAATAACATTTTCTCGCTATGTAAGTTTAATTATAAAGAAAGGGAAGGAAAAATCACAATGGACACCATAGTGATTACTGTGACAAAAAGGATATCACAAAAACAACCAACAAAACATTTAGACATTTGAACCATGAATCCTAATGTAGTATCACCATAAGGTGACTGAGGTGTTTGGTTCCTCAAAAAGGCATCTAATTACAACTGCCTAGCCTATAAATGTGGCTTAAGAGTTACTTTATTGAAAGGCAAGGAAAAAAGCAATAATCATAAACAATAATAATACCATCCTTAACAGCTTTCCATCGTTTGCAAGACATAGTATAAAACGATTTTAGCATATAAGGCCTTCCATGAGTTGGCTTCTGCCTCCATCTCCAACCTTAACTCCTGCCACTCTCAACATATAATCTATGTTCTAGCTATACTGAGTGACTTAAAAAATTTAAAGCAAATGCCATGCCATTTCATGCCTTGAAAACTGTAAGTGCTATCTCTCTGCAGAATGTACATCCTTTCCTTTTGAGTAATGGACTTTTATTCAATACTTAAAACTCAGTTTAATTTCACTTTTTCTGTGAGGTCCTCCCTAACAACACTTACCCCATTCCACAGGCAAAGGTGATGACCTGTTTCACTGTGCCACTAAGGTATTTGTATAATTATCTCTAATATGGCAATTTTAATAATATTTAGTTTTTCAACATTTGTCTTATGTGCTATACTTCTCATCCATCTATTTTTAAACATATTCAATCTGCTATAAACACATTCAACCTACTTACAACCATTTTTTATAAAATCAACTCATTATCTCTGGTCAGTCTCAAGTCCTTCCTACTCTAAAGGACCTGTTTTAATCATTGTAAACCTTCTCTTATTGTCTCATTTACTTATACTGGATAATGTTGTGTAATAAACAATGCTCAATTTAGTATTTTTTGGTATACTTTATTTTTGTTTTTCAAAAAGATAAATTTCTTAAAGCAGGGTTATACCATATGCTCCCTAATATACAGCCCTCATATTACACTAGACAAATACAGTAAACATAAAAATATTCACATTTTGATTTGATAATTGAATATAATAGACTGTGAATTAGGATAGACTATCAGTATTTTACAATATTAAAGTCATGGAGCAACCTACTTTCTATATTTTCATGGACAATTAATCCACTTTACATATGTTAAATATGATTGTTTTTTATAAAAATTAAAATAATGACACAATTCTTACCATCTCTACTTTTAAAAAGTATGATAAATTTTGGAAGCAGCTATAAAGTTTCTCAAGATTTATACCATGAAATTGCTTTATAAGTGATAGTATCTTTTTATATAACTTTGTACAGTAAATAATTTTGGTTGAGATCCAAAATCGTCTGTATTAACAGTGAGATTTCATTACAGTATTACACTTAAAGTATACAGTGTATATCATTATTCTTAATATTGGAAAAACCACCAGTTAAAAGTATAATGTCTTTTTCTGTTGTTACCCTATTTCGCTCTAATCCTATAACCATCACCAGTAAAATGAAAGTTTACTTCTGATTTGTTTTGTTCTACATGTTTTGGTAAAAATTTCCATTTTTGTGAAAAAAGAGACTTCAAAAGATGTAATGAAATCTGACATACTGGTAATACTCAAACAAAAAAATCCAGATAAAAAGATATTAAAATATTACAAATAATTTTTAATATAAATCCTAGGAATTATATTTTGTTTATTTATAAAGAATCCCTAAGGTAAATTAAGCTTACTTAATTACTAGTTATCATATCCAGAGCTATCATTTGGAGCATTAAAAAGGAAATACAGTAGATATTATCAAGGGGGAATTATTTGCACTAAATAAAGATATTACCATTAATTAGTGTCATACTAACCTCAACAGCAAAAGTCAGAAAATATTTATTAAAGTCCTTAGGACTGCATCGAAGTACATAGAGTCCAGTCTGATTACCTGTTTTCTTCAGCTTACTGATAGCAAAATCCATTCTAAAGGTAAAGAAATAATTTGAATGATAATGTAGTAAGAACCATGACATTACAACCAAAGTGTCATCTAAAAGATCGAAAGTCAAATCTAAAACTCTAAGAATTTTTGTAAGCCTCCTCTACTTTATATTTTTACCAATAATCTTGCAAGGAAAAATACTGAAGTACCAAGCCATTCTACAATAAGTTCACATTGATTCAAGGGGCAATTATATTGCTTTAAAAACATAAGTATTATAAGACATACAAAATCACAAAGAACACAATTCATTCCTTTGACTTTTCTGCCTTCCAATTTCAAATTTAGTATTTTAAAAACCATACTCAAAACTTCATTTAACTATACAAAAAGTATATCATAAAATACTTGTCTCTTTCATTACAGCAATTACTAATATAAAAATTTATGAGCATTTTTAATATTTAATACCAAGGTCTAATAGAAGTTCACCCATGGCAAGCAACAAAGACTACTAATTTTTTAAAATTTGCTATATGTTTAACTGAAGCTGTATATATTGAAAGAAATGTAACCTATATGAAAGCAAGAATTACCTCTGTTTTACTTATCACTATACTTCTCATATATAAACCAGCACCTGATACATATCAGGTGCTTAGTAAATGTTTTACAAATATATGAAAGAATGGATGGATGGATAATGAATGAATGAATGGCAGCAGTTTTTAAAATATTAAATATGTAAATTACAGAATGTTCAAATAATGCAACTTTTTCACAGCAACCATACTTCTTTTTTGGCTGCACTGAGTAGCATGTGGGGTCTTAGTTCTCTGATCAAGGATCAAATCCATGCCCCCTGCAGTGGAAGCACAGAGACAGAACCACTGAACCACCAGGGAATTCTCACAATCATTCTTCTTAAACAGACATTGGGTATAGGTCAAATCAGTCTTGAATTTCAGTCAGGACCTGATTTCTCAAATATTTAAAGATAGGTTAAGGTAAAAAAAGCTTTTTCAGTGGCTCAGACTGTGAAGAATCTACCTGCAATGCAGAAGACCCAGGTTTGATCCCTGGGTTGAGAAGATCTCCTAGAAAAGGGAATGGCAACCCCTCCAGTATTCTTGCCTGGAGAATCCCATGGACAGAGGAGCCTGGAGGGCTACAGTCCATGGGGTAGCAGAGTCAGGCACAACTGAGCAACTAACACTTTCACTAAGGTAAAAAACACATGCTCAAAATCCCAGATAGTTTCTTCTGCTCCAGTCCTTCAAACCTGGTGCCAATCATAAAACATATTCTGGTTGAGAGATAACATCTACTTGGGGTGAACAGATGTTCATGATAGCTGGTTTTATCTAGTGTAAAGCAAGGTCTACAACTGTGTAGGTCAATATGTTGGCTAGTAGCCACATGAAGCTCTTCACAGTTGACCCTTGAACAGTGTGGGTTTGAACTGCAGGGGTCCACGTACATGCAGGTATTTTTCAGTAGTAAATATTATACTACTGCATGGTCTGTGGTTGTTTGAATTCAAGGATATTGAGGAACCACAGATATGGAGGACTGACTGTAAGCTATATGTGGATTAACATCCTGTGCTGTTAAAGGGTCAACTGTAAAGATATTAAAATTAAATAAAAAATTCAGTTCCTTGGTTGCAGTAGAAACATTTTAAATATTAAATAGCCACATGTGGCTAGTAGCAATTACTAAAGAGCACAGATATAGAACATTTCCATCACATACTGCACAGCAATCGTCTAGAAAGAAGGACATCAGATAGAGTTTGTTCAAAGCTTTCAGTAGAAGGTGTTGGATTATTCAAAAATAAGAATGATTATCAAATTTTGCATTGTGGCTCCTCCACAGTATTTCCAAATTAATGAAACATAAATTGGATGGTTTTAAAAAATTAATACCAAAGAATTAATTAAACACACCTAGAGTACTAAATATCAAATTTATACAAGTTAGTACTATAGACTGGGATATAGATAGTAGATAATAATCTAAATAATTCTAATTGTTATGTAATCTGATTGGAAATAGACTTTTGTTAAAAGAAAAATAATTTCAGTCAGATCAAGATAATATTTCTTTTCCTGAACTTCCTAAACCTAGGTATATCATTCTGTTGTATAAAATATTCTTTGTAAATATCCTGTTATTACTTTAAAAAATTTACTCACGAAATTGGGCCATGACAGTTGCTTTGTATATTTTCAAGCACCATTGGAGGTGCTACTTCTTTACAAAGATAATGATGTGCATCTGCAGTTAATCTATAATATCCATCAATTAATGACACAAAAGACAAAGCTTCTCTTAATGACGTAAGCTCAATTTCCTAGGAGGAGAAAAGAAAAAGAAGAAATTTATTTTCACTCCATGCTATCATGTAATTTTCTAAATTAGTTTTCTTTGTGATTGCTCAAATGTCTTTTATGGTTCCAAGTTACACACTTTGAATTACAAATTCATGTGTCTGATATTTGAGACCCTCTCAAATATGGGTTTACCATGCTTTTCCAGTTACAGTCCACTCTATACTCATAATTATACTGTATTTTCCAATACACCCATTAGACAAATATTCCAGTCATCTCAATTAGAAACTTATCTATATCTAGTCTGATACAAAAGTTGGTATGAATTAGCAATACTAAAAGAAATTGAAGGAACAATCAACTCACAGAAAAACAAAAAGTTGTACATACAAGAATGAAAATGTGATCATGGTATAATGCCTGGCTCAGCAAAGAACAATATTAGTCACCATGCTGCTGCTGCTAAGTCGCTTTAGTCGTGTCCGACTCTGTGCGACCCCATAGATGGCAGCCCACCAGGCTCCTTTGTCTCTGGGATTCTCCAGGCAAGAATATTGGAGTGGGTTGCCATTTCCTTCTCCAGTGCGTGAAAGTGAAAAGTGAAAGTGAAGTCACTCAGTCGTGTCTGACTCTTTGCGACCCCATGGGCTGCAGCCCACCAGGCTCTTCTGTCCATGGGGTTTCCCAGGCAAGAGTACTGGAGTGGGGTGCCATTGTCTTCTCCGTGAGAACACAGAATATGTACTTATACCAAAAATTAGAAGGAGAGAACTATGTGAGGTATTTGAACTATAAAAAATATTTAGTTAGCACAGGTTACAAAAACGATTTCTATAAAACATACCATAAACAATGTTAAAAGACATGAAGAATTGCAAACCTGTGCAACAAAGGATTAATACCTAAGAACAAGAAAGCATGCTGATCAAAGTGAGTTACAAGTTTTATAATTTTGATCATATAACCCTGAAATGGCCAGAGAGGTAAGACAGAGAAATATTTAAATTACAAAATAAATATGACATTTAAACCAAAAGTACAAGAAATATCTGAGTTAAAAAGAAAACAGAGCCACAACATCACTCATTATTAAAGAAATGCAAATCAAAACCACAATGAGGTACCATTTCATGCCAGTCAGAATGGCTGCTATCCAAAAGTCTACAAGCAATAAATGCTGGAGAGGGTGTGGAGAAAAGGGAACACTATTACACTGTTGGTGGGAATGCAAACTAGTAGAGCCACTATGGAGAACAGTGTGGAGATTCCTTAAAAGACCGGAAATAGAACTGCCACATGATCCAGCAATCCCACTGCTGGGAATACACACTGAGGAAACCAGAATTGAAAGAGACACGTGTACCCCTATGTTCATCGCAGCACTGTTTACAATAGCCAGGACATGGAAGCAACCAAGATGTCCATCAGGAGACGAATGGATACTCAGCCATTAAAAAGAATACATTTGAATCGGTTCTATTGAGATGGATGAAACTGGAGCCCATTATACAGAGTGAAGTAAGCCAGAAAGAAAAATACCAATACAGTATACTAATGCATATATATGGAATTTGAAAGATGGTAACAATAACCCCATATGCGAGACAGAATAAGAGACACAGATGCATAGAACAGTCTTATGGACTCTGAGGGAGAAGGTGAGGGTGGGACGTTCTGGGAGAATAGCATTGAAACATGTATATTATCATATGTGAAACAGAACACCATTCCATGTTCAATGCATGAGACAAATGCTCAGGGCTGGGGCAAGGGGATGACCCAGAGGGATGGGATGGGGAGGGAGGTGGGAGGGAGGTCCAGGAAGGGGAACACATGTAAACCCATGGCTGATTCATGTCAATGTATGGCAAAAACTACTACAATATTGTAAAGTAATTAGCCCCCAACTAAAATAAATAAATTTATTAAAAAAAAAAAAAGAATACATTTGAATCAGTTCTAATGATATGGATGAAACTGGAGCCTATTATACAGAGTGAAGTAAGCCAGAAAGAAAAATACCAATACAGTATACTAATGCATATATATGGAATTTGAAAGATGGTAACGATAACCCCATATGCAAGACAGAAAAAGAGACACAGATGCACAGAACAGTCTTATGGACTCTGTGGGAGAGGGCGAGGGTGGGACGATCTGAGAGAATAGCACTGAAACATGTATATTATCATATGTGAAACAGATCGCCAGTCCAGGTTCAATGCATGAGACAAGTGCTCAGGGCTGGTGCAAGGGGATGACCCAGAGGGATGGGATGGGGAGAGAGGTGGGAGGGGGGTTCAGGATGGGGAACACATGTAAATCTATGGCTGATTCATATCAATGTATGGCAAAAACCACTACAATATTGTAAAGTAATTAGTCTCCAACTAAAATAAATAAATTAATAAAAAAAAAAAGAAAGAAAACAGAGCCAGAAAAATAAGCAGTTTAAGAACACAGTACAAAGGAATTCATTTCTTCCTTTCAATTAAAATAAGTAGGATGTCTGAAGCTGTTTTATCTTATTATTATTATTAATATTTGCCCATGCTGGGCAGCATGTGGGCTCTTAGTTCCCAGACCAGAAATCAAACTGATGGCCCTATAGTGGAAGCACACAGTCCAGTCCATTGGACAACCAGGGAACTCCCTCTGAAGCTATTTTAAAACAGAGAAAAGGTTAATCTTTTATAATCAAACATGCCTCACAGTTTGGATAGGGATTACCTGGGATTGGTTCACATTTTGTTATGTAAATAGGCAATATGATAGAATTACACACACCTCTACTGGTAAAAAAGATTACACAGTTGTCCCTCCATTCCTCTGTATCTGCATGGTATTGGCTCAAGGATCTGTCTCCCCTCCAGACACCAAAATCCATGAATCCATAAGTCCCTTATATAAAATGATGCAGTATCTGCATATAAAGTATGTATATCCTCCCATATCCTTTAAATCATCTCTAGATTACTTATAATACCTAATATAATGTAAATGAGATGCGAATGGCTATAAATACAATATAAATGCTATGCAAATAGTTGCCTGCATATGGTACATTCAAGTTTGCTTTTTGGAACTTTCTCGAATTTTTTCTCTGAATATTTTCAACCTGCAGCTAGTTGAATCTATGGATATGGAACTCAGAGACAGATACAGAGGGTAGACTGTATAGACAGGAACGAGCATTGCAACAGGGAACGAGCAAAACTGGGGTTGAGGTGGGAGAGGAGAGGGCAGGAGGTAACTAGTGCTTTGCTAATTATGAAAATGACTGAAAAATACATTAATGTACAAGACATTCTTTGGGGAGATGGTGTTGGTAGTGATAAAAAAACTAGATGTAATCAAAAAGCTTACTAAATTCATGTTTATAGCTCTAAATTGATGTTACAGGTCTATTTAAAAGTATAATCAAAATCCCTACAAGAGAACATCTTAGGTATTAAGATTCTGAAATACTTATTTCAGAATCATATGCTTTACAACCATAAAGCATAACCATTATATAATGATAAAGCAAACTTACTAGACTTTTACCATCTTGCTTATGAATAGTTACAATTCTGCTTTCATTTGAGCCTTCTTGATTTGCTTGTTTAATACTGATATCAATAATATCAGGAAAATCACAATACAACTGTAAATCCTGTAATTAAGAGCAGTTGATATTAAAAATAGGTTGACTTTATGGAGCCATTTTAAAACAAGACTTATAAAGGAGATTTCATTCCAAATTCTTTTTAAAAGTACTGACAGCAATAGATAAGCATTAAATGAGATTCTCTCTCCCAATAATGCAACCCTAAGACTACAATGTATCTTGGTTTCCACTTAAAAATGAGAGGATTAAAGGGTGCCAGGATTCTAAAGTGTGCTATAGTACCCTTCAATCCAATCAACATTAATAGAAACCATTATCAGAAAATTCAGTTTACCAAATAATGAAAATAAAAAAATAAATAAATATCTGATAACATCCTAAGAACAATATAGATATGAACAAACTTAAAACCTGTAATGTAAACTTAAATAAGTATTTAACATGTATGCAACATCATAAAATCAATAAAAACTGATCTTTTTCTAACTGAATTTCATAACTGTGCTTCCAGTTATCAGTAACAGTAAAAGACAAAAAAAGCAGCAAAACAACCTTAAAAATCACTTTTAGAATTTAAGCTTTTTTTGAACCTATAAGAACACCATCTGTATTTTCCAAATCTCCTGTAAATGTGTTATCATACTTTCATAATTTTAAAAAACAAAAATTAAAAAAGAACACCATTACTAATTATTTTGTCATAAAAAACAAACAAAATGCCATTTAAGAACAATGAGAAAAGAACCATAGCTATGATCTTGCTGGTGTCACATTATTAAAAACTTCCACTTATATCAATGGAAGGAGAGTATTGCAAGACCATGTTCCAAATGACTACAAGTACTTTGCTTCTATTGTCATTCTACTTAAATTAACAAAGAACAAGAACATATCATTGAGGATTACCTGTTCTGTCAGTGTCTCACTTTCTTTATGTTTCCCTCTTGACCACTGAATTCCACCGTTTCCAGTTATTATAATGGTTGCAAAAATCTCCTCACCTGAAGGACCTCTTCCAGGTTCTTTTACTTCAAATTGCTCTGTGTAGAAGGCAGACTGAAGAGTTTCCAGATTTATAAGATACTTAAGTTTCAAGTTTCTGGCAGTGGCTTTGCAATGGCTGAATTGCTCAATAAATCTGCGAAATCTGTACCTTATTCTCTTCCTTGTCAAAATATGATACTCTTGGATCTTTGCTCGAACACATTTTGGCAAAAATGTCTTGTAGCTAGAGATAATAAAGAGTACACACAAGAGCAAAACAAGTTGGAACAAAATAAAATTAGAAGATACCACTCTTCTCCATAATAAGTAAATAGCACAATAGTCAAGTGAAAAAGGTAACACAGTCACCATCCATATAGTATAAAAACTTAAGGTTTTATTTGATGATGTAAAGGCCTTTACAAATTCTGAGTTGTCATAAAATTTTAGAGAAGGAGAAGTTAATTTTTTTCCCCTAAAAGAAATGAAGACATAGTCTAGTTAATATTGGAATCTCTAAAAGTTTCTCTGATATCTTATAGACGCCATTTTGGCATATCTTTCCTATAATGCTATACTCTAAAATGTATCTGTATTCTGGAAATTGTTATATTTTGTTAGATATTACTGATATTCACCAAGCAAACATACTTCTTTTGTGTGCATTATTCTCTCAGGTCAGCTTCAATAATTCCTAATAATCCCTTTGCAATAAAAACAATTCTATTTGGAAATGTTCTGAATCTTTTGTACTTCCATCTCTATGTAAAATATCCTAAGGAAGGTAGATAACTTATTTTCCTTCTGCTCAAGTGTCTGAAAAAGGAAGACTATTTTATTTCTGAAGGTACAACTGGATCTCTATAACCATGTTAGATGCTATTCCCTTTGTCTGACAGCATTTTGTGCACTGCTCCATAATTAATCACTTATCACATTGTACTACACGTACCTGAGTGCTGGAACTGCCTAATGCTGAGAGATGATTATATTTTTAATGATTATTTTGTACTGTTATAGAGCCATCATTAAAATTTAAATTAAATAAAATTGCAAATAAATTATATTTAAATATAGACAATAAATACTCAAAAGGCATCACTTCCTAATTATTTTACATTATTTATTTATTTATTTTTACATTTTTACTACTATATGTGCTTTTGAGGTTATATCTGAGTGAGGAAAGGGTTTGCTACTCATCTCTTTTCAACTCTGCATTGGGTGATCTCAGATTGCTACTTTGAAATTGGCCACAGATACATGGTATTTAAACCATGTCTATCAACAAAAGTTACAAACAAATCAGATTTTTTTTTTCTCTCTTTTTTTTAAGAACCATTGTTAAACATTTACCAGCGCACCACTGCTTTCTTTCCTTCCCTGCTCTACCCTAATCCCCTTATGGAGCTATCAGTCTTGTGTTCAAATAGCCAAAGCTGCTGGGAAAAGTCATTTGACAAGGTAGATGGGTTGCATTATAAATTCATAATCACAAATTTCAAATAGGCTTTTATCACTACTATCACTTTTATGACATTTCTCTGTTCAACTAATTTTCCGAAGTCCCACAACTATGTCAAATCTCTGATATTCTTAAAGTTCCTACTTCTCTCTTCTTTTACCTCAGCTACATTTCTCTTTATTATCAAAAATGACTTCATCTTTTTCTTAGGGAAAAATAAGCTTCTTTAAGCAGAACTCCCTCAGTATCTTGCTAGTAAACCTTACACATGTGCACTCATTCTTTCTTCCTTCCCACCTATTACAATAAATAAGGTATAAATCTGTTAAAGTTATTTCTTTGATGTGTACTTACCTCTACCCTCTGGGGAATTTTACCCTACTTATTACTTATCTTCTATCCACAAGTTATAAAAACATTAATGTTCTTCCCATCTTAAATATAAAATCTCCTTATCCCTCATCTCTCTCCAGCCACAGCCTATCTGGCTTCTTTTTAAAGAGTTCATATGGCCAATTTCATTTCCTCACCTTCCATTTACTGCTTAACTCACTCCAATCTGGTTTCTGTTCCATCAGTCTCTAGAAACCACTCTTGCTAAGATCAAGGAATGTTGCTAAAACCAAATTCCTTGTTCATTTTACTTGTCATTTTTCAGAAGCATCCAACAGTGTTAATCACTCTCTCCTTGATACTTTCTTCCCTTAGCTTTCCTGATTTTCAACCCATTTCTTTGGCTACTTTGCCAGTCTTCTTTACAGGCTCAAACCCCTTTAGCTGGTGATAATTGTTAGAATTCTTCAAGACTTAACTATGGGCCCTCTTCTTCTCTTATCCATACTTTCTTTCACTCTAGACAGTCTATATACAAACAACTCTGATATCTCTAGCTCTAGCCCAGATCTCTCGGAGAAGGCAATGGCACCCCACTCCAGTACTCTTGCCTGGAAAATCCCATGGACAGAGGAGCCTGGTAGGCTACAGTCCATGGGGTCGCTATGAGTCGGACACGACTGAGCAACTTCATTTTCACTTTTCCCTTTCATGCACTGGAGAAGGAAATGGCAACCCACTCCAGTATTCTTGCCTGGAGAATCCTAGGGACGGCGGAGCCTGGTGAGCTGCCGTCTATGGGGTCACACAGAGTCGGACACGACTGAAGTGACTTAGCAGCCCAGATCTCTAAGCTTCAGACATTATCCTCCATAGTCAAGTCAATTTACCCATATAACATGGATATCTCAAAAGTGCCTCAAACAACATAGCAAACCAAATTCATGAGTCCCCATAACGTCCTCCCCTAAAAGATTCTTCTAAAGCATTTCCTATCTGAGTACACTGCACTAAAGATCCTCTATTCCCACAAGCCCCAGAAACTCATGAATCATTCTTTACATAACCTCCCCACCAACCCCCATTATTCAATCCGTCACCATCTTCCCTTGATTGTCCCTTCTAAATATTTCTCTAATTTGCCCATTTTTCTTATTATTAACCCATTCAACTGCAATTCCTAGAGGAACTACTGCAATGATCTTACTCTCTAGGCGACCCATATTTCCATTTTCTCTTTCAGCCCTCTAATTAGTTTTCTACACTGTTGTCATAGGAATCTTCTAAACACACAAATCTTTTTACCCTTGCTTTAATACTCTTACATAGGGCTTTGCTGTGGCTCAGTGTAAAGAATCCAGCTGCCAATGTAGAAGACACGGGTTTGATCCCTGGGTTGGCGAGATAACCTGGAGAAGGAAAGGGCAACCCACTCCAATATTCTTGCCTGGGAAATCCCATGGACAGAGGAGTCTAGTGGGTTGCAATCCACAAAGTTGCTAAGAGTTGGACACAACTTAGCAACTGAGCACACACACAATACTCTTCCATAGTTTCCCAGTGTTCTTAACCTCATCAACATGCCTCTAGGTTCTATATGGTCCAGCCCCTGCCTCATCACCTACTAACTCTTTGAGCTCTAACCATACTGACTCTCTTCATTCTTCCCATGTTTCTTTCTGCTGCAAAGCCTCTTCCGTGAGCCTCTACTCTCCATCACTTACCTCTCTCCACCTATTAAATTCTACTCATTTTTCAGATCTCAAAAGTCACATTCCTTTCCTTTTCAGGGCAATTATATATTTGTAAAAGACTCTTGATGAAGGTGAAAGAGGAGAGTGAAAAAGCTGGCTTAAAATTCAACATTCAAAAAACTAAGATCATGGCATCCATTCCCATCACTTCATGGCAAACAGATGTGGAAACAATGGAAAATACTGACAGACTTTATTTTCTTGGGCTCCAAAATCACTGCAGATGGTGACTGCAGCCATGAAATTAAAAGATGCTTGTTCCTTGAAAAAAAAGCTATGACAAACCTACACAGTGTGTTAAAAAGCAGAGACATTACTTTACTGACAAAGGTCCGTATAGTCAAAGCTATGGTTTTTCTAGTAGTCATGTACGGATTGAGAGCTGGACCATAAAGAAGGTTGAGTGCTGAAGAACTGGTGCTTTTGAGTTATGGTGTTGGAAAGGACTCTTGAGAGTCCCCTGGACTGCAAGGAGATCAAACCAGTCAATCTTAAAGGAAATCAATCCTGACTATTCATTGGAGGGATTGACGCTGAGGCTGAAGCTCCAATACTTTGACCACCTGATGCGAAAAGTCGACTCACTGGAAAAGACCCTGATGCCGGGAAAGATTGGAGGCAGGAGGAGAAAGGGACAAGAGAGGATGAGATAGTTGGATGGAATCACCGATTCAATGAACATGAATTTAAGCAAGCTCTAGGAGATGGTGAAGGACAGGGAAGCCTGGCGTGCTGCAGTCCATGGGGTCGCAAAGAGTTGGACATGACTGAGCAACTGAACAAAATACATAAAATTTAATAAAAGTCTGGATAGAATATAGGAGAGCCTCTGTAAGTTGAGAAAAAAACTGAAAGGTTTAAAAATACAATCAGAATACAAATAATTCCTACTTTACCTTCTTCTGTCAAAAACTTTAGCTAAACCAAGAGTCCTATTAAATCTGGATTATAATTTACATAAACACCAGTGCTACTTGATTTAACAAGGCTTTGAAAGCTTATCTGGAAATCAAAAGAGGAGTTTAAGATAAAAAAATACAAAAAGTTTTTCTACTTTGATTCCTGGAATAAAGGACAGACATACGTCCTATAAGAATGTATGGTTTCTTGAATATGATGAATCTACTCTGGTGTCATCTGCGATGGGAACTAGCTAGATTTTGTTACAAACACTAAAAATTTTTCAAAAGTCACAAAGTTATTAACTCCTGAAGCATGAAAACATTCTTCTTGATGCTTGTGTTATACTGAAACTTTACATGTTAGTCGCTCAGTCATGTCCAATTCTTTGCGACTCCATGGACTATAGCCCACCAGGCTCCTCTGTCCATGGAATTCTCCAGGCAAGAATATTGGAGTGGGCAGCCACTCCCTTCTCCAGGGGATCTTTCTCATGACCTGGATTGAACCCAGGTCTCCTGCATTGCAGGCATATTCTTTACCATCTGAGTCACCAGAGAAGCCCTGAACCTTTAAGGTAGCCTAAAATTCAGGTTCTAAAAGCTTCTGAAGTTAAATTTTGTCTTACATACTATTTTTGTACCATAACATGAAATCTGCATCTTATTATTACAATTGGAATAAACCACTGTAAACTCTAGTATCTGCTTAGCTGTGCAGCAGTCTAGTGATAGGAGGTATATACCTCCGTTGCTATGTAAGTGGCCTTGGCCCTGGTCTAGTGTTCGCAAATTCAGCAGGGTCTCCTTTAAACACTTTCCATTCTCTAGCTCTCTTCCTTTTGCACACCTAGGATTTCAAGGAGCAGACGAAGAATGAAATAGAAAAATCTTATCCATTTCCTTTACTTTCTGTATTCCAACACCAAAACCACAATGCCCAACTAGGATCTGGCATAACAAAGGCTAAGTTTCTAATACACACACATGCACAAGGAGATGCACAAACACAGATGCGGGTGCACATGTAGACACAAAGGCTTGTTCTCACAGACACAGATGCACCTAATACACAGGTACAGACACACAGAGATGTATTTTACATGTATTTTTTTAAGACTGGGAAAGAATATGTATTATTTTATGTATTATACTAGTCAGAGAAGCATACTCTACTGGATATTTCTAGGAACAAAGCAGCTTATTTCATTCGGTGAAGAACAAATTATTCACCTGTTCTTCCACCAATCCCGAAAACTTTAAAAAAAAGTAGAGTTCCTTGATTATTTTTCAGAAATAAGCAATAAGTAAAAATTTGGAAAACATCAGTGAATTAAATTATAGTAAGAAGGCAAGTAAATCAGGCATGATTTGCTTCAGTACAGTGATAAATTATTTACAATTATTAAAAAGTCATGGTATTAAAGACAAATGAAAAAATAGATAAATTAGGTTACTTCAAAATTTAAATTCTTGTGCTGCAAATAATACTTTCAAGAAAGTGAAAAAAATCCACAGAATAGGAAAAATATTTGCAAATCATATATATGAGAACCTACATCAGGAGGCTTGTATTCATAATATATAAAGAACCTTTATAACTCAATAATTAATACTGAATTGTACAATTAAAACAAGTAAACTTTATGTTATGTGAATTATATCTCAATAGAGCTGTTTTAAAATATCATGGAATCTTATAATAAATGTTTAGTATCTATACAGTTTTAAAAGTAAATGAAAAATGAAGCAGAATTTTGCAGATGCATTTATATTCTGGTAAAGATAATCAAAGAAATACAATTACTACACATTCACTGGTTTTAGGACATTATATTAAATAGGCAGGAAAAAGAATAAATAGATGATGAGATTCCTGACCTCAAAGAAACCACAACCTCTAATGTGCCAAGACTTTGGACAATATCATCTCTCCATAGCAGAAGTGTTCCACTATAGCTTAAGCTTCATATTTAAAAATTCATTTTCAATGGCTCAAAGCTTCTCTGTTCTTTAACTATGTCCCTTTCAATTCCTTCAGTTTCTACTGCCAACATCTAAGACACTATGTTCTACTATGGTCTTGCTACAGCAGGTATTCAACAAATAGTTGTTAAATGAATGAATGAACGAACAAATGAATGAGAAGTTATTCTCCTAAGAGGTGTTTGTCTGGATTTTAATAAAGATCAAGGCCTTACTGGAAAATAGAAACACTTTTGTTTTTTCTTTAGATGTTGGAATCTTTAAGATACCTCAGTGAGTTTCCTGAAATCATTCCCTATGGCCTGCACCCTTAGGTTAAGGACTAATAGACATTTGAAAACAAAACAAGAATACCTAAAACCAAAGAGGGAAACATAAAAACTGATAACCTGCAAAGTGGGTATTTAACATGAGGGCAGTCAGAAAAAGACAGACAAAAGCCAGTTACTGAGAGAAGGATTTCTAGGAATAAAGAGAATTTTAACCAGGTTCATGACATCTTCAAACTTATAATCAAGTAGGTATATATAATACATAAAACAAATGTTTAGTCTTCAAACTTCAAAAAAAAAAAAAAAAAACAAAGCATCCTTACAGTAGTCATATATAACTTCAAAAGGAGTAGAAGTCTTACAGCCATTAAAGCTGGGCTATAGGAGTAGCATTTCAAAAAATCATATTAGGCATGACTGTCAGAATTCAAGATGCAGAAGAATAATTTGGAGTCTGTGGATCATATGTATAAGAATCTGCTGGATGTGTTATAAGATGAATAAGGCCTAAGGATCTAATGTAAAACCTGACTATAACTGATAAAACTGTATTATATAACAGAAACTTGCTAAAGGAGTAGAATATAAGTTCTCACAATAACAAATAAAGAAATATTTATGTGAGGTGATAGGTATGTTAATAGAGAGGGAACTGTTTTACAATATATAGGTAGATGTACACTTTAAATATCTTATAATTTTATATGTCAAGCATACAAAAATAAACTCAAAATGGATTTTGAATTTAAAAGTCTAAATGAATTAAAAGTCTTTATGTAAATCTATAAAATTCCTCAAGGAAAACACAGGCAGAACACACACTGACATAAATCATAACAGTATATTTTTTGGGGGATTCATCTCTTAAAGAAAAGAAAATAAAAGAAAAAATAAATAAATGGGACCTAATTAAACTTAAAAGTTTTTGCATAGGAAAGGAAACCATCAACAAAATGAAAAGACAAGCTACTGAATGGGATAAAATATTTGCAAATGAAATGAACGATAAGGATTCAGTTCAGTTCATTCAGTCATGTCCGACTCTTTGCAACCCATGGACTGCAGCACGCCAGGCTTCCCTGTCCATCACCAACTCCTGGAGCTTGCTCAAACTCATGTCCATCGAGTCGGTGATGCCATCCAATCATTTCATCCTCTGTTGTCCCCTTCTCCTCTTGCCTTCAATCTTTCCCAGCATCAGGGTCTTTTCCAATGAGTCAGTTCTCAACTCATATAACTCAACATCAAAAAACCAAACAACCCAATTAAGAAATGGGCATAAGAACTGAATAGACACTTTCCCAAAGAGGAAATGCAGATGGCCATCAGGCACATTAAAAGATGCTCAATATTGCTAATCATCAGGGAAATGCAAATTAAAACTACAATGAGATGTCACTTTGCACTCACGAGAATGGCTATTATAACAGACAGAGAAAGACAGATAGTGTACAGTATCACTTATATGTGGAATCTAAAAAATACAACAAACTAGTAAACATAACAAAAAAGAAGTAGACTCACAGATATAGAGAATGAACTAGTGGTTTCTGGTGGGCTAAGGGAAAGGAGGAGGAATTCTATAGAGTTAGAAGGGAAAAAGGATTGTTATGATAACATACAAAATCATTTGTTTGAAACTTTTGAAAATCCTAAAACACTATGGAATTTTAAATTTTTTTCATTTAATCTTAAAAATACACCAAAAAATAAATACAGGCAAACCAGAAAAAAAAAAATAAGTTACACAAAACCTATAACTAGTCATACTTATATATATGGATTTGCATAAGAAAATTACCTGATAGAGCTATAGATGTCCAGTGGGGTTTGATTCTTTTCTTTGGCTATTCTCATCATATCTAACACTGCCATCCCAAGACATTCTTCCTGTGTTTCATGAGTCACAGGTACTTTTATCCATCCATATAAAAAATCATGCCGCCACTAAGGTAAAAACAAAATATAGAAGAAAATATTTCTTAAGTTTCACTATCACATTTTAATCTATTATTGTATTTTAATCCATAACATAATTTTCAGAACATATACATTTAACGTCAACTCCTCCCTTGATTTTGAAACACTCTGCCATAAAGTTTTAATATAAGTTCTTTTGCAAATGGAAAGTGATTTAAATTAGGTTTCCAATTATCAGCCTATTTCACTGATTCTATCTTCAAATTGTATCTTCAACATCAAAATTACCTAAATTAAAATAGGTATTAATCAATTAAATATGTACTGAGTTCCAAATATGCTCAAAGCATTGTACTAAGGACTGTTTTGGCTACAAAGAAATATAAGATGTAGCCTCAGCCTCCAAGGAGACTAAAATGTAGCCAGGAAGTGAAACAAGTGAAAAAAAAAATTATAATGCCAGACACTGTATAGTAAGTACCACACAACAGATGATTTAGGAACTTAAAAGAAGTTGAGATTATATCCAGTAGGAGTAATTAGGAAAGGTTTCACAGAAAAATTGAAATTTCATGTACTCTTTGAATATGAAGAAATTTTTTAAAAAATATTTATTTATTTATTTGGCTGCACTGGGTCTCTGTTGTGTCACACAGGATGTGTGGCTCAGCTGCTGCAGGGCATGTGTGATCTTAGTTTCCTGACCAGGGATTGAACCCATGTCTCCTGCACTGCACAAGGTGGACTCTTAACCACTGGATCACTAGAGAAGTCCCTGAAGAAGTTTTTGATTAACACAAAACAGGTGCAGAAACAGAAGAAATGACACAAAAAGAAAGCACAAGGCATGTTCAGAGATGCAAAGCAGTTTGGTTGGAGCAGATAATTCATGTAAAGTGAATAGAGTGAATTAAGACTTGGAAAAGCAAGTTAGGGTCAAACTGAAGGTACTCTTCAACAACTGGATCCCAGAAGCAATAGAGAACCATTTTCTTATATGTATCCATTTCATAAGGTATCTTTTCTTAAAGCGCCATGCCTGTTTCACTGGTAGGAAGCAGCAATGATACAAGGACTTTAAGAAAATAAAGTGTATTCAAGGAGACTCTTGAAGAGGCTTCAGTAATGGTTCAAATATGAGAGAGTAAGGCTCTGCTGTATAGAAGAAAAGACACTAAAAGAGTCTGAAAAACCCACTAACTTTATAATTATATGTAAAAGAATGAAGAAAACGGAAAAACAGAAATTCTAAGATTTTGATCTAGACAATTTAGGGATACAGATAAAATCAGACTAAATATGTAATGGGAGAAAGGCTAAAAGCACCAATATTCTAAAAATAACAATTTTCTTTATAAGAAAGGTAAAAGCCATAGTAACGGCTGAAATACCAACCAAGGTTTAAACTAAGAGAAAAGATCATCCATATTTTATACACATATCTCCCTTCTTCCATATAACATCTCATGAGATTAAGTATTACATAAATTTAAAAAATAATTTTATTAAAAAAATTAATATGCACTTAAAAGTATATGTTAGCTAACTTTCTATTAACAAATTAGAAAAACTTTTTGTATAAGAAAAGAAATATACTACTTAAAAGGCACAAACCATGAAATAAACAGTGAGCACACACACACACACACCCCCAAAACAAAGGCCTCAATATCGGTAAGGCAAAACTGACTCACAGACGGATATTTCTTTTTGCTCAATTTCAAATACTAATTTCACCCTACTTCTGAAAATAGGCAAGTAGTCATTCTTGATTAAAAAAAGGCCACAGATAACCAAAGGCTAGGTAGATTATTTTTAATAGCTTGCTTCTGTTTCACATACTATTTGGGACTAGAGTATAATAAATTCTGTTTATGAGAATATCCTGTGGAACTCATGCCCAAAAGGCAATAAACATATGAAAAAATTAGTGCAGTGCTAACAACATAATCAACCAAATAACTATTAGAAAAAAAGTTACAAATGAAAGAGTCCCAAATGCCAAAGCATATAATTTTAAACTAGCCTTCTTAACCATCAATAAAAACTGATTCATTTAATTGACTCATTCAATTAAAACTGTAGAAAAGTAGTTTCTCATCTAGACAGCTGACATGTGAACCAAGAAATTTTATCTACATTCAGCCAGAAAAAAAAAAAAACAGTTATAGTAAAAAATTTGCTATATTTAGTCTAAAACATGCATAAAGTCTAACCTGATATCAATACAATCTAAGAATAAGTTAACTATTACCTTATTTATTTTCTGGACACGGATTTAGAGAAGTAGAAACATTAAGTAATAGAAAATTGCATGCGGTAGTGTCCAGACACAATTTAGGACTCTATTATGAAATTATTTTGCCATCCTAGATAAGAAAATCCCTCCTAGAAAGATAAAATTGGAAATTACCCATCATTTTTCCAGATCAAAAGTATGAGATGTCATAATACTAATATTAGGGTAAAGTAGCTCAATGAATAGTTTAGGAAAACTTGGCCTATCAATGGGACTTAACTAGCATGCCACCAAATAAACCATATATGCATAACAGATGAAATAATACAATGATAAAAGCAGCAGAAAGTCATAACTTCATAGTACCCTATTTTCAGAAGCCTGTTTCTCTCTTTCCTTAATGACTACTGAAACAAAGGAAGCTATGTAAAAGTTGGTTGATAGTCAAATGGTTTTGACAAGAGTGCCAAGACCATTCAACAGAAAAAGAATAGTCTTTTTAACAAACGGTGCTGAAAAAACTGGATATCCACATGCAAAACAATAAAGATGGACTCTTACCTTATACCATATAAAAATTACCTCAAAACATAAGACTGTCATTACACACATGTGACATGACACTACATATAGGAAACTCTGAAGTCTCCACACAAAAACTGCTAGAACTGATAAAAGAATTCAGCAAGGTAGTAGGATACAAGATTAATATACAGAATTTCATTGCATTTTTACATTAACAATGATATATCCAAGAAAATGTTAAAACAAAATTGCTTTTCAAATAAAATTTTATTTTATTCAAAAAAATAAAATACTTAGGAATAAATCTGACCAAGGAGGTAAAAGCATTATATGCTGAAAACTATAAAACATTAATAAAGAAAATTAAAGATTATTCAAAGACATAGAAAGATATCGTATGTACTTAGATTGGAAGAATTAATGTTGTTAAAATGGTCATACTACCCAAAGAAATCTACAGATTTACTTAGCACAATCCCTTCAAATTACCCATGACATTTTTCACAAACTAAAAGGAATCATACTAATTCTTTTGGCCATGCCATGCAACTTTTAGGATCTTAGTTTCCCAATTGGGGATTAATCCCAGGACCTGGCAGTGAAAGCATCAAGTTTTAACCACTGTACTGCCAAGGAATTCCCAGATAATATTCAAATTTATATGAGATCATAAAAGACCCAGAATTACCAAAGTAATCTTAAGGAAAAAGAACAAAGCAAGTAATCCTAAGGAAAAAGAACAAAGCAAGAGGCATAACCCTCCCAGACTTCAGACATTACTACAAAGCTACACTAATAAAAATGGCATGGTATTGGTACAAAAACAGACATACAAATTAATGGAATGGGGAGCCCAGAAATAAACCTACACACCTATGGGCAACTGATCTTCAACAAAGGAGACAAGAATATACAATTGGAAAAAGTCTCCTCAACCAAGTAGTATTGGGAAAGTTGAATGCTGCCGCTGCTAAGTCGCTTCAGTCATGTCCGACTCTGTGCGACCCCATAGATAGCAGCCCACCAGGCTCTGCCGTCCCTGGGATTCTCCAGGCAAGAATATTGGAGTGGGTTGCCATTTCCTTCTCCAGTGCATGAAAGTAAAAAGTGAAAGTGAAGTCACTCAGTCGTGTCTGACTTGTAGCGACATCATGGACTGTAGCCTACCAGGCTCCTCCATCCATGGGATTTTCCAGGCAAGAGTACTGGAGTGGGGTGCCATTGTCTTCTCCAGGGAAAGTTGAATAGCCACATGTAAATCAATATTAGAACACATGCTCACACCATACACAAAAATAAACCCAAACTGGTTTAACAACTTCAATGTAAGACATGACACCATAAAACTCCTAGAAGAAAACATAAGCAAAACATTGTGACATAAATCCTACCTATGGTCAGTCTGTCAAGGCAACAGAAGTAAAAAAATAAAAATAAATAAATGGGACCTAATCAAACTTACAAGCTTTTACGTAGTAAAGGAAACTGCAAACAAAACAAAAAGACAACCTATATAATGGGAGAAAGTACCTGCAAATGATGCGACTAACAGGCTTAATTTCCAAAATATACACATAGCTCATACAATTCAATAACAAAACTACAAATAACCCAATTGAAAAATGGGCAGAAGAGCTAGACATTTCCCAAAAAAGACATACAGATGGGCAATAGGCACATGAACAGAAGCTCCACATCGTTAATTGTTGGGCTTCCCTGGTGGCTCAGATGGTAAAGAATCCACCTGCAATGCAGGAGACTCAGGTTTGATCCCTTGGTCAGGAAGACTTCCTGGAGAAGGGAATGGCTACCTACTCCAGTATTCTCGCCTGGAAAACTCCATGGACAGAGGAACAATGCAAAACAAAAATACATTGAGATCTCACTTCACATTGGTGAGAATGGCTATTGTTAAAAAGTAATAACAAATAACAAATGCTACAAATAACAAATGCTAGAGAGTATGGAGAAAACGGAACCCTCCTACACTGTTGAAGGGAATGTAAGTTGTTACAGCTACTAAGGAAAACAGTATGGAGGTTCCTCTAAAAAACTAAAAATAGAGTTACCATATGATCCAGCAATCTCACCCCTGGGCATATATCTGAAAAAAAATGTAATTCAGAAAGATAAATGTACCCCAATGTTCACAGCAACCTATTTACAACAGTCAAGACATAGAGACAACCTAAATCTCCACTGACAGATGAATGGATAAAGAAGATATGGTACATATATACAATGGAATACTACTCAGCCATAAAAAGGAATGAAACAATGCCATTTACAGCAACATGGATAGATCTAGAGATTATCAGAGAAGTGAAGTAAGTCAGAAAGAGAAAGACAAATACCATGTGATATCCCTTATATATGGAATATAAAATATGAACTTATCTATGAAACAGAAACAGACTCACGGGCATGCAGAATCAACATGTGATTGCCAAGGGGTGGGGGGATGGACTGGGAATTTCAGGTTAGCAGATGTAAACTAGAGAATGGATAAACAACAAGGTCCTACTGTATAGCATAGGGAACTATATTCAATATCCTATGATAATCTATAATTGAAAAGAATATAAAAAGTGTGCGTGTGTGCATGCTAGGTCTCTTCAGTCGTGTCTGACTCTTTGTGACCCTATGGAGTAGCCCACCAGGCTCCTCCATCCATGGGATTCTCCAGGCAAGAATACTGGAGTGGGTTGCTGTGCCCTCCTCCAGGGGATCTTCCCAACCCAGGAGTCAAACCTGCATCTCTTGTGTCTCCTACATGGTAAAGCAGGTGGGTTCTTTACCACTAGCACCATCTGGGAAGCTACGAAAGAGTGTATATATGGATATATGAATCACTTTGCTGTACAGCAGAAATTAGCACAACACTGTAAATCAACTATAATTCAATAAAAAAAAAACCTGAAAACAGATCAAAGATCTAAATATAAGAGCTAAAACCATAAAATATTTATAAAAAGTAAAGAGGGAAAGCTTCACAATGATGGATTTGGCAATGATTTCTTGCATTTGACACTAAAAGTATAGATAACAGAAGAAAAAAATAGATAAATTGCACTACATCAAAATATAAAATGTTTGTGCATCACAGGACATATCAACAGTGAAAAGGCACCTCAAGGAATGGGAGAAAATAACTGTAAATCATATATCTGATAAGGGGTTAGTAGCCAGAACCAGACAACAACAAAAGAAAAAAAAAAAAACCTAAATAACCTGATTAAAGAAATGGGCAAAGGACTTGAACATAAATTTCTCCAAAGAAAATATACAAGAGGCCAATAAGCTTATAAAAATGCTCTACATAATTAATCATTAAAGAAATGCAAATCAAAATCACAACACAATACCACTTTACACCTATCAGAATGGCCATTATCAAAAAGTGTTGGTGAGGAACACTTGTGTGCCACTGGCAATAATGTAAAATGGTGCAGCTGCTATGGAAAACAGCATAATAGTTTCTAAAAACATTAAAAATAGAATTACCATATGATCTAGTAGTCTCACTTCTGGATATATATCCAAAAGAATTAAAAGTAAGGTCTCAGGGATATCTGTACACTCATGTTCATTACAGTATTACACATAAGAACCAAAAGGTAGAAGCAAAGCAACTATCCAAGAAGAGACATGAGTAAACAAAATGTGGTATATACAACAGAATATTACTCAGCCTTAAAAAGGAAGGAAATTCTGACACATTCCACAACACAGATGAGTCTTGAAGACATTATGATAAGAGAAACAAGCCTGTCGCAAAAAAGTAAATGCTGTATAGTTCCACTTAACTGAGCTAACCTGGAATAAGCAAATGAATAAAGACAGAGAGTAGAAAGGTGGCTGCCAGAGGTCAGGAGGAGAGGGAAATGAAGAGTTACATTTTAATGGGTATAAAGTTTCAATTTGGGAAGATGAAAAGTGTTCTGGAGATGGATAGTGGTCAAGGCTGCACAACAATATGAATTCCCTGAATTAATGCCACTGCTTTGATCACTAAAAAATGGTTAAAATAATAAATTTATTAAGTATATTATAACCCTTCACACATAAAAATGTCAGTTGCTCTATACAGCAAAAAAGAAATATTCTTTAATCTGTTGCTCATAAACTGAACTATATCTACTACACATCCTAGAAATGTGAGCTATGAGGATCTGTGAGATTACTTCCCATGATATTAGCAAATCTGATTTAGAACTTGACTAGATACCTTGGGAATATCAAGACCATATCTTTACATAAAAGTACTAATTTCTTTCTTTACTAACTACTCCTCATTCTTGCAGCACACAGACTCAAAAGCAATTTAATGACAAAACATTTTAATTACTGTTTAAATCAAGGTTATAAACAAGAAAGCATTTTAAAATGTTTCAAAACACCTCAAAAATCAAACAATATTAATAAACAAGTAACTGGAACACAGTTTTCAGGCTAAGTATCAACAACCAGCTCCCCTCCTGTGAGGGGCGACACATACTACTGTATTGATAGTTCACTTTTTATGCAATTACTTAGTTTCTTTACATTTCGCTACCCACTAATAAAAGTCTGAAACTGTTTAGGAATTTCTTAAAAATCGCTCTAAAGAAACTTCACTGTCCTATATTCCAGCCACTTAGGTCTACATGAATCATGCTGTAAAACTCAGTCCAAACTTTGTGAAATTCTTAAATGATTTAAAGCACTAAAATAAAAAGAAAATTCAAAAGGGCCAACTCTAGGAATCTTTATAAATTGAGTCTATTATCCGTAAGCCATGGGCTTCCTAGGTGGCATCAATGGTAAAGAATCTGCTTGCCAATGCAGGAGACACAAAAAAAGATCCCCTGGAGTAGGAAATGGCAGCCCCCACCAGTATTCTTGCCTAGGAAACTCCATTGACAGAGGAGCCTGGCAGGCTACGTCCATGGGGTCGCAAAGAGTTGGATACGACTGGGCACACATGCACATACATCCAAAAGCTATGGGATTAAAAATTAGTGATAAAAGACTCAATTTTGTTACCTCGCTGCACCTGCTATGCACACATAGCATCAATTTTCCCATATGTGAATATTTTCCTGATTGAGAAATATACAGCAAGATATTTATAATTTAACACATGTACAATGAAGATAATATAATCATACCTGAGCAAAAAGGTAAGACATGACAAAGTCATCAAGAAGAGGAGCTTCAGCACCTCGAGATATTCCATGTCGATAGGTTCTGTTGCTGCCATTACAATACCAGTAAGGAAAGTAAAATCTACGAGACAGTTAAAATACTCAGTCAGCCTCCAAACAAAAATAGATATACTGTGTATATATAACCATTTCCAGTCTACCAAAAGGTTTTATCCCATAATCAGAAAACACAAATAAGAGTGTTAAATACAAAGTGAGGATAAAAGGAAATAAGGATAAAACCACAGTCATAATATAGGCAGAAAATATACGAAACATAAGTTTAAAATTCAAAATCTGCCTTCTTCAGTGCACAGAACATAGAAGCAATAACAGAAAATAGAGGAATGTAGAAATAAAACATTAACAAAAAAATCTTAATGTAATTCTGGAAATATCAATAGAAGAATCTGAAAATGTTAAATTTGGTGTGAAAACAATTGTGTCTTCTTTTTAAAAATGGAGATTACATTAAAAAGAATGAAATAATACCACTGGAAACAACTGCTTCTTCTTTTAAGAAATGGAGATTACATTAAAAAGAATGAAATAATACCACTGGCAGCTACATGGATGTACCTGGAGATTATCTTATTAAGCAAAGTCATAAATAAAGAGAAAGACAAATACCATATGATATCACTTATATGTGGACTCTAAAATATGACACAAATGAACTTATCTATGAAATAGAAACGGACTCACAGACATAGATAACAGACTTGTGGTTGCCAAAGGGGTAGGGGAGTGGGGGAAGGTTGGATTGAGAGTTTGTAGTTAGCAGATAAACTATTACATATAGAATGGATAAAAACAAGGTCTTACTGTATAGCACAGGGATATTCAATATACTGTAATAAGCCTTAGTGGAAAAGAATATGAAAAACAATATATATAAATAAGTATAACTTGAATCACTTTACTGTACACCAGAAACTAGTACAACATTGCAAATCAACTATACTTCAATTTTTTTAAAAAACAGAGGTGACAAACTTGTCCTTCAAAGAAACAAAAAAAATTCTATATTGCTCTCACAGCTCTATTCAGACATACTTCATTAAAAGTTCAATGTTTTTAGTACATTCAAAGCATTGTACAAATATCACCACAACCTAACTTTAGAACATATTTATCTTCCATAAAAGAAATTCCATTCTCACTAGCAGTCACACCCAAGCCACCCTTATCTACTCCCCAGCCCTAAGTCACCATTCCTGTCTCTATAAATTTATCTATTCTAGACATTTTATATAAATGGAATCATATAATGTGGATTTTTCTACCTTCTTTCACTTAGCATAATGTTTTCAAGGATCACCCATATTTATAGTAAATGACAGTACTTCATTTCTTTTTATTGCCCAATTAGATTTTCACTGTATGGATGTATCACATTTTGATTAACCATTCATCACTTTATGGACATTTGGTTTGTTTCCACCTTTTTGCTGTTGTGAATAATGTTGCTATTAATAATCATATACAAATTTGTTTTTCCTGAGGATGTATATTTTCATTTCTCTTGCATATATACCTGGGTGGCACTGCTGAATCATATGAAATTTTATGTTTATCTTTTTAAGGAGTAGCCAAACTCTTTCAAAGCAGCTGGATTATTTTATACTTCTAACAACAATGTATGAGTGCCCCAATAGGTCACACCCATGCCAGCAATTGGGTGGAAGAGTTTAAGCTGAATTTTTCTATGGTACTGCCAACTTAGCATTTATTTTGTTTGCTCAAGAGTCCTATACGGACCTTAAACTAACATTCACCCCCACACAAATGCATGCTCCAGACAGAAATTTGCAGAGTCACAAGCAATTACAAGTTCCTGATACGATTTCCCCAACAGCCTTTGTGATCCATAGTCATCCCTGCCTCTCCACACCCACCCCTATGTGCCTTTTCAGTGGACGCCCATATGGCTTACCAAAATCCAGGTCTTTTGAAATTAGTCCAGGAACCCCAAAGCACTCACCCACAAACCCTAATAAAGTCATGTATTCCAGGGCTGACTCTATCTGCAGTGTGTCTTAACTTTTCCATGTGACACCTTAAGGCATGCTGGTATGTCCTCAAGGATCAGTGAGTAATAAACTTTTCTGCTTCAATTCCTTTTGCAGTTTATTGTTGAGATGTGGCTCATCATCTGGTACCCTGTGTCCCACTTAGTAAGAGTTAATTTGAAAAATTGATAATTACTGTCCATCTTTTTAACGTTTGCCATTCTACTGGGTAAATGATATTCCACTGTGGTTCTGATTTACATTTCTCTAATGAATAATGATGTTGAGTACCTTTTCACATGCTTATTGATCCTTTGAATGTTTTCTTTAGAGAAAGGGCTATTCAAAACTTTGCCCATTTATTTTGACTGGGTTACTTGTCATTATATTGAGCTGTAAGAGTTCTTTATGTATTACAGATATAAGGTATCTGTCAGATACATGATTTACAAACATTTTCTTCCATTCTGTGGGTTGTCTTTTCACATTCTTGTCAGTATCCTTTGATGCACAAACATACTTTGATGAATCCCAACTAACCTATTTTGTTGTTGTTGCTTAGGCTTTTGGTGCCATATTGAAATCACTGCCTACTTTAAGTACACAAAAGTACAGTCCTATGTTTTCTCCTAAGAATTTTATAGTTTTAGCCACTAAATTAAGATCTATGATCCATTTTAAGTTACTTTTTGGTCAGTGGTGTGAGTTAGTGGTCTAAGTTTATTACTCTACATGTGGATATTCAGTTGTCCCAGCGTCATTTGTTGAAAAGACTATTCAATCCCCATGAATTGTCATGGCACCCTTGCCTAAAGTCTACTACCATAACATGAGAGATCATTTTTGGACTTTCAATTTATTCCATTAATGTATATATCTAACCTAACAGTCTTAATAACTATGATTGTGGACTAACTTTTGAAATAAGAAATGTGAATCTTCCTACTTTGCTCTTTTTCAAGACTCTGATTTTTCACAAATTTTATGATTATCTGTCAATTTCTGGAATTAGGACAGAATTTCAGTGGAGATCACACTGAAAATAAAGCTTAATGATGGGAATACTGCCATATTAAATCTTCCTATACACAAACATGAGACAGTTTTCCATTTATTTAGGTGTTTCTCTAATTTCTTTCAAAGATATTTTATATTTCTCAGCATACCAATTCTGCAATTCTTTTGTTAGGTTTAAATCAAAGTATTCTTTTATGCTATTGTAAATGGAATTTTATTAATTTCACATTTGTACTACAATTCCTAGCATACAGAAATACAACACTTTGAATTTCTATCCTACAACCAGGCTGAGCTCATTTATTAGTTCTAATAGTTTATTAATTTCTTAGGGTTTCGCATATACTAGATCCTAATATCTGGGAATAGAGAGTTTTATCTCTTTTTTTCCAATACAGATGCCCTGTATTTCTTTCCCTTGACATATTTCCCTGGCTAGAATCTATTCTACAGTGTTCAACAGAAGTGGTGAGAACAGATATTCTTGTCTTGTTTTTGATCTTTGGAAGAAAGCATTAAGCTTTTCACTGTCAATTATTAGATTAGCTTTAGAGTTTTACACAGATCCTTAATCATACTGAGGAAGTTCCAGTCCATTCCTGTTGTGTTTAGTATTCTGATTACAACAGAACATGGGATTCTGTCAAAAGTTTTCTTCCATGTTTATTAAGATGATCATATGCTTTGGCTCTTTATTCTAATATGGTACATTATACTGATTTTGAGATGTTAAAGCAATATCCTAGGATAATTTCTACCTGGTCAATACTTAATCCTTTTTATATATAGGTGGATTTGGTTTGCTAGTATTTTCTGGATGATTTTTACACCCATGTTTATAAAGGACATTGGTCTGTAGCTTTCTTATTTTTTAGACTTCTTTGTCTGGATTTGGTATCAGGGTAATGGTGAACTTATGGAATGAGTTGGGAAGTGTTTCCTCCTTTTCACTTTTTGGGAATAACTAATAGGGGCTTCTCAGGTGGCTCAGATGGTCAAGAATGTGACTGCAATGCAGGAGACCTGGGTTTGATTCCTGGGTCAGGAAAGATCCCCTGGAGAAGGAAATGGCAACCCACTCCAGTATTCTTGCCTGGGGAACCCCATGGACAGAGGAGCCTGGCAGGCTACAATCCACGGTGAGCAAAGAGTCGGACATGACTGAGCAACTAACACTTTCACTTCTTTCAGTATCAACATTCCCTTTCATGGATCACAGTCTTGTCACAGTGAGGGGACTTGCATAACTCAATGAAGCTACAAGCCATGGCATGCATGGCAACCCACGAAGGAGGGGTCATAGTGGAGAGTTCTAATCATGGTCCACTGGAAGAGGTAATGGCAACCTACTCAAGTATTCTTGCCTGGAAAGCCCCATGGATAGTATGAAAAAGCAAAAATATATACCAACAGAATATGAGCCACCCCCTACCCAGGTCGGGAGGTGTCCAGTATATTACTTGGAAAGAGTAGAGGGCAATTACTATTAGCTCCAGTAAGAATGAAGTAGCTGGGCCATACAAGAAATGACACACAGCTGTGGATGTGTCTGGTGGTGAAAGTAAAGTCCAATGCTGTAAAGAACAACACTGCATATGAATCTGGAATGTTAGGTTCATGAATCAAGGTGAATTAGATATAATAAAACAGGAGATGGCAAGACTGAACAAGTACATCTTAGGAATCAAAATCAGTGAATTAAAATGGACAGTCATGGGTGAATTCAACTCAGATGACCATTATATCTATTGTGGGAAAGAATTCCTTAGAAGAAATTAAGTAGTGCTCATAATCAACAAGAGTCCAAAATGCAGTACCTGGGTGCAATCTTCAGAACAACAGAATGATCTTTGTTCATTTCCAAAGCAACCCATTCAACATCACTATAATCCAAGTGTATGTCCTAACCACTGATGCTGAAGAAGCTGAAACTGACCATTCCTATGAAGACCTACAACACCTTCTAGAACTAACACACAAAAAAGATGCCCTTTTCATCATAGGAGATTGGAATGCAAAAGTAGGAAGTCAAGACATACCTGGAATAACAGGCAAGTTTGGCCTTATAATACAAAATGAACAAAATGAAGCAGGGCAAAGGCTACCTGAGTTTTGTCAAGAGAACACAGTGATCATTAGCAAACACCCTCTTTCAACAACCCAACAGATGACTCTACACATGTACATCACCAGAGTGTCACTATTGAAACTGGATTGATTATGTTCTTCACAGTTAAAGATGGAGAAGCTCTACACACTCGGTAAAAAAAAACAAAAACCTGGAGCTGACTGTGGATCAGATCATGAACTTCTTATTGCAAAACTTAGGCTTAAATTGAAAAAAGTAGGGAAAATTACTAGGCCATTCAAGTATGACCTAAATCACAACCCTTATGATTATACAGTGGAGGTGATGAATAGATTCAAGAGACTAGATCTGGTAGAGTATGTGAAGAACTACAGACAGAGGTTTGTAACACTGTATAGGAGACAGTGACCAAAACCATAAAGGGAACATTTCATGTGACAATGGGCACAATAAAGAACAGAAACAATAAGGACCTAACAGAAGCAGAAGAGATTAAGAAGAAATGGCAAGAATACACAGAAGAACTATACAAGAAAGGTCTTAATGAGCCAGAAAACCATGATGGTGTGGTCACTCACCTAGAGCTAGACATCCTGGAGTGGGAAGTCAAGTGGGCCTTAGGAAGCATTACTATGAACAAAGCTAGTGAAGGTGAAAAAATTGCAGCTGAGCTATTTAAAATCCTAAAAGATGATGCTGTTAAAAGTGCTGTACTCAACATGTCAACAAATTTGGAAAACTTGGCCATGGCCAAAGGACTGGAAAAGTTCAGTTTTCAACAAAGAAGGGCAATGCCAAAGAAAGTTAGAACTATCATACAATTCCATTCATTTCACATGCTAGCAAGATTATGCTCAAAATCCTATCCTTCAAGCTAGGCTTTAGGAGTACATGAGCTGAGAGTTTCCAGCTGTACAAGTTGAGTTTAGAAAAGGCAGAGGAGCCAGAGATCAAATTGCCAACATTCGCTGGACTATCAAGAAAGCAAGGGAGTTTCAGAAAAGCATCTACTTCTGCTGCGTTGACTATGCTAAAGCCTTTGACTGTGTGGATCACAACTGTGGAAAGTGCTTAAACACAAGGGAGTAGCAGACCATCTTTTCTGTCTCCTGAAAATCCTGTCTGCAGGTCAAGAAGCAACAGTCAGATCTGGACATGAAAAAAGTGACTGATTCAAAACCAGAAAAGGAGTATGACAGGGCTGTATATTGTCACCCTGCTTATCAACTTCTATGCAGAGTACATTATGTGAAATGCTGGGCTGGATGAATCATAGCTGGAATCAAGATTGCTGGGAGAAATATCAACAATCTCAGATATGCAGATAATACCATTCTAACAGCAGAAAGTGAAGAGGAAGTAAGGAGCCTCTAGATGAAGGTGAAAGAAGAGAGTGAAAAAAATGACTTGAAACTCAACATTCAAAATACTAAGGTCATGGTATCTGGTCCCATCACTTCATGGCAAATAGAAGAAGAAAAAGTATAAACAGTGACAGATTTTATTTTCTTGGGCTCCAAAATCACTGCAAATGGTGACTGCTGCCATGAAATTAAAAGACGCTTGCTCCTTGAAATGAAAGCTATGACAAACCTAGAGAGCATATTAAAAAGCAAAGACATCACTTTGCCAACAAAGGTCCGTATGTCAAAGCTATGGTTTTTCCAGTAGTCATGTAAGGATGTGAGAGGCAGACCATAAAGAAGACTGAAAGAAAGAAATCAAAGAGGACACAAACAGATGGAGAAATATACCGTGTTCATGGATTGGAAGAATTAATATAGTGAAAATGAGTATACTACCCAAAGCAATCTATAGATTCAATGCAATCCCTATCAAGCTACCAATGGTATTTTTCACAGAACTAGAAAAAATCATCTCACAATTTGTATGGAAATATAAGAAACCTCGAATAGCCAAAGCAATCTTGAGGAAGAAGAATGGAACTGGAGGAATCAACCTGCCTGACTTCAGGCTCTACTACAAAGCCACAGTCATCAAGACAGTATGGTACTGGCACAAAGATAGAAATATAGATCAATGGAACAAAATAGAAAGCCCAGAGATAAACCCACGCACATATGGACACCTTATCTTCGACAAAGGAGGCAAGAATATACAATGGAGAAAAGACAATCTCTTTAACAAGTGGTGCTGGGAAAACTGGTCAAACACTTGTAAAAGAATGAAACTAGAACACTTCCTAACACCGTACACAAAAATAAACTCAAAATGGATTAAAGATCTAAACGTAAGACCAGAAACTATAAAACTCCTAGAGGAAAACATAGGCAAAACACTCTCCGACATAAATCACAGCAGGATCCTCCATGACCCACCTCCCAGAATATTGGAAATAAAAGCAAAAATAAACAAATGGGACCTAATTAAAATTAAAAGCTTTTGCACAACAAAGGAAACTATAAGCAAGGTGAAAAGACAGCCTTCAGAATGGGAGAAAATAATAGCAAATGAAGCAACAGAAAAACAATTAATCTCAAAAATATACAAGCAACTCCTGCAGCTCAATTCCAGGAAAATAAACGACCCAATCAAAAAATGGGCCAAAGAACTAAACAGACATTTCTCCAAAGAAGACATACAGATGGCTAACAAACACATGAAAAGATGCTCAACATCACTCATTATTAGAGAAATGCAAATCAAAACCACAATGAGGTATCATTTCACACCAGTCAGAATGGCTGCTATCCAAAAGTCTACAAGCAATAAATGCTGGAGAGGGTGTGGAGAAAAGGGAACCCTCTTACACTGTTGGTGGGAATGCAAACTAGTACAGCCACTATGGAGAACAGTGTGGAGATGCCTTAAAAAACTGGGAATAGAACTGCCATATGACCCAGCAATCCCACTGCTGGGCATATACACCGAGGAAACCAGAATTGAAAGAGACGCGTGTACCCCAATGTTCATCGCAGCACTGTTTACAATAGCCAGGACATGGAAGCAACCTAGATGTCCATCAGCAGACGAATGGATAAGGAAGCTGTGGTACATATACACAATGGAATATTACTCAGCCATTAAAAAAAATACATTTGAATCGGTTCTACTGAGATGGATGAAACTGGAGCCCATTATACAGAGTGAAGTAAGCCAGAAAGAAAAACAACAATACAGTATACTAATGTATATATATGGAATTTGAAAGATGGTAACGATAACCCTATATGCGAGACAGAATAAGAGACACAGATGCATGGAACAATTTTATGGACTCTGAGGGAGAAGGTGAGGGTGGGACGTTCTGGGAGAATAGCATTGAAACATGTATATTATCATATGTGAAACAGAACACCATTCCATGTTCGATGCATGTGACAAGGGCTCAGGGCCGGGGCAGTGGGATGATCCAGAAGGATGGGATGGGGAGGGAGGTGGGTGGGGGGTCCAGGAAGGGGAACACATGTAAACCCATGGCTGATTCATGTCAATGTATGGCAAAAACTATTACAATATTGTAAAGTAATTAGCCCCCAACTAAAATAAATAAATTTATAAAAAAAAAAAAAAAAAGAAGAAGGCTGAGTACAGAAGAATTGATGCTTGTTGAATTGTGGTGCTGGAGAAGACTCTTGAGAGTTCCCTGGATTGCAGCAAGATCAAACCAGTAAATCCTAAAGGAAATCAACCCTAAATATTCACTGGAAGGAATGCTGCTGAAGCTGAAGCTTAATACTTTGGCCATGCGACGTGAAAAGCCGACTCACTGGAAAAGACCCTGATTTTGGGAAAGATTGAAGGCAAAAGGGGAAATGGAGAGCAGAGGATAAGATGGTTAGATAGCATCACTGACTCAATGCACATGAACCTGAGCCAACTCTGGGAAATAGAGGAGGGCAGAGGAGCCTGGCAAGCTCTGTAGGTCACAAAGTTGGACAAGATTTACCAACTGAACAATAACAAAGTATCAACATATCCTTAGAAGTTTAATAGAATTCACCAGTAAAGCCACTTGGATCTGGGCTCTTCTTTGTGCAAAGTTTTTTGTTTATTTTTTAATTACTAACTGAATTCTATTTCTTTACTTGTTACAGTCAATTCACATATTCTATTTCTTTGTCAGTTCTATAGTTTGTGTCTTTCTAAGCATTTCTCTATTTCATCTTGGTTATGTAGTTTGTTGGCATACAGCTGTTTCTTATAAACCTTTTTATTTCTGTAAGGTCACAGTAATGTTACCTCTTTTATTCCTGATTTTAATAATTTAAGCTTCTCTCTTTATCTAGTTAAAGCTTTACTGATACTGGTGATCTTTTCAAGGAACCAACCAACTTTTGGTTTCCTCATTTTCTCTTGTTTTTCTATCCTCTATTTCATTGATCTCTACTCTGATCTTTATTATTTCCTTCCTTTAACCTGCTTTCAGTTTAATTTACTCTTCTTTTTCACTTTGTTAAAATGGAATGTTACTGATTTGAGAACTTTTTTTAGCTAGTTTTTATAACTATGAATTTACTTTAAAGCATGGTTTTTAGCTGCATACTGTAAGTTTTCATATGATCCATTTTAATTTCCAGTTATATCAAAATATTCTCTATTTTCCTTTGTGATTTCTTCTTTGACCCATTATTTATTTAGAATTGTGTTGTCAATTACCACATATTTGTGAACTGTCCAGTTTTCCTCCTGTTAATGATTTCTAATTTACTTCCACAGTGGTCAGAGAACATACTTTGTATGATTTCAATATTCGTAAATTTACTGAGATTCATTTGATGGACTAACATATGATCCAACCTGGGGAATATTCCCTATGCGCTTGAAAAGAATATGCATTGTCCTGTCATTAGGTGCAATGTGCTATGTTTGTACGTCTAGCTAGTTTACAGTGTTACTCAAGTCTTCTATTTCCTTGCTGATTCAGTCTAGTCATTCTGTCTATTACTGAAAGTGAGGCACTGAAGTCTCCAACTATTATTGTTGAATGGTCTAGTTTTCCTTTTAATTCTTTCATTGTAGCTTCATTTACTTTGGAGCTCTGCAGTTGGATCCAACTTATAGCAATTAAAAGCAAATATTATGCTTCCTAATGGATAAACTCCTTGATCATTATAAAATGTCCCTCCCCTACCTCTAGCAACAACGTATATCTTATAATCAACTTTGCTTGATAATATAGCTTCTCAGCTCTCTTTTGGTTACTCAATGCCTGGTATATCTTCTTCAATCCTTTACTTGCAAGTTACTTGTGTTTTTGAGTGCAAAGTGTGCCTCTTATAGACAGGATGTAATTTATGTATTTTTTAAAAATTTAGTTCTTCAGTCTCTGCTTTTTGAGAGTTTAATTCATTTACACTTAAGGCTATTACTGTTAATAAAGTATTATGTCTCTCATCTTGCTTCTACTAGGATTTTTTGGATTTTTTTGTCTTTTTGTTCATTTGTTTCATTATTGCTATAGATATTTTCTAGTATATTATTAATATATTAAGTTTCTAGTGTATTACTAATACATTAAGTCTCTTATTTTATATTTTACTATATATTTTTGAGTTTTGGCAAAGGAGTCTCAGAGAATTACAAAAGACAATGTAACTTAAACAATCTAGTTCTTATTAATATCAACTTAATTTTACTACAATACAAAAACTCTCTTTCATTCCCTTTATTCTATATTTGTCATATAAATCACATCTTTATACATTATAAGTTCTCCAACAGAGTTTTATAATTGTTTCTCTTTTATATTGATTCTGAAATAACCCATAAATATGTAATAAAGGAAATGAAGAAGAGCCTCTAAACCACAGACAGGCAGAATTTTCAACAATTATATAAAATCTCTTTGGGGCAGTTTCTGGTTACATTATCCTTGGTACTTGTGATTATAGGCAGCAGTGCCTTAGTTTAAAAGTAGGAGGAAGTCATGAATTTGATAAGGGAAACATTTTTTAATTCTTAAGAAGAGGTCAGCAAACTATTCCCCACAATGCCTAAAATATTTACTATCTGACTTCTTATAGAAAAAGACTGCAGATTACTGCTCTATAAACATTTTAAAATAAAAAGATACACTACTTGCTGATTATAGAAAAAAACTATAGAAATTGATACAGAAAATATTCTTAATAAGATACTGATATTCTGTGAAACATATGTTGCCTATTACTCTGCTTCTTTAAATAACACAAATTTGAAAAGTCTTAAAACCTGCATAAAAGTCTTAATAAATTTGAATAGGTTTAATTCTAAGTACCTTATGTTTTTTGCTTTTATTAGTCTTTATTTTAAGTGACCTCTTTTCTGTTTGTTTATGGTGTATGGAAATGGCTACCTTAACATACTGATCACATAAATATAGCCTTCTGCTGAATGGTTATTACTAATGCCTGTAGATTTGCTCAAATTTTTTTGTTAACAATCGTATCATTTCCAAATAATGACTTTTTCCTTCTTTGTTCTCAATTATGAAATATTGTTCCTGTTTTACTGTATTGGTTAGGAACTCCACCAAAATCCTATACACAAGTAGATAACTATATACATGTTATCTTTGCTTTCTTATTCCTGACTTTAGAAGAGAATGATGCTAATATTTTATCATTTAAGAATATTATTTGCCACATGTTTTTTGCAGATACCCTTTAATCATGGTATGAATGTCTCTACTGACTTTATGTTTACTAAAGGTTTTCTTTCCTTTTTATAATCATGAATGAGTCCATGGTCATGTTTTACTATGCAAAACTGACTCTCTATGGAACTGATTTATTTCAGAAGTAAGAACAGACTGGACTTATTTCTTTTTTTCATCCTTTTAAATCATAAAATACCTCTGGATTTCTCTAAATTGGTATTACATATTACCAAAAATTATTAAATAATTTGTAATTTGAGGTTGTAAATAATCACTGGCAAAATCTTATCCTTCCTTCACTTCAACTGAAAAGTTATTAAAAAGAATAGATGTGAGATCACAGATTATTATATAAAACATCAAGTTTTCTGAGAAATTATCAGTATTCTAAACATTTAGGATTTTGCAAGTAAAGGTCATTCTTATATTTTTCAAATTTTAATTATAATTTTAAGTGGAAAAGTAGCATCCTACCAAAACAGCTTTATTCTCAGAGCATTCTGGTAAAAGAGCATGTATGAATACTTTATCTAGTGGGGAAAGAGAATCTTAAAAGAAGAAGTGTGTGCATGCATACTAAGTCGCTTTAGTAGTGTCAGACTCTTTACGACCCTATGGACTGTAGCCCACCAGGCTCCTCTGTCCAAGAGATTCTCCAGGCTAGAATACTGGAGTGGGTTGCCAAGCCCTCCTCTAGGAGATTTTCCCAACCCAGGAATCAAACCCATGTCTCTTACATCTCCTGCACTGGCAGGTGGGTTCTTTTCCACTAGCACCACCTGGGAAGCCCAAATGAAGATTAGATGCTAACTGGTCTGGTCTCCGATACTAAAGACCTTGCAATTAAAAACTATGGTTGATAGTTTCTCCCACTTTGCCTTTTACCATTAAGTTAAAAGTGACTACTTTACTGGAGAAAGTACCTGATTCTGTAGAGTACGTTTTGCCTGGTTGATTCATCTATATGGAAGACATGGTTGGGTGGATACCAGATCCTTTCTGTTTCACTCATTAAAGCAAACATACTATGATATACAGGTGTGATTCCTAAGAAAGAAACAGAAACAAATTATTACAGATATTAAAGTACATTTACAATAACATCTATAATCTGCAGTGGGGCTGAAGCAGTAACTCTTAAAATCTGTGCAAAATGCAGCAGCAGTCAAAATCTTCTGGTTCAACACTACTTACAAGTAAGTTCTTAATTAAATATATCTTCCCCCTATATTGTAACATTTGACTGCTAGGATTCTTTCAAATACATTATAAAAAACAGTTTATCTAGTTTTTTTAGTTGTCTTGTACAGTAAAGTTGACACAATAATACTGGATTAACCCAACAATATTGTTTTAAATAATAATGAGGGTACCAAATAACTAAAATATGTGAGTCGCCAGATGCTCTAAAAAGAACAATGAAACAGTTTTATTTTTAAATATCAAGTCTTACACAATACACTTGTTATTATATTCTCTGAACTATTTAAACTTACAATGAAAACTTTTAAACATCAACTTAAAATGCAAGGATATGTGATTTTTTTTTCAAAAATATTTTAGAAGGTACATTAACAAAAGGCTGAAGGCCAGTGAACTTTAAAAATCATATAGAATGCTTAAACCACAGAATTAAATAATGTATATTATTTCCAAACACAGAAAACCCACACAAGTACGTATCAATCATGTGGAGGCTAAAAACAAGTCTTCAAAAATGCCAGAGACTGGTCATACATACCATGTTTTCTATTCACATTTCAATTAAATCAGAAACAAATACTACGAAAAAAGAGAACCGGAAAACTGACACATTTTTTAATTCAGTTTGCCCATGATATCAAAACCAAAGACATTACAAAATGATAAATCTCACTTACCAAAATAAATTCAAAAATCCTAAATCAAACATTTGCAAACAAAATCTAGCAATGTTCCCTAGAAAAAAATATGACAAAGTTCACTTATTTGAAGACTGGAGAGATGGCTAAATTAAGAAAATCTATTAACATAACTCATCAGGATGGTGGCTCAGAGAGGAAAGAATCTGCCTGCAATGCAGGAGACCCAAGTTTGATCTCTGGGTCAGGAAGATCCCCTAGAAAAGGAAATGGCAACCACTCCAATATTCTAGCCTGGAGAATTTCATGGACAGAGGAGCCTGGCAGGTTACAGTTCATGAGGTCACAGTCAAACACGACTAAGTGACACTTTCGACATCATGATAACATATTCGAAAAAGTCTGTAGTTAAATGACAAAATGATAAATTTGAGAAGTACTGAGCACACTGATATGTATTTTATCTTTTTACACAAAGAATTACTTGAAATATGTTATAATAAAAATCAAGATTCAAAAGGCAAAACAAAAATATTAAAAGTGAAAATGGAAAAAAAAATGGAAATAAGTTATTCACAGTGGAGCAAATCCACACGACTAAAAAGCAAGAGAAAGAATGGAAATATTAGTATTGAAGAAAATGTAAATTTAAATTAAGTAATATCACTTTATCCCCATTCACCTAGGAGGGATAGCACCTAGTGCTGACTGAACTGTAGTGAAAAGGAAACCACACTACATAACTGCTAGAACCATCAACTAGCACAACTTCTGAAAAAGTATTACCTACATAGTCATGATAAATCAACATCAGTAAAAATTTAAAATGTGTTTTTAAGCCAGCAATCTCTCCTGGGTACTCCTAAAAATGTAGTATAGTAGTAAGAAATTAAAAAGAAATAAAATGTAAATTCAAGAGCAGAAAATATGGAAAAACTGAGGTGGTATAATCCATTCCATGGACGTTTATGAAATTTAATAAAAAGAATGAGAGTATAAAGGCAGTTGGTTTGAACAGATTTTTCACAATGTATGTTTTCATGAAAAAAGCAAGAAGCACATAAGAGTGTATAATAGTATTCCATGTTATAAAATAATGATCTCAAAATCCTAATGACTCTGTATGACAGGGAGGGGGGGTTGTGCATTCCTATACGATTATATGGTAGCTTCCCTGGTGGCTCAGACAGTAAAGAATCTGCAATGCAGGAGACCCAGGTTCAATCCCTGGGTCAGGAAGATCCCCTGGAGAAGAGAATAGCTACCCACTCCAGTCTTCTTGCTGGAGAATGTAATGGTCAGAGGAGCCTGGTGGGCCATAGTTCATGGGGTAGCAAAGAGTCAGACACGAATGAGCAACTAAGCACACAGGGTTACACGGCTATGGAGAAGACTTGGAGGATTCACCAAAGATTATGGTCCTAGTTACCAGGATGGGACTAAGGTAAAAGGAAGATAACAGTACAGTGGAGAATAGACTTCTTTTTTTTAAAAGACTTCATTAAATAAAAACAGTAAGCCTCATGTTAAAAAGAAAGGGAAAGAGGAAAACAGATAAAAACCACTAATGAATACAAAGTAAGAGTCCACCATGTATGCCACTTTGAAACTAGAGAATAATGGCTTGTTAGTCTCTAAACTTTAAAATAATCATAAGATGATAGGAAAGAATACTATTCAAATAATTTGAGAAGTAATTATTTTATCTGAGTACTATTTGGATCTAGTCTAATTCTGCATTGAAAAAAACGCTTTAAACTTGACATTTCTTTTATCTAGAAGGTACAAGGCACTACCTTACCTCTTTCCACAAAATAAGTCACACTGCCAGTGTTTCAGGCACATATGTGAGACACAGTGGGAGTGTATATATCTCAGTCCTACACAGCTGATTCACTTTGTTGTACAGCAGAAACTAACACAATATTGTAAAGCAATTATACTCCAATTACAAAAATAAAAAAGAAACACAGTGGGAGATGAAATTACCCAGGAAGGGAACGTTAAAGACCTGATATGAGATTGCCCTGGAAAACGGAATATTAGGAAGAGAACTTTAGCAAAAAAGTGTCATTTAGTTTAAATGTAATCATGCAAATAAAATTGCATGTGAACCATTATTCTTAGCATATGATGGTAGGGGTATTTTTCTGAACAAGATAATGTCATGATTTTCAAACAATAGTGTGATTATACAAAGCAGGAAAAGTGAACTCATACTGATGAAACATCAGGATTTTTTTAAATGTTGAATAATGATTTCTTAACAGAAGTAAGACTCCAAACCTTAATTATATGTTTCAAAATAGGAAAACAAATGTATCCATATAAATTGGCACAAAAGGGTCAGAACAAGGGGATACACCCCCAAAGGAAAATGGTTAGGTCACACAGCAAACAAAAGCAAAAGACAGTGCTGACATCATGTTTAGTCACACCATCTTATTCCAAAATGGCAATTATATATTAATACTTAATTCAGATTTTTTCTAACTAGTTCATGTTAATTGGGCTGTTCTAGGAAGAAAGAAAAGGCAGTGACACTGTGTCTAAGATATACATTATACTAAATAGATTCAAAGAAACCTCAAAGTCACTTTTAACTCCTTTTCTTTCCCTACACACTAAGTCCAAATTATTCTTAATTTTATTTAATAAAAAAATTAGTTAATTCAAAATGTTTCTTCTTTTCTAAGCCACTACCAAAACTGTGATTAAATTCCATATCATTTTAGACCAAGAACAGTCATCATTCCACTAATATTAACAGTCTCTATTCTATAATATGCACAAGATGGGTATGCTGCTGCTGCTGCTGCTAAGTTGCTTCAGTCGTGTCTGACTCTGTGTGACCCCACAGATGGCAGCCCACCAGGCTCCCTCATCCCTGGGATTCTCCAGGCAAGAACACTGGAGTGGGTTGCCATTTCCTTCTCCAGTGCATGAAAGGGAAAAGTGAAAGGGAAGTCGCTCAGTCGTGTCCGACTCCTAGCGACCCCATGGACTGCAGCCTACCAGGCTCCTCCATCCATGGGATTTTCCAGGCAAGAGTACTGGAGTGGGCTGCCATTGCCTTCTCCCAAGATGGGTAAGGAAAATACAAAAATGCCTAACTTTAAGGATCTCATCATAGATGACCCAGAGAAGCCACTAGAGAATTACAAAACAAGAAATTAAGTTCATGATAGTAAAGACCACAAGAAAACACAAAAGTATAGCATTGACAAAGATTCTTTCCTAGACCAACTTTTAGTCAGGCTTCTCTGAACCCTCCCCTAAGTAACCCCAAAAGTTTATTTCTTTGAAGAATCCAATTTAAGCAGAAATCCTGCTTAAATCCATTTAGCAAGATTTTGCTACCTTTGACATATCTGATCAAATTCTGCACTCCTTTCATCCCCCAGCTGGTATCTGATTCTGCTCAGCAAGAATCCCCCCAAGACCTGATGTCTCCTCCAGTAATTAGCAGTTCCCTAGTGTCCCCATCCTACTTGCTCCTTGGCTATAAATTTTCACTTTCTCAGACTGTATTCAGAATTAAGCCCACTTCCACACTGGAGCAGTTTTCCTTACTATAATAGTTGTTTAAATAAAGTACATCTTTATCATGTTAACTTTTGTCTGGCTCTGGTTTTCTTGAGCAAAGGTAAAAAAATGTATCAAGAGGTTCAAGTGAAGTAAAGATAAACAACAGTTGAAGGAATCTGTCACCAGCAGTTCTACAATACAAGAAATATTAAAAGGAGTTCTTTACGGTGAAGGAAAATGATGACAGATGAAAGCATGGAACTATATGACAAATGAATGGGAAAGAGTAAAAGAACAATAACCATTTAAATCAATAATAATGTATGTACTTGTGTGTTTATGATGTGTACAAAAGTAAAATAGATCAGTAACACCAAACGTGACAAGAAGTAAACACAGTTAAATTGTTATAAAATTCTCAAATTGTTTGAAAAATAACATGCTAACTTAAGATTGTAATAAGCCAAAAAATGTACACTATAATATCTAAGGTAGCTGCCAAAAGAAAAGTACAAAAACTAGTTAAAAAATAAATCCAATAGAAGAGATAAAGTTAAAAAAAAAAGAAAAATACTTGATCAACCTAAAAAAGGCAGAAAAGAAGGAAACCTAAAGATACATTAAATACAAAACAAACAAGGTTATAAACACAAATATATCAGTAATTCTATTATACATAAACCTAAATGAGCCAATTAAAATACATATTATATCAGTCTGGATTATTAAAAAGACAACTGTGTTATTTACAAGGGACATACTTTAAACAACCCAGGTTCAACCCCTGGGTTGGGAAGATCCTCTGGAGGAGGAAACGGCAACCCTCTCCAGTATTCTTGCCTGGAGAATCCCATGGGCAGAGGAGTCTGGCGTGCTAGTCTATAGGGTCACAAAGAGTTGGGCATGATTGAGTGACTAACGCTAATTTAAACAAAAGGATATAGATAAGCTGATGCTAAAAAGTAGGAAAATGATACACCATGCAAAACACAAGGCAAAAAAAAAAAAAAAACCTGATGAGTCAACATTAGCATTAAACTAAGTAAACTTACAAAGAAAGATTAGTTGAGATAAAAAGGAACACTTTACAGTAATAAGAGGGCCATCTCAACAGGAAGACATAATAATATTAAACATGTGTTTCACTGATAAAGTGAAAGTGATAGTCACAAAGTCTTGTCTGACTCTTTGCGACCCATGGACTGTATCCTACAAGGCTCCTTGGTCCAAGGAATTCTCCACGCAAGAATGCTGGAGTGGGTAGCCATTTTCTTCTCCAGGGCATCTTTCCAACTCAGGGATCAAACCTCAGTTTCCTGCATTGCAGAACAGAAGCTTTACTGTCTGAGCCACCAGGGAAGCCCCACTAATTTCAAGGCTCAGTAGAATACATGAAGCAAAAAAACATAGAACCAGAAGGAGAAACATACATTTAAAAGTTCTCAGAAATTGGGAGAAGACAAAATAAATAAACAAAGAATATAAAATTTAAAATTAACCAAATTTAGTTTACATTTAGAGAACACTACACCTAGCAAGTCAGACTATACACTATTTTCAAATGCATGTGAAACATTAAACAAGAGAGTAGATAACCTAAGTAACAATGAAAGTCTCAAAAAATTTCAGAGGACTGAAATTGAAGTATGCATTAAGACTATAGAAAAGATTTTTCTTTAAAAATCAGTAACAGAAGGATAATTTTAAAATCCCCCAAAGTAATCAGAATCTATATTATATTACCTAAAATGCTATGTTACCTAAAATGTCCAGTTTTTAACAAAAGGATTATGAGATATGCAAAGAAACAGGAAAGTATAATCCTTGGGCAAGAAAAAAGGAAGGTAACAGACAATGCCTATAAGAAGACCCAGATGTGAGATTTAACAAAAATTTCAAAGCAGTCATTATAAATATGTTCGAAGAACTAGAATAAGCCATGATTACAGAAGTAAAGGAAGAGTGACATCAGTGAAAATGGTGTATACCTATACAAAATCAACAACAAAAAAAGAGTAAAAACTGTCGTAATCAACTTCATGAGAACTCTGGAAAACAGTCAACGATATGCAACAACCAAGCAATTGCTGAGTCAGGAAAAAGACAATTTTAAAATGGTAGGAAAAATCAACAGCATTTCTACTTTGCTCTCTGCTCAGGAAGGACTTAGACATGGCAGCTGGTATTCCCAATGTGAAACTCTGGTCCATGGCTCTAGAGTTAACAGAGCCAATCTTAGTGATTGATTAAAGCACATTATGATTTAATCAATTAAACCCATTAAATAATTTTAATTTGCTGCCTTCAACGTGCTCAAAGAGCTAAAGGAAACCATGGACAAAAAACTAAAGGAACCAGGAGAAAGATGTGTAAACAAAGATGAGCAGTATAAAAAGTGAAAATCTGGAACAAAGAAGTACAATACCTGAAATGAAAAATTCACTACACTGTTTCAAAAACAGGTTTAGATAAAAGAATCAGCTAACTTAAAGATAAGTCAATTAAATTATCTAGTCTAAAGAGCAGGGGAAAAAAAGAAAAAAAGATGGACAAAACTAATACACCTGTGGGATACATTCAAGCCTGCCAACATTACATTATGACAGTTTCAGAGATTCGAAGAGAAAGTAGAGAAAAGGAAAGGATATTTGAAAAAATAATGGCCCCAAACTCCCCAAATTTGATGAAAACCATGAACCACACAAATCCAAGAAGCTGAATGAACTGCACGATGATAAATGCAAACTGATGCACATCGAGACACATTAAAAACCAAACCATCAAAAGACAAATATAAAGAGAACATCAAAAACAGCAAGAAAGAAATGATTCATTACATACAAGGCCTCAATTAAGCATTCTCAGTAAGACTCATAGCAATTTCTCATCAGAAACCAATATGGTCATGAAGAAATTGGATGACATAATTAAAGAGCTCAAAGAGAAAAAAGTCAAATGAGAATTTTATATCTGACAAAATAATTCTTTAAAGATGAAGTAGAAATTAAGACATTCTAAGATAACCAAAAGCTTAGAGATCTCACTATTAAAAGGCCAGCTCTACAAGAAATGCTAAAAAGTATTACAGGTAGAAATAATAAGACATTTCATGAGAAGAAATTTTAAAACTATGATGAAGATACCTATACACACTACAGGCATAAATGTTAAACAATGCAGCCACTTTCAAAAACAGTCTAGGGGTGCCTCAAATAGCTAAACATAGAATTACCATTTGACTTAGCAATGCTGGGTTTAACACAACAGAAATGAAGTTATACGTCCACACAAAAACCTGTATACAAACGTTCACAGAAACATTATTTATGATATCTAAAAGTTGGAAACAGCACAAATGTCCATCAACTGATCAGTGGTTATAGAAGATGTAGTATGTCAAAGCAATGGAATACTATTCAGTCATGAAACAATTAAGTACTGATAAGTGATACAACTTCTGCTTTATTGACTATGCCAAATAGTAGTGATCTACTTTATTGACTATGCCAAAGCCCTTGACTGTGTGGATCACAATAAAGTGTGGAAAATTATTCAAGAGATGGGAATATCAGACCACCAAACCTGCCTCCTGAGAAATCTGTATGCAGGTCAGGAAGCAACAGTTAGAACTAGACGTGGAATAACAGACTGGTTCCAAATAGGAAAAGGAGTATGTCAAGGCTGTATATTGTCACTCTGCTTATTTAACTCATATGCAGAGTACATCATGCAAAATGCTCGGCTGGATGAAGCACAAGCTGGAATCAAGATTGCCGGGAAAAATATCAATAACCTCAGATATGCAGATGACATCACCCTTATGGCATCAAGGCTTCCTTGATGGCTCAGAGGTTAAAGTGTCTGCCTGCAATGCAGGAGTCCTGGGTTCGACCCCTGGGTGGGAAGATCCCCTGGAGAAGGAAATGGCAACCCACTCCAGTATTCCTGCTTGGAGAATCCCATGGACAGAGGAGCCTGGTGGGCTACAGTCCACAGGGTCGCAAAGAGTCAGACATGACTGAGTTACTTCACCTCACTTTCACTTTATGGCAGAAAGCGAAGAAGAACTAAAGAGCCTCTTGATGAAAGTGAAAGAGGAGAGTGAAAAAGTTGGCTTAAAACTCAACATTCAGAAAACTAAAATCATGGCATCTGGTCCCATCACTTCATGGCAAATAGATGGGGAAACAATGGAAACAGTGACAGACTTTATTTTGGGGGGCTCCAAAAACACTGCAGATGGTGACTGCAGCCATGAAATTAAAAGACACTTGGCTCCTTGGAAGAAAAGTTATGACCAACCTAGACAGCATATTAAAAAGCAGAGACATTACTTAGCCAACAAAGGTCTGTCTAGTCAAAGCTATGGTTTTTCCAGTAGTCATGTATGGATGTGAGAGTTGGACTATAAAGAAAGCTGAGCACCGAAGAATGGATGCTTTTGAACTATGGTGTTGGAGAAGACTCTTGAGAGTCCCTTGGACAGCAAGGAGATCAAACCAGTCCATCCTAAAGGAAATCAGTCCTGAATATTCATTGGAAGGACTGATGCTGAAGCTGAAACTCCAATCCTTTGGCCACCTGATGCGAAGAATTGACTCATTGGAAAAGACCCTGATGCTGGGAAAGATTGAAGGCGGGAGGAGAAGGGGATGACAGAGGATGAGACAGTTGGACGGCATCACTGACTCAATGGCCATGAGTTTGAGTAAACTCCAGGAGTTGGTAGGGATGGACAGGGAGGCCTGGTGTGCTGCAGTCTGTGGGGTCTCAAAGAATCAGACACAACTGAGCAACTGAACTGAACTGAGGTGATACAACATGAATGAACCTTATAAACATCATATAAGCTTAAGAAGTCAGTAACAAAAGACCAAATATTGTATGATTCAAATTTATTGAGACAAAAAGGTAAATCTACTGAGACAGAAACTAGACTGGTGGTTGTCTAAGAAACTGGGGAAGAATAGAGAGTTGGGAAGTGATATCCAATAAGCACAGGGGTTTCTTGAGGGTAGTGATGGCTGGACAACTCTGTGAGGATAATACAAAGTACCGAACTGTACATTTTTAAGGGTGAAACATATGACTTTAAATGTATGATATTGAATTATATATCAATAAAGTATTTACAAAAAACAAACAGGAGACATTACTTCATACCCACTGAGTATGATTCACTATTAGATGGCTCCAAGGGTATTGCCTTGGCTGAATAAATGTCTGAACTATCTCTGGATTGGCCAGAATTGTCAGTATTAAAGAGTAGGACCCTGACAACTCTACCTCAAAAACTCCAAAAGGAATTCTCAGATCAAGTCAAAGAAAAAGAGTCATTTGGTTAATTTCCTCACTTTAAAAGAAAGATAAACATACTAACTTGTGTGTCAGTTTCAGCCTATCAATAACATTGCTACAAGCCAGAAGTCCCTAAAGACCCATCCAGGACTAAGGTGAGCCTCCACAGACATTTCCCCTTCCAGAGTTAATGCTGGGGCAGGAGCAGCTCTTGTTGATCTTATTATGATTACAAGGTGTATTTCAGCAAAAATCATCAGGGAACTTTCCAAAGTAAAAAAGAAAGGCCACAACTAGCAACAAAATTACAAATGGAAAAGCTCACTGGTAAAGGCAAATATACAGTAAAGGCAGGAAATCATCCACACAGAAATATAAAATCAAAACCAGCAATTGTGAGGAGAGCAGAAACGTAGGATATTAGAAATGCATTTGATATTAAAAGATCAGCAACTTAAAACAATCTTGTTTATATATAGACTGCTATTACAAAACCTCATGGTAACCACAAACCAAAAATCTACAATAGATACACACACATAAAAGAAAAAAGAATCCAAACAAAACAGTAAAGTTAACCATCAAATCCCAAGAGAACAAAAGAATGGGGAAGAAAAAACACCTACAAAAATAAATCCAAAACAATTAATAAAATGGCAAAAAGAAACACATATCGATAATTACCTTTAACATTAACTGATTAAATCCTCCAAACAAAAGACACAGACTGGCTGAATGGACACAAAAAAATAGTCTCATACATATGCTGTCTACAAGAGACCCACTTCATATCTAGAGACAATACAGATGGAAAGTGAGGATATAAAAAAAGGTATTCCATGCAAATGGAAATCAAAAGAGAACTGAAGTAGCAATACTCATATCTGACAAAACAGATTTTAAAATAAAGACCGTCATGGGAGACAAAGAAGAACACTACATGATGATTAAGGGATAAATCCAAAAAGAAGACAAAACAATTGTAAATATATATGTACCCAACATAGGAGCACCTCAATAAATAAGATAAATACTAACAGCCATACAAGGAAAAATCAACAATAACAAAAGATAAAAAGGGAGAAGTTGAACACTTCACTTTCATCCATGGATAGATCACCCAGGCAGAAAACCAATATGGAAACACATGTCTTAACACCTTAAAGCACATGGACTTAACTGATACTAATATAGAGTATTCCACCTCGAAGCAAAAGAATACATATTCTTCTCAAGTGCACATGGAACATTCTCCAGGACTGACCACACACTGGCCCACAAAGAGAGCCTTAGTAAACTTAAGAACATTAAAACCATATTAAGCATCTTTTCCAACCACAACATTATCAGATTAGAAATCAACTGTAAGAAAAACTGTTAAAAAAAAAAAAACAACAAAAATACAAAAACACATGCAAACATGTGGAGGCTAAACAATATGCTACTAAGCAGCCAATGAATCACTGAATAAATCAAAGAGGAAATTTTAAAATGCCTAAAGACAAAAGAAAAAAAAAGCACGATAATTCAAAACCCTTGGGATGCTGCAAAGGAGTTCTGAGATGGAAGTTTATAGCAATATAACCTTACCTCAAGAAACAAGAAAAAATTCAAATAAATGAGCTAATCTTAAACCAAAAGCAACTAAAGAATGAAATCCAAAGTTAGTAGAAGAAAAGACATCATAAAGATCAGAGAAATAAATGAAATAGAAATGAAAAAAGGAAAAGATTAATGAAACTAAAAGTAGGCTATTTGAAAAGATAAACAAAACTGACAAACCTCTAGCTAATTCAAAAGAAAAGGGAGAGGGCTCAAATCAATAAAATTGCAAATGAAAAAGGAGAAGTTACTACACATATCACAGAAATACAAAGAATCACAAGAGACTGCTACAAGCAACTATATGCCAATAAAATGGATAATTTGGAAGAAATGGACTAATTATTAGAAAGGTACAACTCCCGAAACTGAGGCAGGGAAAAATACAAAATACGAATAGACTAATCACAAGTAATGAAATTAAAACTGTGATTTAAAAACTCCCAACTAACAAATGTCCAGGACCAGACGGCTTCACAAGTGTATTCTATCCAACACCTTAGAAAAGAGTTAACGCTTTTACTTCTGAAACTATTTCAAAAACTGCAGAGTAAAACACACTCCCACACTCATTCTATGAGGCCACCATCATCCCAACTCCAGCAAAAAACAAATACCACAAGACAGTTACTGGCTAATATCACCGATGTACATAGACGCAAAAATCCTCAACAAAATACTAGCAATTCAAATCTAACAATACATTAAAAGGATCACACACCATGATGAAGTGGGATTTATCCCAGGGATACAAGGATTTTTCAATATCCACAGATAAATCAGTGTGAATCATCACATCAACAAACTGAATAATAAAAACCATATGATCATCTCAATAAATGCAGAAAAATCTGACAAAATTCAACATGCATTCATAACAAAAACTCTCCAGAAAGTGGGGCAGAGGGATCATACTTCAACACAATAAAGGACATATATGACAAACTTATAGCTAACATCATACTGAACAGTGAAAAGCTGAAAGCATTTCCTCTAAGATCAGGAACAAGACAAGGATGTCCACTCTCACTACTTTCATTCAACACAGTTTTGTAAGTCCTAGGCACAGCAATTAGATAAGAAAAAGAACTAAAGGGAATCCAAATTGGAAAAGGAAAAGTAAGACTGTCACCATTTGCAGATGCCATGATACTATACATAGAAAGCCCCTAAGACACTACCACAAAATTACTAGAGCTCATTAAAGAATTAAGTCAAGTTGCAGGGTATAAAATTAATACACAGAAATCTATTCCATTTGTATACACTAACACTGAAAGATCAGAAAGAGAAATTCAAGAAACAATGCCATTTATCATCACATCAAAAAGAATATATATCTAAGAATAAACCTATCTAAAGAGTTAAAAGACCTGTACTACAAAAACTATTAAGAAGCTGATAAAAAAAACTGAAAATGACACAAGTGGAAAGATATACCATGTTCTTGGATTGCAACAATTAATAATGTCAAAAGGACTATACTACCCAAGGAAAAACACAGACTCAATGCAATTCCCTATCAAATTACCAATGGCATTTTTTTAGAACTAGAATAAAAAATCTTAAAATTTGTTAGGAGACACAGAAGACCCCGAACAGTCAAAGCAATCTGTGAAAGAAAAATAGAGTTGAAGGAATCAGACTCCCTGACCTCAGATTACTGAATAAAGCTACAATCATCAAAACAGTATGGCACTGGCACAAAAACAGAAAGATAAGTCAATGGAACAGGATAGAAAGCCCAGAAACAAACCCATGCATCTATAATCAATTAATCTATGACAAAGGAGGCAAGATTATACAATGAAGAAAAGACAGTCTCGTCAATACATGGTGCTGGGAAAACTGGACAGCTGTATATAAAAAAAATGAAATAAAACATTCCTTAACACCACATCCCAAAATAAAATGAACTAAAGACCCAAATGTAAGACCAGATATTATAAAACTCTAAGAGAAAAACATAGGCGAAACACTCTCTAACATGAAACACAGCAATATCCTTTTCAACACAGCTCCTAAGGTTATAAAAATGAAAATAAGCAAATGGGACCTAATTAAACTCAAAAGCTTTTGCACAGCAAAGGAAACCATAAACAAAATGAAAAGACAACCACAGAATGGAAGAAAACATTTACGAATTATCTGAAGGACAGGGATTAGTCTCCAAAAATCTACAAATACCTCATGCATAACAACAACGACAAAAAAATACAATAAAAAAATGGACAGAAATCTAAATAGACATTTCTCCAAAGAAGATCAAGAGGCACATGAAAAAATATTCAACATTACTAATTATTCAGTTCAGTCGCTCAGTCATGTCCGACTCTGCAACCCCATGAACCGCAGCACACCAGGCCTCCCTGTCCATCACCAACTCCTGGAGTTCACCCAAACTCATGTCCATTCAACCATCTCATCCTCTGTTGTCCCCTTCTCCTGCCCTCAATCTTTCCCAGTTATTAAAGAAATACAAATCAAAACTATGAGAGATCACCTCACACCAGTCAGAATGGCCATCATCAAAAAAATCTACACACAATAAATGATGAAAAGAGTGTGGAGAAAAGTGAACCCTCTTACACTGCTGGTGGGACTGTAAATTGGTACAGCCACTATGGAGAACCATATGGAGGGTCCTTAAAAAAAATTAAAGTAGGGCTTCCATGTAATCCAGCAATACCATTCCTGAGCATATAGCTACCCAGAGAAAAACTGGATAGTTTGAAAGGCTACATGCACTCCAGTTTCACGGCAGCACTGTTTACAACAGCCAAGACATGGGAGCAACCTAAAGGGCCATCAACACAGGAATGGATAAGACAGATGCCGTACATATATACACCAGAATATCACTCAGCCATTAAAAAGAAGGAAACAATGCCATTTGCCAACAACATGGATAGAACTAGAAATTAACATACTAAGTAAGACAGAGAAAGGCAAGTATCATATGATATTGTTTATATGCGGAATCTAAAGAAATAATGCAAATGAACTTATTTACAAAACAGAAAGAGACTCACAGACTCAGAGAACTGAAGAGTTACCAAGGGAAAGGGTGGGGGAGAGGGAAAAAATCGAAGTTTGGGATTTACATGTACATAGATAACCAACAAGGACCTACTGTATACTGCAGGGAACTCTGCTCAACACTCTTTAATAATCTGAATGGAAAAATAGTTTGAAAAAGAATAGATACATGTAAATGTCAAACCGCATCACTTTGCTATACACCTGAAACTAACACAACGTTGTTAATCAACTATATTCCAATATAAAATTTAAAAAATTTTAAAAGCTACCAGGTGCTTATCAATACACACATACACCCTAGTGCTATTGTAAGAACTGAGTAACACATAAAACAATTGTGTGTTTTACGTAAACAATGGGAATAAATTTCAGCCAGTGGAAAGAAGTGAATGGGATACAACTGTAACATGAACTTCATATTCTCATTTCAACTGAGAAAAGAATAAAAGTCACTTTAAAAAATACATTTCCTTTAAGCATTTTTTTTACAATTAGAAGTTATAACAGATCAAGATTCTTCATTAAATACAAATATCTCAATATTAAAACTGTTATTTATAACTTAATATAAATTATTTTATCATCAGAGCTATACTTAACAAAAGGTCATTCAATAAAGGGCATTTGGGGATGGGAATGGAAAGGAATTTGAAGATAACAGATATGTGAGTAGGTAGTCAAGAAAGTCTAACTGGTAAAGGGCTCAGAGAGGTAGGAGGATTCCAAAAGATAATTCTATGGGCCTCTTTTGTCTAAACGTTGCTGTTTCTACACTAGAGATAATTATCTCATATCTTTAACATAAAACTTGTCAAGGCTGTAGATATGATATCAGAATAATTGTCTTCTCATTTCACAGATTTCTGAATCAAGAAGACCATCTAGACATGACTGTGAGAATACAGGGAGAACCTGGATTTTAAACCTGATTCAATGATAGCTTTGGGTACCCTCACTGCTGCTGCTGCTAAGTCGCTTCAGTCGTGTCCAACTCTGTGCGACCCCACAGACGGCAGCCTACCAGGCTCCCCTGTCCCTCGGATTCTCCAGGCAAGAATACTGGAGTGGGTTGCCATTTCCTTCTCCAATGCAGGAAAGTGAAAAGTGAGAGTGAAGTCGCTCAGTCGTGTCCGATTCTTAGCGACCCCATGAACTACAGCCTACCAGGCTCCTCCGTCCATGGGATTTTCCAGGCACGAGTGCTGGAGTAGGGTGCCATTGCCTTCTCCGACCCTTACTGAGGAAGGAAAAATTTATTTTGAATACTGAAAATAGAAAATTATTTGTGGCCAAGAGGGAAAAGTGTAGCAGGCTACATTATTGCTCACAAATACTCCATCTTTTCTTCCCACTCCCTGAGAGGACCATCTCATCTGACCCAACACTGGCTTGGCCATAGGACTCAGTTTGGCCAATGGAATCTGAGCAGAAGTGATAGTGTGTTAGTTCCAAAAAGAGGCAGTAGGAGGTATTTCATTTCCAGCAGCCCTAATGTGTTTTTTTGCCTTTTACCAGGAGAACAGCATGTCTCATTTAGGGGTTATTCCTACAGCCTGGAATCCAAAATGAGGCTATACATGGAACAAACACCTACCAGCTATCTTAGTTTACCATATGTGTTATAAATCACAGCCATCAATATGTGGTGTTACAACTTCTCATGTGATTTCAGATAACCTTCCTTCTATAACTTCACACTAACTCACAGGATGCAACCTTTTCAACATCCACTTCCACAAGCAAGCTTCATGACTTTTTTAAGGTAAAGTGCCAAATATATTGCACTATTTATATATTTTCCACTTAGCATGTGCTGTTTTTACTAAGTTTTTTTTAATATCACCAAGTTTAGACTGTCATACCCCTAACCTTATTTTTCCTATAAGCCCTGTGGTTTTTACTGCACAATTCTGCAGAACACATTGTCTTTTAAGAACACATATTTCACACCATAACATAACTGACTACATCTTGAAAAAAGAGACACAAATATCCATAATTCGAAGGGACACAGATAACTTAGTTATCTATAACTAAGCCACATAAGGGTAGAAAAGCAACTAGGGTAAGGTGATATTTAACCTTATGACCTGGTAACACTGTCAAATACAATCACATTGGGAGAATATGTTTCAACATATGAATTTGAATGTTTGTGTCCTTCTCCCTCAACCTATATAGCACTCTATTCCTGGCCCTCCAAAAATAATATCCTTTTACATTCAAAATATATTCATTCCATCCCAATAGCCCCAGAAGTCTTAACTCATTCCAGGATCAACTCAAAGTCTGAGTTCAAAGTCTCATGTAAACATCATCTAAATCAGATGTGGATGAGACTCAAGCAAGGCTTCAGCAGTATGTGAATTGAGAACAAGCTGGGTTTAGAAAAGGCAGAAGAGCCAGAGATCAAATTGCCAGTATATGTTGGATCATGAAGAAAGCAAGGAAGTTCCAGAAAAATATCTACTTCTGCTTTACTGACTATGCTAACACCTTTGACTGTGGATCACAACAAACTGGGGACAATTCTTAAAGAGACGGGTAAACCAGACCACCTTACTTGCCTCCCAAGAAATCTGTATACAGGTCAAGAAGCAACAGTTATAACCAGACATGAAACAACGGACAGCTTCAAAATCAGAAAAGGAGTACAACAGGGCTGTACACTGTCACCCTGCTGTCACCCACACTGTCACTGTCACCCATGCTGAATACATCATGTGATATGCCAGACTGGATGAATCACAAGCTGGAATCAAAATTGCCAGGAAGTAATATTAACAACCTCAGTACGCAGATAATACTACTTTAATGGCCGAGTGAGGAGGAGCTAAACAGCCTCTTGATGAGAGGGAAAATAAGCTGGCTTAGAACTCAACATTGAAAAAACGAAGATCATGGCAACCAGTTCCATCACCTCATGGCAAATAGAAGGGAAAAAGTGAAAGCAGTGATAGATTTTATTTTCTTGGGCTCCAAAATCACTGCAGACGGTGACCCCAGTCATGAAATTAAAAGATGCTCACTCCTTGGAAAAAAGAGACACAAACTCTGGTGGAATAAGCATCTCCACCAAAGCATCTTTGGTGTCATAAGCTATGACAAACCTAGACATCATATTAAAAAGCAGAGACGTTGCTCTGCCAATAAAGCTCTGTACAGTAAAAGCTTTGGTTCTTCCAGCAGTCATGTACAGATGTGAGAGTTGGAGTATAAAGAAGGCTGAGCGCCAAAGAACTGATGTTTTCGAATTGTGGTTCTTGAGAAGACTCGTGAGAGTCCCTTGGACAGCAAAGAGATCAAACCAGTCAATCCCAAAGGAAATCAATCCTCAATATTCATTGGAAGGACTGATGCTGAAGCTCCAATACTTTGGCCATCTGATGAGAAGAGCCAACTCATTAGAAAAGACCTGATGCTGGGAAAGATTGAGGACAGGAGGAAAAGGGAACAACAGAGGTTGGATGGCATCACCGACTGAAAGGACATGAGTTTGAGCGTGGTTCAGAAGATGATGAAGAATAGAGAAGCCTGGTGTGCTGCAGTCCATGGGGTTGCAAAGAGTCAGACATGACTTAACGACTGAACAACAAGGTACAATTCATCCTGAGGTTCTCCAGCTGTAAACCTATGAAATCAAACAAGTTATGTGTTTCTAAAATATAATGGTGGAAAAGGCATAGGACAGATGTTCCCATTCCAACAGGCATAGGACAGATATTTCCATTTCAAAAGAAAAGAAGAAACGAGTGACAAGTCTCAAATAAATCTAAAACCTAGTAAGACAAATTCCATTAGATCTTAAGGTTGATGAATAATCCTCTAACTTGATACTGTGCCTTCCAGACCCCACCGAGATCCCGCCTGCAGGGCACACCAGGGCAACATTCCTGTCCCTTCAGCTATGCTGGGCAGAAGTTGGGCACCAAAGATTCCTGGCAGCCCTTCCCCATGCTTCCCTTCTTTGAAATCTAGGTGGAGTCAGACATGTCTCTAGGGCCTTTGCATTCTCCACTAGTGGAGATACTTATTCCACCCACATTTGCTGCCTGCACCCAGCTGAGGGATAACTGCCGCACTAGGGGCTGCCAGAACCATATCCAAGGCAGCCAAGGAGCTTAGCAACAGCATTAATTTTTCACAACTATAAGCAGCTACGAGGACTCAAGCCACACCTTCAACCCTTTGCTTAGAAATGACTTGAATACCCAATTTTCTTGCTCATAAGTACTACATTCTACAAAGCACTGAAACATGAACACAACTCAGGCAAGTTCTTTGACACTTTATAACAAGGATCACTTTTCTTTCAGTTTCCAATAACATGGTCCTTATTTCCATCTGAGATCTTATCAGAACGGTCTTTATGGAACACAATTCTACCAATATTCTGCACAGGATTACACAGGTGTCCTCTAAGAAAACTGTTTTCTTACAACTCGGCTTCTTTCTTTCCAAGTCCTCACCATAATCTCCTTTAAAGATCTGTTCCCAACAATGTAGACTTTTTCTAGCACGCACCTCAAAACTCTTCCATTACCCATTACCCAGTCCCAAAGCCACTTTTACATTTTTAGAAATTTGTTACCGCCCTTCCTCTTCTCAGTACCAATTGCTGTTTTAGCTCATTCAGGAAATTACCATAGATGAAGTAGCTTATAAAAAACAGAAACATATTCCTCACATTTCTGGAGGTTGGGAAATACAAAATCAAGGTGCTAGCAGATGTGGTGCCTAATGAGGACCCAATTCCTGGTTCGTAGATGATTCATTTTCTTATTCGTCTTCTTGCTATCTCCACACATGGTAGGAGAGGCAGAGGAACTCTCAGAGATCTCTTTAATAAAGGTACTAGTCCCACTGATGAGGGGTCCACTCTCATGACTGATTCATCTCTGGAAAGGCCCACTTTCAAAGTCATCACACTGGAGGAGTAGGTCACAACACGAATTTGGGGGGAACACATTCAATCTATACCACTAGCTCAACACAGAATTTACCTTATATTCTACTTTAGTAATTTTCTCATTTTATATGCATATGAAAACATTTGTCAGTCATAGAAGCATAAAAAATATATTACACAGGTACACTGTGTTAAGAGTATAATAAACCAAGCATATATTAATAAGAAGAAAAACTGTTTTTTAATACTTACCACAAGCTTTAGAAGCAGCAACACAAATCTCTTCAGCAACATACTCCCCAGTTGGAAACTTCAGATAATCCCCCTCAGCTTTCCCAAGGGAATGATAAAGATAGACCTGTAGGACTGGATCTATTTGCTTCACAGAATTAGCATTTCCAGAAATATCACCATTCTGATGTACAGGGGATGTGGATGTTCCTTCCATTTCTGTCATTGTAAGGCAAGCCATTCCCATGCAGAGCTGTTTTCAGAACATTTGCCTGTAAGAGAAACCAAAGTTACAAATGAAAGTGATACTGATAAGTTATCCTTCATATATAAAGAAGTCTTCACTGATAGCATTGACTCTGTCAAATCCACTAACTGAATAAGTATCATGCACAAGCATTTCTCAGAGATACTGAGGGTTTTGTTCCAGATCAGTGCAATAAAATAAGTCACACCAATTTTTTAGTTTCCCAGTACATATAAAAGTTATATTTACACTATACTGTACTCTATTATGGAGAAGGAAATGGCAACCCACTCCAGTATTCTTGCCTGGAGAATCCCAGGGACGGCGGAGCCTGGTGGGCTGCCGTCTATGGGGTCGCACAGAGTCGGACACGACTGAAGCGACTTAGCAGTACTCTATTAAGTGTGCAATAGCATTATGTCTTAAAAAAAAAAACAACACTGTACATACCTTAACTGAAAATGCATTATTATTGTTAACCGTCACGTGAAACTTCAGCAATTTATAATCTTTCCACAGCACTAACTCTCATTAAGGATATAAGATAAATACTGAAGAAAAAAAACACCTGGCAAACTGAATCCAGTAATTTTTAAAAGAATAATAAACCTTGACTGAGTCTGGGAATCCCCTGGTGGTCCAGTGGTTAGGGCTTGGCATTTGCTGTCAGTGCTGCTGCCCAGGTTTGATTCCTGGTCAGGGAACTAAGATCACAAGCCATGTGGTTCAGCCAAAAAAAAAAAATCTTGATGAGTTATTTATACCAGAAATGCAAGGTTAACTGAATAATCAAAATTCAATCAATAAAATTTACTACATTATTAGAATAAATGAGAAAAGTAACACACGATCATTTCACTAAATGCCAAAACTGAATTAAAATTCTACAACAGTTCATGATAAAAACTCAGCAAACTAGGTTTAAAAGCAAACATGTGATTAAGAGTAACTACAAAAGACCTAAAATTAACAACTTAATGGCAAAATATCAAACTTGTTTTTCCTGAATTCAAAAACTTAATATGTATGTCTAAAATCATGTCTTCTAATCAATATTGTAGTGCAGGTCCTGGACAGTGCAATATGGCAAAAAAAAGAAATAAAAGGTATAATGGAAAAGGTAAAACTATCATTATTCATACATGATATGACTGTGTACAAAGAAAACTTAAAAGAACCTAAAAATTACTAAAGTGAGCTTATAAGATCACAAGATACAAAACCAATAGATAAAAATCTATTGCAATTCCCATATGCCAGAACCAATTAAAAAATGAACATTCTAAACTGATATAATTTATAACAGGAATCAAAAAGTTAAATATGTAGGAACAAATTTATTGAAATATCTGTAAGAACTCTGTAATAAAAATAAATGAAAACATTGTTAGAAGAAAAAAAAAAAGGCCAGAAAATTTGAATAGATATTTTTCTAAAGAAGACATACAGATTACTAATAGGAACATGAAAAGATAACTCAACATCACTAATTATTAGAGAAATACATATCAAAATAATGAAGCATCACCTCACACCTGTCAGAATTGCCATCATCAAAAAGTCTACTAATAACAAATGCTGGAGAAGATGGAGGAAAAAAGAACTCTACTACAGTGTTGGTGGGCATACACATTGGTACAGTCTCTATGGAAAAAAGTGTGGAGTTTCCTCAAAAAACTAAAAATAGAATAACCATATGATCCAGCAATTCCACTCCTGGGTATATACTCAAAACAACCAACAACACTAATTTGAAAAGCTACAAGCACCCCTACGTTTATAGCAGCACTTTTTCTAGTTTTTCTTCTTCTATTTGCCATGAAGTGATGGGACTAGATGTCATGCCCTTAATTTTTTGAATGCTGACTTTTAAGCCAGCTTTTTCACTCTCTTCTTTCACCTTCACCAAGAGGCTCTTTAGTTCCTAATACATACATACTACCCTGTATAAAATAACATGGATATACTGTACAGCACAGGGAATTATAACTGTAGTCTTGTAACAATTTTCCATGGAGTACAATCTGTAAAAATACTGACTCACTATGCTGTACACCTGGAACTAATATTATTAATCAATTATATTTTATGACAAATACAAAAACTAAAAGCCAAAACAGAACATGGTGATAGACAATGATAGGAAAGTCAATGTTGTCCATATATTCTTCTCCAAATTGATCTATAAATTCAACACAATCCCAATTAAAATTTTAGCACCTTACTCTATGGAAATTTACAAACTAAAGGACTTACAATAGCCAAGACAACCTTGAAGAGCAAAATGGAGAATTTATACTACCAGACACCAAGATTTATTATAAAGTCAGAGTAATTAAGTCAGGTTGGTATTGGAATAGCTACAAATAAATACACAAATGAAACAGAATACAAAAAAAAATCCTCACATATGGTCACCTAGTTAGAAAAAATGCATCACTACATTTCAGCGGAGAAGAAACGATTATTTTTTCTTTTTTTTTTTTTAATAAATTTATTTATTTTAGTTGGGGGCTAATGACTTTACAATATTGTAATAGTTTTTGCCATACATTGACATGAATCAGCCATGGGTTTACATGGAGAGTTGGACTATAAAGAAAGCTGACTGTTGAAGAATTGACGCTATCAAACTGTGGTGCTAGAGAAGACTCTTGAGAGTCCCTTGGACTGCAAGGAGATCAAGCCAGTCAATCCTAAACAAAATCAACCCTGAATATACTTTGGAAGAACTGATGCTGAAGCTCCAATACTTTGGCCATGTGATGTGAAGAGACAAATCATTGGAAAAGACCCTGATGCTGGGAACGACTGAGGGCAGGAGAAAAAGGGTATGACAGAGAATAAGATGGTTGGATGACATCACTGGCTCAATGGACATGAGTTTGAGCAAACTTCAAGAGATAGTGAAGGACAGGGAAGCCTGGCATGCTGCAGTCCATGGGGTTGCAAGGAGTTAGACATGACTTAGCGACTGAACAACAACAAAAGGAGATATAAAATTGTCCAAAAGCACTTATGAATAACTACTGAATATCACTAATCATTAGGGAATACAAATTAAAACCATAAGGTACTTTCACACATCCATTAAAACAGAAAATTTAATACCAAATGTTTAAAAAGTTGTAGAGAAATTGCAACTTTCATTGCTGATGGGAATGTTCAACTGAACAAACACTTTGCAAAAATGTTCACTTCTTACAAAGTTATACATACATTCACATCATGATCCAACAAGTCCACTCCTTGGTAATTTAGCTATCAAGTGCATGCTTTTTTCCTTGCTACTTCCTCCTTTCGGCTACCTGGAATGAAGATACAGTAGCTGAAGCTATACAATGCCCCTTGCAACCACAAGGTAACCATGAGGATGGAAATCAATGCAAAGGTTGGAAGAACAGAAAGATAGCAGGTAACTAGTTTCTTGACAACCATGGAGTCACTAAGTCCAACAGAGAGAAACAATAAATCCAATATTATTTGCAAGGCTTCCCTGGTGGTTCAGCGGTAAAGAATCTGCCTGCCAATGCAGGAAATGCAGGTTCAATCCCTGTGTCAGGAAGATCCCCTGGAGTAAGAAATAGCAACCCACTCTAGTATTATCGCCTGGGAAATTCCATGGACAAAGAAGCCTGGCAGGCTACAGTCCCTGAGGTCACAAAAGAGATTATTTGTATATTCCAGTTATCTGTAGCCAAGCCAAATTGAAACTGATATCTTTCTCCAGATTTCAACTCTTGGTACAACCTAAAACATTTTAGTAAATAAGTTAATCTTTTCTTTGAATTTCTTCCCTTCCAGGGCTCTCCTATCTTGCATTTACGATAAATGCTATTTGTATTTGAACCAAGTCAAGAAGATATGTTATCTTCAAGACTGTAAAGGATTAAGTCAAAAGGATTTCACAGAAAAGTACCCTTATTTTTTAAAAGAAATATGTTCAAAAAGGCATTCTCTCACCAGCTTCAAATCTGAGGTCTGATTTTAGCAGTTTCAAAAAAAGCAAAATAATTTCTTTTGCTTTAACAGAAGCTTCTATTAAAGCAAAAGAAATTCCTGAGGCACAGCATAGAAAGCCTGTTGGATCTCATGTAGTTTCTTAGCTCAAAATCACAGAAACTAGTAAGCAAAAAGTTATGATCAGAAAATCTGTGACACAGAAAATCCTTTCCTTCTGTTCCCTTGTGTACTTTGTCCATAACACCATTCTATAAGACAAACGGTTATTTTCTCCATAATCCCTTACCCTCAACTACTAAACCTAAAAAGTTCATTGAGAATAGTTTGAGAAAAGTACAAAAATTATTATTAAGGTGCTGGGAATAATATCTAAATACAACTTCTCACTATTCATGCTCATACAGATTCTCGTTTTGCTTCTTTAATTTAAAATGAAACTGTATGGCTAGGAGTGAATCATATGGTATGTAAACTATGTACCAATAAAACATTTTTTAAATATATGTATTTTTAGGAAAAATAGAAACGTTAAAACAATTACCCCAGATATCTGTTTAGCGTCAAAACAAGCAAACTTCTGTTGTCTTTATCTCTTCATATTTCTACTAGTTTGTTCATTTCTACCATATATTTGGCTATCCAAACATACTTTTCACTTCATATTTGATCAATTATGTCTAATGCAATACCTCCCTAAACAATAACCAAACATCCAAGTGTGGGGACAGCCAAGACAATTACATAACATAAATTGCACAAGGGCAGGGACAGTGCAGTCTGAACTTCTTGTCAGAAATGTCAGAAATGGTAATAGGAACATCATGTTTTCAACAGAAATGATCAGTGAATAAGAATTTGGATCTACTTCTCAGTAATTATTGTTCTAAAAAAGTTCTCAGATATGAAACAATACATATACTGTTTCAAAACATTTAACAGAATATATACGGTGAAATGACTGGGCTATGCATAAACCTAGCTCAACCATCAAACGTACATAAGGGAAAGGGAGGAATTCATTCTGAATCTGAGCTGATTGAGTGACTAGGTATATACAAAGCGCCAAGATAGATAAAAAGAGTAAGAAAGAAGAAATGAATTTTAGATATTTACAGTCAGAAGCACCTATAAGACAATTAAAAGGAATATTTGTAGTAACTAGCTTGATATATGAGTAGTTAAGAATGATTTCTTAATTTGGGTTTGAGAGGCTGGGTATCCAGTATTATAATTCACAGAATAGAATATATGGAACACAAGGATAGTTTGGGAGGAATGACTAATTCAGTTTGGCATAAAATGAACTGAGTTACCTATGATATATACAGACTGAGATATCCTAAAGGCAGCTAGATTTATGGAGGCTAAGGGGAACATAATGTGCTTTTGTGACAGATTTCACAGTCAGTATACATAAAGGTAGCTATAGTCACAGACGTATATGACGTCCAGATATAAGGTATGAGGTAGGAAGAGAAGATGATAGATCAAATCCTTGAGGTCACAACATTTAAGTGCTATCCAGAAACGTCATGGATGGAGGGCATAAAGAAAAATGCAGCAAAGATCTTGAAAATAAATGGCCAGAAATAGAAGAAAACTAGAATTAACTGTATAAAAATTGATTAGTGCATTTTTCTATGTGTATATTTTAATAAAAATATGGTTCCCTTTAGGAAAAAAAACAGAAGAGAAGAGAAGAATTATCTATGAGAAGAATTATCAAACATCATGAAGAGGTTAAATAAGAAACAGAAGGAAAAAAATCCGTTGAATTGGTAATTAAGAAGTAAAGACTACCTATAGGGAAAGAATCTGAAGAGTTAAGGATGGTTTTTTCTTTTCATTTGGTTTCATTATTTTGAGTTCTCTAACTTCAAGCACGGTTTTCAACTTAGGACTATTACCCAGAAGAATACAGGCATTCCCAAACATTCAAAAATTCAACGTTTACCTCAAAAGCAGCAATGAAGAAGTTATTTTCTTAAGATGTAATACACCACACCAGAAGAGTAAATCCAAAAAGAAGATGATATCAGGTCCAGAAAATAGATCTAATCCTGGAAAGTAATAGAGTTAAGTTATGATGAAAGCTGAACCGCAGGCCTGAGGCACACTCAGAGCAGACAGGAGCAGAGGAGCCCCAGAAGGAAGATTTCAGAAAAAAGTGAGTGTTAGACTGCTCGCTATGATTAGTTCAAAACAAAACAAAACACCCAGAGTGGACATGATAAAGGAAAACAGTGAAAGGAAAAAAAGGTAATTCTAGTGGGAGAAAACTTTATAAGAAAGGAGATGAAATTATAGCATACTTCTAGGCTTTATAATAAACAATCCTCAGTGAAATATAAACATTGTTGTGTTAACTATGGTTACTGAACAGAACAAAAATGTTAGTCTTAATATAAAATACCAGAGGCTGAGAGGTGAAAGCATGGAGGGAAGCTAAACTAAAGCTTGGGAAAGAAGCACTAACTTTAGAAATTGAGAAATCAACAAATAATGCCAATGGTTGATGGAACAAGAAATAAAGTTACAAATATAGTACCCTAGGTTACAATGATAGCCAATGTAAGAAATAAAATAGTGAAACCTGTAATCTGAAGAAAAGAGGAGGAACATGGTGGCATAGGTAAAACAGAGACTGAACTACCAGAAGTTAACAGAGTTAAAACTGTCTCCCTCTGGAAAAAAGGATTAAAGTCGGAAGCACAGGGTTTTTCATTGTAACTGGATTGTCCTACATGATTAATGCTTCTGTGTGATCTGACTTTTTAAACCAATATAAATGAAACATCTAGGGGGAAAAAATTATGAGAGTAATTAGGAAATAAGAAAATCAAGGTGGCACGGCTACTCTTGAAGGTGAAGAGCAAAAAAGAAAAAGGATAGCTGGCAACCCACTCCAGTGTTCTTGCCTGGAGAATCCCAGGGATGGGGGAGCCTGGTGGGCTGCCGTCTATGGGGTTGCACAGAGTCAGACACGACTGAAGCGACTTAGCAGCAGCAGGCTTCCCTGGTGGTCCAGAGGTTAAGAATCCACCTGTGAATGCAATTTGATCTCTGGTCTGGAAAATTCCCACATGCCACAGGGCAACCAAGCCCGTGCACCACAAATACCAAGCCTCTGCTCAAGAGCCCACAGGGTACAACTACTGAGCTAGAGTGCTGCAAGTACTGAAGCCCATGTGCCTAGAGCCTCTGCTCCACAATGTGAAGCCCACATCTGCAACTAGAGAGTGGCCCCCACTCTCCATAACTAGAGAAAGCCCACAGGCAGCAATGAAGACCTAACACAACCAAAGATAAATAAATTATAAAAAATCCGAAACAGGATACTTTTAAGGTATTCAGTACTACCACCATGGCAGATCTAAAATATCTGATCAACCTTAACTATACAAACCCAGTTTGAATTAATCTGCGAGAAAAAAAAAAAGCCTTGTAAGAACTTATGAAACATACCTTTATAAACTTTTCATTGAATATAGATACTTAAATATTTAATTTATAATCTACTATAAGAATTACTAGTCCCAATTCCTCTCCTTTATCTAGTCTTATCACATTGTTCACCTTGATTCTTTTTTGACTTCCTTCATCTTTAAAATAATGATACAATCACTGTATATCATACTGAAATAATTTAAAACAATGGTTCTCACCCTGGCTGCAAATTACAATAACACAGGGAATTCTATAAATACCAGTGCCTGAGACCAAAGAAAGGAATGATATGGTCTGATAGAAACTTTACAATAATTATTAGTCATGATCAAAGAAACAAAGGAAAGATTAACATTCATGAAAAGAACAAACAGCTATAAAAGAAAATAATTTCAGTAGAATATGTCAGACAATGATTACTTAGAAACAGATGAAGAGAGGAGTAGTAAACTGGAAGGTAGTACTAAGACATTCAACCAGAAAGCAGCATGATAAAGACAAAAAAAATTGAAAATACTGTTAAGAGGCCTGGAAAACAATCAAGAAAACTATTTTTCAAGAGTGAAAAAAGGTATTCTCAGACATTTCAAAGCTATATGAAGATAAACTACACACATATTCTGACTAAAAGAACTATTAAAGATACATTTTAATGAGAAGAGAATTCTGACAGAAAGTACTTAAGATACAGCAGTAAGCACCAAAATTGATAAATTATTGGTAAATGGTAATAGATACTGACAGGTGTTGTTAAGCAAAACAAAAAAAAAACTCAAGAAATATGTGAAACTGAAACATTAGTAAGCAAAAGAAAAGAGGGCTGTTTGATTTCTCCTTACCTATAATAGGATTTGGGGCAAAATATGCCACCTCAAAATACGCCATTCTGACCCACCTTTGTTTCTTGAAAGTGTGAAATAAATCTCCCATGTGAAGGTATAGTCCCTATACTGGGAGGCTAGAAGGAATCCTTATCACCAGAAACAGGGAATTCAAGGTTGAGAAAGCTATATAAACTTAGTTACTTCATTAATTTGCAACCCCAAGCCCAAAGTCTTTTGTTATGTCAAAACTTCACAAATGTTTCTTTGTTTAAAAGGGTGTATCAACAGCCTGATTTGGTCACTTCTTAGGTCTTGTATCTATGGGACTTCCGTATGTATGAAATAAAATTTGTTTTTCTCCTGTTAATCTGTCTTGAGTCAATTTGATTATTAGGCCAGCCAAAAGAACCAAGTGATGAAGAGGGAAAATTTATCTCCCTCAACAGTTTTGGTATAATCTGCAGGATCTTCCTTTGCTGGAAAACAGCCTGTTCCCAGGACTGCTGCTGCTGAGAAATCCTAGAACCTGCGACAAGAGCTGGCAGCAGGGAAGGATTCTTACTGTCAGCCTTCTGATCTTCGTCTATAGGGGTCCAGTGAAAGCAAAAGTGATGACAGCCCTTTTTCTCTTTCTAAATTTACACTAACAGAAAAAACTATTTGTGTAACAAGTTTCTTTGGCATAGCAACTATTGTAAGTTTAATTTGAGCACTCCTGGTTTTTATTCATCCTTTTCCTCCCAGAGATGGGCACTATTTTTTTTTTTTTTTTTGGCTCTGTTGTATCATTTGTACTAAGGAGGAAAATCCACAGGGTAGAACACAGGTGTAAGCCCTATAAGCCTGCTGTTTGAATCAGCTTTCACAGACGACTGAGTTCAGTTCTCATCAGATGAGTATGAGGATTTTCATTTCAGCTTGTTCTACATCCTGAGAGCTTGGCTTTGTGTCCAGTGAAACTATTCTCTCTGATCACTACCATCTAAAAAGTACACTTGTCAGGGTACACCCAGTGACCAGTCAAATAGACTAGGGTGCTGAGACATGAAGTCACAAGCAGCAATCTGTTCAGCAGTGTAAGCCCTCAGGGTAATTGGTCACAAGGGGTCCCAGTCCATAGGGGACTCTGTCATCTCAACCTTCGTTGTTTTATTAGTGCTGGGAAAGTCCTATTCCAGTAACACCTGCCTACTGTCACAGATTAGCAGATCTGTAATCATAGGTGTCTTATATTCTTGGGAAAATTAGAAACACAGTTTTCACTACACAATTCTTACCACCTATGCAACATAGGACTTTCCTTCCTTAGACTATCATTGTGGTATCTTTTTGGATACTGTGAGAGCTGATTCTTCGTTCTCTCTTTGAGAACACCTCTTGCATCCATAGTTAAGTCATAAAAATGCTTATTTATGGTTTACGTCACTATTAAGAAGATCCTACTCCTCAATGCTCAGACAGTGGATCCTTTGAATTGAAAAAACTTCTCAATTTTCTCATCTTAAACAATTGTATTATTGGTACGTATGGGAAGACCAAAGTTAAAAGTGGATATGAAGAAATATAATGATTAGCCTTAGGTATTCCTTTAACAAGATGAAAGAACAGAAATTAAACTCAGAACAAAATTAAAAATCAAATCTGACATAAACCCCCTTTCTCCTCCCTCTTACGCACCTCTTGTCCCCAGCTCTCTACCCCTGACCCACCAGAAGATCATCTGGATCTAGGGGGCCCTAGACTAAACGCTACCCCTCATAGAGATGGCCAGAACCTGTCCTACTGCTGCTGCTACTAAGTCGCTTCAGTCGTGTCCGACTCTGTGCAACCCCATAGACGGCAGCCCACCAGGCTCCCCTGCCCCTGGGATTCTCCAGGCAAGAACACTGGAGTGGGTTGCCATTTCCTTCTCCAATGCATGAAAGTGAAAAGTGAAAGTGAAGTCGCTCAATCGTGTCCAACTCTCAGTAACCCCATGGACTGCAGCCTAGGACCTCCTGCAAATAACCAGGTAATGACTCAGCTACAGGCCAATATTCAAGTCACGACAGGAATGATATTAGAGGCTTTCTCCCCTACAGTGAATTGGACTGAGGTCATATCATGCCCTATAAATAGTAATTGCCCTAAAGTACTGGTAATAGGCAAATATACTCCAAAACTGCCAAGAGAAAACCTGCATTCTTTCTCTGTCCCTTAAAGATGTAAACCTTACTGTATCTTTGAATGTAAATATCCCAGAAGGTGTAAAAATGCCCAGGCTCACCTGAGACTAAAGACAGAAAGAGGCTTTTTTAAAAATATAAACTACTAAAAGTGTTCTCCTGCCCAAACTGTAGAACACAACCTTCTTAAGGTTACTTGTCAAAGACAAACACAAATCTTTAAAGTATTCTTCATAAACATTAAAAAAAAGCTTTAAAGGTAGGTATCTTTAACTTGTTTCACAAGAGACACAATTATGTATAAATTAGTGAGTTTTGTATTGTACTTGATTCACGGCCAAAGTTCTGGAATAGAGCTCCAAGATCTCTGTGTCTGTCTGCATATTTTATCTACGTATGTACATTATAGATATATTTTTCCACCTCCAGATGGTATTGCTAAAATTAATTGGTAAAGAGCTCTATGCAGCTGACTTAGAGAAAAGTAAGCATGTAAACCAAGCATATGCGTGCATGCTAAGTCACTTCGGTCATGTCCGACTCTGTGCAACTTCATGGACAGCAGTCTACCAGGCTCCTCTGACCATGGGACTCTCCAGGCAAGAATACCAGAGTGGGCTGCTGTGCCCTCCTTCAGGGGATCTTCCCAACCCAGGGATCAAATCCGTGTCTGTCACATCTAATCTGCATTGGCAGGCGGGTTCTTTACCACTAGTGTCACCTGGGAAGCCTCAAACCAAGTATAGTCTAATATACATAGAAGATAATACAAATGTTTTTCATGTTTATATGATCTGGGATAATCTCTGATAACAAAAGCTTGCTTAAGTTTATTGCTTTAATAAAAACAAGCATGTTTTCCAAACTTGTCAAGAAAAGTACCTTAAGTTGATCATTAATTATTTCATGTCTAATGCAAGCATAATTATTACAAACAAATGTTTTAAATAAATTTAAATAAGACAATAGTTTATACCAAGGTAAACTAAATAATGGACATATATTGAATAGCTAAATCATTTCCAGACAGGATGGTATACTGAGATACCAATTGCTAAAAATAGTTTAGTTTTGACTTTGTAATTTTTTTCTGAGGCAAAGGATACTTGGGTCTATTAATAAATATGTTTTAGGCCACAATGAAAAAATAATATTATAAGAAAGAATATACTTCTAAAATTTTTGAAATCTATAACTTTGCTAATCTAAACTACTACAGAATGTAGTTCCCAATTGCCAGCTTCCTAGTTTTCACTGGAAAGTAAAGATCACAAACTGTTTAAAAGGCTGGAAGAAGAGCTAAGACGAGAGTGAGTTGGAGAAGGGGATGGCAGAGGATGCCATATAAACTAACTCTACACAAATGTGTACATTGGCGCTGAAAGAATGTAGGTGCCCTCTCTGAAAGGTGAGAAGCAGTGAAGCACCCATGAGCACCATCTCCTAACTGTGGAAGGATTTGCTGTAACTTCTATAATTTTAATGTAACTTTTTCAAACTGTAGTCATGGAATATTGGTGAGTTATGACTAACATTTATTTGAAAAGTACACAGGTTATCTATAGTTTACATAGATAAATGGATAATATAAATCTACAGCTTTATACTTGGTAGATAGGTGAATAAGCATTTATTATCTATATGTACATAAAAAAACTAGTTTCACGAAGTATAAAATAGAGTACATGCATGATTTCTACTTAAAATAGGGAATACATGTCAGTTTATTAAATTTTTATTACAGTTACTTACATAGTTTTGTAAGTGTAGTTGTGTTGGGCCATAACATACAGTGTCTTACTGTGGAATGACCCAATGTGTCTGAAAAGCCACTGCTCTTATATCACAGTAAACTGAACAACAAAAGGTGTATGCAGCCAGCTAAAAAAAGAGTTGAATAAAAACACTGAAATTCTTTTAGCCAAAAAAGGCATTTGTTGTTGCTAAGTCACGTCTGACTCTTTGCAACCTCATGAACTAAAGCACGCCAGGCCCCAGAGTTTGCTTAGATTCTGTACAGAGTCTGTGATGTTTTCTAACCATCTCATCCTCTGCCATCCCCTTCTCCAACTGCCTTCAATCTTTCCTAGCATCAGGGTCTTTTCAATAAGTCCACTTTTCACATCAGGTGGCTAAAGTATTGGAGCTTCAGCATCAGTCCAATGATTATTTAGGGTTGATTTTCCTTATGATTGACTGATCTCTTTGTTGTCCAAGGGACTCTCAAGAGCCCTTCTCCAGCAATTTGAAAGCATCAATTTTTTGGCGCTCAGCCTTCTTTATGGTCCAACTCTCACATCTGTACATGACTACTGAAAAAACCATAGCTTTGACTATACAAGCCTTTGTCAGAAAAATAATGTCTCTGCTTTTTAATAAGTTTGTCATAGCTTCCCTTCCAAGGAGTGACTTTTAATATCATGGCTGCAGTCACCATCTGCAGTGATTTTGGAATCTAAGAAAATAAAATCTGTCACTTTTTGCCCTTCTATTTGATGTAAAGTTATGGGACTGGATGCCATGATCTTAAGTTTTTTAAATGTTGAGTTTTAAGCCAGCTTTTTCACTCTCCTCTTTCACCCTCATCAAGAGGCTCTTTAGTTCCTGTTCATTTTCTGCCATTAAAGCAATATTATCTGCATATCTGGGGTTGTTGATATTTCTCCCAGCAATATTGATTCCAGGTTGTGATACATCCAGCCTGGCATTTCACATAACGTACTCTGCATAGAAGTATAAGCAGGGTGACAATATACAGCCTTGTCATACTCCTTTTCCAATTTTGAACCTATCAGTTGTTCCATGTCCAGTTCTAAATGTTGCTTTTGACCCACAGATTTCTCAGGAGACAGGTACAAGGGACTTGTATTTCCATCTCTTTAAGAATTTTCCAGAGTTTGTTGTGATCCACACAGTCAAAGGCTTAAGTGTAGTCAATGGAGCAAAAATAGTTGTTTTTCTGGATTTCTCTGGCTTTCTCTGTGATCCAACAAATGTTGGCAATTTGATCACTTGTTTCTCTGTCTTTTCTAAACCCAGCTTGTACATCTGGAAGTTCTCAGTTCACATACTGCTGAAGCCTAGCTTGAAGGATTTTGAGCATAATCTCACTAGCATGTGAAATGAGCACAACTGTACAGTACTGTGAACATTCTTTGGCATTGCCTTTCACTGGGACTGGAATGAAACTGACCTTTTCCAGTTCTGTGGCCACTGCTGAGTTTTCCAAGTTTGCTGACACTTTAACAGCACCATCTTTTAGGGTTTTAAATAGCTCAGCTGGAATTCCATCACCTCCACTAGCTTTGTTTGTAGTAAGGCCCACTTGACCTCACACTCCAGGATGTTTGGCTCTAGGTGAGTGGCCACACCATCACGGTTATCCAGGCCATAATGATCTTTTTGTATAGTTCTTCTATGTATTCTTGCCACATCTTCTTAATCTCTTCTGCTTCATTAGGTGCTTACCATTTCTGTCCTTTATCGTGACCAACCTTGCATGAAGTAGTCCTATGACAGCTCCAATTTTCTTGAAGAGATCTCTAGTCTGTCCCATTCTATCGTTATCCTCTACTTTTTTGCACTGTTCACTTAAGGCTTTCGTATCTCTCCTTGCTATTCTCTGGAACTCTACATTCAGGTGGGTGTATCTTTCCCTTTCACCCGTGCCTTTCATTTCTCTTCTTTCCTCAGGTTATCTGTAAGGCCCCCTCAGACAACCACTTTGCCTTCTTGCATTTCTTTTTCTTTGGGATGGTTTTGGTCACTGCCTCCTGTACAATGTTACGAACCTTGTCCATAAGATACTCTGTCTACCAGGTCTAATCCCTGGAATCTCTTCATCACCTCTACTGTATAATTATAAGGGATTTGACTTAGGTCATACCTGAATGGCCTAGTGGCTTTCCCTACTTTCTTCAATTTAAGCCTGAATTTTACAGTAAGGAGCTCATGATCTGAGCCACAGTCAGCTCCAGGTCTTGTTTTTGTTGAATGTATAGTGGTTCTTCATCTTCAGTTAGAAAGAATATAATCAATTGGATTTCAGTATTGACCATTTGGTAATGTCCATGTGTAGTCTTCTCTTGTGTTGTTGGAAGAGGGCATTTGCTATGACCAGTGCATTCTCTTGGCAAAACTCTGTTAGCCTTTGCCTTGCTTCATTTTGTACTCCTAGGCCAAACTTGCCTGTTACTCAAGGTATCTCAACTTTCTACTTTTGCATTCCAGTCCCCTATGATGAAAAGGACATCTTTTTTGGTGTTAGTTCTAGAAGGTATTGTAGGTCTTCACAGAACTGTTCAAATCCCACTTTGTTGGCACTGATGGTTAGAACGCAGACTTGGATTACTGTGATGTTGAATGGTTTGCCTTGGAAATGAACCAAGATCATTCTGTCATTTATGAGACTGCATGCAACTACTGCATTTCAGACTCCTTTGTACACTATGAGGGATACTCCCATTTCTTCTAAGGAATTCTTGCCCACAGTAGTAGATATAATGGCTAGCTGAATTAAATTTGCCCGTTCCCATCCATTTTAGTTCACTGATTCCTAACAGGTTGATGTTCACTCTTGCCATCTCCTGCTTGATCACGTCTAATTTACCCTGATTCACGGACCTAACATTCCAGGTCCTATGCAATATTGTTCTTTATAGCATCACGCTTTACTCTCACCACCAGATGCAGCCACAACTGAGTGTCGTTTCCGCTTTGGCCCGGCCACTTCATATTTTTGTAGGTATCAGTAATTGCCCTCCACTCTTCTCCAGTAGCATACTGGACACCTTCTGACCTGGGAGGCTCATCTTCTGGTGCCATATCTTCTTTTGCCTTTTCACACTGTTCACAAGGTTCTCACGGCAAGAATACTGGAGTGGTTTGCTATTTCCTCCTCCAGTGGACTACGTTTTGTCAGAACTCTTCACTATTACCTGCCCACCTTGGGTGGCCCTGCATGGCATGGCTCATAGCTTCACTGAGGTAAGCAAACCCCTTTGCCAGGACAAGGTTGTGATCCATGAAGGGGCAAAGACTATTACATTAAGTGTGTAATTAACTGAAGAAATCTCAGCTAAATTTGGAGTAAGGACAGCCTGTAGAGGGAGCTCTCAGGCACTACCACGCATCATCCATTGCTCCAAGCAGGAAAAGACATGCCTACATTTCTGACAGGAAGGTGCCTCTACTTTACTAACCAGCAGGAAGAAAACTTCTCCTTGCTCCATGACAGCTCAGCCAATCAGACTATAGATGCCCACTAATGAGAATCCACCATACTCTTAATTCCCAGCTTCTGCCAATGGGCTCTTTGGTTAACAGAGTCCCTCCAAGTTTCCCGTTTTTCCTTATAAAAGTAAGTTCCCCTTCTTTGTTATTAAATTTGCCCATGGTTTACCATAGCTTACATTTCCAAAACTGCAATTCCTTTGGCTCTTTCCAAATAAACCAACTTTGCTGGTAAATTAAATGGCAATTGTATTATATAAAGCTGACATTTTTGGTGTCAGAAGTGGGACCCAAAGCAGATGAACCCTGAGACAATGAATCCTGGAATCAAGCAAGGTACCAACACCAAGCCCCTTGTGCTCAATCACTTCCATGAGCTACTGCCAGTTTTTTAAATTAATTTATTTATTTTAATTGGAGGCAAACTACTTTACAATATTGTGGTGGTTTCTGTCCTACATTGACATGAATCAGCCACTGGTGTACATGTGTCCCCCTGTTCCAAACCCCCATCCCACCTCCCTCCCCATCCCATCCCTCTGGGTTGTCCCAGTGCGTCGGCTTTGAGAGCCGTTTCATGCATCGAAGTTTGGTAAATTAGTGTCCTCTCAGGTTCCAAGCTCTGCTCTTGTTGCATTTTGAGCTTTCTGACTTTACTCAGTATCTGGAAAGGCTTGGTCCTTTCAGGTTTGAGGCTCTGACTTTGGAGAGTACTCAGTTGCTTTCTACAGTGTGTAGTAGTGAGGGGTTTTGGAGGGGGGCAGATTCTGGTCGTCTAAATGCTCTAAGCCGAGCCCTCCTTTCAGGACTCTGGACAGTTTCATGTTTAAAAACCATGGACCCCAGCATGTGCACTTTTAACTAAGTGACCTGAACAAACTACAAGCAATCAGAATTACAGTGGGCTGTATGGGGAATTTTCAATCTCCCCAAACTTGTTTTGCTTAAGATTAAATTGGAGGACTGCAGTTCCATAATTAAACAAAACAAATCCAAATGTACACAAAACTCTAAAATTTCCACTTTGTAAGATACCATTTCTAAATTGGATGAAACAACAAAAACAACAACAAAAAACTAGAAAAGAACAAAATGGCTTCTGAAGCTTCCTGTGCCTCACCCTCCCCCAACTTCTTTGTCTCAGGAACCATCTTGTGTATCTTCCCTGATCATCCATTTGTCTCAAACTACATCTCAGCAGCCATTTTGTGCTCAGGCCCCACCTCCATGCCTCTTCCTTCTCTGCAAAAACCTACCCCTGTAAAATTGGACCCTCTGAAGATTCAAATGCTATAATCCTAATTACTGTTTCTAAGTTAACTTGAGCAAATAAACATTTACAAGAAAAGTGTTAAATAACAACTGCCCTAGATTTTTGGTAACAGACATACACTCCAAAACTCCTAAGAGAAAACTTGCTTTCTGTTTCCTTTTGTTAGGTAAGTCACCCTTCCTGTTCAAAGGGGAAACATTTGTTTTAAATTAGTCCACCTAAAGAGAGGATCGGAGAAGGCAATAGTACCCCACTCCAGTACTCTTGCCTGGACAATCCCAGGGACAGGGGAGCCTGGTGGGCTGCTGTCTATGGGGTCGCACAGAGTCGGACACAACTGAAGCAACTTAGCAGCAGCAGCAGCAACAACAAAAAGAGGATTCCAAACCTCTTGTGAGACAATAAAAAGCATTTTTTGATTGGCATGCGGAAGCTTCTAAAAGATAAACTGACTCCAAAAACAGCTCTAAAAAGACCCTTACAGGACACAAATACGTTTTGAATCTATTATTCTTCTGGGTTTGTATCAGCATATGGCTAAAATTTTAAATCAAACAGTCCCTGTTTGCATCTGTCTGTGTGTTCATAGGTGTTGTAGACATGTGGGTTTTGTTTTCTTTTCTACCTTCAGAAGGTATTGCTAAAATTTGTTTGTAAAAGAGTTATATTTAATTTGCTTAAAAACAAAACAAGCACTTACATTAATTAAAGAAATATCACAGAACATAACCCAAAATGCTTTTCAAGTTCACATGATCTATTCAACAGGATTAAATTTTGGTAAATGAAAGCTAGTTTAAGGTCACTGGTTACATTAAAATAGGTTATGTCTTTGGAGTTGTAATGGTATAAATAATAGCATGTGTGCATGCTTAGTCGTGTCCAGCTCTTTGCGACCTCATGGACTATAGCTTGCAAAGCTGCTCTGTCCATGGAATCTTCCAGGCAAGAATACTGGAGTGGGTTGTCATTTCCTTCTCCAGAGGATCTTCCCAACCCAGGAATCGAGCCCATGTCTCTTGCATCTCCTTCACTTAGAAGGTAGATTCTTTACCAACTGCACCACCTGGGAAACTCCCTTGGTGTCAATAACGGAAGCATACGATTTTCAGTCTACCTGGGTAGATGCATGGCAGGGCCTGAGAGTTGCCCATACAGGCCTGTCCCAATTTTAGCTGAGGTTTCTTTTTTATTTCACATTTCCCCCTTTTAATCAAAGTTTTTCCTTAAAAGCATCACTGATCAAGAGTAAGGACCTCCACATGTAGTGGCACATTTAGTCTAAAGCCTCAGGCTAAATTTTGTAAACAGAAGGGGGTTTTAATGCTTTAAAACCAAAGTAATTTGGTTGAGGGAGGGGAACTGCTATATACTTACATCACCCAAAACTCCCAAGTGTTTGCTAGAGAAAAAGATCCTCTGTGAAACTGATGTTGTCATTCAGTCGCTAAGTAATGTCTGATTCTTTTGGGAACCCATGGATGGTAGCCTGCCAGGCTTCTCTGTCCATGGGATTTCCCAGGCAAGAATACTTAAGTGGATTGCCATTCTCTTCTCTAGGAGATCTTCCAGGACCAGGGATCAAACCCATATCTCCTGCATTGGCAGGTGGGTTCTCTACCACCGAGTCACCAGGGAAGCCCGTGAAGTTGATACATTAAACAAAGATGGTATACAAAAAGTCACTGGCTATTTACTGATATTTCTTTACTTGTGCATTTATAGACTCTTTATTTGAAATACACTTACAAATGCTGTAATAGTAAAAAATAACCCTTTCTCTGGATTAATGAAGAGGAACAGTGTCTAGGATAAAACAAGAATCCCATCATATAAAAATGTGTATGTTCCACAGATGGCCAGTAGGCACATGAAAAGATGCTCAACATAACTAATTATTACAGAAATGCAAATCAAAAGTACAACAAGGAACCACCTCACACCAGTCAGAATGGCCATCATTAAAAAGTCTACAAATAGCAAATGCTGGAGAGGAGCTGGAGAAAAGGGAATCCTCCTACACTGTTGGTGGGAAAGTAAGCTGGCACAGCCACTATGGAAAACAGTAAGACAGTTCCTCAGAAAACTGAAAACAGAATTATCATATAACCCAGCAATTCCACTCCTGGAATTATACCTGGACAAAACTATAATTCAAAAAAGTAAATGCAGAGGCCTCCCTGGTGGTCCAGTAGTCACAAGTCTGCCTAGCAAAGCAGGGGACCCTGATTCAATTCTTAGTCCAGGAGGATCCCAAATGCTGTGGAGCAACTAAGCCCATGTGCCACAATTACCAAGCCCTCTCTCTAGGGCCTTCAAGCCACAATTCCTGAAGCTTGAGCACTTCACAGCCCATGCTCCACAACGAGAGAAGCCACTGCAATGAGAAGCTTGCGCACCACAACTAGAGAGTAGCCACTGCTCACTGCAACTAGAGAAAGCCTGCACACAGCAACAAAGACCCAGAACAGTCAAAAATAACTAAATAAATAATTAAAAAATGATTAAATGTTCCATATTTATTTTTAAAAAGTACATACACCCCTATATTCATAGCAGCACTGTTCACGACAGCCAAAACATGGAAACAACCTAAATGTCCATCAAAAGATGAATGGATAAAGAAGATACGGTACATATATACAATGGAATACTACTCAGCCATAAAAAAGAATTAAATAATGCCATTTGCAACAACATGGATGCAACTAGAGATTATCATGCTAAGTGAAGTAAGCCAAAAAGAGAAAGACAAATATCAATAGCATATGGTATCACATGTTGAATCTAAAATATGGCTCAAATGAACCAACTACAAAACAGACTAATAGATATAGAGAATAGACTTGTGGTTGCCAACAGGGAGGAGTGAAGAGAAAGTGATGGACTAAGAGCTTGGGGATGGTAGATGTAAACTATTACATTTAGAATAGATAAAAAACAAGGTCCTAATGTATAGCACAGGGAATTATACTGAATACAGTGTGATAAACCATAATGGAAAAGAATATATAAAATAACTCTAGCCAAAATAGTACTGGTAGACACTAGACAGATCAGTGAACAAAAAAAGAGCATCCAGAAATAAATCTAAGTATATAGTGTAATCTGAAGACATTTCTATGCAATAGAAAAGGATATTTAGTTTTTATAAAAAGCACTGGCATAACTGACAGTACAACTGGAGAAAATATGCTGTAACTATATTGTTGTTTAGTTGCTAAGTTGTGTCCAACTCTTTGCGACCCTGTGACTATAACCTGCCAGGCTTCTCTGTCCATAGGATTTCCCAGGTCACTGGAACTAGAGAAAGTCCATGCATAGCAATAGAAATCCAGTGCAACCAAAAATAAATAAATAAGAAATTATATATGAATTAAATTTTTAATGTAAAAAACAAAAAAATTAAAATACTGGAAGAATCTTTGAGAGAACTTTTACCCGGAATGGAAAAACTTTCTTACACAAAATGGAAAACTCAAAATCCATTTAACAAAAGTCACACAAAATGAGTGTCTGAGTCCCTATTTCTTTAACTAATAAAGTAGTTTTCTTACACTCACTTCAATTTCAATGCCTTAGGCAGGACAGGCACTCTCCAGTTTCCCATCATCTCCACTTCTCCCTACTATATTTCATAACAAGCCCCTTTATATTCATTAATGACACTTTAGTCATTTAAGTTTTCTACCTCTACAATAAAGAAAAAGATTCACTATATTAAATTTTTGATTTCTCTAGAGAAAGGGGACCATAAACAAAATCAAAAGACAAACAGACTTAGGGAAATATTTGTAATTCATTTATCAAAGAATATCTCTAATACACAAAGAGCTCCATAAACTGATAAAAGACAAACAATCTACTAGAAAAATGACAAATATATTACAACTTTCCACCTAAAATATATTTTTTGAGCACATATGAAACATTTATAAAAACTGACCACAATGAAGCATGCTTGAAAAAAAAATTTTTTTAAAAAGGAAACATAAAAGGCATAACAAAATCTAAAAATTACTTCAAAGTTACTGTAACTGTTACTAAGAAACAATCTCTGCAATGAGTATATGCCTTTATTTCACTGCCATGTTATACTTCTCTTTACATCTGGATCCTTACTATACTTAGTCAAGAGAATACCATCATATTAAAAATGATGTCCACTGACTTACCCTTAATAATATATGCAGTGGTTTAGTAGCTGAGTCATGTCCAACTCTTTGTGACCCCATGGACTGTAGCCTGCCAGGCCCCTCTGTCCATGGGATTTTCCAGGCAAGAATACTGGAGCGGGTTTCCATTTCCCTCTCCAGGAATATATGCAGTGCACAGCATAAAATGAACACTGACAAAATATCTATCGGGTGACACACATTTACTGTCACCTAATCTATGACAAAGGAGGCAAGAATACACAATGGAGAAAAGACAGTTTCTTCAATAAGTGGTCTGGGAAAACTGGACAGCTACATGTAAAATGATGAAATTAGAACACACCATGATACCATACACAAAAATAAACTCAAGGACTTCCCTGGTGGTCCAGTGGTTAAGAATCCACTTTTCTGTGTAAGGGACACTGGTTCAATTCCTGGTTTGGGAAAATTCCACACGCCATGGGGCAACTAAGCCTGTGCATCACAGCTACTGAGCCCATGCTCCAGAGCCCATAAGCCACAACTACTGAGCCCACGTTCCACAATTTACTGAAGCCTATGTGCACTAGAGCCCATGCTCTGCAACAAGAGAAGCCACGGCAATGAGAAGCCCGTACACTGCAACTGGAGAGTAGCCCCGATTCAGTGAAACTAGAGAAAGCCTGCACAAAACAACAAAGACCCAGCACAGTCAAAAATAAGTAAATAAATTTTTTTAAGAGTCCATATAGCTAACAGTCACTAGCCAAGCAATATACCTAAACTCCCAACAGCTTTCTCATAGATAACACCTTTGATATATGAATCACTATAATAATGGTTGTTTTTCAGGAATTCAGAGCCAGATCTTGACAAGGTCAAACCAGCTGAGACCACCAATCATTCAACTAGGGCTGCCTGAGTATTCAGTGGATCACCTTTTTATGTCAGAAGGCCAAACACTCCACCCTCAGATCATGCTAATGCCACCAATTTCTGAACATGCACCCCATGAAGAAGCAAGTTCAGTCCCGTGCAGAACTTACCTTTTATCACTATGCCTTTTTCCTGCATCCAATCACCCTTCCCCATGCCTCAGACCACCCTGCTTCTTTATCCCTTAAATATCTCAAAACCTTCACCTTTAGGGAGACAAATTTGAGATTTGTTCTCCAGTTTCCTCACTTAGCTGTGCCCTGTGAGTAAACATTTTCTCTGCTGCAAACTTACCATCTCAGCATGTGTCTTGCTGCACATCAGGCAAATGAACCTGGTTCAGTAACATGATTATTGGAGTCTATTCCTCACCCTACCTTTGCCATGTTCACTGAAACACTCACTTTTAAACCCTGACTCATCAGGTAAGAGAGCCAAGTATCCTGAGTCCCCGATGTTTTGAGGAAGTCCAAGCCACATGTATTGATACGTGCTCTAGTGAAGAGCCTGAGCTGAGATCTCAAGTCAACAGCCAGTGTCAACTTCCAGTCATATGAGTGAAGACACCTCCAGATGATTCTAGTCCTCTGCCTTCACATTACCCCTGCCAGCAGCTCTTCCCAACTGAGCTCCTAGACACTGAAGAGTAGAAACAAGCCATCCCTGATGTGCCTCATCTTAAGTACTGACTCAAAATATCTGAGTCTAATAAAGTAGCTATTTTATTTAACTAAGTTTTCGGATGGGTTTGCCACAAAGCAACAGCAACCAAAATCCATACTAATGGAAATGGTCCAGTAGAGGAAAAAATGGAGAATGCAAGAAAAAGAGAAAGAAATACAGTGGTAAAGTCCTTGAAGGTAAAAGGGGATGGGTTCCTCTACCCAAATAGATGAAGAAGCCTTACATGGGACACTGAACAGCATATACATTGTAAAGGGGGGTGAAGGGCAGAGTATAGACACAGATACAGAATTGGAGGAGAGGGTCTACTGATGGTGGGTTGTGTTATTTAGAAACTAGAAGTAAGTACCAGAAGACACTCTTGTAAGATTTGTAAGTGGTTTCCTGATGAACATGAGTAAGAGATGTGGGTAGAGGCAAAGGGCTGATTTTTTTTGTTACAAACATTTAAGCCATTTATTTCTCAAACTTAAAATTTTTAAAAACTCCTTCATTTGCCGAATGAGGAAAAACCAAGACTCACTGATTATGTGATTTGCTCAAAGTCACACACCATATTAACGGCAGTGAGTCTTTGATCCCAATTTCTAAAACAGTATACTTTCTCACGTTACACTACCTTTTATATTATAAAAATATTACCTAGTGGAATTATATTTCACAATCAGAATTTATTAAACTAAAATAATTTAGTAATCAATAATGAATGCCCTATTCTCAAGGACTGATATCAATAAAGAAGGCAGAAGAGTGTTCTTGGGAAGATAAAAATATGCATTCAGCAAAACAAATAGCCCATGGACTATCTCTACCTCAGTCACCTCCAGAGTAGCTATATCATACATGCTTCAAAAACAGGTAACACTTCCTTTTACCCTTTCCAATTCTCCCCGTATTCTAAGTTATCTATAAGAATTTCTCTTTCCTTTTAGCAGTTAATACCCTTATCATTTTATTCAGATCTTACCAGTACAACTGTACCAACAGTCATTTGTCTACCCTGACAGACCACTAAATATCTTAATGCTAACCACTTAATGTCCACTCATTCAAATAATACAAATGCAGGGCTAATGCCCATAAGGAATATGGGCACCTATGTAGTGTGATATGAGAGGACACAGATAAATGACAAACATTCCTTCAAAAAAGACCTGCTGGTCTTTATTATGTCTAAAATTCTCATCATTAGTCCCAGGGATGGAGAACTTTGAAAAAAAGTCTCCATCAATCAACCAAAAATCAAATTCAAAGGTTTGTTATACTAGAGAGAACAAAATATTAGCAGTGGTTACTTCTGCATGGGAAAACCATAAGCAATTTTCTTCTTTCTTCTGCTTTTCTAGGTTTTTATATTAGGAAAAACACCAGCAAACATTTATAAGACCTTTTTCAATTCTGATTCTTCTCACTTTTTGGCAGTGATCAACCATGATCAACTTGATAACCACTCCCACCTCCTTAACCTTCCCACTCACTTGTCTCTCATATTAACGCTCTTTGTCACCTTTGCCAATTCCTCTTCTTTCACCCACTCTCCAATTAGGTGCAGTTCCCAAGGCTCAATCTCAGATCCCCTGCTTTCCTCTCTAAGCACAACAATTTCAGCCTTAAATTTCTTTACTACGTTATATTCACATTGTCCCACTGTCTGGTGATCTGTTTGCACTTGCTTATCTCACTGTCACCTCAAACTAAACAAATTCAAACTACAAGCACAGATGGCTCTACCCTTTCAACTAGCTAATATTTGATACCTATTTGTCAGTACAGTCATTAATTAAACCCTGTTCTTTTTTTTGTCACCAACTAAGTGAGTAACTTTGGCCACATTTTTAAACCTCTCTAGGTTTCCTAATGCACATGTTCTCATGTATCTTAAGAGTTTCAACACTCTAATTTCTCGTCACTGCAGATCAAAACTTCAGTCATCTCTGATTACTCCTCTCCTTCCCTCCACTACATCTTCGTTTCTTATCCAGTCCAGAATGAAGTCTTGTATGACATCTCTCCAGTCTTATTTTTACTAAACTCAAATCCTCATTACCTCAGCCCTAGATGATTTTCCTAGGTCTATCACTTCTCTTTCCAACTCATACTCTACCCAGCTCTGGTACCTCTGTGATTTTCCTAAAATACTTTTTTTAAGCAAGTTCTTTCTCATTGCGAAAACTTTAAAGCTTGTCTATTACCTATGAATAAAAGTACATTCTTCTCACCCTGCACTTAAAGACATCCATTACCTAATCCCAAACATTTTCAACCTGATTTCTTACTACTCTCCCACACAAACCTTCATTTCAGTCAACTTGTTATGTACTGTTCTCTGATCCTGTCCTGCTTATTTTGCCTTTACTGCCTATACAAGTTCCTTCCTCTTATGTCAAATTCTGCTTAGTTTTGATTCTACCTCTTCTTTGGATCTTTGTCTGCTCACTTCAACTTTATATGGTATCAGAGATTTACAACTTTTATTATTTACCTATCTCCCCTATTACATTATAAGTCCTTAAGGAAAGGAACCTACTTTACATTTTTCTGCATCTCTTTTGGATATATAGCAAAGTACCTTTACGTTGTAGATATGAATAAATATTTGTCTGGTGATGGCCTAAAATTCCTTTTTAATACACAGCATTTCTTGAATGTTCCCCATGTACTCTGCATTGTGGGTTTGTATGTGTGCGTGTTTAATCTAAATTCTGTTTCTCAACACATACACAATCAACTTGAAAAGATGTGGCTAACAGAGAAATAATTATCAAACAACCAAAGTATGATATATAATTAAACTATGTGATGATATGCTAAGACTGAAAGAACTATAGAACTATAGAGAGGAAAAAAACCAATAGTTAGAAACAGTTTCATGAATGAAACTGTTTAACTTAGTAGTAGTGGTAATAAATTGCTGTAATAATAATAGCTTATATTCAGAGCATTATATAATTATGACAATAGTTTATCATTAAAGGAGTTTACTTTATGTCTGGCAGTCCTTAATGTGCCAGGCCCTATTCCTGAGGGCTTTTCATGTATCAACTCTCTTAATTCTCACTACAAGCTTACAGAAAAAGTACAATTCTCAGTTTTCAGATAAGGAGACTGAGACTCTGCTCAGTTATTCCACACCTAGTGACTCGTGCAGTAGGGTGTAGAACTGGACTTGGTGGAAGAAGGATGGAAAATGCGTGAAAGTTAAAAAACAGAATAAGCTTAGCTGTTATTAGGAAGTATGAGACACAGCTTGCAATACGAGAGCAGAGGATGTTTGCCGAAGGTCCTTAGACAAAACTGAATAAACAGGGCAGGGACTGATGACAGAATATTTTGAAAGCCAGGAAAAAGAAGTTCAACTTAACAGGTGGAACGTGGGAGGCCACTGAGGATTTGGGAGCAAGAAGAGTGCCACAAAAAAGGAGTATCAAAGTGGTATTTACAGAAGGAAGAGATGCTTGATTCAAAGGGGTTGATATGACTTCCAATATTCTAGGCTGAGGATGAGTCCTGGGATTCAGGTAGTAAAAGTGGGAGAAGCAGAGGTATGGATGACAAAACAAATATGAATAGAACATGGTGAATGGATTAATATGTGACATAAACAAAAGAGGCAGTTTAAAGATTATGTCTAATTTAAAGCCTTTATGGCCAAGAGAGAGAAGGAAATTACAAAGGGGTATAAAAAGATGATTTTCATTTGGGGCAAAGTTAAGTTTAAGGAGATGGTCAAAAATACTAATAGAAAACCAGTACTGGAGAAACCAGAAAGTAATCAGAATGACAAGCAATAGGATCAGTGTAAAATAAAAGAACTAGATAGTAGCTATAAAGATATTAAATAGGAGAGTAAACATACTAAGCCGTGATCAGCTGGTACTAACTTTGTATCAATAATTGTACCAATAACTTTGGTGGGGAAGGGAATAAATTAGTGACCAACATTTAAAAATGCAGTTTTTCCATTAAAATTTTTTTTATCAGAAAGCCAACCAAACTTTCCAAACTTTCTCCATTTAGGGAATCCTTAGACTTAGTAACTTTTTCACAGCACCCCCAGACCAAAAGAACTATTTATGTGGGGGTGGTTTCAAACCACTAAAGTGTTAATGTCCTTATAATTTAGTGTTTGTTGGGCACTGTACAAATTCTCAAACTTGGATTCAAACTGGACAACATCACACTCCAGTATTCTGTTTCATACAGTGGTTGCTTTTTATCAGAGCAACCTTTAAAAATACAGCTTTGCGAAAACATGACATTGTAGAAAGGAATGTGTCAATCTAATGTTGAAACTGTTAACTACCTCAAATTATCAGTTGAAGCCTGAGTTCAATGGCATCCTGGGGCACCCCAGCTCACAATTTGAGAAACTGGGAGCAAAGGGAAGGGGCCTAAAAAGAAAAGAAAAGAAAACAAAAAGTAATGGGAGAGGAGCAAAAGAAAATTCTTATCAGCGCAGCTAACCACAAGAGGGCAGCACAACAGTAGGTAGGGGCAGCACAAACGCAGGGGACAGTGCGGGTGAGTAGAGATGATAAGGGACAAACCTTTGCATAAAAAGGCTCTAAGACCCCTTAACCAGTTTAAGATATAAAAGTCCTTCTTCTCCTTAGACTAAAAAAGAAGAAACACTTTCACTGGCAGATCACCTTATGCAGCCATCCTGCCCTTCTCTAACATCCTTGCTTTGCCTACCCATGACTTTCACAGTAGCCAAGCAATGTACTACTTTGCATGCATAATTTTATTCAATCTCCACAACAATCTTATAAGAAAGTGAGGCTCAAAGAGATTTTAAATAACATTATCAAAGGGCAGGAACACCAGAATTCAAACCCATATCTGCCCCCAAAGTCAAGGTCCTTCCCTACTTGATCTAAAAAGCATCTCATCTTTCAGCAACAGCCAGTTGAAGTAGCGAAAAAAACCATGTTCCCTTCCTATACCTGAGACACCTGTCTCAAATCACTAGGAAAAACCAGCAAATGAAGCAAACTCTTATTTAATGGGTTCGTAAAACATGCTAAGTGCTCCAAAGGTAGGACACTCAGAGAAAGAAACAAGCATTGTATGCTTATCTAGTCAGCAAGTACTGTAGTTTTCCTGTACAGGTAAATACATGTTAAGGCAAATGCTGGACACATCCAGTTTGCAGATATGTTACATATTAAAAGATATGCGCAGACACGAGCAAGGGATTCTCATACCCAAAGTGGTAAAGGGGGAAAAGAAAGGGAGGAAAAAGGTTGATTATTCATCTTCATATCCATTGGGTGTTACATCAGAATACCTGCAGTAGTCCAACTTGTACAAACCTATTATGAAACCAAAACCAATCGTCATGGCTTATTCCCACTTGCAGTTTCCTTCTCCACATTTCTCCTCCCCTCTATGACATACTAAGCTGCCTCTATCCTTTCATTCAGAGAAAAGGAGTTCCTCCGGACAGATTAACAACCACCGGAAAGCAAAATGGGTAAATTCCACCGACATAGCAAACTTAAGCAGATAAAACTGTCCAGGAAGCATTCTATGCGGTAGCAGAAACCCCAGCAAGAGCAGCTAACGTGTCCTCTCAATAGGAATCTCTTATTACTTGAAAATGTTCCTCCCTCAAAGATTAAGGCTCTTTGGCTGCTTGAGGAGAATGGGTATTGGATGATGTTTTCTCTGCAAAGAAAAACAATGTACAATCAGCAGAGAAACAAATAACGACTGTTTCTTAAAGAACAATAAAGCCCCAAATTACCCTCCCAGGGCAACATTCAAAGTTCAGCACTGCCGTGTTTCAAATAAGTAGGCAACAATGAGCCCTGCCTGTCGACACACGCTTCCAACCTTCCTACGCACGGACTCACACCTCAAGACACCTTCGTCTTTACTGCAGAGAAAAAGGACTGCAGTCAGGATCGCTTACCCACCTTCGGGGAAAGGGGAGGAAGGGCCTCTTCTGCAGAAGAGAAACTGATCACATCTTATTGCCTTGCATGCTTCCGAAACCTAAAAGGGAAAAAAAAAAAAAAAAAGCGGCAGTTACTACCGCAGAAATCCAGGGGAAATAGACGCTCTTTCCTAGGCTGTTCAGATGTCTAGAAAATTTTAAAGAGGGATAAGTAACGGGGGAGGAGTATGAGGCACATAAGGATGCAAATATCAACAGCAAAACACTCCGTCGGAGGTTTCCTTCTAAAAAGAAGGATTTTCTTGCCGAGAAGTTTACTGACACTAGCAGGGGAGAAGAGGGGATCGGGGTGGAGGGGAGGAGAGAGAGAACTGCTGCCCTCCACCTGGAGCCCAGGCAGCAATAACACTCACCCGCCGTACGAATGTGGCGACGAGGACGCGCCCTCAAGCCCGAGGGGACTGCTCTTACCCGGTGCCTCCGGCTGGCCACGGTCTGCGAAGCCCCTGGACCAGGCAAAGGTCCGAGTGTCCGCCAGGCTGAGCCCTCAGGGGCCCTCCCGTGCGGGTTCGGCTCTCACTCACATCCCTCGGCGGCGAATATCGGGCCTTTCCCTGCGCTGCAACACAAGTCCTCCGCTCCGACGCGCTGCCACCAAGTCCGGACCCAGGGGCCGAGGGGCCGAGGCGGCGGCGCGCACTGTGGAGCTAGCAAGACGCGGGCCCAGCCTGTCAGCGCTCAGGAAGGCCGTTAGCGTCGGCCGCTGCGGCCCCCTCCTGCTCGTCTTCCTCTCTCCTTCCTGCAGCCCACACCACTCCCACTTTGGGCAACCGGGAAGCCCGTCACAGAGGGTTGTCTCCACCCTCTCCGGAGTCACACCGCCCTCTCAGCGCCGCAAGCGACACTGGCTGGGACGTCCTATTTACGTCCGCCTCAGCCTCCCAGTTGGACTCGGGTCTGGCGTCCTGTTCACCGCAGAGACCGCCTCGGTGCGGGGCCGGCGCCTGCCGCGCAGCTCCGGACTGCGCGTGCGCCGCCCCACCCAGGCTGCGCTTTCGCCGACGCGCGCCGGGGGCGGACGACGACTGGCTACGCAGAACCTTGGCTTCTCGGGGAACAAACTGGCTTGCGCGGAGATTCCCGCGGTGGCCCCTGGGCGTGAGCGGGCGGGGAACTTGAGCTGAGCCGGGCCCCCCGCACATGGGCGTGTGCGTGGCCGCCGCCCGGCTGAAAGTGAGTCAGCCCGGCCGGGTAGGGACTCCCCTGCGCACAACCTGGCACCGCAGAGAGACTTTCCCGTCCTGCTCACGGTTGTCTTTTTCTGCTTTACCTTACACGTTCGGGGTGCAACAAACCTGTCGTTCCACAGCCCTGGTCACTAGGCCGAGGGAAGTCGCGCCGAGGGTTTGGTGCAACGCGTTCATAACGCACCATTTCGCGCCAGTGCAGTTCTGGGAGCCTAATTCCAATCAGTCACTTCTGCTGGAAAGAAATGAGGGTGGGATGAGGTGCCTAGATGCCTGCGGACTGGCGGCAGTGCCAGGCAAATGAGAAACAATTTCCACCATCCCGAAGAGCCTCATTCATTGGTTCAACAAAATCTACTGAGCACCTACCGTTTGCCATTCTTGGTAGGACCCCAAAGATGCTATGTGAACACAACCCACATACCCCTTGCCGTACTGGAGCTTGTATTCTGATAAAGCGACAAAACAAAACAAAAAAGCCTTAAATTTATAATGTGCCAGAGTATGATTGCCACTAGGAAAAGTAAAGGAGCAGGAAATGAGGAAGCAGTGTGCTATTTTAGTTCGAGTGGCCAGGAAAGACCTCCCAGAGTAACATTTGAGTGGAGATCTGAAGAATGAGAATGAGCCAGTTTTGTGGCCATCTGTGAAGACAGTTTCATGCAGAAACACTGGCAAAGGCAAAGACCCTAAGAAGGGAATGTGCTTGGCAAGTTCAAGGACCAGGAAAGAGGTCAGTGTGGTTAAAGAACAGTAAAGGAAGGGGCAACGGTGGAGGCCAAAGAAGTAGCCTGTAATCCAACTACATAGGGCCTTTTTCACTCATCATTAGCCTTCTGTCAATCTGAAAAAACAGATATATTTATAGCCCCTGTTTCCCCATACAAATGATGCTGCAATTTAGGTCTAGCTTGTAGTGAATTGTTTCTTTAAATCTCACCAAAGCAACTCCTGCATTTCTTCTTACATAAGACCCATTGCAAAAGGTCTTTGAGCAAGTGATAGGATAGGAAGTGACTTGAATTCACACTGACTTCTTTAAATAATGAACTGGAGCCCTGTTTTCCCCTACGAAGGGATATAGTGGGGAATTGCATTCCTATGGCTCCTGTCTTACAAGCAAAATATGCCGGAGAGTGCTTTGTTGTTGCTGTTGTTTAGTTTCTAAAAAGAAATTAGAAATAGGAGTTGTGACTCAACAGCGAATCTAAATTCTGCTTAGAATATTAAGGCTGAAATTACAAGCAGCAACCATCATGAGAGTTCCCTTTTCCAGCAAACAAAACTGTTACTAGAGTAGAAACTAGAACACAGACCCACACAAAGAACATAAAGTGCTGAAGGTGACCTTAACATTAGAGTTAAAATGAAAAGTATCTGAACTGTGGAAACGGAAGCATTCTCTTTAAGAGGGGGAAAAACAAAACCTGTTTAAGAACTCTAAACAGTACAGATACAGTCATTGTAGTAAATATTTCTGTATTTTGCAATGATATGTTTATTCAGCCAGACATGGTATCTGTTACTGTCCACTGCCTTTTTGCAGGGAAAAGCCATTTAGAACTAGTGGATACTGAGGGTGTCTTGTGGAGGAAAGCATTCTTTTTTATATTAGTGATTTGGATAGGGAAGAGAGAGTGGACAAGGGAACTATATTAGTCATGGGCTTATAAACTTGAGAAATCAATCTACCCACACAGAGAGATAAAGTGACTTACTTACTGTCATTCTGAGAGTGAAAGCCTCTCTCCTTACCAAGATACTATGATTTTAAGCTAATATTACCCTGGAATGTTTAGCTCTTTTCACTCTGTAGCGAACTTTTTAATGCTTTTATGTGATCCCTGATAGTGACATAGCTAGAAATTTGTTCCCAGGGCAAATATTTCAGGAAGTTTCCTCTATTTTTTGATATGATAAAAGAAAATTCCAAGACATCTGACTAAGTCTTTCAAGACATTCTTTCACACAATATGGAGAAACAAAAAGTGTGAATTCAGTTAGATGGTAATACACTTAGATTCAAAACTGTAGGTCATAGCTAGAAGTAAAAATTAGCAGTCAATTGTCAAGTATGGGTGTTGTGCCACAAGTTCTGTCATCCCATTGTAATAGAATACGGTGGCACTGGTTCTTGACTGTCACTCCTCAACACAAACCTGCAACAAAACTGACAGTACATGTGAGATGGAGCTTTGGCATTTACTTCTTTTTAAACTATAACGAAGGCTGAGCACCAAAGAATTGATGCTTTCCAACTGTGGTGCTGGAGAAGACTCTTGAGAGTCCCTTGGACAGCAAGGAGATCAAACCAGTCGATCCTAAAGGAAATCAACCCTGAATATTCATTGGAAGGACTGGTGCTGAAGTTGAAGCTCCAATACTTTGGCCATCTGATGCGAAGAGCTAACTCATTGGAAAAGACCCTGATGCTGGGAAAGATTGAGGGCAAAAGGAGAAGGGGGCGACAGAGGATGAGATGGTTGGATGGCATCACCGACTCAATGGACATGAGTTTGAGCAAACTCTGGGAGATAGTGAAGGACAGGGAAGTCTGGTGTGCTGCAGTTCAAGGGATTGCAAGGAGTCAGACACGACTGAGCAACTGAACATCAAAGTCCTTAAGTGGTTTTGATGCAAAGGTTAGAAATCCATGGTTCAGGGAATCTGGCTGACCCAGGATTGAACTACTCTTTTCACCAAGGAAGTCATTTAAATTTTCTAAGCTTCCATTTCCTCGTCAGTATAATGAGGATAAGAATATCTTCCTTGAAGAGTTGTTTTGAAGATTAGATGAAAAAATATTTTAAACCTTTAGCACAGTTATTAAATGCCTATTATGGTTTTGATAGGGACAATTTACATATATTGCCAAAATGTTGGATTTTCTCAGTAATCCTGAAGCATTTGTCACAGTTTATTGCATGACATGGAACTATGTGGACAAGAATGATAAGGGCTGAGTTGTAATAAACACAAAGATCTGCATTTGTATAAAAAGAAATTATGCCATTAGCTGATGAAATAATGAAAACACTCTTAAGAGCAGAAAAAGATATAGGAAAGTTATTCCCCTTGGAACAGGAAACAGGCCCAAGCAAAAGACTGGGGATAAATCCACGAGTTAGTTTGTTTCCTTCCAGGATAGAGATTTACTCTTCTGAAGGCATCAAGAGAAGAGCTATGGAGAGAAACTGATTTACCCCAGGTCTAGTAATATATGCCAAAAGACAAAGTCAGGAGTGTGAATCAGGTAGACAAACAAGCAAGCAATGTTTTTTACTTTGAATCATTCACATATTTTAGGACAATTCATTTCAAAGTCTGGCTGGATATGGCAAATTTTTTTTTTTCAAAATTTCCTCTGCATATAATTATATCTCTATCTCTAAATCAATCCTTTCATCCTTCATTATAGTCTCAAAGAAAAAGTGTTCCTGGCAAGCAGGTCCCTGTTCCTCTTGAGATAACTGGATAAGTTTAATATTGGTGCATAAAAACTAATTTCCCCATCTGTAAGCCAGGAATAAATAACCTCCTTCAGGTAAAGATGATTATTTGGCAAAATATGCAAAGCATCTGTTACATAATTATGCTTTGCTGCTGTTGCTGCTGCCAAATCGCTTCAGTTGTGTCCGACTCTGTGCAACCCCATAGACGGCAGCTCACCAGGCTCCTGTGTCCCTGGGAATCTCCAGGCAAGAATACTGGAATGGGTTGCCATTTCCTTCTCCAATGCATGCATGCATGCTAAGTCGCTTCAGTCGGGTTGGGCTCTGTGCGACCCCATAAACGGCAGCCCACCAGGCTCCTCTGTCCACAGGATTCTCTAGACAAGAATACTGGAGTGGGTTGCCATTTCCTTCTCTGAATTATGCTCTACTTTACAATAAAAATTTAACTTAAAACATTGGTAGTACCAATTCACTAAAAATATGTTTCTTTATAAAAAGACCCATACTAAGATTCACTCTTAAGAATAGAAATCCCCCAGCATAATTATTAGTTTGTTGTTGTTTAGTCGCTAAATTGTGTCTGCCTGTATTGCAACCCCATGGACTGTAGCCTGCAAGGCTCTCCTGTCCACATAATTCCCCGTGCAAGAATACCTGGTATCCTTCCTTCTCCAGGAGATCTTTGTCATTCAGAGACTGAATCCACGTCTCCTGCTTAGCAGGTGGATTCTTTACCACTGAGCCACCTGGGAAGCAATTATTAGTTTATAGAGTGTTAATTCCTATGTCCTTATTTAGATTAAGGATTTTGCCCTCTTTCATTGAGAAATGTCCTCTTCACCCAGAGTAGTCAGCCTCTAGCCCCTGTGTTATGGTTTGTGACCCTGTCCCCCATAACTTGATTATACCATGAATTGTCACCTGATTCATACTGAATCATTCATGGTCTACCCCTGAGGAATTTGGAACCGGGATTCAAAGACAGTTGCTCAGACTTTTTTGTTCTTTTAAAGTAAGTTACCCATGCTCTAAAGTTGTAAGATTTCTATCTATATTCATGTATGTGGAGTTGCACAGAAAGCTAACTTGCTTTGGGAGAAAAAAAGACAGTGTACCAAGAATGAATTTCTTAGCTTTTCAGCTTCCTCTTCCTTACATGGCCCAAAGAAACTTCCTGTATTTGGTATCTTGAAACTTCCTTATGACAAGTTTCTCCTTTTAGCTTTCACCAGATCTGGTAGAGTCAGAGTATTCACAATGAAATAACCTGGAGTAAGACAGATATTATAGTAGACTGATAAGAAGAAAATATTAAAAAAAAAAAAAAACACGCTGTCAAATTACAACAGGGAAAATGTATGTCTTTTTTTTTTTTTGGTCATATGATGCCTTTCATTTATTTCTTTGTGATTCAAAATTTTTGTAGGTAATACTCCATTTATAGTTATTATAAAGCACTGGCTGTTTTCCCCGTGCTGAACTGCATGTCATTTAAAAATCAAATTTACCCAGCAATTTTGGAATTCTATCTTCAATCATAAAGTCAAGCATAACTATATAAGTATTAGTCACAATCTAAGACATTAAACAGAATCCATGGGTTAGCAGAAAATAAAGATACCTCCTCCTACAAAACATCACTCCTATCACTACTGTTTAGTTTTCTTTACTCAATCGCTTCACTCTACTTTCTCTGTAACTTAATAATTTTGAGAGTTTTCTGGGCAATAGCCACAGTAATGCTTTTGTCATTCCATTCTACCTACACTACTGACCAAAGGAAAATTTGATTTGATATTAAAATATCTTAATAATGTGGTTAAATACTCTTGAATTTCAGCTTTACCTATGAAATATATAAATGAACCAGAAAATGCCAAGTGACATAGTTCTTTCTCAATTTTAACTTTCACTCCTAACTGGTTACATACCTCCAACATCTATAATTCATCTTTAACTACACCTTTTTTTCCCCTTTTTCTTTCCCTTGTTGCCTTCTCTTCCTAAGGTTTTGAGCCTGTGCTCCTTTACCTCTACATCATGAGAATTAGTCAAAGGGAAAACCAGTGTTTCCCTCCTCACAGGGGCAACTGGTGCTAAGGGAGCACCTTCTTTCAGGTAGTCTTGCTCTATCGATGTTTCTGTCCTCTTGGTTCTCTTTGAGACCTAAGATCTACCACAGTGACCTATGTCTAAAATTTTTCACCTGAAAAAAAAATGTTTTTAAGTTACCTATGTCTTTTTTGACTACTGTTGAGGTTATTCAAATTGAATGACTATGAGGTGCTTTCAAGTCTACTGAATCAGTCTTATCAGACTTAGGCAAATGCCATATATTTTAAATGACTGTTATTAATAATTGATCAGACTTGAACCCATTATTACAGGTTGAATTCTGTTCCCCCAAAAGTTATGTTTAAGTCCTAATCTCCTGTACCTGTGACATATGGAAATAGGGTCTTTGTTTGCAATTAGGTTAAGATGAGGTCATTAGACCAACAGACCAGAGTCCTTAAGAGTATAGAAGACAGAGACAACACGGAAAAAACAGCCATGTAAAAGGGAGGCAGAGACTGGAGTGATACATTTACAGCCAAGGAACACTTGGGGCTGCCAGAAACTAAAAGAGGCAAGGAAGAAATCTTCCCTAGAGGCTTTGGAGAGAGGATGGCACTTCCAACACCTTGATTTTGGGCTTCTAGCCTCCAAAACTGTGAAAGAATAATTTCTGTTTGTTTCAAGCCTACAGTTTGTGACATTTTGTTTCAGCAGTCAAAGAAGCTAATATACCACGCTACATGCCTCAAACTGAAACTGAGGAAAGCCAGGAAAATAACTTGCTTCTTTCATCCACACCTAATACTGTCTCCCACTGGACACTGATATAACCATTCATTTGGAGAAAAAAACAAATGCTGTTTCTTTGGTTTCTCTTTTGTATAATGGTGTTTTTGTTGGAGTTTTGCTTTGGTTGCATTTGGGTTTTTTTCCACTGTCACCTTAATCTGCTATAAATCAAGCATGAAATGATGTAATAGTCCTCAGGCAAACTCTCTTGGCTAGGTACTCTAAGGCTATAAGAATTTTAGTACTGTGTGCTTTCCACTCAGTTGCCAATTCAGCTCTTTACTACTCACAGGAAATGTTCTGGGAATCAACAGCAGTACAAGTGATCAAGTTTTTAGTTGGAATGATAATTTTGGAAATTTTAAAAAATAACTGCTAAGTGCTGGAATAGACATGTTTTAAGGCTTGTGAAAGCTTATCTTGTGCATTTCAGCATCTGTTGCCCTCATTTAAGTGCTTATATTTCTTAAGCAAGGTACTTTTTTCTTTTTTGATCCCAAAGTAAACATTAATACATACTACTTGTGATAAATCCAACTAATGTGGATCATCGTATCAAGCATATGATATGGAAGTTCTTCTTGATCCTCTATTCCTAGCCCTTTTCACTTTTCAGAGGTAAACACTGATAATTATTTGTTATATAACTTTTCAGAATTTTATCTAAGCATTTTCCTACTTATTTCCTATAGATTTAGTTTTGAACTCTATAAACAAAATGGATAATTCTGTACTTTTTTTCTGTTACAGTTCTTTTTACTTAACATTTTCTGGAGATCTTTCAATATTTATTGCTTTCTGTCATTCTTTTTAACGTTTATACACTGTCCAATAAAATAGGTAATCATAACTTACTAAATAATTCTCCCAGGTATTAACATGTTGATTTGTAATTTTCACAATTAAAAACAGTGCTAAATTTAAGTATCATGGTACATATTCCATGGGCACAAAAGTATTCCTGCGGATAGATGATTAGACTCTCTGGGTCAAAGGAAATACATATTTAAAATTTGGTGGCTATTGCCAAACTGACTTCAAAAACCTCATAGTAGTATATAAATGCCATTTTCTCTATAATCTCACTAACTCTGGATATTATGAATCTTTAATTTTAGATCATTTTAATTCCAAACCACATTCATTCCAATAGATCAACAAATATTTATAAAAACCTATTATATGACAGGTAGTCTGCAAATGTTAGACACTCACTAGTGTGTTACACACCTACTATTCTACCCTTGCCTCCATGATCTGTCTTTAATCTATTTTAAAGTAGAAATAACAACATTAGATTATAAAATTCACCAACCATCCATTTTTAATTTATTTTTTTATTGAAAGATAATTGTTTTACAATATTGTGTTGGTTTCTACCATACATCAACAGGAATCAGCCACAGATATACATATGTCCCCTCCTTATTGAACCTCCCTCCCACCTCTCACCTTATCCCACCTCTCTAGGTTGTCAGAAAGCCCCGGTTTGAGTTCCCTGAGTCATACAGCAAATTTCCACTGGCAATCCACTTTACATATGACAGTGTTTGTTTCCATGCTACTGTCTCCATTCGTCCCACCCTCTCCTTCCCCCCTCCCGTGTCCATAAGTCTGTTCTCTATATCTGAGTCTCCATTGCTGCCCTGCAAATAGGTCCATCAGTACCATCCTTCTAGATTCTATATATATGTGTTAAACTATGACATTTGTTTTTTTCTTTCTGACTTACTTCACTCTGTATAATAAGCTCTGGGTTCATTCATCTCATTAGTACTTACTCAAATGTTTTCCTTTTATGGCTGAGTATATTCCACTGTATATATGTACCACAGCTTCTTTATCCATTCATCTGTTGATGGACATCTGGGTCACTTTCAAGTACTAGCTACTGTAAATAGCTCTGTAATGAACATTGGGATACATGTGTCTTTTTCAATTATGATTTTCTCAGGATATATGCCCAGTAGTGGAATTGTTGGGCCATATGGTAGTTTTATTCCTAGTTTTTTAAGGAATCATCATACTGTCTCCCATAGTGGCTATAACAGTTTACATTCCCACCAACAGTGCAAGAGGATTCCCTTTTCTCCACATCCTCTCCAACGTGTATTGTTTATAGATTTCTTGGTGATGGCCATTCTGACCAGTGTGAGGTGATATCTCATTGTAGTTTTCATTTGTGTTTCTCTAATAATGGGCAGTGTCGAGCATCTTTCCACGTGTTTGTTAGCCATCTGTATGTCTTCTTTGGAGAAATGTCTGTTTAGGTCTTTTGCCCACTTTTTGACTGGGTTGTTTGTTTTTCTGGTATTGAGTTCCACAGGCTGCTTATATTTTTGAAAATTAATCCTTTGTCAGTTGTTTCATTTGCTATTATTTCTCCCATTCTGAGGGTTTTCTTTTCACCTTATTTATAGTTTCCTTTGCTGTGAAAAATCTTTTAAGTTTAAATAGGTTCCCCCTGTTCATTTTTGTTTTTATTTCCATTACTCTAGGAAGTGAGTCTTAGAGGATCTTGCTGTGATTTATATCGTAGACTGTTCTATCTATGTTTTCCTCTAGATCTTTAATTCATTTTGAGTTTATCTTTGTGTATCATGTTAGGAAGTATTCTAATTTCATTCTTTTACACATAGCTGTCCAGTTTTCCCAGCACCACTTACTGAAGAGATTATCTTTTTCCTATTGTATATTCTTGCTTCCTTTGTCAAAGATAAGTTGCCCATAGGTGTGTGGGTTTATCTCTGGGCTTTCTACCTTGTTCCATTGGTCTATATTTCTGTTTTTGTACCAGTACCATACTGTCTTGATGACTGAAGCTTTGTAGTATAGTCTGAAATCAGGAAGGTTGATTTCTCCAGCTCCATTCTTCTTTCTCAAGATTGCTTTGGCTATTCAGGGTCTTTTGTGTTTTCATATGAATTATGATTTTTTTTTTTGTTCTAGTTCTTCCACCAACCATCCTGATCAAGCAAGTATTGTGTTGGCCAAAAAATTCATTCATGTTTTCCCATATGATGTTACAGGAAAACCTGAATGAACTTTTTGGCCAACTCAATAATTTTTCAACTACATTCAGATGTACTTTTAAAATTAACTTCCTTGTATCATCTTTCTTATGAGAGAAAATGATTCCTTTGGGAAAACACTGGTGAAATAACAAAGGCCAGAGATTTTACCAGCTGGGGGTTCTTTATTTAACCTTTCTGAACTTCTGTTTCCTAGTCTCCTCAATGAGAATAACAGGGGGTACCTACCTTTTAAAAGAATTAGCTTTAGGTTTGAATGAGAAAAAATAGTGTTAGTCACTTAGTCATGTCTGACTCTTTGTGACCCCATGGACTGTAGCTCACCATGCGCCTCTGTCCATGGAATTCTCCAGGCAAGAATACTGGAGCAGGTTGCCATTCCCTTCTCCAGGGTATCGAACCCTACCCAGCGATCGAACCCGGGTCTCCTGCAGTGCAGATTCTTTACCATCTGAGCCACCAGGGAAGCCCATGAGGTAAAATAGAGAAGACAACAGATTCCTGATGGTAATAGGTAATGTCAGAGTGTGTGCAACACACCAGTCATTCTTCAAAAGCTTTATACATAGTAAATCATTTGAGCCTCACAACAACTACAGATGGCTACTTCTGTTATCTTCATTTCAAAAGAAAGAAATTGAGACACAAGAGACTAGCTTTCCCACGGTCTTCCAGAAATTCTGCAGAGGCAGGACCAAATCTCAGAGAACCTGGCTTCAGAGCTTCATACCGACCCCACTTTTCTGTCTCCTGTATAGGTAATCAAGCAATAAATATCATTTCCTTTATTCTTTGTGCATTATACCAGGGTCTATCAGACACATATCCCTACCTACTGGATGTTAAATATGCTGACAGAAGATGACTCATAAATTCTTAAGCTTTGTATTAACATATAAGGAAATCATCTACTGTTATTTATATATAGTGTATAACAAAGGCTTCTTACCCAGGGATAAATTATTATGTGCTGGAACAGCTGCCAGATATTCCTATATTGTAGAGTAGTAGTTCTCAAAATGTGATCCTTGGACCAGCAGTAACAGTACTAACTGGAAATTTGTTAGAAATGTAAGTTCTTGAGCCCCAATTCAGATCTCATATATCAAACTCTGCAGGTGAGTCACTTGTGTTCTAAACAAGAATTCCATGATTCTGAGGCACACTATTATATGAGTTCAGGTTTTTGACCATAAGCCACCCCATTCTCCTTGCTTAGCCCTACAATAAACTTTTCTCCACTCAACAAAACAAAACATCAAACAAACCACAATTGCAGAGAATCCAAGTAATGGGTTAAGTGAAAAATAAAAAAGTAAGCCAGAGAGCTTAGGCTGACAATAATAACAAACAAGTCAATGCATAGAAGGCGGGAAAGACAAAATATGTGTGAGGCCCAGGTACAGTACCTGACTTGAGGGATGAGTAAAAAGAAGAAATCTTTATTTCAAGTTTATGTAGTATGTGGAATGAAATAAGAGATAGATGGCAAAGAGAATGTCAAAATATTTTGCTTTATGTTATATATTGGTTACAATTTCATTCCCTTAAAAAAACTCAAATTTTCTAATTACTCCTGGTTATCAACTTGCATTTGTTTGAATACAGTTACTTTATAATGCCTAGACCATATGGGAACCCCTAGTTTTATTAAGATTACACTGTTATAATGCAATGAATTTAAATTGAATAGCATTGAGTATACAACAGAAATTAAATTCTAAAATCAGAAAGGGTTGAAGCTGAAGAACCTTATCATAATCACCATAAAGATCATTGATGAGATACAATCATCAGGCATAGATACCATATTCTACACAGGTTGCAAAAAAAGACAACACAGTCCAAACAATGTACCTATTCTTTGGCTGGTAGGGTAGGTGTAGAAAGAATCAATGGAATAAGCGTTCAAAGGCACCCCTGCAGACTATAAAGGCAGGAAACAAATCTGTTTCTTTCCCCACCACATATCCAGTATCAATCAAAGTTTGACATGAAATAGGTGCTAAATAAATACTACCATATAAATGGTTAATGAAAAAGAACAATAGTAGGTAAAAAATGAGGGTTCTGTATTAATTATATGCTAGGCTATCAGGAAAAAAGTTACCACTTCAACTGTCTGGGTAGAGTTCTGGATATGGAAGTAATTCCCTCACCTTAAGGGAAGAATATGAGGTGCAGAAGTGTAGCCTGGAGAAAATGACTGAGTATCAGGAGGTGTGATGAGTGATAACTGAGTTAAGCATAGGATGGTGTTGTTTAAGATTACCCCCCAGCCCAGACTTCCAGCACCTGTGTCACAGTCAGGAAGAGAATGGAGAGAAAGAATTTAATCAAGAACATTCAAATAAAATACTGATATATCCAGGGCCTCTGTAAGAAACTGACAGCTCAAGATAGAGCTTCTTGTGGCTCAGTTATAGAGCACAACCATGGAGGTATCCCACTGGAAGACTTTGGTCTGAAGTTGTAGAAGTCAGAGTTGCTGCTTCAGGGAAGCCAAAATGGATCATTACAAGAGCTATAACAGTAACTACAGCTGCAGCCAGGAATCAAGGCAGTGACTTTTCCTAGGCCCCTTCCTCACCTTCCTATATCCACGTATCATGCTCCATATCACATCCTTCAGATGAGATGTAATTGAAATCCCAATGTATCCCAGCCTCCAGCATTCCCTACACCAATACCCTGATTTGTTTTTCTCCATGACACTCATTGGGCTTCTCTGGTGGCTCAATGGTAAAGAATTGGCCTACAATGCAGGAGCCACAGAAAGTGTAGATTCAATCCCTGAGTTGCAAAGATCCTTGGAGGAGGGCATGGCAACCCACCCCAGTGTTCTTGCCTGGAGAACCCCATGGATAGAGGAGACTGACAGGCTACAGTTGACATAGCACGCATGCACACATGAGACTCATTACCATTTCACATGTATTTCATTTGTTTGTCTGTCTTCCCTCAGTTATAAAGCGAGTTCCTTGTCTGTTATATTCATATTGTATGCCTAGCACCTTGGACAGTGCATGGTAAATGGTATGTGCCAATAAATATCTATTCAATGAATGAATTCTTCATGATTTTTGTTATACATTCTATTAGGAAAGAATTCTTTCTATTTTTCACACAAGAAATGAAACTCAGCAAAATTAACTGGCCCAAAGTAACATAACTACTAATTATTAAAGTTGCTATTTGAAGTCAGCTCTGTCTCTCTACAAAGATGTTCTCTTAAAGATGTCATTTGAGCTTTACAAATGGGTAGTATTGGAATGACTTTAATAACTTCTGTCTTTTAAAAATTTGCATTATGTTCTGTAGCTATAATCTATATTCTTAGTCCGACAATAAGAGATTCAATATTCATCAGTCATTCTGCTACAGTTTCTTTATCTCTTAGTTCATCCTTTATTAGTTTCTTCTAGAAGGGCTCAGGAGAACTAGTCTCTAATTAGAGCATGTTCAAAATGTTTTCTTTTTATTTCCTATCCACTTAAATTGTTTTGATATGTTAAGCATGAGAAGCTTATTAGGTATGCAAGAGGAGAAATCAGATAAGCAGTTTTTGTTAAAGTAGAAGAGAGAAAGATGGAAAGTACTGGAAGGAGAAGTAGGGCAAAGAGAATAATTGTTTATTAATTGAACAATTGTGAGAAATAACTGTGTATGTAATCCAATGGAATGGTCCAGCTGAAAGGTTACAATTTATGTTGAAGGAAGGAAAAGGGGAATTGCTAGAGCAATGTTCTTGAATAGGAACAGAAGACAGATCTAGATCATAAATGAAAAGTTTGGCCTTACATGAGAGCACAGAGCATTCATCCAGGATGTATAAGTTTAGGTCTTATGAGAAGTAGGTGCCAGGATAAAATTGTCCAGAGATTTACCGGGAGAAAATCTGTGAAGGGTTAAGAGAAAAGAGAGCAGGAGTAGGTACAAAGTGCCTTCAGACCATTATGCAAGCGTGACACTTGGGGAAAAAAACAGAAGAAATAAAAGAGGATTGGGTAGTTCCTCAAAGGGTTAAACACAGAGTTATCATATGGACCAACAATTCTACTCCTAGATATAAACACTAGAGAAATGAAAACAAATATCCTTTCAAAAACTTGTACAGAATGTTCACAGAAATACTATTTATAATTGACAAAAAGTTGAAACAACCCGAATGTCTATTAGCTGTTGAATAAATAAAATGTGGTGTGCCCAGACAATAAATATTTTCAGCAATAAAAAAGGAAGTACTGATACATGCTACAATATAGATGAGCCTTGAAAACATGCTAAGTCAGTCACAAATGACCACAAAGTATATGACTGCTCTTACATGAATTATCCAGGAGAGCCAGATCTATAAAGACAAGAAATCAATTAATGGTTAGCTAAGGCTGTGGGGGATGGGAGATTTGGAGAGTGACAGCTAAAGGGTATGGGTTTCTTTAGGGATTAATGAAAATGTTCTAAAATTGATTGAAATGATGGTTGTATGACTGTGAATATAATGAAAAGGACTGAATTATATACTGTAAATAGGTGAAGTGTATGGTATGTGAAGTATATCTCCATAAATATTTTTTTAACTGTGAAAGAAAAACAGAAGATTAGGTAGGAAGACACAAAACTGCAGAACCACTCAGAAAGTCTTAACTGGTTCAATAGGGAGTCTTCAAGCAGGATTGCTTACTAGAGGAACTGCACGTGGAGCAAAAATGACCCGTTTCTGGTACTCTCACCATGCTCAGTCACTGGCTGGGGGAAGCCCAAGGGGCAATGGGGAGGGCCCTCAGTGTAAACTGCAGTGAAACTAAAGTAAATCAACCAGAGGCCATAAGCCAACTACATACCTCCCAGGAGATTCCCTTCAGTAGAGCACCTCCAAACAGTAAAAGAAAGCAGGTTACATGGTGACAACACTGACAGATAAGTGTTCTGTTCATGAACTGATTCTATTTTTTTTTTCTATGCATAGGATGCAAGATCAGCAACTGACAGTGAATTTGGGTGGGAGGGGGTAAAGACTTTGAGGTTTGAAGATAACAGAGAAGGCACAAAGAAGTCACCTAGAATAAGAGAAGGTGAAAAGACCAAGGAGATGTAGTTTGATAACCAGGCAGTGAAAGAGCCCACTAGACATGAAGAATTTGAAATTAGGCTCTGTAGTACAGTTGTGGGCTTTTTTCCACCCACATTCAGCTGCACGAGACAAAGATCGGAATAGAGAAAGCTTAACTAAAGCAATGTTTGAGTTTTCCTGGATGAGTAAGAGGAAGTGAAAAAGAGACAAGGGAGTTGAGGGTGTATGCAAATCACTGATTATAACAGTTGATCATGGGATTTTAATTCAGTAAGCAAGAAAGTGAAGATATGAGGTAGGTGGGGACAACAGGAAAAAAAAAAAAAGGTTTGTCCAGTAAGGGACTGTTTGAAGGATGCTTGGAGTTAGGGTACTTGAGAGAGTGACCTAGAAACAGAGGAGGTGGAACTATCGAAGGTAGCGGAGTTGTAGAGAAGCTTCTGCTGTCAGCTTGCCAGCTTCACCTGTATTATAGTCATCCCTCAGTAACCAAGGATGACTGGTCCAGGACACCCCTAGGATACCAAAATCTGTGGATGCTCAAGTCTCTTATATAAAATGGTACAGCATTTGGATATAATCTATGCACATCTCCCCACTTACTTTAAATCACCAGCATTACTTATAATACTTAATACCATCTAAAGTCTGGAGAGCTGCAGTTCATGGGGTCACAAAGAGTCAGACACAACTTCGTGACTGAACAACAACAAAAAATTTAAATGTAAATACTATGTAAATAGTTGCCTGTATATGACAAATTCAAATTTTGCTTCTTGGAACTTTCTGAAATTTTTTTTCTAATATTATTAATCCGAGGTTGGTTGAATCCAGGGATTCAGAACCAAAGGATATGGGGGGGACAACTGTACTCCAAACACAGGTTTTGCCTATTAAATCAAGGTGGCCCTCATGCTTTGGAGAACTATCTTCTGCTGACTTAGTCTGAGTTCGGCAGCCACGAGGATTCTTCCCTCACACAATCCCTCCTTGTATTCTGTGCTTCACGATTAGAGGAATACCTCTGAGATATTGAGGGTTTGGTTCTGGACCACAGCAATAAAGCAAGTCACATAAATTTTTTTACTTCCGCACACATATAAAAGTTATGCTTAAACTATATGGTAGTCTACTAAGTGTGCAATAGCATTATGTCTAAACAAGTGTACATATGTTAATTAAAAAATACTTTATTGGGACTTCCTGGTGGTCCAGTGGCTAAGACTCTGTACTGCCAATGCAGGGAACAAGGGCTTAATCCCTGGTCAGGGAACTAGATCACACATGCTGCAACTAAGAGCTCACATGCTGCAACTGAAGATCCCACATGCCACAATGAAGATTGAAGATCCCATGTGCTGCAACTAAGACCCAGTGCAGCCAAATAAATTAATATTAAAAATGCTTTATTGCTTAAAAATGCTAAGCATCATCTTTTTTTTTTTTTTTTAAGCATCATCTTAACCTTGAGCAAGTCATAATATTTTTGCTAGTTGAGGGTCTTGCCTCGATGTTGATGGCTGCTGACTGATCAGGGTGATGGTTGCTGAAGGTTGGCATAGCTATGTCAATTTATTAACACAGGCAATAATGAAGCTTGCCACATTAATTGACTCTTCCTTTCACAGATGATTTCTCCGTAGCCTGCAATGATGTTTGATAGCATTTTACCCACAGTAGAACTTCTTTCAAAATTGGAGTTGACCCTCTCAAACCCTGTTGCTGCTTTATCAACAAAGTTTATATAGCATTCTAAATCCTTTGCTGTCATTTCAACAATCTCCATAGCATCTTCACCAGGAGTAGCTTCCATCTCAAGAAACCACTTTCCTTGCTCACTCATAAGAAACCATCCCTCATCCATAAAATTTTTATCATGAGATTGCAGTACTTCAGTCACATCCTCAGGCTCCACTTCTGATTCTACTCCCCTGGTTTCTTCCACAACATCTGCAGTTCCTTCCTCCACTGAAGTCTTAAAACCTTCAAAATCATCCATGAGGGTTGGAATCAACTTCTTCCAAACTCCTATTAATGTTGATATTTTGATTTCTTCCCATTGAAACTTGAGTGTTCTTAATGACATTTAGAATGGTCAGTTCCTAGAAGGTTTTCAAGTGACTTGGCCCAGATCCATCAAGGAGAAGCTATAGTCTTACAAAATGTATTTCTTAAATAATATGGCTTGAGGTCAAAATGACTCTTTGATCCATGGGTTTCAGAATTCATGCTGTGGTAACAGGCATGAAAACAACATTAAATTCACTGCACATCAGAGCTCCTGGTGTGACCAGCAGTAGTATTTTGAAAGGAATCTTTTTTTTCTGAGCAGTAGGTCTTCACAGAGGACTTAAAGTATTCAGTAACCCATGTTGTGAACAGATGTGCTGTCATTTAGACATTGTAGTTCCATTTATACAGTACAAACAGAGTAGATTTAGTGGTAGTGTTTAAGGGTCCTAGGATTTCTGCAATGACCACTGGCTCCAAATTACAATTACATTAATCCCTAAAAAGAGAATCAGCCTGCCATAAGCTTTGAAGCAGGCATTGACTTCTCCTCTCTAGTGATGAAAATCCTAGATGCCATCTTCTTCTAATGTAAGGCTGTTTCATCTACATTGAAAATCTGTTGTTTAGTGTAGCCAACTTCATCTTAGCTAGATCTGGATAACTTGCTGCAACTACATCAACACTTGCAGTTTCACCATGCACTTTAGCACAACTTTTTTTCCTAAATTTCTGCATATGTTTCAATTTGGTAATAAAAAATAAATAAAATACAAAATTTTATTTATATAAATAAATGTTTACACAAATATTTAACATAAATAAATAAATAATAAAAAATAAACTATACAAAAAAAGATCTTCATGACCCAGATAACTACGATGGTATAATCACTCACCTAGAGCCAGACATCCTGGAATGCAAAGTCAAATGGGCCTTAGGAAGCATCACTACAAACAAAGCTAGTAGAGGTGATGGAATTGCAGTTGAGCTATTTTAGATGCTAAAAGATGATGCTGAGAAAGTGCTCCACTTGATATGCCAGCAAATTTGGAAAATTCAGTGGTCACAGGACTGGAAAAGGTCAGTTTTCATTCCAATCCCAAAGAAAGGCAATGCCAAAGAATGTTCAAACTACCGCACAATTACACTCATCTCACATGCCAGCAAAGTAATGCTCAAAATTCTCCAGGCTGGTCTTCAACAGTATGTGAACCGTGAACTTCAGGATGTTCAAGCTGGATTTATAAAAGGCAGAGGAACCAGAGGGCAAATTGCCAACATCCGCTGGATCATACAAAAAGCAAGAGAGTTCCAGAAAAACATCTACTTCTGCTTTATTGACTGTGTGGATCACAATAAACTGTGGAAAATTCTTCAAGAAATGGGAATACCATACCACCTTACCTGCCTCCTGAGAAATCTGTATGCAGGTCAAGAGGCAACAGTTAGAACCGGACATGGAACCACAGACTGGTTCCAAATTGGGAAAGGAGTACATCAAGGTTGTATATTGTCACCCTGCTTATTTAACTTATATGCAGAGTATATCATATGAAATGCCAGGCTGGATGAAGCACAAGCTGGAATCAAGATTGCAGAAAGAAATATCAGTAACCTCAGATGTGCAGAAAGTGATGAAGAACTAAGGAGTCTGTTGATGAAAGTGAAAGAGGAGAGTGAAAAAGTTGGCTTAAAACCCAACATTCAAGAAACTAAGATCATGGCATCCGGTCCCATCACTTCATGGCAAATAGACAGGGAAACAATGGAAACAGTGACAGACTTTATTTTCTTGGGCTCCAAAATCACTGCAGATAGAGACTGCAGCCATGAAATTAAACGACGCTTGCTCCTTGGAAGAAAAGCCATGACCAACCTAGTTCAGTTCAGTTCAGTCGCTCAGTCATGTCCGACTCTTTGCGACCCCATGAATCGCAGCATGCCAGGCCTCCCTGTCCATCACCAACTCCCGGAGTTTACCCAAACTCATGTCCATCGAGTCAGTGATGCCATCCAGCCATCTCATCCTCTGTCGTCCCCTTCTCCTACTGCCCTCAATCTCTCCCAGCATCAGGGTCTTTTCCAATGAGTCAGCTCTTCGCATCAGGTGGCCAAAGTATTGGAGTTTCAGCTTCAACTTCAGTCCTTCCAATGAACACCCAGGACTGATCTCCTTTAGGATGGACTGGTTGGATCTCCTTGCAGTCCAAGGGACTCTCAAGAGTCTTCTCCAACACCACAGTTCAAAAGCATCAATTCTTCGGCACTCAGCTTTCTTCACAGTCCAAATCTCACATCCATACATGACTACTGGAAAAACAATAGCCTTGATTAGACAGACCTTTGTTGGCAAAGTAATGTCTCTGCTTTTTAATATGCTATCTAGGTTGGTCTTAACTTTCCTTCCAAGGAGTAAGCGTCTTTTAACTTCATGGCTGCAATCACCATCTGTAGTGATTTTGGAGCCCAAAACCTAGACAGCATATTAAACCTAGACAGCATATTAAAAAGCAGAGACATTACTTTGCCGACAAAGATCCATCTAGTCAGTTTTTCCAGTAGTCATGTATGGATGTGAGAGTTGGACCATAACAAAGCTGAGCACTGAAGAATTGATGCTTTTGAACGGTGGTGTTGGAGAAGACTCTTGAGAGTCCCTTGGACTGCAAGGAGATCCAACCAGTCAATCCTAACGGAAATCAGTCCTGAATGTTCATTGGAAGGAATGGTCACCTGATGCAAAGAACTGACTCATTGGAAAAGACCCTGATGCTGGGAAAGATTGAAGGCAGGAGGAGAAGGGGATGACAGAGGATAAGATGGTTGGATGGCATCACCAACTCGATCGACATGAGTTTGAGCAAGCTCTAGGAATTGGTGTTGGATAGGGAAGCCTGGTGTGCTGCAGTCCATGGGGTTGCAAGGAGTCGGACATGACTGAGTGACTGAACTGAACTGAATAAAAATTATCACCTCTGTTAATTCTGAATAGATCTTCCCATTGGTATTTCCACTTCCTAGAATTATGGCTGATTCATAAAAAGTCAACAATGAAAGGTTTTTTTCAAATAAATAATGAATAATTAAATTACTCCAATGGCTACAAGCTATTACATAAATGAAGATTTCAAATGTATGCTCAACTTAAGTCTAACTGTTTTCCTCACAATAGATTTCTTGTATTCTCTGTACATTGAATCAAAGAATTTCAGCCCATGCTCAGAGAGATCAGAGGTTGTATGGAAATGGTTAAGGGTTTCCAGGAACATCTGCATAACTTCCCATCAAATAAAAAAAAATTTAAATCATAGTAAAATATGTATCGTTATTATGTCTGCTTTACACAATGGGTTTTGGAGATAAATTTTTAAGGAATTCTGCCACTGCTCTAGTATTGTAAACCATCCAGTGCTTGAATCTTTTTTAAAATCTATCTGACAAGTGGTTCTATCTGAAACATTTCAACATTATCTGGGACAACCATTTTGCCCTGATTGTTTAAGTTTCCCAAATTAAATATCATATTCTACCAGAATTTTAAGTGCAGGATAATTACTTATAATTAACTATCTTAAAGTTTGGACTTGTATATGAAAATCTATATTCTGTATTTTTATTTTCTCAATTGAAGATTCATCCAGATGACCATACAATGGCAAGACTCATTGCTACTCAAAGTGTGGTCCACTTAACCAGTAACATTGGTATCATCTGGGATCTTGTTGGGAACACAGAATCTCAGTGCTACCTCTGCTGATTCAGAATATGCATTTTATCAAGCCCCAGGGTAATCATATGAACATATATGTTTGAGAAGCAGTGATATAACTCACTGCTTAGAGCAAAGAGCAAAGAGCATATCTGCATTAGGCATGAACTAGTTTACATAGAGAAGAAGAGAATGTTTTCAAAAGTTTCCCAAACTTGGTCACATATTAATCATCTGGGTAGTTGGAAAAGAAAATACTGATGCATGGATCTTACTCCCACATATTCTGACTTAATTGGTTCAGGGTGAAGCCTGGGTATCTGGATATTTTTAAATTCCCCTGGTGACTCTAATGTGCAGATGAGTTTAAAAATCATTTCTCTAAGTTAAAGGTTTCTAATGTGTGGTTACATGTGACAGTCCCTTAAGGAGTTCTGAAAAAATACCAGTACTGGGAACCATACCCCTAGAGGCTCTGATTCAATTTGTCTAGGTAGAAGCCCAGGCATTGGTGTTTTGAAAGTTTCCCAGTTGGTCCCAATGGACAGCTAGAGTTGAGACACAACTCTACATGTTGCTGATAAACCCATTCTCAAGTTAAGGTGAAATTCACAGTATTGGACTAGAATTGATAAACTGCCCTCATCATCTCTTGTCCCATAAGATACAGGAATCCAGCAGGCATAAAAAGACACTCATGAATACTCATACTTAATTTCTGGGGACTTGTATAGCCAGCAATACCCCTAGATATCTCTGCTCTGTTGGTGATCTACAGCTATGAAGTGAAGCCCAGTACATTTAGCAGACTTCAAAAGGCTTGAACATTCAAACAAGAATGCACAGTTTGTGTAAAGATAGCCACTCAGCTTGGAAAGTCTACCCTATAACCTACTAAAACAAAGCCCTTTAGCCATTTCCTTCACTATTCAGCACCCTGCCTTCCTTGGCACAAGAATCCCCAGCATTCCTGCCTTTGGAGGTCCAGGTCTACAAGGTAAAAATTAGGAGTACTTGAAAGAGGAAACACAGCATAATTAAAAACAGCAAAAAAGAAACTTAACCTTCCATAGAATCATTGACCAAATTTGGAAATAGAGCAAAAGCATTCTCACAATCACATATCATCCAAACATGGGTGATGAATTGTACTACACAGAACTGTAAGGTATTGATGCCAATACCAGAAAATTAACACTGCTTTAAAGATATGACTCAATATTGAAATGAAAGGCATTCAAGTTGGAAAGGCAGAAGTAAAACTATCACTATTTGTAAATAGCATGATTTTATATAGACAGAACCATAAAGACTCCTCCAAAAATCTGTTAGAAATTAACAAATGGCATATAATAAAGTCAAAAGGTACAAAATCAACATGCAAAAATCTGTGGCATTTCTATACATTAACAATAAGATAGCTGAAAGAGAAATTAGAAAAATAATCCCACTGACAATTGCAACAAACAGTCTAAAATACCTAGAAATACATTTAACCAAGGAGGTAAACACCAGTATGTAGAAAATGATAAGGAACTGTTGAAAGAACCTGAAAAAGACACAAATAAATGGAAAGATATTCTGCACTCATGGATTGAAAGAACTAACATTGCTAAAATGTCTATATTACCTAAAGCAATCTACAGATTTGATGCAATCTCTATCAAAACTCCAAGAACATTTTTCACAGAAATAGAACAAAATATTCTAGTTTATATGGAATTACAAAAGATCCTGAATAGCTAAAGCAATCCTGAGAAAAAGAAACAAAACTGGAGGTGTCACAGTTCCTGAATCCAACTGTATTACAAAGCTATAGCAATCAAAACAACATGGTATTGGCAGAAAAACAGATTCACAGATCAACAAAACAGAATTGAGACCCCACACATATATAAACAGATAATTTACAACAAAAGAGCAAAGAAAATGCAATGGAGAAAGGACAGTCTCTTCAATAAATGGTGTTGAAAAACTTGCTAGCCACATGCAAAGAGAAAGAGGGAGGGAGGGAGAAAGAGAGAGACAGAAAGAAACTAGATGATTATCTACTGGGTATTTATTCAAAGAACACAAAAATACTAACTTGAAGAGATTATATGCATTCCTATATGTTCATCACAACATTATTTACGGTAGCAAAGGTATAGAAACAATTTAAGCTCCCATCATTGAATGAAGGGATAAATAAGATATCATTTACATATACAATGGAACACTACTCATCCATAAAAAGGGTAAATTCTTGCCATCAGCAGCAACATAAATAGACCTTGAGGGTATTATGCTAAGGTAAAACAAGTCAGATGAAGTAAGATAAATATCATACAATTTCACTTATATGTGGAATAGAAAAACAAGCCAACAAAATATATTAAGTAACCAGACTAAACAAAAATAAACACATAGATACACAGCAAAGAAGGGAAGGGGCAGTGGAGGAGATAGATTGAAACAGGTAAAGGGGACTAACTGTATGGTAATGAATAGGAACTAAATTTTCGGTGGTTAGCATGCTGCAGTGTATATAGAAATAGAATATAATGTACACATGAAACTTATTTTATTAACAAATGTTACCTTAGTAAAATATGACTCTTTAAAAAAACAGTCATAATTCACTTCTGAAGATCTCTGTAACCTAGTCAAAAACTTACAACAACCAGGAGAAAATCCAGTGAAAAAAGAAATGGCTGGGGATTTCCTTGGTGGTCCAGTGGTTAAGAACCTGCTGTGCAATGCAGAGGAAATGGGTTCAATCCCTGGTCAGGGAACTAAGATCCCACATGCCCTGGAGTACCTAAGTCTGTGCACCACAACTTCTGAAGCCCAGGTGCCACAACTAGAGTGCCCATGTGCCATAGTGATAGATTTCACATGAAGCAATGAAAAATCTGTGTGCCAAAACTAAGATCCAACATGGCCACATAAATAAATTAATTAATTAAAAAACAACAACAACAAAAGAAGCTGCTGCTTTGTTCTAAGAGAGTGTTGCAGTGTTTTAAGTTTCTCATCAACCATCCATATGCTCCATATAAACAACGATAAATGATTGAGGATAAGTAGGAAGTTGAGAGAGCCTGCCTTGGAAGTGATCAAACAGACACTAGCAGGAGTGAACATTGACATTTTAGGAATCAGTGAACTAAAATGGACTGCAATGGGTGAACTTAATTCAGATGACCATTATATCTACTACTGTGGGAAAAAATCCCTTAGAAGAAACGGAGTAGCCCTCATAGCTTCCCCATCTATTTGCAATGAAGTGATGGGACTAGATGCCATGATCTTAGTGTTTGAATGTTGAGTTTTAAGTCAACTTTTTCACTCTCCTCTTTCACTTTCATCATGAGATTCTTTCGTTCTTCTTCGCTTTCTGCCATAAGGGTGGTGTCATCTGCATATGAGGTTATTGATATTTCTCCTGGCAATCTTGATTCCAGCTTGTGTTTCATCCAGCCTGGCATTTCGCATGATGTACTCTGCATAGAAGTTAAATAACCAGGATGACAATATACTGTCTTGACATACTCCTTTCCCAATTTGGAACCCGTATGTTATTCTATGTCCTTTCTAACTGTTGCTTCTTGATCTGCATACATATTTCTTAGGAGGCAGGTAAGATGGGCTGATATTCCCAGCTCTTGAACAATTTTCCACAGTTTGTTGTGATCCACACAGTCTAAGGCATTGGCATAGTCAATAAAGCAGAAGTAGATATTTTTCTGGAACTCTCTTGCTTTTTTTGATGATCCAGTGGATGTTGGCAATTTGATCTCTAGTTCTTCTGCCTTTTCTAAATCCAGCTTGAACATCTGAAAGATCACGGTTCACATACCATTGAAGACTGGCCTGGAGAACTTTGAGCATTACTTTGCTGGCATGTGAGATGAGTGCAATTGTGCAGTAGCTTGAACATTCTTTGGCATTGCCTTTCTTTGGGATTGAAATGAAAACTGACCTTTCCCACTCCTGTGGCCACTGCTGAGTTTTCCAAATTTGCTGGCATATCAAGTGGAGCACTTTCACAGCATCATCTTTTAGGATTTAAAATAGCTCAACGGGAATTCCATCACCTCCACTAGCTTTCTTCATAAGGATGCTTCCTAAGGCCCACTTGATTTCACATTCCAGGTGTATGGCTCGAGATGAATGATTACACCAGTGTGGTTATCTAGGTCATGAAGATCTTTTTTGTATAGTTCTTCTGTGTATTTTGCCACCTCTTCTTCATATTTTCTGCTTCTGTTAGGTCCATGCCATTTCTGTCCTTTCTTGTGCCCATCTTTGCATGAAAGGTTCCCTTGCTGTTGCTGCTGCTGCTAAGTCGCTACAGTCGTGTCCGACTCTGTGCGACCCCATAGACGGCAGCCCACCAGGCTCCCCCATCCCTGGGATTCTCCAGGCAAGAATACTGGAGTGGGTTGTCATTTCCTTCTCCAATGCACGAAAGTGAAAAATGAAAGTGAAGTTGCTCAGTCCTGTGTGACTCTTCACAACCCCATGGACTGCATCCTACCAGGCTTCTCCATTCATGGGATTTTCCAGGCAAGAGTACTGGAGTAGGGTGCCATTGCCTTCTCCAGAAATGTTCCCTTAGTATCTCTAATTTTCTTGAAGAGAGATCTAGTCTTTTCCATTCTATTATTTTCCTCTATTTCTTTGCATCGATCACTGAGGAAGGCTTTCTTATCTCTCCTTGCTATTCTTTGGAACTCTGAATTCAGATGGGTATATCTTTCCTTTTCTCTTTTGTCTTTCACTTCTCTTCTTTACTCAGCTATTTGTAAGACCTCCTCAGACAACATTTTGCCTTTTTGCATTTCTTTATCTTAGGGATGTTCTTCATCACTGCCTCCTATACAATGTCACAAATCTCCATCCATAGTTCTTCAGGCATTCTGTCTATCAGATATAATCCCTTGAATCTATTTGTCACTCCTACTGTATAATCGAAAGGGATTTGATTTCGGTCATACCTGAATGGTCTAGTGGCTTTCCCTACTTCCTTCAATTTAAGTCTGAAGTTTGCAATAAGGAGTTCATGATCTGAGCCATAGTCAGCTCCCAGTCTTGTTTTTGCTGACTGTATAAGTTTCTCCATCTTTGGTTGCAAAGAATATAATCAATCTGATTTCAGTATTGACCATCTGTAGATGTCCATGTGTAGAGTCGTCTCTTGTGTTGTTAGAAGAGAGTGTTTGCTATGACCAGTGTGTTCTCTTGGCTAAACTCTGTTAGCCTTTGCCCTGCTTCATTTCCCACTCCAAGGCCAAATTTGCTGCGCTCCAGGTATCTCTTGACTTCCTACTTTTGCACTTCAGTCCCCTGTGATGAAAAGGACACATAGGTGGGGAAACAATGGAAACAGTGAGAGACTTTATTTTCTTGGGCTCCAAAATCACTGCAGATGGTGACTGCAGCCATGAAATTAAAAGACACTTGCTCCTGGGAAGAAAAGCTATGACCAACCAAGACAGCATATTAAAAAGCAGAGACATTACTTTGCCAACAAAGGTCCTTCTAGTCAAAGATATGGTTTTTCCAGTAGTCATGTATGGATGTGAGAGATGTACTATAAAGAAACCTGAGCACTGAAGAATTGATGCTTTTGAAATGTGGTGTTGGAGAAGACGCTTGAGAGTCCCTTGGACTGCAAGGAGATCCAACCAGTCCATCCTCAAGGAATCAGTCCTGAATATTTGTTGGAAGGACTGATGTTGAAGCTGAAACTCCAATATTCTGGCCGCCTGATGTGAAGAACTGACTCAATGGAAAAGGCCCTGATGCTGGGAAAGATTGAAGGCGGGAGGAGAAGGGGATGACAGAGGATGAGATGGTTGGATGGCATCACTGACGAAATGACCATGAGTTTGAGCAAGCCTCGGAGTTGGTGATGGACAGGGAAGCCTGGCATGCTGCAGTCCATTAGATCCAAAGAGTCGGACATAACTGAGCGACTGAACTGAACTGAACCGAAGCCCTCAGGAGCAGCCTCAAAAATGACAGAATGATCTCTGTTGGTTTCCAAGGCAAACCATTCAATATCACAGTAATCCAAATCTATACCCCAACCACTAATGCTGAAGAAGCTGAAGTTGAACAGTTCTATGAAGACCTACAGGACCTTCTAGAACTAACACTCAAAAAAGATATCCTTTCATCATCAGTTCAGTTCAGTCTCTCAGTCGTGTCCAACTCTTTGCAACCCCATGAACAGCAGCACACCAGGCCTCCCTGTCCATCACCAGCTCCCTGAGTCCACCCAACCCATGTCCATCGAGTCAGTGATGCATTCTAACCATCTCATTCTCTGTCGTCCCCTTCTCCTACTGCCCTCAATATTTCCCAGCATCAGGGTCTTTTCCAATGAGACAGCTCTTCGCATCAGGTGGCCAAAGTATTGGAGTTTCAGCTTTAACATCAGTCCTTCCAATGAACACCCAGGACTGATCTCCTTTAGGATGGACTGGTTGGATCTCCTTGCAGTCCAAGGGACTCTCAAGAGTCTTCTCCAACACCATAGTTCAAAAGCATCAATTCTTCTGCGCTCAGCTTTCTTTGTAGTCCAGCTCTCACATCCATACATGACCACTGGAAAAACCATAGCCTTGACTAAATGGATCTTTGTTGGCAAAATAATGTCTCTGCTTTTTAATATGCTGTCTAGGTTGGTCTTAACTTTCCTTCCAAGGAGTAAGCGTCTTTTAACTTCATGGCTGCAATCACCATCTGCACTGATTTTGGAGCTGAGAAAAATAAAGTCAGCCACTGTTTCCTCTGTTTCCCAATTTATTTGCCATGAAGTGATGGGACCGGATGCCATGATCTTAGTTTTCTGAATGTTAAGCTTTAGGCCAACTTTTTCACTCTCCTCTTTCACTTTCATCAAGAGGCTCTTTAGTTCTTCTTCACTTTCTGCCATAAGGGTGGTGTCATCTGCATATCTGAGGTTATTGATATTTCTCCCGGCAATCTTGATTCCAGCTTGTGCTTCCTCCAGTCCAGCATTTCTCATGATGTACTCTGCATATAAGTTAAATAAGCAGGGTGACAATATACAACCTTGATGTACTCCTTTTCCTATCTGGAACCAGTCTGTTGTTCCATGTCCAGTTCTAACTGTTGCTTCCTGACAGGGCACTGAAATGCAAAAGTGGGAAGTCAAGAGATACCTGGAGTACAGCAAATTTGGCCTTGGAGTGGAAAATGAAGCAGGGCAAAGGCTAACAGAGTTCTGCCGAGAGAATGCAACACTCTTCCAACAACACAAGAGATGACTCTACACATGGACAGCACCTCATGGTCAATACTGAAATCAGATTGATTATATTTTTTGCAACCAAAGATGGAGAAACTTATACAGTCAGCAAAAACAAGACTGGGAGCTGACTATGGCTCAGATCATGAACTCCTTATTGCAAAATTCAGACTTAAATTGAAGGAAGTAAGGAAAGCCACTAGACCATTCAGGTATGACCGAAATCAAATCCCTTTCGATGACACAGTAGAAATGACAAATAGATTCAAGGGATTATATCTGATAGACAGAATGCCTGAAGAACTATGGACGGATATTTGTGACATTGTATAGGAGGAAGTGATGAAGAACATCCCTAAGATAAAGAAATGCAAAGAGGCAAAATGTTGTCTCAGGAGGTCTTACAGATAGCTGAGTAGAGAAGAGAAGCGAAAGACAAAGGAGAAAAGGAAAGATATACCCATCTGAATGCAGAGTTCCAAAGAATAGCAAGGAGAGATAAGAAAGCCTTCCTCAGTGATCGATGCAAAGAAACAGAGGAAAATAATTGAATGGAAAAGACTAGAGCTCTCTTCAAGAAAATTAGAGATACCAAGGGAACATTTCATGCAAAGATGGGCACAAGAAAGGACAGAAATGGTATGGACCTAACAGAAGCAGAAAATATGAAGAAGAGGTGGCAAGAATACACAGAAGAACTATACAAAAAAGATCTTCATGACCCAGATAACCACGATGGTGTGATCACTCATCTCGAGCCATACACCTGGGATGCGAAATCAAGGGGCCCTTAGGAAGCATCACTATGAACAAAGCTAGTAGAGGTGTTGGAATTCCATTTGAGCTATTTCAAAGATGATGCTGTGAAAGTGCTGCACTCAATATGCCAGCAAACTTGCAAAACTCAGCACTGGCCACAGGACAGGAAAAGGTCAGTTTCCATTTCAACCCCAAAGAAAGGCAATGCCAAAGAATGTTCAAACTATTGCACAATTGCATTCATCTCACATGCTAGCAAAGTAATAGAAAACTATTTTGAAAACCACTGATGATCCAAAAATTAATCAACACACTTTTAAGAACATCTATAGATCAAAGAAAAATACTACATGGGAAATTAGAAAATACCTTAATGACTGAAAATTAAAATTGCATATCAAAATTTGTGGGGTACAGTGAATGCAGTGATTAGAGAGAAATTTATACCATCAATTGCTTATATTAGGGGGGGAAAGATCTATAATCAGTAATAGAAACCTCTCACTTCATGAAAACAGAAAAAAAGAGCAAATTGAAATCAAAGCAAATAAAAGCTGAAAAGTAATAAAGATAAGACTCGCAAACAATGAAATTAAAAACATAAAAACAGTAATAGAAAATAAATAAACACAAAAGTTGGTTATTTTAAAAAATCAATAAAGTTTATAGACCTTTAGATAAACTGGACAAAAAAGAAGTAACAGAAGGCAAAAACTACCAATATTTTTATCAAAAATGAGACATCACTGCATATCACACAGTTAAAGGAGTATTAAGAGAGTATTATGAATAGTAGAATGCCAATATTTTGATAACTTAGATGAAATAGAAAAATTCCTTGAAAGGCACAGATGAAATAGAAAAATTCCTTGAAAGGCACTAACTTTCAAAAGTCACTCAATAAGGAGAAGATAAACTGAATATTCCCATGTCTATATGAAATTTAACCTGGAGTTTAAGAATCTTTCCACAAGGAAAACAAACAAAAACTAGTAGTGAGGATGGCAGCCTGCAACCCTGGTACAGGTTGCTAGAGTCAGAGGGAGCAACACACACCTTATTCTCAAAACATTGTGGTTTTGGGTCTTGACCTCTCTTGTGGCTCCATTAAGGACCTACACAAAGGTTTCCCTTTGTTTAGTCTTACTCAGAGTATTCTCAGGGCTGGGGCTACTTTCTGGGCAGCTTTTGCTGAAAGCATTTAAAGGCAAAGGTGTTAGATACGGGAGCTTTGAGAAAGAGACAACACTTAGGACAAGAAATAGACTGAGAGCCATGAAAAGAAAGAGACTAGGAAAGGAGATACATGCGAGAACAGGGACTGTAAAGACCCCCATGTACACCAGAGAATCAAGAAGGTCATGAACACACACAAGGCAAGACACATGCTGAGAAAAAGCCCAAGAAGATCCAAAGCTTTCACATTTAGCCTGCCTGCAAAGTCTGTGCAAGCAAAACCTAAAGGCTAAGGCAAGGTTATAAACTGCTTGGCAAGGCATTGAAGGAGTGCCCCAACACAGAGCCAACCTACAAAGACTGGAAGAAGCCTTTCTCCTTCTTTTTTTCTTTTGTTGATTCCAGGCACTTAAGGTAATTCTATCAAAACACAACCAATGACTAGGTAACAGAACACAGATTTCAGTGGCCATACATGACAAAGAATACACACTTTAGAAAAAGTTTTTTAAAAGTCACTTAATAAGCAAGTGACAACAACTCATGACAAAGAACAACAAACCCTGAAGAGGGGGTAGAATTGTATTTCTATTGCCACATTATAAAATCAAAAGGTCTCATTAAAAAAACAAATCAGGCATGAAAGAAACAAGTCAGTGTGGCTCATTTAAAGAAACAAATTAATAAAAACTGTCCAGGAAACAGTCAAGGCATTGTTCTTACTAGACAAAGACTTTAAATCAACATCTTAATACGCTAAATTGAAGTTGATAAAAAGAAACCAGGAGAATGATTTCTCACCAAATAGAGACTATCAATTGGAGAAGGAAATGGCAACCCACTCCCGTGTTCTTGCCTGGAGAATCCCAGGGATGGGGGAGCCTGGTGGGCTGCCGTCTATGGGGTCGCACAGAGTCGGACACGACTGAAGCAACTTAGCAGTAGCAGCAGAGACTATCAATAAAAAGGTAGAACTAAAAAGAGAAATTCTGTTAGTCAGTTTGGGCTGCTATACAAAGTATCATAGACTGAGTGGCTTATAAACAACAGAAATTTATTTCTCAATGTTCTGGAGGTTAGAAGTCTGAAATCAGGGTGCCAGCATGATCACATTCTGGTGAGAAATCTCTTCCAGGTTTCAGACTGCCAGCTTCTCACTCTATCCTCAACATGGCAAAGAGTGAGCAAGCTGTCTGGCGTCTTCTAAAAAGGGCACTAATCCCATTCACAGGGCTCCACCCCCATGACATAATTACCTACTAGAAGCCCCTCTCTAATACCATCACATTGAGGATTCCATTAAAACATATGAATTTTGGAAGAATATAAACATTCAATTCATAGCAGAAATAGAAATTAAAATTTTGGAACTAAAAACTAATGAAAAATTCATTATAAGTTTGAACAGCATAGTTGAGCCAGCAGAAGAGAGAATTAGTGACTTTGAATACATCGTTCGAAATTCTCCAGTCTTAGGAACAGAAAGAGAAAAGATGGAAAAAAAGTACAGAAACCTAAAGGACCTGTGTGAGCATCAAGTATACACAAAACAGGAGCCCCAGAGTGAGAGAAAAGTGCAAAAAGAATATTTGAAAAAGTAACACCTGAAAACCTCCTAAACTTAACAAAAGATGTGAATCTACACATGCAAGAAGCTCAGTGACTGCAAGTGGGATAAACTTAAAGAGATCTATACAGAAACATAGAGTCAAACTGTTGAAAGCCAAAAACAAAGGGAGAATCTTGAAAACATCAAGAGAGAAGCAACTCCTTATATACAAGGAATCCATAAGTTTAACATCTCATTTCCATCGAAAACCATGAAGCCATGAGGCAGTGGAAGTAGATGAGATACTAAAAGCACTGAAAGGAAAAAAAAAAAAAATCAAAACAAGAATTCTCATTTAGCAATACTAGTCTCCAAAAGGGAAAGAGAAATTTCCAGGAGCTAGGAAATCATCATTCCATCTTAACAAGTATAAAGCTGAACAAACAAAAGACCAACAACTCTTCTTTGATCCATCAGACTAGTGAATTCACAAAGCAAATTGTCACCCAAAAAACTGGAGCAACAGAGAGGCAGATATAGACAATTAAAGCATCCTAGAGCAGAAACTCTCAAATAGAAACTTTCAAGGGAATCACTGTCAGGTTAGAACCTAAACTATAACTGACAAATTGTTGGAGGTTTGGTGTGAACCAGCCTGAGAGATAAAAATCAGTCAGAGAGTCACCACATTTTTGTTAAGTTTTACCTCCAAGAGCTTAACTTGGTTCTCACGGTGAATATTGGAGAAAAGTCCCCTCTAGCTCTAGCAGGTGGCAAGTAACCATTTTCAAATATGGTATAGCCTTCTTCTGGTTCTTAACAAGGCCCACCCTCAAGAGAAACTATTTTACCCTAGCCTAGACTAATGGGGTTTAGTTTTAGCCTAACTGACCTGAGGAAGGGAAATACCTGATTCCAATCCATTGTAGACTTCCATGTGGGAGAAGGGAAATACCCAGTTCTAGATCACTCTAGCCATCCTGTCTCACCTAATACAGCAGGAAGTAGGGAGGGAGTCAGAGGTTCACAGTTCACAGTACACACACAGGTTCACAAAAAGACTAAGACCTAATCACAGGACTATAGAAGGCTTCCCCTCCTCCCTACCTTACCACCACACCACTAAAGGCCTCTTTACCAGAGAATCGTTTATCCAATACGTCATGTCTGGCTTTCAACAACAAGAACACAAAGTTAGAAGACATAAGACAGAAAAGACATTGACATAATACAGAAAGACATAAGACAGTTTGAAGAGATAAAGTAAGCATCAGAACCAAACTCAGATATGGTGGGGATGTTGGAATTACCAGAATGGGAATTTAAATCAATTATTATTAACAAACTAAGGGCTCCAATGGATAAAGCAGATAGCATGCATGAACATATGGGCAATGTAAGAATCAAAAATAAATTTTAGAGATCAAAAACACTGTAACAATAGAAGAGTGACTTTGATGGGTTCATTAGTAGGATGGACATAGCTGAATAAAAATCTCTGACCTTGAGGATATGTCAGTATCACTTCCAAAGTGAAAAAACAAAGAAAAAAAAAAGACTTGGAAAAAATAAAACAGAACAGAATATCTCTAAACTGAAGAACTACTAAAAAAAGGTACATGTGAATAAAGGAGAATAAAGAGAAAAACAAACAGAATTATTTGAGACAATCATTGTTGAGTATTTCCCCAAATTAATGGCAGATACCAAACCACATATCCAGGAAGCTCAGAGAACACTAAGCAGGGTAAATGCCAAAGCAAACAAACAGAAACAACAAAAACCTACACACAGGCGTATCATATTCAAACTGGAGTAGATCAAGATAAAGAAAAAATCTCGAGAGAAGTCAGAAGGAAAAATGCCTTATATACAGAGGAGCAAAGATTAAAATTATACAACTTCACCAAAGAAACCACTGAAACAAGAAGAGAGGAGAGTTAAGTATTTAAAGTATTGAAAGAAAAAAAAAATCAACCAAGAATTTTGTGAAACTATCCTTCAAAAGTGAAGGAGAAATAAAACCTTTCTCAGACAAACCAAAATTGAGGGAATTTAAGAGTTCCCTGGTGGTCCAGTGATAAAGAATTGGCCTGCCAATGCAGGGGACAAAAGTGCAATCCTTGGTCTAGGATTTGAGATCCTACATGTTGTGAGGCAATTAAGCCCATGTGCCACCACCACTGAAGCCCTTGTGCACCCAGGGCCAGTGCTCCAGAAGAAGAAACGTCACCATAGTAAGAAGCCACATTGCAACAAAGAGCAGCCCCTGCTCTCTGCAATTAGAGAAAGCCCACATGAGCAACTAAGACGCAGCATAGGCAAAAAGAAATACACAATTTTTTTAAATTTAATACTCAATACTCAAAATTGAGAGAATTTGTCATCTATAGCACTGTCTTGTAAGAAATGTCAAAAGAAATTCTCCAGAGAGACGGAAAATGATATCTGTCAGAAAATCATACCTACATGAGGAAAGGAAGAGCACTGGAGAAGGAATAAATGAAAGTAGAATACAAACTTTTACTTTCTATTCTTAAGTGATCTAACAGATAATTTGTTTTAAATAAAAACAGCAACAGTGTATATGAATATATATGTCCATATATGTAATACATAACAATACATATCTTTATGCATGTTTATGTATATGTGTAATGAATGCTAACATCGATACGAGAGATGGGAGGGAGGAATCAGGATTATTTTGTTATTAGAAAGTACTTGTACTATGTATGAAGAAATATGCTATAGGAAAGTGAACTTGGATTACTTGTAAATGTATATTGCAAACTCTAAAGAGAAAACACAAAAAAAGTTTGGTTTATTTTTTAAAAAGGAATCACCTATATGCCAAAAAGGAAGAGAAAATAGAATCACATAAAATTCTCAATTAAAATAAAAAATGGCAGAAAAAGAATGGAAAACAAAAAATAGGAACAAAGAACAAGCGCAACAAATAGAAAATAGGAACAAATATTGTAGATGTTAATCTAACTATATCAAAAATCACTTTAAACATTAATGATCTAAATACACCAATTAAAAGATAGAAATAGTCAAAGTGGACCAAAAAGCAAGCTCTAACTACATGCTGTCTACAAGAAACCTGCCTTAAATCTAAAGTCATATAGACTTACTAGGGTATGGCCAATTAAAACGAGATACCATTCCACACCTATTTGAATAGCCAAACCTCAAAACACTACCAACATCCAATACTGACAAGGGTGTGGAGCAATAGAAATTCTCATTCACTGCTGGTGGGAACGCAAAATGAACAGCCACTTTGGAAGATAGTTTGGCATTTTCTTACAAAGCTAAACATGCCATTAACAAATAATCGAGAGATCATGATCCTTGGTATCACCCCAATGAATGGAAAATTTACACCAAAACCTACACAAGAATGTTTACAGCAGCTTTATTCATAATGGCGGAAACCTGGAAGCAATCAAAATGTCCTTTAGTAGGTGAATGAATAAACAAACTGTGGTATATAGGGACAATGGGATATTATTCAGTGATAAAAAGAAATGAGCTATCAAGCTTTGAAAAGACATGGGGGAAACAAATTCATATTACTAAGTGAAAAAAACCAGTCTGTAAAGGCTACATACTGTATGATTCCAACAATATGACATTTTGGAAAAGACAAAACAATAAAAGGATCAGTGGTTGCCTGGGGTAGGTGGGGAAGGGATGAATAGATATGGAGCACAGAGTATTTTTTTAGGGCAGTGAAAGTACTCTGCATGATACTATACTGGTGGATATATGTCACTGTATATTTGTACAAACCCACTGAATGTACAATACCAAGAGTGATCTCTAAGGTGAACTACAGGTTTTGAGTGATGATGTGTCGATGTATTTTCTCTGATTATTAACAAACATACCACTCTGCTGTGGGATGTTGATAACAGGGTAGCTGTGTGTGCCTACACGGGGACAGTGCAGGATGAAAATTTTCTGTACCTTCCAGTCAATTTTCTGTCAATCGAAAACAATTGTAAAAAATAAAATTTAATTTTAGAAACATAAAGGTAAAATTAAGACATACTCAGATAAAAAAAACTGAGGGGAGTTTGTCAATTGTATACCTATCCTACAAAAATGGTGAAAGGACTTCTTCAGGTTATAATGAAAGAACACTAGACAGCATACAAAGAAATAAAGAGCAATGATAAAGGTAGCCACACAGGTAAACGTAAAATGCAGTAGCATTATATATTTGGTTTGTCCTCTTCCTTTTCCATACAATGAATGCATAAAACAATGATTACAATGCTATGTTAATGGGCACTCAGTATATAAAGATGTAATTGTAACACTACCAACACAGAGGAAAGGGATGGAGCAGTAAAGGAACATACTTTGTATTGTTACCGAAACTAAGTTGGACTTAATTCTAACTTGATTGTTACAAAGTTAAGATGTTAAATATAATCTCCTGGGTAACCACTAAGGAAAAAAACTAAAAATTATACAGCAAAAGAAATGAGAAAATCAAACAACAAAATACAAAAAAATTCAATAAAACACAGAAATTATAGTAATGGAATGATTAAGGAACAAAAAATTATAAGGCTTATAATTATAAGCCTTTCTTAAATTATAAGAAAACAAATAGGAAAATGGCAGAAGTAAGTACTTCCTTATCAGTAGTTACTTTAAAATGTGAATGCATTAAACTCTCCAGTTAAAAAGAGATTGGCAAATTGATTATTAAAAAGTACATAACTGAACAAGAAGTTATAAAAATTATAAACATATACACACATAAAAACAGAGCTCACAGATTGACAGAATTGAAGGAAGAAATACAGAGTTCGACAACAATATTTGGAGATTTAATACCCACGTTCAATAATGGATAGAACAAATAGAAGACAAATAAGGAAACAGAGGACTTAAAAACGCTAACTACACCTGACAGACTTATGTGGAACATTCCATTCAACAGCAGCAGAATACATGGAACATTCTCTAGGTAGAGCATAAATTAAGTCACAAACCAAAGTCTCAACAAATTTATAAAGATTGAAATCATCCAAAGTATCTCCTCTGACCACAATGGAATGAAACTAGAAATCAATAACAGAAAGAACAGTGAAAAATTCACAGATACATATAAATTAAACTACATTCAAACAACTAACTGGTTAAAGATTAATCACATGTGAAATGAGAAAATATTTTGAAATGAATGAAAATGAAAACACAAAACACCCAAATCTACAGGATACAGTGAAAGCAGTGTTCATGGGGGAAATTTATACCTGTAAGCACTTATAGTAAAGAAGAAATCAAGTTAGTGAGGACCAAATAAAGTTGAAGAGCTATGTATGCTATATTCAACTCTAGGCTTATGCCCTGGAAAAATGCTTGAATATTTTATTTTGCAGATATGTACAAGAATGCTCAAAGGAGCAATATTTGAAATAACAAGGATTTAGAAATAATTAAAATGTCTACCGGCAAAAGAATAGATGATAAATTTTAGTATATGCATACACTAGGGAATTCTACAACTCTGTAAATGAATTATAGAGTGGAATTAATCATTATCACAATGATACAATTTAAATATTAAAACACAAAATAATACTATATACTGCTTTAATTTACTTTGTATGGTAAGTGTGGTTAAGTGTTAGTCGCTGAGTCATTCCCTTCTCCAGGGGATCTTCCTGACCCAGGGATCGAACTCAGTTCTCCTGCATTGCAGGCAGATCCTTTACCATCTCAGCCACATATATAATAAGGTACAAAGTAACAAATAAAATTTGTGTTAGTCACGCAGTCGTGTCCGACTCTTTGCAACCCCATGGACTGTAGCCCACAAGACTCCTCTGTCCATGGAATTCTCCAGGCAACAATACTGGAATGGGTAGCCATTACCTTCTCCAGGGGATCTTCCCAACCCAGGTGTTGAATCCATGTCTTCTGCACTGGCAGGCAGATTCTTTACTGTCTGAGCCACCAAGGAAGTCCAAAATTTGTAAACACTATTATAAATTCAAAATAATGATTAGGTCTGACTGAGAGTTTTAAAAATATGATCCAGGAGGATTAGTGAAAGGTTCTCTGATTGAATTATTTCATATTTTAAGCTTGACTGTGAGTATACTGTATACGTCCATTCAGTATGTAATTCTCTTTGTCTCTTTCTCTGTGTCTTTCTGTCTCTTTCTCAGTCTCTCTTCTTTTTGAAATCACTTCATGATTAAAAGGAAAAGGTATAAATATATATATATGAAATAGTTATCAAATCAATAACCTAACCTTATGCCTTAAACATTTTTTTTAAAAATGGAGCAAGCTGAATTCAAACCTTGTGGAAGGATGAAAATAATGAAGGTTAGAATTGATGTAAGTCAAATAGAAAATAGAAAAAACAATAGAAAGAATTAATAAAACCAAAACTTGGTTCTTTGAAAACATTGTAAAAACTGACAAACATTCAGCAAGACTGACCAAGAAAACTGCTACCTGAAAATACTATGTACTACCTGAAAACCCTACCTGAAAAGAGTATGCAAAGCCAGGCAGAAGAGGAGTGTACAGGTGGAAATAGGCAATATCATTGGGAGAGTTTCCTGGTTTTGCAGCTCTTTGCCTGAGGGCAAGTCTCAGTCAGTGCCAAATTGGGAAATCAACACCCCAGTACAAAACCTGCAGTCTTACTAACCTTAAGAGTCAGATGAGATAGTTTTGGGCAAACACAGCAGCTAGAGAGGGAGAGGTTAAATCCCAGTAAAGACCATATAAACTTTGTCTAAATCACCGCCTGCCCTCTGAATTACACATGCACAGACTCTAAGCAGCTCAACTAAGCTCATTAAAATATTCAGGGTTAAGCTATTGCCCACTACAGGAAAGACAACTTTGAGTTCAGCCAAGTTAACAGCTTGATAAAAGAGTAAAAGAAAATTAAGAACTTTTCAAAGGAACATACAGGATTTGTCTTTTCAATGTGTTTATAATGTCCACCATAAATTTCAAGTTTTTAGACATAAAAAGAAATAGGAAAAATGTGACCCAGCCCCAAGAAAAAAGGTAATCAATGGAGACAAGCCCCAAGATGACTTAGCTATAGAAATAAATAGAGTAGGATTTAAAGCAGCCAGTGCAATAATACTCAAGGATGTGAAGGAGAATATTCTCAGAGTGAATGGAGAGGATATCTCAGTAAAGAAATAAAATAGAAAGGGACCAAATTTTCTATTTTAGAGGTAAAATAATCTTTACTAGGTTACTATTTCCTGTTTATAAGTAAAAATACAATAGCTGGAAAAACAAAAATTTCCCTGAGAAGGCTTAAAAGCATATTAAACATGACAGATCAAAGAGTCCTTAAACTTAAAGATGGTAAGTATTGTAGAAATTATTGAAGCTGAAGAAGAAAAGAAAAAGACTGGGAAAAAATAAAACAGAACCTCAGGGACCTGTGTGTGCATGCTCAATCATGTCTGACTTTTTGGGACCCCATGGACTGTAGCTTACCAAGCTCTTCTGTCCATGGGATTTTCCAGGCAAGAATACTAGAGTGGGTTGCCATTTCCTACTCCAGAGGACCTTCCCAACCCAGGGATTGAACCCATATCTCTGGCATCTCCTGCATTGGCGGCAAATTCTTTACCACTAGCACCACTGTGGGACAATGTCAAACATTTTAACATTTATCTAATTAAGTTTTATAAGAAGAAAAGAAAGTTGAGTCTCAAAAAATGTGTTTGATAAACTTAAAATGGCTGATATTTTCCCATATTTAGTGAAAACATAAGCTTATGGATTCAAGAATGCCAACAAAACAGTAAAAACATGAAGAAAATGACACTCAAAAACATCAAAATCCAATAGTCCTCAAAAGATGAGCCATGGACCTCCAGGGATCTCTGAAATCCTTTTGTGGAGACTTACAAGTTCACAACTATTTTCAGAATAATAAGATAATATTCATCATTTTCACTGGTTGACATTTACACTAATGGGGCAAAAGCAATAGTAGATCAAAATGCTGGCACATTACCACGAATCAAACAGTAGTATCGTCTGAGCCACCAGGGGAAGCTCTATCAAACTACAGCTGTGGTCACTGTCTTCTACACCACAGGAAACTCAAAAAAATTTTTAAAGCCAGTTTTATTTAAGAATGTCATGAATTAATAAAAATATTTATCTTATTAAATCTTGCTGGGCATATACACCGAGGAAACCAGAATTGAAAGAGACGCATGTAACCCAATGTTCATCGCAGCACTGTTTACAATAGCCAGGACATGGAAGCAACCTAGATGTCCATCAGCAGACGAATGGATAAGGAAGCTGTGGTACATATACACAATGGAATATTACTCAGCCATTAAAAAAAATACATTTGAATCGGTTCTACTGAGATGGGTGAAACTGGAGCCCATTATACAGAGTGAAGTAAGCCAGAAAGAAAAACAACAATACAGTATACTAATGCATATATATGGAATTTGAAAGATGGCAACGATAACCCTATATGCGAGACAGAATAAGAGACACAGATGCATAGAACAATCTTATGGACTCTGAGGGAGAAGGTGAGGGTGGGACGTTCTGGGAGAATAGCATTGAAACATGTATATTATCATATGTGAAACAGAACACCATTCCATGTTCGATGTATGAGACAAGGGCTCAGGGCCGGGGCAATGGGAAGACCCAGAGGGATGGGATGGGGAGGGAGGTGGGTGGGGGGTCCAGGAAGGGGAACACATGTAAACCCATGGCTGATTCATGTCAATGTATGGCAAAAACTATTACAATATTGTAAAGTAATTAGCCCCCAACTAAAATAAATAAATTTATAAAAAAAAAAAAATCTTGACTTTTGAGCATGTATATATATATATATTTATTTATTTAATTAAAGACTTTATTTTTTAGAGCAATTTTAGGTTTACAGAAAAACTGAGCAGATCATACGGAGAGTTCCAACATAGTCTCTCTTTTTCCTACTCACAGTTTCCCCTATTATTAGGATCTTACATTCGTGTGGTACATTTGTTACAACTGAAGAGCCAATACCAGATATATTATTATTAACTGGAGTCTGTAGTTTACATTAGGGTTGTTTGTGTTGTAAACTGCTATGGGTTTTATATAATGACATATATCCACCATTATAGTCTCACAGAGAATACCTCCACTGCTTAAAAATCCACTGTGCTCCACCTATTCATTCTTTTCCTTTTCTCTTTCAGTCCCTGGAAATCACTGATATTTTCATCATCTCCAAAGTTTTGCCCTTTCCAGAATGTCATTTAGTTGGAATCATCCAGTATGTAGCCTTTTCAGATAGGCTTCTTTATCAATATGCATTTAATGTTTTTCCAGGTCTTTTCATGGATTTGATTGTTTCCTTTCATTGCTGAACAATATCTCATTGTATGGATGTAACACAATCCATATAGTCAAAGCTATGGTTTTTCCAGTAGTCATGTATGGATGTGAGAAAAGAAGGTTGAGCACCAAAGAATTGATGCCTTTGAATAGTGGTGCTGGAGAAGACTCTTGAGAGTCTGTTGGACTGCAAGGAGATCAAACCAGTCAATCCTAAAGGAAATTAACTGTGAATATTCATTGGGATTGATGCTGCAGCTGCAGCTCCAATACTTTGACCACCTGATGTGAACAGCCAGCTCTCTGGAAAAAACCCTGATGCTGGCAAAGATTGAGGACAGGAGGAGAAAGGGGCAACAGAGGATAGGATGGTTGAATGGCATCACTGACTTAGTGGACATGAGTTAGTGCAAACTCTGGGAGATAGTGAAAACAGGGAAGCATGGCATGCTGCAGTCCCTGGGGTCGTAAAGAGTCGGATGTGACCTGGCGACAGAACAACACAATTTGTTTATCCATTCACTTAGTGAAGGACATCTTGGTTGCATCCAAGTTTTGGCAACTATGAATAAGGTACAATAAACATTCGTGTGTAGGTTTTCACATGGAAATAAGTTCAATGTATTTGTGTAAATATCAAGGGGTGTGATTACTGGACTGAATGTAATACTATGTTGAAATGTGTGAGAAAATGCCACACTGTCTTCCAAAGTGGCTTTAACATTTTTCATTACTCCAGCAAGGAATGAGAGTTCCTGTTGCTTCATAGCCTTACCAACACTTGATGTTGTTAGTATTTTGGAATTTAGTCATTATAATAGGTGTGTGGTGATATCTCATTGTTTTTCTGTATTTTCCCAATGACAGATGATGTTTAATGTATTTTTTATATAACTTACTTACCATCTGTACGTCTTCAGTGAGGTATTTCTATTCAGGTCTTACACTCACTTTTTAATTGAGATGTTTAGTATACATCTTTGTAATACCCTGTGTGATGAAATCAGAAGTAAATATAAAGTATTTCTGCTGCATACTTAAGTATGATGGTTTTCTTGAGAAAAAAACACTTGAGTGATTGTTTGAGTTGTAAGCTGAATAAGCCAATGTTTTCACAGAGCACCATTTTTACTTGTAATAATGACTGATAAACTACTGTTATTCAGAATTGGGTAATGGCAGACATTTTCTTGGATTTTGGAACCCATGTATCTTCCAGCATCATTAACTTGATAGCTTTTCAATACTTACAACCTTTTCTGATGAGATTGATAATGCTATTAATAAGGGTCATTTTAAAATATTGTATAATCAAATGTGTCACTATTTTAAAGATCTACATTAATTGGTAAACCAATATTCTGCATCAAAAGCCACTGCTAAGAAAATGAATAGGCAAGATACATACACAGGAGAAAAAAATTTGCAAATCATACATCTGACAAAAGACTGTTATCCAAAATAAGAAAATCCTACAACTGAGTATTTATTTTAATTGGAGAATAATTGCTTTACAATGTTGTGTTGGTTTCTGCCATACAATAACATGAATAAGCCATAGTATATACAAATGTTCTTTTCCTCTTAACCTCCCTCCCACTCCCACCCCATGCTTCCCTTCTAGGTTGTCACAGAGTACAAGGTTGAGCTCCCTGTGTTATACAGCAACTACCCACTAGCTATCTACTTTACTTACGGCAATGTATATGTTTCAATGATGCTCTCTCAATTTGTCCCACCTTCTCCTTCCCCTGCTATGTCCACAAGTCTATTATCTATGTCTCTATTTCTACCCTGCAAATAGGTACTGGTACCATTTTTCTAGATTTCATATATATGCACTAACATACAACATTTGTTTTTCTCTCTTACTTCACTCGTATAACAGGTTCTAGGTTCATCCACCTCACTAGAACAGACTCAAATTTGTTTCTTTTATGGCTGAGTAATAGTCCGTTGTGTATATGTACCACAACTTCTTTATCCATTCATCTGTTGACGGGCATCTAGGTTGCTTCCATGTCCGAGCTACTATAAATAGTGCTGCAGTGAACACTGGGGTACATATACAACTCAATGTTAAAAGGGCAAACAATCCAATTAAAAATGAGCAAAAGATGGAGAAGGAAATGGCAACCTACTCCAGTATTCTTGCCTGGGAAATCCCATGGACAGATGAGTCTAGCGGGCTACAGTCCCTGGGGTTGCAAACAGTCAGACATGACTTAGTGACTAAACAACAACAACAAAGATACCTATTTATACTTCCATAAATTTCTAAGGCCTATGTATATATATGTGTCCACAATCCCTTTTTTTTTCAATTTTACAATTTAAAAAATCTGAGGGAAAATATGTTTTCTTATAATCCATTTCATTACTAAACCTGAGATAACCTAAATTCATTTGCTGGTGAAATAAAGACTGTTTACCGCCCCCCCAAAAAATAAGAAAAAGATTTAAACTGAGATATCACAAAGGAAGATATAGGAATGGCATAAATACATGAATAAGTGCTCAAAATCATTAGTCAATGAAATACTGCTATAAATGCTTAAGAGTGGCTAAAATAAAAAGACTGTTAACACCAAGTATCAGTGAATATGAGTTATAACTGAAATAGTTACATACTGCTACTAAACTAAGCTGAGGTGAAAAACATACTAGTGGTGACCTTTTGAGAGATGGGTATAGGGAACTGTCTGGGAAGAAGCATAAGTAAACTCTCTGGGGAGATGGCAACATTTTATATTTTGGTAGGAGTTTAGGTTATCCAAGTACATGCGTTTGTCAAAATTCATTGAGTGGTACACTTAAGATTATGCATTCCCTATATGCAAAAAAACATCATAATAAGTACTGAACTCTAAGTAATAATATATATGCTTAAATACTAGATGAAGTATAATGATGTTTACATCTTTGAAATGCATCAAAAATAGATGGATTGATGGATGGAGGAGTCAATAAATAAATGGTTGGATAAATATGCAAAAAAGTAAATTCATTGATAATTGTAGAATTTAGTTGATGAGTATATATAATTCACTGTGCAGATGTTTCAGTTTTTCAGTATATTTAACAATTTTCCTAATAAAATGTTGGAATAAAACTATGCATAAAAAAGCCTGATAGAAAACATATTGAATTCAGATGTTGAAATTTTAGAAGACTTTCCAAGTTATTTAAAATGCTGCATATTAATCTTAAACAAAAAGCACACTTTATGTTTTTTAAAACTTCCTGCATTTCAATGAGGCAGAATTAAATAGGTACTTTTTTTCACCTTATACTAATCAGTGGAATACAGCTTTCTAGTTAAAAAATTAATCCATTTTAAATGTTAAAGACATGAGAAGATGAACTTTGTTGTCACATGGTCAAATCATTTTAAAAAGGATAAATTACTTGAAGCACATTTTCTTTGAGCAATCATAGGGCATTATATGAATTTCAGGGCTCAGAGTTTAGATGTCCTCAAGAGCTTCATATTCTAATTATAGCATGCTGCTGCTGCTGCTGCTAAGTTGCTTCAGTAGTGTCCACCTCTGTGCGACCCCATAGACGGCAGCCCACCAGGCTCCTCCGCCCCTGGGATTCTCCAGGCAAGAACACTGGAGTGGGTTGCCATTTCCTTCTCCAACGCATGAAAGCGAAAAGTGAAAGTGAAGTCACTCAGTTGTGTCCGACTCTTAGCGACCCCATGGACTGCAGCCTACCAGGCTCCTCTGTCCATGGGATTTTCCAGGCAAGAGTACTGGAATTATAGCATAGGTACTATTAAGTGGTTGTCACTTTATTTAGAAAATGTAACTTATTAGAGATATATTTAAAATGGCTATTAAAATGCCGGACTCACTTTACAATATATTATGAAATAAAATGATGGATATAAAGACACTTTGAAAAAATAAAGTTATACAATTCTGCTGAGATGTTATTAAAACAATTTCCTCTCTTGCTCCATGTTGAACACTGGCCTTTAGAAAAGCATAAATATTACTTTTATGCATTAGTCAAAGAATTAATTAAATCCTGCAGTCCTTCTGCTTATAAAAAATGATTGCTACTATTCACTAAATTACTCTAGTTTTGTCTGTTCAAGAAAAAGAAGCCCTTAGGCTATCGCTATCTTGCCTCACTTGATTGCTTCCAGAGAGTCAAGTAGTGAGAGTGTTGAAAATTGCGCTTTCTTCATTAATTAGGAATAATTGATGGTTAATCAGAATGTGTAATTTCCTTTGTCTTTGGAAAAAGGCAACTAGATGTGCTTTGAAGTAACAGCTCCATTTCAGGAAGAAGTCCACTAAGCTAGGACAAGAAATGTCAAACTTGTGCTGTAGCATTCCTTTTATCCATCCAGACAAAGCTAGTTAAATTTTCTGAAATGAAATTACCCCATCTTTCTCTGTTACTGACTAACTCTCTAATCCCTCATATCTATATATCTCTTAACCTGAATCTTAAAAACAGGAAAAATATAAAGACCCCTATTAATGTAAAAATCAAAAAATTTCCTAACCAGTTTTCTTTGAATCTATTACTTGCTTGTTCTCTGAGCTATCAGCTCTTCTTTTCTACACCTTAAAGTTGTTGCAAATCTGTCTAGCTTGAATTCAGATTTCATTTATCCCTTGCCTTTGCTTTTTACATTAAAACAAATACAAAATTTCCTGAGAGGTGTTTTATTTTGAAAAAACAGAAACCTCTGGTTCGAAACTTTTGCCTTAAATCAGTTTCTTTTTTAAAAGAAGGCTTATTTTTGTGGAAATCGACAACATAGTACAGTTTAAAACCACAAGGAACTTCTTTTCTTGAGTCACCTTTTCTTACCAAATAGCAGTTCTTACCAAGTGATTTCCTTTCAGGGCACATTTTACTCACTGATTACAAGCTCCTAAAAACAAGTGGTGTGTTCATGTGAGCGTGTGTGTGTAAAATCCAAAATCAGAAACTGACCTACAATTGAATCAGTTCTTACCTGGCCAGACACCCAACATAGTCATAAGCAGGAACTATCATTAGTGATATTGTATGTTCTTTAAAAGAAATATGATATGTAACTGAGATGTTTTATTGTTTTCATTAGTCTAACTAGAAAAATGGAATATTTTTCACACATGCAAATAATATTGTTTATTCTAGAAGTCTTTTGAAGTATTTGAATTAATCTGTTCACATGCTGTTCCTTATAGCAAATGAAATAATTGTTCTGGATTCTTTACCCCCTCCCTTTGCCTCTTTCGTGAAAGTCTAATGAGAATTAATTCCCCAAACCACTGACGTTGGGTATAGTCACGTATGTGACTTGCTTTGGCCAACCGAATAACAAACAGCAAATATGAGCACAGACCTTAAATGAGTGGTTTGACTTGGCCTCTTGTGCTTGGTGATCCAACAGGAAAAGAATGTATTGATACCTTGTGTAGCTAACAGGATTTTGAGAACATATGGAACACAGTTGACCTCGGCCTGTCTAGGTGACCTGCAAAAACAAGGCAGTGCTAGCTTATCTATGAACCATGATCAAGGAAAATTAATTCTTGTTTGTCATGAGCCACTGAGTTGTGAAGCTGTTACTCAGATTTAGTATAACAATAGCTGATAACAATACGCCATATTTTGATGTGCTCAGTGGCATACACCTATTTGAAAACTGACCGACAGAATCAATCCTCACCTTAACTGTTAGTCCCACAATCTGCAATGACCAGGAGTTTTGGAGACTCAAATAATCCAGTACATTCCAACAACTACTGTTTCTTGCTACTACCAATGGGGATCCCAGACAAGCTGGAAACATTAGATAAATTTCCATAATAAAATTGGAGAAGAGAAACAGAATAGTCAGCCAAAATGTGCAAAAATCCTAGCTTCTGTAAGAATCCAACAGAAATAACAAGAGCAGAAAGAAGGTTTATATCTAACCAAGACTGCAATCTGCCTTCCACTCCACTGGCCAAAGAATCAGCAACGTAGTCCAAACTGACTTTTCCTCTGGGTTTCAGAGGACCTGGAGTGTTTTACTCTGCCAGCATCTCCTCCCTTTTCCTGTTCCATTTGTAACTAGCCACATTAGTATGTTTTTCACCCAGAGCACAATGCAGTAAGCAGGGAATCTTGGAGAGAGGAGAGGGGGTTTATCTGTGGTCTCTCTCTGGTTTTGTTAGAGGAGCAGCACAGGAAGGAATAAAGGGTAGGGTATATACCTGAGATGTTTATTTTCCGAGACACACTTTTACATGTACATTCTTGACACTTTCCCCAAAAGATCATAATAATAGTTATACATTTCTGCTAGTTGCAATTAGTGATGCAATTCTTGGCAACAGTCCAGATGAAAATTAATTTATATAGTACTTTTTGGTTTAAAAATAAAGCATTTTGTTATTATCTTGATTAACTATAAAATTTTACTCTCATCTTTCTATCATAATTTCAGTGTGTTTCTTTGTATACATGACTTTTATTATATACACTGCAAGAATTTTTTTATATGGCTACAAACTAGTGTTGTTATTGTTCTTGTTCAGTCACTCAGTCATGCCCAACTCTTTGCAACCCCATCGACTGCAGCATGCCAGGCTTCCCTGTCCTTTACCATCTCCTGGAGCTTGCTCAAACATGTCCATTGAGTTGGTGATTCCATCCAACCATCTCATCCTCTGTTGTCCCCTTCTCCTGCCTTCAATCTTTACCAGCACCAGGGTCTTTTCTAATGAGTCTGCTTTTCGCATCAGGTGGCCAAAGTATTGGAGCTTCAGAATCAGACCTATCAATGAATATTCAGGATTGATTTCCTTTAGGATTGACTGGTGTGATCTCCTTGCAGTCCAAGAGACTCTCAAGAGTCTTCTCCAACACCACAGTTCAAAAGCACCAATTCTTCGGCACTCAGCCTTCTTTATGGTCCAATTCTCACATCCATACATGACTCCTGGAAACAGAAATAGCTTTGACTAGACGGACCTTTGTTAGCAAAGTAATGGCTCTGCTTTTTAATACTCTGTCTAGGTTGGTCATAGCTTTTCTTTCAAGGCACAAGCATCTTTTAATTTCATGGCTGCAGTCACCATCTGCAGTGATTTTGGAGCCTAAGAAAATAAACTCTCTCACTGTTTCCATTGTTTTCCCATCTATTTTCCATGAAGTGATGGGACCAGATGCCATGATCTTCATTTTTTGAATGTTGAGTTTTAAGCCAGGTTTTTCACTCTCCTCTTTCACTTTCATCAAGAGGCTCTTTAGTTCCTCTTCACTTTCTGCCGTAAGGGTGGTGTCATCTGCATATGAGGTTATTGATGTTTCTCCCGGAAATCTTTATTCCAGCTTGTGCTTCATCCAGCCCGGCATTTTGCATGATGTACTTTGCATATAAGTCAAATAAGCAAGGTGACAATATACAGTCTTCATGTACTCCTTTCCCAATTCTGAACCAGTCCATTGTTCCATGTTTGGTTCTACCTGTTGCTTCTTGACTGGCATACAGGTTTCTCAGGAGGCAGGTGAGGTGGTCTGATATTCTCATCTGTTGAAAAATTTTCCACAGTTTGTTGTGATCCACACAGTCAAAGGCTTTAGCACAGTCAATGAAGTAGAGGTAGATGTTTTGAGTCACACCATGTTTCTATTTCACCCGAATGACTTACCTGAGATTTTTCCTCTAGGACCATCTGGATTACACACAGTGTTGTTTTTTTCATAATCGTTATATGAAATGGCTGCCTAATCTCCCACTCAGTGGATGTGCCCTAATCAGATTAACCATTTCCTATTGTTGGATTTTTATGCTATGAACAATTTTTCAGCATTACAAATAATTTTTTAACAAATTACAGATTTTTATCACATATTTTTACATCTTTTGATTATTTCCTTAGCATAATTTTCCAGAAGATCCTACTGGGACAAAGGATATGATATTTTTAAATCAATTGATTTCTAGAAGACTTTTATGATACCAAAGGTAATTAATGAGAGTACTAGTTTTACTCTTTCCTAACAAATGTTAAATATTATTATGAGTGTTGCTTTCTTTGTTTTGTAGCTAAACAAATAGAAGTAAAAAGGTACTTCATTATCATTTTAATTGTTCATTTAAAAGTGGAACATTTTCCCAAGTTGATTAATTAGATCAGTTCCTCTTCTCAATATCTAGTTACTTTACCACAAAAGAACAGAAGTAGCTTTCACATAGTGCCAATCAACAGGAGAAATATACTGATTGCTTCTTTTTTATGTGAATGCTTTACGTGGGTTATTCTATGAATTTGCACATAAGACTGTTCTCACATTATGAATCTGTAAATTGGGAGCATCCTTATTTTAAGAAAACTGTGGCAGTCTTTGTGAAAAATAATAGCTAGAACATTTTTACCAGATCTACCTTGATCCAAAAGCTTTGAGTTTTTAGAGGAATCTAATCAACTTAGCAAATCAGCCAAAAACAACAGTGCATGACAGATCAAATTCCATCTGAACAAATATCACACAGACTGGGCAATTTCAGAGGGCAGAAGTAGGACCAGTGAGGGGAAGCTGAAGGGAGACAAGACTTTTGCTGATGATAGGAAGGCTTTTCTAACAATTAGCCCAAGTTCAAAGTGGTTATGAGCTGTCCTCTGAGGAGCAAGTTTCTATCACTCTCCTCCAGCAAGGATGTCAGGAATCAGTTTGGGGTACTGTATAGTATAGGGAAGGCCTGTTGGGGAGTAGCATGCACAGCTTCTAAAGTTCCATGTGACTCTATTTTCCGTAGAGCAGCCCTTGAACCTGGACCTCTTGGTCCCAGGAATAGGGACTGATTTGTACAAGAGAAGGAAAGAGGAAGAACCTGTCTTGCTCTTCTTGTGGCTGGGGCTGACCCCAGCCAGAATTTTGAAATAGTCAGACTTGATCATTGGCATCTTCCCACTTCCTTTTTTGTACTTTTGCTTACAATCTCATCCAGATCTCAGCCTCCAAGCAGGACCACTCCTACTGCATCTCTCCTTCATCTCCAACCACTTCAGATGTCCCATTCTTTTAATATAGCTAACCTCAGCTAAGTGTTGAAAGGAAAGTAATTTGTTAAAATCATTTCACTCTAAAATGTGAATGACTGATAGCCCCATGGCCTTCCTAGGCAGATATGAGTTTTCAAAACAACATGTTTCTAAAACCAGTGATATCTTTAACTGAAAACACATGGTAAATCAAATGTCAAATAATAACCTTTCTAGAATTCAAACTTAAGCACCGTGACTTATTGTCTGGTCAATAATTAAGAAATTATTAAGTCACTCTGTACTTCAATATTCTTATCTGTAAATGAGAAGATATATTATTAAACCACAAAATGTACATAACCTGCCTGCCATAATGTTTGACATATATTTTTGTGAATGTTATTTCTTCTTCTCCCCTCTGCAGTATCCCAGGCAGAAGTAATCACAGATTTCCTGCTCTTCCCTCTGTCTGTTAATTCAATGCCCATAACACTTATTCCCGGAGAAGGCAATGGCACCCCACTCCAGTTCTCTTGCCTGGAAAATCCCATGGATGGAGGAGTCTGGTAGGCTACAGTCCATGGGGTCGCTAAGAGTCGGATGACTGAGTGACATCACTTTCACTTTTCCCTTTCATGCACTGGAGAAGGAAACAGCAACCCACTCCAGTATTCTTGCCTGGAGAATCCCAGGGACGGCGGAGCCTGGTGAGCTGCCATCTATAGGGTCGCACAGAGTCGGACACGACTGAAGTGACTTAGCAGCAACACTTATTCCTTGGGCTGGAAAGTAAGTATCCAAATCAGAGACTAGGCAGTTGAGATCCCAATGTAAAAGGAGAACTTTCTCAAGTTCACTGCTTCTATCATTTTCTATTGCATTATTTTCTACCATTACACTTTTTATATTTTTCCATTCTCTTTCATGTTCATTTTCCTATTTTTGTTTGATTGATTGCTAGACTGAGAGGTTAAATTTTGATTTGAAAGTTTGCTTATTTTCAACATCTCTTGTTTTCTATATATGTAAGGCTACACATTTCATTCTGGGTAGCAATTTGACGATTAATATAAACCACAGACTTTACAAAGTAATGCTTCTGTGTCCATTCATCTTTACATGTTTTGTAATTTCCATTTTCTCTTTAACTTAAGAGTTATTTAGTAATGCGTTTTAATTTTTTTTAAGGTATGGCTTTGGTGGATATTATTGCTTGATTCCTGAAGAGTCTTACTGTCTCTGTATTCATATGATAACAAATGTAGTACTTTAGGCATTAGAAGGCAGCAGCCATCTGAGGCTCTCTCTCTCCTCTCTATCTTCTCTCTACATTTAGATCTATTTAGATCTCTATAATGGAGAAGGCAATGGCACCCCACTCCAGTACTCTTGCCTGGAAAATCCCATGGATGGAGGAGCCTGGTAGGCTGCAGTCCATGGGGTCGCTAAGAGTTGGACACGACTGAGCGACTTCACTTTCACTTTTCACCTTCATGCGTTGGAGAAGGAAATGGCAACCCACTCCAGTGTTCTTGCCTGGAGAATCCCAGGGACGGGGGAGCCTGGTGGGCTGCCGTCTATGGAGTCGCACAGAGTCGGACACGACTGAAGCGACTTAGCAGCAGCAGCAGCAGCAGATCTCTATAAATGAAACCAACTCTCAAAAGTTAATATTAAGTACAGGTGAGCTATAAATGAAAGGATGCCTGATTAAACATATTTTAAAAGTGAATAACACAGTATAGTGCTTTCAGTAAACAACAGCAATGGGTGTCCATTGAAATGATATCCTGTAACACTAAACTACGTTCTGTTAATGAGATGAAAAATGATGTATCTGTGTATCTGTGATTAAAACAAAAGTATGCTAAACCAGAAAAATAAAACTCTTTTTTCTGTGTGTAATGCAACATCATCACAGATGAAAAACATTTATCTTTATACAGCTAAAATTTGGCAATGTCTTATTAGAGGTTTAAACCAGGGAAGTATAATTATGTAACTGTTATTTTTACAGCCACATTTGGGAGTTCTCTGCTGATTATAAGATTACCTTATCAAAATGAGATAGGAGAGCTGACATCCTCCCAAACAGGGTGACTTGTTTACTTATTTTAAAATGTATCTTTTTCCCACTGTTACTGGAGAGCAAGTTAGCAGCTGTATTAATGTTAAAATTAATTATGCACCTTCACATTTGACCATAATGCACCTTCATATTTGACCATAATGCACCTTCACATTTCGGTCCTTTAGGGTGACCAAATGCTGCGGTTAGCCCCAGAACGGGGGTTTCCCAAGACACGGAACTTTCAGTGCTAAAATGGGGACAGTCCCAGATAAACCAAGACAATTCTACATATTTCCCACCCCAAAGTCACGGCATTATCCAGCACTGATCTTACAAGCAGGCAGATTAAGCTAACTGTCATTGACTTTGTACAATTTAAGGGCTACCAGGAAGGCCTTTCTGTCTCTCAAATTACTGGCAGACTCTAATACCACTATCCGCTTGACTAACCTGCAATTTTCACAGTTAGAGTCATTCCTTATGTTATTTTTCTTTTCAACTAGAATTAGACATTAAAGGCCCTGGCATTATTTTTAGAAGGCCTTTGTTACAAAGCCCAAACCTGGACAGGAAGATGCCTTTAGGAATTTCTTCTTATCTCAAAACCCAAAGATCCCTTTGAAAAAACATAAAAAACCAGTCTGGTGAGGGTGACACAAAATTATTGGGTTGGCCAAAAGTTCCAGAACACGGAAAAACTCAAACAAACTTTTTGGCCAACCCAGTATTTAGACATTTCCCTCTGTACTGCAGCTGCCTCCTTCCGGTTGTCAGTATCTTCATTCTATCTCTCGTGTCTTCTATAACAAACCTTCTCCCAGAACTGAGAGTCACAGTGGACTTACACTAAATTATAGGGTTTAGAATGAGGTTTACACCATCATAAAGTTTAAAGAGTTACCTCGTCCAAGGACATATGCATTTTAAGTGGGACTAAAGCTTCTATTGTCTTAAGTCAAAGAAAACAGAAACAAAGGGAGAAATTTCAGGCATGGGTACAGGTAGCAGAAAATTTGCAGTGGCCCATATTCACTCAGGAAACTACCTCCTCCACCCCTCAGTCATGCAGAGGGTACTGTGGAGCTTCTGCATGTAGGAAGGATTCATTAGGGAGGTGAGAGAATCCATTCATTCTTTCTACAAGCATTTGTTGAGCATTTACTATTAATATATGGAGGGCATATTCGGCTACTGAGATCAATGAGATATCCTTTATACCCAACAGTACCCTCTACAAGTATTGTATGAGAACGAGGACCTACACAAGTATCATACAGATGCATGTCAAAGGTGCCAAGGAAGCAGAAAGGGGGAATCCTGGGTGAAAGTAGCTGAGGGGAAGTCAGGGGCCACAGAACAGGTACAGCAAACACACAATCTAGGCCCACAACACCTGTGTTCCTATAATAGGCTGAGCAAGAAAGCCACATCCAAACATCAAATCTCCCTCTACTTTACCTAATCTCCCTCTGAAACCAAGTTTCAAACTCAAACTATCCTCTTTGACTATTAAAAAAAACCCTAAACATAGAAGTTGGAAGAAAAATAGATATATAAATGATATAAAATATATAAAATTAAATTTAATAGTGTAAATATCTTATGCAGTTTTATGAGAACTGCAAGCTGAAAAACCATTTTTCTGGGGGAGTTATGATTCAAAAATCCAATTAAAAAGGAAGATTTCAACTTTTGTGAGTAATGAGCTTGACTTTTTTTTTTTTTAAGTCATTTGGCTTTTATCTCTTTGTTTCACTTTCCAGAAATAAATACTTGTCTCTAGACCACTATTTCCACTTTTCAAATTACATTATACACTAACTGAATCATCTTTCATGTTTTGTCTCATAATTAAAGATTCCAACCCACATTTCCTTGCCCTGACTTTTAAATATCAGGGATTTAGCTAAGTTAACCAAGGGAGTCTAAATTTGTTCCTACTTATTTCAACAGCACAACTTGATACTTTCTTCAGGAAGCCGTATATATTTTCAAGGAGATTATAGAGATTATTATATGTTGCATTACCCACCTCCCTGTGATCAGTGGGCAAAACCAAGGTTTGTCAAAGTTCAGCAGTGAAAAGGAATTCTTAGGTAGTAAACAAGAATCACTCAAGGCATTTCCCCAGAAGTCCAGTGGCTAAGACTCCCCACTCCCAATGAATGGGGCCTGAGTTTGATCCCCGGTCAGTGAACTAGATCCCACCTTCAACAACTAAAAAAAGGATCTCACGTGTCACAACTAAAGATCCGCATGCTGCAATGAAGATCAAAGATCATATTGTACACAGCATCTAAGACCCGGCACAGCCAAATTAATTAATTATTTTTTAAAAAAAGAATCAGTCAAGGGAGTTATGGACCCTTCCTTATATCTCTTGGTCAGACACTCTCTTGATGTGTTTATCCAGAAGACAACCCTAGGGACAAGGAGGAGGACTGAATCTTGAAGAAGAATCACTCATTAGATAGAGGCTGTAGGTGACCTCTAAGGGCATTTCTAAGCCTAAAATTCTGTAAAATTACTCGTTGGGGTGTCTGAGAGTCTTGTCTTGACAGGCCTTCCCCTGTGCCAGGGAATCATGGATTCTGAGTCAGATGCCTTCTTTTACCAGCTTTCTTGCAAGGAAAGAACTCACTGACCCAGCTCTTAAACCTAGGCTCCCTGCCTCTGCTGCCACCCCAAACCAGAAGTCAAACAGAAAATGGACAAACACTGAGCGAGCATGTTTTGTATACAAACTGCTAAACTAGATCTCGGAGGGATTTTTCAATAGTTGTCAACAAGACATGTGAACAATGAAAAATCTTCAACAACATGAAAGTTTAAAAAAAAAAAAAAACAATGAAAAGAGGTCACCAAGAAGTCTTGTACAGTGATATGGAGGTGAATAGATAGTTTTATATTCTTGCACTGTTTACTAGCTATGTGATCCTGAGCAACTTATTCAATATCACTAATCCTTCAACCACATCAGTAAAATGGGGGCATTAAGAGTACTTTCATTATAAAACTGCTGTGAGATCAAGTGAGGTGACTACATAAAATGACTAACAGAGTCTGTGCAGAGGAGGGATTTGAGCTTAAGTCTTCTATTTGCTCTTTTGTACACTCTGCTTCTCTTCACCCTCCCTGTGCTCTAGGAGGCTGGCCCATATGCTTTCTGCCTGGATTTGGTCACCTGAGAGCCCTGGCAGGAGAACAGAGGGAGGAAGGAAGAAGGTGAAGGTAAAATGTATATTTCTCTAGCTTCCTACCTGCAGGGTTGCCATGGGGTGGTCGGGGGTCCCTTGACAAGAGGCCACAAAGCCTATGAAGTGGTCTTGTCTGCAAAGCCATCAGGCCTAGATGAGGTTACCTGCCTGTCTGGCATCACTGCATTCACTCTCATGGTTTCCTACATTCTTCCCACCGGACTGTCAATAGTTCCTTTGTTAAACTCTCATTACACTGCTTAACTGGTGTGCATCACGTGATAAAGTAGCCAGTGAAGCACAGTAGCAACCCCAGCAGCAGTAAGCATAGTTGTGATTGTTTGGAGTATGAAGCTAAGAACCAAATGAATTTTATAGACACTGCAAAATACACACTGTAATGTAAACAGATTCCCTCACCTGAAGAAGGTAGTTGGAATATCTGAGAAACAAACCATTTCCTGATTCTCAGACTTTTTTATAACATACCTGAGAAGTAGCTTCTCCTTTGAAAAATCTCTTGTTACTAGGGTTGCCTGATTTAGAAAACAGTAACAACAAAAACAAAGAATAACTTTTTGCTGTGTCACAAACACAGATGTTGCTCATCGGAAATATATTCATTGTTTAGCTGAAGTTCAAATGTAAGTGCCCTGTGTTTTATTTTCACTGTTTCTTAAATATGTATTTAAGAACACATTTGCCTTTACAACTGAGTGGGAAAGTCAGGCTTCATGATTAACCAGTATTTTCCCATGTAAAAATATGCTATCAACCTGAGTATACAAATGATGAGCCGAGAGAGGTAAACTCTGAATCACATGCTGTTATAGACACAACAATTGTGTTTGCTTTTCCCTCCAGCAACTTCCAAGAACAACTGCCTTATACACCCCACTCCACCCCCACCCAAGGTGACTATGAAACAACAGCCAGTTGGACCAGGACATGGACCACTGAATGAATGAATCTGTAAGAAGCAGAAGTTGGGGTAGAGGAAATATGCATGCATGCTCAGGTGCTCAGTCATGTCCAACTCTTTGTGAACCCATGGACTATAGCCCGCCAGGCTCTTCTGTCCATGAGATTACCCTGGCAAGAATACTGGAGTGGGTTGCTGTTTCCTCCTCCAGAGATCTTCCTGACCCAAGGATAGAACCTGCATCTCTTGTGCCTCCTGCATTGGTAGGTGGATTCTTTACCACTGAACCACTTGGGAAGCCCAGAGGAAATAAAGTCATCAAAAAGTGAAAGAATATAAGTGCATAACAGAAAGAAGCAGACATAAAAAGTAGCTAAGATCCACTGATGATGGAATGCGAGAAGAAAGCTCCATTCACTAAAGAGAGAGGTCTCCAGAGCCTTTCAGGACACAGAACCAACCCAAGGCTCTTGTCTTCCTAAGGCTCAAGGTGTCCTGTTTTCTCCTGAATGGTGAAGGTTGCAACCTCTCTTGTATCCTTAGAATGCCCTCCTTCTTACCTGTGATAAATTCAAGTGAGTCTCCTTGCAAACAAAAGCCCAGTCACCCTGTACCTGCACCACAAGCTGCTGGGCCCCAACCAGGTGAGGCAGTCTCCAACCCTGAAGAAATTCCCATGCAGCCTCAAACTTGTGGAGGTTCAGAACCCGGCTATCAGGAAGAGGGGAGAGTGGCCTGCAGCCATAAAAAAGAATAAAATTCAATATATGCTACATCATGGATTGACTTTGAAAACATTACGCTAAGAGAAATGTCACACACAAAAGATCACACAGTGTGTGATTCCACTGATGTGAAACTTTCCAGAATAATAAATACAGAGAGATAGAAGACTAATAAGGGTTGGTGAGAATGAGGAATAATTCTTGAATTGGTAGAGAATTTCTCTTTGAGATGATGAAAAATTTCTGGAAATGGACAGTGGTGATAATTACACACCATTTGAAAGTACTTCAGTTCGGTTCAGTCACTTAGTCCTGTCCGACTCTTTGCAACCCCATGGGCTGCAGCACGCCAGGCTTTCCTGTCCATCACCAATGCCCAGAGCTTGCTCACACTCATGTCCATTGAGTCGGTAATGCCATCCACCCAGCTCATCCTCTGTCATCCCCTTCTCCTCCTTCTTTCAATCTTTCCTACCATCAGGGTCTTTTCCAATGAGTCAGTTCTTCCCATCAGGTACTCAAAGTATTGGAGCTTCAGCTTCAGCATCAGTCCTTCCAATGAATATTCAGGATTGACTGAATATTCAGTCCTAAAGAGGACTGACTGGTATGATCTCCTTGCAGTTCAAGGAACTCTCAAGAGTTTTCTCAAACACCACAGTTCAAAAGCATCAATTCTTCAGTGCTTAGCTTTCTTTATGGTCCAACTCTGACATCCATAAATGACTATTGGAAACAGTCAAAGCCATAGCTTTGACTATATGGACCGTTGTTGGCAAAGTAATGTCTCCACTTTTTAATATGCTGTCTAGGTTGGTCATAGCTTTCTTTCCAAGGAGCATGCATCTTTTTTTTTTTTTTTTTATAAATTATTTATTTTAGTTGGGGGCTAATTACTTTACAATATTGTAATAGTTTTTGCCATACATTGACATGAATCAGCCATGGGTTTACATGTGTTCCCCTTCCTGGACCCCCCACCCACCTCCCTCCCCATCCCATCCCTCTGGGTCATCCCATTGCCCCGGCCCTGAGCCCTTGTCTCATGCATCGAACATGGAATGGTGTTCTGTTTCACATATGATAATATACATGTTTCAATGCTATTCTCCCAGAACATCCCACCCTCACCTTCTCCCTCAGAGTCCATAAAATTGTTCTATGCATCTGTGTCTCTTATTCTGTCTCGCATATAGGGTTATCGTTACCATCTTTCAAATTCCATATATATGCATTAGTATACTGTATTGTTGTTTTTCTTTCTGGCTTACTTCACTCTGTATAATGGGCTCCAGTTTCATCCATCTCAGTAGAACCGATTCAAATGTATTTTTTTTAATGGCTGAGTAATATTCCATTGTGTATATGTACCACAGCTTCCTTATCCATTCGTCTGCTGATGGACCTCTAGGTTGCTTCCATGTCCTGGCTATTGTAAACAGTGCTGCGATGAACATTGGGGTACACGCGTCTCTTTCAATTCTGGTTTCCTCGGTGTATATGCCCAGCAGTGGGATTGCTGGGTCATATGGCAGTTCTATTCCCAGTTTTTTAAGGCATCTCCACACTGTTCTCCATAGTGGCTGTACTAGTTTGCATTCCCACCAACAGTGTAAGAGGGTTCCCTTTTCTCCACACCCTCTCCAGCATTTATTGCTTGTAGACTTTTGGATAGCAGCCATTCTGACTGGTGTGAAATGATACCTCATTGTGGTTTTGATTTGCATTTCTCTAATAATGAGTGATGTTGCGCATCTTTTCATGTGTTTGTTAGCCATCTGTATGTCTTCTTTGGAGAAATGTCTGTTTAGCTCTTTGGCCCATCTTTTAATTTCATGGATGCAATCACCATCTGCAGTGATTGTGGAGCCCCCAAAAACAAACTCTCTGTTTCCATTGTTTCCCCACCTATTTACCATGAAGTGATGGGACTGGATGCTGTGATCTTGGTTTTTTGAATGTTGAGTTTTAAGTCAGTTTTTCACTCTCCTCTTTCACTTTCATCGAGAGGCTCTTTAGTTCTTCTTTGTTTTCTGCCATAAGGGTGGTGTCATCTGAATATCTGAGGTTACTGATATTTCTCCCAGCAATCTTGATTCCGGCTTGTGCTTCATTTAGCCCAGCATTTAGCATGAAGTACTCTGTATATTGGAGAAGGCAATGGCAACCCACTCCAGTACTCTTACCTGGAAAATCCCATGGATGGAGGAGCCTGGTAGGCTGCAGTCCATGGGGTTGCTAGGAGTCGGACATGACTGAGCGACTTCCCTTTCACTTTTCACTTTCATGCATTGGAGAAGGAAATGGCAACCCACTCCAGTGTTCTTGCCTGGAGAATCCCAGGGACGGGGGAGCCTGGTGGGCTGTCGTCTATGGGGTCGCACAGAGTCGGACACGACTGAAGCACCTTAGCACCTTAGCAACTCTGTATATAAGTGAAATAAGCAGGGTGACAATATACAGTCTTGACGTACTCCTTTCCCAATGTGGAACTAGTTGTTGTTCCATGTCTGGTATTCCTTTCCCGATCTGGAACCAATCTGTTGTTCCATGTCGGGTTCTAACTGTTGCTTCTTGACCTGCATACAGATTTTTCAAGAGGCCGGTAAGGTGGTTTGGTATTCTTATTTCTTGAAGAATTTTCCACAGTTTATCATGATCCACACAGTCAAAGGCTTTGGCATAGTCAATAAAGCAGAAGTAGATGCTTTTCTGGAACTCTCTTGCTTTTTTGATGATCCAATGGATGTTGGCAATTTGATCTCTGGTTCCTCTGCCTTTTCTAAAACCAGCTTGAACATCTGGAAGTTCTCGGTTCACATACGGTTGAAGCATCGCTTGAAGAATTTTGAGCATTACTTTGCTGGCATGTGAGATGAGTGCAATTGTGCAATAGTTTGAACATTCTTTGGCATTGCCTTCTTTGGGATTGGGATGAAAACTGACCTTTTCCGGTCCTGTGGCCACTGCTGACTTTTCCAAATTTGCTAGCATATTGAGTGCAGCACTTTCACATCATCTTTTAGGATCTGAAATAGCTCCACTGGAATTCCATCACCTCCACTAGCTTTGTTCATAGTGATGCTTTCTAAGGCCCACTTGACTTCACATTCCAAGATGTCTGGCTCTAGCTGAGTGATCACACCATCATGGTTATCTGGTTCATTAAGATTTTTTGTATAGATCTTCTGTGTATCCTTGCCACCATTTCTTAATATCTTCTGCTTCTGTTAGGTTCAGACCATTTCTGTCCTTTATTGAGCCCATCTTTGCATGAAATGTTCCCTTAGTATCTCTAATTTTCTTGAAGAGATCTCTAGTCTTTCCCATTCCATTGCTTTCTGCTATTTCTTTGCACTGATCACTGAGGAAGACTTTCTTACCTCTCCTCGCTATTCTTTGGAACTCTGCATTCAGATGGGTACATCTTTCCTTTTCTGCTTTGCCTTTTGCTTCTCTTCTTTACTCAGCTATTTGTAAGACCTCCTCAGACAACCATTTTGCCTTTTTTGCATTTCATTTTCTTGGGGATGATCTTGATCCCTGCCTCTGTACAATGTCATGAATCTCCATCCATAGTTCTTCAGGCACTCTATCAGATCTAATCCCTTGAATCTATTTGTCACTTCCACTGTATAATCCTAAGAGAAATGATTTTGGTCATACCTGAATGGTTTAGTGGTTTCCCCTATGTTCTTCAATTTAAGTCTGAATTTTGCAATAAGGAGTTCATGATCTGAGCCACAGTCAGCTCCCGGTCTTGTTTTTGCTGACTGTATAGAGTTTCTCCATCTTCGGCTGCAAAGAATATAATCAATCTGATTTCGGTATTGGACATCTGGCGACGTCCATGTGTAGAGTCTTCTCTTGTGTTGTTGGAAGAGGGTGTTTGCTATGACCAGTGTGATCTCTTGGCAAAACTCTCTTAGCCTTTGCCTTGCTTAATTTTGCACTCTATGGCCAAACTTGCCTATTACTCCAGGTATCTCTTGACTTCCTACTGTGAATTTTACACTGAAAATATCTAAAATGGTAAACTTTATGTTATGTATTTTTTAACCACAATTAAAAAAACAATCAGGATGTCTGAGTCCAGGACTTCAGTGGATTTCCATAGGCTACTAAAACAGTTCTAAGGCAGTGGAAACTGCTGCACCTTAAAATTATCTGGGGATAAGTTCCCACTCTCAAGACCACATCTCAGACCTATTCAATCAAAGTCTCTGAGGTTGGCAGTTTTTAAAATTCCCCAGTTGATTCCTATATGCACCCAAGTTTTAGAAGAGTGCTGTAAGGCTATCTGCTTCTCAAATGTTAATATGCATCTTAATCTGGATATCTTGTTAAAATGCAGATTCTGAGTAGATTTATGGTGGAGCCTATAGTTCTAAAAGCTCACAGGTATCACTATTGTTGCTGGTCTGTGGACCACACTTTGAGTAGCAACACCCCTCAGGGAGTCTTAACTCATCCTGGCCAGTTATGTATCTATCTTTTCAACAAAGAATATTACATTAGCATTTCAAAAGTGATTCTAAGACTTAACAGCCTTCATTATTAGGAAGGTCTTTATATCCAATCACATTTTCATTACCCATATTTCTTCAGCCTAATAAAACATCCCTCCGTGGCCTTCCTCCAAAGGGCCAGAGGTTATCATCAGCTACTTTGAATTATTGAATATTTCTTATTATTACTTCCACTTTTGTCTGAGTTCTCATGTTCCTGTGGATCTGAGTATGGATCCAGAAATATCCATTTAATGAGCTAAAGTTAATTCCACATTTTGGTTGCAGTATATAAAATGTAACTATCAACATTTTAGTGAGACTTGTGCCTAATAATTCAAGAATAAATTATGTAAGATCTTGACAGCTCTGCTACTGATGTCACAACTGTTCCCTTTCCCAAAATCAAGCAGTAATAAAGTTGAAAAAGTATATTTAAGACTTGCAAGGAAATGAATTTTAAAATGATATCAACTATCTATAAATAAAATGACTTCATCACACAATTTTGTTGACAGAGAAGATTCATAGACCTCAGTTTCCAAAGGATTTTAAATAAAATAAATGAGGTCTCCAGTAATGATTACAATTAGGAATTTAAATACTACCAGCCAGAAGTTTGAAAAACTCGGTGATGAGGCATTTGTAAAAGAGGTGGCAAATGGGTGTGATTATGAAACACAGTTCACTGTTAGCATCAACTGGCCAGATTATATATAAACCAAGGAGAACAGAAGAGGAATTTCAGAGTTTCACTGTAAATTAACTTTTTCCTGAAACCAGTACATACATTCCCAGTTTAACTGGCAGAGTCCATTTAGAAAATACACAGTTTGAGAGCCACAAAAAGTTCATAAACCTGCAATGTGCAGCAGGAATGAATGAATGACAGCAATGTACTTGTGAAGATGGTATGAGCATCTAAAAACACTTATGGGAGGAACAGAAGAGAATCAAACCAATTGAGCAAAGATTTGTGATAAGAATTACTCAAAATATGGCTAACTTAAGCAAAACTCATGATGACAATTTAAGGGTTTAATTATTGTACATGATGTCAATTTTATAGCAAAAAGCATTGAGAGACAAGCATTTAGAGCAATAAAATAAGCATATAATATTAATAGAACACATAAAAAATTATGCCAAAAAATTCTGAATGTATGTTCCAAATATAGTAATAAATACCTAAAGAAGAAACATAGAAATAGAAATGTAACCATGATCAAGATTCAACCAAGATTTTAATCATCTGTTTTCAAACATTACAAAAAAGATAGAGCATTAATAAGGATACTACATATGAATACTTTATTATATTGCTCCATGCCTCTTAAATAAAGGTTTGTATGGCAAATTCCTCTCAGAGTTCACACTCAAGACAAAATTTCTTCTCCTGATGAACAGATACTCCTTGTCACCTATACCAAAATTTAGAACTATTTCAGAAAGATTTTAAAATACAAAATCCATGTAGTTCCTGTTTTGTTGAGGCCACTAGAAAGCTCAGGGCCAAACTTTGATCTTAATAGTGTCATTTTCTTCAGCCACAACTTTTTAATATAATATTAATTTTCTCCTTCTCACTTGAGTTTCTGCCTTTTAACCTGTATTCTGATTGCTAATAATAGTGTATCTGTCCTTTTATCTTAAGCTACCTCATATTCTTTTTTGAAAGCATATGTGTGCTCTGTCACTCAACTGTATCCTACTCTTTGCAATACCCTGGGACTGTAGCCTGCCAGGCTTCTCTGTCCATGGGATTTTCCAGGCAAGAATACTGGAGCAAGTTGTATATACTGGAGTAGCCATTTCCTATTCCAGGGGATTTTTCCAACTTAGGGACCAAATCTGCTTCTCTTCACCTCCTCCTGCATTGGCAGGCAGATTCTTTACCACTGTGCCACATTTTTGAAAGTATATCGTATGAAATAAATTAGTATAAATGCAGATCTGAACACAGCATCTAATAAAATAGAACAAATTGTACAGACCTGTTGTAAATTCCTGGCCATCCTCAAAATGGGCTCTTTTAAGGCCGGGCAGAACCAGACAGGCTTCCCTGGGGCCAATGCTCTTAAAAGACTCCTCATCATCTACATAAACCAGTATCAAAGTGTACAGCCCAGTCCTGGGTCAGATGTGAGATCCTTTCACTGACCTTGTCATATCATCCCTGCTGCTCTGGTTTGAATCCAATTCTCTGACAGGCCTTGTGTGCACGCAGTGGTCCATTTTCCTCCCTGTTCCTGGCTTACTATCTGTACTTTGACTATACAGCACTGATCTTTTTCCAACATTTACTAGAACCCTTATTAAAAACATTCTCACCTGGCAAATCCAGCAAGATGGATAATTCCTCTAAGGACCTACTCTCCTTCACTGCCAAGATCTGATCAACCCAGCCTGGGTCCTGGCACCTCAGGGGTCAGAATTAAAGTCACAGGGGAATAAAGGAAATTCAAAACGCAAGCTTTCATCCCAAGTGTCTATTCAATACAATGTGGATTACAAAAAAGCACTTCGTAATTATAAAAAATTACTCTGAAGTGGTATATAACTAAAAAAAATAAAGACAGGTAGAAAGGCTACTAATGTCTCAAAAATCTGTGCAAATAAAAAAAAAATTACAAACTATCTTAGCCTCAATATCTATCCCCAGTTAAAAGCACAACTTTCCAAATTTCTTTTGTATATCTCATTAATTCACTTATCAAAGAGTTATTGAGCATTTGTTATGTGTCAGATCTGGTCTGGGCCTGGGTATACAAGAGTGAAGGAGAGAAAAAGAGCTTACTGTTCAGTGGAGGAGGCAAGTCTACTTATAAAATTAATAAATAGAGGATGTTGTAGAAGCACAGACAAGAGTACTCTGTCTTGCAGGAATGGGATGAACTTCCTGAGTAAGGGAGACCTGAAGGCAATGATTAAGGGCATGACAGAAGCTGTTGTGGGCAGGAGAGGTAATGAACTAGAAATGGGAGCTGATAGAGATGAGAGAGGGGCTTCCTAGGTGGCTCAGTGGTAAAGGACCCGCCTGCCAAGCAGGAGATCCAAGTTTGATCAATGGATCAGGAAGATCCCCTGGAGAAGGAAATGGCAACCCACTCCACTGTCTTTGCCTGGGAAATCCCATGGACAGAGGAACCTGGCAGGCTATAATCCATGGGGTCACAAAAGAGTCAGACATAGCTTACCAACTAAACAATAACAACAACAACAGAGATGCAAAGAAGCAGACAGGTGTGAGAGTTAAAGATCAGGTAAAACTGATGAGATTTGATGACTAAACAGTAAGGTGTGGGCAGGGAGGAGGTAATAGCACGGTTTGGTTCTGACAGAAGGGTGGTGCCATTCACTGTAACAGGCAATATAGGAAGAACACAACTGGGAGGGATTATGAAACATTGAGTGAAGTATGTTTCTACGTGGTAGAGGAGAGAGAAGAGGAAAAACAGTGGAGGGAGAAGAAGGGGTAAGGAAAAGGGGAAAGGTAGAAAAACTGAAGACTGATGACCCCAGATTATTGACATCACTACTGACCAGAGAGGCTAGAGGAAGAAATGAAGATGACTCTAAACATACACCTGCATATTCTTATTAGAGAGTCAGCTGGTTACTGACTCTACACCTTTATACCTGAAGACCTAAATGATTCTATTTGCCTAGGTAAGAATCAAGTCAAGTGGCTTGGAGAAAATTTTGGTAAAATCATCTTCATGGTCCAGTTCTCCTGGACCCACCACTCATGGAAAGGAGGTATGATAATCCAAAAAGAAAAATAGAAAAAGAGGGATTCTCTGGACACCTTGGAGTTACAGCCCATAGACCTTCATTTCTTTAGTTCTTATTTGGTTGTCTAATGTGGGTATAGGGTACACTTTTTCCTTAAATAGAGGGTTTGGGCCCCTCTCAGTGCAGCAGCATGCAGGGAACTAGATGACCAAGAGACAAGCCAAAGTAAATTAGTGAGCCACAAATAGGCTGGATGAAGCAAACTAATGCCAACAGTTCAAGAAAAACTATTGGACTAAAAGGAATGGGAATTTTATAGAGAGAATGAACATGATCCTAACTCCCAATACGGGGAAAGGCCTTTATAGCTCTCAATTTAAACTGTCTCAATCCATTTGATTTGTGCAGTAAAACTAGCTGGAGTATAAATAAAAATGTTCGGTTCCGAGAGGCATTTGACAAGTCCCAGAAGTGGAAAAACCAATCACATTTCTATTTTTGTTCTGAACTCTGGAAATATTAGTCCAAATATCATTTAAAATTATTCCTTAATCACTAAAAGATTCAGATTATTGAAGTGGTTGATGAGTCAATGAGTGCTATTTCCTAGGAAATGTATAGAGTGCCTCTGTGTAAACTATCAGACCTTGAACAGGCTTAGTCATAGGTCCACAGGCTAGTAAAGAACCTGTATGATCTATGGCTTCTCGGAGTCTAGGGCAAATAACAGGCACTCTCTGTTTTAGGTCTGACACAAGGAAAGTAGAGTAATGTCCTGCCAGGTTCTGACCAGCATTCCTACTTCAAGTTTTTTTCCTAGCATTTCTCTGTGCAATTAACCCAACCCAGAAAGTGAGTCCTTTCAAGATGAGCTTCTAGAGAGACCTTTACCATTTTCCTCTAAGAAACTATCTTTTGCCATCTTTTTCTAAGAAAACATATTAATCTATTTCAGGGAACCATAAACAACAGCTGGATAAGGGGTAGATGTAGGATGGGCTTCAAAGTAGGTCCAGACTCAGATTCAGAAAGAAGGCCATCACTTTTCTGGATATCTCACCTAAATGTTTGCACTAGACTACTAATTTAGGGTCCTTGGAGTTGTAGTACACAGCGGCCTTGGATGAATGCTGTTGCTATGACTGAGAATAAAAGCTGACTCTAAGCTTCTCAGAAGCCAGTGTAAAGAGGAAAGCTTGGTAAGAATTTTGTGTAGTTAGCTGAGAGAAAGACTGGGAAATGTCTGAAAGGAAAGAGTTTTTCCTAGTATTGAATTCTGAGACAAATTCTTTGCAAGATATCCTACACAGGAACACTGATTTATTGGAGTTGTTTCGCAAGTGCAAAAGCTGAAATAAAATAGTTTTATCTTGTAGTAACCACTGATTAAAGTAGAAAGCATAATATCCAAATTTAGTTCAGTGAAGGAGATTCTCTTTGGAGTTGAGCTGAGTTGGACCAAGTTAAATAGTCTTTCAGGAGCTGAACTTGACTCAAAGACAGAATTTAAAGTTAATGTAGAAAAATGGATAGACAGTATGTCCTTTGAGTTCTATTTCCTAAATCCATTTCTCTCAAAGGGGGTTTTGATAAAAGCTGTGAAGATCCAGATTATTCTCTCTAGCAAAATCCTAGAGTGCTGAAGGTATACCAGGATCAGAAAATTATATCCTGTGAGCTTATATGACCCTAATATAGCCCACTACCCATTTTTGTATGGCCCATGAGGAAAGAAATTTTTTCCATATTTTTAATAGCTGGGAAAAAAATCAAAAGAATATTTTGTGACATGTGAGAATAACATGAAATTCAAATTTCAGTTTCTATAAGTAAAGTTTTATTGAAACACAGCCACTGATACATTTACATCTTGTCTTAGAAGGAGTGCTATGACAAACCAAGACAGTGTATTAAAAAGCAGAGACATCTCTTTGCCAACAAAGATCCATATAGTCAAAGCTGTGGTTTTTCCAGTAGTCATGTACAGTTGTGAGAGTTGGACTGTAAAGAAGGCAGAGCACTGAAGAATTGATGCTTTTGAATTGTGGTGCTGGTGAAGACTCTTGAGAGCCCCTTGTATTACAACGAGATCAAACCAGTCAATCCTAAAGGAAATCAATCCTGAATACTCATTGGAAGGACTGATAACTGAAGCTCCAATTCTTTGGTCACCTTATACAAAGAGTTGACTCATTGGAAAAGACTCTGATGCTGGGAAAGACTGAAGGCAAAAGCAAGAGGGGGAGACAGAGGATGAGATGGTTAGATATCATCACTGACTCAATGGACATGAATTTGAGCAAACTCTGGGAGATAGTGAAGGACAAAGGAGCCTGGCGTGCTGCAGTCCATGGCATCACAAAGAGTCGGACATGACTTAGCAACTGAACAACAACAGACAACTTGCTTCAAACTACAAAGTGAAGTAGTTGCTACAGAGACTATGTGGCCTGCAAATTTTAAAATATTTACTACATGGCCCTTCACAGAAAAAGTTTGCCAACATCTGGAATATACTTCTGATTGATGACAGACCTCTAAGTTCTTGAGTTCAGACAAGTAAATGATAGGATTCGCTAGTGGGAGCCATTGTTGGATGACTAGGCCCAAAACAATTTAGACAGAGCTAGAATTTTCTTAAGTTTCATTTAATCTTTTACCATTTAATGGTGGCTTTCCTCCTATCTGTACAGATGAGAAAATGAATCTCAGATATTAAGTGGTGGAACAAACAGATTTCCAGAAAAGATGGCACAACAAAGGAGGACTGTAGAATCTTCACTGGAAACATTATTGAAATCAATAAAAATAAAAGAAAACCCATAAATTTACCAAACATGCAACCAAACATAAGACAGCACTGTTGATACTTTCCATCTTATAGGAGATTGATCTTATGTCACAGACTTCAAACTTTGGTTGGTAACCAAGGGAACAACAGAAGCATAGCACTGAGGAAAAGTAAGTTAATAGCATCATTAAGAACTCATTAATCATCCTCAATTTGTAAATAAAGTGAGGAATGAATAAACAGTCCTAGGAAAAGTCAAAGTCACAGTTTGCAGGGACAAGAAGGTCTGTTGGGCCTTGTCATTTTCCAGGGTGCTGTGCTGAGTCAGAGGAATGAGTAAGAGCCCTTGGAAGTAGGATATACCAGTGGTCAAATGAAGTGAGCTATTTGGTCTTACTCTTCTGAGGTTCCACAAAATCTCAGAGGACATATAAGAACTCAAATAAAGACAGTACTCAGTCCAGACTAGCTCATGCCTTCCTCATACCCATATCCACACTCCTAGTTTTCAGAGAAGTGAGTAGACATCAACATGTTGCTCTTAAAAGGAGTAAAATAAGAAGGATAATCTATTCCTAGTGAAGGTGGAAACACTGACAATTTGAATTGATGACATGAAGGAAAAGATAATCAGAGTTAATGCCAAAGAAAAATACAAAGAAATTAAGAAAATTAAGACGAAAGATGATAGATCAAGATAAAAATGACTGTCAACTTTGGGGGACACAATTGAGTTAGTCTCAAGAAACTCTTCAGCAATATGAAGAAAACAAAACTGATAAAATTCTAAGGACAGGATAACCTAGAAATATCACAGGCTGCAAAGTTGTCATTTAAAAATTTTAGAGAACTCAGATCACATCAAAGCCATAAAACTCTTCTTGAAAAAACTACTTAACAATGTAGTCCAGCAAACAAAAGTTGAATCAAACTAAATTTAGGAATGGAAAAGTCATGCTAGGGATTACCCTGGTGGTCCAGTGGTTAAGAACTTACCTTCCAATGCAGGGGACATGGGTTCAATCCCTGGTGGGGGAACTAAGATCCCACATGCCACAGGGTGACTAGAGAGCCTGTGCGTTGCAATGAAAGATCCCACATGATGCAATGAATATCCCACGTGCTGTAACTAAGACCCACCCAACACAGCCAAATAAATAAATTAATTTTTAAAAAGTTATAGTAAAAGGGTTAATGGCAATCACAGTAATCTTTTATACATAAAGACTGAACAGTGGTGATCATTTTGTAACATTTAAAAAAATCAAGTCACTACGTTGTACACCTGAAACTAATATCGTGGGTTAATGATACTTCAACAAAAATTTTAAATTAATTAACTTTTAAAATTCTCGGGAAAACAAAAACAAACAGAGAAGACTAAACAACTGGTTGAATTATAATTGTAAGCTTGAATGCAAATGTTATAATTCTTAACAAAATTAAAATACAGGAGCAACTGTGACAACCTAGAGGGGTGGGATAGGGTGGGATAGGGCGGGATGTCGGAGGGAAGTTCAAGATGAAGGGGATATATGTATACCTATGGCTGATTCATGTTGATGTATGGCAGAAACCAACACAACACTGTAAAGCAATCATCCTCCAATTAAAAATAAGTAAATTTTTAAAAAAAATACATGAGCAACAAAAATCAGAAGGTAAATGCAAAGGGAGGTGGGAGCAAATGTAAGCATTCATATTACCTCCTTCCCCTAACAAAGAATCCATCTGTGCTGTCTAAACTTAAGCATGCTTTATTTTACAAGTTATCAATTCACTAATTTCTTCATAATTTCTTTTCTTAACCCTAGAGGGATTTTAGAAAATATTCCTTGTAGTGAAAAAAATCATTATCTAAAATTTACCAACTCCTTAGTTTCTATTGGACTTCCCTGGTGGCTCAGATGGTAAAGAATCCGCCTGCAATGTGGGAGACCTGGGTTCGACCCCTGGGTTGGTAAGATCCCCTGGAGAAGGGGACAGCTACCTAGTCCAGTATTCTTGCCTGGAGAATTCCAAGGACAGAGGAGCCCAGTGAGCTGCAGTCCATGAGATCGCAGAGTCGGACATGACTGAGCAACTTCTGCTTTCGTTTCCATTGCTTTTGCTAATTTTTTTTAAATTAAAGTATAATTTATATTGTGATTTTATGCATAATTCAAGTAAAATTAAGCAGTAAAACTATTTATAACACAATTACATGTATAGTTAAACTCCACAGAATAGCATGTATTTACTTCTGTCTATCCTTTTCTGTTTCTCATCCATATGCAGAGAGAGAGAGATTGGAAAATAAGTTAACCAAATGCCACCCTCATTTTGGGATAAGAGTGAATTATTGCTTTCGTGTCTTCTTATGTTTCTATGTTTCTCAACCTTTAATGCATTGTTTTAGTCACTTTTAGAATTTCCATACAGTAAAATTGACCCTTTCTGCTATACCGTTCTTTGAGTTCAGACAAATGCATAGTCATGTAACTGCCATCAAAATCAAGACATGGAAGAGTTTCATCATCCCACACACTTCCCTCTTGAGCCTCCCCTGCATTCAACCCCTCTTCCTACTATCTGGCCCTCAAACCACTAACCCATTTTCTCTTCCTATAATTTTGGCTTTTCCGTAATTTCTTAGAAACAGTATAATTCAGAATGTGTCTTTTGAGTCTGACTTCTCTCACCATAATCTATTTGAGATTCAAGTACATTGTTGTATTAGTAGTTTGTTCACTTTTAGTGCTGATTCTCACTGTATGGACATTTCACAGTTTGTTAATCCATTTACTAGTTCAAGAACATTTGGGTTGCTACTATTTCTGTGATCATGAATTAAAATGCTGTAAACATTAATGTACAGGTTATTGTATGAATGTAAGTTTTCTCTTCTCTTGAATAAATACCTAAGAGTGGGAATGCTAGTTCACATGGTAAAAGTGTTTCATCTGATAAGGAATTGACAAACTGTTTTCCAAAGTGGTGGTGGTGTTATTAAGTCGCTCAGTTGTGTCCAGCTCTCTGCAACTCTTTGCAAAGTGGCTGTACCATTTTTATTTCCATTAGCAACATATGAGAGTTCTGTTTGTTCTGTGTTCTCATCATCATTTAGTACTGTTAGTGATTTGTGTGTATATGTTTAATTTTTAGCTATACTATAAGTGCACAGTGGTATCTCGTGGTTTCAATTTGCATTTTGCTGAGCCTGAATTTTTTTAAAGTGTCATTTTTAGAAAAAATTATTGATACTATTAAAGAACGAATAGATCATAAAAAAGATTTACAGTTTTCCCCCAAAAAAGTGATATTATCACAATGTTTGCTTTTGCCATGTGGTGTGTCGTCAAGCTGTGCTTAGTAGCCCAGTCATGTCCAATTCTTTGCAACACTACAGATTGTAGCCTGCCAAGCCCCTCTGTCCATGGGGATTCTCCAGGCAAGAATACTGGAGTGGGTTGCCATTTCCTTCTCCAGGGGATCTTCTGGACCCAGGGATCAAACCCAGGCCTCCCGCATTGCAGGCGGATTCTTTACTGTCTGAGCCACCAGGGAAGCCCTAGTGCCACATTATTTTTTCCTCAAGATATTGTATATCAGTTCCAGTTCTGCCACTTTGTTACACTGAAATCTTATCTCCCAAGATCTATCTGATGCTTTATCCAAAACAATGGGGGTTTGGACTACATCAACAGTTCTCAACTTTGGCTGAATATTAAAACCACCTGGAAAGATTTAAAAATCCTGATGCCCACACCACACCCAAACCAGAAATTAAACTGTATCAGAATCTTCAGAGATGGGACCCAAATGTCAGTATTTTAAAGCTTCTTAAGTGATCCTATGGGCAACCAAGGTTGGGAACTGCTCAGTTAGTCTTTAAATTTTTTCAAATCCCCAAATTCTAATAGTTTAATTCGAACATTCTCAGGCATATCTGAGTTAGGCCCGCTCTACTGGAGTCGGATAATTCTCTGTTGGGCCGGGGTTGGTGAGGGCTCTCTTGTACAACCCTTGCTTCTACCCACCCCATGCCAGTAGCACACTCCCACCTTATGCTGTGACAACCAAAAATGTTTCCAAGCACTGCAAAATGTTCCCTGGGGGCAACATCACCCACAGTTAACCACTGCTCTACTGCACGCCACAGTAAATCAAACACAATTCAGTAGCATTTAAAAGCTTTTATAATTCATAGCAACATTCTCCTCCGTGTTTTATCCTATCTACTAGTGTCTCCAACTCAAATTTTTATTAAACAAATGAAGAAACTCTATTTCCAGACATTAATTTTGATATTGCATTGCCAATAACCAGCAGAGGGCACCTCTAAAGATTGACTGATACTTCTCATTTCTTCTGAGCTCCTGTGGGCAAGTGGTAAGAAAGGCACAAGCAGACAGCCTGGCCCCACAAGCCCTGTGTGTGCGACAAGATGAGGATACAGAGGGAGACAGGGCTGAGGGTTGAAGAAGAATCTGAGGAGAGAAAAGTTAACACAAGAGAGCCAGGGAGTTGGCAGGCCAAGCAGTCAGATGCGGGCTACTGAACTGGAAATTCATTCCAGAAATTAAAAAGGTTTCCAGCTTTGTAGAGAGCTGAAGTCACTTTCAGTTTCCTAGAAATGACTGGAGAGGGTATGGAAAACACCTAAACACCTTCCTCTTTTTGCCTAGACTAACCCAGCTGCCCCTGAAAAGGAGCAAGTGAGGAAGGCATGGACATCTTCTCCCTACCTGCGACCTTGTGAGAGAGCCCAAGATATTATGTTGAAGCTGCCACCATGTATCACAATTTAAAAGTGCTATAAAAAATTCCACTCAGGGAATACCATCTGGTTTTCTGGAGGGTCTAAAAGTTCCATAAGGTCCTCTCTCCAGACTCCTGTCACACTAGATTTGCTCATTCACTCAGTCTTCTTGTGAGCCATGAACTCTTTTAAAAATAGGTCTTCTAAAGTCAGCTTTGATTACACACCCCATCTCATTTACCAGCAGGCTTGATGTTTCCTCTGGCTTGCTTTTTTCTGACATCAACTTTGTAAACTCCTTTCAGAGGAGGCTTGGCCTCCTCTCAATAGTTCTAGCCTGGCTAGAACTCAAATGGCTCAAATAGCTCTAGCCTGACACCTCTCTATCTTTGGGCAAAATCAGAGGGTACTCATCTTACAGAGACAACAGCCACCTAAGGGAATGTCCTTTTTAATTTTTCAAAAAAAAAATTTAAATAATGTATATGCAAAGGAAACAGATATATATTACTATGTGAAAGAAGCATCTTCAAGAGTCTCTCTCTATTAGAATACAATTATCTTTGGAGGCAATAGATATTAAACTTTAATCTAAATTATTCTTTGGAATAGAGTTTAAAATACAGATTAAGAACTTGGGTTTTGGAATCCAGCAGGCTAGGGGTGAGCACTGGTCCTGGAACCTACCAGCTGTGTGACCTTCAGTATACTATTTAATATCTTCAGGTGTCAGTTGCCATCACTAAAAAATGGGGATCATAATAATGTAATTTAACTCAGTCATTTCATGAGGGTTAAATGAGGTAATGCATATAAATTCCTTAGGAAACACTCTGGGTCACATAGCATGCATTTTTGATTCCTGTATCTAAGAACCTTGTAATAATGTCTTTTAAACATACACTGGGTTTTAAAAATCCTAAATTCTTCATGACCATTATGATCTCTGAAGTATGTTTATTTGCCAGTTTCAACATATATTCGGTTCAGTATAAATGTCCCTAAAAAGCAATAAAATATTAAACAAATACCCTATTTTACAGATTAATAAAGTTAATTCCAGAGACATTAAGGGCTGGACCCAATAAGGTACAGCTGATCTCAGGGCTGGGAGAACTTCTATTCTTTAAAGAAAATATTGGAAATTTGATTCTGAATCCATTTTTAAGCCAACTTCTTATTCTGAATGTAGTTCATCCCAATTTAATGACATCACTTGTTTCACAGACGACAAATCTTGGTAAATTATAAACTAGAAGCTTTGAGGTCACTTGGGCCCAGGTTTGAATGTTGATTCTGCCTCTTAAAGTAAAAGATAACTGTGGCCTTGGGTTGAGCCTAGTACCAGCATACAGTCAATGATTAATAGTGGTTGGTAAAACACAAATTAATATTGTGAAGAGTATAGGGCTTTCCTTATTCATATTTTTTAGTAAGAACAGAGCAGAATATAAATATGCCCAAGAGTGGATTGTTTATGCCTCAAATCTAAAAGACACTGGAGAGAAAATATTAACATTATGAGACAAAAGCTGAGGATAGACATTAAAGGACAGTCCAAATGAATGATTATATAATTTGGGAGGGATGTAGATTATCATTTATTTAGAAGTTATAACACACTCTGAGTGTCTTACACTCTACAAATGAATAGATTGATCAAATGGGAGGCTTTCCTGGTGCAAACATTGCAATATTGGAAAGATTTGTCTTTTGTCTCCATTTCAGTATATTTTTCCATTTGCTGTGCAGATACCTGGGCCAGTCAGACGATATCTTATTCTTTCTCTGGGAAGAATGCCAGATATTCAACACACTATTTTCAGTAGCTTCGTGGCACCTCAACTCAAGACTTTCAGCTGGCCTAGTTGGTGAGAATGTGATAGAGGGGCATCACTATAACAGCAAAGAAAGAGAACATACACTCAATGTCCACACTTGGTTAATTATGGCTAATTTAATTACAGTACATCCGGGGAATGTCATGCAGTCCTTAAAAGAATAACATAGATCTATCTGTGCTACTACGGAAAGATATCAGTAATAAATGTTCTGGGGTCTAGGGCCACTCCTCTCAGTCCTAACCTCAGCTGCAGGTATGGGGACAGTTTCCATGCATGCTGAAGGCTACCCAATTCAAGTAACAGCTGCAGTTTGAGCTCTCTTCCAGAGCTTTTGTCAAAGCTAAGAAGCTTTCTCAGCTCTCCCAGAGTAAACCAGAAGAGCAGGGGAATTAACCTCTTGAGGCAACCCTTAGCAAATGGGGTTGCCTTCTGTGTTTTAGAGGGACAATTCTGAAGTGTGTTCTACATGGAGACTCTAAGATAGAGTCTCCATGAAACTGGTCCCTGGGTCCATTGTACTAGTCAGCCCAAAGATCCTGGTTTTTATTGGTTTGCCCTCCTCTATAATATTCTTCCTAATATTTCATTCCAGCTCCTTGGAATTAAAAGAAAGAAAGAGAGAAAGGGAGGAAGGAAGAAAGAAGAAAAGAAAGAAAGAGAGAAAGACAGAAAGGGAGGGAAGGAAAGAGGGAGGAAAAAGGAAAAGACACAACTACCTATGCCCATGTCCTTTACTCAGATTCTTTTGGGGGGAAACCCAAATCTCAATAAGTTCTCCAAAATTTCTGAAAAAAATCATGATGATGTTCACTGGAAGAAGGTGTGAATCAAGCTGCATAATTGGATACATGGTTGTTCCCATTAGTGTGGAAAAAACACAACAAAACTGTGATATGCATATATGATTATATATACTTAGAAATGAGATAAAAGCTATGGAGGGAGTCACACCACACTGTGACAGTGTTGCCTCTGAGACTGAGATAGTTAAAGAAAAACGAGAAGGAGACTTGCCATTTTAATTTTTATACACTTCTGTATTATTTCAACATTTAAAGGATGTTACTTTTGTAATTAAAAAATAAGTTAAGGCGGAGGAAGTAGTAGTTTCCTTCTTCTTGAAGCATCTAGCTTCCCCTTCAAGCCATAAGGTGTACTGTAGAAAAGGGAGTAACCACACAGACATGCAACCACTTCTCTTTAAGACACAACAGCTGAAAATCCCAACCCAAACAATCTTCACAGAAAAATCACACACTAGATAAAAATTCTTTTGGAAATACCCATCTAACACAAGGTGAATTAACTTCTTCAGATTTAGTCTAGAGGCCTCCAGTGTAATAGAGAATACAATATCTTTTTTTTTTTTTTCAAACTGAATTGCTTTAATAGTAGGTTAAACCTTATAAGAAACTGATGAACAATTCTCTGAAATGGTTGCACCATTTTGTATTGTCTTTTTTATTTAAGCTGTTCTGATTGGTTTTCTTATGAATTTTACTCTGACAACTGATATTTGAGTATCTTTTCACCCGATCATTCCTATATCTCCTTGAAAGTCTTACCAAGTCTTTTGCCTATTTAAAAATGGGCTTTTTGTTTCTATTGTGGATTTCTAGTTCTTTACATATTCTGGATACAAATCTTGTTGAATATATGCACCTCAAATATTTCCCCCAATCTATGGTTTATTTATTCATTTTCTTTTTTTTTTTTAATAAATTTATTTATTTTAGTTGGGGGCTAATTACTTTACAATATTGTAATAGTTTTTGCCATACATTGACATGAATCAGCCATGGGTTTACATGTGTTCCCCCTCCTGGACCCCCCACCCACCTCCCTCCCCATCCCATCCCTCTGGGTCATCCCATTGCCCCGGCCCTGAGCCCTTGTCTCATGCTTTCTTAATGGTATCTTATTTTGGCTGCACAGTGAAGCTTATACGATCTTGTTCACCTACAAGTGAGGGGATTGGGCCCCAGTAGTGAAAGCGCTAACCACCAATGAATTCTTGTTAATGGTATCTTTTGATGATCATAATTATTTTTATTTTAATAAAATACAATTTATCAATTTTTTAATTTTACGATTTGAAAATGTCCTCCCATGTTCTTTTAGAGGCTTTATAGTTCTGATTTCATATTTAGGTCTATGACTTATTCATCTATTTATATCCATACAGGTTATCCATCCTAGTCTATGTATAGGAAGCCTGCTCTAGCTCATGCATCTTTATGACTTCCATGAGAACATTCCCACATTTCTGGAGGATAAAAGGCACATGAAGTACATTTAAATTATACCAGTCATCCCAGCCAAGAATATTCTTGAGGAGGCTGGTGGCCTCCAACAAATATGAGTAAGCACAGCCAAGATCACCTAAGATCAACCTGAATCAGGTAACTACATAGAAACCTACAGCTACATAAATGCTTATTTTGAATGCTTATGAGATCTGTCATTCTTTGTTCTGAAACATAATTGTGTCGATAGAAAATAGATACCTAGAAGTGTGGTACTACTATAACAAAAACTAAAAATGTGGCACTTAGCTTCAGAAATGTGACCCATGTTTTGTGGTGGAAAAATATTTGGTAAAAGCACAGCTGTGATAACTTAGAAGACAGAAGATGTACCTAATGAATGTTGGGACTTGAGCAGAGATTTTTAGGAAGAATGTTGAAAGTATCAAATGGCTCTTACTAGCTGCTGCAGCTAAATAAGCCACCTCAAGAAAGAGAAGAACTCGGAAAAGAACTGGCTGGTTTTCAGGAAGAATTAATATAGAATCTAGAAGGGCCAGAATTTGCTAAGTTTCAAAGTGAAACTGTTTTTCATGTGTAGCTTTTCAAGGCAGTAAATGGGTTTCAAATTAAGAAATAGCCTCAGGATACAGGTCAAATCAAGGATGGGGCTGTGAAATTTTTGTTGGGATCTGAGAAAGATGTGAGGTAATAGAGAATAGATCCCTCAGTGGGACAAAAAGGTACCTGGGCCTCCCAGCAGCCTGATATGACAGTCTCAAATTAGCACTGATTCAGTCCAAAAGAGTGGTATGTTTCCAAAAGAATATACAGTATGTTTTTCAAAACATGGAGTTAAGTTAAGTTATATAAAACACAAATTACTGAGATAGTTGTAATGGAAAAAGTAGCCACCAGGTAAAACTAAATGTGATAGAGACTGTTCAAAATATGAACAGGACGACTTCCCTGGTGGCTCAGAGGTTAAAGCGTCTGCCTCCAATGCAGGAGACCTGGGTTCGATCCCTGGGTCGGGAAGATCCCCTGGAGAAGGAAATGGCAACCCACTCCAGTATTCTTGCCTGGAGAATCCCATGGACGGAGGAGCCTGGTAGGCTACAGTCCATGGGGTCGCAAAGAGTCGGACACGACTGAGCGACTTCACTTTCACTTTCCTTTCACTTCACTAGACAGAAGGCAGACAGAAAAAGTTGTTCAGAGAACACACTCTCTAACATCCTTTCCAGAAGAGGACAAGGCAAGCAATGGAAAGTGTGGATGCCCATCAGAGAGCAGAGCCAGGAACTGTGGAGAATAGACTTGCAAGCCATTTCCAGGTAGCAGAACCAGGGTCTAGTTAAAAACATTTCTGGACTTTCCTGATGGTACAGTGGATAAGAATCTGCTTGCCAATGCAGGGGATGTGGGGTTCAATCCCTGTTCCGAGAAGATTCCACATGCTGCAGAGCAACTAATTCCATGTGCCACAACTACTGAGCCCACACTCTAGAGCCTGTGCTCTGCAACAAGAAAAGCCACTGCAGTGAGAAATTCTCACACTGCAACTAGAGATGATCTGGGAATGAGTGTGAAATGCAAGGTATTAAAAGAACTTCTCTGTTCAAGCTGTTGCCCCTAATTCGATTCATCATTATCATGATCATCATCATCACCACCACCATTACCACAATTGCTCTAAGTGTTCAGTATCTAACAGGATTCTGCTAAACATTTTACATATGTATTTTAATTAGTCCTTGCAAAAGTCTTAAGAGGAAGGCAATATAATCCTCATTTTATATGTAAGAAAATTGAGGCTCAATTTCCCTCCTCAAATGTCACCAACTCCAATTCTTCCCTTAAGTTTTGCCTCAGAAATCACTTCCTCTAGGAAGCCATCATTGATCTCCAATTTGAGTTTGGTGGTGGTATCTCTAAATTCCTATGGTAACTTCTGCATCTTGATTATTACACTCATCACATTGTAAAACCAGGGTGATGTCTCTCTATGTCCATATGGCTCTTCCAAGACTCTAACCTCCTAGAGGGCATACACTACATCATATTCATCTTTGTAATCCTAGTGCTATGCACAGAACCTGGTATAAAGCAGGTACTATATAGATATTGAACTGGTTTGTGGAAGAAGAAAGACATGACAGGAATAACTATCAGGCCCAGAGCATACACATGCCCTAAACCACAAAATCCATGAAGGACCAACTAAAACCTCTTGATCTGATAGTTCAGAAACAACTAATTTTTTTTCTGTCTGGTAGCACAGTAGAGATCTTCACAGGCATACCACCACAGATCAGAGGTCAGGGTCCCTGTGCTAGGGCAAGCTGGAAAATATTTATAGACTCTATCAAAGAGTCACTCTTACTACCCTGACCATCACCTGGCTCCTCAGAGAAAAGAGGGATACTACACTATCTGGAGAGACTCTGTTCATTGCATTTTGTAAATTTAATAGCTTTTAATATAAAAGTGGCCAATTATTCATTTGTCTCTGAAAAGGGGAAGGAATTTGAATACTGATTCTGTACCAGGCACTGCCCTACATATTTTTATTTCACTTAAAGACAAATATTGCTACAAACTCAGAGAAAGAGCTGACTGCATTAATTGTAGAGAACAGGACTGTTTTCAAATTTCCTGTCTTCCCTTGGCCTGGAGTTTTGTGGACCATCATGCTAGGAGCAATTTATAACAGTAATCCTTCAGTTCAGTTCAGTTCAATTGCTCAGTCGTGTCCGACTCTTTGCGACCCCATGAACCGCAGCACGCCAGGCCTCCCTGTCCATCACCAACTCCCGGAGTTTACCAAACTCATGTCCACTGAGTCAGTGATGCCATCTAACCATCTCATCCTCTGTTGTCACCTTCTCCTCCTGCTCCCAATCCTTCCCAGCATCAGGGTCTTTTCAAATGAGTCAGGTCTTCGCATCAGGTGGCCAAAATACTGGAGTTTCAGCTTCAACATCAGTCCTTTCAATGAATACCTAGGACCGATTTCCCTTAGGATGGACTGGTTGGATCTCCTTGTGGTCCAAGGGACTCTCAAGAGTCTTCTCTAACACCACAGTTCAAAAGCATCAATTCTTCTGTGCTAAGCTCCATACATGACCACTAGAAAAACCATAGCCTTGACTACACGGACCTTTGTTGACAAAGTAATGTCTCTGCTTTTTAATATGCTGTCTAGGTGGGTCATAACTTTCCTCCAAGGAGTAAGCGTCTTTTAATTTCATGGCTGCAATCACCATAGCAGTGATTTTGGAGCCTAAAAAAATAAAGTCAGCCACTGTTTCCACTGTTTCCCCATCTATTTCCCATGAAGTGATGGGACCAGATGCCATGATCTTAGTTTTCTGAATGTTGAGCTTTAAGCAAACTTTTTCACTCTCCTCTTTCACTTTCATCAAGAACCTCTTTAGTTCTTCTTCGCTTTCTGCCATAAGGGTGGTGTCATCCGCATATCTGAGATTATTGATATTTCTCCCGGTAACCTTGATTCCAGCTTGTGCTTCCACCTGCCCAGCGTTTCTCATGATGTACTCTGCATATAAGTTAAATAAGCAGAGTGACAATATACAGCTTTGATGTACTCCTTTTCCTATTTGGAACCAGTCTGTTGTTCCATGTCCAGTTCTAACTGTTGCTTCCTGACCTGCATACAGGTTTCTCAAGAGGCAGATCAGGTGGTCTGGTATGCCCATCTCTTTCAGAATTTTCCACAGTTTATTGTGATCCACACAGTCAAAGGCTTTGGCATAGTCAATAAAGCAGAAATAGATGTTTTTCTGGAACTCTCTTGCTTTTTCAATGATCCAGCTGATGTTGGCAATTTGATCTCTGGTTCCTCTGCCTTTTCTAAAACCAGCTTGAACATTTGGAAGTTCATGGTTCATGGATTGCTGAAGCCTGGCTTGGAGAATTTTGAGCATTACTTTACTAGCGTGTGAGATGAGTGCAATTATGCGGTAGTTTGAGCATTCTTTGGCATTGCCTTCCTTTGGAATTGGAATGAAAACTGACTTTTTCCAGTCCTGTGGCCACTGCTAACTTTTCCAAATTTGCTGGCATACTGAGTGCAGCACTTTAACAGCATCATCTTTTAGCATTTGAAATAGCTCAACTGGAATTCCATCTCCTCCACTAGCATTGTTCGTAGTGATACTTCCTAAGGCCCACTTGACTTCACATTCCCGGATGTCTGGCTCGAGGTGAGTGGTCACACCATCGTGATTATCTGGGTTGTGGAGATCTTTTTTGTATAGTTCTTCTGTGTATTCTTGCCACCTCTTCTTAATATCTTCTGCTTCTGTTAGGTCAATAGCATTTCTGTTCTTTATTGAGCCCATCTTTGCATGAAATGTTCCCTTGGTATCTCTAATTTTCTTGAAGAGATCTCTAGTCTTTCCTATTCTATTATTTTCCTCTATTTCTTTGCATTGATCGCTGAGGAAGGCTTTTTTATCTCTCCTTGCTATTCTTTGGAACTCTGCATTCAGATGGGAATATCTTTCCTTTTCTCCCTTGCTTTTTGCCTCTCTTCTTTTCATAGCTATTTGTAAGGCCTCCTCAGACAGCCATTTTGCTTTTTTGCATTTCTTTTTCTTGGGGATGGTCTTGATCCCTGTCTCTGGACTGTAATTCTTTCTCTGACTTCTCCTCTATACCAACTAATTATGCTTTTAAATATCCTAGAGTTTGACATTTTCCTTTTTATTCTCCTTCTTACATATCTCTTAAATTGATAAAGTCTGTGCCCATTTTCTCTGAATCTAAATTAAGTGTACCTCTCCTTTATATTTTTCTCTGAGAAGAGAGTTTTAGTTAAAAAAAATTCTAGATGGCTGTGCTTTTTTAGAATGACATACCTGCAGATCATTTTATTGTTCCTAGCTTAATTTCTCAAGTTCAAGTTAATTTGGAATTAATTGCTCTTCCCAGACTAAAGTATTTCCCAATACTTAACTAGTCTTTCAAGGTTTGTTTTTCCCTATAATCTTAAATAATTTTCACTTTGAGTTACCAAACTGGTGCAAGAGAGGAGTTTAGAAGTCTGGGTCATACACGTATTAGGATTTAGCGAATTCCTTTGGCTAACGGGATCTAAAATTACCTTAACTCTCCCCTTTGCAACAGGGAAACCACAGGGTGTTTGATGAAGCTGAGGAGCAAAAACAGTGTGATGGTAATCTAGTGGAAAATTAATCATGAATATCTTTTGTTCTTTTCCTTGATATTTTTTTCTTCCTTAGAATTCTACCTTTACACTACTCAATAGATATGTCAAGAATTGTGTGTCATGTTGGAGGAGGGTAGTAATACACAAAGGGATATTCAATATTCTCTTTCCCCTGATGAAAGAACTTTAAAAATTTAAAGCCTCTGGTAATCCACAGAAATAAATGTTAAGCAGGGATAGATATCTAATATCATCAATTGTCTTCCAAAGCAACAGAAGAAAAGTCATCTTATCAAACAGAATGCACATTAAAGAGAACAAATAAACATTTATTTACATTTTTAGAAGCTTTTAATAACATTCTCTACCAGAGACACTTTTTAAAATTAATTTATTTATTTTAATTGGAGGCTAATTACTTTACAATATTGTGGTGGTTTTTGCCATATATTGACATGAATCAGCCATGGGTGTACATGTGTCTTGCATCCCAACCCCCCTTCCACTTCCCTCCCCATCCCATCCCTCTGGGTTGTCCCAGTGGACCGCTTTGAGTGCCTTGTTTCACTTGGACTGGTGATCTATGTCACATATGGTAATATACACGTTTCAATGTTATTCTCTCAAATCATCCCACCCTCACCCTCTCCCACAGAGTCCAAAAGTCTGTTCTTTATATCTGTGTCTCTTTTGCTGTCTCGCATATAGGATCGTCATTACCATCTTTTTAAATTCCATATATATGTGTTAATATACTGTATTGATGTTTTTCTTTCTGACTTACTTCACTCTGTATAATAGGCTCCAGTTTCATCCACCTCATTAGAACTGATTCAAATGTGTTCTTTTTAATGGCTGAGTAATATTTCATTGTGTATATGTACCACAACTTTTTTATCTATTTGTCTGCCAATAGACATCTAGGTTGCTTCCATGTCCTAGCAATTGAAAACAGTGCTGCGATGAACACGGGGTACATATGTCTCTTTCAATTCTTCTACCAGAGACATTTTTTAAAAACAGTACTTGGGATTCTCAAGCAATTTGAGCAAGGATAAAAAAACAATTAAACATTAACTAAGTAAGTTAAATGATCCTCTAATTATAGAAATGGAGGAAGTTTTAACACTAGTTGTATCTTAGGGATCAGCACCAAGATTACTTAACATTTTATATATATATTAGTTATATATAACTCTTCTACTTGATGAAATGCAACTAGGTGGGAATAAACTAAAGAAAGTTTAAACTAAAGAAAGTAGTCTCAAGCATTTACTCAAAATATATTTATTTAGGATGGTGGCCTCAAAGATATAAATTATAAGCTCATAAAAATAAAAGAATCTGCATCTTTAATACTTAAAAAAAATCAGCTGCAAGTTTGCAGTCATTTTGCTATGAGGCCAGAGAGAAAAAAAATACAATAATAATAAATACTATTATTTGATGTTTTCTTAAAGGTATTGAAAATAAGTACTTCCTTGGTGGTTCAGACGATAAAGAATCTGTCTGCAATGCATGAGACGCGCGTTTGATCCCTGGGTCGGGAAGATCCCCTGGAGAACCAAATGGCAACCCACTCCAGTATTCTTGCCTGGAGAATCCCATGGACAGAGGAGCCTGGTGGGCTATGGTCCATGGGGTCACAAAGAGTCAGACATGACTGAGTGACTAACACTTTTCCTTTTCACATTGAAAGAGAACATAAATTTATTTTTCCACAAAAACATGATGCATTTACCAAACCTGCATGGAAAGGACTCCTCAGCTGGACTCTAACGCTATCAGGGATTGAGCTCATCTATCTAGGGTCAACTCCTGGCTCTGCTACTTACAAGCTGTATGACCCTGTATGACCTTTGTGAAGGTAAGAAACCTACCTTTGAGTGATACAATACGTGTTAAGCAACTAGCATAAAGCTTTGCACATAGAAAGCTGGTAATAAATATTAACAAATATTATTTTATAACTGCCTGTAACTAGGTGAGAGAACAAGGCACTATACTTGTGGTTCAGAAGAAGACAATAAAGAGGTGTGCCCAGAGAGAAAAAGGAGTGAGTTGAAGACTCCAAGGGAAGAGAGTGAAACAAAATGAAAAACCTGAGTCAGTTCCAGGCTACCTTGGAAGAGAAACAGGAAAGCAGAGTAGAAAAAGCAATTCTAGAAATAGATGAGCTGAAGACCAAGTTGGAAACCAAAATGAGAAACCAAGAGTGATGGTAAGATAACGGCAAGTCAGGTTTTAGGATGCCCAGTCAAGTAGTTAGGACTCAGAAATCCAGGAGAAGGTGCATTAACAGCTTCCCTGCATAAATAATAATAATAATAATAATTCCTCTGAGGTAGTTCAACATTTACTGCTGTGGAAGGCACCAAACTCCAGTAGCTTTGAGTCTATAACAATTGCCACATCAAGGCATTCCATTTCATTTCATTTAGGTAACATAATTGAGTTAGAAAACATTTAGAGGAAAAAATGTTTCATAGAAAAGGGATTAGAAATCCTCACTCTGCATATTAAATACAAAAATCCAGCCATGGTAGTATATTTGAGAGGGTAAATAAGTTTATTTACCAAACTGAGAATATTCAAATTGTATATAGATCAGGCTTCTCAAATTTTCTGTGAGGAAGGACCAGATTTTGTTTGATGCTTTGTTTTCCCAGTCAATCATGAACCATTATGTAGCCTAATTATATGTGTCAGGCTACATAACTACAAGTGTTAGGCATGTGCTATGAGTAGTATGCGGCTCATAACTCATGCAACTCAACAAGTGAATTCAACATCTCCTAAAGTTGTCTCCGGAGAAGGCAATGGCACCCCACTCCAGTACTCTTGCCTGGAAAATCCCATGGACGGAGGAGCCTGGTAGGCTACAGTCCATGGGGTCGCTAAGAGTTGGACACGACTGAGCGACTTCACTTTCACTTTTCCCTTTCATGCACTGGAGAAGGAAATGGCAACCCACTCCAGTATTCTTGCCTGGAGAATCCCAAGGACGGTGGAGCCTGGTGGGCTGCCGTCTATGGGGTCGCACAGAGTCGGACACGACTGAAGCGACTTAGCAGCAGCAGCAGCAGCAAAGTTGTCTCTCCTCTGTTCAAAAAACAGAGTCCACTGATCATGTGCTTGATGTCCCAGAAATCTCACTTTATAAAAAAGTTTCTAAATTTTAGACTAGTTGTAAACTAATAGTATACAGACTGGCGCCAGTCTTTAGACCAACACTTGGAGACCTACTCTGGAGAGTTTTAAGCCAAATAATTGGGTCAGGGATAAGAGGTAGGAAAATCCTGAATTTTGAGGTATGTTGACCTCCCATTCCACAGGGCTAACCAAATGCTTGTGTTTCTTCTTACTCCCAACATCAAGCAAGAATGATAGAAGAAATATAAACATAAAAATGACTTCAAGGCAAACATGGAAAGGAAAGGGGTATATTGTTAGATCCCCCCAAAAGTGAGAAATTATTGGAAGATATAAAGCAGATTGATGTTGAAACCTACTAAGTCTAAAAGACAACAAAAAAGACAGCCCCACCCCAAATTAGTTTCCCAATAGAACCCTGACATGACTCAAGATTAGAGAAAATAGGAGGAGGGAGAAAGAGTGAGGTTTGAATTTGGTAATTTATTAATAGTGGTTAGCAAATAGTATTGATTACCTACAGCACTCATTTTCTCTGTCTTCCTAATGGAACCCCCATTTTGTTTCACTCCTCCTCCAAACAGGGCACATACCTCTGGAAGACCAACCCTTTCAGCTTCAAGTGCAGGAGACTTTGGTCTAAGTGTAGTCTCATTTCTCAGGTTTAGGAATAAGCATGTGACTAAGATATGGCCAATAAGACACGTGGATATTTGCCAGACTAAAAAGTATGCAAATCTGACTATCAAAAATACACAACCTACAACAAAAGGTTAGGATGACATTAACATTGTATATAGAAAAAACTGAGAAACCAACAGAATCTGGGCCTTTGAGGACACTGTTGAACTTCTCTCTCTCTCTTTTTTTTTTTACTGTCATGCATGTTTTTTATTCATCATTGTCTTGAAACTGTGAATGAAAACCCAGTATGTGAAATTTGAATAAACAAAGTTATGTCTTAAGACATGTATTCCCAGAATTCAAATATCAGCATTTGTCTCCTTTTTAATTATTTTTCTAATATAATAAAGGCAAAGCCATATTAAAATAATTAAATAAACACGTTCTGCTAAAACTCTGGTTTATTAACCAACACACAACTGGCAAACAGGAATACTTTTAATACTACACAAAAAGTCACACCTATTCGTTTGTCACTTTTCTCATTGTTTTAACATCCTGTGCCACTAAATAAGAGCAGCTGAACACAAAGTAAACGAACATAGCTGAACACTGCAAGTCATAAGAGGAACTGAGTCCTGACTGCATTTCTAGTTCTTTATTTTAATTGGAGGCTAATTACTTTAAAATATTATAGTGGTTTTGTCACACATTGACATGAATCTGCCACGGGTGCACATATGTTCCCCATCCTGCATTGCAGGCAGATTCTTTATCAGCTGAGCTTCCAGGGAAGCCCCAAACATTATGCTAAATGAAATAAACCAAATAGAAAAGGACAAATATCATATGATCCAATTTATATAAGGTACCTAGAAGAGGAAAATTCATAGAGAAATAAAGTATCACAGAGGTTACCAGGGTCTCAGGAAGAAGAGACTAACAAGTTATTGAATGGGTATAGAATTTCTGTAGGGGATATTTTTAAAAGTTCTGGAAATGAATGGTGGTGATGGTTCCAAAAGATAGTGAATATACTTAATATCATTTGATCGTATGCTTCAAAATGATTAAAATGGTAAATTTTACCTTATGCTTATTTTATCACAATTCTAACAACAAGCAAATAAACCATGGATCCAGGGTTCCTGTCAAAGAATTTGAAGTTACTGTCAGCTAAATAAGGAAAAACACACTAATTACCAATATAGATAAAACAGGGAGAATATTAACTGTAATTTATATCCCCAGAAATTGGGCGACACAAAGAACACAATGCTATAAAAAGTAAAAAAGAATACATAGAAATTAAATATATCATTGCCAAAATTAAAAACTCCACATTGGGCTGAAGAGCTGAATGGAGCCACCAAGAAGTGAATGGGTGAACTGGCAGAGAAAGCAGAGGAATTTTCCCAGAATGCAGTGCAAAGAGGTAAAGAGAAAAAAGTATAACAGAAAAGTTTAAAGACATGGGAGATACACCTACAAGTCCCATTGTCAGTATAATAATAAGAGTTTGAGAAAATGAGGAGAGATTGAAGAAAGAAGAGAAATAAGGAACTTAGAGGAGGAAATTTCCCTTAGTGGATACTTGAGTCTTCAGTTGAAAGAAGGGTACACCAGTACCAGTCAGGAGGGGAAAAACACATTTAGATTATTTTGGAAAGATGTATGAGTTCCAAGAAAAAGAGAAATCGAAAAGCCTCCTGTAAGAGACAGGAAAGGAAAAGGATACCTATGAAGGACTGAAAACAAAATTTACACCGAACTCTTATTTGCCATAGTGGATGCCAGAAGACAATGGCACACTTTCTTCTAAATTCTGACAGAAGAAACTTTTGAACCCCAAACTGTATACTTAGCCAAACAATCACTCACATATAACAGGCAAAATAAAGGTGTTTTTATATATGAAGGAACTCATAGAGTTTACAGTCCATGAACTTTGATCAATATAATTATCTGAAGACAAATGAAAATATGAACACCAAAAAAGGCCATGAAGAAAAAAAAAAAAAACTGATTATTAACAGCTATAGTTACTTCAAAACGGTTGTTCATAGAATGCTTCTGAGACCTGTGGTTGATGCTGGGCTGTGTTGTCAGATGCCCCTTTAGGAAAATAGGACTTACGGCTTCACCTGTTGGGAGTCCCTCCAGAGGGCAGCCCTCATTGGTCAGGCCCTGACCAATGGCCTGTGAGAGATGGCCTCACCTGGAGTCACATCTCCTCCTTGGGTGGCCCTTACCTGATGATTGATCTACGCAAGAGTATAAAGGCCAGTCTTTTCTCTGCAACTCAAACAGCTCTGAAAAGTCATCCACCTTCATAGTCCCCAGCTTCCCTGGTGGCTTAGAGGGTAAAGCATCTGCCTGCAATGCGGGAGACTCGGGTTCAATCCCTGAGTCAGGAAGATCCCCTGGAGAAGGAAATGGCAACCCACTCCAGTACTCTTGCCTGGAAAATCCCACGGATGGAGGAGCCTGGGTGGCTGCAGTCCATGGGGTCACAAAGAGTCGGACACAATTGAGTGACTTCACTTCACTTCACTTCACTTCACTTTCATAGTCCCCCAGGTCAGGCTAAGGTTTCCCTGGGCCTGCATCACAGACTTTTCCCTCCACCTTGTCCTGCTCCCTTTCCTTCCCTTTTCCCCAGTTCTTGATCCCAAGAGCACTCCCTAATAAACGTCTTCTCTGTTTTAGTGACTACCTCCTGGGGAGCCTGACCTATATCAAATGATTAGAAATTATTATTACTTCAAGAAATAGAAATTAAATAAATAAAATAGGTAATATTTCAAATGAATTTAACAAAATATTGTATAGGAGGCAGTGGGAGTAGAGGATGAAGGGAGCCTCAAGGTCAAAGAAGTGAAAGCATTCCAAGGGTCTGGCCTTCTTCAAAAGGGAAACGTTTACATTTACTGGGCTTCCCTGGTGTCTCAGAAAGTAAAGAATCTGCCTACAATGCAGGAGACCTGGGTTTTATCTTTGGGTTGGGAAGATCCCCTGAAGAAGGGAATGGTTCCCAACTTCACCCCACTCTAGTATTCTTGCCTGGAGAATTCCATGGACAGAGGAACCTGGCAGGCCAACAGACAATGAGATTGCAAAGAGTCAGACAACTGAGTGACTAATACTTTACTTTACATTTATTAATTAATCATCAATATCCATCTACCTATGTTTAACTCTGTGTTTTCAGAAATGCAAAGATAAGCTTTCAAAGTACTAGAGCAGTGTCTCTTAAACTTTAACTTGCACATGTATAACCTGGTTGGCTTATTTTAAAATGTAGGTTCCCAGACCTTAATCTCCAAAAATTCTGATCTCATGGGCATGCTGCCAGAGGCAGGAACTTGCAGCTTAACAAGCAAGCTGCTTGGCAGCCCTGATGCAGCTGGTATGAGGACACACTCTGAGAAACCCTGTGCTAGGGAACAAAAATGAAATAATAATATTCAACCTGGGTGGTCCAATGGCTAAGACTCCATGTTCCTAATGCAGGAGCCCCAGGTTTAATCCCTGGTCAGGGAACTAGATCCCACATGTGACAACTAATAGTTTGAAAGCTGCAACTAAAGATCCTGTCTGCCCAATGAAGATTGGACATCCCACGTGCCGCAACTAAGATTCAGTGCAGCCTAAAAAATAAATAAATATTTTTTAAAAATTCAGCCAATCCAATTATAAACGTAAGGAGAGATTCTTTTTATAATAAAATAAAGAAGAGAACTTTCCTAGTGGTACAGTAGATAAGAATCCACCTGTCAATGCAGGGGACACAGGTTCAATCTCTGGGCCAGGATGATTTCATATACTACAGAGCAACTAAAGCCCATGCACCATAACTACTAAGCCCCTATGCTGCAACTATTGAAGCCCATGTGCACAGAGCCTGTGCTCCACAACCAGAGAAGCCACTGTAATTAGAAGGACATGCACCACAACAAAGAGCAGCCCCCACTCTTCACAACTAGGGAAAGCCCATGTGTAGGAACAAAGACCCAGTGCAACAAAAATTTAATTAATTAATTTTTAAAAATTAAAAAGAAAGAAAACAAATACAAAACAAGATGTAAGGAACAGGAACAATCATATCATTAATCATTAAGTGTGTGAATGGGATCTCTTAGGATAGATCTGGACATTCCTGGATGGGGTTTACCTAAAATGAGGCTCACCCAGAGAAGTGACAAAGGCAGGCCCCAGCAAATGGGAATCCTAGGCAGAATTCAAACACTGCCTCTGAGCAACAGTGACTCTCCATGACAAATGGCAGAGATCAAACCCTGAGCCTTTGGAGTGAGAGCACTGACTCCAAGACCCTATACTACCAGAGAACTAACCCTAGGAAGTATCAAATAGTGAGAACTCACACAAAGGAAACCACTTGAACACAAGACCGGGCATCACCCAACCACCAGTAGCACCCTGTGCAGGACGCCTCATCTAAACAACAAAGAAAACAAAAATACAAACCCAACCATCAGCAGATAGGATTATCACCTCACTCAGCCTTGCCCGTCAGAGGAAAAACAAATAAACAAACAAAAACTCGGCACAAAGCTCACACAAACCACTGGACCAACCTTAGGAGGGCAGAAACCAAAAGGAAGAAAGAATTCAACTTTCTTCAAGGAAAGAATTTCAACTTTCCTTGTAGCCTGGGAAAAGGAGACCTCAAATGCAATAAGTTAAAAGAAAATAATGAAAAGGCAAGAAATATTGCACAAATGAAGGAACAAACTAGAAACACAGAAGTCCAAATAAATAAAGAGGAAATAGGAAAACTACCTGAAAAAGAATTCACAATAATGATACTAAAGATGATCAAAAACCTTGAAAACAAAATGGAGAAAATGCAAGAATCAATTAACAAAGACCTAGAAGAATTAAAGAATAAACATACAGAGACAAACAACATAATTACTGAACTTAAAAATACTCTAGAAGGAATTAATAGCAGAATATCTGAAGCAGAAGAACAAATCAGTGAGATGGAAAATAAAATGGTGGGAATAACTTCCGAAGAGCAGAATAAAGTAAAAAGAATGAAAAAAACAAGGACAGTCTCAGAGACCTCTGTGACCATATCAAATGCACCAGCATTTGAATTATAGGGGTCATACCAGTTAGACCTAATTGATATCTATAGGACATTTCACCCCAAAACAATGAATTTCACCTTTTTCTCAAGTGCACATGGAACCTTCTCTAGGATAGAGCACATCCTACGCCATAAATCTAGCCTTGGTAAATTCAAAAAAACTGAAATCATTCCAAGCATCTTTTCTGACCACAATGCAATAAGATTAGATGTCAATTACAGGAGAAAAACTATTAAAAATTCCAACATATAGAGGCTGAACAACATGCTTCTGAATAACCAACAAATCACAGAAGAAATCAAAATATGCATAGAAACAAATGAAAACGAAAACACAACAACCCCAAACCTACGGGACACTGTAAAAGCAGTGCTAAGGGGAAGGTTCGTAGCAATACAGGCTCACCTCAAGAAACAAGAAAAAAGTCAAATGAATAACCTAACTCTACACCTAAAGCAACTAGAAATGGAAGAAATGAAGAACCCCACAGTTAGTAGAAGGAAAGAAATCTTAAAAATTAGGGCAGAAATAAATGCAAAAGAAACAAAAGAGACCATAGCAAAAATAAACAAAGCTAAAAGCTAGTTCTTGGAGAAGATAAGTAAAATTGACAAGCCATTAGCCAGACTCACCAAGAAATAAAGGGAGAAGAATCAAATCAACAAAATTAGAAATGAAAATGGAGAAATCACAACAGACAACACAGAAATACAAAGGATCATAAGAGACTACTATCAGCAACTGATATGCCAATAAAATGGACAACTTGGAAGAAATGGACAAATTCTTAGAAAAGTATAACTTTCCAAAACTGAACCAGGAAAAAACAGAAAATCTTAACAGACCCATCACAAGCACAGAAATTGAAACTGTAACCAGAAATTTAGCAGCAAACAAAAGCCCAGGACCAGATGGATTCACAGCTGAATTCTGCCAAAAATTTAGAGAAGAACTAACACCTGTCCTACTCAAACTCTTCCAGAAAATTGAGAAGGTAAACTTCCAAACTCATTCTATGAGGCCACCATCACCCTAATACCAAAACCTAACAAATATGTCACAAAAAAAAGAAAACTACAGGCCAATATCACTGATGAACATAGATGCAAAAATCTTTAACGAAATTCTAGCAAACAGAATCCAACAACATATTAAAAAGATCATACATCATGACCAAGTAGGCTTTATCCCAGGGATGCAAGGATTCTTCAATGTCCACAAATCAATCAATATAATACACCACATTAACAAATTGAAAGATACAAACCATGTGACTATCTCAATAGACGCAGAGAAAGCCTTTGACAAAATTCAACATCCATTTATGATAAAAACCCTCCAGAAAGAGGGACTAGAAGGAACATACCTCAACATAATAAAAGCTATATATCACAAACCCATAGCAAACATTATCCTCAATGGTGAAAAATTGAAAGCATTCCCCTAAAGTCAGGAACAAGACAAGGGTGCCCACTCTCACCACTACTATTCAACATAGTTTGGAAGTTTTAGCCACAGCAATCAGAGCAGAAAAAGAAACAAAAGGAATCCAGATCGGAAAAGAAGAAGTAAAACTCTCACTGTTTGCAGATGACATAGAAAACCCTACAGACTCCACCAGAAAATTACTAGAGCTAATCAATGAATATAGTAAAGTTGCAGGATATGAAGTTAACACACAGAAATCCCTTGCATTCCTATACACTGACAATGAAAGAACAGAAAGAGAAATTAAGGAAACAATTTCATCCACCACTGCAATGAAAAGAATAAAATACTTAGGAATATATCTACCTAAAGAAATAAAAGACCTATATATTGAAAACTATAAAACACTGACGAAAGAAATCAAAGATGACACAAACAGATGGAGAAATATACCATGTTCATGGATTCGAAGAATCAATATAGTGAAAATGACTATACTACCCAAAGCAATCTATAGATTCAATGCAATCCCTATCAAGCTACCAATGGTATTTTTCACAGAACTAGAACAAATAATTTCACAATTTGTATGGAAATACAAAAAACCTCGAATAGCCAAAGCAATCCTGAGAAAGAAAAATGGTACTGGAGGAATCAACCTGCCTGACTTCAGGCTCTACTACAAAGCTACAGTCATCAAGACAGTATGGTACTGGAACAAAGACAGAAATACAGATCAATGGAACAAAATAGAAAGCCCAGAGATAAATCCACGCACCTATGGACACCTTATCTTCAACAAAGGAGGAAAGACTATACAATGGAGAAAAGACAATCTCTTTAACAAGTGGTGCTGGGAAAACTGGTCAACCACTTGTAAAAGAATGAAACTAGAACACTTTCTAACATTATGCGGCTGCTGCTGCTGCTAAGTCGCTTCAGTCGTGTCCAACTCTGTGCAACCCCATGGACAGCAGCCTACCAGGCTCCTCCATCCATGGGATTTTCCCATGGCAAGAGTACTGGAGTGGGGTGCCATTGCCTTCTCCGTCTAACACCATACACAAAAATAAACTCAAAGTGGGATTAAAGATCTAAATGGAAGACCAGAAACTATAAAACTCCTAGAGGAAAACATAGGCAAAGCATTCTCTAACATAAATCACAGCAGGATCCTCTATGACCCACCTCCAAGAGTAATGGAAATAAAAGCAAAAATAAATGGGACCTAATTAAACTTAAAAGCTTTTGCACAATAAAGGAAACTATAAGCAAGGTGAAAAGACAGCCTTCAGAATGGGAGAAAATAATAGCAAACAAAGCAACTGACAAAGAATTAATCTAAAAAATATACAAGCAACTCCTGCAGCTCAATTCTAGAAAAATAAACCCAATCAAAAAATGGGCCAAAGAATTAAACAGATATTTCTCAGATATATAGAAAACAGATATAAAGAAATATTTATAAAGATATATAGATATAGATAGATATCAGATGTATAGATAGATATATAGATATATAGATATATCTTTATAGATATATCAGATATAAAGAAAACACACATATGGCTAACAAACACATGAAAAGATGCTCAACATCACTGATTATCGAGAAATGCAAATCAAAACCACAATGAGGTACCATCTCACGCCGGTCAGAATAGCTGCTATCCAAAAGTCTACAAACAATAAATGCTGGAGAGGGTGTGGAGAAAAGGAAACCGTCTTACACTGTTGGTGGGAATGCAAACTAGTACAGCCACTACAGAGAACAGTGTGGAGATTCCTTAAAAAACTGGAAATAGAACTGCCATATGACCCAGCAATCCCACTGCTGGGCATACACACCGAGGAAACCAGAACTGAAAGAGACACGTGTACCCCAATGTTCATCACAGCACTGTTTATAATAGCTAGGGCATGGAAGCAACCTAGATGTCCATCAGGAGACGAATGGATACTCAGCCATTAAAAAGAATACATTTGAATCAGTTCTAATGACATGGATGAAATTGAAGCCTACTATACAGAGTGAAGTAAGCCAGAAAGAAAAACACCAATACAATATACTAACACATATATATGGAATTTAGAAAGATGGTAACGATAACCCTATATTCGAGACAGCAAAAGAGACACAGATGTATACAGCAGTCTTTGGACTCTGTGGGAGAAGGCAAGGGTGGGATGATTTGAGAGAAGAGCATTGAAACATGTATATTATCATATGTGAAACAGATTGCCAGTCCAGGTTCAATGCATGAGACAGGGTGCTCGGGGCTGGTGCACTGGAATGACCCAGAGGGATGGGATGCGGAGGGAGGTGGGAAGGGGGTTCAAGATGTAGTACACATGTACACCCGTGGCTGATTCGTGCAATGCATGGCAAAACCACTACAATATTTTAAAGTAATGAGCCTCCAATTAAAATAAATAATTTAAAATTTTTTTAAAAATTAAAAAAAAAAGAATTATAGGGGTCACAGAAGAATAGAAAAAGAAAGGGTATGAGAAAATTTTTGAAGAGATTATAGTTGAAAATTTCCCCAACATGGAAAAGGAAATAGTCAATCAAGTCTAAGAGGCACAAAGGGTTCCATACAGGATAAACCCAAGGAGAAACACACTAAGACACATACTAATCAAACTAACAAAGACTAAACACAAAGAAATAATATTACAAGCAGCAAGGGAGAAGCAACAAGTAACATACAAGGAAACCCCATACCCATAACAGCTGATCTTTCAGCAGAAACTCTGCAGGCCAGAAGAGAATGGCAGGATATTTTTAAAATACTGAAAGGGAAACATCTACAAGCAAGATTACTGTACCTGGCAAGGATCTCATTCAAAATTGATGAAGAAATAAAAAGCTTTTCAGACAAGCAAAAGTTAAGAGAATTAAGTATGACCAAACCAGCTTTACCACAAATGTTAAAGGGACTTACGTAGTTAAGAAATACAAGAGAAGAAAAAAGATCTACAAAATCAACCCCAAACATTAAGAAAATGGCAATAGGAACATATATATCAATAATGACTTTAAATGTAAATGGATTAAGTGCTCCAACCAAGAGACACAGACTGGCTGAATGGACACAAAAACAAGACCCATATATATGCTGTCTGCAAGAAACCCACTTCAGACCTCAAAATACATATAGACTGAAAGTGAGAGGATGGAAAAATATACTCCATGCAAATGGGAAGCAAAAGAAAGCTGGAGTAGCAATCCTCATATCAGACAAAATAGACCTTAAAATAAAGAAGATTACAAGAGATAAGGAAGGACACTACACAATGATCAAGGGATCAGTCCAAGAGGAAGACACAACAATTGTAAATATCTATGCACCCAACATAGGAGCACCTCAATACATAAGACAAATACTAACAGACATAAAAGGAGAAATTGACAGTAATACAATAATAGTAGGAGACTTTAACACCTCACTCAAACCAATGGACAGATCATCAAAACAGAAAATTAATAAGGAAACACAACTCTTAAATGAGCCATTATATGAAAAGGATCTCATTGATATCTTCAGGATATTCCAACCAAATACAGAAGAATACACCTTCTTCTCAAGTGCATATGGAACATTCTCCAGGATAGACCACATTTTGGGTCACAAATCAAACCTCAGTAAATTTAAGAAAACTGAAATCATATCAAGCATCTTCTCTGACCACAATGCTATGAGATTAGATATCAATTACAAGAAAAAAACTGTAAGAAACACAAACACATGGAGATTAAACAACACATTTCTAAATAACCCACAGGTTACTGAAGAAATCAAAAGGGAAATCAAAACATTTCTAGAAACAAATGACAATGGAAACACGACAACTCAAAACCTATGGGATGCAGCAAAAGCAGTCCTAAGAGGGAAGTTTACAGCAATACAATCCTACCTCAAGAAACAAGAAAAACATTGAATAGACAACCTAACTTTACACCTAAAACAACTGGAAAAAGAAAAACAACAACAACAAAACAAAATTAGTAGAAGGAAAGAAATCATAAAGATTCAAACAGAAATAAATGAAAAAGAAATGAAAGAAACAATGGTAAAGATTAATAAAACCAAAAGCTGGTTCTTTAAGAAGATAAACAAAATTGACAAACCTTTAGCCAGACTCATCAAGAAAAGCAGAGAAGAATCAAATAAACAAAATTAGAAATGGAAAAGGAGAGGTTACAACAGACAATGGAGAAATACAAAGGATTATAAGAGACTATTATGAACAACCATATGGCAATAAAATAGAAAACCTGGAAAAAATGGACAGATTCTTAGAAAAGTTCAATCTTCCAAGACTGAACCAGGAATAAATATAAATTATGAACAACCCAATTACAAGCACTGAAATTGAAGCTGTGATCAAAAATCTCCCAAAAAAGAAAAGCCCAGGACCAAACAGCTTCATAGGAGAATTCTATCAAACATTTAGAGATGATCTAATGCCTATCCTTCTAAAACTCTTTCAAAAAATTGCAGAGGAAGGAACACTTCCAAACTCATTCTACAAGGCCACCATCACCCTAATACCAAAACGGGCATAGAAGGAACCTACCTCAACATAGTAAGGGCCATATATGATAAGCCTACAGCAAACATTATTCTCAATGGTGAGAAATTGAAAGCATTCCCCCTAAGATAAGGAACAAGACTAGGGTGTCCACTGTCACCACTACTATTCAACATAGTTCTGGAAGTCCTAGCTACAGCAATCAGAGAAGAAAAAGAAATAAAAGGAATCCAGATCAGAAAAGAAGAAGTAAAGCTCTCACTGTTTGCAGATGACATGATACTGTACATAGAAAACCCTAAAGATAGTATCAGAAAATTACTAGAGCTAATCAGTGAATTTAGCAAAGTTGCAGGATACAGAAATCACTTGTATTTCTATATACTAACAATGAAAAATGAGAAAGAGAAATTAAAGAATAAATCCCATTCACCATTGCAACAAAAAGAATTAAATACCTAGGAATAAACTTACCTAAGGAGACAAAAGAAGTGTACACAGAAAATTATAAGACACTAATAAAAGAAATCAAAGACAGCATAAACAGATAGAGAAATATTCCATGTTCCTGGGTAGGAAGAATCAATATTGTGAAAATGACTATATTACCAAACACAATCTATAGATTCAATGTGATCCCTATCAAATTACTAACAGCATTTTTCACAGAACTAGAACAAAAAATTTCACAATTCATATGGAAACACAAAAGACCCTGAATAGTCAAGGCAATCTTGAGAAAGAAGAATGGAGCTGGAGAAATCAACCTTCCTGACTTCAGATTATACTACAAAGCTATAGTCATCAAGACAGTATGGTACTGACACAAAAACAGAAATACAGACCAATGGAACAAGATAGAAAGCCCTGAAATAAACCCATGCACCTATAGGTACCTTATTTTTGACAAAGGAGGCAAGAATATACAATGGGGCAAAGACAGCCTCTTCAATAAATGGTGCTGGAAAAACTGGACAGCTACACGTAAAAGAATGAAATTAGAACACTTCCTAATACCACACACAAAGATAAACTCAAAATGGATTAAAGACCTAAATGTGAGACCAGAAACTATAAAACTCTTAGAGGAAAACATAGGCAGAACACTCGATGACATAAATCAAAGCAAGATCCTCTATGACCCACCTCCCAGAGTAATGGAAATAAAAACAAAAGTAAACAAGTGGGAACTGATTAAACTTAAAAGCTTTTGAACAGCAAAGGAAATTATACGCAAGATGAAAAGACAACCCTCAGAATGGGAGAAAATAATAGCAAATGAAACAACTGACATAGGATTAATTTTCAAAACATATTTGGAAATACAACTCAATGCCAGAAAAACAAACAATCCAATCAAAAAGTTGGAAAAAGACCTAAACAAACATTTCTCCAAAGAAGACATACAGCTGGCTAATGAACACATGAAAAGATTCTCAACACTGCTCACTATTAGAGAAATGCAACTCAAAACTACAATGAGCTATCACCTCACACTGGTCAGAACAGCCATAATCAAAAAGTCTACAAACAAATGCTAGAGAGGATGTGGAGAAAAGGGAATGCTCTTGCACTATTGGTGGGAATGTAAATTGATACAGCCACTATGGAAGACAGTATGGAGATTCCTTAAAAAACTAGAAATAAAAACCACCATATGATCCAGCGATCCCATTCCTAGGCATATACCCTGAAGAAACCAAAATTGAAAAAGACACATGTATCCCATTGTTCACTGCAGCATAATTTACAATAGCTAGAACATGGAAGCAACCTAGATACCCATTGACAGATGAATGGCTAAAGAAGTTGTGGTATATATACACAATGGAATATTACTCAGCCATAAAAAGAAATGCATTTGAGTCAGTTCTGATGAGGTGGATGAACCAAGAACCTATTATACAGAGTGAAGTGAGTCAGAAAGAGAAAGATAAATACCATATTCTAACACATATATATGGAATCCAGAAAAATGGTACTGAAAAATTTATTTACAGGGCAGCAATGGAGAAACAGACATAGGAAATAGACTTATGGACATGGGAAGAGGGGAGGAGAGGGTGAGATGTATGGAAAGAGTAACATGGAAACTTACATTGCTAAGTCACCTCAGTCGTGTCCGACTCTGTGCGACCCCATAGACGGCAGCCCACCAGGCTCCGCCGTCCCTGGGATTCTCCAAGCAAGAACACTGGAGTGGGTTGCCATTTCCTTCTCCAATGCATGAAAGTGAAAAGTGAAAGTGAAGTCACTCAGTCGTGTCCGACTCTTAGCAACCCCATGGACTGTAGCCTACCAGGCTCCTCCATCCATGGGATTTTCCAGGCAAGGGTACTGGAGCGGGGTGCCATTGCCTTCTCCGGGAAACTTACATCACCATATGCAAAATAGATAGCCAATGGGAATTTGCTTTATGGCTCAGGAAACTCAAACAGGGGCTCTGTATCAACCTAGAGGGGTGGGGTGGGGAGGGAGATGGGAGGGAGGTTCAAAAGGAAGGGGATATGTGTATGCCTATGGCTGATTCATGTTGAGACTTGACAGAAAACAGCAAAATTTTGTAAAGCAATTATGCTTCAATAAAAAATAAATTATTAAAAAAAAGAAAGTGTGTGAATGGGTTCAATCTACAAATTAGGAAGCATATTGACTTTGATTAAAAACTAAACTCAGCCAAAAAATTGTTTATAAGAATTAAAACTAAAATAAAACGACACAGAAAGGTTGGAAATAAAGGCAGAGACAACGATATCTAGGGAGATGGTGATAAGAAAACAAGAATGGCAATATTAATAGAATGAATAGAATATCAAGCAAAAATCTTTAAATGAGAAAAACGGACTATGTTTCATATTGATAAACTTATCCAGCAAAAAGTTAAAACATATATAAAACTTTAATGTACCTTACTGTGTGGAATTAAAATAAATGTAAACCGAAGTGTGATCTTTTTAAGGCACAAATAAGTGTTTTTAAATTGTCTTCTTATAGAAGTTAAAATCCTATAAAAGTGAAGAAAGTAAAATAATGAGTCCCTATATACCCATTACCCAGTTTAAATAGCCATTATTATTTCATCTAATCCTCAATTTTTTCTTAGTATTTTAAAGCAAATCCAAAATATCATATTATTTCACTTATAAACAGTTCAGTATGCACATTATCTGGTAACATTTTTTTCATAAGCAACATAACATCACCATATCTAACAAAATCAGTAATTATTTCTTAACACCTCTGAGTTTATTTGGACTGCTATAATAAATATACCATAGACTGGGTAGATTATAAACAATAGGAATTTATTTCTCATAGTTCTAAAGGCTCAGAAGTCCACAATCATGCCACGGGCAGATTTGGGGTCTGGTGAGAGTTCCCTTCTTCCTCAATGGCCAGCCTTTTCACTATAATCTCCACAAGGCAAAGAGCAATGGGAGCTTTCTAAGACTTCTTTTGTAAGAGCACTATTCACATTAATAAAGCCTCCACTATCCTAATCACCTCCCAAAGGCCCCACTCCTAATACTACGACTATGATGTTTAGCTTCAACATATGAATTTGGGGTGATACAAACATTAAGACCATAACAATATCTAACACTCAGCCCATAACTAAACTTCCCAGATAGCCTCAAATGTCAATTTATTTGACTTAAGATCTAAATAAGATTCTCACATTATATTTGATTGTGTGTCAAACCTTTTGGTTTCTGTAACAGTCCCCCTGCCATTATTTTTTCATGTCTTAGGTTTTTCAACAACTTTACTGACATACAATTCATATACCATACAACTCACCAACTTAAAGTATATAATTCAATGGTTTTTAGTAGATTCTCAAAGATGTGCAACTCTCACCATAATCAGTTCTAAAATATTTTCATTACCCCTAAAGAATAAATTTTGTACCCCTTAATCACCATCTCCCAATCCTACCATCTTCTCCAAGCAACCACAAATTATTTTCAGTCCCTATAGAGTTGCCTATTCTGGGCATTTCATATAAATGGAATCATACAATATTTAGTTCTTTGTGACTGGCTTCTTTCACTTAGCATAATATTTTCAAGGCTCATCCATGTTTCAGCAGATTCCTTTTGTATTGACAAACAATATTCAATGAATGGATATATTATAGTTCATGTCATGAATTTTTGATGATAGATTTGTCCCGTAGATTCTCTGACATCTTAGATTTGGCTAATCACTTTCTCTTGGTCTCAGCTAATGCATGTTGGGGGAGGGAGTGGTAAACTGATTATGGGGTTTGAATAGACTAAGAATTAATATTATAGATAAGAATACTTCGGGTAATGCTAAATATTTGCTGTCACATCACATCATGAGACATATAATGTCTGGTTGTTTCTTTCATGAGTGTCAAAGCAATCAAGAGAGTTTAGGTGGTGACATCCTGAGCCCTCTATTACAAAATCTCTCATTAAATTTTCATTTTATGGGACTTCTCTGGTGGTCCACTGGCTGACTCCACACTCCCAATGCAGGGGGACCTAGCTGGATCCCTGGTCAGGGAACTAGATCTCACATGCCACAGCTAAATATCCTGAATGCTTCAATGAAGATAGAAGATTCCGCATGCAGCCAAATAAATAAATAAAATTTAAAAATTTTCATTTTATGGCTTTAAAATTCACTTACAAACATGTTGCTTAGGTCCATAGGGTTACAAACTGGTGATTTTCTACTTCTATCATTCCTTCTGCATTTATTAGTTGGACTTTCCATAAAGAATTTTTATGAATGGCTTGGTTATTCTTAAATAAAGTTTGAAAGGCAGAATAAATGCTGATTCTTTATTTTTATGTATCAATTTGCAGATAAGTTAGTGCCCTATTAACCTTCAGTGGCAACCAGCAAAGTTTATGTTTTACATTTTTATGGAATTTTATGTATCTCTTATGATTCAATGAATTGCAATTATTGTTCTTTTGCTGAAGTCTAAATTTTTCCCGTTAATTTTTGATAGCTTACTTGTTCTCGGGTACAATAAGATAATACAGGTTTATCTTAATACATTTCTTACCATAAACATGCAATCAGCCATTTTGCTAAGAAGCCCAGGTTCCTTTTAGTTGAAAACCAACAATTTGGAAGTTAGGGGTGCTCATTGTTATTGCATCATTATTGCTTTTATGTCTTTGTAGAATTAGGACAGCTAAGACAGAGTTAGGAAGTATGTATTGGTTTTTGAAATAAAACAAATCATAAATCATAAACTTCAAAGATTACATAAACTTACATAAAAAATCATAAATCATAAACTTTCAAAGATTACAGAGTGTTTACTTAACTTCTCTGGTTTTACATGTGTCTTTTTTCTCATAAATTGAAAATCTTGGTTTCCAACATTAACATAATTATTTACTTTCTTTATACTATGACAGACCTACAATAGTTTTAGACTAGCATTACCAGTATTATTTAAAACAATAAGACTACTAAACACAATTTAATATTTTTATGGAGTTTTGTTCTTAGCATATATCCTACTAGGGCTGTAAACTCAAAATACTACACGTTAAAGTCACTTCTAGTAATTATGTTCTTTATGTGGGCTTAGCATCAATGTGATCTACAGTTGCAGCCATTTGTTTTCAATTTTTAGAGACTTCTTTTTATTCTTTAGTAATTCAATTTCTGTATGTAAAACATTTACATGGTTCTAAAGTTAAAACTAGATAACAAAGCAACTTGACAAAAGTCTTGCATTATGCTTGCCTGCCCCCCAAATCTTATTTGTCTACATAGGCAACACATTTTATTAATTTTTATCTATAACTAACTGCTTTTAAAATATAAGATATACATACTTATTCTCCCCTTCCACACAGATTGTAGCTGTTATTGTTGTTTAGTCACTAAGTCCTGCTGACTCTTTGCAACTTGACAGACTGTAGCCCTTCAGGCTCCTCTATCCATGGGATTTCCCAGTCAGGAATACTGGTGTGAGCGCCATTTCCTTCTCCAGGAGATCTTCCAACCCAGGGACCCACATCTCCTGCATTGGTAGGCAGATTTTTTATCACTACTGTAACAGTGCTCTCGGAGAAGGCAATGGCACCCCACTCCAGTACTCTTGCCTGGAAAATCCCATGGATGGAGGAGCCTGGTAGGCTGCAGTCCACGGGGTCACTAAGAGTCGGACACGACTGAGTGACTTCACTTTCACTTTTCACTTTCATGCATTGGAGAAGGAAATGGCAACCCACTCCAGTGTTCTTGCCTGAAGAATCCCAGGGACGGAGGAGCCCGGTGGGCTGCCATCTCTGGGGTCGCACAGAGTCAGACACGACTGAAGCGACTTAGCAGCAGCAGCAGCAGCAACAGTGCTCTACATCTTACTTTGTTTAAAATACATTCTAGAGATAAGTCAATATAATGTACAAAAATCATTCTCATTTTCATTTGTACAACTGCATGGTCAAGAGAGATTTAAAACATAAAATCAGACCATGAGATTTATCTGCTTAAACATTTTTAAAGGTTTCTCACTTCCCTTAGAATCAAATCTAAACTCTTGAACATAGTTTTCAAAGCCTTGTCTTATCTGGACTTGCTAATAACTCCAGACTCATTTCATTCTCTGCCCGGTGTATCTCACTGTTTCTGAACCCTACCTGTATATTAGAATCACCTGGGTTACTTTAAAAAAAATAGTTTCTCCAACCTCACTCCAGACCAACTAAATCAGAATTTAGGATTTGTAAAGACACTAGAATTGTTAAAAAGTAATTTAAATCCTAAAAGATAATGGTGTGAAAGTGCTGCACTCAATATGTCAGCAAATTTGGAAAACTCAGCAGTGGCCACAGGACTGGAAAAGGTCAGTTTTCATTCCAGTCCCAAAGAAAGGAAATGCCAAAGAATGCTCAAACTACCGCAAAATTGCACTCATCTCACACGCTAGTAAAGTAATGCTCAAAATTCTCCAAGCCAGGCTTCAGCAATCCATGAACCATGAACTTCCAGATGTTCAAGTTGGTTTTAGAAAAGGCAGAGGAACCAGAGATCAAATTGCCAACATCTGCTGGATCATTGAAAAAGCAAGAGAGTTCCAGAAAAACATCTATTTCTGCTTTATTGACTATGCCTAAGCCTTTGACTGTGTGGATCACAATAAACTGTGGAAAATTCTGAAAGAGATGGGCATACCAGACCACCTGACCTGCCTCCTGAGAAATCTGTATGCAGGTCAGGAAGCAACAGTTAGAACTGGACATGGAACAACAGACTGGTTCCAAATAGGAAAAGGAGTTACATTAATCCACTATATCAACAAGCTAAAGGGAAAAAAAGCACATGATCATATCAATTAATGTACACAAAAAAACACTTTTTGAAATCCAAAATTCATTTTCAATTAAAAACAAACAAACAACAACAAAACAACAACAAAAAAATCTCACAACAAAGTAGAATCTACCCAAGATTGTCACCTTGCTTATTTAACTTATATGCAGAGTACATTGTGAGAAACACTCGGCTGGAGGAAGCACAAGCTGGAATCAAGATTGCCGGGAGAAATATCAATAACCTCAGATATGCAGATGACACTACCCTTATGGCAGAAAGTGAAGAAGAACTAAAGAGCTTCTTGATGAAAGTGAAAGAGGAGAGTGAAAAAGTTTGCTTAAAGCTCAACATTCAGAAAACTAAGATCATGGCATCTGGTCCCATCACTTCATGGGAAACAGATGGGGAAACAGTGGAAACAGTGTCAGACTTTATTTTTGGGGGCTCAAAATCAGTGCAGATGGTGATTGCAGCCATGAAATTAAAAGATGCTTACTCCTTGGAAGGAAAGTAATGACCAACCTTGATAGCATATTAAAAAGCAGAGACATTACTTTGCCAACAAAGGTCCATCTAGCCAAGGCTGTGGTTTTTCCAGTGGTCACGTATGGATGTGAGAGTTGTACTATAAAGAACACTGAATGCCGAAGAATTGATGCTTTTGAACTGTGGTGTTAGAGAAGACTCTTGAGAGTCCCTGGGACTGCAAGGAGATCCAACCAGTCCATCCTAAAGGAGATCAGTCCTGGGTGTTCATTGGAAGGACTGATGTTGAAGCTGAAACTCCAATACTTTGGCCACCTGATGCGAAGAGCTGACTCATTGGAAAAGATCCTAATGGTGGGAAGGATTGGGGGCAGGAGGAGAAGGGGACGACAGAGGATGAGATCATTGGATGGCATCACTGACTCAATGGACATGAGTTTGGGTGGACTCCAGGAGTTGGTGTTGGACAGGGACCCCTGGTGTGCTGCAGCTCATGGGGTCGCAAAGAGTCGGACACAACTGAGTGACTGAACTGAACTGAACTGAACTGAATTCTCAAATTTTAACATATATTAGACTCATATAACAGCTTGCATGACACATCCCTAAGTCCCACCTCCAGAGATTTTGATTTAGCACGTCTGAGCTAGGGCCTGAAATTTCGTATTTGTAAGATTTCCCAAACAATGCTAATCCTGGTAGTACCAAGGATATCCTTTGAGAACCTACTCAATTTATTATCTTCTATCACTTTAACACCATTGTTGTCTTTTTAATATTAAATCACAAATTTTTTATGACATTTATTGTCAGTACTATGTAGAAGGGAAACAGGTTTACCACTCAACACTTAGTTTAATGCCGGGAGTATAGCTCTTTGATAAAGAACTGTAACTTATTGAATCACAATGGAAGAATTTAAGCAGTCTCTGTTACAAATTAACAATTCAAGCAGTCAAAAATAAATAAGACCACTTCACAAACACACTGGGATGGCTATAATTAAAAAGACAGATGATAAGTGTTGGTATAAGATGTGCAGAAATAGGAACCTATATACACTGCCAGTGGAAGTGTAAAATGGTGCAGCCACTGTGGAAGAGTCTAGCAGTTCTTTAAGACATTAAACACAGAAATATCACATGATCTGGCAATTTCACTTTCAGAATGTACCCAAGAGAAACAGAAACATATGTCCACACAAAACTTATACATGAACGCTCAGAACAGCACTGTTCATAAGCCAAAAAGTAGAAACAACCCCAATATCCATCAAGTGATAAATGGATAAATTAAATGTGGTATATCTATACAATGGAATTATTTGGACATAAAAATAAATGAAGACATATACTAAAAAATGTAAAAATCCTGAAAAGTTTATGCTGATTGAAGAAGTCAGCCACAAAAGACACATATTATATAATTCTATATTATATAACATATATAGTTCCATTGATATAAAATGTCAAAATAGGCAAACCTATAGAGATGGAAAGCATATCAGTGGTTGCCTACAGCAGCTCCTGTAGGTCCCCAAGCTGGGAGCCTTGGGGAATGATGGCCAAAAGGTATGAGATTTATTTTGGGAGTGATTAAAATATTTTAAAATTGATTGTTGTGATGGTTGCATAACTCTGAATACACTAAAATCCTACTTTAAAGGGGTGAGTTGTAAGGAATGTGAAATATAGTTCAAAAAAGATATTATAACGTAATAAATGAATAAGAATGTAAAGTAAATGAATAACAAAATTTAAAAGATTGAATAGACAAATTTAGAAACTTTAATCTCATATACAGAGAATACAAATACTTTTCAAACATCCATGGAACATTAACAGGAATTTATCACATAAGACATCTCATAAACACACTCACAATCACATACACAAACTCTAAAATTGGAAAAATAAAAAATCTTATAGACCACTTTCTGATAAACACACACAAACAATAGAAATTATGGCAAACAATAACTTTTAGAAAGTCATAACAGAGTACGTGGTACCAGATTTGACTTTTGACCAAAAATTGGAAAAAATAAGAGGCAACTCTTTTCAGATATCAAACAACATGGAGCATATCACTGCGATCCTTGAGACAAGGAACATACATGAGATTTCGCTCGTTTTATTCTTTGGAATGAGGCAACAGGGAGCCCAGGCATGGCAGCGGTGTCAGTGAACTGACGACAGACATCGGAGTTTCAGATTGCTGAGGAATTGGAATATTCAGCAGGTATACTAGAGAAGAAAGAAATGCCTGGGGCATGAAGGAAGACAGAAATTTAAACGTGAGTTCCCGGCAAACAACTTGGATACACATACACAAGGAGAGACCACAAAGTCTAGCAGAGATAATCTGGTGTGGGTTTGAGAGCTGAAGTGCTAGGAGATATGTGGTTTCTGGTCCATCCAGTGCTGAGAGACCTCATTTAGTAACTATGTTATTCAGCTTGGAACCCAGAAAGGTCAAGCCTTAGAAGTAAGGAAAAGAACCTAGAATAAGATTCAGGCACTCAGACTTATTTCAAAACAGAAATAGACCTACCCAAAATGAGAATGAAACCAATCTTGACAAGACTAAAAATTTCTGTAACATAACAAAATTCAACATTCTTAAGAGGATGATGAGATAATGTATACTATTCAACATATGTTCCACAAAGCCAGCACAGAATTTTTTTAAATTGCTGAACATGAAAATAAGCAGGAAAATGTAAATATGATTAAGAAAGAGAAATGTTAATAGAAAAAGACACTGAGATGACACAGATGTTGAAATGATCAGATAGTGGTTTCAAAGAGGCTATCATATATTTAGCTGAAGCTCCAGTACTTTGGCTATCAGATGCAAAGAGCTAACTCATTGGAAAAGACCCTGATGCTGGGAAAGATTGAAGGCAAAAGGAGAAGAAGGAAGCAGAGGATGAGATGGTTAGAGAGCATCACCAACTCAATGGACATGAACTTGAGCAGACTCTGGGAGACAGTGAAGGACAGGGAAGCCTGGCGTGCTGCAGTCCACATGGTTACAAAGAGTTGCACACAACTTAGTAATTGAACAACAACAATCATATATTCAAGAATATAATGGGAAATGTGGATATAATGAGTGAACAGATGGAGATTCTCAGAACTACGAACTATAAAAAGCTAATCAAATGGAAATTTCAAACCAGAAAAGTACAATATCTGAAATGAAAAGTTTACTAGATGGACATGAGAATTTCCAGAAGAGTTAAAAGTCATGAAGATAAATCAATACAAATTACTCCATTTGAAGAAAGCAGAAAGACTAAAAAAAAAAAATAGAGTCTCAGTTACATGTAGGACAATGTTTAGCAGAATAAATATACATAAAATTAAAGTACCAGAGGGATTAAGAAAAAATGGGACAGAAAAAAATATGTGAAGTAATGGTTATGTTCCAAATTCAGTGAAAAACATTGACTTACACAACTAAGAACAGCAGCAAATTCAAGCAGGATTAAATATAAATGCAATCACTCTTGTGGCATATCTAAATCAAACACTAAAAACTAAAAAAAATATATTAACAGAAAAATAAGACATATTTACATGCAGAGAAGCAATGATACAAATAATGGGTGACTTCTCATCAGAAAGAAAGGAAGGTAGAAAACAATGTGATAACATTTTGTAAGTGCTGTAGGAAAAAAAAACACTCTCACAGCATTTTATATCTAGTGAAACAGGCTTTGAAATTGAGGATGAAATAAAACTATTTTCAAATAAGAAAAGCTTAAAAATCCCATTATCAGAGAACTGGCACAAGAGTTGCTAGAAAAAGTTTTTCAGACCAGAAGAAGATGGTATCAGATGGAAGTATGGATCAAAGGAGGAATGAAGAGTGCCTGAAATGGTAAATATGTAGAAACATAAAACAGGTGATTTTTTCTCCTTTTAATTTTCATGAAAGAAAACTGACACTTTAAAGGAAAAACAATGATATTATTGCAGAAATTATTAAATAAGTAGATGTAAAAAGAATGATAACAATAGGTCAAAGGATGGAGAAATTATTGTTCTAAGATTCTTGCTTTTTATGTGAAGTAGTACTACATTATTTTTAAGTAGACTTATAAATTAAGAATACACATTTTAATGACTAGAGCAAACATTTAAAGAGTGATATACAGAGATATAGCTACAAAGCCAATACTGGCATTAAAATAGAATAGAAACATTTAAAAATAGATTTCTTTGTAAAACTAAATAAGTATCTATCCAGTTTAACTCCTAGCTATATATTCAAGAGGAATGAAAGCATGTCTACTAAAAGACTTGCAGAAAATGCTAATAGCAGCTTAAATGAAAATAACTGAAGACTAGAAATAATTAAAATGATCATCAACAATTATAGCATATTTACACAATAGGATACTACTCATTATTAAAAAAAGAACAAACCACTGATACATACAACAACATGATTGAATCCAAAAGAAACTTTATGTTGAAAGATAAAAGCTGGACATCAAACACTATATTACCCCTATAAAGTTCAAGTGACAGAAATCAGAACAGAGGGATGAAGTTTAACTGGAGCACAAGGGAATGATTCTAGGATGAAGGAAATGTTCTGTGTCTTGATTGGAGTGTCAGTTTATAACTGTATCTAATTTTAAAACTCAACTAATTGCAAACTTAACACCTGGGTGTTTCACTGTTTGTAAATTTTACTTCAGTGAAAAAATATTTTTAAAAATTCACAAAGTTAAATTAATCCACTTTATCAAGCTAAAGGGAAAAAAAGCACATGATCATATCAATTAATGCACACAAAAAAACACTTTTTGAAATCCAAAATTCATTTTCAATTAAAAACAAACAAACAACAACAAAACAACAGAACAAAAATCTCACAACAAAGTAGAACTAAGGAAACTTCCTCAACTTGATAAACAACACCTTTAAAAAATCTGTATCTAACATCATACTTAGTGATGAGAAACTATCAATATATTCTTTTCCCCAAGGCTTAAGAACAAGGCAAGGATGTCCTCTACAACCAATCCTATTCAAGGTAGTTCTGGCAGTCCTAGCTATCAAAATAAGACAAGGAAATAAACGTATACACAGTGGCAGGGAAGGGGGGGAAGCTGTCTCTGTTGGCAGATGGCATAATTGTCTGTGTAGAAAATCAGAAAGAATCAACAACAACAAAACTCCTGGAACAAACAACTATTATAGTGCTATAATCAATTCTGCAGGCTACAAAGGTAATGTAAAAAATTCAATTGATTTCTATATTTAACAGTGAAAAGTATTAGTAAATTTGAAATTTAAAATTTCTAATTTACTTGAAATTTGGGAGATGAGTGAAATAGGGGAAGGGGATCAAGAGCTACAAATTTCCAATCATAAAATAAATATGCACGGGGATGTAATATACAGTGTGGGGACTTTGGTTGAAACTAAGCAGATACTGCAGGGCCTTCCTAGGGACAGACCCCCTGTGTCCATCTGCCTCTTGTATTTAGAAAAGCTTTAGCCTCCTAAGCCTTTCCCAAGCTCCAAAGAGCAAGTTTAACCAAAGAAGTGTGAAAATGTAGAAACAAAGGAAAACAGCCAAGCAAGACAAAATAATATTAATAGGTTAGCAATAAAACAAAGTCAAAGACCTTTAGTTCCTCCTCAAGTGCTATAGATAATATCCTGAGTTACACCCCTGAGCTATTTTGCATATATAAAATTCCCACCAGGTGAAAGGAGTTAACTGTTGACCATTACTACATAGACCCCAGACAGTTGGAGCCAGAAAATTAACTGAGATTCCCAATACACCACCCTGTGACCTCACTACCAACCAATCAGAAGGATGTACCTGAGCTGTTCACACACCCTGATCCTCTCCCTCACTTTACCTTTAAAAGCCCCTGCCTGAAAGCATCAAAGAGTCCTTTAAGCATGAGCAGCCCATCCTCTTTGCTTGGCTTTGCAATAAATGCTATACTTCCCTTCATCACAACACAGTCTCAGTAGACTGGCTTCACTGAGCATTCGTTCTATAACTTAGTCAATAATATTTATTGCAAATTTGAAAGTTGCTAATAAAGCAAATCTTAAAAGTTCTCATCACAAGAAGGAAAAAAAAATCTTGAATCAGATGCTGTACAGCCCCTGAATCTAAGGTGTTACTGTCTCTCTAAACCTCTATTTCCTCATGTGTAAAATATAAATAATAACACTGATCATTAAGGACTGTTGTGTTGATAGTACGGGGCTCCAGAAATGAAGATATTTAGCAGGCAGTCTCTTATTCCACAATTATTTACTGAGTAACTTTCCAGTCTCAAGGAATGTAGCAAGATGAACAAGGTCCTACCATTTTGGAGAAAGACAGTAATCACATAAACAAATGAATACCTAAAGAGTACTAAGTATATGAAGAAAACCAAGTCATGTGTGGTGGAGATGAGGTCCACCTTCAGAAGGCAGTGTGGTCAGCTGATGGGCTCTAGCTCTGGACCCCTTAGGACCTGCCTCAGCTGCAGAGAGATGCCTCCCAGTGTTCCTGGGACAGCCTCCACATAGAACTAAGCAAGATGAGCTGTAAAAGCCTTGCCATTTTGGACCCCATGCCATCTCTGATGGGCAATACTGGTTCCCAAGTTTCCCAAATCACAGTTCCATTTCTTCCCTTAACCCTGCTTCCACCCTCTTCTCTGCACTGGCATTGATCCCTCTTAAACATCTCGCATCCCAAACTCCATGTCTATGTTTGCTTCTTTCCAGAGAATTTAACCTGATAACAGGATAGGAAGAAATAGAGCACTTGTGAGTTTGAGTAGGGGGTCAGAGGAAGACTCTTAGTGTATGTGACATCTGAGCAGAGCCCAGAATGAAGTAAGGGCTCTTACAATGAAAGTATCTGGGAAAGACTGGTCCCAGTGCAGCCACATGTGCAAACAGAAAGAAGAGGCATGAGCAGGACGGTCAGAGTAGAGTGGGTAGGATGATACTAGTAGATGAGGTCAAAAAGAGGACAGAGGCCAAGATCACATGGGCTGTTGAATCATAAAAATTATTGGCTTTTATTCTGAGTGAAATGGGAAGCTATGTAAGTTTAGAATTAGCAAGTCACGCGATATGCCCCATGTTTTAAATGAGGCACTCTGACTGTTGTGTGGGCAATGGATTGGGAGAATGGGGACCAGGGGCACAGAAGAAGCAAGAAGACAATTTAGGAGAGTATTACATGACCGTATCACATAGCCATGTAGAGGGGCTTCCCAGGTGGTGGCAAAGAATCTGCCTGCCAATGCAGGAGATGTAAGAAAAGCAGGTTCGATCCCTGGGTCAGGAAGACCCCCTGGAGTAGGAAATGGCAACCTGCTCCAGTACCCTTACCTGGGAAATCCCACGGACAGAGGAGGGGTCACAAAGGGTCAGACGCAACTGAGCGCGTGCACACACACACACCCCTGTTAGGAAGTAGAAGTCATCACAGTAGTACAGTAGTAATATAGTAATTATAATAGTAGTTGTGGCCACAGTGGTTGGTAGGGAGTTTCCTTAATTCCATGGCACTGGGTTGCCATGTGGTATCTGCATGCTGCTCATCTGCACATGGCTCATCTACATAAGGCCTCCCATGCAGTGAATGTGTCAGACCAGACCTTTAGTGATCTTAGCCCCACACGCAGCTATTCCCATCTTTCTAGGAAATAGGTTGCCATTTCCTAGTCCAGGGTATCTTCCTGACCCAGGGATCAAACCCACATCTCTTGCATCTTCTGCATCTCCTGCATTGGCAGACAGATTCTTTACCACTGTGCCATCTGCAAAGCCCATTTACATTGCTATATGAGTATGTTAAATGTGAATACGTAATAAAATGTTGATCCACTCAAAATCAAAAAAGACTTGCTATAAAACTACAGTAATCAAGACAGCATGGTATTAGTGAAAAAATAGACAAATATATCAATGATATAGGATAGAGAACCCAGAAATAGACCCACAAAAATAAAGTCAACTAATGTTTGACAAAGGAGTGAGGCAATACAATGGAGAAAAGACAGTCATTTCAACAAATGGTGGTTGGAACAACTTAACATCTACATGCAAAAAGATGAACTTAGACACAGACTTACACCCTTCACAAAAATTAACTCAAAATGTATCACAGACCTAAACATAAATATGCCAAACTACCTAACTCCTAGAAGATAACTTAGGAGAAAATGAGGATGAATTTGAATATGACACAAAATGCACAATTCATGAAAGAAATAATTGATAAGCTGGTCTTCATTAAATTAAAAACTTCTGCCATGTGAAAGATACTGTCAAGAGAATGAAATGTCATGCCACATTGGGAAAAAATATTTGCAAAAGGCATAATTGATAAAGGCCAGTTATCCAAAATATACAAGGAACTCTTTAAATGCAACAGTGTGAACACAGCCTGATTAATAATGGGCAAAAGATCTGCACAGGTGTCTCACCAAAAAACATATACAGATGGCAAAAATGCATGTGTTCAACATTACCTGTCATTAGAGAATAGCAAGTTTAAAAAAATAATGAGGTAGACTACACCTATTAGAATGGCTAAAATCCAAAAAAAAACCAAACAAACAAAAACTGGCAATAGCAAATGCTAATGAGGATGAAAAAGGTAACAGGAACTTCTTCAAAATGGTATTTTGGAAGACAGTTTGGCATTGTCTTACAAAGGTAAACATAGCTTTATCATAAAATCCAGCAATCATGCTCTGAATTAATTACACAATTGCTTTGAAAACTTATGTTCACACAAAACCTGCATATAAATATGTATAGGATCTCTCTTCATAATAGCCCCAAATTGGAAGCAGTCAGGTTTTCCTTCAAGAGACAAATGGATAAATAAACTGTGGCATATCTGAACAATATAATATTATTCAGCAATAAAAATAAATAAGCCATCAAACATGAAGAGACAAAGATGAATTTTAAACTAATATTACCAAGTGAAAAAAGCCAGTAGCAAATGTTACATTCTGTAATAATGTCTTATATGACATTCTGGGAAAGGCAAAACAATAGAGAGGATAAAAATTATCAGTGGCTCACAGGAGTTTAAGGGGGAGAGGATGGATATCTGAATAGTCAAAGCACAGAGAACTTTTGGGGGCAGCGGGAACTTTAGTTGTTAAAATTACAGTCCATGAAGGTATGGGTTAACAATCCTGATACTGCTATACATGGTAATGGAGCAGTTAAGGAAATGGATGGCAGATAGAAAGAGTTGACACAGATAAGCAAGCAGAGCAAGCTATAATAGAATGATCCATGTGGTAACAGATATGAGTTAGGGACATAATTATGAACTCATGTTTAGCTAAATATAGATATAAATAGTTACATATAGAAATATTTATTATATGTGTATACATACAGATCATCTATACACGTTTAGTTCCTTGTTCAATCAGCTGTGAGAGTCTAGAAACAATCACATCTCAGTAGTAACAAGCACATCTAGTGCTCCAATGTTGGTTTCTAACACCATTCTCCAAAGGAAGCAGAGCTCCATAGAGACATGACTCTTTCTAGGAACAGAAAATATATGGGATGAAACTGCAGCATCTTACAGTGGAATAAAGTAAGGAAATGCTCACAAAAAAATCCATAATACCACAATAATGAGGATTTGGAAAAGGGACACCAAGGCCAAGTAAAAATATCTTCAAACAGGCAAAATGAATCAATTTAAACAACAAAATAAGTAAGGTAGTATTGGATTATAACCAAAGTATAAAACAAATATCCATGAGTCCATACCGATATAAATAAATTACTGAATTAATTAATAAAAAGAGACAAATATCCCATGCAGAACAATTCAAAGTAAACTGTGGAGGTATTTCACCCTCAAAGAGGTGAGCATAATTCCACATTCCTTATGTGTGCACAGTATTAGTAACTTCCTTCCACAGAGCACAAGGTGGAAAATGGGGAGGAAAGAGTAACTTTACAACTGAGAAACCTGATACTCCTCAAAACTGTCAAGGTCAACAAAAATAAGGAGAGTCTGAGAAACTGACACAGCCAGGTGAACTTATGGAGACAAAACAACTAGATGTAATATGGTGTCCTAGGTGGGATTCTAAAGAAATAAAAGAACATTAGATAAAAACTAAAGGAATCTAAATAAAGTATGGACTTTAGTTCATAGTGATTCATTAATTATAACAAATATACTATATTACTGTAAGATATTAATAATAGGTGGAGACTATATGGGATTTCTATACTATTTCTGTAATCTTTCTGTAAATCTGGAACTATTCTAAAAAATTAAGATAATTTAAAAATTTTAAATTTTATATGTATACAGTTTGAAAATTTTAAATATCCTTCTAAATAGCTCTTGAGTAAAAGAGAAAATGGAAAGAAAAATTACAAATAACTTAGAAATATATAACATAAGTGCCTTATACCTGAGAAGTTCTACAATATAGATAAAGCAGTATGCAGAGAAAATTAAAATTTATAGCCTTAAATGCATCTTTTAGAAAATAATAAATTTTGAAATAAACAGCACAAAACTGAAGAAAAACAGTAACATTAAATAATATATAATTAAAAGTAATATAAGGAATATAAATAGAAGGAAAGAAAAATTAAATTTTTATTAAATTTATAAGATCATTAGGGTTTTGATCAATAAAACCATATTCCTAAAAACCATAAATTATAGGGAACTATAATTTTTTTAAAAGGAATCATTAAAAAATACCATTTAGGGATGAGAAATACTTAACTACAGGGATAGGAGAGACTTTTGAAATTATAAGATATATAAGATAATTGTATTATTTCTATCCATAAATTTGAAAAAATTAGGAAGTTTATTAGTCAAGACTGCTTTGAATGCAAATGTTAGGCACCCATTTCCAATTAGTTGCAACAGGACTTCCCTGGTGGTGCAGTAGATAAGAATTCACCTCCCAATGCAGGGGGCGTAAGTTCAGTCCCTGGTCCCAGTAGATTCCACATGCCATGAATCAACTAAGCCAGTGTGCCACAACTACTGAAGCCTGTGCACCCAGAATCTGTGCTCCACAACAAGAGAAGCCACCGCAATGAGAAGCTTGTGTACCACAACAAAGAGTAGAACCCACTCACCACAACTACAGAAATCCCACACAAAAGCAACAAAGACCCAGTGCAGCCAAAAAAAAACAAATCTGTCTGCAGCAAAAGAGATACTTTATTGATTCACATACCTTAGATGTCCAGAGGATAGTGCTAGCTCCCAACATGACTGGGTCTAAGGGCTTACTGTCATAAGACTTTCTTCCCACTGTTTTCCCCAACTCAGCTTATCTCTTAACTCACGTAGGTTCTCTCCATGTGTCAGAGAAAACGGAATCTACAGCCACAAAATTTCATCTCCCTAGTTTAAAAACCAAAGTAGAAAAAGGAAAATCCCCAACCTCTGATGTCTTCTATCAATCCAGGAGAAGATTCTGATTGGCCCTATTTGGAACTTAGGTCCATCCCTAAGACTGAGTGTCCTGAGAATGACACTTCCTTAATTTGGTAAAGAGAATCAGAAAACTAAACACCATATTTAGTGATGAATCATTAGAAGCATTTCTGTTAAAAGAAACAAGAGGATGAACTCTGTCACCACTATCTTTGAACACTGTACTAGACTTCATAGTCAATGTATAAGACCAGAAAAGGTAAATATCTCGGAAGAAAAAAAAAACTGTCATTAATTGCAAATATCTAACTTTTAAAAATCTAACAAATTAACTAAAAAAACAAGTTGCACTGGTAAAATAATTTAATGACATAGCAAGATTGAAGACAGAGAATACAAAAAGCATTAGTTTTCCTATATTAGCAATAACCAGTAAGAATATAAAGTCAATTCTCAAGACTCAGGATTGACCACCAGAACAAAATATAGACAAATGTATGCTTTATGAAAACTAAGATTTGAAATGGAAGCTTCCATTCCTAGATGATCAGTAACGTTCTCTTTGTATTCCATCCCCATAATATTTTGGGTGCAGTAGGTATACCATGATCTTCAACTTGAATATAGTCAGAGGGTATGGGTAAGAAAAAAGGAAATGGAGAACAATTAAAAAGGAGTGGAATAATAAGTGGTCAGAAAAGATTGGTAGAGAAGTTATTTGAGCCTCTATTATGCAGTCCTTTCCATGGGTAAATCATCATTATCTGAATTCCTTAAATTTCAAAATGATAAAAATTTTAGAGCAGAGTAATTAGTATTTGGGAAACTTCTGGTGAAAATATTAGGAAATATTGCCCATACAAAATAGCCCAAGTATGGAGGGCATTTCTCATTTTTCAAGGACTTGAATTTAATCCTTCTTTTCCCATTCTCACAAATTCTCCCAAATATTTTTCTCTCTCCTTGGCCTCATTTCTATTTTGCTTTTATTCCCTTCTGTTTTCCTGTCTTCTTGCCTTTTTTCTCTTCTAAATCTAAATGGTCCTCTCTCTTCTTCTGTTAAACCTGGCGTCAGAGGGGGCTGAGGAGGCCCCAGGTTTTGTATATAACTCAGCCATGTCCTCTATGGTGTAGGAATGAAGGAGTCAGAAATGGTCAAATATTTACTGTGTTTCATGCTTGGGAAGAGTGAGCTTTTGGGAATTAAATAGAGTTGAAATCAGGTTCCACACAGGTTAACAATCTCTGTGCCTTGGTGTCCTCATCAGGGAAACAAAGACAATACTAGCAGCTCCCATAGAGAGTTGTTGGATGAATTAAATAAGATATAATAATATCTATTAGTGAACTATGGTTGAAAAACAAGAAAGGGAATATAAAGGTCATACTCTAGTTTTTTTTTTCTCCCACTTTCCTCTCCTCTAGCCTAAAATCACAGGAGTGGAGAGCGGAAAGAAGGCTGGGAGGCAAGAGTGTGGGCAAAGCAATACTAAATCCTAAATCTCAATCCCTAATTTAGTAGGTGAAGCAAAATCAAAGATACTGAGATGACAGTTTTTATTTCATATACCAGATTTATAGTTTATTCCAGAGAATTTATCTAAGCAACAACATTATATTTGGAATACAAATCTCAAAGAGGAAAATACTCTTAGACAAAAATTACAGCGAAACTGACACACCCCAATTACTCACTGACTTCTCAAGAGAAAAAGAAATCTGGTGATGTCATTCCTGCCTTTGCCCACTCCAATATCAATACAATTTCAAATTTTCAGAGGGTAATAAAAGTTCTTGTCTTTCACACAATAAGTAACAAAGCAAACTCCCCAAAACTCATGGAGGTACCATAGTTGAGGGGGTGGAGGCAATTTTATATAATTAGTAAATTTTTCAGATATTTAATATTTGTTCTGCATTAAAAATATGAATGTCTGTTGTAGATTACTTATTCCTTGTGGTAAGTAACTGTAATTCATTTGGAAAGTATCTTCAAAGCAGGTAGACAAATTTTTTCAAAATACCAGTTCACTGTATAATTACCTACACTTATAATTACTCCATTGATAAAGAAAAAAGTGGGGAAGCAAGTTTAACCACAGTCCCCTAAGAAAATGTTTCAGTTCTCTCTGTCATTATGTTAGTGAATCTACTTTAAGTAATAAAGTAAAGAAGACATTCCAGTTATTGCTGAAAAGAAATTTCATCAGTCTTCCTGTTAATATGAGTCATAGCAGAGAAGAGTTTGACGATTTGCAAGAAGAAACCACAGTCCACTAACGCACTCCAAGTCTTTAGGCCACAAGAGAATGTATTGGCAACAAATTTTACTCTAAATTTTTCTTTGAGCACCTACTATGTATAATACTAGCACTCTTCTAAGATTTTGTGAGGACTCTTTAAAAATACAGGATATAGTGTCTGACACTAAGGAACACTTAACTTGACATTTTCTTTGTAAGAAATCAGCACTCTTTTTGAATCTTCTGACGTTGGACAATCCAGAGTTCAGCCTTCATTCACCATTAGAACAAGGATAATAATAACATTAATATCCAAATTTCACCAGCTCTAAGCCTCCCATCAATTTGACCATGGGAAGTCCAATTTCTCAGAATCTCCGTTTTAAAGTCATTTCTCAGAGCCTGCCAAGGTGCCTACAAACACACACAAATAACCACAAACACTGAGCTAGGGAACTGAGAAAGGAAAGAGGCCACAGTAAAGTTGCTTGAACCTCACAATGCAAAGTGGTTAGCCCAGCAAACTCTTTCATTTGTCACCTTATTAGCAGTTTAAGTACTGACAGGCCACCCAGGGGATCACACCATCCTGCCAATGCTGGACATCGTGTCACCTAAAACTGACCTTGAAAAATGAGAAGGAGTTTAGGGATGTTCCATAGTAAAGTTTTTTCAGTGCCTAATTTTCTCTGGACAGCTCACTCACAAGTTAGAAACAGGTGTTTTCCTTAGGGCCCTTACTCACCCAGATGGTAAAGTCAGGATGTATTTTGGTAGCAAACCCTACCGTGCACCAGGAGCAACCATTCCTTAAGACACTATGGCCTTGCTGCTGGGTTTGGTTTTGCAATGGCAGTTTTTCCCTTTTGGTGACTTAGCTCTCAAGAGCCCCAGCACTTACAGGTCACCCAGAGGATCACCCCAGTCATTTCTCCCTGTTGTCTGGCCTCTGTGAGAGCTATTCCAGTCCATCAGGCATTGTGTCTGAAGCCAGTGGTATCAGGATTCAAGTCTTGTGTTCCAGGACACTCCTTGGCCCCTTTGCAAATCAGTGCCGGACTTTCTCATCACAATCACCTGAGCCTCAACTCTGGCCTAGCCAAGAAGCTCTGTTACACCAACACTGGGAATACCACTACTAGGTGAGTGATCATAAATGATGTGTCAATGTAATTTGGTAAGCACAGTGAAACGTAAAAAGCCTTCTTGGTACAAAATGTTATTTTCACCTATCAGTTACTCAGTTTAAGGGGGCAGAGGTGGTCATACGTGATTAGATGGCTATTAAAGTAAGCAGCACAATAGAAATTCATAATAAATCTACAAGAATTATGATTCTACGTACAGTTTTACTTTTCTCAAAAGCTTAAAATATTTTATTTCTGAATATTATGTGCCCAGAATCAGAAAGCAAGCAGCAACAGACCTGAAATAATCTGTTTAGGGGATTTTAGAGATTGAGTACAGCAATTTGGTCATATTTTACTTTCCAAAGCCCCAGAAAGATAGAGGACTTGATAGGTAATATTTACTAAGCAGTTACTATATGCCAAGCATTGTCCTAAGTAATTTGCATCCATTGTCTCACATGATTAAACAATGCTTTGAGGTAGCTACTATTATCATCTTCACCCTACAGATATGAAAGCCAAGATTAAGACAATGTTCCAATATTCTGAGCTATTGAGAGATGGAACTGAGAAATGAACACTGGGCCTCTGATTCTGACACCTCAGTGCTCACTGCTTTCCCCGGGCTTCATCATGGGTTTGGCTGCCAAATTTGGCTTCTAACCCCATTTCTGCTCCTAAAGAGTCACTAAACCTCACTACCTTGTCTATAAAATGGAAGAATGACAATTCTCTGGGCTAACATTTGCAAAGACCCCAATGTAAGATTATCATTACATGAGAGGGCAGAGTTCATCCCTCGTAAGAAGGATTAGAGAATCAGAGGACCCTTCTGTGGCAGAACTGAGCTCTGTGGCACCGGCAGTAATGTCCAGGCACATTTGAAGAGGGGCAACACTGTTACCAGGTATAGTGATGATGTGATTTGAAGCCTGAAAAGAATGTGGGCACTTTAGTCACACTCCTGACCTCAGACCATCAGTGACCTCTGACAAGGAAGTTCAGACACATTGAATTTATTTTAATAGTTACCTAGACTATTCTTGCCGTTGTCCAAAACTGGTCAAGTTGGGAACACAAGGATTATCTGCTTCTTTCATTGTCATGAAAGTTGTCTCAATTACTAAAGCTGATTATTTTCTACAGATGCTCTCATACTTCTTAGCACAGTGTCTCAGAATACAAAAGCTCAGAGGCCATTGCGTATTTGGGAAACTCTTCTAAAGGTTGGATTCCCCTTTGAATAATAATGATACAGTTAGTCTATGAACTATTTACCTATTCTCTCTTCAGTACGAAATTCTTTCAGTTGCAGGTTTGTTATTAGGTTCTCCATCTATACGGCAGCTGGATACAGACTCAATGGAGGTAGCCACTGCTGGACCTTTGTGCTTATGCTGCTGCTGCTGCTGCTAAGTCGCTTCAGTCGTGTCCAACTCTGTGCGACCCCATAGACAGTAGCCCACCAGGCTCCCCCGTCCCTGGGATTCTCCAGGCAAGAACACTGGAGTGGGTTACCATTTCCTTCTCCAATGCATGAAAGTGAAAAGTGAAAGTGAAGTCGCTCAGTCGTGTCTAACTCTTAGCGACCCCATGGACTGCAGCCTACCAGGCTCCTCCATCCATGAGATTTTCCAGGCAAGAGTACTGGAGTGGGGTGCCATTGCCTTCTCCGTTTGTGCTTATGATGAAGTGTAAATAAGATAAGAGGAAGAGGGAAACAGGTTGAACCCTTAGTCAAAGGACTGATGATTCCAACCAGCTGATGTTTTGTTATCATTTACCCTGAAAGGTGACTGCAACAGAAGAGAGCTATCTGCTATAGTCTGCCTGTTTAAGAAAGCCCAGTGTCTCTCCATATTTAGTCCATTCTGGGTTGATCACTTAACTGAATATATATCACCGAGTCCCTATATGCCAGTTCATATTTAAATCCATCATCTGTTAATGATCGCTATTATCATGTCTATAATAACTGATTGCTATTATCAAGGAGAAGAGGATGACACTGGGTTGACCACTTAACTGAATATATATCACCGAGTCCCTATATGCCAGTTCATATTTAAATCCATCATTTGTTAACTGATTGCTATTACCATGTCTATAATAACTGATTGCTGTTATCAAGGAGAAGAGGATGACAGAGGATGAGATGGTTGGATCACATCACTGACTTGATGGACATGAGTCTGAGCAAGCTCCAGGAGTTGGCAATGGACAGGGAAGCCTGGCGTGCTGCAGTCCATGGGGTTGCAAAGATCGGACATGACTAGGCGACTGAACTGATAATCATGTCTACTGTAAATCAACATAATTTCCATATATGGGTTTGTTAGTATCTTATTCATTGTTCATGGAACTGGAAATCAATGGACACCAAGCAGTGTCCCCTCTTTTCAGATTTAATTGTAGGTAGTTTCCACTGGTCTCTGCTGGATTTTCAGGGTTCTGCTCAAAGGACTGCCACATTTTCCCTTAGACTAGACTTCCCTGCTGACTATCATCATCACAATGTCAACATACACTGAGTACTTTCCATGCTTGAGATATTGTGTAACTATCAATAACACATGTATACTTCACATGAATGACCTCACTCAATTCTATAGTTATTATCATTATTATTTCCATTTTACAGTTGAGGAAGTTGAGTCATAGAGAAGCTTCTTGCCCACAGATCACAAAACTAGAGGGCTGCAGCAGGAATCTACACCCGTGTCTGTGTGACTCCCAATTCTGAGCCCTCAAGAGCTCCACATTTAAACTTCTCCCTGATTAGGGCCTGAAAAAAACCCAAAAAACTTCACTTCTACCATTTTCCCTAAAATGGTGGCCCAATGAATGGCTCTCTCTTTGCGCAGGTTACAGTCCATTCACCAAATTATAAGAACATAAATTTAGTCTAAAGTGAATGATAATGACCTGAATGTTTTGACTAAGCAATTGTCTAAATCAGTTTCAGGAAAAATTGAGCTGCTTTGTAAGGGAAAGCAGTTGGTATGAGGAAATATGGGTTTCTCCTGTTTTATTCTTTTCTGTGTGACATTGGGTAAGTTACTTAGCTTCTCTGTGCTTCAGTTTCTAGAGTTGGACTGGATACATTTAAGGCAGTGTTTTTTAAACTGCAAGTTACAAGCCATTAGTGGAATATGAAATCAATTTAGTGAATCACAATCATTATATTTTAAGAAATCAAACAGGATAGAAGAGTAGAGCATTAATATATTTACAGTATTAAAATTGTGGAAAATGAAAAAGTTACTCACATGTAGTAAGGTATTCTTGATCAATCTTTTGTCACAAGTGCATGGTGGGTATATGTGCGTGCATTAGAACACAATGTAAAATATATTTCTTATGGAGGATTATACTAAAAAAAGTTTGAATAACAATTGACTATGGTTTTCCCTACCTCAAATTGAATGACTCCATCCAACAGTTATACTTTAGTCACACTCAAATTTGCAGATTATAAGTCACTATACTTTGTTAGTGGCCATCTCACTGGCAAAATTCAACAAAAAAAAAAAAAGAAAGAAAGAAAGAAAAAAGAAAGAGAGTCAAGTAAAATCTAATACTGTTTAGTGTCTCTTTGATACCCAAAATTCTTTCCCTGGTAACTAAGAAGCTAAACGTACTCTGATTGTCAAATAATGTTTTCCCTCCTGGATTCACGACTGTCATATTTTCTCTTTTAACATATTTTCAAAAGTGATATTTGTTCCCTTCCTGTTTAACATGATTCTGTGAATGATAAGAAACCAAAGTAACACAACTAGTCTCATGATATCAGCTCTGCATGTCATAATTTGTCAATATGGAGGCAAAATCCTTATGAGATACTTGGTATATTCTTCTGATCTCATTTGCTTTGAAGCTACACTTCTCTTGTTTGCTTCAATATGACAATTTAGTGTAAAAACATAACCACTTAGTCACATAAGTAAAACCTGTCACATCCACCTCTTTACCCACCTATTTCTTTATGCTTCTCTAAGAAAAAGTCTATTTGAGCAGGAACTAGATTAGACTGTGGCAGTCAATGTGGTAGACTGCCAGTGGCTTTCTCTGAGCATCTCCACAAGGAACCCCTAGTGCATTAGTGTTCTCCACAATGATTCCTTCCTACAAAGGAAATAGTAGGTCTTGAGAAGGACAATTAAAATGCTATTTTTAGAAAAGCAGCAGTTTCCAAAAAATCCTAATGTACCAGAATCTCTGGGGAGCTTTTAAAAATTCTAACTTGGTAGGTCTCAGATAGGGCTTAGAAACCTTGTATATAACTAATGATGGACAGCATACATACAAGAGCTTCCCAGGTGGTAAAGAACCTGTCTGCTAATGCAGGAGATGCCAGAGACACAGGTTCAATCCTTAGGTTGGAAAGATCCTCTGAAGTAGAAAATGGCAACCCACTTCAGTATCCCTGCCTAGAAAATCCCATAGACAGAGAAGCCTGACGGGCTGCAGTTCATGGGGTTGCAAAGAGTTGGACACAACTGAACATGCACGCTCAGAAGCATACATATAAAAACTGTAAAAATTGTTAAGTATATGGTTTCAGGAAGTTTTCACATTGTGAACTTATGATAACTAGGTAACCAATCATATCAGGAAATAGAACAAGCCAACATACTAGAATCCCTTTCATGTTTTTTCCCAGACTCTACCTCTTTCCCACAGGTGAGCCAATATCTTGACACTAAACAATATAGATTATTTTTTTTAACTTTATATCAATGAAACTATACAACATATACTATTCTGTGTCTGGCTTTCTTTGTTCAACATCCTGTTTGTGAAATTTATTTTGGCACTATATTTCAGTTTGTTCATTCTTTTCAATTAAGGGCCGTTACAAACAGTGCTACAATGAATTCTTATGTCTGTTGGTATACATGTATATGCATTTCTGCTGTGTCCTTGAAAATGTGCTAGTCACTCGATCATGTCTAACTCTTTGCAATCCCATGGACTGTAGCCCGCCAGGCTCCTCTGTCCATGGAATTCTTCCGGAGTGGGTAGCCATTCCCTTCTCTAGAGGATCTTCCCAATCCAGGGATCGAACCTGGGTATCCCCCATTGCTGGCAGATTCTTTAGAATCTGAGCCACCAGGGAAGCCCACATTTCTGTTAAGTAAATATTAATATATAGGAATGAAATTGCTGGGTCTGGAGGGAGAGTTCTAACAAGACGATGACCATGCTAGCACCCTGATCTCAAACTTCCAGTCAACAGAACTGTGAGAAAAGAAATTCCTGTTGTTTAAGCCACCTATTTTTGTTGCATTTCATTATAGCAGCCCAAGCCTATAGGGTTTGAATGTCATTTTAATAATTTAATTAGGTTCTAAAAGATAACTGAAAGTTAACTTTCAGAAGGATAACTTAGCCAACTATTTCAAAGCATTTGTTTACTTATTTCCATGGAAAAAGCATTTCATTTCTGTCTTCATCCAAGAGACAAATTCTTCAAAGGTATGTTTACGTAAGTCCAAATCCATAGTTCCAATACCCAGCATTGGCAATAATGGTGGGTGATGTAGGCTAGAGCTCCAGCAAATGAATGATTCTATACATAAAAACTGAAAATGATGACTAAACACACTTATGACTCAAATACTAGAGGGAGATTTCAAAACAATACTGATAGTATAATGTTTATATAATAGGTCTAATTACCTATCTGTAGATCCATATGCTCATACCTATAAATAGGAAAAGAAAAGGCCTAAAGGGGAAACAGAGTCTCATATATGTCAATAGGACTGGAAATTGGTTAACCCTTTGCAGAAGGCAATTTGACCAACAGCTTTCAAATTTTAAATGCATGTGTTCTTTGACCCAGCAACTCTAATCCAAGGATTATTCTTACATATGTATTAATACATGAACCCAATCACAAATGTACAAAGATGTCAACTGTAGCTTTGCTAGCAATATTTTTAAAAAATGAACAAGTATTCCTTTTTTTAAATTGTTTTAATTTTTTATGCATTGCTTTTTAATTAGAAAACAGAATAAATACCATTTTTAATGAAATGAATAAACCCAACAGCTTCCCCTTCAAAAGCCTAGAAATTAGACATACTCTGGGAAAGCATCTACCTTTGGAACTGGCTAGTTACCTTTAATAATTTATAATGACACTTTACTTATAATAAGCTATTTAAAATATGTGATCATTCAGAGATGGTATGTGATTCTTAGGTTATGAAAACTGATATAACTTCTCTCAGTTTTCTACCTCACAATAGTAAAGTAAATCTAATCTTAAATTAGTAGCCTTTTTAAGCAGTTATTCAAATTAAAGAGTATTCATTTTCAAATGAGTATTACATTATGCTGATGGTATAAACTGTACACTTTTCCTTAATTTACTAATATTTATTAAGTAATGAGTCTTAATCCCAATACCAATAATAATCCCAACACTATTATTATTATTGAATAATAATATATGAATAGACTATTTGAATTATATGAATAGACTATTTTTATGAATTATATGAATACATGAATAGACTTTTTTTCCTAGAGATATACATATAGTTATTAATTAGATAACCCCATTACATTATGAAATCACCTGTGGAGAAGTGTGTTAAGAATTAGAAAATAAAGAGCTTATTACTGCAGCACTTACTTGCTTCACCTCAGGGTTTGGAGCTCAGTCAGAAACACCCATGAGATTTTCTGACTTCTGAGTTAGGCAACTCCAGCTCCAAAAGTTAATGTTAGGCTCCAACTTTTCCTTGGAGCCCATGTGAGCGAAGTTTGTCAGGTGATGGGTTTGCCGGTCTAGCTCTCAGCAGAGTTCCAGTCTGCATGTAGAGAAGCATAGGGTGCTTTGAACAGAATTTCCTAACAAGGAAATTGCTGCACATTCTGCCATGTGGTTATTTGAAGGATAAAGCAATGACATCCTCCAAAGTGGCATCTCCTTCTTTTCCCCCTTTTTTACTTAGAAATTGCCTTTAGTGCTGGTAAGAGTGGATTTCCCAAAGATAGAAAGCAATCTAAAGTGACAAATAATTGGAAATTTTGAAATTTTCCTTTCTGTGGTCAGTAATCCCAACAGCTTTCTTCCCATTGGGGAGCCACTCATAACTCCTGAGTATTCATTCATTCACTGGAATGTATCAGATCTGGAAATCCCCAACTGCCATTCCTGTCAGGGATCCATTTCTTCACCATACCAACTCTTCTTAACCACAGAAGTCTGGGTTTAGAAGTGGGCAAGTTTTCTATTTCTTTCACACTTTAGGAGCAATAAGTCAAATACTTTGAAGAATGACTATCGTCAGAAGATGACGAAGGCGTGGATGGCTTTTAGTATTACCTAATGAGATGTTCTTAACTCTTCAGCAGTAGCAGTATTGTACTTAAAAACATTTCCTTCCCATAAAATTTTAAACTAAAATTAGCTGGCTTACATTAGCAATTATCTAAACTTCTGTCTCTACATCCAACTCTACTCAACCTGTAAGGTTAACCATATCTGTCTACTTGCTGGAAAAAGAGTGAGAGAGAAAGAAGAAATGGCCAATTAATTACCAAGTGACTGAGAGCTACTATTTGTGTTTGGGTTCAATTCTCTTTCATCTTTCAGGTATAAAATCCATCCTATTTCATCCCCAGAGAATAGGAAGCAGGCTTTTTGCTGAGTTCTTTGGCAGGATTGAGGAGGTACCTTGTATTGCTGGATTAGCTGAGGGGGTTCCACATGGGCAAACAAGCAGCACAGTTTAAATGACAGGGACTGAAAGAAATAGAGGAAGAAGGGTGAGAGGAGGCTGCTGGGCAGTCGTGGGCTGGATGTTGGCTGTTTTTCCTTGTTAGATTCTGGCAATCAGTGAGGCTGAATCCCTGCTCACTAACACTATGTAGTCTTTTACAGTTTACCAAGAGCTTCTATATATAATAACTCATCTGGCTTTCTTGATACTCCTGTGTTTTACAAATGGCCAGTATACATAGTAAATACTATTTTATATCATATTCCATTAAACTTCCAGGCTTTAGGTTGAACTACTGGGATTCAAATATTAATTCACTCAGTTTCTGGCTGTGTGACTTTAAGTCATGTGAAGTGAAATATTATGCCAGCCACAGTAGGACAAATACTGCATGATTAGTTGTGTGAGGTACTGAAAATAGTCAATTTCATAGAATCATAGAGTCAACTGGTGGTTCCCAGAGGCCAAGGAGAGGTGGAAATGGGAAGATGCTAATCAGTGGGTATAAAGTTTCGGTTAAACAAGATGAATAAATCCTAGAGATCTGCTATACAACATTTTATCTAAGGTAACAAACTGTATCATAAAATTAAAACTTTAAGAGGGTGGATCTCATGCTAAATGTTCTTACCACAATAAAATAAACTTTGAGAAAGATGTAAATGTAAAACATAAGACTGTTAAAGCAAATATGAGTGAATATATCATCTTAGGGAGGGAAAGAACTTCCTAGGCATGATAGCAAAGACTGAAACCATACAAACATTACGAGTAAAAACTAACATCTATTGCGGTCTTTCTATGTGCTGGCCATGTACTGAGGCCTTGAATTACCTTATTTAATCCTCAAATCAATCCTGTGAAGTATGTATGATTGTTATCACCCTTTTAAAACAAAGCACAGGAAAGTGAATACTGTCGACTGTCTTGTCAGAATCCATTCTCCCCTTCATTTCTAAGTGAATTCCAATTTTGTTCAGGTATGTATCACTTCCTCATGCACAACTTGTGACCCCAGAGGTAAAATAATTAGTATAAGCCAATCAGTGATTGGTTCAGGAATGAGTACATGATTGACTGATATTTGCTATATCTTCAAGTTAACTGATTCTTCTGCCATCTCTATTCTGCTGTTAATATTTCCAGTAAATTTTTATTTAAGATATTACATTTTTTAGTTCTAGCAGTTCCATTTTGTTTTATAATTTCTATTTTTTATTGAGATTTTCTATTTGTTCTTCTATAATGAGCATATTTTTATCTATCTCTATTTGTTGTTATAATAGTTATAATAGCTACTTTAAAATATGTATTTTCCAAATCTAATATCTGAGTTATTTGAAGGTTAGTCTCCATTAATTCTCTTTTTTTCTTGCGAATGGAATAAAGGTTTCCTATGTGGCTAAAAATTTTGGATTTTAGGGACTTCCCTGGTGGTCCAATGAGTAACACTCAGTGCTCCCAATGCAGGGGGCCTGGGTTCAATTCCTGGTCAGGGAACTAGATTCCACACGCCCCAACTAACAGTTCGCCACAATGAAGACTGAAGATCCTACATGCTGCAACAAAGACTCAGTGCAGTCAAACAAATTAATCTTTTTTTAATTTGGATTTTATATGGACATTAAGAACACTGTAGAGTTTCTTGATTCAGCTATATTCCTCTGAATTTTATTGATTTATTTTCTCAATTAACTTAGCTGGGTGAAAGTCACTCAGTCATGCCTGACTCTTTGCAACCCCATGGACTATACAGTCCATGGAATTCTCCAGGCCAGAATACTGCAGTGGCTAGCCTTTCCCTTCTCCAGGGGATCTTCCCAACCCAGGGATCAAACCCAGGTCTCTCATATTGCAGGCAGATTCTTTACCAGCTGAGCCACAAGGGAAGCCCAAGAATACTGGAGTGGGTAGCCTATCCCTTCTCCAGGGGATCTTCCTGACCCAGGAATTGAACCAGGGTCTCCTGCATTGCAGGTGGATTCTTTAGCAACTGAGCTATCAGGGAAGCCCTTAACTTAGATGAACTTCATGTCAAATCTGCCTCTCCTTCAGTGAACTGTAGCTAAAGTCTGTATTCAGTACTTCTAGCTTCAGCTTCTCGCAACACCTACCATCTTACTTGGGTTTCTCTTACCTTGGATGTGGGGAAACAGAATGGGAAAGACTAGAGATTTCTTCAAGAAAATTAGAGATACCAAGGGAACATTTCATGCAAAGATAGGCTCGATAAAGGACAGAAATGGTATGGACCTAACAGAAGCAGAAGATATTAAGAAGACATGGCAAGAATACACAGAAGAACTATACAAAAAAGATCTCCACAACCCAGATAATCATGATGGTGTAATCACTCACCTAGAGCCAGACATCCTGGAATGTGAAGTCAAGTAGGCCTTCGAAAGCATCACTATGAACAAAGCTAGTGGAGGTGATGGAATTCCAGTTGAGCTATTTCAAATCCTCAAAGGTGATGCTGTGAAAGTGCTGCACTCGATATGCCAGCAAATTTGGAAAACTCAGCAGTGGCCACAGGACTGGAAAAGGTCAGTTTTCATTCCAATCACAAAGAAAAGCAATGCCAAAGAATGCTCAAACTACCACACAATTGCACTCATCTCACAAGCTAGTAAAGTAATGCTCAAAATTCTCCAAGCCAGGCTTCAGCAATACGTGAACCATGAACTTCCAGATGTTCAAGCTGGTTTTAGAAAAGGCAGAAGAACCAGAGATCAAATTGTCAACATCCGATGGATCATCAAAAAAGCAAGACAGTTCCAGAAAAACATCTATTTCTGCTTTATTGACTATGCCAAAGCCTTTGACTGTGTGGATCACAATAAACTGTGGAAAATTCTGAAAGAGATGGGAATACCAGACCACCTGACCTGCCTCTTGAGAAACCTGTATGCAGGTGAGGAAGCAACAGACTGGTTCCAAATAGGAAAAGGAGTACGTCAAGGCTGTATATTGTCACCCTGCTTATTTAACTTATATGCAGAGTACATCATGAGAAACGCTGGGCTAGATGAAGCACAAGATGGAATCAAGATTGCTGGGAGAAATATCAATACCGTCAGGTATGCAGATGACACCACCCTTATGGCAGAAAGTGAAGAGGAACTAAAAAGCCTCTTGATGAAAGTGAAAGAGGAGAGTGAATAAGTTGGCTTAAAGCTCAACATTCAGAAAACTAATATCATGGCATCTGGGCCCATCACTTCATGGCAAATAGATGGGGAAACAGTGGAAACAGTGTCAGACTTTATTTTTGGGGGCTCCAAAATCAGTGCAGATGGTGACTGCAGCCATGAAATTAAAAGATGCTTACTCCTTGGAAGGAAAGTTATGACCAACCTTGATAGCATATTAAAAAGCAGAGACATTACTTTGCCAACAAAGGTCCATCTAGTCAAGGCTATGGTTTATCCAGTAGTCATGTATGGATGTCAGAGTTGGACGGTGAAGAAAGCTGAGCGCCGCAGAATCGATGCTTTTGAACTGTGGTGTTGGAGAAGACTCTTCAGAGTCCATTGGACTGCAAGGAGATCCAACCAGTCTATCCTAAAGGAGATCAGTCCTGGGTGTTCATTGGAAGGACTGATGTTGAAGCTGAAACTCCAATACTTTGGCCACCTCTTGCAGAGACCTGATTCATTTGAAAAGACCCTGATGCTGGGAAGGATTGGAGGCAGGAGGAGAAGGGGACGACAGAGGATGAGATGGCTGGATACCATCACCGAATCGATGGACATGAGTTTGGGTAAACTCCGGGAGTTGGTGACGGACAGGGAGGCCTGGCGTGTTGTGGTTCATCGGGTCGCAAAGAGTCAGACACGACTGAGCGACTGAACTGAACTGAACTGAGCTTCAGCTTATCTGTCTGGAATCTACCTCCAGTGAAGATAGTTGGTTGGATACATATGTTTAAATCTCAGGAGTTAAGATTTGGAGTGGGAACTGTAGCTAAAGTCTGTATTCAGTACTTCTGGCTTCAGCTTATCTGTTTGGAATCTACCTCAAGTGAAGATAGTTGGTTGGATATGTATATTCAGATTTCAGGAGTAAGATTTGGAGTGGAGATGAAATATTGAGAGGACTAAGCATTTAGATGACAGATGAAGACATTGGAGTAGATAAAATCACTCAAGCATATAGTGAGAAGAAAGGGGGGGTGTAATGGTTTGTTTCACATCAACAATCAATTCTCTAGCTCTTCAGACACCACCTGGGTGTCCAATGATTCAATTCAATGCTGACACTAAATACCTAGAGTTAACAGCATAATGGCTCAATCTGCCCCCACTTCAGACACCAATCAGAGTCCCAGGCCTCCCCTACTTCTGACCAACTTGCTATAAATTGGTGATTCCCACAGAACTCCTTCTTAGGTTTGATAATTTACTACAAAGCCTCGCTCACAGAACTCAGGAAAGCACCTCATTTACTATTACTAGTTTATTGTAAAGAATACTACAGAGGATACAAACAGACAGCCAGATGAAAAGATAAATAGGTCGAGGTCCAGAAGAGCTTCTAGTACAGGAGTTTCCGTCTTCAGGGACCTGATGTGTGCCACCCTTCTGGCACATGGATGTGTTCACCAATCTGGAATTGCTCCAAATCCCATAGTTGGGGGGCTTTTATAGAAGTTTCATTAAATAGGCACAATCGATTTGATCACCATTGGCCACTGGTGATTAACTCGACCGCTTTCCTCTCCTCTTCTGGACGGTCAGAGAAAGGTGAGGAGAGGCTGAAAGTTCCAACCCTCTAAACATGCTTTGGTCTTTCTGGCAACAAATTTCCATTCTGAAGCTATCTAGAGGTCCCCAGCCACCAGTCATCACATTAGCATGCAAAGACACTCTTCCCTCTGTAGAAGTTTTTGTGCCAGGAACCAAAGACAAAAACCAAATAAATATTTATTATACAACCCATGTATATGACATGACATATGACATATATGACAACCCATGTTCATGAACTGCAAAATGCAGTTATCATTAAGGCATCAGCCCTCCCCAAACTAGTCAAGAGATTCAATGCAATCACAATCAAATTCCTACCAGGCTTATTTTTGTAGAAATTGTCTATCTAATTTCAAAATATATATACAAATGAAAAACATTCTAGAAAAGCCAAGATAATCTTGAAGGGAAACAAAAAGCAAAACAAAGTTGGAGAAGTTCAACTACCAAATTTCAAACTTACTTAAAAAGCAACAGAAATACATTCTACCCGCTAATCTCCTTTACACGCAATTGAGACCTATATACCTGTTCCCCATATACTAAGGTGTCTTTTATGCAGTGAAAGGACAGCAAATAGATATGTGCTAAACGCAAAGCCTTCCCAAAGATACAAACTGACTATACACCTTAGTGTCATCATTTGGTCATGCTGTCCACAGTAGAGACACAGCCAAAGCAATAAGAAAGCTCTTGATCTCAGAAGAAAATGATTGGCCTACCATAGACTGACTTTCGACTCTGTTTACCTTAATCCAATATTTCCCCAAATGTATTATTTTTACAACCGTGCATCACAGGGAGGGAAGAAGGAAGGGAGGAAAGAGGGAAGACAGGTAAAATTTAACCAAATAAATTTGAGGATTGCTGATTTCAACAAACTTTGATTTTATTTGTTGCAAGACTTCCCAGAACCTTTAATATGCTAATGTGTATGACAAGACTACAAGATACCAGACACTGGAATTTTATGTTTGAAACCTTTTTTAAAATTAACTAGTGTTCAGTGGAACAACATACTTTTGAGAAATGCTATCTTAGGCCAACTCAGAAAAGCTACAAATATAATTATTTTTCTCTGACAAGAGAAAAGAACCATACTTCAAGCTTATTAGGGGAGCCCTTATATTTCATTTTCTTGGGCTCCAAAATCACTGCAGATGGTGACTGCAGCCATGAAATTAAGACACTTGCTCCTTGGAAGAAAAGTTATGACCAACCTAGATGGCATATTAAAACGCAGAGACATTACTTTGACAACAAAGCTCCGTCTAGTCAAAGCTATGGTTTTTCCATATGGCTGTGAGAGTTGGACTATAAAGAAAACTGAGCGCCGAATAATTGATGCTTCTGAACTGTGGTGTTAGAGAAGACTCTTGAGAGTCCCTTGGACTGCAAGGAGATCACACCAGTCAATCCTAAAGGAGATCAGTCCTGAATATTCATTGGGAGGACTGATGTTAAAGCTGAAACTCCAATACTTTAACCATCTGATGCAAAGAAAGGACTCACTGGGAAAAACCCTGATACTGGAAAAGATTGAAGGCAGGAGGAGAAGGGGATGACATGACATGGTTGGATGGCATCACTGACTCAATGGACATAAGTATGAGCAAGCTCCAGGATTTGGTGATGGACAGGGAAGCCTGGCATGCTGCAGTCCGTGGGGCTGCAAAGAGTCAGACACAACTGAGCAACTGAGCTATATTTTAAGGGATATGAAGCATCTACTTTGGAACAAAAGAAGGATTAGGAGGTTGAAAATGTGCTCTTTTATAAACAGCTATTTGACCTTAGGTTAACTATCATTTTATTTTTTTTTTCACTTTAAAAATTTAACTTTAATAGAATTAACCACAAAGAAGAAAAAATATTCATAGATTTGATTACTGTAACTTTTTAAATTGTGAGCAAACTAAGTCCAGATATTTAGAAGAAAGTTAACTAAGTTATACTGACAAGTAATTAACTATCATTTTAATCCTTTCTAATCCAATTTCTCTCCTATAGCTATAAAAGCAGAAATCCCCTGGTAACAGAGTTCTCTGCAGTAGCCAAATATAAATGCATTTGAGTAACACAGAATTAAAGAGGATACAAATGTCAGGATGGAAAACCCCAGATTGTCCAGTTAGAAATTACCTCCAATTTATCCCCGTTTTTGTTTTCTGAGTAGTGACCACAGTTTGATGTTAGGCTTGGTTCCAGTGTCCCCACAGGCAGAGCGATTTCAAAGGTGCACATTGCTGGGCAAGGCCGTCATGAATGTCAGTGATGAAGGGTCCACTGATGGCTGTGTTTATTCACATGTTCCTTCCCCACCCAGGCCTATGGGAACAGTTGAGTGGAGAGAGGCAGGGAGGGATCTTTAAAGAACACGAAGTTATTAAAATGCAGAATAATCCAAATGATTAACTCCGTGGGGGGAGTGGGGGGGATGTAGTCTGAAAAAAGACTGAAGAGTTTTGGTGAGAATACGTGCTCCAAAACATCTTTCACCATTTTTTTTTTCATTTTTATCTTGTTACAGTGAATTCCACTATTGAGAGATTGATTTACTGTAAGTTGACTTTAGAATATTGGAAATACCTTTAGGAGGGTTAAAGAACCATTAAACATTCGTCTGGAATGTGAATTTCCTCTATCAGGCCACTTTCCTCTTAATACCTGAAATTACTTGCACTCGGGGAATAGGACTGTGATTGGCATTAAGAGGACCCAGGTGGCGAGGGGGTTACTGTACTTGGGGGAGGGCCTGGTGGAGAACAGGCACAGAGAAAGCATTCATAAAAGGCAGAGAAGTGAAAAAGTGGAAGTATGAAAATGGAAGATGTTAATGATAACTTATTGAATTCCAAATGACTCCTAAGGCCTATCCTTCTTCCATTTCTTCTTTTTCCTTCCTTCGCTGTTTGCTCTCCTGCTCAAAGGAACCAGGAAAGCTGACTACTGTTAAACTATATCATGGGTGAATTTGTTTTTTATACGCTAGTAGACTATAAGCTAAAAACCACCTATTATTGTGATGGCCAAGCATCTTCCAAATTCCACAGGGCGTCCTTACAAGAGAAATTGTTTGGGATATAACTTGTTCATGACTTGGAAGTTTCCAATAACATCTAGTCAATAAATATTTACTGGGTACCTCCTATGAGCAGGCATTGCTAGGTTCTGAAGTTACAGTGGAGACTGAGAGACCGCATCTCTGTTTTCACAAAGCTTAATCATCATGTTTATATTTCAAAGGTCATTCATGTGCAGAAAGTGGGTTGGAGGAAAACAACATTGGAGCCAGAAGATCATCTTGAAAGCAATTTCAGAAATGTAAGGAAGGAGGAGGTCTGTAATCTTCACTGAACATTTCTGAGTGGAAGGGCATTAGAAAGATTTTTGTTGTTGTTGTTTTGTATTTTCAGCAGAACTTGTATTTTGATTAGTGGAATAATGGGTACTCTTTGCCTCTGTGTAGGTTTATAATTGGTTTGGTTTTAACATTCTACAGCAACATCTGCTAATCCTAGGCTGAGGAATGGACAGAGAGAGTCCTCAGCAGAACATTCAGATGCTGGCAGTTGAAAGTTCTATCCTGCATTGAAGTGATAAGGGTAAGATGGTATGGCTAGGGCACACATATCTACTGTCCTCTATTGGGGCAAGCAGTGACTTTGAGATTCCCCCTACAAGTTCTGGGAAGATCACGGAACCAAGGACATTTTCTTAGCCTTGTCCACTTAGACACCTCTCTCAGCCATTTCCAACCAACTGTCTGGGTGTATACCACATGCTCTGGTGACCCACATTTTGAGAAACACATCTCCAGTCCTTTGCATAGAATTGGTTGAAATAAACAAACCATAAACATTGATTTAAATGGTATACATACAGTTTGTTTATGGAACAAGTTTGTTTTCATATTCCCTATCATGTCTGTCTTCATTTCACACTTTAAAAAGTCTGGCTTCTCAGACTCAGAGATTAGTGAACAAATCAGTGGGTACCAGTAGGGAGGGGGAAGATGGGAGTGGAAAAATAGAAACAGGGGAGTAAGAGACAATAACTATTAGGTAAAAATAAGCTACAAAAGGGACTTCCCTGGCAGTCCAGTGGTTAAGACTCCACACTTCCACTGTAGGGGGCATAGGTTCGATTCCTGGTCAAGGAACTGAGATCCCACATCCCACATTCCATGTGGTATGGACAAAAATAATTTTTTTAATTAATTAACTAAGCTACAAGGATATACTGTACAAGCGGGGAATATACTGAATATTTTATAATAACCATAAATGGGATATAACCTTTAAAACTGTGAATCACTATATTATATACCTGTAATTTATATAATATTGTACACAAACTATATTTCAATTAAAAAAAGAAATATGGCTTCCTTTAGTGCATTATCATTTAGCCATCCTTCCTCTAGGTTCTAACACTTCAGAATATCAGAGATACTTTGATTCATTTATAAAATATTCCTGAACACCTACCTTGTGTAAAACTCTTCCTTGAGTGCTGTGGGGGCCACAAAGATGACCAGGAAGAATGCTGGCACTTCCTTCATACAGTATTTCTTTTAACCTATTCTGACTTTATTGAAATTTCTTTAATCTTCTGTTATTAATTCCCTAGTTCTACCCTCTCTAGCTCCCTACTGCCTCTGAAACATAAACTTCCAGACTATGATAGACTGTTATACTAATAGCCTCTGAAGAATCACCCATTACTAGGCTAGCCCCCTACCACACTGAATCTGAGTTTGACCACGTGATTTAGTTTTAGCCAGTGAACATTATTGAACACAATGCAAACACAGACTTGATAAGTGCTTGTGCATTTCAATATAGCCTTTTGGAATACTGCCACTGCCACGTAGGGAAGCCTGGTCCAGACTCCTTGAGGACGAAAGCTCCTGGAGAGAGAAGCCCAGCTGAGCCCAGCATCTAGTGGTCCTCCCAGGAGAATGTTGCCATAAGAGAGCCCAGGCAACATCAACAGAAGAACCTCCCAGCCTTTCCACAAAATCATAAAAAATAACTACTGTTTAAGTCAAAGATTTGGTTGTTTTGTTATGCAGCGATTGGAAACATATGCCTTATTTTTAAGGCCGTTCTCTGACTCTGTCATGGAAGAATTCCATTTCAGTCCTAAAGGTCTCCAGCCAACTTTTTAAGCTGCTACACTAAGGTCTATTCTGCAAGAAAGAAGAGCCTGGGCTCTGGCATCAAGTGCTTCTTGGCTATGGGGCTTTGGACAATTTACTTAACCTTTCTAAGCATCAGTTTTTCTGCATTAGAGCAGTGTTTCTTAAAATGTGGTTTACTTGCATCAGAAATACTAGGCACTTTTATTAAAAAAAAAAAAAAAAAAAGAGTCTTGGGACTTCCCTGGTGGTCCAGTGGCAAAGACTCTGTGTTCCCACTGCAGCGGGCCCAGGTTCGATCCCTGGTCAGGCAACTATTAATAGACCGCACATGCCCCAACTAAGACCTGGCACAGTCAAATAGAGAAAATAAATAATTACTCTTTTAAAAATAGTCTTTAGTATCTATTTTAATAATATTGGAACAATGGCTATTAAAACAGCTGCAACAATTGTTTATAACTGACTAGAAGCAATGTCAACATATATTAACTGGTGAAAGCCTATGATATATTCATATAATGGAATACTCCTCAGCACTAAAAAGGACAGAACTACTGATACATTAACATGATTGAATCTCTCAAATATAATTTTGAGCAAAAAAGGCCAGACACAGAAGAATATATATTGCACAGTTCTATTAATACCTATTTTAAGTCTCAGAACAGGTAATACTGATTTGTGATTATCAGATGAAATAAACTAATGAAATCAGAGTAGTGACCACCTCTGACTGGGAGATAGAAAGGACTGAATGAAAAGATGAACAAGGGGACAGGATGTCATGATGGAAATCTGTATCTTGATTTGGGTGTAGGTAACAAAAATTCAGGCATCTGTCAAAATATTAAACTGTACACTTAAAACCTTTGCATTTTCATATGAAAATTAGACCTCAATTTAAAAAATGGATTGCAGAAATCATGCTGATTTGGGACTGCTTTATGGGCTGAATGGGCTTCCCTGGTGGCTTCAACAGTAAAGAATCTGCCTGCAATGCAGGAGACCTGGGTTCAATCTCTGAGTCGGGAGGATCCCCTGGAGAAGAGAATGGCAGCCCACTCCAGTACTCTTGCCTGGAGAATTCCATGGACAGAGGAGCCTAGCTGGCTACCGTCCATGGGGTCGAAAAGAGATGGACACAACTGAGAGACTTTCACTTTCACTATGGGCTGAATATTTAAATGGCTTTCTCAAACTTATTTCATCTCTTCTATGGAGAAGTTGGAAAGCTGAGAATATATTTCCCTGGTATCCTCAAAGTTAGGCTTCTGGGTGTGAATTGGTTCTGTCAGTTAGGTGTATCCATGAGAGATTTGGGAAGTGGAAAGATGCTGGAGTCCTGCTCCAGTGGGTCCAGGAGTACTCAAGGGATGAATGGTGTCGGCGAGAGGAAAGAAAGACACAGAGTCCTTTGAAGGTTCAAAGACGATCTCTCTTTATTGCTCTAAGTTTCTACTTATATAGCACATGTTTTGGGTCAGTAACCTTTGCATTGATTCTTGTAATCTTTTCCTATTCAGATGAATTATCTCCTGATTCAAAGATGTACTAAAGGTTCTTTCCTGGTCCTTTGTTACATTTCGGTTACATTTTTACCCCGAAACCTATTCTCATCCTACTAAAAACATGATCTATGATGTCATAAATCATATTGTTCTATCTACTTATTTTGTACAGTCTGCTACTTCAGCAAATACAGCGTCTTGCTTCAGGGAATAAGCACTAGAGCGGGATCTAAGGTCAAGAGTCTCTCATAGCACAGACATTGTCTGTGGTGGTCTGTTTACCATCTACCCATATACCACAGGACTATTTTTGGCAAGAACAAATCTTTTACAGTCTACCCTGAAACAACCTACAATATGACTCACATATTTCCTTTTGTCTGCACTCAGATTCTGGGGGGCACAAATATCTTTAGCATCCCAATCTTTATGAGAAAAGGCAATTGGCTTAGTTTCTGTAATTTTCCTTAATACATGATCCAAGTTTTTCAGTCATCGATAATAATCTCCTCATGAAGCCAGGTCACAATAGGCTTAGGGCTTGTTTTCCAAATGAACATGGCCTTATTCCCCGGCTGAGTGTTAGGGACTCATCAGCCAGGGGCCTCAATAGGTTTAGTCATTTTGGGAATATTTCTTTGGGACAGAGGATCATCTTTCTTTTCCCTGAACTCTCGTGAACTCACTACAGAAGCCCCTTTAAATCCTGCCAACAAAGAAAGAAACACAGCTAGCCACAACAAAAGCATAGAAACAGAAAGGAGTGAAGGTTCCGATCCTGGAGAGAAACCGCTGTGCAGTTTCTTCTTGAGTGGGGCCATGACTTTGTCCTCTGGCAGCGGTTCCAGAATGGCTCCCAACAGAAAGAAGGTAATTCCATTTTGTCATCTTTCCACAGAGCTTCAGGCCAATAAGTGGGCTCCAACAAATGCTGGCAGGGGCCAGACTCCACACTCCATTGTGGCTGGTGGAGGGGAGCAGTGTTAGGGACAACAGTGACAGCCTAATAAACAACAGGGGCAGACTGAAAGGTCAGCAGGCCTCTAGATCTCAGCTACAGTGGAATGGCCTTGAGACCAAAAGCCAAGCTGGCTTCATCATCTCCAGCCCTTTCAGTGATTTTGTAAGGTCTTCATTCCTTATCCTAAATCTCCTTCTGCTTGATATACCTGGAGGAGTGTTTGCTTCCTGCACTTGAGACAGGCTAGGGCCTGGGACTCTTTGTTGCAGTGCTGCAATGCTTGTACCGGGACAAACCTTCCTCAGCAACAAAATTCAAAGCAACTACATGGGACTGAAAATACCTGCATGCAGTTGGGGCAAATTCTGGACAAAAGATACAAAGAGACTAAAAAAACCAACTGCCACTTTTGAAGAGCTGGAAGAGCTGGAAAAGCAGGATACTGAGGATGCCCCCTATACACATTACCTAAGGGGTGGGCAAACCACCTAAGCCACCTCTCTGGCCTAACCTCTGGACACATCTCTACCTTCAACCCAAACAAGGAATAAGCTCCAAGCTTGCCCCCACTCAGCAAGAGAGTAAACAAGGGAACCTGTTTGTTCTTATTTTCCCTGCCACAGTAGGGGCCCCAATAAAGCCTGGCCTGAATTTCTTGTTTGGCCTCTGATCCTTCTATTAAAGTGGCCAAGAATCCTGATCAGTAACACACTAAACCCTACTACAGAGCCCTCCACAACCCAGACCTAATGGAGTAACGATGGAACCTAGTGATTCTATCACAGGAAGTGACTGAGGCTCACATGAAATCTTATAGTTTAAAAGAAGGCATGTGACAGAGTAGATGCTCAGAAAGTCAAGTAGCAACTAATTATTGGGGTTACTAAGTTAAATTATTGAGATTGTTTAAGTGAGTGAAAGTCGCTCATTCGTGTCCAACTCTTTGCAACCCCATGGAGTGTATAGTCCATGGAATTCTCCAGGCCAGAGTACTGGAGTGGGTAGCCTTTCCCTTCTCCAGGGGATCTTCCCAATACAGGGATCAAACCCAGGTCTCCTTACTGGACAAGAAAAACTGTAAGAATAAATGAAAGCCTAAGTGTGTGGTGTGAACACATACTTCTTTTTGAAACAAGTCAACCAAACTCATTCTTTCCTGTCTAAATTGTCATGACTTGAGCTACTGCCATCAGGTGAAGCCAAATGTGCTGCCTTAGCCATTGCTCTTTGGACCAGAGACTGGTGAAGGTGCCAAAGGGCACTAGACTAAGGCTGAGCAGAAGGGAAGTTGCCCTAGAGCAGTTTGGTTGGATCTCAGCCAACTCTGCCCAACAGCCTTCCCACACAGTCTCTCACATCAGCTCTCTGCCTAGTACAGTCCCATCTCCAAAGGGCTTTGAAGTCTCGCACCCATGCTTCAGATTAAGTTGTGTTCCTTACTCCCCTTGTGCTTTTTCCTTGGAACCACTTTCACAATTGCAATTGGATATTTTATAATTAATACTTCTCTCCCACAGTAGGTGTAAACGCAATGAGAGCTGAATTTGTATATATTGTTTATCACTCTATCTCCGGTGTCTAGTTCAGTGCCTGGCACATAAAAGGTGCTCAGGGAATTTTTATAAATGAGCAAACCAACTAATACAAGCTCATAACATCATTGCTGAGCATGGTGGCTCCTTGGAAAAGGATCAACCAGGGCACTCTTAGGTCTCTGTGGTGGCGCATTCAACTCAGAACTAATTTACCTATTTAACCTGCAGGTTGACAATGCTCAAGATAAAAAATTTAAAAAAATTAAGACCCTGGCACTTGTGATGGGCAGACAGGAGATTCTAGGGGTCCCAGGCCACTGGGATGAGAGATTAGATTCAAGTGCAGTTTTTGTCTTACCCCCAAAGTAAGAAAGACCAGAAACAAGTCCTACTGGTTCTCAAGCTTCCTCGTCCACCCTTGCAGGTATCCCATCTGGTACTTGTCACCCGCACCTCAGGTGGCTGCTGCTACAAGGACTGTGTGAGACACTGGGCCACCAAAGGGTCTGAAAAAAAATTAACCAGTTTCTGGTGGCACGCTTGGTAAAGAATCTGCCTGCAAGCGGGAGACCTGGGTTCTATCCCTGGGTTGAGAAGATCCCCTGGAGAAGGGAACAGCTACCTATCCCAGTACTCTGGCCTGGAGAATTCCAATTTGGGCTTAGTTTGTTATTACAAGTACCCATTTATCAAGAACAGATTCAGAAAAATCAAATAAACTCTAACTTTTGTGTGACTGGGAATTTCAAAAGATTTTCATTTACAAGGAAATAGCAGCACCCACATTTTCCACCCAAAGCAAAGTCAGTTCTTACGACAGCTTAGAGCATCCCAGAAAATTCCCTTGGCCCTTCTGAAGTTTTTTAGATAGTGGAGTCTCATCTCCAGTGAAAACACCGGTCAGTACCTTCCTGCAAATTCTATATACTCCAGCTCTGGAGCCAGAGTAACTAAGCAAGGCTCTTGCTTTCTGTGGGAGCTGCTTACACAAGACTCCCTTTTCTGAGCATGCTGAGTCTCTAGCCAGTCTCTAGATGGGTGCAAAGAAGAATGAGACCCAACGCTCTCTTCAAGAGACCAGTCACTTGACAGGATATTTACTGCTCTGGATTAATAGGTTCAGAGTCTATAGTACCAAATCCCTGTGAGGATTAGAAGAGAAAATGGACTTAGCCCAGAGCCTGGGAGATGACAGCTGCTCCAAAATGTTAGCCATTATCATCATTATTGAGGTTGGAAATTTTGGAACCTTATCTCTGAAATTATTTGTGATGTAACCTTCATCTCAGAAGCTTATTTCTAATCTCTTAGAATTCACAGGAATAATAAGCAAACTTTCCTTCTAAAGAAAAGGTGGCAGTAGAGGCTCACATTTTCTTGTTTTTCTCTTCCCACTCTTTATGGTTTTCCTGAAAAATATTCATCACATGACTGAGCAACTGAACAATTCATCACACACTACCACGGTGAGACATTATGCTGAACACAGGATATTACATAGTCTTGGTTCCTGCAGCACCTGTGACTCATGGGTAGGGAACCTATTGAACAAATTACACAAACTTTACTAACTAATAATTCAATGACAAAAGAAGGGCTTAATAGAAGCACTATGAAAACACAAAACAGGGTAGGAACTGAGCCATTTGACAGGTCAAGAGAATATCCTTGAGCAAGTCATGGTTAAGCAGAATTTTGAAACATGGGTAAGAATTAAGTAAATCAAGACTTAGGGAGAGGTTAACGCACCACTGCAAGCAAAGGGAACAGTAGGAGCAAGGACTGTGAAGCAAGGCAAGTTTACTGTTTGCCAGTGCTTGTCTGCATCTTTGGTTTTATTTGTTGTTTTTACTTTTCTTTATGGACTAAAATCATGGTACTTATTAAGTCCAAACATGATGTTATAGAAGCAGTTGGGCCAGAAACTCTGGGCACTAGTCATTATCTAGGCAAGTTATTATCACTTCTATGTGTATATATGACATCTTAAATCTTTAACATTTGGGGGCTTCCATTTCTTCACCTGCAAAATGAAGGTCTTAGAATAAATGATTTTTAGGATGATTATAGGAACTTTGTACACTCTTAGGAGATTAATAGAGATGCTTTACCATCTGAGGCACCATGGAAGTCAACAGAAATATACTGGGTATTTACTAGACCTTCCTCTCTTGGGTATACTGTGTTTCTAGGGTATGACCTCCCTCAGCCCTCATGAGCATAATTGATTGGTTTGAGGGTGTGAACTTACTCAGTTGTGCCAAGCAGATTTTATCACTGGGGAATTTTAAACGAGGCTAGTTTCTGGAATGAAGGAGATAAAACCTGGGAAGTTGTAGGGAAACCACTTTCTTCCCACTGGGTAGACTAAGCAGAAAGGAGGATTTCAGAAAGAAAAGAACAAAACATCTTGGCCAAAAGAAGTTGTCTGGGCACTGGCCCTAAGGCCAGCTATATGGCTCTCCTTATATTATACAAGATACCTCTATATCCTTTAAATAAATTCCTTTTTTCTCATAAGCTAGGTTGAATTATACAGTGGATCGTAGCAGGTATTATGTTTGTCTAACAACGTGTTTCCCCACCCACTCTTTGTATTTCCAAGGGAATTCCTCCTCTAATTTACATGAGTAGGATAAATCATCATGAATACTCCCTTCAAGGGTGAGTACATGATAATAGGGTAGCCAATCAGGGCATTCTATCTGTATGGCACAATGATTGGTTAGTATGTGGGCATATGACCCAAGGAAGGCCAATCAATGTCTTCCCTGAGATTGATACAGGAAGTTGGAAAGTTCTTTCTACTTAGGTGGCTAAACTGAGATGAAGTGCATTAGGGACTCAGCCACCATTTTTACGTCTTTGTGAAGAAGCCCTGTCTGCAGAATGACACACTGAGCAGAGACAAGCAAAACCCAAGAGATGGCAGGAGAGCAAGACAGAAAGACCTCTGAAACACTGAACCTTAGATTCTATCCTGTCTAGAGCCAGATCCATTCCTAGATTTTCCAGTCATGTTAGTCAATTATTACTTTGTTTAAGCCAACTAGAACTGGATTTCCATCACTTGCAGTCAAACAGCCATGATTATGTAAGTTCACTTTTATTAACGTGCCTCCAAAATCCTAACTAAAGGAGCAATATAAGAAAAGACCAGGTTTTAGGAAGTCTTGCATTAAGACAACTGTTTGTAAAGAATTAGAAAGACCACTATTTTGGCAGGGGCTCCCAACCCCTAACTCATTCCAGTCCATTTTTGGTCTCCATGATGCTGTGAAAGTGCTGCACTCTATATGCCAGCAAATCTGGAAAACTCAGCAGTGGCCACAGGACTGGAAAAGGTCAGTTTTCATCCCAATCCCAAAGAAAGGAAATGTCAAAGAATGCTCAAACTACCACACAATTGCACTCATCTCACACGCTAGTAAAGTAATGCTCAAAATTCTCCAAGCCAGGCTTCAGCAATATGTGAACCGTGATCTTCCAGATGTTCAAGCTGGTTTTAGAAAAGGCAGAGGAACCAGAGATCAAATTGCCAACATTCGCTGGATCATCGAAAAAGCAAGAGAGTTCCAGAAAAATATCTACCTCTGCTTTATTGACTATGCCAAAGCCTTTGACTGTGTGGATCACAATAAACTGTGGAAAATTCTGAAAGAGATGGGAATACCAGACCATCTGATCTGCCTCTTGAGAAACCTGTATGCAGGTGAGGAAGCAACAGTTAGAACTGGACATGGAACAACAGACTGGTTCCAAATAGGAAAAGGAGTACGTCAAGGCTGGATCTTGTCACCCTGCTTATTTAACTTATATGCAGAGTACATCGTGAGAAACGCTGGGCTGGAAGAAACACAAGCTGGAATCAAGATTGCCGGGAGAAATATCAATAACCTCAGATATGCAGATGACACCACCCTTATGGAAGAAAGTGAAGGAGAACTAAAGAGCCTCTTGATGAAAGTGAAAGAGGAGAGTGAAAAAGTTGGCTTAAAGCTCAACGTTCAGAAAACTAAGATCATGGCATCTGGACCCATCACTTCATGGCAAATAGATGGGGAAACAGTGGAAACAGTGTCAGACTTTATTTGTTTGGGCTCCAAAATCACTGCTGATGGTGATTACGGCCATGAAATTAAAAGATGCTTACTCCTTGGAAGGAAGGTTATGACCAACCTAGATAGCATATTTAAAAGCAGAGACATTACTTTGCCAACAAAGGTCCATCTAGTCAAGGCTATGGTTTTTCCAGTAGTCATGTATGGATATGAGAGTTGGAATATAAAGAAAGCTGAGCACCGAAGAATTAATGCTTTTGAACTACGGTGTTGGAGAAGACTCTTGAGAGTCCCTTGGACTGCAAGGAGATCCAACCAGTCCATCCTAAAGGAGATCAGCCCTGGGTGTTCATTGGAAGGACTGATGTTGAAGCTGAAACTCTAATACTTTGGCCACCTGATGTGAAGAGTTGACTCATTGGAAAAGACCCTAATGCTGGGAAGGATTGGGGGCAGGAGGAGAAGGGGACGACAGAGGATGAGAGGGTTGGATGGAATCACCGACTCGATGGACATGGGTTTGGGTAAACTCTGGGAGTTGGTGATGGATAGGGAGGCCTGGCGTGCTGCAATTCATGGGGTCGCAAAGAGTCAGACACGACTTAGCGACTGAACTGATGGGTTGAACTGTGTCCTCCCCCACCACTACCCTCCTCCAAAAAAAGATACGTTGAAGTCCTATTCCAAAGTATCTCAGAATGTAACCTTATTTGAAATTACAGTCATAGAGGATATAAGTGGTTAAGATGTGGTTAAACTGCAGTAGGGTGTGCCCTGAATCCATTATGACTTGTGTCCTTATAAGATGGCCCTATGAAGACAGAAACCAAGAGAGAATATCATATGAAGATGGAGGATTAGAGTGATGCATTTACATGCTAAGGAATGCCTAGGGCCACCTAGTTAGCAGAGAGGCATGGAACAGATTCTCCCCTAAGAGCCATCAGAAGGAACCAAATCTGCCAATTTAGTCGGCAATGAGTTTCTGTTATTTTAAGCCACCTAATTTGTGGTACCTGATTGTGGCAGCTCTAGAAACTAACACAGTCCGCAAATAATGACATGCTATTTGGAAGACAGTTGCAGGTAAAAAAAAAAGGTGCTGCACTCACTGCCTTCCATCAATGTTCTAATTTTATGTAGGTCAGAATAACTTGCATGCGTGCTCAGCTGCAAAGTCGTGTCCAACTCTTTGTGACCCATGGACTACAGCCCCCTAGGCTCCTCTCTCCATGGGATTTTCTAGGAAAGAATACTGGAGAGTGGGTTGACATTTTCATCTACAGGGGATCTTCCTGACAAAGGGATTGAACTTGCATCTCCTGCAACGGCAGGCAGATTCTTTACCACTGAGCCACCTGGGATGTCTTATCATGGCAGAGGGGCTTGCATAACTCAATGAAGCTATGAGTCATGCCTTGCATGGCCAGTCAAGACAGATGAGTCATAGTGAAGAGTTTTGACAAAACATGGTCCACTGGAGGAGAGAACTGCAAACCACTCTAGTATTCTTTCCAAGAGAACCCCATGAACAGTATGAAAAGGCAAAAAGATACGACACCGGAAGATCAGCCCCCCTAGGTTGGAAGGTGTGCAGTATGCTACTGTGGAAGAGCAGAAGGCAATTACTAACAGCTCCAAAACGAATGAAGTGGCTGGGCCACAGTGGGAATAACACACAGCTGTGGATGTGTCTGATAGTGAAAGTAAAGTCCAATGATGTAAAGAATAACATTGTACAGGAACTTAGAATGTAAGGTCCATGAATCAAGGTAAATTGGACATGGCCAAGCAGGAGATGGTAAGAATGAACATCAATGTCTTAGGAATCAATGAACTAAAATGGACGAGAATGGGCGAATTTAATTCAGATGACTATTATATCTACTACTGTGGGCACTAGTCCCTTAGAAGAAATGGAGTAGCCCTCAAAGTCAACAAGAGAGTCTGAAATGCAGTACTTGGGTGCAACCTCAAAAATGACAGAATGACCTTAGTTCGTTTCCAAGACAAACAATTCAACATCACAGTAACCCAAGTCTATGCCTCAACCACTGCTGAAGAAGCTGAAATTGACCAAGTCTATGAAGATCTATAACACCTTATAGAACTCACACACACACACACACACACACACACACACACACACACACACACAAGATGTCCTTTTCATCATAGGGGATTGGAATGCAAAAGTAGAAAGTCAAGAGATACCTGGAATAACAGGCAAGTTTCACCTTGGAATATAGAATAAACCAGGGCAAAGGCTAACATTTTTGTCAAGAGAACACACTAGTCATAGCAAAACTCTTTTCCAACAACACAAGAGAAGACTCTACAATGGACTTGACCAGACAGTCAACACCAAAATCAGATTGATGATGTTCTTTTATATATAAATTCATTTTTTTAATTGAAGGATAATTATTTTATAGAATTTTGTTGTTCTCTGTCAAACCTCAACATGAATCAGCCATAGGTATACATATATCCCCTCCCTTTTGAACTTCCCTCCCATTTCCCTCCCCATCCCACCCCTGTAGATTGATACAGAGCCCCTGTTTGAGTTTCCTGAGTCATACAGAAAATTCCCATTGGCTCTCTATTTTACATATGGTAATGTAAGTTTCCATGTTACTGTTTCCATACATCTCACCCTCTCCTCCCCTCCCCCCATGTCCATAAGTCTATTTTCTATGTCTGTTTCTCCATTGCTGCCTTGTAAATAAATTCTTCAGTACCATTTTTCCAGATTCTGTATATATGTGTTAGAATACGGTATTTATCTTTCTGACTTACTTCACTTTGTACAATAGGTTCTAGGTTCATCCACCTCATTAGAACTGACTCAAAGTCATTCCTTTTATGGTTGAGTAATATTCCATTGTGTACATGTACAACTTCTTTATCCATCCATCTGTCAATGGACATTAGGTTACTTGCATGTTCTAGGTATGATTATGTTCTTTGCAGCCAAAGATGGAGAAGCTCTATACAGTCAGCCAGAATAAGACCTGGAGCTGACTGTGGCTCAGATCAAGAGCTCATTATTACAAAATTAAGGCTGAAATTGAAGAAAGTAGGGAAAATAACTAGGCCATTCAAGTATGACCTAAATCAAATCCCTTATGATTATACAGTGGAGGTGACAAATAGATTCAAGGGATCAGACCTGGCAGATAGAGTGCCTAAAGAACTATGGATAAAAGTTCATAACACTGTACAGGAGGCAGTGATCAAAACCATCCTAAACATAAATAAATGCAAGAAGGCAAAGTGGTTGTCTGAGGAGGCTTTACAAACAGCTGAGGAATGAAGAGAAGTGAAAGGCAAGGGAGAAAGGGAAAGATATACCCAAATGAATGCACAGTTACAGAGACTAGCAAGAAGAGATAAGAAGGCCTTCTTAAATGAACAATGCAAAAAAACAGAGGAAAACAAAAGAATGGGAAATACTAGAGATCTCTTCAAGAAAAATGGATACATCAAGGGAACAGTTCATGCAAGGATGGCACAATCAAGGACAAAAAATGGTAAGTAACTAACAGCAGCAGAAGAGATTAGAAAGAGGTGACAAGAATACAAAGAACAACTATACAAGAAAGGTCTTAATCACCCAGATAACCATGATAGGATGATCACTCACCTAGAGTCAGACATCCTACAGCATGAAGTCAAGTGAGACTTAGGAAGCAACACTACAAACAAAGCTAGTGGAGGTGATGGAATTCTGGCTGAGCTGTTTAAAACCCTAAAAGATGATGCTGGTAAAGTGCTGCATTTATTATGTCAGCAAATCTGGAAAACTCAGCAGTGGCCATATGACTAGAAGAGGTCAGCTTTCATTCCAACCCCAAAGAAGGGCAATGTTGCATTCATTTCACATGCTAGCAAGGTTATGTTCAAAATCCTTCAAGATTTAGCAGTATGTGAAACGAGAACTTCCAGATGGACAAGCTGGGTTTAGAAAAGGCAGAGGAACCAGAGATCAAATTGCCAACATTTGTTGGATCATGGAGAAAGCAAGTTAGTTCCAGAAAAATACCTACTTTTACTTCATTGATGATGTGAAAGCTCTTGAGTGTGTGCATCACAAAAAAACTGTGGAAAATTCTTAAAGAGATGGTAATACCAGACCACCTTACCTGTCTCCTGAGAAACCTGTATGTAGGTCAAGAAGCAACAGTTAGAACCAAACATGAAGCAAGTTTCTTGGTTTAAAATTGGGAGAGGAATAAGACAAGGCTGTATGTTGTCACCTTTCTCATTTAACATCTATGCAGAGTACATCATGCAAAATGCCAGGTTGGATGAATCACAAGCTAGAAGCAAGATTTCCAGGAGAAGTATCAACAACTTCAGATATGCAGATGATTCCACTCTAATGGCAGAAAGTGAAGAGGAACTAAAGAGCTTCTTGATGAGAGTGAAAGAGGCGAGTGAAAAAGCTAGCTTGAAACTCAACATTGAAAAAACTAATCATGGCATCCAGTCCCATCACTTCATGGCAAACAGAAGGGAAAAAGTGGAAGCAGTGACAGATGTTATTTCCTTGGGTTCCAAAATCACTGCAGATGGTGACTGCAGTCATGAAAATAAAAGACACTTGCTCCTTGGAAGGAAAGCTATGACAAAGCTAGACAGCATATTAAAAGGCAGACAATACTTTGCCAACAAAGGTCCATATATAGTCAAAGCTATGGCTTTTCCAGTAGTTATATACAGATGTCAAAGTTGGACCATAAAGAAGGCTGAGTGCCAAAGAAATGATGCCTTCAAACTGTGTTGCTCGAGAAGACTCTTAAGAGTCACTTGGACAGCAAGGAGATCAAATCAGTCAATCCTAAAGGGAATCAACCCTGAATATTCATTGGAAGGACTGATGCTGAAGCTGAAGCTCCAATAATTTGACCACCTGATGCAAAGAGCAGACTCACTGGAAAGATGCTGATACTGGGAAAGACTGAAGGCAAAAGGAGAAGGGAGTGGCAGAGGACGAGATGGTTAGACAGCATTACCGACTCAATGTATATGAATTTGAGCAAACTCCAGGAGTCAGTGGAGGACAGAGGAGCCTCGCATGCTGCAGTCCATGAGGTCGCAATGAGTCAGACATGACTTAGCTACTGAACAACAACAGAATAACTGTCCTTAGACCACTTTACTATTCCACTACTCCTCTCTCACAGTTTTTCTCTAAAAATAACTGAAAACCTAGATGGAAATTCTGATAGGGTAGCCTAGACTAAACTCCAGTGGAATTGGGTTCGGAGCCAAGTTTCCAAGAGGTTCAAGTATTTGAAGAAGAGGGCATTCACAGACTGGCTGCAAGGTGGGAAAACAGAGACAATGAGAACCATGTGCCTTGGCAGAGTGGGGAGCATGCCAGGCACCCAACAGCTGGCACCCAAGGCCCTATTCCCAGCCTTTGTCTGGGCAGTTTGTCTGGTAACCATCCTGGAGAACATGAGACTCATCTTTCTCTATTCCCAACAGCCAACCCCACATTCCAACACTATCCCTCAGGGCACAAGGGAGAGGAACAGAGAGATGACAAGAAGTGAAGTAAGAAACTGGCATCTTTGTCTCTAGGATAAGATACACAGAGAGAGACACAGCTTGACTGCCTGTTCTCCATGGCAAACTAATAGAAGATGGAGATGAGTGGCACATCACCAGTACTGGATGAAAGGCACCATGCTGAGAGCCACACAGTTTCCTTCAAAGTGGAGTCTCGGAGAACTGGGGAGATACTCAGAATATGAACTGGTATTTGTTACTCAGATATTTCTCCTCTAGAGATTTTCTTCTGAAAAAACCATACTCACCTCTTTCATTCTCTAACTCCTCATTCTACATGTTGGGAGAACCTCCTGATCTGGACTCTAAGAGCCCTTCCAGATAATTGTGGGAGCAGCCGTCCAGTGTGTTTTCAAGCCTCCTCAAGGGTGGGAGCAGAGGGAAGATGGTGGGAAGCCACTTTCCCACTGAAAGAGAATAACCCAAAGGGCAACAAGGAACAAGCTGTGGCTTTAGAAAAAAAAAAAATCTTCTATTTGAGATGTCAGATACTTGATTCCCAGCAACAGCTCCATTAAATCATCATTTATTGATTTAGTGTTCAAATAAGGTCAGCTCTAAGGAGTAGATCAAGCTGTTCTTGTCCTTTAGTCCAGATGGTTTTGGTGATCGAGATCCCACAGGAAGTAAGTGAATCCAGGTCAAGCTTCTCTGCACAATGTGAGTCTCCCCTAGGCACTGTCAGGGGCCAGCAGCCTCCTCTCCTTCCCTCACCCAAACCCAAGCCCGCCCATGCCTCAGGGCCTGTCCAGCCCCAACTCTTCCCTCACTCACCTGAGCGCCCAACCTGAGCCCTCAGCTTGTAGAAATTTCTGGGCACCTGGCTGTAGGGGTGAGGGTGCTATAGGAGAGGATCACATCACACCAAGTTCTTCAGCTTGAGGAAGGCTGGTGTCTCCAGTCACCAAAGACAGTTCCTCAATGGAGACTGTCTTGGGGAGAAGAAATAAAATCCTGGATCTGGGATTTTCTTTTCTTTGTCATTGCTTTCAGTCTTGGATATACCACTTGAAAGTGTGTCAAATCTTTTTTCTTAATTGGAGTGTAATTGCTTTACAGTTTTGTGTTAGTTTCTGCTATACAACATGAATCAGCTATAAGCATAGATATATCCTCTCCCTCCTGAACCTCCCTTCCTCCCAGCTTCCATCCCATCTCTCTAGGTCATAACAGCTGAGCTCCCTGTGCTATACATCAGCTGCCCACTAGTTGTTTTAAGTGTGTCAAATTTTGAAGGTGGAATTATCTTTTAAAGATAACCCACTCCCACACCATGCCATGTACCAGCACTGCTGGTACATCAAAAGACCCCAGCAGGGGCATGGTAGAGATTTGACCAGCTGCCCCATCCCTAGCTTGCTTTCAAACTCTTGTGCCCACCCATCTGGGCCTCTCCCCCCTCCCCCACCCCACCCTCCACCTCACCTCCTCCATGGGCATTTAGAGTTTCATCTTATTCCAGGTACATCTTTTCTGTGGTTTTCTAAAGGGTTTGCTTATGGTTGATCAGAAAAAACAGGAAAGGAAAAAAATGACTCAATTTTATCCAACTTTACCATTTCTTTCTTTCTTGTAATACAAGAAAAAATTCAGTGGTCCAGAACTACCAGCATCCTTAGATTTACCAGTGCTTCAAAAGGATACATCCATGGCCACTGCCAGTCTAGTCTCTGCAGATTTCACTTGGTACAAGAGAAGAAAGACAAAGTAAAGGTGGGGATAGACCCAGGCCCATTCTGAGAAGCAATCAGCAGAGGGAGAGAAGAGTAAGAAGGAAAGTTCCATGTATAGCTGGGGCCACCAGCCATTCTCAGGCAATGGTGTAAAGTGTTCCCCTGCTTGTGTAAATAAACAGGATCTTCCCAAAGTCATCACCTGGGAAGGTGAGATCTTTATTTCCACAGAGAAGTTCTGTGTAATAAATACTTAGGAAACCCTCTGCTGCCTATAGGATTTACACAGATTTACACTTTATTATGCTGGATGTCCTCAGCAATGGCAAATCTTTACCATTTCAGGACACATTTGATGACAGGAGTGAGTCATGTAGAGTAAAGCCTTACTAAGAAGCTGGGCAAGTCCCTTTTAGGTCAAAATATAGGTGAGGTTGGTTTAACAATTATCTTTCTCTTATTTGTAAATTTTCCAGAAGTGAAGAGGTTAGGCTGGCTGGACTGTGATCACCATTGCTCACCAGCCAATAGGGTCTTGACACTGTCAGGTCCAGTGGACCAAGTACATTGCCTAGCAGGGTCAGTGTCACTGCAAGAAAAAGTTCTTATCCTTGGAACACCTTCACTTTTCTGGGTCTGTAGCAGACTCACGTTTGGGTCCTTAATTGTCTCTCCAATCCCCAGATCTCACCCAGTTTCCCATCAGTGGTATTCTGCCAGTTTTCCTCAACTCTGCGTTCAGGGCCAAAAGTGATTCCCCCAGATATTCTACTATGGCTTGGTGCCTCCTTCCAAATCAATTATCTTTTACAAAGATAAAGCAAAAAATGAAAGTCCCCTCCCCAATCTCACAAGCCTAGGCTACTCCTAGTGACACCTAGTATGTTTCTTCTCACATGGTTTCTTTTTGGGGACTCAAGCATGCTCTTTTAACTAAATTAATGCACATATTTTGAATGACAGGGAAGTGACCCACCACCCTCTGCAGAGCCTTCAGTAGGCTGTGATTATCTCAGGCCAGGATGGCTTAATTTTTAAGTCTATAGATCTCTCAGTGCAGCTACAACCTATACCAATCTCAGGTCTTAGCAGAACCCAGGTAGGCTGTGGGACAAGAGAGGCTGTTCCGCTGGACTGCTCAAGTGACGAAGTCAGTGGTTAACTGCTGGTCCAGCAGCCAAAGGTCTAGGGCCAGGATCTGATCTGAACTCTGCCCTGTCCTGGATGAGTCTCTCTGCTCTCCAGCTACCTCACCTGGTAAAGACAGAAGTGGAATGAGAGGGAGCCAATTGTTAAGATGCCCAGGGAACTAATCTGTAATGTAATGAAACAGAGAAAATGGTATTAATTAGCACCCTGCTCAGGGAGCATCCTGAGTCTGGTTTAAAAGAATATATTGCTAAGCTGCCAGGTATTCAGGTGGAAAGTGAAAGTGAAAGTCACTCAGTCATATCTGACTCGTTGCAAGCCCATGGACTATACAATCCATGGAATTCTCCAGGCCAAAATACTGGAGTGGGTAAATTTTTCCTTCTCCAGGGGATCTTCCCAACACAGGGATTAAACCCAGGTCTCCCACATTGCAGGTGGATTCTTTACCAACTGAGCCACAAGGGAAGCCCAAGAATACTGGAGTGGGTAGCCTATCCTTTCTTCAGCGGATCTTCCTGACCCAGGAATCAAACCGGGGTCTCCTGTATTGCAGGCAGATTCTTTACCAACTGAACTATCAGGAAAGCCCATTAAGGTGGACAGAAGAACATTTCTATAGTCCATATTTGTTGCTCTGGCCTGCCCAGTATCTATCTTCTTGTCTTTTGGCATCAGAAGCAATATTTTCTGTGAGGTACCACCTCCCCCACCCTCAGTGCAAATGGTTTGGGAGCTTGACTCCTTCAGGCTGTAAGAACTGGCATGTGACCCAGGCAAGGACAATCAGAGCAGCGAATTCCTCTGGTTATAGTCATTGATTTCTGGTTGGGCAAATGACCCAACTCAATTCCATGATGCTCAATTCTTTGGGGACATTGTTGGGAACTGTTAGGGAGACTCTGTTTCAGCTGCTCAAAGGATAAGATGTAAGCCAAGAATTGACAGCCTCTTGCCACCATCAGTGAGAAGATCCTGGTGAGAATGAAATAGAAGAACAGACATATGGAGCAAAAAACATGATGCGCTTTGATGACATCATTCAAATCCATGGATCCAGCTATGCCCAGAGCAAGTTAATTCCCTAGAGTTTAACGATCAATACATTCCCAATTTTGCTTAAGCCTATCTTTTTTTCACTTAGTTACACTTACACACATACACAAAATCCTGACTAACACAACTTCCATGGGGAATGCTTGGGCAACAAAGATGGTAAAGCAGGGCTTTTGTTTTGCTGAGATGTGCAAAAGCTGGGATGTTACCTCTAGCATTCTCCTTTTCCACCCTTTCCTCACAGGAATTACTTCTGTTATTTCTTCAACTGTAAGTACTGGACAAACATTTAAGAATACCCATTTGAAAGTGCACAGAGGTATGACTGGCTAGAGACACATGTATACCATGGTTCAGATCTAATGGAACCAAAAGCTTTGTGTTCATGTTCCCGTTTCTCCACTAACTGTGTGAACTTGATTTAGTCTCACAGCTTCTCTAAGCCTAAATATATGTGTCTGTGAGGATGAAAGGAGATAATGTTCATGGAAGTGTTTTGAAATCCATAAAGGAGTAGGAGTTGTGAGTCAGGGAAATCTGAATACTTACCACCTTGCAAGGCTGCTACATTACAGAAAAAAACATCCTGAGGGAAGAAAGCAGCACTTTATCTCAAAGCAAGGAGGCTGAGCTGGGACACATTTTAGTATCAGCAGATCATGATGCCAAATGGAACTTTATCTCTTTGAATGATGATTGAGAATAGCTCAATAACTGATATGACCTCCAGTCTTCCTGTTACCAGAAAGTAAGTTTATGTGTCCAATGTACAGTGAGGCCAAACAATACCAAAACATGGGAGTTTGGAACAGAGAAAAGTTTATTGCAGGGGTGTGCAAGGAGATGGTGCTCATGCCTTAAAACTCCCAAATCTCTCCCTCAATGAAAGCTCTCAGCAAAGTCCTTTTCTAGGAAAGGTGAAGGAGTACGGTTAGTTGTTGCAGACTTCTTGGTGTCACAGCCTTTGTTCTTGAGATCTGGTTATGGTTAGATAACAACGTTTCTGTAAATATCCACCAAACAAATGTTATTCTCTGTTCTGACAAGAAATGGTGAGGTCCCAAGGCTCAACTCTTCCCCTGTGAGGTCCAGGCCCTGGCTGAAAAGCTCTCAGTTGATGGCTCCTTCAGAGCCAGGTCCCCAGACCCTGCCCAGCTGTCATCCCTGAGGGAGCCAGGTGCCCAGGACCTCTCGCCTTCAGCTCCTCAGACCTCCCAAATGGTGGGGGCCAGGTCCCGCAGATGATATTCTAGGCAGATGGCTGTTGTCATTAGGTCACAGGGGTGGGGATAAGGGAGAGGTTCACTGTAGCCTCAAGGCCTGGGTCCAGCCAGCGGCTTTGGCGAGAGCTCTAGAGCCCTCCAGGACACAGCCCCCAGCCTGTTCTCTGGGCCCCTCCACTCACTTACTGACGTGAAGCCAGGTAAGCTGGAGGGCCACAGGGAAGAAGGCAAGGATCCCCCTCTTACCTTAGTCTCTGCCCGACGACCACCACTCCCCTGAGGGTTGGCTGAATGGCCTCCCTAAGGTTGCTCCTGGACAGTTGGTCACTTGTGGGAGGGGCCCACTGTGGCACTGACCAATGACTGAGCAGGATCATTAACGGTCACTCACTGACGGATGCTTGGGGGAGGGGCCCACTGAGGAGACAACCAATGGCTGAGCAGGACCACTATAGGTCCTGTGCTAACTGTTGCCTAGTAGCAGAGTGGGCGGGCTGGAAGGCGAATGGTGGTAATGGCACACAGCATCCACAGTTTGCTAAGGGCCACTCTTTATTATATTCCCATTGCTTCTCTCTCCTAACCTACCCCTTCCCCAGACACAAGCAGACAGTCAAGATTTGCGCCAAGAAGTTCAAACATTCCAGATGGGTAACCAACAGGAGACTACCACTGAGGAGAAAATAATTACATTCAATGTAACAGTCATTGTAATCTTCTCAAGAAAGCATGAGAACCTCTTTTAAACATCTAAAATTTTCACAGACCTCTTTCCACATGAAGGAATCTGTTCATTGAGAAAATATTTGATGAATTATGAATTCAGTGCTACTTTAAAGTGAATTTGTATATTACTCAACTACTTTAAAGTGAATTTGTATATTACTCATAACGGTGGCAGTTCCTAACACTTGGAGTCACACAAGAATATACAAATCATATGAGGTGCTTGGTGTTCAGTCCCCTCCGGTCAGGGGCAAACAGATGAGACAACCAGGACAGCCCCTGAAGGACTGATGCCCTGCTGTTCCCCTGGCAGCTCCCCGCCACCACTGTCTGGTTTCTGTGCCAATGTTGTTTTCTTGGTATTCTTAAGAAGAGCACTCGCCACTTGCTCCTTCCATCTGAGGTTTGGTTGTTTTCCACTTCCTTTTGCATTTTTCTTCCTCTCAGCTGGGTGAACAGGAGTTCAAGTTTGTTTTGTTATTTCCTAACCTGGGTCACATTCAGGACTCTGATTAAACCTTCACTATTTCACCTTCTGAACTCCCAGAAGACAAAACTCAGAACTGCAAATAGTACCCACTCAGGCTGTCAAGAGATGCAAAAGCTTTTCCTTGATGTACAGCATCAACAGTTTTAAAAACCATTCACTTGGGTATCACACTGATTTTTCTCAATTAATGTCTCTATTTGATCACTATCAACTTCAACTGGTCTACCCGACCATGGAGCATTGTCCAGTGAGAAATCACCAGCATAAAACTTCACAAACCACTTTCGACACATTTGATCAATCACAGCACCTTCTCAGTACACTACACAAGTCTTTTTCTGTGTTTCAGTTGCATTTTTACCTTCCTTGAAATAAAAAAAACATAACATGCTGGAGAAAAAAAAAAAAGAAAGCTCCTACTTAAGCTGTACATTTTAAAGAAGACACTCAGAGAGTATTCAGGCAGGCTCTTTTCTGGACAGCTTATTAACAGAGGAGCAGGGCCATCAGGGGCTTGTTGCAAGTGCAATTCAAATGGCAACCCACTCCAGTATTTTTGCCTGGGAAACCTCATGGACAGAGAAACCTGGTGGGCCACAGTCCTTGGGTCACAAGAGTCGGACACAACAACTAAACCACCATCTTTTAAAATGCCTGTTTAAAAAGCCCAAGGTCTCTCCACATTCCCAGACCCACTGCCTTGAGGGCCCTGTCTTCACACCTCGGTGATAGCTGCTGGCAAGTGGTGCCCAGGTCAGAGTTCTGAAAATCCAGGTGTTTGGGGGCTCAGGCTTGAAATCTAAACATATGACCAATAATTTTATGGTGCTCCTTCCCCCAAGGGTTTCTCCTTGACCTATTACCAAGATTTGGGCTAAGTCCTCACAGGGTTCTGGCACTCTCCCTGGGCTCCCAAGTCAGTAGAACATCTTCTGACCCCCTCCTGTTGAGAGCTCAGATGGGTTCCACTGCCATGTTAAGGTTCTGAGCCGAGTAGGAAGGAACAGTCAATGTGACTCTCAAAGAGATTGTGCTCAGTTGCTAAGTCATGTCTGACTCTTTGTGGCCCCATAAATTGTAGCCCACCAGGCTACTCTGTCCATGGGATTTTCCAGGTAAGAATACTGGAGTAGGTTGCCATTTTGTCTTCCAGGGGATCTTCCCAACCCAGGGGTCGAATCCACATCTCCTGCATTGGCAGATGGATTCTTTACCACTGAGCTACTTGGGAAGCCCCCTCAAGAGATTAGGGACATTGTAATTTATCACAACACACACAAAAAATCCCAGCCTAGTCCCATTTCTGACCCTTGTAATTCCCAGAAGCCCAGATAAGAAGGTAAGATGGTATGGGACTAGGTGGGGCCCATAATCTGAAGCTCATGGGTGTGGGTGTCAATGCTGTAAGGTGGGGGCAAGGGTAGGTCACTAGATTCCAACCGCTTGACTTCTTATTCCAACCGCTTGACTTCTTATAAATATTCCAATCACAAATGGCAGAGTTTATCTTTCCTAAAAAAAATCCTACTAGACCAAGTACCTGCCAAATATGATTTGCAGAATAAGAGCACTACATACAATACTTTTTTAGGGGTGGGAAGTATGGAAAGTTCAATGTCCAAGTCAGTTTGAAAAGCAGTAAGTAAAACAAAGACAGTTTCAGCTACAGGACTCCTCAGAGCTTCTGCTATGTTAGTACACATTGTGGCCTCCAAACCTGCACTAGAGACTGCAACACTGTCTACACCTGTATTAAGTTGGCTTTTCAGGGAAAAGGGCTTCCCTGGTGGCTCAGACAGTAAAGAATTTGCCTGCAGTATGGGAGACCCAGGTTTGATCCCTGGATCACGAAAAGCCTCTGGAGAAGGGAATGGCAACCCACTCCAGGATTCTCACCCAGAGGAGCCAGGCAGCCTACAATCCATGGGATCGCAAAGAGTGGGACATGACTGAGCGACTAACACTTTCTTTTCACTTTTTCAGGTAAAGTATTCTATGACGCTAGTGTACAACAGAACATGCTCTGGGAAACATTATAGCAGACCTAACGTAATCTAATTAAGAGGTGAAACAGTGCTCTGACCCAGAATCCTGAAGAGAGGCAAGGGTACAGGTAAGCCACTTAGGCAGTATCATGAGCAGGCCTTGGATTCCTCTCCATCTGTGGCACTTCCTTCCACAGGCCCCAACCACATCATAAGTAAGTTGCTTGTGTGTGTCTGTGTGTGTCTGTGTGTGTTTTAAGGGAAGGTGCAGAGGAGTAGGACAAAGGGGATGCTTGATCTTTTACTTGCCTTGCAGCTGATGAAAAACAATGGGAGTTGCACCTGAGATTCTTAATATAAGTAAACATATACACACAAAGAAACAGGTATATAACTATAAAAACAAAACAGTGTAAGTTATTTGGAAATAAGAGAAATACCCATCATGTCCCTATCCTAATTCCTGTCATCACTTATATATGTCTTCAGTGCTCTTCTAGGGATAGCTTTTTATGTCACTGTCATTATCATTTTAATTCTTGTATTCCTGGCAATGGAAAAAAGTCCTGATCTTTCTCCCCACTTCTGAATTTGTCTTTCCAGAGGTGGAAAAAGACAGAACCACGATGGAAAGCACCAATGGACATTGCATGCCCTCCTTTCTTCAGGCTGGCCCCCTACCCTTCCTCCTGTCCACAGCCCACATGGTGTTCCCACTGCCAGTTCTCCTCCCTCTGTGTTATCATCCTGGTATACTCCTCCTTCCGGCCCAAGAATACCACTAGCTAAAATGATAAACTTTTGCCCAGTGTCCATATTAACTTTGGCCTTCCAGGTACAAAAGTCTTGCCTTTTGTCAGGAAACACGTGTTGAACTGAATTCATTCTTGCCCACTCAATTCTTTTTATTTATTTATGGCTGTGCTGAGTCTTTGTTGCTGTGCGAGGGCTTTCTCTAGTTGTGCGTTGTGGGAACTACTCTCTAGTTGCAATGCACGGGATTCTCACTGCAGTGGCTTCTCCTGTTGCAGAGCATAGGCTCTAGGGTGCATGGGCTCAGTAGTTGTGAAGCATGGGCTTAGTTGCCCTGTGGGACGTGGAATCTTCCCGGACCAGAAATCAAACTTGTGACCCCTGCATTGGCAGGCAGATTCTCAACCACTGGATCACCAGGGAAGTTCTGTCCACCCTATTCTATACCATGATACTGGAAGATTTTGGATGGTGAAAGATGGTGGTGGGCAAGCAGTAATGTAAGATATTCTCCCAAGAGTATTCAGGGAACTAGGTAATGCAGTCTATAGTAGACAACTGTTATTTCTGCCTTCCCACTGTCTTTTCTCTTTGTAAAAGCATTCAGATTTTCCTTCAGGAACCATTTTTCCTGTTCCTCTCAATCTACACAGTTTGGTTGAGGCTGACATCCCTACCACTCCAGAGATGAGAATAGGACCCAGATCTGGTCATTTGGGAGTCAACCAGAGGAAGACACAATTCTGGAGGATTTTTTTTTTTTTTTTTAATAATGGGTACACTCTCTGACCACAAGGTTGCTAAGAACTGAATGTTAAAGAGAATGCCTGAAGGAGAAGAAACACTGAAAGCAATACTGGGAGAAGGGAGAGAGCTAAGTTCTGATGACATGCAGTTGCTTACATGGTAGTCTTAGGTAACTTTGGCATGATGACACTGGAGCTCTTCATTTGGTTTGGTGCACACAGCAGCTGAGCAGCGCTGAGCCCTGAGGCAGCCTGCCTGCTCACTTCACCCTGACCAGGTGGGTCCTGCTAGAACATGGCGAACTTCACAGAGATGCCTGTAGGCACTCTTTTTAACTCTATAGCATGTCATGGGGCAGTGTGACCCCAACCCATGTACAGGTGCCACATCTTGCCTCTGGTCTTCTGGCTGAGTCCATCCAAGTATCAGATATAAAGATAAACCCTATGACCCGTGGAGACATGAACCTGTTAGGTAAAAGACTGCTTTGAATTCTCATCAGGGGTTTAACAGCTAAAAAGAATCCTAAGCATTTAACACATAACCATTTAATAAGCCCTGTCAGTACCAGGGTGGACAGCAGCTATTTCCCATTTTACAGATAAGGTAGAGGATCTGCCTGATGCCATGTGGCTACAGACTCAGCTATTTAATAAGATGCAAACACAGTCTCATTCCTAAGCCTGTTACTTCCACAGTGCTCTACTGAAACTCAAGAAGCCAAAAGTTTTCCTCACAAATGATTGAATTCATCTTTTTTTTAATAGTCTTTCAAAAAAACACTTTAAAACCACAGTCACATCAAATTGTAAAAGATCAACCCACTTCACATCAAAACAGGTTAACACAGAGAATTAAGCAATAACTGAGAGTGTGAAGTGTGAACAAGGCACCCAGGGTGTATGAGAATCTGTAGTCGGGGATGCCCTATAGGTTGGGGGAGTCCCTCCAGAGATGCTGAGGCTCTAACATTACAGAGGTGGCTCAAGTGAGGGGGGAGGACTTACATGGTTTTACTTTCTAGGCCTCTTATGACAGTGTCACCAAACCATACATGTTAAAATACAGCCACGTGGCAAATTTCTGAAAGGCTCCTTATAATTTTGCCTTTAAAATTGCTTGGTTGACCAGAAACCCATTTAATATATGACTAGCAATAATTCCTTGCAATTACTGTGTATGCCTGGAAATATGTGTGAAGAAACAAACTCATTTATATTGTTTTCAACATTTTAAATTTGGAAATGTTTCATTTTGTGTTTATTTATTTTTGCTCTTTTTCTTTGCCTAACTTGAAGCCAGTATTTTTTTTTTTTTGGTAAGCCTTCCCATTGGTTCTTCAAAGCTTACAGATATTAGGCACAATGCCTTTAATTGCCTAACAGGTAAAACAGCAGAGAGGTGGAAACAGAGCACTGACAGAGAGAGGAGAATCTGAGAAGTATGGGGAGCCAAGTGTACTCAGCATTTAAAACAACCTGAGGTCAGTTGTCATGACCTAAAACTGGATCCCTCCGAGCAACAAGCCAGGCACCATTTCAAAATATATGGCCCCACCAATATCTTCCCTTAAAGACTAATCAACCTGAAAGTTTTAGATGTAAAGCTCTTTAAGAGGGTTGGGAATGGGGGGGGGAAACACAGGAATAAAGAGTGTCTAAGAGATTTCAGAGAAACATCTCAATGTTATGAGGATGGGAGTAGCATGGAGGAGGCAATTAAGGTCATCTTTCTGGTTTTCGGGGCACCTAAACCAGGAAACTCTGATGGAGTACAAATTACTTCTCTCCTACTCTGGAGTCAGGTGAGAAAGACCAGAGGTCCAAGCTGGGTACAAGGCCTCATACATCCACCCTGATTTCCCAAAAGCAATCCAAGTGTGCAGAAGTGACATACTTATGCCATAATAGCTGGTCAGTAGCTGAAATGGGCCAGAAGCAAGCTGGGTCTCTTACCTCCCAAGATCAGCATCCCCTCCCCTGTAGACTTAACACAAGGGCATCAGCAGAGCAGGATCCACGTCTAGAACCACCAGTATCAGAAGAACCAGGAAGACAGGAAGTGGCCCATGTACCAAAAGCTCTGCCCCAGTCCATCTATGGATGTTGACTAAAGGCCAGTGCCTCAGGCATGGAGTCAGGCTATCTAACTGTTAAGGGCCAAATGAAAGACATGAATTAGAGGAGCCCTGGACCTAGGCTGCTCCTGACAAATATGACAGCCCTATTTGCTCGAGTAAAGGAGTGACGTGGCTTGGCCTCTGTAAGAGGTCAAACCCTGATAAACTGTCCCACTCAAATGGCTTCACAGACCTAGTCAACTAGAGTACAGAAAAACTGTGATTGCCTATTGATATTCCTCTTAACTATTGGTCACTTCTAAAGAACAGGCCAGGGTGGTCTAAACATGGAAACTCTGATCGAGTACAAGTCACTTCTCCTCCACTCTGGAGTCAGATGAGGAACAGCAGAGGTCCAGGCTGGGTACAAGGCCTGTGATGCTGCTTTTCCATCCATCACAGACTGTTAGAATCACCCACCAGCACATTCACATGTCTCCAAAAAAGCACCAACAGGTAAAGTCAGTGAGGCCCCACATTCTAATCCACCACAACCAATCCCCTGGAAAAATCCACCTCTGCACCCTGCTTTGGCCTCCTCACCTCACCAGTTGAATCCCACTCCCACCTCAGGCACAGCCAAAATTAAAGTAATCCCTTAGTTCCCTGCTGTTTCCTTTTCTCCATCTACCTACAGTTTTGTCCATTTCCTTAGGCCTCCTAGACTCCTACTTTCTTCCCTGCCTTTTCACGCCCTTATCTCTTCCACTTGGCCACCTCGAAACTAATTGTCAGCACTGGCCTTACCCAGGAGCCTCCTAACACAGAAGACCTAGCTGGATGGCTACCTCACCATTTTTCATTGCAGACTGACAATGAGAAGACAGGCACCACAGTGCAACCTAAGTTTGGGGCCTTTTTGGTTGGGTCTGTAATCAGTGATGTCCTTCACCACTTTTTATCAGAAAAGATAAAGACAAACAAACAAACCACAAGGTTCAGCTGCTCTCTGAAGGCAATCTGGATTTCAGCAGTGCCTCCTCCTGCTCTTTCCCCATCCGCACGTCATGTTGCAACACCCTAGCTTCCTCCCCATCCTTATCAACTGTCTTGTTGAATATGGTAAATAATCATGATGGAAGGAGGCTGGCTGGTGTTCACCCAGAATGTAACAGAGAAGGATGGCAGAAGACAGAAGCAGGAACATGACAGGAAGGCAAGGCCATGATTCTGTCATGATCCCTAAAACATGTGTATATCCCTTAAATCAAAAAATGGGCCAAAGAACTAAACAGACATTTCTCCAAAGAAAACATACAGATGGCTAACAAACACATGAAAAGATGCTCAACATCACTCATTATTAGAGAAATGCAAATCAAAACCACAATGAGGTATCATTTCACACCAGTCAGAATGGCTGCTATCCAAAAGTCTACAAGCAATAAATACTGGAGAGGGTGTGGAGAAAAGGGAACCCTCTTACACTGTTGGTGGGAATGCAAACTAGTACAGCCACTATGGAGAACAGTGTGGAGATTCCTTAAAAAACTGGGAATAGAACTGCCATATGACCCAGCAATCCCACTGCTGGGCATACACATCGAGGAAACCAGAATTGAAAGAGACGCGTGTACACCAATGTTCATTGCAGCACTGTTTACAATAGCCAGGACATGGAAGCAACCTAGAGGTCCATCAGCAGACGAATGGATAAGGAAGCTGTGGTACATATACACAATGGAATATTACTCAGCCATTAAAAAAAATACATTTGAATCGGTTCTACTGAGATGGATGAAACTGGAGCCCATTATACAGAGTGAAGTAAGCCAGAAAGAAAAACAATACAGTATACTAATGCATATATATATGGAATTTGAAAGATGGTAACGATAACCCTATATGCGAGACAGAATAAGAGACACAGATGCATAAAACAATCTTATGGACTCTGAGGGAGAAGGTGAGGGTGGGACGTTCTGGGAGAATAGCATTGAAACATGTATATTATCATATGTGAAACAGAACACCATTCCAGGTTCGATGCATGAGACAAGGGCTCAGGGCCGGGGCAATGGGATGACGCAGAGGGATGGGATGGGGAGGGAGGTGGGTGGGGGGTCCAGGAGGGGGAACACATGTAAACCCATGGCTGATTCATGTCAATGTATGGCAAAAACTATTACAATATTGTAAAGTAATTAGCCCCCAACTAAAATAAATAAATTTATATAAAAAAAATTACTAGTCTTATTGAATTCAGACTAGTCTGAACAGGGAAGTAAAGGGGTCAAGATAGAAGGCCAAGCTCAAAGTGCTGGAATCTCCCATTAAACTATACTAGGGGTAGCTGCACCAACCAAGAGCTAAGCTAAGAACAAGGCAAGAGACAGCAGGAACGGAATATCACTAAGAAGTACCAGTAACCTCTGCCCAAGGAGAGCTGTTGCTTCTCCCAGGCACCTGAGAAGGAGCTGGCAGCAGGCTGCTTAAATAAATATTAATATTAAATGTGTCTTCCTATTGCCTACAGCATCACCATTACCACTCCAGAAGCAGCTGCACCAGTCAGAGGGCTGGAGACCACCAGACACTTTCCTGTTGATAGCAGATGGAGGCTCATGTCCCTTATACTGGCTGTAATGATCTGCCCGGTGTCTACATGTCACCCTAAACTGACCAACAGGACCCATTTCCCAATCTTGTCCCAAGGGACAGAAAGTTCCTCCTGGACACAGCCAAAGCCATGTGGTTCCTTAGTTCTATATCTGAGCATGGGTGGATCTGGGTTCGAACATCAGCAGCAGTAAATAAAATTACTTTGCCAACAAAGTTCCATCTAGTCAAAGCTATGGTTTTTCCCATAGTCATGTATGGATGTGACAGTTGGACTATAATGAAAGCTGAGCACCAAAGAATTGATGCTTTTGAACTTCAGTGTTGGAGAAGACTCTTGAGAGTCCTTTGGACTGCAAGGAGATCCAACCAGTCCATCTGAAAGGAAATCAATACTGAATATTCATTGGAAGGACTGATGCCGAAGCTGAAGCTCCAATACTTTGGCCACCTGATGTGAAGAACTAACTCACTGGAAAAGACCCTGATGCTGGGAAAGATTGAAGGCAGGAGGAGAAGGGGATAACAGAGGATGAGATGGTTGGATGGCATCACTGAGTCAATGGACATGAGTTTGAGCAAGCTCTGGGAGTTGGTGGTGGACAGGGAAGCCTGGCCTGCTGCAGTCCATGGGGTCGCAAAGAGTCAGACACGACTGAACTGAACTGATGTGTGGTAGGCAGAATTTTCAGATGTCCAGGAGTCCTGGCCCCAGCTATTCAAACACTAACCTAGGTACTGCTATAACCAGATGACCTTAAGATAAGGTATCACAAGAAGTCAGATTCAAAGCATGAGAAGGATTCAATGCATCGTCACTGGCTTGAAGATGGAGGGAGCCAAGTTACAAGGAATGCAGGCAGCCTCTACGTATAAGCTGAGAGTTGCCCACAACTGACAGCCAGCCAGAAACAGGAACTCCAGTCCAACAATTCTGCCAACAATCCAAATGTGGTTGGAAATGTATTCTTGCCTGGAGCCCAGCACCTTGACATTAGCCTTGTGAAGCCATAACCAGAGAATCCAAGCAAGTAGACCAGGACCTCTGACCTATAGAATTGTGGATGATAAATGGTACTACTTTAAGCTACTAAGTTTGTGGTAACTGGTTATGCAGCAACAGAAATCTAATACAGCATGTAGAGCTCTCAGTAAGTAGACAACCACAGTTCAGTGCCACTCCACATTCTCCCACAACCCCAGACACGAGAGCACAAACTTCCTCTGGACCCCTTTTACTGAAAAAAGAAAAGGGTACCGAGAGACTTCGGGAGGTAAAGACCATGCCTTACTTCAAAAGTCCACCCTAGGTAGACAATATCATTTGGAATCCTAATAGAAAAATCAGATACTTCCCCTACCACCAATAACTATGAACCCCCTACACACACCACATGTAGCCTCTACTAGCAGCAGGTACAATCACCACAAGTCCTGAGTGTTCCTGCACATTCCTGCTTGGGAGGCTTTTATCCTGGCTCTTTCTTATCACGTGTTCACAGCAAGCAATCTTGAGGGGTGAAGTAATGTTCCTATCTGGGACAAAGAGCAGGCTTGTAAGAGGCGGAGTTCCCACATGTGCATGCTCCTTGCCTGTGATGCAAACCACTGGTGTGCATGGCACACCTGCAGACCTTCCACATCTTGTGGGACTTGGAGAAAGAAACCAGTGAAGCTCATGCTGCTTCCTGTGCTCTGAGTAATAAAACTTTTTGTCTATGACATGAGATTTTCATGTTTTCTGCTAGCATCCATGAAACAGTAATAATATAACTTACTAGCTTGCAACTAGCATAAAATTCCAGACTCTGATACTTAGATCTTGAAATCAGGCAAGCTAATATCTCTATGTTATCAAATTTCAAAAGGAACAAAATATCATTTTTGAATTTCTCTGTGGAGATAATAAAATCTACATCACTGGGCTATTGGGAGAACAAAATGAGAATATGCATAGCACACCCGAGATAGGGAAAGCATCCAATAACTTTAGTTGGACCCTTGCACTCCCTAGTCATTCATTTCCCCCAAATTCCACATACAATGAACCAGATGGGGAGCGGTGTATCTCCACGATAGTAGTCCATTCAGAAGACAAGGGATAAAATAGTCTAACACACCAATTTCTGACACTTGCATTACATGACATTATTCATAAAGGGCTTCCACTCATAGTATCTCACTTAATCCCTACACAGAAACCAAGATTCAGGGGGGTCAGTCCTTGCAGAAGGAGCTGTAACAAACTCCAAAGATCTGGAAAATAGCCATACGGCAGAAGCCCAAGGATGTGGGCTCAGGAAGCAGTGCTAAAACGCAGCTGTGATGCTGCAGCAGTACAACTGTGTCCCGAAGGCACACTCTTCATCCAGGGAGCTCCCGTTGTGACTGGGCCTCCTGAGGAATGTATGCCCCGGAGAAATGGCTGAAAACCTCAAAGTAGAGAGACGTCTTTTGTTCAGATATCCTGATTGTTTTCAAACGGCAAGTTAGGAAAGTCCTGGATGAATCTGGTCCCTTTGGTTCCTTGGCAGCTTCTGCGTTGTCTAGAAGCCTTTGAGCCTTTCATCTTTTGACAATGTCACTTGAGGGTCTTGCTAAGGTTGGAGAAGCCAATGCCAACACAGGTCATCAGCACTTTATCCCCTCCCTTGAGTTCTTCACCACATGGCTTGGTTTCGATTTTAAACATAATCTGGAAAAAGCTCTTCAAATGCCGCAAAAATTCTATCCTAAAAAATAAAAATAAAAATTTAAAAAAAGGGAGGGGGGAAAAAAAAGGAGGGAGAAATGAAAGCAGAATTTGATTGTAAAAAAATTTTCCTCCTCTGCCGACCTAGAACTGAATTTCCCAAATCAGGAGAAAAGATTGAAATTAAGAAATTTTCATCAAAGCCGATTAAATAGCGTTTATTTACAGCCTGTTAGATTCCAAAGATGATTTTAGACAGCTTGCAGAGATGCACACAAGACAAGTTCAGTAAATAAATGAAAAGTTTGGAGGTTAGTCCTACAAGCACATTAGAGTGCACATGAATATGGCATTAATCTTCAAGTAGTTCATACAGAGAAACACATGCTTTGATGATTCACAGTATCATGAAGCTAAAACCAAGCAGAGTGACTGCTGCTGATGCTGAAAGAGAAAAGCTGCCCTCTCCACTGTTTGATCTTGACAGGCCTTTCATTCATTCAACAAATATTTACAGAGTGCCTACTATGTGCCAGGCACTGTCCTTGGTGCTGGAGACATTGCCGTCAACCAAAACTCCCTTCTCTCATGAAGCTTTCAGGCTAGTGGGGCAGACAACATAAATATCCTTGAAATATATATATATATATATATACACATAAACACATGCACATATACATACATATATATGTATGTGTATTATATATATACACATACTTCCTCCATAATCAGAAATTTAAATAAACAAGGCAGATGAGAAGGAAATGTAGGTATAAAATATTTGTGTGTATATGGCAGAAAAAGTGAAAGTGTTAGTCTCTCAATCATATCCGACGCTTTGCAACTTCATGGCCTGTATCCCGCCAGGCTCCTCTGTCCATGGAATTCTCTCAGCAAGAATACTGGAATGGGTAGCTATTCCCTTCTCCAGGGGACCTTCCCAACCCAGGGATCAAACCCGGGTCTCACCCACTGTGGGCAGATTCTTCACCCTCTGAGCCACCAAGGAAGCCCCATATATGGCAGAAGGCAATAAATAAGGTGACCAGGGAAGTGCTCACAGTAAACATGGAGAGACGTTCCAAGGAGCTCTCTCTTGTCACCTCCCTTAAGACAGAGTGATGGCTTCGCCGCAAGAATACTGTGGGAACAACAATTCTGTGGAAGGACCATGGTTCAGGTATGCAGTCTTCTACTGGTCTGGCCTAGCAGATCTGGCATCACACCAGCAGACTGACATAGGACTGACCATAGTTCACTAAGCTTCCTGAAGGTTTCAATCAACTAGCAAATGGTAAAGAGAAAATGTCCATGTTGGAAAGCCCAGAATTATAGGCCACATGTCCCCTCTCCACCGTTTACCAGGCCTTGTCTGCCCAGGTAATTCCCCATCCCTGGTGACGCTTACCAGCCCAATATGAGAAACACTGGTTTAGTTAAGAACAGACGATCTGCACGTCTTTCATGAAGTACTTCAGCAACCTTGCGCTGTGCTGCCTCCCGATCAAACTGTCCAAACGCTCGCCTCCCAGAATGTATTTGGAATCACCCCAGGAGCTTTCAAAATACTGATCCTGACATGTAGGGCCAATGGAACAGAAGTGAGAGTCAAGAAATGAGCATTTATGGTCAACTAATTTTCTAGAAGGTGCCAAGGTAATTCAATGAGGAAAGAATAATCTCAACAAATGGTGTTGTAACAACTTCACACACAGAAGAATGAAGCTAGGCCCTTTCCTCATATCACATACAAAAATTCACTCAAAACAGATCAAAGACCTGCATGCAAAAGCTAAAGCTATGAAACTCACAGAATAAAACATAGGTGAATATCTTTATGATCTTGGGTTAAGCGATGATTTCTTAGATACAGAATCAAAAGCAGAGTGATGAAATAAAAAATAGATATATACTGAATTTCATCAACATTAAAATCTTGCCTGGACATTATTAAGAGAGTAGAAAGACAATGTCCAAAAAGGGAGAAAATATTTGCAAATCATTTACCTCATAAGGGTCTGGTGTCCAGAACATATAAAGAACTCTCACAACTCAATAATAAAAAACCAAATAACCTAATTTTAAAATGAGCAAAGGGTTTGAATTAAAATTTCTCTAAAGAAGACATGCATATAGCATTAAGCATGTGAAATCCAACATCATTAGTTATTATGGAAACACAAATAAAAACCACTATGACATAGCACTTCACAAACCAACAGAAAGGCTGAAAAAAAAAAGGTAATAACAAAAGTATGGGTGAGGATGTGGAGAAACTGAACCCTCAAACACTGCTAATAGATATGTAAAATGGTACCACCACTGTGGAAAACAGTCTGGCCGTTTCTCAAAATGTGAAACAAGGAGTCAGTTACCATATGATCCTGCAATTCCACTCAAGGCATATACACAAGAAAAATGAAAACATATATCCAGACAAAAACTTGTACACAGCATTAATTCGTAACAGTCAAAAAGTACAAACAACCTAAATGCCCATCAACTGATGAACAGATAAACAAACTGTGGTTTATCTGTAGAAATGGAATACTATTCACCCATAAAAAGGAATGAAGTATTGATATAAGTGACAATGTGGATGAACCTTGAAAACATTTTGCTCAGTGAAACAAGCCAGTCACAAAGAATCACATATTGTTTATGTCTATATGAACTGGACAGAACAAGCAAATCTATTACAGCAGCAGAAAGCAGATTAGGGGTTGCCTGGGGCTGAGGAGCTACAATGAGAGGAATTGGGAATAACTGTAAATAGGCAAGACTTTCTTTCTGAGGTGGTAAAATTAGACTGTAGTTATATTTATATGTCTCTGTGAATAAACTAAAAACCCGCTAAATTGTACATTTTAAATAAGCTGTGTGGTATGCGAATTATATCTCAATAAAGCTGGTTACAGGACTGGAAAAGGTCAGTTTTCACTCCAACCACAAAGAAAGGCAATGCCAAAGAATGCTAAAACTACCGCACAATCGCACTCATCTCACACGCTAGTAAAGTAATGCTCAAAATTCTCCAAGCCAGGCTTCAGCAATACGTGAACCATGAACTTCCAGATGTTCAAGCTGGTTTTAGAAAAGTCAGAGGAACCAGAGATCAAATTGCCAATATCTGCTGGATCATCGAAAAAGCAAGAGAGTTCCAGAAAAACATCTACCTCTGCTTTATTGACTATGCCAAAGCCTTTGACTGTGTGGATCACAATAAACTGTGGAAAATTCTGAAAGAGATGGGAATACCAGACCATCTGACCTGCCTCTTGAGAAACCTGTATGCAGGTGAGGAAGCAACAGTTAGAACTGGACATGGAACAACAGACTGGTTCCAAATAGGAAAAGGAGTACGTCAAGGCTGTATATTGTCACCCTGCTTATTTACCTTATATGCAGAGTACATTGTGAGAAACGCTGGGCTGGATGAAGCACAAGCTGGAATCAAGATTGCCAGGAGAAATATCAATAGCCTCAGATATGCAGATGACACCACCCTTGTGGCAGAAAGTGAAGAAGAACTAAGGAGCCTCTCGATGAAAGTGAAAGAGGAGAGTGAAAAAGCTGGCTTAAAGCTCAACATGCAGAAAACTAAGATCATGGCATCCAGTCCCATCACTTCATGGCAAATAGAAGGGGAAACAGTGGAAACAGTGGCTGACTTTATTTTTCTCAGCTCCAAAATCAGTGCAGATGGTGATTGCAGCCATGAAATTAAAAGATGCTTACTCCTTGGAAGGAAAATTATGACCAACCTAGACAGCGTATTAAAAAGCAGAGATGTTACTTTGTCAACAAAGGTCCATCTAGTCAAGGCTATGGTTTTTCCAGTAGTCATGTATGGATGTGAGAGTTGGACTATAAAGAAAGCTGAGCACTGAAGAATTGATACTTTTGAACTGTGGTATTGGAGAAGACTCTTGAGGGTCCCTTGGACTGCGAGGAGATCCAACTAGTCCGTCCTAAAGATCAGTCCTGGGTGTTCGTTGGAAGGACTGATTTTGAAGCTGAAACTCCAATACTCTGGCCACCTGATGCAAAGAGCTGACTCATTTGAAAAGACCCTGATGCTGGGAAAGACTGAGGGCAGGAGGAGAAGGGGACGACAGAGGATGAGATGGCTGGATGGCATCACCGACTCAATGGACATGGGTTTGGGTGGACTCCAGGAGTTGGTGATGGATAGGGAGGCCTGGCGTGTTGTGGTTCATGGGGTCGCAAAGAGTCGGGCATGACTGAGCGACTGAACGGAATTGAAAGCTGGTTAAAATTCTGTGAAGTTAAGAAAAAAAGAGAACTGATCCTTGGCTCCCATCCTCACACAGTATTCCAAGCTAAGTCTAAAGTCTATTGTATTTTCCACTGTCTCCTACCCCTCTGTCCTCATTAATCTAGACGAAAGAGGGAAAAGGCAAAAAGGGGAAAAGCAAGCCTGAACAATTACATATCCTCTCTGCTTGAGACAGGAGTTACCAGATGGAACAGTAACCACCCTGGAGAGCAGGGTGATGAGTGCATGCTCACAGAATAATTCCTCACTCGTTTGCTCTCTCTTCCACCTTGAATTGTGCTATTTCATTTCCATCTTTAAGGTAACATCCTATTTGCTGCCTAATCTACAAAGCCTTCTCTCTAGCCAATGACCCCTCCAGGTTTCCAAGCATTCTTGGCCCTGCTTATGGAGTTTCATGAAATGCTCATGTATAGCTGTCTCACAATTGCCCCCTGCCCCCTCTTGGCAAATTATATAAGCATCTTCATGGCAATGACCTTAACCCATTATACCTGCCAGGCACTATATAAGGCACTCAGGAATGGGGTAACCAACAGAAACTGGGAGTTAGGGTTCAGGGATACTTTTGAGAAATGACTTCAACATTCTGAGCAATTAAGGGGAATCTATTCTTCCCCTGCTGGCTTTCCCATTTTACTAACCAATTGAAATTTTCAGATTTTTGCTCTCTGTCCCAGCCTTACAACCTCCTCAACCCTGCCCTAGGAAAAAAAGAAAACAAACACATCAAACCCACAGATAAACAGTCCACATCTGTGGGCAAAGCTTCCAGCTGGCAGTACCAAAGGAAAAACCAGCCATCTCACCCACTCGTCTGCATTCTAAGATGCAAACAGCCTGTTCTCTCTTGCTGCTGCCTCGGTTCTAATACAGGCCCAAGAGCCTCCCCAGCCTACTTCATTCTTCCACCTGAATCGCTCAACTGTGCTAGAAAAACCAGACACCCTCCCCATCTGGCAGAATTCCTAAGAGGCCACAGCCTGCTTCTGATCTCTTGGAGAAGGAGGGCAGAAACACAGGCTTGAATATGCAGGCCTGCATAGTTGCATGGGGTATTTGTAGCCTTTGGAAGTGTTAGAAAAAGCAAAGTCGGTTCCACTTCTTACATAATGTTCTGCCAACCCTCCAGCCAGTCTGAAGAAGACTGAGTAAGGGCTGGATTAAGGTATGTCTTATGATCCCCTTCACCTCCAGCCTCATTATCCCTACATCTCTTGCTGCATGGGATAGCAAAACGCAAACATAGCTTTTTTTTTTTGATGTGAGAAATAACCTCAGACGATATGGAATCCTAACAATCTCCTTAAGAAAATGAAAACCAAACAGAATAAATTCACCCACCTCTACATGAAGTTGAATAAAGTCACATTCAGGGCCGGTCCACATCCTCCTCCACAGCCCCACAGCTGAGCATGGCCACAGCCACACGTTGGCCCTCAAGGCACCACTCCCCTTTCCTTCTCTTCCAAACACCATACAATAGACCCACACCTCCTAGATATACACCCTAGCCACAGAGCCAGGCAGAAGAGGCACCCAGGGGATACAGAGGACAGCCCTGCTCCTCTACAGATAACCCCTACATGGTGTGACTGGCAGCTTCTCAGATTAACCATTTTAGGCAACTGGGACTATGCAACTCCTATGCAGAGAATTTAAATCCTGACTCAGAGAAGTATCCAGAGTGAGCTTCCCCCACCCCAAAACAAAGCGATTTATATATATATATATAAACAACCTACTTTTTGTGAATGCCTCCAGTCCATCTGACAAGCAGGTTTCAGAGACTCCTAGAGCACAGAGGTACTTTTTCCTGGGTATTTCCCAAGAGCAGGTTGTTCCCACCATCACTACTGGTCAACAGGTGAAGGCCACTGGGCTCATGGTCATCTGCCCATTTGATTCCAATTGCCTGGAACTTGCCAGGTTGCCTGGCACTGCCCGTTAAAATACACCCCCTCTTAGCAGGTCCCCCTCTAAAGCCTGCTAGAGCATGGCGGTGAGAGGAGTCACTATGAGCTCCCTCTGGCAGCTCCACAGACCAAACCATGCCAGAGAGTCCTGCCTCCTGCTCCACCAAGCCATTCAGACACTGGAATCACCTACCTCTGGGATCTAAGGAGTTGATCTGCAAGCTGAGGGAATGGAAGATCTGGGGGTGGGAAGAGAATCTGCTCAATGGGGCCCCCTGAAGTCACTACACGGCAGCTTTTAGATGTACTGGTGGTACTTCTTCTGCCAAAGAGCAACTTTCCCAAAGCCCCACTGACCTCTGCTCCAGGAATGAAGTTATTAAACTCCATTATAAGGCAACAGGAAACAAGAGAGCCAGGCAGGCTGTACTCTCATGAGATGTGGGCCCCAGGCCAAGTTCAGCCAAGAACTAACTATGAGCAGGTGACTGACCTCTTTTTCATCTGAAAAGTAAGGATATCACTTATTTTTACCATATTCCAAATGTGTTCTGCAGCTCAAAGAGCATAGTAAGTTGGCAGGGCTTTGCAGCATTTAAACACTCCCCAGATGTAAACACAGAAGCATGTGTTGTGCTAGCTCCTAGACAGCAGGTTAGGCAACAAACCCAAAGAGTAGCAGGCTCGACCAGCAGCTCCCAGTACTCCTGTACATCACTCGCCTTGATCCTCACATCGCTGTGCTACATGCTGGGTGAGCCAACGACCCCCATCAGTCAGCGTCTGACAAGGACACTGGGCTCTCACTCCCCAGCGCTTCAAAAATAGTATAAAGGTGTCAGTTATTAAAACGGGAATAAAACAAAGTGACATGGTTTACTTTAGACTTCCAAAGAAAGACAGAAGGAAATTATTTTATGACAATTTGAAACAAGGACTCTGAGAAGATATAGCATGGCACCCTTGCTCAGGCAGGGAGGTACCTGGAGTCCAATAACATGTATGAATCCCAGCTCTACTGAAGAGCACAGTGGGTCAGGGACAGGACATCAGAGTTCAAAAACCTCAGTTGCTGACTGTGTGAGTGACCCTGGGCATGTGACTCGACCTCTCTGTGTCTCAATCCCCTCACTTGTAAAATAGAGTGTGCAACAGCACCTGTCTTTATTGAAACCCTTGTGCGATTATCATGAAACCTGAATGAGTTTGTATTTGTAAAGCACTTAAAACAACATCTGGCCAACAGTGAACACTGTAAATGTTATTAAATAAACATCCACTTACAGAACTCTTGGAAACAGTAAGTAAAATATGTGTAGTCTGTTTATTAATGTGACTGAAGGAAGCTAAGTCATAAATTTTAAAAATTAGTGGATGCAGATCTAGAGATAGACAATTTACAGCTGACTTCAAGCCTGAGATCACCCAAAGCAACCCCTCCTGGTGTTCAAAATAACCTAAACAGGAGATGGGACTTCCCTGTGCATCGAGCACTGATGGAGCTTCTCCAGGCATGCTGTTTGGGGTGCTAAGTGCCCAATCTCATCTAAAAGCCTCACTCCACCTCCACAAGCCCATGACTTCAGGACCAATGACTTTCTCTATGGATGAGACTGAGGCTCAGAGATGCCAAGGACCTTGTCCATGGTCTCCTAGTGCTGCAAGGTACAGCCAGAACTGAAACCCAGACAGGCTGGGCTCCAATACCAGTGCACTGGAAGAACACAGAGAGCTGTGGTCACTGCAGTCTCTGATCATAAACAGTTTCTGAAGTGCTAATTAAGATGGTCACTGATATGTAACCCCACCATGTCATCCAATACTATTTCATGCTACTGGAAAAAATAAAATAAAATCTCTGGCTTTCTCAAAGAATTTCACACATATTGACTTACTTTCTCAAGTAACACAGAAAATCATTACCAGTCACATCCTGCAATAAGAAGATGAAAGGAGAAAAACAAGGGACCCTTATTTCCCAGAAAGGGTTTTTGAAAGCAACACTGCTGGAAAAAACTATCCTGCCTGATCCCAGTGCTCTGTAAATACATTTTTAAAGTTATTTATACAAATCAAAATGTGCAAACTGCCAGAAGAAATACATTTCTTTAAACCAAGGAGGATCTTGCTTCTGGTTTTCTTTAGAAATCTGAGGTTACAGAAAGCAGATTTTTATTATTTTAACTGTACAGAAAAATAAGTGTGTCAGTTTGGTCTCCAAAGTTCCTGAATCCCACTGGGATAAGCTGTCCCCTCACCACCATCTACCTGACAGTGAATTCTGTCCTTCTCACCATTAACGTAATGTATGTAATGCCTGTATGTAAACAGGTGATGATAACTTAAGTCTGCCTTGCAGCTCATGTATTTCTTCCCACCTTTGCCCTGCATCACTTTGGGCTTCTGGAGCTTTCCATGATGATTAAGGGAAGAAGGGTCCCAAATAGAAACAGTTTTCAAAAAGAGACCCCCTCCCACCACCACCTTGTGCTAGTTTACTGAAAGATGAGAGGCTGCCCTTTCCAAGCCCCTGGCCACCCCTCTTGCAGGAAGCCCTGGGAGGTGGATAACCCAGAGGAACATGTCCTGCGAGCTCCAGCCCCAGGGCTCAAAACAAAAAATTTTGCAATTTGTCCCACTTCTGTAAAGCTCCATTCAGAGCAGACTACTTTGTTTTCCAGGAGATGTGTAATTTTAGGCAAGGTTTCTGGAAGACAAGACACTGCAATTAATGTTTAGTGAGGGAGTGTGTCAAGGACACAGGAACTTTTAAAAATGTCCAGTCACATCTTCACCATCTCCACAGAGTTTGCTGACTTAAAAAGACTATACAAGTCTCTGTAGCAAACTGAAAAAAACAAAACAAAACTCTAAAAGCGAGAGGAAAAAAAAGTGTCAAGGAAAAATAAAAATATACATTCCATTTTTCACATAATGTTCTGCCAAACCCCATGCCCCACGACCACACACATTTCTAGACACTGCCTCAGGCTGTGTGAGCGGCCAGGCCCCAAAACCAAGGCTGGGAAAGCAGCAGCGATGAGCCTGGCTAAGAAGCTGGAGTGGGCTGTGGTGGTCACACAGCTGCCAGTCACTTCCAGCAAACCCTCACCGGAAAGCCAATCTCTGCACTTAGGGTGCTGTGCTAACTGTAAAGTCTCTATCAGCAATGTTGACTCCTCATGTCAGCATGTCATTTAGGATTAGTCAATTTCAGATTTCCTGTCCTGTGAAATATTTACTTTACACAAGTTATCAGGAGATAATGTGGTCCTCACCAGTTTCCTGCTTATCTGTCTTTCCACACTGCTAACAGAATGTATTCTCTTCCATTTCCTTGTTTCAGAGAGGCTTCCACCATCAACTTATGGGAAAAAAAAAAAAAAAGCCTCCAGAAGAATCTCCTGGTCTCTCTGCCCACAACACCATGGTCCAGTGGTACACCAGCCCCTCTGTAGTGCCTGCCCCTTTCTCAATGTGATGGCACCACCATTCTTCAGTTATCACAGTACTGTACCTTTCAGATATACAGCATCGGTACCATGATAACCGAAAAAGGACAGTTCAGTCTCATATCTACCTGACTTCCCTTGCACCCAAGGCCCACTCCTCCCAAGCTACCCACCCATAGGTGGCTACAGAACAATCTTCAAGTACAAAGACACATGTACAGAGATATCAATGCTCAAAGGGGCTGTTCACAGCAACCTCACTTACTATCAGTAATGTTTTTTCACTGTGCTGTTTAAATTCAAGTCTTCTGAGGATCTGCTCTTTTTGGAGAATGCCTATTTTAATAACCCAGCAGTCAACTTCTGATAACAACCCCTTGGCCTCAAACTCACTTCTGCATTTCCCTCCTAGTCCAGTGGTGTTACTATGAACTTTGTCTTTTGGACAAAAAGGCAGTCCTTTTTCCTATAGCTAGAGAAAAGAGGAATTTTTAAAAACTAACAAAAACACTCAAGCTATACATAATAGTATACCTCCAAAATGGAAATAAGGTGTAAAGCACAGACACAACTGTCAAATATGTATCACAAAGCTTTAAGGACATGGGAGTGACAGATGGTGAGGAAGAAACTGCAGGAAAGAAAGGAAGGTCGAATCCTTGAGACACCAGATGAAAATGACAACCTCCAGCTCATTTATGGATTAGTACAATCAAGTGTCCACAGGACGGTGTTCAGTACAACACTTTTGTGGTTTCGTGCAACTGGAGGACAGAAGTGAAGTGAAAGTCACTCAGTCGTGTCCGACTCTGCGACCCCATGGACTGTCCATGGAATTCTCCAGACCAGGATACTGGAGTGGGTAGCCTTTCCCTTCTCCAGGAGATCTTTTCAACCCAGGGATAGAACTCAGGTCTCCTGCATTGCAGGCGGATTCTTAACCAGCTGAGCCACAAGGGAAGCCCAACAATACTGGAGTGGGGAGCCTATCCCTTCTCCAGGGGATCTTCCTGACCCAGGTATAGAACCGGGGTCTCGCGCATTGCAGGCGGATTCTTTACGAGCTGAGCTGTCAGGGAACAGAAGTGGACAGCATAAGAAGGTTGAAAGAAAACAACTCACGTGTAGGGAGAGAGTGGTCCGAGCAGGACTTTGGAAACATCCTGCTGTCCAAGGGTCATGAGTAATAGAGCCAGGCTCTGGTTGGTTGAGTCCACGCATCCACCCTGTAAATAAAAACACTTTAAAGATTAATATTGTACCAATCAGATAATGGAAAACCAATCAAACAGAGGGAGAAAAAAAAGACACAGATGCCCAGAGCAGACACACAGAAGAGCCGACTCCAAAGTTCAAGCAATAATAAAACAGAATAAGGGTTTTTTAAAGAGTTATCCTCATATTAACAACTGTAAGGGGTTAAACTAACAGTTAATCAAAATAATTTTACTAGTTGAGACAATCAGAATCAATAGACATTGAAGTTTACTGAGGTATATCTAAGGAAAAATGAAACTTTCCCTTTGTAATTAAACCCATAGCAGGACATATAAGCAAAAAGGCATAATCATTTATAGGCAAAGCACAGGTAATTAACAAGGGTTAAGTGAATGACATTTCTACTCATTAATATCTTTCAGAGAACACCACAGCTAATCTGACATGAGAGGACCTTTCCCTTTCAAGGGTCTTACCTGAAACACTTATTTAATTACATTCAGAAACTCCATGCCATGTCGCATTAGATTCCCCTCTTCAGCTCTTCCTGTGTGCCTTAGAACTGGAGAACCTCCCAAATCCAATCCCTCCACTCTTACTACTTATGCATTATCTTTCATTTTCCTGGTTCCTCCAAATCAATAAGCAGAACAGAATTCTTTTCAAAAATTTCTCCTGAAGTATAACTGCTTTGGTTGCCTTTCTTTTTTCATTCTTGAATTTCTCAAGCACTTTAGCCATTCTTACACTTGATGTGTGCATTCCTGCTGTTTCCATCTGTGCTTTAAACCATGTCTTTATTTCAGATCATTCTTTCTGGGATAACTTTATTTAAAACAATTTATTTAGTCAGTTAGTTAGCTATATTTATTCATTTATTTGGCTGCACTGGGTCTTAGTTGCAGCATGCAAACTCTTAGTTGTGGCAAGCAAACTCTTAGTTGTGGCAAGCAAACTCTTAGTTGCAGCACATGGGATCTAGTTCTCTGACCAGGGATTGAACCTGGGCCCCTTGTGTCAAGAGGATGGAGTCTTAGCCACTGGACCACTTCCCTTAGCCAGGGAATTTCCTGAAACAATTTAAACTTGCATTGTAAACAGCGAAAGCAGGATGACCTTGCACATCAACATATTTTGCACACATCATAAGAAATCTCGTTTTTAACCATGACACATCATCGTTCAAGGCTAGAATCTCCCAGACTTTGAACAGGTTAGGTGGTCCCCGACTGCTGCTTATGTGAGCACATCTCTCTCCTTTTTCAATGTGTGTAGGGTAGGAAGTAAGTCAATTCCCAGATGCAGACACTCATTCTCTGCCGTTAAGACTTTCTACATTGCAGTTAGAAAATCAGGAAGTGGATCCTCCAGCCAGGCTTTATGAAAATCTGCTCTTCTTAAATCTACCTGAGTTGATAATGGACAATATTTATCTCCTTTAGCAAATTTTAGAACAAGAGTTATAGCACATATATTTCCATCTAAAAGGAAAACCTGACCCCATGGAGAATATATGGACCAACAACACTATTTCTGTTTTACAGAACTCACTCCGTTTCAAAAAATTAAAACTGTTCTCTTTAGTCTCTGCTTCCTATCACTCTAGTGCTATTCTGCCATTCTCAGCTGATTTTTATTTATTTTATGAATTTATTTATTTTTGGCTGCACTGTGTCTTCATTGCTGTTTGTGCAGGCTTTCTGTAGTTGCAGCTAGCAGGGGCTTCTCTTCCTTGCAGTGTGAGGGCTTCTCATTGGAGTGGCTCCTCTCATTGAGGAGCACAGTTTCTAAAGCACAGGCTCAGTAGTTGTGGCACACAGGCTTAGTTATTCCGGGGCATGTGGGTTCTTCCTGGACCAGGGATCGAACCCGTGTCCCCTGCATTAGCAGGCAGATTCTTATCCACTAGGCCACTAGGAAAGTCCCTCAACTGGTTTTTATTATGTGCTGAACCATCACTTTACTGCAATAAATATATCAGGGTCTGTGCACAGGACACCATGGAGGGAGTGCTGGGGCCACTCCAAAAGCAGAAGATACAATCCTTGTGTCAAGGAGCTTCAATCTCACTATAAAGGTGAGATATGAGCAGGAACCAGTAACAGTTCAAGGTGAAGATGAAGCTATGCCGTTGAGGGCACCAGGACTGCCAAGGTGGTGGGGTGGGGGTAGTCACTTGCCCGGCACCAGAGAGAGGCTTTGTGGAGGTGGGGATTTGAGCTGGCCCTGGAGTGATGAGCAGGATTTGGAGAGGGAAGAAGAACAGGAGGATGGGGGAAAATATGACCCAGGGCCAGTGAGGAACAGCAGGAGGCCAGCCTGAAAGTGGCTGAGTGCTCTCTGAGGAGAACTATGTGAAACTGCAGGGACAAGGCGGAGCAGGAAGGCTGAGGCAGGGCTTTTCTCACTGGGTCAAGGATTTTGACTTTATCCTGGGAAAGTGAGAAGTTGGTGAAGGTCTCTGAGCCCACCAGGAGTAACAAGATCAGATCACTGTTTTAGGGGGAGATTTAGACTGAAGATGTTGGGGAGAATGTGGAAAGGATTTCCTCTCTGCAAGAAAGGAGAGCCAGTACGTCTAATCGGAGGAGGTTGGTGTGGAAGGGAAAAGGGTAGTAGATGGTGGCAGAGAGATGGATAGGCTAGGGTAGTTCCAGAACGTCTGGAATGGAATCAAGAGGGCTTGGTAACTGATGAGACATAAATGGAACAAGAAGAATTAGATCAGAGGATTAAAACTTTGGTAAAAATAAACGGTACCAAAGGAGATGGATTTTTTATTACTTATTTAAACCATGTCACATCACAGACTTACAAAGAATTACTATAAAAACATGAAGCATCTTTATCCTTTTTAGCAATTAAAGATCACAGACTCACACAAAAGAAGTTTTCTTAATGATTTAAAACAAAAAATGCAGTCCAGCCACAATTAAATGGTTTAAAGTAGAATTTAACTAGAGTAGAGAAAAAAAATAACCTAATTAAAATAAATAATAACCTAATCCAGATTTCATGTTTTCTGTCTTGAGGACTGGTAGACTGTGCTTTCACCCTGAGGCTTATAATCTGACATTTATGGAGATATAAAACCCACATTCCAGCTGTGCCTGTGGGCTCCCACTGGGCTGTTCTCTAATGAGATACATCCACTTCCCCCAGGTCCACTGGAAAGAGACAGGAACACTGATGAATGTCTAAGCAAAATGACCAGTGGTGCAGGCTTGTCTTCAGCATCCTGTTACCTTTTCTTTGTCTCACCTTCCCAAGCCCCTACTGTGCTCTGACACAGGCCCGCCTTCCTTAGACAGTCGTCAATGCTCCCGAACACTGTGCAAAGTCGAGCCTATTGACACTGTTTTTTGTTTTTGTTTTTGTTTTTTATAAATTTATTTATTTTAGTTGGGGGCTAATTACTTTACAATATTGTAATAGTTTTTGCCATACATTGACATGAATCAGCCATGGGTTTACATGTGTTCCCCTTCCTGGACCCCCCACCCACCTCCCTCCCCATCCCATCCCTCTGGGTCATCCCATTGCCCCGGCCCTGAGCCCTTGTCTCATGCATCGAACATGGAATGGTGTTCTCTTTCACATATGATAATATACATGTTTCAATGCTATTCTCCCAGAACGTCCCACCCTCACCTTCTCCCTCAGAGTCCATAAGATTGTTCTATGCATCTGTGTCTCTTATTCTGTCTCGCATATAGGGTTATCGTTACCGTCTTTCAAATTCCATATATATGCATTAGTATACTGTATTGTTGTTTTTCTTTCTGGCTTACTTCACTCTGTATAATGGGCTCCAGTTTCATCCATCTCAGTATACACAATGGAATATTACTCAGCCATTAGAAAAATACATTTGACACTGTTTTTTATCTGAATTAACTGTCACATACAAATCCAGCTTTCCAGTTTCTCTTGAAAAATCTGAGAAGAACGAGCCCTCACCTATGCTGTGGCAACGACTAGGGGGCTGAGAGAAGGTCCCTGCTCAGGGCAGGGCAGTGTGTGCCCTTCAGTTGGCCAGTCACTGCCTAACCTGCTTCATTTTTCATCTCCTCTCTCCTGCATGACTTTGTTCTAGTTCTCTGCCCTCCCGATCATGAAAACTTACCTGCTGTTTGTACCAAACCAATGGGGCTGAGTCTCTGCTCACTGACTAGTTAGCTAACCCACTAAGCTAGTCAATGCTAAACTGTCTAAAGGGTAGGAAGCGGTTAACTCCTTGACTGAAGCCCTTAAAAGAGAAAGAAAGATGCTAATGAAGAAACACGGGAACTGCTTCAGGGTGCTCCTCTCCCAGACCTGCAGAAGCTGAGGACGTACCCGGTAGATCTCTTCGAGCAGCAGCCTGGCGCAGTTTCTGCCGAGGTCTTCGGGCAGCATCGCTGCGCCCTGGCCCTGGGGGTTGGAGGCCAGCTCAGCACTGAGAAAAGTGCCATTGGTGGTCTCGGCAACCAGGGACAGCCCAAAGCCCGGAGACCTGGAGGTTCAAAGGCACACACACTGAGTAGCGTATGAAGCAGGGTTTGCATTCACCAGTCAAAAGAGAAGACAAAGACCCTTTTGATGGCACTCTGTCTGGTTATATCAGGCCTTATTGGAGTTCCTACCAGCTCACACTGGAACACTGGAAATACACATGACTCAGTGAGAGCACACACATGGCAAAACCAAAGGTGATGAGAATTTGCACTGCTTTCCCTTTCAGCCCTCCCTTCCCCCACACCGTACACCATGAGAGTTTGTAACACTCCACATATACAGCCACCCTAACAGCTACTAGATACTGAGTTCCTACGCTCAGCCAGTTTCTGAGCTAGGCGCTCGACATGACTCTGCAGAGTAAATACTACCATCCGACCCGAGGAAATGGACAAATCAAGCTTCCAGAACCAAATCCACACAGCTAGAAATGATATGCATTTCAAACATGGGTCTTCCAGAAGCCAAAGCCCACACAAGTTCTGCAATTTCTTGGCCCTCACTCAACCACCCCAGAAATGTAAGCAGTCTGGAGAACACCTGATTACAGCTCTTGAGAAACAGCAAGTTGTTGCCCCGTGATGAGAAAGACCACCCAAGGAGAAAGGGCCTAGAGAAGGTACACCTTTATGTTTTTGTCCCCATGGGACATCGCTAACTCAGAATTCAATGAATATAATCCAGAAGCCAGTATCATGTTCTCGCCCAGGTGTTTTGACCACCAGCAGCCAGAACCTAACACCCTTCCAGTCCAGGACCACAAATGCCTCGTGCACTCATGTACACAAAAAGCATTTAGGAGAAAGTTTCCACATACCCAGGAACTGGGGCACACGTGAGCCCCTGCTCTCATGAGGCTCAGTGACAACCAGTTTGATGTAAAACAAAACCAGTTGACAACAATAAACACAAGCATCTCCCCACAAAACTTCTCGACGTGACACCTCACGTCTACCTTGCTCAGTGCCTTTTAAACAAATATAGCTGATCCTTGAACAACACAGGTTTGAACTGCTCAGGTCCAGTGACACAGATCTTTTCCCACTAAATATGAACCCCGGATACAGAGGAACCAAAGATGGAGAGCTGACTGCAGGTTTCGACTACAGGGAAGTTCAGCACTCCTAATCCAAGCGTTTTTCCAGGGTTAGCTATATCCAGCTCCCAGCAGTACACTCCACATGCAAGCATGATACAGCGCTGCCTCCTTTAACATAATTCAACATACATGTTCATGAAGCACCTTCTATGCATCTAGCACAAAACTAGCCAAAATATTTGTTTCAGAAAAACTACATGTAAAATTAATAATGTACTATATGAGCTCACGACAGGGGGTAACTATACTGGTTGGTCCTTAATTTCTTAAAAAAAAAAAAAAAAGTTTGATTGTCTATGCAGCCAAGGGTTAATAACACCTGCCAAGGGAAGAGGGAGCAGTGAGAACACAGGTTCCAGGGCACTCTGAGTCACGCTCAACAATCTAACACTGTACTTCCCAGCATTATCATGGGACATTTAAAGCACAATCTCAAGCTGCCTATGACTCACTTGACCAGGAGAAGGGAGGGGGCACCCAACTCATCAGTAGAGGCAGTGGCACAAAATGACAAGGAGAAAACGGAGGGAGGAAGGGCCAGGAGACAAGCCACCATCACCTCTCTAACCCACTTAACTTGTAGTTCCTAAGCACTTCCAAACTTTTCCATCCGTATGAAATTTTTGAGGTATGTATACTTATTACAACAAACTTCACATTTAATCAAGATTGTTCCATTTGATATCGTATTTGTTTTACAGAAAACAACACGATAACATATTAAGCTCTATGCACGTTATGCCGACATCCCCCACCCCCCAATTTGGGGTATGTATATTATCAGGCCTATTTCAAGTTATGCTGACAAAGTGGCTGATCACCAAGTGACCTCACTGAAGATGGCATTAGTACAGTTTACAGATAACGGGCTTCAAAACTTTCTAATTGATAAAGAGTTAGATTTTTCAAAAGTCATGACTTTGGGAATCAAAATGGGACTATGCTGGACAAACGTGCACCGGACAAAGAACTGACACGGGCCAACAAGAACTGCTGGCTCCCAAAGTCCCAGGGCATGGCCACACAGGACTCTCACTCCCAGAGTTCAGCAAGTTTAACTTACGAGGACACTTCACCGAATTAGAAAAGGAAAATACCTACTCATGACTATAATTTCATAAGGGAGAAGGAAGATCACTGTTTGCCAACCGTAACTTGTTCTTTAGAAAATAAAATGAAAATTTAACATCATGCATTGGTTTTACAGGTAAATTTTACCTGTAAAGCAAGGCTACATTATGCCTACATCTCCATACACATGTGGGCTTCCTACTCATTATTCGCAAGTATGGGCCTTGAGCAGCACTAGGGTCGGCTGGTCCATGATGGCATTATGAAAAGCCACATTCTAGCTGGGAGCACAGCCTTCTGGTCTGCTCTGCTTCTCTGTAGAGCGAGAGGCCAGATGACAAGGCACTACAGAGATCAGGCCACTCAGACAGCTGCTGGCATCACCTATCCTCCCCCATCCCTCGTAATTCCCTCTCCCCAGAAAACAGCTGACACATAATTCCAGACCTGCAGCCAAGAAAGGAGGAAAAAGGCAAGAATGGCATTAGCAGCTACCATTTCTGCAGCACCTACTATGTGCCTGGCATTGCATTAGGGGCTTACATATGGGATCTTTTCATCTTTACAGTAACAGTAACCTAGGGATGTATGTAGGTGTTATCACTCACATGTTAGGAATGAGGACAACACCAATGGTATTTGAGCAATAGACCAAAAGTTTAGGACCATCACTGACCTTTCCAACTTCCAGGGAAAAGGCCAGCTTCACACACAAATCCTTTCCCAAATCTAAGCTCTGACACCACCTCTTTTGTTGCTCTGGACAAGGAGCCACCATTGCATTTGTGAAATCTCCTTCATCTTTTCCTTAGGCCTCATGAAGGTCAGAGATCCCATAACACACTCGCCTCCTTCTTTCCCCTCTCTTTCCTTCTTCTGCTGAGATTAAAGAAAGCTCAGAGGAAGGACTATGAAAGGATGAGCTGTGGCACAACTTGAGAAAAAAACTGGTTTCTTATCTCACAATTGTCAATCTCTAATGTTCTTACTTTTATAAGACACAACCTGAAAAGTTTGGGTCCAGAGTGTAAAGAGATTGTCATTCACACTAAAATGGCTCAGCAAAACAGAGAAAACTCACACACAAGGAAAGCAAATTTGGCAAAATAATCTCTACCTACAAGTAAGAAAAATATACAAGTGTACACTGTATTATTGTTCCAACTTTTCTGTATGCTTAACATTTTCATAATAAAAAATTAGTGGTTTCTAAATATACAACAAAAGCCTAAAACAGATATTTTCATTACATAGATCATCATTATTAACGTTTTATGTTCTAACATGAGGTTTTCCACAAAGGCTCTAACTAAACCAAATTAAAATCTGCAATAACAAGTTTCTTTGGCTCTAAGGGTGTCATTCCCCTTGATGGAGAGAGAAGCTGACTGGCACTTAGACCAACAAAGGATTTTTTTTCCCTAAATTGTTATTTACTTAGGGTGGGAGAACTTGTTTACTTTTTAGTGGGATCAGAGTGCAGATGGGATTTAAAGCTGGAGGCACTGTTTATTAATAGCTGGGTTTTAATTCCCTGAGGCTGGTATCTCAAACCCTCATCACCCAGTACTGGGCACGGTGATGCTTTCCATGTGATAGGTGCTCAGAATATACTTGGTGGTGACAATGGCAGTAAGTCAGAAAGAAAAAAATGTGAATCATTCTTCCTCTGGCTGCCCAACCTCAGAGCTGGCGGCTTAAGCTTCAATCAGAGACCAGGAGTATGAAAAATGCTTAGGGAGGCTGCAGAATTAGGCTCCCAAAATGCACAGACACTTACTTCCCAGAGTTGATGCCTTTCATGTGGTCTGTGTAAATATAGATATCAGGTATAAACTTGTTGAGGATGCTCCTTGCAGAATCCACAATCCGGTTTGCCATCTGAGGTGATACACGTACAGAATACCTGCAACTTGGAGTTAAGGGTGTCATTCTGCTTGGACTTCACAGCGGAGAAAAGTCAGTCATAAAGCTAGCAAATATTTGTGGTACTGCCATAACAAAATGATGCCTCTAATTTCATTCTATTCTCCAACTGTATTTAATTACTTAACTTTGTAGTATCATAACTCAATTTTTACATTATTATTTTTATTATATAATTTTTGTATTGTTATAAAAAGTCCTTGATGAAAAACATCCAAACAATATAGACACTTGTTAAATCGGAGAAGGCAATGGCACCTCACTCCAGTACTCTTGCCTGGAAAATCCCATGGACGGAGGAGCCTGGTAGGCTACAGTCCATGGGGTTGCTAAGAGTCAGACACGACTGAGCGACTTCACTTTCACTTTTCCCTTTCATGCACTGGAGAAGGAAATGGCAACCCACTCCAGTATTCTTGCCTGGAGAATCCCAGGGATGGCGGAGCCTGGTGGGCTGCCGTCTATGGGGTCGCACAGAGTCGGACACGACTGAAGCGACTTAGCAGCAGCAGCAAAGTATAAAATAAAAGCTGCCAACCCTGCTCTAGACTGCCTACCCACTTCCTCTCCCCTAGAAATGGTTCGCCTCAATTTTGGAACAAGTAAAGGCAATTGCCCCTGTGAATGGCATGAGCCAGACTCCCTCTGAAGTATTCTCTGAACATCCCCACTGCTGTTACCATTAAGTCTTTCTCTTAGAAACCTAAGACCAGGACAGACACCCCACTGGGACTGATCTGGTCCCCTGGGTGACCCAATCTACCTCACGGTATGCTGACAAAAGAAGCAGAAAAAACATTAGTAAAAGAACATAGTGGGGCTGTCTGTATAGGTCTAAACAAGTTTTTAACTTAAGAGCCTATTTTCAATTATTTAAGTGTCGACAATGCTATTTATGGATGATACAGGCTCCTTGCAACTGCTACCTAATGGTCCAAATAGTGATAATTAGCACTTTTACAACAGGACAGCCTCAGAAAGGAAAGGAAAGATATTGGCAACTTAAATCAACTCAAATTAAAAGAGTGCTGCTTGAGGAACTAGAAACTACTGCCTCAAATTAAACTTTATTACAGAGACTGATTCTCCCCAAATCAACCAACCAAATAAAAAGTAAGTATGTATGTACTAAGCACTTTCAATGTCCGATGTATGGTCAGGGGCTGGCTGTGCATGTGGAACGAGGGGCTAAAGAAACGAAGAAGTAACAACACATTATCTTCCCATTACTCTGATCCAAACCCCAGGCACAAAGTCCAACAAGGAAAACCAGGTGTGTGGTCTCCCCAGCCCAGCCCAACTGTTCGAAAATTACTGTCAATAACACATTTAATTTTCATTTGAGCTGCAGAAACAAAAAGCAAAGAACCTGACTGGCATCAAGCTCCCCTTTCTGACCCATCCTGGACATCCACCAAAAGATCCAGCTCCCACGTGTGAAAGAGAAGCTCCTAGTAACTCCAGGCCCTCCCAGATCTTGAGATCAGACCCCTACTCTGCTTGGTTCATCCCCAACCAAACACCACCATCCCCAGCTCCACGAACCGAAGTGTCCAAATCCCTCAGCCTGATCTACCTGCCTCCATTCTTCCAAACTGGAGTTCCCCCTCTCTCCTGAAATCCTCCAGGACGCCCCAACTGTGGTCTGCACTTGAACTTACCACACGTCTCCCTTCATATACACTCAGGCCGTCCTTGCTCTCCAATAACACTGCACGCTTCATAACGAAAGGGGTTCTACCTCTGTATCCCTCACAAGTCTCTCATACACTACTTTTGTACTCAGAAAACTCGATAAATATTTGACTTGACTCAAAGGACAAACCCGAAATGAGGAAAGAGTAAAGAGGGATTTTTCAATACACACACACACACAGCCCAGTTACATCACCACCTCTTCTGTCCAGAACGTACTTTTGACCACAGGCAGCTTCGACAAACAGTCCCAGGTCTCATACCCTTTGGACCAGGAGGGTGCTGTCCTTCTGAGGTCTGAAGCTGCCCACATTCTGCAGGAAAATACAGATGTCACTATCCTGACACATAATCCCATGGTGCTCGTGGCTTTCAAAGTTCTTTCAGGTACATGATCATCTTATTTCGTGCTCACAGTAACCTTGAGGTAAGGCCACGGGTTTCTGCTTCAGGGCTCTCAGTGAGGACAACTGAATCACAGAACCAAGATTCAAAATTAAACAGATGCAACTTCCCAAAGGCAACCTTCTTCCCCAATCCCTCCAACGATGTGGAAACTCGGTAGGTAAAAGTGCTGATCAGGGCCAATGGAAACATATACTAGAATTCAGGCACTGGTGTAATGAAGGAAAGGAACTATAAAGCTGGCTGCATCCCAGAGTCATTATGGAGTTCTCTGGCTTGGTATGGAGGTCCTACCAAGACTGGCTAAGAGTTCTAGAATCCGACTATCTGTGTTAAGTCCCAGCTCCAGCGAACTGCATCATTCTGGAACCAATGTGCTATTCTTGGTGCTTCTGGCTTTGCATAGTGGTGGTATCACAGCCAACGAGCTTTATCCAAGGTGTGATTATTGCTACTTGAAAACCTGGTGCCTACACATCCTCATTGTTACGAAAATAATAATCATAATACTCTCCTTTATAAGGTCTGGAAGCTCAACTGAAACAATGCATGTCAGGTGCTCAGCCATGCCTTGTGTGTAGTCGGAGCCCAGTGAATGTCAACTACTGCTTTTCCTACTGGTAGTCCAAGGTTCAAATCCCAAAGCAGAGGTTCTTTCCTCTCAGGAATAAGAGACCTCTCTGAGAATCTGATAAAAGCCATGAACCCCGTGTCAAGAAACACGTGAACACACAATTTTGCAGACAATTTCAGGGGCCTTTTATGAGTACCATACTAAGAACTCATATCCAAGAAGACAAGTGCACGGCTACAGGGCATATGGAACTCCTACCCTTCACCCTCCCTGGTGTTACAAGTCAGAGAAGGCTAAGGAGTGAGAGCGTGTGTGAACACAAAGAAAGAGACTGACTCTCTAAGTACCCTCCCCACAGTTAAGAGAAAGGAAACCAGACCGTCCAACAAACTTCACCTCACGCCCCTCTCCTGCCTCCACCCCAGCTTCTTCTCTTGACTCTTATACATCCAATCATGAACTACAGGGACAGCGTCACAAAACTGAAAGACAGTGTTTCTTTCTCTCTCAGGCAGTGGGGAGAATGAGAGTGGGTGGCAGTAAATAAAAGGCAACCGCACCATCCAGTCACAGCTGCTGGCAGGAACACCACCAGCTCCCTCCCAGGCCCTGGCCAGTCAGTCAGAGAGATGCACTCTGTAGGGACAGGGGTGGCGGGGGAGGGCGAATAGTTAAAACCACAAACACACACAAGAGAATGGGGCTATTTCTCCCAGCTCGAGCCCTCCTATGGGGAAGGTAACCTCCAAGCTCAGCCCAACTGTTAACCGGCCCTGTAAGTAACAAACCCTAGCTAAAGCTTTTTCCAAAGGCAGCTCTTTTCTCCCAGGCTCCAAAGCTGGCCAAGAAGGTGATTTCAATTCAAACCCACATTCCTTTGGGGTATCTGTGAAACGGGCAGCTTTGCAGACCAGCAGCTGGAATGTCTGGTTTGCAGACAGGGATCTGGGCAAGGGCGCTGTGTCGACTTTCCTGGGGAATTTAGAGGAAGGACTAGAGTTGGGGCTAGATGGGGGAAGGCACAGGTGTCCTATCCCCAGCCTCAAGGAGGAGGAACCACTTGAGACCTCACCAGCATCCTTCTGGCTCAGAGCCTACACAGGGAAGGTTGGAAGAGCACCAGAAAAAAGCAGGGGAGGAACAAGGTTACATCCCAGATGCCTAGGGTACAACAGCTGCTTCGGCTTTTATGTAAAACCCTGTACAATCCCAGAGCTTTCCCTGTTTCCTGGCATCTTCATCAAAGACATCAAAAAACTCACGAGGGTTTTGTATACCAGGTACATGTGAGCCCCCAGTGTAACAGCCTCCATGCAACCCATGTTGTTTATCCCAGGCCTGTAGTAAACAAAGAGAGCACACACTGGAAATCACATTTCCAAACTAGAGAGAATGGACTCCAAGCAGAGTTCACTGTCATGACACAGCACTGAAGAAACAAATCTCTAAAGAGAAAAAACAAACTGAAATAGTTCTGAAAGTGTGTAGGACTCTGTGTACAAGGCCATTAACCACAACATTTTTGGCAACAGTGAAGAACAGAAGACATCCCAATGGCCATCAACAGGGTTGAAGTTGGGATTTGTACACAGTGAAATTCAATGTTAAGGAGAATGAGGTCGAGCTATTAGTACCTAGGGGGGCTTCCCTGGTGGCTCAGGCGGTAGAGTATCCGCCTGCAATGTAGTAGACCCCGGTTCAATTCCTGGGTTGGGAAGATCCCCTGGAGAAGGGAATGGCAACCCACTCCAATATTCTTGCCTGGAGAATCCCATGGACGGAGGAGCCTGGCTGGCTACAACCCATGGGGTCACAAAGAGTCAGACATGACTGAACAACTAAACCTGCACGTAAGTAACTAACGTGTGTCAAGCAAAACAGGCATTTTTAGTTTTTTTAAAAAACCCACCTACTAGCATCACTTGGCTTCCCAGGTGGCACTAGTGGTAAAAAACCTATTTGCCAATGCAGGAAACATAAAAGACACGAGTTCAATCCCTGGGTCGTGAAGATCCCCTGTGAGGAGGAAATGGCAACCCACTACAGTATTCTTGCCTGGAGAATCCCATGGACAAAGGAGCCTGACTGGCTACAGTCCACAGGGTTGCAAGGAGACGGACAGAACTGAAGTGACTTAGCACGCACTTGTATCACATTTCCATTCCTCTATAACCTGTTTCTATATCCTCAGAGTCGGAGAATATGAGAGTCAACCATCACCTTTGGATGTCAATGTAAGCATCCATCAACCTGGGGGTTCCCTGGGAAAGGTACCATTTCTCCTCCACCAGCCATTCTCCCCTAACACACACAAGTCTTGGCCCATGGTTGGGCCCAAGGATAGCCCTGCAGAGAACAGACATTAATCCAGGGAAGTTCTATTACAAGTTCCTGTGTTCTTGATGATTCCTAAAAAGAACTTCAGGCAGCACCCCAAGTTTGATCTTTTATCTCAACAACAGCTCTGTCTTGTGGCTCTGCAATCCACCCTACATTGTGCCCTCACTACCCACTATGCAATCTAGTCAAGGCCTCTGAAAAGGCAATCCACAGTTCTTTTCCTTCAAGTAAGACCACCCCAAAACCTTCTGAAAAATACAAAACTTGACTTTAAGCCCCTATCACCCCTAGAAGTACACATCCTTTCTACTCCTATCAAATCCCCACCAGGAAAGCCATCACCCAACGCCATCCGGCCCCCCACCTCCAACACTTGCCCTTACCATGATCTTGTTGGCACCTAGAAGTCTACCACTGTTAACATCTGAAACCCTGAAATACAACTCCCTAAACACAATGTCATATTCTTCTACATAACACACACATCTATTTCCATTAAAAATGTGAAGAAAAAAAAAAAAAAACACTGTGAAGGTTTCCAACCCCATGGCCACGTGCTTTCTCCAGGCTGGCAGCCTCTGCTGCGTTCCTCAGTAAGGAGTGCACCGGCCGTCGCTCCAATAACACACTCACCAATACGCTCTGTAATCCACCCTTCTGCACATCTCACTCACCTGGTCGATCCACACCCAGTCCTGCATGAAGATGGCCCTCCTGCCTCCTCCACTCCTCCTCCTAGGCTGCCAACTGCTGCTGGACTAGCCACGCACCACACAGCTAGCACCATGAAAACACCTCACTTCAGCTGAGCCCTTACTGCAGTCCCACAGCCTTTTTCTTATCCTGAGTTACTATGCCCCACTGGACACACCCCTCACAATGCCTAAGTGGCCCACATCTTCGCCACCCTTGTCACATTCCCTTATCACACCCCTGCCAGTCCCCTCATCCTGGAACCCATCCTAACTCAGTAAAAATTGAAAATGCCTCCTACCCCTTTCCAATCATCATCAGAATGCTCCATCTAGAGCCATTCTTACCATACGCCTGCATTTTCAATCCATCCCCTCTTAAATAATAATAACAAGAGCAGCCACCATTTACCAAATACTTACTTCTATACCAGCACAGTGTCTCGTATTATACATCTATTACTCCATTTAAACTTCATTAGAGCCTGGCAGACTACAGTCCACGGGGTCACAAAGAGTCAGACAAGACTGAGCACAGCACAGCACCAATAGCCCCACACAGGAGTCACAAACGGGCCCAATCATAAATGTGTCCACCCAAGTTTGGGGCCGAAATCCCAATATCGGTGAATGGCAGAGCCAAAATTAGAACCCACATCTGTCTGACTCTAGCACCTGTGCTTCAGCTTTAATCACCTTGTTACCTTGCTTTGTCAGTCTCCCTCTCTCGTGTATAAATCTACTTAACCTACAAAAACACTCAAATCATCAATCTTTTTGTTAAAGAGACAGGATGTTCTCAATTCTTTTCCTCAAGTTATCACCATATCTTTCTTTCCATTCTCTTTCCTGTCAAAGTTCTTGACAGAGTAGCTTCTGCTTGCCACCATTTCCCCCCATCACTCTGAAGCCCAGAACTGGTTATCTGGCCTCTGACTCCAATACCCTCTGGAAAGAGCCCTCAGGGTTATCAGTGGCAGCCTCCTGTGGTCCCTCAGCTTGGCCTAATGCTTACTCCTCTGGGCGCTTTAAGGCACTGACTTGGCTTCTAATAAGCTGCATTTTCTTTTCTTTTTTAAGAAAAAAACTATTTGCAATTTATTCATAAACAAAGAGTCAATACCCTGATACATAGAGACTTCCCCTCATCAACTTCCCTTTATCAGTTTGTATAGAAAAAGCAGAATAAATGGTTGACTCTTATTACTGATTTTCAAAAGAATGCGTCGATTTCCAAGGATGATCAATACAGTTTTTTTTAAGTATCATAATAAATTTGTGGATGTAACCTTATTTAATGTGTAATCAATCGATCTGTAGTTATTTTTATTGGTAGTTAGAGTGTCCCATCTTTGGCTAGTAGAAGCCACTTCAAGTTGGCTTCTGTGTCCATTTGACATGACTCTAGTAGCCTTTGACAGCTTCTTTGCTATCTGGGAATTTTGCTAGATACTGTCAAATTCTTAATCATAGTAGTTACATTGTCTCTCCTTCTCACCAACCTTTCATCAGAATATGATGTCAAGCTTTAGTTTCTTTACTAATCTAACTAGTGAGAGATGGCATCTCAGTGTAGTTTTAATTTTATTTTTAATGAAGTATCACTGATTTCTTATTCCCCATTCAACTCTGATTTTCCCTAGTCTCCCTTCCTGGAAGAACTTACTATGCTTTCTGCTTTCAAATCTTAGTGACCTTTCAGGGTTCCACCCTCTTCTCTTTGCCCTCTACATGGTGGCTGATGCCACAACCATCCACTTCTAGCTTTCCTTGTCCCTGAGTTCTACATTTCCTAGGAAGTTCTACATTCCCAATTTCTAAGCCCTTTCTGGACTTAACCGTGTACTTACCTGGAATCATAAAACCAAACATGAATAAAACTAAACTTATTTTCACTGCCAACCACATGGCCACACCCCACCCCAAACATTTGCAGCTTCTATCTGAACAAATATGTCCATTCAGGGGCATAAGTGAGAAGCATCAAATCATACTCAAGGACTCCCTATTCCTCTAGCACAGACCCAGGTGATCACTGCATCCTATCCATCTTGCCTCTAGGAGACCTCCATAAACTAGCAGCCCTCACCCGTCCCCACGCCACGACCCTCACCAGCTCTCTTTAGGGCATGATAATGCCCTACTATCTCTGCCGCCAAGTGAGTGCAGTGAACAGGTGCTTTTGTTTTGTTTTCCAACTCATATCTACCAAAATTTCTACAATGAGCCAAAAACAGCCAAAAGTTCTTTCTGTACCACCCGAGTTATTTGGTTAATGTGAAAATTCTCTCTCCAAAAGAAAATTACTGATTCTGATTGAAGGTCAATTCCTCAGCACAACCTCCAGTCTTCACAGGCTCCTGCTCTCACTTTTTGTCCCATTTTCCACTACCAAACATCCCTGACTGACCTGCATTCAGGCCACACCACATTGCTTGCCACTCCCCAGAATGGCTGTGCACTGTTCCCTCCACACAGGCCCACATTTCTGTCCGCAGCATTCCTCCTTCTTTGTCCCACTTTACAAGCCTCTATTCTTCAAGCTCCATCCAAATGCCCTGTCCTCTCTATACGAAAAAGCAGAGGTTAAAGGCTTGGGCCACAGAGATGGGGTTCAAATCCCAGCTCTACCATTACTAGCAATGTTATATGGGAGCCAATTCCTTAAGTGTTTGAAGCCTCAGTTTCTATACCCACAAAATAGGATGGAAGTGAATTCAGACTCACTTTGAGGTTAAGAATAAAGTATATAAAACATAAACGTATTAAACTTCACAATCAAAAGACATAGAGTGGTTGAATGGATAAAAGAAGATCCAACAAGAGATAAATGAAAATGAAAACAGAACATACCAAAATTTATGGAATGCAGCAAAAGGAGTACTAAGAAATTTTATACTGGTAAGTGCTAACATTCTTTCTATGGAAGGAAGATCTCAAAGAGCCTAACTTTACACTAGAAAAAGAAACCAAATTCAAAGTTGGCAGATTAGACATAAATAAAACAGAAAAACAATAGAAAAAAATTAATGAAATAGTTGATTTTTTGAAAAGATAAAAACTGACAAACCTTTAGCTGGACTAAGAAAAGACAAGACTCAAGTAAGTAAAATCAGAAAGGAAAGAAAACATTACAACTGATGCCACAGAAATTGGAAAAGATCATGAGGGACTATTATAAATGACTATATATTGATAAACTGGACAACTTAGAAGAAATAAACAAACTCCTATATACCTAAAAACTTTCAAGTCTGAATCAAGAACAGAGAGCTTGAACAGATCAGTTACATGTAAAGAGATTAAACCAGAAAGTTCCCAACAAAGAAGAGCCCACAACCAAGTGGTGTCAGCAGATGAATCTAATGGTGAATTCTACCAAATGTTCAAAGGAGAATTAATACCAATGCTTAAACTTCTAAAAAAGATCTAAGAGGAAACACTTCCAAACTCATTTTATGAGATTAGGATCACCAAAGCCAAAGACAATACAGGAAAACTACAGGCCAATATATCTGACAAACATGGATGCTGCTGCTGCTGCTGCTAAGTCGCTTCAGTCGTGTCCATCTCTGTGCGACCACATAGACGGCAGCCCACCAGGCTCCCCCGTCCCTGGGATTCTCCAGGCAAGAACATTGGAGTGGGTTGCCATTTCCTTCTCCAATGCAGGACAGTGAAAAGTGAAAGTGAAGTCGCTCAGTCGTGTCCAACCCTTAGCGATCCCATGGACTGCAGCCTACCAGGCTCCTCCGTCTGTGGGATTTTCCAGCCACGAGTACTGGAGTGGGTTGCCATTGCCTTCTCCGAACATGGATGCAAAAAAACCTCAAAAAAATTAACAAACTGAGTTCGACAGCATATTAAAAGGGTCACACAACATGACATGGTGGTATTTATCCCTGAGATGCAAGAATGGTTCAACATATGCAAATCAAACAATGTGATATATCACATTAACAGAATGAAGGAGAAGAATCACATCATTGTCTTAATAGCTGCAGAAAAAGCATTTGACAAAAAACACTCTTTCATGATAAAAAAAAAAAAAACCTCTCAACAAATTAAGCACGGAAGCAACTTATCTCAACACAATAAAAGCCATATATGAAAAGCTCAAAGCTAATATTATCTTTAATGGTGAAAAACTGAAAGCTTTTCCTATAAAATTCAGAAGTAAGCAAAGATGCCCACTCTTGTCATTTCTATTCAGCAGAGTACTAGAAGTCCTAGCCAGAGTAATTAAGTAAGAAAAAGAAAATGCATTCAAATTGGAATGGAAAAAGTAATATTATCTTTTTGCAGAAGACAATCTTATATGTAGCAATCCTAAAGAACAGCATAAAAAAAAAACTATTAGAATAAATGAGTTCAATACAGTTGCATGATACAAAATCACCATACAAAAATCAGTTGAGTTTCTATACACTAACAACAAACTACCGGCAAAAAAAATCAAAGAAGCAATCCTATTTACAATAGCATTTAAAACAACCTAAATACTTAGAAATAAACTTCACCAAGGAAGTGAAAGACCTACACACTAAAAACTACAAAACACTGATGAAAGACATTTTAAAAGACTTTAGAGGAAAAGACAGTCCATGTTCAAAGACTGGAAAAATTAATATTGTTAAAATGTCCATACTTTCCAAAGCAATCTGCAGATTCAAGGTAATCCCTATCAAAATCAACCTACGCATATCTAGTCACTTGACTTTTAACTAGGTTGCCAAGAATATACAATGGGGAAAGGATTCCCTTTTCAATAAACACTGTTGGGAAAACAATCAGTCAGTTCAGTTCAGTTAAGTCACTCAGTTGTGTCCAACTCTTTGTGACATGCCTATATGCAAAAGAATGAAACAGGACTCTATTTCACATCATGTACAAAAATAACCTCAAAATAAATTAAAGACAAATGTAAGACTTGAAACTGTATAACTGAGTGAAAACAGTGAGGAAGATTTTTAGCTTCAGCAATGATTTCTTGAATATCAAAAAGGAAAAAAAAAAGAGGCAAAATAAACAACAAAGTGAAAAGGCAATCTATGTAATGAGAGAAAATGTCTGAAATTTATATATATGATTAACACTCAAAAGATAGAGGACACCTTATCTTACAATTTACTAGCAAAATGAACAAACAAACAGCTCTACTTCAAAATGGGCAAAGGGCTTGAATAGACACTTCTCCCAAAAAGACATACAAATGGCAAACTAAAAGATGGAAAGGTACTTAATAATCACCAATCACCAAGGAACTACAAATTAAAACTACACTGAGATATCACCTCATCCCATTTGGATAGTGATTATCAAAAAATAAATAACTAAGAAGTGTTGGTGAGGGTATGGATAAAAGGGAGTCCTTGCACACTGCTAGTGGGAACATGTACTGGTGAAGTCACTATGGAAAACAGTGTGGTGATTCCTTGAGAAATTAAAAATAGAACTACCATCTGATCCAGCAATCTCACCTTTGGATATATATCTAAAGAAGCTTAAATTAGGATCTCAAAGAAATATACATGGATTCCTATATTCTTTTCAGCATTATTTACAGTAGCCAAGGTATAAAAGCAACCTAAATGTCTACCAACAGACAAATGGGTAAAGAAAATGTGGTATATGGATACAATAATGTTATTCATCCTCAAAAAAGGAAATGTTATCATTTGTGACAACATGGGAGAACCTGGAGGATATTATCCTAAATGAAATAAACCAGATACATAAGAACAAATACTACATGATCCCATTTGTATGAGGAATCTAAGTAAGTCCTAGACACTTACTATACACTGTAATGCCTATATTGCATACTTAAAATTTGCTAAGAGGGTAAATCTTATGTTAAGTAATCTTATCACAAAAAATGTAAAATAATAAACAGGATGAAAAGAAACTTTTGGAGGTGATAGAAATGTTTATGGCACTGATTGGGTTGATGGTTTCACAGGTGTATATATATATACCTCCAAACTCATCAAGTTGTACACATTAAATATATACAGTTTTTTGTATGTCAACCACATCTCAATAGTTTAAAAAATAAAAGTAAATTAAGTATATAAACTATCATAGTGCAGAGTAAACAATTACTAAATGGTAGATATTATTCATTATTACTCAGTTCTCTCACATCTTCCAGACAAATATGCCACTCTACTCTTAGTTCCTCCAACCCACTGAACATCATCTACATCACTTTATACATTATAGCAGAATTATGTATCTGTACATTCATTTCCTTCAACAGATGATGAGCTCTTCTGAAGCAGGGACTATAGTGCATTGGTAGCCCCCAAATCAAAGCCCTCAAGAGAGTGTCACAAACAGTAGAACTGTTTGCTTAAGTGTTAACTGAAAAAAATAAATGAATCAGTCAATTTAGTTATGATGAGGCAGATAATAAAATACTCTATCTCAGCCAATAATTACAAGTTCACTGTTAAGATTTTTCCAAGACTGTTGTCTGGAATGCGAAGCCAAGTGGGCCTTAGGAAGCATCACTACAAACAAAGCTAGTAGAGGTGATAGTATTCCAGTTGAGCTATTTCAAATCCTAAAAGATGATGCTGTTAAAGCTGCACTCAATATGCCAGCAAACATGGAAACTCAGCAGTGGCCACAGGACTGGAAAAAGGTCAGTTTCATTCCAATACCAAAGAAGGGCAATACCAAAGAACGTTCAAACTACCACACAATTGCACTCATCTCACACACTTAGTGAAGTAATACTCAAAATTCTCCTAGCCAGGCTTCAGCAGTACGTGAACCAAGAACTTCCTGGTGTTCAAGCTGGATTTTTAAAAGGCAGAGGAACCAGAGGTCAAATTGTCAACATCCGCTGGATCATAGAAAAAGGAAGAGAATTCCAGAAAAACATCTACTTCTGCTCTATTGATTATGCCAAAGACTTTGACTATGTAAATCACAACAAACTGTGGAAAATTCTTAAAGAGATGGGAATATCAGACCACCTGACCTGCCTCCTGAGAAATCTATATGCAGGTCAAGAAGGAACAGTTAGAACCGGACATGGAACAACAGACTGGTTCCAAATTGGGAAAAGAAGTATGTCCAGGCTGTATATTGTCACCCTGCTTATTTAAGTTATATGCAGAGTACATCATGAGAAATGCTGGGCTGGATGAAACACAAGCTGAAATCAAGGCTGCAGGGAAAAATACCAACAACCTCAGATATGCAGATGGTACCACCCTGATGGCAGAAAGTGAAGAGGAGCTGAAGAGCCTTTTGAAGAAAGTGAAAAAGGAGAGTGAAAAAGCTGGTTTAAAACTCAACACTTAAAAAATGAAGATCATGGCATCTGGTCCCATCAATTCATGGCAAACAGACGGGGAAACAATGGAAACAGTGACAGACTTCACTTTCTTGGGCTCCAAAATCACTGAAGATGGTGACTGCAGCCAGGAAATTAAAAAACGCTTGCTCCTTGTAAGGAAAGCAATGACCAACCTAGATAGCATATTAAAAAGCAGAGACATTACTTTACCGACAAAGGTCCATCTAGTCAAAGCTATGGTTTTTCCAGTAGTCATGTATGAATGTGAGAGTTGGACTATAAAGAAAGCTGAGCACTGAAGAATTGATGCTTTTGAACTCTGGTGTTGGAGAAGACTCTTGAGAGTCCCTTGGACTGCAAGGAGATCCAATCAGTCAATCCTGAAGGAAATCAGTCCTGGATATTCACTGAAGGACTGATGCTGAAGCTGAAACTCCAATACTTTGGCCACCTGATGCGAAGAGCTGGCTCATTTGAAAAGACCCTGATGCTGGGAAAGATTGAAGGCAGGAGGAGAAGGGGACAACAGAGGATGAGATGGTTGGATGGCATCACCAACTCGATGGACATGAGTTTGAGCAAGCTCCAGGAGTTGGTGACAGGGAGGCCTGGCGTGCTGTAGTCCATGGGTCGCAAAGAGTCAGACACGACTGAGCGACTGAACTGTTGTCTGAAATGTAAATAACCCTGGGAAGAAGTAAACTGTTATGAGTCATTCTTATCTTACTGAGGCAAAGAAAAAAATGTAAGAAATTTGAAGCGAATGCAAAGGATACGCCATTCCTCTGATACGTTTGATCTTTCCTGGATCTATGAGTTGAATAGGCTTCAGGATCTTTCTCACAGGACATGAAAAAAACACTTCACCTCCTCCTCCAGGCGGCATTCCCCGTCGTACAACCTGCAGGCATAGTGAAAAAGAAGAAGTCAGAATTCAACAGAGTGGATGACACCCAGCCAGGCTGGTGTACACCAAGAATGAAAACCAATATTAGAATGCAGAAAGCTTTCATACCCAACTTGTCCATCTCTTCAAGATCAACAGCACCTAATGTTAGCTCCACAGGGGCACATGCTGAGCAAGGAGACCATGTGGTGTGTCAGAAAAAGCAGTAGACACAGAGCCTACATGTTCCAGTCAAAGCCAGAGAGGTCACTTCACTACCAGAACTTGTTTCCTCACCCTTAAAATGAGGGACTAGTCTAGCTCATCAGCTTACCCACTTCTTAACCACCAAGAACCCTTTTCTCCTCTTCTGGAATTAACTGGTCTATCAAAACTCTACGTTATTAAATAAAAATGAAGTAATTTCCCTTGTTTAAAAACATCACTTCAAAAAGCAGAGATGCTAAACAGCTTAAGATATCCAGTGTCATCACACTGGATTGATATAATTCCCTTAAAAAGCAAACAAACAGATGCTTAAATTACTTCAACTAGGTTTTGCAAGTGAAGTACTAAAAAGTCTCAGGGACATTCAGATTGGTAGGCTCTGGATACAAATTAAAATAAATGATCCAGATCAGAGAGGTAGCATGGTCAGAATCCCAGCTCCATGACTTATTGGCTGAGTTGTTATGAGTCAAGGAGTTAATGTATGTAGAATGCTGACAACATCTACTACCACTAAGTAAGTGCAATGTATCAATTACTCTTGTCATTACTAAACAGACCCTTTCAGCTCAAAGTCTGCAATGCTAGGTTCAAGAATCCTGTGGGTCTTATAATGGTGACTTCAAACGTGCCACACACACACTGAGCCATACAGCTCCTCCAGTGAGTTGGTAAGAAAATATTTCACACTGATTTACGCCACCAACAATCTGGACATTCGTACCTTTAATTCAAAAGATTCACCATCAATCCCAAACTGTTTCAGTAGAGGGAGTGCTGTTGCCTTCAGAACATCAACCTGTAGAATAATTTCAGAAAAAAAAAAAAGTTTAGTTAAACCTTGAGATGGAAAGAAGAAAGAATCCACAAAGCAGGTTAAGGCTTAGCCCCAGGTAGATGAAGCAGTCTGGTAAAGAGAAGAGGCTGGCTTACAACTAAGGGCATGGGTTGGCTCTGCTCATGACTAAAGACTATGATTTTATAAGCCACTGGCTTCTCTGAGCCCCCTTTCCACATTTATAGTATTACACAACTACCTTATGAGTCATCATGAGCATCACATGCTATCATGCAAAAAGCACCAAGAAACTGCTGGGCTCACACAGAAAACAAACTGAGACCTCTGCTCATTCTTACAGGTATAAACACTAAGCAAAAAAATGGCCTGTTTAAGTATTCTTTATTCAACATGACAATTTCATGTTTAGAGCTGGTGGCACTCCAGGCTAAAGTGAATCAACTATTCAACCTAACAGTTCTACGTAAGAATGCTGCTGACACCCACACACAGGCAGTTAAAGGCGATGGTGATTCTACGAGGCAGTGGGGGCCTCAGAAGGAGGACAGCCTCAAACTGCACCAAACAACACAAACCCCTAAGTGCAATGAGGACATCCACAGTTGATGGCAAGACACTGTCAAGTGTAACTGTTATCATCTTCTCATTCAAAACTCCTAGGAGGCCTGCAGTCCTTCCTTATTCATTTGCAGATTCCTCACAGAGGATAAGGTGATATTCAAATCACGTTATCGAAGACGTCAGTGACTGCTGTCTCAGCAGCAACTGGGCAAACAAGAGCAATCCCTTGCTTGTTCCCATGGAACAAGAGATGTTTCTCAGCCCTGCAGGGGCTGATCCTACAACAGGAAGCATTAAGGGCAAGCAGCACAAGCAGAGGCTCTGGGGAAAAGCCCTGGTCCCAGTCCAGGCTCTAGTTTGTTGTGTGGCCTCAAACAAGAAAATCTCAACTTCTAAATTCCCTTGTCTCTAAGTTAAGGAGCTCAGCCTGCCTGTCTCCAAGTTGCTACCAACTCTTACATGTTAAGATTCAACAGAACAATACTCCAACAGGGCTTTACGGCAGAGAATAGTCCCCAGCTAAATATTCGTATATCAGAACATTAACCAGGGGTAGAAATGACCTATGAAGCCTAGGAACATGATCAGCATGGATCAGGTGGGACAGAAGCAGTCACTGGGAAAACCCATTAAAGATTAGCTAATTTCAATTAAATATTAAAGCTACACACAACTCAGAAACTTAAAATAGGCATTTGGAATCGCTGAAACCAAGAAGAATTCAGTCAAGTAGCCTACAAAGGGCAGCTTGGGAGAAGACCAAGCCAGATTCTGGAAAAGATGGGGGCTGCAAGGATGCCGGTTACTCCACGAGCATGACTCCTGGAGCTAGGCAGCCTCCAGCTCTCCAGGGGAAGAGAAAGGCAAGAGAACAGAACACCCCTGCCCACACCTGGAGTCAAATAGGAGGAAGTCAAACTGACTCTGAGGGCCAGTCAGGAGCCCAAATGTAACTCCAGGTGTGGTCCTGTCTCCTGGGTCCCTCTCCATCTGACACAGAGGGCAGGCCCCTCGCTGTGGTGGGACAAGGGCTGGAAAGGCAGCTGTGGGCTGGAGCCCCACTCTGCCTCTTACAGGCTCTGAGGCCTGGATGCTCTCTCCTTAGGGCTTTGGCTGCCTGCTGTAGAAAGAGGGGCCCGACTGGAAAGTTCCATAACCTCCTCAGGCTCCACACACTGGATGTAGCAAAGTGGGGGTGGTCTGTGGGTTCTGCTTCAAGAAAACCTATCTGTTACTCTGCAGTTAGAGAGGAAAGGCAAAAGTCTGACCCAAGTGGAACCTCAGGGCAAAGGCATCACCTTTACAGTCCAATCTGTCAACACGTAGAAATATGATCAAATCCATAGCTTCCCAGGTGGCCCTAGTGGTAAAGAACTTGTCTGCCAAAGCAAGAGACATAAGAGACTCAGGTTCAATCTATGGGTCAGGAAGACCCCGTGGAGAAGGAGATTGCAATCGAGTATTCTCCAGTATTCTTTCCTGGAGAATCCCATGGACAGAGGAGCCTGGCAGGCTACAATCCATAGGGTCGCAGAGAGTCAAACATGGCTGAAGCAACTTAGCACACACCACAACAAACAGATAAAGGGAAGAAACCTGCTCCCTTCAGTTCCCTTCTCTGGAACAGTGATAAGAACATCTACCTAACCCTCATGAATCAAATAAATACGGATACTGACAGAGGTCCACATAACAAGTGGCCAGGACACAGCAGACTTCACTCTATTTCTGTTCCCAGGACAGCCCTGAAAGAGGACAGACTCTTCACTCACCATCTGGCCAACTGCTAGCACCAGTAAATATCAACTGGAGGCACTAGTATCAAATCACTGAGACTCAAAGGAGACCTCCTAGAATTTTTCTTCTCAAAATTTCCCCCCGTTTCCTATCTTTTTGTCTCCAAAATGTCCCTACCCCTTTACAAGGCTCATTCTATCACTGCTGCTTCTATCCTCTGGATATCTGTAGGTGGCCTTATTAAGCCCCTCTACCCTTTTCATTATAACTTTTTCCTTCTCCATTACAGCCTACAAACAAGTACAAGTTTCTCTCACTTAAAAATTCCCAACCTCAGCTCTTAAGGGTCATCCTATCTAGCCTTCTGGAGGAATCTCCCAGCCTTCTATGGTTCCATTTCTTACTCATTCTGAACCTGAGCATGATCTTGCACCCTAATGATACTGTTCTCTTAAAGGTCAACATAACTTCTCACTGCTGCATCTCCCTGCCCAATCCCAACTCAACTCTTGCAAGGACTGACTCTTGGATCATCCCTAGCTTTTCAGAACTCAACTCCTCCTTAGCTTCTCTCCAAATCCTTCTATTTCCACAGTCACTGTCTCCAGCTCCTCTTCCCAACTCACTCCTTACACACTTATTCCTCTTCTTCATCTATTCTCAGTCGCTGGAACCATGAGGCCAAAATTCTACTGGCCCACTGAGGCCAAAAAGGAACGTTAAATGAACAATGAGGTCATTTAAGACCTGTGTCCAAATGGAGCTCTCACGCCTCTTCCCAAGAGGGCAGGTGCTACTCAGCTCCGATGGATTGCTGTTGTGGAGAAACAGCCACGCCGACCTACTGCAATGAAAAACTCTGGGGTTTCAAACAAGAACAACCAATTCAGATACACACACTGACACCAACACCATCCACACACTGTGCAGGCCAAGGGAAAAACACCTGTCAGACTTACTGAGCCAAAAAGCCACCAGTGATCAACCTCGGTACTAGTCAACCTCATTCTCCTACAGAGTGAAGTATCAATAGGTAAGATCCTGATGATCTGAGGCTCCAAACAGTAATTCCCAACTGGACATCCCCAATGGATCTCCCACCAATATCCCAAAGAACAGGACCAAAATCAGACACATCAACTACAACCCCATCACAATTTTCCTCTTTGCTGTGTCAAACCCTTTCTGATCACTATCCTTTCAAGTCAACCGTGACAGAAATCATGGAGTTACCTGTGACCCCTTCCTCCTATCCCATCTCCAATTAGTTATCGAGTTATGAAGCCCCTCCCTCCACACTGCACTTCATATCTGTCCCTACCCTTCCACTTCCCTCTGCATCAAGTTCATACTGGTTGACACCTTGGCAATTCACCCTTCTCTCAGCTCTACAGTTATCTTCCTAAAACCATGACTGACTCTGGGGCTTCCCTTCCTCTTGAAAGCCCTCCCCAGCCCTCAGCACTTGGCTTGTGCGTCTGCCAGAGCCCAGAGGTATCCAACCTTGTGGTCTCCCTGGCTGTGTTCACAGCTGTTCACCCCATGAAACCACATTCCCTACGGGCAGAACTCATCGTATTCATCCCTGTGTGCAGACAGTAGGTGTGGACATAAATTGATGGGGAAACCACACATTAAAGAGAAAGTTCAAAATGAAGAAGCCACATGCTGAAGAAGTTACTCTTTATCCAGGATTAGGTGTATTTATTTTATCCTGGGCTGAAGCCAGGTACTAACCAAGGTCATTTTAGTCCTGTAGCATGTGAAAACAACAACAAGAAAGCCTTTTAATACGCTGCTAGAAAGAATAAAATACTATTTCTAGGGAATCTGTCAATTAATCTTTGTCACTGTTAATATGTAAATATGTAAATTTTTAGTACTGTCAGTGATAACAGCTTTTAAGATCACTGGCAATTATAGAAAGAGAGTACAAAACTGGGATACATGGTGCCAACATCTCCTGTCTGCTTCAGGAACTTTTCCCAAGAGTCAAGGCACCTACCCCCCCCCCAATATGAAATTGTAGAGGCCTCCTCTCTTACTTTTAACTGAAGAACTCATTTCCTAGAATGTTCCAGAAAAATGCGAGAAATAAGCAACTACTTGAAATTACTCTGAAATTCTAAACAATTTACGCAGCATTCGTATACAGTTAAGAATATCAGATCTTGCACTTTACTTTGGATCCTGGGAAGAGGTTATGTACCCAAATCCTAAGAATTCAGGAATAAACCTTTTATTGCCCAAGAACATATTAATCATGTTTATAACTTCATCAGCATCCTGGTGAATACCAGCAGTCTCTGCTATGGGGCTCACTGCACCACCTAACTGGTCTTCCCGGGTTAGGGAAGCCACACACGTCTGCCTCCGAAGCCACCCCTTCAGTGGTCTTGCTCTAATGTCTGCCGAGGTGAAGACAAGCATCCTCGGTTAGAACTTCACATCATGGCCCTCAGCTTGAAGATACCTTCTCTGGACACCAGAGCATCCAAAGGTAGGGATCGTTGTCTCACTATGAAAGGTCTAAGGCAGGCCTGCTCCAATCCATCAATCTCCGTCTCCCCAGCCTGTCTGTCTTTCTCTCTCACACACACACACAAAATAAAACCCATCCCAGACTGGCATTAAGACAGCTGTGGTAGCCACGATGAATATTCTAGTTGTACATTAAACTATCCTCCCCACACATGCAGCATGCTTAATAAGCTTGCTGATGCCCACAAACTGGCAAAGCTCATATATACCTTCCCTGCCCTTATGCCCTTTCTCTAAATCTGCAAACTCTTCTCAGAAGAAGAAAGTCCTAAAGTGTACAGTTGAAGCCTAAGTCAAGATTATGCTGCAGCAATGCCAAGAAGATATTATTCTCTGCCTAAAGTTTGGGTCTGCTGCCTTTCAGCCTCAACCATCACATGACCTTATGAAAACGCCACTCTCACACACTTCAGTCAACAGAGCCATATTTCATGTCAAACATGATGAGACAGCAAGCATCTGTTCGGAAGGTTCTTAGACATAACAATGAAAGGCACCTTGAAGAAGATTAACATTCGTCACTGAATCTGATGATTATAAGTCTTGGTTCATCTGCCTTCTGGAGTGATTAATCTCTAAACTTCAAGGTAAATAACAAAACAAATACACTCAACAGTAAACTGTGTTTTATCAGGAACTAGTTTCTCAGAAGTTAGGTGTAACAGGAGACAAAAATCACAGTGTGGTGTGGCCTCACTACTCACCGAAGGGTCAACCTGGTCATTGGTCACTCCTCGCAGAACTATTCTCAGCGGGTGCTTCATAAATGGAGCCAGGCAGAGAAGACTTTCCAGATAATATCCGATGCTGCGAAGAACGCTGCAGTCATGCTCCATGGACCCACCATACAAGAGGCCTGGCTGATAATATAAGGTCGTTCCTTAGAGGAAAGAAAGTCAGCAGAAGGGAAAAAAAAAGTGTCACAAAGGCAACGAAACAGTCAGTCCCAAGGGGAAAGTCGGGCAAGGGCATCCAAGAGTTCAAAATGCCATTCCTGACAGCCCACATACTTCACTCCAAAAGCTGACTCATTACTGTCAAGTCCTTGTAACAATAATAAACTGTGAGTGTAATTTAATAGACAGTAATAAATTAAACCCCTCCCTAAGCCATCTGAATTGCCAGAGTCACGGCAGGGCACAGAGGAGATATATTCTAACAGGCACCCTAGTCTCCCAACAGCATGCTCTCAGATTGTGCCAATGTTGGGGTTCACAAATGATGTTCTGAAATCATCGTGCCAGCAATCAGCTTCTTCCAGTCCCAGGAAATCAGATTTCCCAATACCACAGTCACCAAACTAGGTACCTAGAGAAGGCAAGTACTTTATGGTACTCACTTCCATTAATAGTAACTATTTTAATAGTAACAAATGGAAATGTCTAAAATTATTGAACTGCTTTTGTGGAAACACTTTATCTTTCTTTATTCTTTCAAATATGCATATCATCCAAAAAGCTTCTTACTAGGTTTACATATTAGAGGAAAAACCAAATAAAATATGCTTGATGATTCAGTGGCTATGAAGAAATGAACACAATATATTTTTGATACTAATAATCCCTGGCCAAGTTCTCCTGGCACAATTTACCAATAAAGAAATCTAACATTAGAGGAAGGGACTATGTTCAATCACTAAAAGGAAAGCAGCTCTTGGGAGTTTCACACAAGAAATACAGGTTTCACCATATTAAAAAATCAAAATCACAATAATTACAATCAGAATGATATTCTAATCAAAGTTGGAGAACTCTACTTCAGTTATTCTAAATACTATTTATGACACAAAACAATCTTTTAGATCCAAAAGCCCCCAACTCCCAAAGACTCTATAACCACTAAACTCTCTACTAAAATCTGTCTATGCCGGCAAATTAACCAAATAAGAAACTAACCAGATCTTCACAATGAAGGCTGGGGGCAGGGGGAAGGGGGGGGTGTTGTAGCAGTAGGGAGGGCGTAGACACATGAGGTGGAAGGAAGCAGGACCATATAAATATCTTATTTTTCAACTAGCAGCTGCTGCTAAGTCACTTCAGTCATGTCCGACTCTGTGCGACCCCATAGACGGCAGCCCACCAGGCTCCGCCGTCCCTGGGATTCTCCAGGCAAGAGTACTGGAGTGGGCTGCCACTGCCTTCTCCGACCAAGCTGCAGATATGACCCCAAAACAACAGAATTTCTTGTCCTCTGAATCACCAATAAAAATCGCTGAAAACATCCCCAGCAATTTCAAAGTAAAGGAGTCAAGGAAGACTAAAGGAATCATAGCTTGCAAAGGGCATCTGATGTTTTACTCCTGAAACCTGTTCTCTGTGAGGTATGGCTGAATGCAGCTACAGATCAAGTCCCATGGCCACTTATAAAGCCAAGCTTGTCTTCTCCCTTAACAGAGTCAACACACAGAAAAGTTCAGTCTCCTCTGTTGAATACATGTGCAAAGGCACATAGCTCATGGAGACAATCAAAGCATGTTTGCCACGATCATCTATACAATGTAGATAAAAGTTTCTAATAGCAAAAAAAAAAAAAAAAAGAAGGAAAAAAAAAAAACTAGACAAAAATCTAGAAACAACCTAAATGTTTATCAGCAGGGAACAGTCAAATAAGTTATCATGTATTCATACAACAGAATACAACCTAAGGCCACTGAAAAATTGAGATGGACCTGCATGTGTCTGGCAAGCAAATTCCTTGAGACATCTGTGCTAATAAAAAACAGCTGGCTGCAGAACAGTATCTGAGAAGGCAGTGACACCCCACTCCAGTACTTTTGCCTTGAAAATCCCATGGATGGAGGAGCCTGGTAGGCTGTAGTCCATAGGATCGCTACAAGTCGGATACAACTGAGCGAATTCACTTTCACTTTTCCCTTTCATGCATTGGAGGAGGAAATGGCAACCCACTCCAGTGTTCTTGCCTGGAGAACCCCAGGGACGGGGGAGCCTGGTGGGCTGCCGTCTATGGGGTCGCACAGAGTCAGATACAACTGAAGCGACTTAGCAGCAGCAGAACAGTATGAACAGCCTGATCCTGTTGATGGTTTGAGATACAAAAGTGCCCACAGAAGCAAATACATATAAAGGAGACCAGGACAAAATCCCCATGGCTGCCCCTGGGAGAAGGAATGGAAGGGGAAATAGGTGAAGGGATTTTCACATTTTTTGCACATACTTGTATAAACTTATTTTATAAGACAAAATAAAAGAAATTAAATTCATCACATACAGCTACCTCAGAGAGTTTGTTGTAAGATTTTATTGTGACAACATAAGCTAAATGGACACTGAAAAGTTGTATATAAAGTTAGGTATGCAACACTTCTATTGTTTAAAAGAGAGGAGGTGCTTGTCTGTTTATCCAAAATTTTCACTCTTCTCACTTCCTTAAGTATATTTCCCTTAAATTGGCAATTTCACATACTATCTTCAGACAATCATATCACAGACAGGAAACTGGATCTTTCCATTCAAATACAATATTTATACCATCAAAAAGAGTGAGTAACGGAGGAACATTTAAGTAGTACATGTAAGTGCTTTCAGGAATGGGAAGAAAAGGAGCTTACCTGTTTGGTTTATTTCAATTCGAGAACCATTAGTTACTTTGTCCAACAGTCTTATGAAGCTGGCTTCAAAATCTGTGGGGAGAAAATAAAACTGACTGGCTTCCAATTAGGTCACCATTTTCAGATAGCACATCCCATCCAAAGTACTGCAGTGCAGGGTAAGTTACTTCCTGCATCACACTGGGTTCTTCACAGGATCTGGGTGAGCTCATTGGCTAAGGAATCTGAAGCAGTTGAGAAGCACTGACTGGCATTTATATGTTTTGCTGTTGCTGTTGTTCAGTCGCTAAGCAGTGTCCAACTCTTTTGCAACCCCATGGACTTGGCCCACTAGGCTCCTCTGTCCATGGGATATCCCAGGCAACAGTACTAGAGTGAGTTGTCATTTCCTTCTCCAGGGGATCTTCCCGACCCAGGAATCGAACCCGTGTCCCTTGCATCTCCTGCACTGGCAGGCAGATTCTTTACCACTAGAGCCACCTGGGAAGCCCACAGTTCTATGTTAGTAGAACTATTAAAAACAACTCAGTTTTTGTATTCCACCAAAAAATAGGAACTCTACCAGCAATCTCATGGGATATTAATTTCAGCAGCATGACACCCATTTGTTCTGATCTCAGGAGTGTGCACCAAATGAGAGAAAGAACAGAAAGCAGGAAAGAGTTTTAAAGTCAAACTCTTACTTGCTGTAGAATACCCTTCAATCTCAGAGACAGTAAAAGGTCACTGCCTCTCATTCAACAAAGTGTCCCTTCTCCCTTCCTCTATCATCTTATTGATCTAGAACTTTCTAATCAGTTCAGTTTTTAATTTTATTACAAGGTGCCTGAATATACAGTATTATTGTCACCTTTTTAATGCATGAAAAAGATTAGAAGAAAAAAACACCAAATGTTAATAAATAGGTTTCTCTTCACAGTAGCATTTTATATGTGTTTTTCTTGTTTAAATTTTAATGTTTAAATTTGCTTCAGTTACTTTTATGAATAAATTGTTATCAAAGCTGTTGAGGTTTGACAGAAAACAAAATTCTGTAAGGCAATTATCGTTCAATAAAAAATAATTAATTAAAAAATAAAATACAAAAGCTGGTAATTCTCTAAAACATGAGGGGGTAGATTTTAAATGTGAAATATGAAGACAGAGAGAAGAATCAGTATATGTTCTCTGTTCTCCTGAACTGATTTTATATACATACACACACACACACACACACACACACACACACACACTGAGCTTTAGCTTCTACATCCCTCCCATGAACGGAAACAGGAAGACCAGGTCTTCTGCACTGAAGGCATGGTTACCGCTTGATGCTTTCAGGCAGTTCCTACTCCTCTAATAAACTAGCAGAGTTTGAGAGCACAGACCTTAACAGTAACCAAAACTGATCCTGAAGGGTGAGCAGATCAACGAAGCAATTCTCATCCACCTGTTCTTACTTAACGCTGTCCCATAACTCCTGTCACAGCAGATTCTGCAATCTGTACAAAGAGCACTGGGCCAGAAGTCAGAGAAGCTCCCTTAAATCCTGAAGTAAGGCATAATGGCTAATAACAGCAGCTGTGTATTAATGCTTACCTTATATAATCCTCATAACCGCTAAGCAGGAAGTGCTCCCGGTTTTACAGAAGGCTAAGGCCCAACTGGCAGAGTCAAGACTTGAACCCAAGTCTGCCCTTCTCTAGGGTCCATGTTCTAAACCAAACCAGGACTGGGTTTGCCTCACTCAGTTTAATCTCTCAAAGCTAACCTCCTCCTCTAGAAAATCATACTACCTTTCAACTGTAGACAGTGATTTACTGAAGGTCCTGCAGATGACTTAAAGAGTCCCCAATCAGCATATATCTTTAATGAAATTAGAACAGAATAAAAACTATCAGTTACATAGTAAGGGTGTTGTTCATGAAATTTTAGTCTCAGTTCAATATATACTTGTATATGTATTAGGTTATGGTAGAAGTAGCACCACGGAAGTTCAAAGGTTAAGTCAGCTACAAAATTGAACTACATATTATTTCTATGTTTTTTTATGTAGAATATTCTATCTTTTTAATGCAGGCAGGATGCATAATGCCATGCCACTGTCTACCTATGTTTAGAAAATAGAAAATAGAAAATGCAAGGTATTCTGCACAAAAAAAGAAAACTTGACCTACTCAAGCTTTCAGGCTGCCTAAATGGGTGAGACAAAAAAAAGCATTTATGAATAAAGTCCAAGATTATAAACCCCATAGCTTTTATAAATTAGTAAAGAAAAGAAAACAAAAAATTATTTTGAAAGTAGGTGTTTTTTTTTTTTGCAATCCACAGGGGCTGTTGAGCATGAACACAGTTAAAAATGCCCAGCAGGGGAACACAAGTAGGAAGAAAATGAGCACTTATGAAGACCTTCAGACAAAACCATCCCCAGGTCACAGTAAACAGGTGCTTTAGAAGCAGTACCTCAAAGAACCAATGCAGAGCTAGTTCCCGAATCCCAGTAAGTGAAGATACAGCTCCATCACTTGGTACGAAAAAGATCTCAAGTTTGTCTAATAATAGACTGAAGCCTCAAACTTCGTTAAAACAAGATGTGTAGGATTCCCTGCCACCTCACTTCTTCAAGACTGCACCTAGAAGTACAGAATTTCAGATATCTAGCATTAAGGAGGAAGTTTCCCCCAAAAGCACAATTTTACTAGATGGTTTAAGAATACATAATTAGGTTACACAGCTATAAGGAGAATCAATGTGAATGCCACAATGGTCAGGAGACTTGCTACCACTGGGGGCATGGAAGGAAGAGGTAAATGAAACAGGTCAGTGAAGGTGTGCACAATGTTCTATTTCTTGACTTGGATGGGATCACACAGATGCTTTATAGGATTATAAAATCCTATAAGATTTTATAATCCTATAAGAACTACTTTTATGTTTTATGAATTTTTCATGTTATTATACTTCATACTTTCAAAAAAATTGTCCCATTAAAGACCTTTAGTTTCAGGATTCCTTAAATACTACCTCCTATACATAATGACCTCCCTTTCCTAGACCCCCAAAGAAGGGAGTTCATCATTTCTTTAAAGGGACCAGTAACTTATAGAAGACTTAGTGGCACTCAATATTGGCACTAAGCCTGACCCATTTCTCACCAAAGAAAGGCAAAAAGCCATGTCTCAAAGGAGGGGACTGAAAAAAGGAATACAATTCAAAGATCTACCCTTTAAAAACAAGGAGCAAATCTCAAGAAACAGATTCAACTTAAAAGTATTGTAATGACTCAAATAAATTATGACACATCTATATACCAGAACACTCTGCAGCTATCAAATTAGTGAGATTTTTCATACACTGATATGATTCATCTCCATAGTATATTGACTGGGAAAAAAGTAAGATGCAAATGGCCTTTATCTGAGAAAGGAAACAGCACCTATTTCCTTATTTATGGAAAAAAAGAGCCTTGAAAAGAAACACAACAAACCAACAACACTGGTTGCTTCACACGGAAGGAAGATTGAGAAAGAAACAGAGACTTTGTAAACCACTTTGTTTGTTTTGAATTTCATGTCATGTGTACATATTCTAAAAAAATACATAAAAATTAAATTGAAAAAATACAAATAAAGGTACTGTAACACAATTTAAAGTCCCAATAAATATTTCTCTCATTAAATAGCCTATGAAAGGTCTTTATACTCCAACGCAGCCATAATTTTTTAGATAACTGCTTAATTACAAAAGAAAATGTTCACACTATTTTAAGGAAAACATTTTTTAAGTAATATATAAAATGTGATTACATTTCCATTAGAGACAGAACTAAAAGAAAAGACAGCAAACTATTAACACATGAAATTAGGAGTTACTATTTTCAACATTAAATACAAAAAAGGTAGAAATTACAAATACATACCCAAGTCTCAGAATAAATCAAAGGATGTTCACTCACTTGGAAATAATATATATATAAAACATTTACATATTTTATATAATTATGCAGAATGTGAAAAATAATAAGTTATTTGAACCTAAATACATCACATCTTTCCTAAATTATGAATCACGTCAGTTCAGTTCAGTGGCTCAGTCATGTCTGACTCTTTGCAATCCCATGGACTGCAGCATGCTAAGCTTCGCTGTCCATCATCAACTCCCAGAGCTTGCTCAAACTCATGTCCACCAAGTCGGTGATGACATCCAACCATCTCATCCTCTGTCGTCCCCTTCTCCTCCTACCTTCAATCTTTCCCAGCAGCAGGGTCTTTTCAAATGAATCAGGTCTTCTCATCAGGTGGCCAAAGTATTGGAGTTTCAGCTTCAGCATCGGTCCTTCCAGTGAATATTCAGGACTGATTTCCGTCAGGATGGACTGCTTGGATCTCCCTGCAGTCCAAGGGACTCTCAAGAGTCTTCTCCAACACCACAGTTCAAAACCATCAATTCCTCAGCGCTCAGCTTTCTTTATAGTCCAACTCTCACATCCATCCATGACTACTGGAAAAACCATAGCTTTGACTGCTGCTGCTGCTGCTGCTGCTAAGTCGTTTCAGTCGTGTCCGACTCTGTGCAACCCCATAGACGGCAGCCCACCAGACTCCGCCACCCCTGGGATTCTCCAGGCAAGAACACTGGAGTGGGTTGCCATTTCCTTCTCCAATGCAGGAAAGTGAAAAGTGAAAGTGAAGTCGCTCAGTCGTCCGACTCTTTGGACTGCAGCCCACCAGGCTCCTCCATCCATGGAATTTTCCAGGCAAGAGTACTGGAGTGGGGTGCCACTGCCTTCTCCACTAGACGGACATTTGTTGGCAAAGTAATGTCTCCGCTTTTTAATAAGCTGTCTAGGTTGGTCATAACTTTTCTTCTAAGGAGCAAGCATCTTGTAATTACATGGCCACAGTTACCCTCTGCAGTGATTTTGGAGCCCCCCAAAATGAAGTCTGTCACTGTTTCCATTGTTTCCCCATCTATTTGCCATCAAGTGATGGGACCAGATGCCATGATCTTCGTTTTTGAATGTTGAGTTTTAAGCCAACTTTTCACTCTCCTTTTTCACTTTCATCAAGAGGCTCTTTAGTTCTTCTTTGCTTCCTGCCAAAAGGGTGGTGTCATCTGCGTGTGTGAGGTTATTGATATTTCTCCCGGCAGTCTTGATTCCAGCTTGTGCTTCATCCAGTCTGGCATTTCGCATGATGTACTCCGCATATAAGTCAAATAAGCAGGGTGACAATATACAGCCTTGCCATACTGCTTTCCCAATTTCGAACCAGTCTGTTGTTCCATGTCCAGTTCTAACTGCTGCTTCTTGATTTGCATACAGATTTCTCAGGAGGCAGGTCAGGTGGTCTGGTATTCCCATCTCTTTAAGAATTTTCCACAGTTAGTTGTGATCCACACAGTCAAAGGCTTTGGCATAGTCAATAAAGCAAAAGTAGATGTTTTTCTGGAACTCTCTTGCTTTTTCAATGATCCAGTGGACATTGGCGATTTGATATCTGGTTCCCCTGCCTTTTATAAATCCAGCTTGAACATCTGGAAGTTCACGGTTCACGTACTGTTGAAGTCTGGCTTGGAGAATTTTGAGCATTACCTTGCTAGCGTGTGAGAACCAAATTTATAAATCTTTCTGTGGCCTTTTAAGAAAATCTTTGCCTTCACCAAGGTCTTGAAGATGTTCTCCTTGAAATTCTATTTTCATGTGGAAACTATTACATTTAATAAATTTATTCTTCATGGTTTTTTAAACAGTTTACTGAAAATGGATGTTCAATTTTGTCAGGTGTCTTTTTAGTAGCAGTTAAGCTGGTTATGTGATTTTTTTTTCTCATTTTTGTGTTTAATCTTACATTTAATTATGTTATACTTTTCCATGTGTTTTATCTGTAGCCAGTTCTTGGGATGTACCCTAATAATAGTGGATAGTTTAAAAATTTGATATGATCTCTTTTTTAAAGATTTATTTAGGGTTTTTCATTTGGCCTCATTAAATGAGGTTATTTTGTAATTTAATTTTTGTGTGTGTGGTGCTCTTAAGTACCCTACAATTGAAGTCATCTCTGTACATTCTTTTTTGTTCTTCAGAATGTGTAAAATAATACGAATTATTTTTCTTTGAATATTGGGGGGGAAATTTCTCGCAACTTCAGTGCTCTTTTCTATTTATTACTTGATGAATTTTTGCATTCCTTTTGTTTTGGTTTTATCTTTGGGTGTCTTTAAAAATTTCATTTTATCTATTTTGATTTGTTATCTTTTTACATAACTATGTTAATTCCAAATGTATCAGTAAATAGTAGAGAATAGTCTACCACAAATGTTCTTGATCTTTTATATTAATTACATTTTTTATTTTATTAATTCATACTTTCTTTCCTTTACAAATGAATGAGGTTATTGATTTGTATTTTTTAATGAATTAACGTGATTTTTTTCCTATTTTCCATTTTGTTTATCTCTTCTTTTGAAATTATTTTCATTTAGTTTTTGGCTTGTAATTTTGTTCCATTTCTAAAAATCTCAGTTCATTGTTCTGTTGCTTTTCTTCTTAATTACCAAAGTGTTTAGACTGGTAAATTTTTCTTTGGTAGGCTCCATATATTTTGATAAAATTGATATGTCGCTTTAATGTTCTTCTTCCAACAAAAAAAAGAGACGACTCTACAGATTGATATCACCAGATGGTCAATATTGAAATCACATTGATTACATTCTTGGTAGCCAAAGGTGGAGAATCTCCATACATTCAGCAAAAACAAGTCGAGAAACTGACTGTGGTTCATATCATGAAATCCTTATTGCAAAATTCAAACTTAAATTGAAGAAATAGGGAAAACCACTAGACCATTCAGGTATGACATAAGTCAGATCCCTTACAATTATACAGTGGAAGTGACAAATAGATTCAAGGGATTAGATATGATAGATAGAGTGCCTGAAGAACTATGGATGGAGGTTCATGACATTGTGCAGGAGGTGGTGATCAAAACCACCCTCAAGAAGAAGAAATACAAAAAGGCAAAATGGTTGTCTGAGGAGGCCTTCCAAATAGCTGAGAAAAGAAGGGAAGCAAAAAGCAAAGGAGGAAAGGAAAGATATATCTATCTGAATGCAGAGTTCTAAAAAATAGCAAGGAGAGATAAGAAAACCTTCCTAAGTGATCAGTGCAAAGAAATAGAGGAAAACAATAGAATGGGAAAGAATAGAGATCTCTTCAAGAAAATTAGAGATACCAAGGGAACTTTACATGCAAAGATGGGCACAGTAAAGCACAGAAATGGTATGGAACTAACAGAAGCAGAGGATATATTAAGAAGAGGTGGTAAGAATACATAAAGGAACTATATAAAAAAGATTTTCATGACCCAGATAATCATGATGGTGTGATCATTCACCTAGAGCCAGACATCCTGGAAAGCAAAGTCAAGTGGGCCTTAGGAAGCATCACTACGAACAAAGCTAGTGGAGGTGATGAAATTCCAGCTGAGCTACTTCAAGTACTAAAAGATGATGCAGTGAAAGTGCTGCACTCAATATGCCAGCAAATTTGGAAAACTCAGCAGTGGCCACAGGACTGGAAAAGGTCAGTTTTCATTTCAATCCCAAAGAAAGGCAATGCCAAAGAATGCTCAAACTACCACACAATTGCACTCATCTCACATGCCAGCAAAGTAATGCTCAAAATTCTCCAAGCCAGGCTTCAACAGTACATGAACCGTGAACTTCTAGGTGTACAAGCTGGATTTATAAAAGGCAGGGGAACCAGATATCAAATTGCCAACATCCACTGGATCATCGAAAAAGCAAGAGAGTTCCAGAAAAACATCTACTTTTGCTTTATTGACTATGCCAAAGCCTTTGACTGTGTGGATCACAACTAACTGTGGAAAATTTTTAAAGAGATGGGAATATCAGACCACCTGACCTGCCTCCTGAGAAATCTGTATGCAAGTCAAGAAGCAGCAGTTAGAACTGGACATGGAACAACAGACTGGTTCGAAATTGGGAAACGAGTATGGCAAGGCTGTATATTGTCACCCTGTTTATTTAACTTATATGCAGAGTACATCATGTGAAATGCCAGACTGGATGAAGCACAAGCTGGAATCAAGACTGCCGGGAGAAATATCAGTAACCTCAGATATGCAGATGACACCACCCTTTTGGCAGGAAGCGAAGAACTAAAGAGCCTCTTGATGAAAGTGAAAGAGGAGAGTGAAAAAGTTGGCTTAAAACTCAACATTCAAGAACAAAGATCATAGCATCTAGTCCCATCATTTGATGGCAAATAGATGGGGAAACAATGGAAACAGTGACAAACTTTATCTTGGGGGGCTCCAAAATCACTGCAGATGGTGACTGCAGCCATGAAAGGAAAAGATGCTCACTCCTTGCAAGTAACGCTATGACCAACCTAGACAGCATATTAAAAAGCAGAGACATTACTTTGCCAACAAAGGCCGGTCTAGTCAACTACTAGTTTTTCCAGTAGTCATGTATGATTGTGAGAGTTGGACTACAAAGAAAGCTGAGCACCGAAGAACTGATGCTTTTGAACTGTGGTGCTCTATTTAAAACAACCAACACTGAAGATTATTTTTTTTTGCCTCCTACCTTCAAATTTTCTGAGATATTTTATCTTGCTTATATAAAAACCTTGAAGAAATGAAATCAACAAAGGACAGCTTATTTCTCTGATTTATGCTGTTTTTAGCACCTTCAAGTATTCTATTTATATCCAACCTCCTCAGTTTTAGTCTTTTTCTTCAAACATCTTGAGAGGAGGTGACCTTTCTCTGACACGACTGAGCACTGAACTGAACTGACCCTTCGCTAACCCTAATGCACTGGACTATTTCCTCCACCTTAGAAAATTACTCAAGGCAGAGCAGGACAACACTGCATAATACTAAAAGGGTCGATCCACCAAGAAGACAGAGCAAACCTACATGCACCAAACAACAAAGCTGCAAAATATATGAAGCTAAACTGTTCTAACTGACAGAAGAAAGAACTCAGCAATTTCACCAACCAATAGGATCTAGTCACCATCTACATATCACCCAACTCACAGAACAGAATATACATTCTTTCCAAGAGCACACTGAACACATGCCAAGATAATCGTATCTTGGGCCTTTAAGAAATCTCAACAAATTTAAAGTAACTGAAATATACAGGGCATGTTCCCTAAACATAATGGAATCAAACTTATATCAATAACAAAATGATAACCGGAAAATACTCAACACTTGGAAGTTAAACAACACACTTGTAAATAATCCATGGATCAAAGAGGTGGTCTTAAAGGCAAGAAAAAACATACTGAAGTAAATGAAAATTAAAATATGACACATTGAAAACTCATGGGACTCAGATAAAGCTGTGTTGAGAGGGAAGTTTATTGTACTAAATGCCTATATTATAAAAGAGAAAAGATTTCCAATAATCTGTCTCACCTCAATTTAGAAAAAGAACAAAATAAATCCAAAGCAAATGAAGGAAATAATAAAAATAGCAGAGGCAGATGAAATTGAAAACAAGAAAAATGGGGGGAAAAAATCAGTGAAACAGCTGGTTCTTTAAGAAATAACCAAAATTAGAAATGAAAATGGAGAGATCACAACAGACTACACAGAAATACAAAGGATCATAAGACTACTACCAACAGCTATATGCCAATAAAATGGACAACTTGGAAGAAATGGACAAATTCTTAGAAAAGTATAACTTTCCAATACTGAATCAGGAAGAAATAGAAGATCTTAACAGACCCATCACAAGCATGGAAATCGAAACTGTAATCAGAAATCTTCCAGCAAACAAAAGCCCAGAACCAGACGGCTTCACAGCTGAATTCTACCAAAAATTTAGAGAAGAGCTAACACCTATCCTACTCAAACTCTTCCAGAAAATTGCAGAAGATGGTAAACTTCCAAACTCATTCTATGAGGCCACCATCACCCTAATTCAAAAACCAGACAAAGATGCCACAAAAAAAGAAAACTACAGGCCAATATCACTGATGAACATAGATGCAAAAGTCCTTAATAAAATTCTAGCAAACAGAATCCAACATCGTATTAAAAAGATCATACATCATGACCAAGTGGGCTTTATCCCAGGAATGCAAGGTTTCTTTAACATCCGCAAATCAATCAATGTAATACACCACATTAACAAATTGAAAGATAAAAACCATATGATTATCTCAATAGATGCAGAAAAAGCCTTTGACAAAATTCAACATCCATTTATGATAAAAACCCTCCAGAAAGCAGGAATAGAAGGAACATACCTCAACATAATAAAAGCTATATATGACAAACCCACAGCAAACATTATCCTCAATGGTGAAAAATTGAAAGCATTTCCCCTGAAGTCAGGAACAAGGCAAGGATGCCCACTTTCACCACTACTATTCAACATAGTTCTGGAAGTTTTGCCCACAGCAATCAGAGCTGAAAAAGAAATAAAAGGAATACAGATAGGAAAAGAAGAAGTAAAACTCTCACTGTTTGCAGATGACATGATCCTCTACATAGAAAACCCTAAAGACTCTACTACAAAATTACTAGAGTTGATCAATGAATATAGTAAAGTTGCAGAATATAAAATTAACACACAGAAATCCCTTGCATTCCTATACACCAATAATGAGAAAACAGAAAGAGAAATTAAGGAAACAATACCATTCACCATTGCAACAAAAAGAATAAAATACTTAGGAATATATCTACCTAAAGAAACAAAAGACTTATATATAGAAAACTATAAAACACTGATGAAAGAAATCAAAGAGGACACAAACAGATGGAGAAATATACCGTGTTCACGAATTGGAAGAATTAATATAGTGAAACTGAGTATACTACCCAAAGCAATCTATAGATTCAATGCAATCCTTATCAAGCTACCAACGGTATTTTACACAGAACTAGAACAAACCATTTCACAATTTGTATGGAAATATAAGAAACCTCGAATAGCCAAAGCAATCTTGAGAAAGAAGGATGGAACTGGAGGAATCAACCTGCCTAACTTCAGGCTCTACTACAAAGCCACAGTCATCAAGACAGTATGGTACTGGCACAAAGATAGAAATATAGATCAATGGAACAAAATAGAAAGCCCAGAGACAAACCCACACACCTATGGACACCTTATCTTTGACAAAGGAGGCAAGAATATACAATGGAGAAAAGACAATCTCTTTAACAAGTGGTGCTGGGAAAACTGGTCAACCACTTGTAAAAGAATGAAACTAGAACACTTTCTAACACCGTACACAAAAATAAACTCAAAATGGATTAAAGATCTAAACGTAAGACCAGAAACTATAAAACTCCTAGAGGAAAACAAAGGCGAAACACTCTCCGACATAAATCACAGCAGGATCCTCCATGACCCACCTCCCAGAATATTGGAAATAAAAACAAAAATAAACAAATGGGACCTAATTAAAATTAAAAGCTTTTGCACAACAAAGGAAACTATAAGCAAGGTGAAAACACAGCCTTCAGAATGGGAGAAAATAATAGCAACGAAGCAACAGACAAACAATTAATCTCAAAAATATACAAGCAACTCCTGAAGCTGAATTCCAGAAAAATAAACGACCCAATCAAAAAATGGGCCAAAGAACTAAACAGACATTTCTCCAAAGAAGACATACAGATGGCTAACAAACACATGAAAAGATGCTCAACATCACTCATTATTAGAGAAATGCAAATCAAAACCACAATGAGGTACCATTTCACACCAGTCAGAATGGCTGCTATCCAAAAGTCTACAAGCAATAAATGCTGGAGAGGGTGTGGAGAAAAGGGAACCCTCTTACACTGTTGATGGGAATGCAAACTAGTACAGCCACTATGGACAACAGTGTGGAGATTCCTTAAAAAACTGGGAATAGAACTGCCCTATGACCCAGCAATCCCTCTGCTGGGCATACACACCGAGGAAACCAGAATTGAAAGAGACGCGTGTACCCCAATGTTCATCGCAGCACTGTTTACAGTAGTCAGGACATGGAAGCAACCAAGATGTCCATCAGCAGACGAATGGATAAGGAAGCTGTGGTACATATACACAATGGAATATTACTCAGCCATTAAAAAAAATACATTAGAATCAGTTCTATTGAGATGGATGAAACTGGAGCCCATTATACAGAGTGAAGTAAGCCAGAAAGAAAAACAACAATACAGTATACTAATGCATATATATGGAATTTGAAAGATGGTAACAATAACCCTATATGCAAGACAGAATAAGAGACACAGATGCATAGAACAGTCTTATGGACTCTGAGGGAGAAGGTGAGGGTGGGACATTCTGGGACAATAGCATTGAAACATGTATATTATCATATGTGAAATGGAACATCATTCCATGTTCGATGCATGGGGCAAATGCTCAGGGCTGGGGCGGTGGGATGACCCAGAGGGATGGGGAGGGAAGTGGGAGGGGGGTTCGGGATAGGGAACACATGTGGACCCATGGCTGATTCGTGTCAATGTATGGCAAAAACTACTACAATATTGTAAAGTGACTGGCCCCCAACTAAAATAAATAAATTTATTAAAAAAAAAATCAGATATCATTTACAACTGCTCAAAAAGGTGAGACATTTAGGTGTAAATTAACAAAATATGTACAGGACTTAAATGCAGGTGTAAATTAACAAAACATGTACAGGACTTAAATGCTAAAAACTACAGAATGTTGATGAAAGAAAACAAAGATCTAAATAAATGGAAAGATACATTATGTCTATGGATTAGGAGACTCAATACAGTAAAGATGATAACTCTCCCTAAATTATCATATAGGTTTAACACAGTTCTCGTCAAAATCCTAATAAAATTTTTTTATCAAGACAAAATTATTCTAAACTTTATATGAAAAGGCAAAGGAACTAGAATAGCTAAAACACTCATGAAAATTAAGACTAAAGTTGAACAGATCAACCCACCCAAATATTATATACATAACAATGCCAGAAAAACATATACTTTTGCTTTATTAACTACGCCAAAGGCTCTGACTATGTGGATTACAACAAACTGTGGAAAACTCTTAAAAGATGGGAATTCCAGACCACCTTACCTGCCTCCTGAGAAATCTGTAGGCAGGTTAAGAAGCAACAGTTGGAACTGGACATGGAATAACAGACTGGTTCCAAATTGGGAAAGGAATACATCAAGGCTGTACATTGTCACCCTGCTATTTAACTTAAATACAGAGTACACCATGCACAATGCAGAGCTGGATGAATCACAAGCTGGAATCAAGATTTTCAGGAGAAATATCTATAACCTCAGATAGGAAGATGACACCACTTTAATGGCCGAAAGCGAAGAAGAACTAAAGAGCCTCTTGACAAAGATGAAAGAGGAGTGTAAAAAAGCTCACTTAATACTCAACATTCAAAAAACAAAGATCATGGCATCTAGTCCCATCACTTCATGACAAATAGATGGGAAAAGTGGAAATGGTGACAGATATTATTTTCTTGGGATCCAAAATCATTGTGGATGGTGACTGCAGCCATGAAAATAAAAGGCGCTTGTTCCCTGGAAGAAAAGCTATGTCAAACCTAGACAGTGTATTAAAAAGCAGAGACATTACCTTGCTGACAGAGGTCTGTATAGTCAAAGCTATGGTTTTTCCAGTAGTCATGTATGGATATAAGAGAGTGGCCGTAAAGAAGACAGCTCAGAAGAATGGATGCTTTCAGATTATGGTGCTGGCGAAGACTCGTGAGGGTCCCTTGGACTTCAAGAAAATCAAACCAGTCAATTCTAAAGGAAATCAACCCTGAATATTCACTGGAAGGACTGATGCTGAAACTGAAGCTCCACTACTTTGGCCACCTGATGCAAAGAGCCAACTCATTGCAAAAGACCCTGATGCTGGGAAAGACTGAGGGCAGAAGGAGAAGGAAGCAACAGAGGATGAGATGGTTGGATGGCATCATTGACTCAATGGACATGAATTTGAGCAAACTTCAGGAGATAGTGAAGGACAGGGAAGCCTGGTGTGCTGCAGTCCATGGGGTCACAAGGAGTCAGACACGACTGAGGGACTAAACAACAAAAATCATGAGTGTGGTACTGACAAAGGGACAGACATAAAGGTCAGTGGAACAGAACAGAGAACCCAGAAAGAGACCCACACAAATGTGCCCAATTTTTTTTTTAACAAAGTGATTTGTTAAAAAGTGATTAAATGGAAGATAACCACTTGTACAAATGGTGCTAGAGCCATTGGACATTCATAAGCAAAAAAATGAACACTGACCTAAGTTTTAAACCTCATACAAAAATTAACTTAAATATAAAATGTAAAACTATAAAACTTACAGGAAAAAAAAAAGAAAATCTTCAGGTCTAGGGCTAGGCAAACAGTTCTTAAACTTTTCACCAAAGGTACATGCAATAAAAGAAAAATTTGATAAATTCTATTTCATTAAAACTTTCCCTCTGCAAAAGACCATGTTATAGTATAAAAAGGCAAGCGGTAAGAGTGAGACAAAATACTAGGAACCACATATTTGACAAAGGACTAGCATATATAAACAGCTATCAAAACTTAACAGAAAAAAAACAAATCCTACTAGAAAATGGCAAAAGACATGAAATGTTGTTCAATATCATTAGCCATTAGGAATGTGCAAATTAAACTACAAGACAGCACTACACATTATCAGAATGGCTACAGTTAAAAATAGTGACAACACCAAATGCTGGCAAGAATGTAGAGAAACTAAATCATTCCTTCACTACTGGTAGGAATACGAAATCTATGCTTATCATTAGTATAGTGGTCAGGCCTCCCCCGATTCCAGTTATCTATCAACAACTTTGAGTTCCAGACCATACTGAAATAAAGTATAGGTACATCCTGTGGTATAGTAAGAAACATAGTTAATCTTTGTTCCCAGCACAGAGCTCCTAAAAAAAAAAAAAAAAAAAAACCTTTGAAGTTCCAGAGTAACAGGGGTCTACTTTAAACGCTATTTATACAGAGTCCCTTTTGAGCACACCTGAGTTTATGCTCCTGAGGTGACTTAGGGTGGAGCCCCTAGGCAGCCTCAGGATGGGGCTGGTCACTAGAAAAATCAAAAGATTAGACGGTTAGAACTTTCAATCCTACTGACTTCTACAGGGGTGGCACGGTGTGGAGGTGGGCCTGGAGATCAAGCCCTGTAAAAATTCTTGAACAAGGAGAGAACTTCAGGTTAGTTTAAAACAAAACAAAAAAAATCCACATTCTGGGAGAATAACAAACCCCCACCATTCCACAAGGATGGAAGCCCCTACCTTCAGGACTCTTCTGGACCTACCCTATGTATCTCTTCATCTGACTACTCATCTTTATCTTTTGTATCCTTTATTATAAACTGGTAAATGCAAATAAATATTTCCCTAAGCTTCATGAGACATAATTTTAGCAAATTATTAGACCTCAGGAGGGGGTTTGGGAACCCCCGAATTATAACTGGTTGCTACTAAGTATAAAATGGTCAGGGCTCGTGACTGGGATTTGAGATTAAGTCCTTAACCTGTGGGATTTGATGCTATCACCACAGAGGTAGTTCACAATTGAGTTAAATTTGTAGGACACCCAGTGAATGTCCACTGAGAACTGGACAACTGCCTGGTGTGGAAAGGAAACCCCACACATCTGGTGTCAGAAGTATTGAGAGCAGAGAAGAAAAATAATTTGCCCTTACAATCCTCCTTTTACAAAATCCAATTAATGAATACCCAGACTTATCCCCAAAACAATGTTATCAGTTTGCCAAAAGATATTTTACTTTAAGGACCTCCATGTGGCATGTTTCCTCAGCACATTTTAAAGGATTCTTTTTATTAAAATCTCACTTACCCCTCCTTTTTCAGAAACTCATCTGGTTAAGCCACCTGCAGCACTCCCCGAGGACCAAATAACTTCTCCAGATTCACAGCAAAGCGTAAACATGTGACCTACTCAGAGACATGGGTAGCAGCAATCCCATGTCCTAAGTGCTAAATCAGGGCTCTTACCCAAGTCCATCATTTCTGTATTCTCACTTTTAAAAAATCATCATTCTTGTGAATTCTTTCCATATGGACCTCACCTTTACCCAGAAAATGTTAATTCAACTGAACCCTGCAGGATACAGCCCTCGTGAAATCCAGAAACAGAAGCACTCTGGACAGCTGCTTTATAATCTGAGGAACACTCAAGTCCACCAAGCAGTCAGATGGGAGAACAGGCTTTGCCGACTGGGGCTGGCTGCCGTCTGCTTCTGGCTGTTACTGACTGGATATTGAACTTCACCAGCTATCTTACTTAACAATGTCTTGCCTTTTTTACCTTTAGTAAAACAGCAACAGAAGAATATTTACTTCATCCTCACTGATGGAAAGAATCTAATGAGGCAATATAATCGTTCATGTGCCTCAAAAGTGAAGTAAATATTACACATCATGGCTGCATAATTAATAAAAACTATTCCAGGATCTTCTTTCTTTGGGATTCAAATTCTTCTCATTGTTTACAATTCCTCGTTCAGAGGAGACAAATAATCTCTTTAAAAGATTAACAAATCTAGCTGAAATCACAATTTGACTTGTGTCTCATCCCCTTCTGAATCTTTTTGCAGTTTTCTTGGTACCTCATGCTGCTATTCCCAGTCATTACGGATATGAAGAAAAGAAAAAGCTTAACAATTAAATTCAGTTGTTGCTGTTGTTTAGTCACTAAGTGTGTCCGATTCTTTTGGGACCCCACAAACTGTAGCCAGCCAAGCTTCTCTGTCCATGGAATTTCCCAGGCAAGAACACTAGAGTGGGTTGCCATTCCCTTCTCCAGATCTTCCTTACTCAGGGATTGAACCCACATCTCCTGCATTGGCAGGTGGATTCTTTACCACTGAGCCACCTGGAAAGCCCAATTAAGTCTGGTAGAGCAGGGTTTTCCAACATCAGCACTGATATTTTACACAGAATAGTTCTTTGTGTGGGGAGCTGTCCAGTGCACGGTAGGATGTTTAGGAGCATCCCTGGGCTCCACCCACTAGGTGCCAGGAGCAGCCTTTCAGTTGTGACAACCAAAAATGTCTCCAAACACTGCCAAATATCCCCAGGGAGCAAAACTGCTCCTGCCTAAGAACCACTACATTATACATATAACACACAAATATTTGGAAGCCATCACCTAAAAGGAAACTTTTAGACTGAAAAGAAAACAGAGAAGGTACAATTAAATATTTGAAAAATTTCCACATAGAAGCAGGAACAGATTTTGAATGCCAGACAATGGAACTATACCAGTGAACAGAAGTTAAAAAAAATAAAACCAGCTAATATTTACTCTTTCTACACACCAGGCTCTGCTGAGTGCACTTTCAAGCACTATTTCATTTAATTCTCACAAGACCCTCTGAAGTTGTAGTAATGGCCTCACTTTACAGATGAAAAAAACTGAGGCTCAGGAGCTCCAATAGCTAATAGCAAAAGCAGAACCCTATTTCAAACAGAGATCTAACTGAGCCCAAGCTCTCAACTCCCAACCTACTATGACCAGGACAAATGAAGAGTGTATCCATCATCTTTGTGTGCTCAGTCATGTCCGACTCTTTGCAACCCCATGTATTGTAGTCTGCCACGCTTCTCTGTTCATGTAATTTTCTAGGCAAGGATACTAGAGTGGGTTGTCATTTCCTACTCCAGGGAATCATCCCAACCCGGGGAGAGAACCCACATCTCTTCTGTCTCTTACATTGGCAGGCAGATTCTTTACCACTGTGCCACCTCGGAGGGTATAAACCTCCACGAAATAAAGAAAATGAAGAACTTTTGGACTTAAAAGCTGTTTCTTTCACCAACGATTCCCGAAGCCACCATCTCGGTCCTATCCGGTCAGATCAGAAGATCCAGAGTGTCTTCCATCATAACCTCTGGGCAAGCCTTTGCTGTAACCCTGCGGAGCCCCATTACAACTTCCTACCTCAAGTTACTCAGGATACTTAGCCTCTCAACTCTTCCTCAGAAAGCTCCTTGAGAGCGGAGCAATGAGCTTCTCATGTTTACACCTCCACAAAGCTGTGCTCAACCTGGGGCTCAATGAACCTTTTATGAATGACTAGTCCAGAGATGCCACCTCCAACCTTCAAAGCTCCCACCAGAGGAGATATTTAAGCAACCACTTTCTGGAGACACAATTCTTGCACTTGAACTGAAAATTTTATTGGAGATGCTGAGTTTTTTCTAACTCTCAGAATCTAAGTCAGGAAGAGTCAGAAAGGGATAGATGACAGATAAGACATTCGCTGGCTACATCTCCACTGAAGCTACTACAGACTCATTTGACTATGATCACATCATCTGTCAAGGGCTACATGTATTTATATGTGTGTATGTATATACACTTACATATATGTACGTATGACATATATATGTCTATGAATGCCTGTATATACATATATCTTAGTTCTCTCCTTAGAAATTAAGTACATGTCTACAGAATTTCTGAGGCCTTGAATCCAGCCAAGAAGGTCTAAATTAAGGGTCTTTTTTTACCCCCTAGTATATTAATAAGATAAGGCAAATAAAGCTATACAGAGTGCTCCTCATATAATACCAGCACTTCTGCTAACCAGTACTACCGTCCCCAGGTACCAGAGTCTGGTATCTTTTCAGAAAAATGCCAAGTGCCCAAGTTCCATTCATGTGTGTGGCAGTGAAGAGATATTCACAAACAGTGCAGGAGGGAGAAAGGGAAACATCACTAAATTATATCTCATGGGCACGATATTTCCATTAGAAATCCCAGGTCTACAGGCTAAAGTATGAATGTATGCTCAGTCACTCAGTCTTGTCTGACTCTTTGTGACCCTATGGACTGTACCCCACCTGGCTCCTCTGTCCGTGGGATTCTCCAGGCAAGAATACTGGAGTCGGTTGCCATTTTCTCCTCCAGAGAATCTTCCCCACCCAAGGATTGAACCCAGGTCTCCTGAATTGGCAGGCAGATTCTTTACCACTGAGCCACCTGGGAAGCTCAAGTACCTCTATTTAAAAATGCTATCCCCAGTGTTCCTAGAACCCTGTCTTCATACCACATCCAGATAGCTATGAGTTCTCTAGGCTAATATAGGGGGCTAATGGGAGAGTTGACAGGGAATGCCAGAGTAGAGCAATCAAGCAATTGCTTCACCCAGGGGTCAGACTCAAAATTAAGGTAAGAAATGTTGAGAGGAAGAGCACCTGGCAAAAACCATGCTAGCGGTCCCTCAACTTCTTCAGGACAGTGAGGGGACAATAATCATGTACCAACGGGAGCCTTTCTCCCTGTCACCAGGTTCCTCTCCATGGTACAGGGGTTTATCTGGTTCTTTCCTTACGAACCTTCTATCTCCATCTATGACATGGCATTTCCCCTTACGTGCAACCAATCACCCTTCAAGAGAGGCAGAAACATCCAGAAAATGCATTCAGACAGATGACGAAATGGGCTAGCCACCGAGTATAGGAGCCAGCGCAAAATTAAACACACCAACAGGGCCCAGAAATCTCCCAGGACCAACCACAAACCCTCTTCTCCTTCAATATGCAGAGGTTTTCTTTTTTTCTTGAAGTAATTTTCCCAATTCGGAATAACCAGACAGAAGCTTTTAAATATACGAGTCTTATTCTAGGGGACCCGTTGAAATTTGGACACAGTTAACCTGATATGGGTTTAAATGGGGCCTTATTTTTCACCTATTCAGCTTTGTAGGGCAAAAAGAGAGCTCTGAAGCCTATAGTTTAGCACTTGTCACCAACCCTTTACTAAAGTCAAGGCAATTAGGCCCATGACGGTTAAAAATTTATCTCAAAGCTTCTGTCCTGCACAAACCAATCACAGTCACGGCTGAAAACAAACACAGAATTTTTAAAAATTCTTTAATCCACACGCAAGGAGATGTGTGAGGGCAGCCAAGAAATCATGGCGACGGGGACAGCCGGTGGCGACCAAGGGGACATCTGCTTCTGAGACCTGTTTTGGGACAGGGGAGAAAACCAACCAGTGGTACTTCGCTCTCTTCACATCTCTCTCCGTCTTTACATCTGCACACTCACCACATTTCGGTCCAACAAACTGTTTCTCTCTTTTGAGAGGTTTATAGCGGGAGCAAGAGGGACTCAAGACAAACGAGGGGGCGATGCCTGGGATATGTTGCAACACGTAATGCTGGAAAACGTGTAGCTGTTTACTACCAGCGCCTGGGAGACGCGGAGCGCCGCGCGCACCAGAGCTCAGTCCTCGGGGCGCGACCCGCCTCCCCACAACCTCAGGCGCGTTCTGGTGTGGGGGAGACGCGCTGCGAGCCCTCCCCCACGCGCCCACGGAACCCGGAGGCTCCCCGCGTGCCGGCCCCCAGGGCAAGAGCGCGGTCTCCCCTCGGGCCCTGCGCCCACCCTGCGAGCTGCGCGCCCCGGAGTTACCTCGGAGGCCGGGGTTGTCGTCTCTGGCCCGAATCTTTCGGATTTTGACGGGGCGCCCACTCAGAGTGGACAGGACCAGACGCTGGCGCAAGAAGTTGCAGCCTGAGTAGCTGAGGGAGTGCGCCTGGGTCGCCATGTGCACGCCCTCCGCAAAGGCGCGGGCAGCAGGGACGAGGCGACTTCGGATGGGCGAAGGGGTCGCGCGCTACTGGCAGTAGCGGCGACAGCGGCAGGGGCGGCCTGGGTTCCCTCCCGCAGCCCCCGGCGCGTCCACGTGGTTTGGAACAGGAAGAGAGAGAGACGAGACACCGGGTCAGAGGGGAGTGAGGCGGAGCCGGTGACCGCCTCTCCACCTACCCGCCCGGCTGGAGGCGGTCCCCCGCACCGGGCCACGCCGCTATTGGCCGGCGGAGAATCAGGGCGGTGCCCGTGCCGCCCCACTATAGGCCTTCACTGCGGCTGGGCGGTGCCCAGGCCGCCCTACCATTGGCCTGCGCTGGAGTTGGGCGGTGCCCGGGCCCCGGCAACAGCTCCCGGCTGGAGGAGCTTTGGGGCGGAGGGTGGATTGCGGAGAGGCCTGGGAGCGGACGCTCTGGAGCACACTCTCCCTGCCACTTTCTTCGGGGTCTTTCCCCTGTAAGGGTAAGGGGAGTGGACAGCATGCCCGGTACTTAGGCTCACCACTAACGGCAATCTCGGGGATGTGGATGGTATAATCTCCCCCCGCTTTTCCTTAATAGAAAAAAGAAAACAGGATTGGCGCGCTTTACCCTGTTGCAGACACAGTGCTGAGCACGCAGCCAGTTTTATCCCCTCGCTCCCCTCTGTGACCCTGCGAGGTAGTGTCATTCCTTTCCTACACTTGGGGAGGACACCACCAACACTGCGAGACTGGCAGAGGCACCATGCCCAGGAACCAAGGTTTTCAGATACCAGGCCATTGTTTACTAGACACGAAGCTTTGCCACTTTCACCTCAGTGGCTTCCTTTACTGTCGCTGTGTTTCATGCCAACTCAGGTCCTCCCGCCTCTCACGCCTCAAAATGGGTAGCTGTAATACCTTAGACATACACACAGCTTTTCCCTCTTTCCTGTCATCTTCTAATCTTGCACACCAAAATCTTTGCAAAGATTGGATTATGTCACTCCTCTATTCAAAAATCTTCAAAGATAACACAGTTAACTATAAAATGACTGCAGATTTGGGAGTTCAATACCATAATAGGGTTGGTTTGCAGCTATTCTCAGGAAATATTACCCGATTATGAGTTCCAGAACACATGGGGAAAGAGGGGCTTCTGGAAGGGGTCAGAGTTTGAATAAGATTAAAGAAAGTGGCTAGCCTTATGTGGGTTAAGAGTTATGAGGAACCACTGGAAGGTCGGAACTCCTATAGGCTATTAGAGGTTTTAAGTTCAGTCCCTCAGTCGAGTCCGACTCTTTGTGACTCCATGGACTACAGCACGCCAGGCTTCCCTGACTATCACCAAATTCCTGAGCTTTCTCAAACTCATGTCCATCGCATCAGTGATGCCATCCAACTGTCTCATCCTCTGTTGTCCCCTTCTCCTCCTGCCTTCAATCTTTCCCAGCATCAGAGTCTTTTCCAGTGAGTCAGTTCTTCGCATCAGGTGGCCAAAGTGTTGGAGTTTCAGCTTCAGCATCAGTCCTTCCAATGAATATTCAGAACTGATTTCCTCTAGGATTTACTTGTTTCATCTCCTTGCTGTCCAAGAGACTTCCCAGAGTCTTCTCCAACACCACAGTTCAAAAGCATCAATTCTTCAGCACTCAGCTTTCTTTATAGTCCAACTCTCACAACCATACTTGACTACTGGAAAAACCATAGCTTTGACTAGATGGACCTTTGTCACCAATGTCTCTGCTTTTTGATATGGTGTTTAGGTTTGTCATAGCTTTTCTTCCAAGGAGCAAATGTCTTTTAATGTCATGGCTGCAATCACCATCTACAGTGATTTTGGAGCCCAAGAAAATAAGCTCTCTCACTGTTTCCATTGTTTTCCCATCTATTGCCATGAAGTAATGGGACCGGATGCCATGATCTTAGTTTTTTGAATGTTGAGTTTAAGCCAGCTTTTTCACTTTCCTCTTTCACTTTCATCAAGAGGATCTTCCGTTCCTCTTCACTTTCTGCCATAAGGGTGGTGTCATCTGCGTATCTGGGGTTATTGATATTTCTCCCTGCAACCTTGATTCGAACTTGTGCTTTATCCAGCCCAGCGTTTCTCGTGATATACTCTGTATATAACTTAAATAAGCAGGGTGACAATATACAGCCTTGACGTACTACTTTCCCTGTCTGTTGTTCCATGTCCAGTTCTAACTGTTGCTTCTTGACAGCATACAGATTTCTCAGGAGGCAGGTAAGGGGGTCTGGTATTCCCATCTCTTGAAGAATTTTCCACAGTTTACTGTGATCTACTTCCCTGACAGAGCAGTTGGTAAAGAATCCACCTGTAATCCAGGAGACCCTGGTTCGATTCCTGGTTTGGGAACATCCGCTGGAGAAGGCATAGGCTACTCACTCCAGTATCCTTGGGCTTCCCTTTGGCTCAGCTGGTAAAGAATCTGCCTGCAATGCGGGAGACCTGGGTTCATTCCCTGTGTTGGGAAGATCCCCTGGAGGAAGGAAAGGCTACCCACTCCAGTATTCTGGCCTGGAGAATTCCATGGACACAGTCCATGGGATCACAAAGAGATGGACACAACTGAGTGACTTTCACTTCACTTCACACAATCAAAGGTTTTGGCATAATCAATAAAGCAGAAATGGATGTTTTTCTGGAATTCTCTTGCTTTCTCCATGACCGAATGAATCTTAGCAATTTGATCACTGGTTCCTCTGCCTTTTCTAAATCCAGCTTGAACATCTGGAAGTACACAGTTTACATACTGTTGAAGCCTGGATTGGAGAATTTTGAGCATTACTTTACTAGCATATGAGATGAGTCCAAATGTGCGGTAGTTTGAACATTCTTTGGCATTGCCCTTCTTTGGGGTTTAAATAAAAATTGACCTTTTCCAGGCCTATGGCCACTGCTGACTTTTCCAAATTTGCTGGCATATTGAGTGTAGCACTTTCAAAGCACCATCTTTTAGGATTTGAAATAGCTCAGCTGGAACTCCATCACCTCCGCTAGCTTTGTTCGTAATGATGCTTCCTAAGGCCCACTAGACTTTACATTCCAGGATGTCTGGCTCTAGGTAAGTGATCACACCATCGTGGTTATCTGGGTCATGAAGATAATTTTGTATAGTTCTTCTGTGTATTCTTGCCAGCATTTCTTAATATTTTCTGCTTCTGTTAGGTCCTTACAATTTCTGTCCTTTATTGTGTCCATCTTTGCATGAAATGTTCCCTTGGTATCTCTAATTTTCTTGAAGAGATCTCTAGTCTTTTCCATTCTATTGTTTTCCTCCTTTTCTTTGTGTTGATCACTGAAGAAGGCTTTCTTATCTCTTCTGCTATTCTTTGGAAATTTGCATTCAAATGAGTATATCTTTCCTTTTCTCCTTTGCCTTTAGCCTCTGTTCTTTTCTCAGCTATGTGTAAGTCTTCCTCAGACAACCATTTTGCCTTTTTGTATTTCTTTTTCTTGGGGACGGTCTTGCTCACTGACTCCTGTACAATGTCACGAACCTCCATCCATAGTTCTTCAGGCAATCTATCAGATCTAATACCTTGCATCTATTTGTCACTTCCACTGTATAATTGTAAGGGATTTGACTTAGGTCATACCTGAATGGTCTAGTGATTTTCCCTACATTCTTTAAGTCTGAATTTGGCAATAGGGGGCTTCCCTTGTGGCTCAGCTGGTAAAGAATCCACCTGCAATGTGGGAGACCTGGGTTTGATCCCTGGGTTAGGAAGATCCCCTGGAGAAAGAAAGGTTACCCTACCCATTCCAGTATTCTGGCCTGGAGAATTCCATGGAATGTATAGTCAATGGGCTCATAAAGAGTCAGACACAACTGAGCGACTTTCACTTTCACTTTTCATTTGGCAATAAGGAGTTCATAATCTGAGCCACAGTCAGCTCCCAGTCTTGTTTTTGCTGACTTTATACAGCTTCTCCATCTTTGGCTGCAATAATATAGTCAATCTGATTTCGGTATTGACCATCTGGTGATGTCCATGTGTAGAGTCATCTCTTGTTGGAAGAAGGTGTTTGCTATGACCAATGCGTTCTCTTGGCAAAACTCTGTTAGCCTTTGCCCTGCTTCATTTTGTACTCAAGGCCAAATTTGCCTGTTATTCGAGGTATCTCTCGACTTCCTACTTTTGCATTCCAGTCCCCTATGATGAAAAGGATATCTTTTCTTTGGTGCTAGTTCTAGAAGGTCTTGTAGGTCTTCATAGAACCATTCAACTTCAGCTTCTTCAGCATTACTGGTTGGGGCATAGACTTGGATTACTGTGATATTGAATGGTTTGCCTTGGAAATGAACAAAGATCATTCTGTCATTTTTGAGATTGCATTTTAGACTCTTCTGTTGACTATGAGGGCTACTCCATTTCTTCTAAGGGATTTTTGCCCACAGTAGTAGATATAATGGTCATCTGCAGAGTCTATGAAGACCTACAAGACCTTCTAGAACTAACACCAAAAAAGAGATCCTTTTCATCATAGGGGATTAGAATGCAAAAGTAGGAAGCTAGAAGATATCTGGAATAACAGGCAAGTTTACCCTTGGAGTACAAAATGAAGCAGGGCAAAGGCTAACAGTTTGTCAAGAGAACACACTGGTCAGAGGAAATACCCTCTTTGAACAACACAAGAGATGATTCTACATATGGACATCACCAGATGGTCAATATCAAAATCAGATTGATTATATTCTTTGCAGCTGAAGATGGAGAAGCTGTATACAGTCAGCAAAAGCAAGATCAAGAGCTGACTGTGGCTCAGATCATGAATTCCTTGTTGCAAAATTCAGACTTAAAATGAAGAAAGTAGGGAAAATTTCTAGCACATTTATGAATGACCTAAATCAAATCCCTTATGATTATACAGTGGAGGTGACAAACAGAGTCAAGGGGTTAGAACTGGTAGACAGAGTGCCTGAGGAACTATGGACAGAGGTTCATAACATTGTATAGGAGGCAGTGACCAAACCATCCCAGAGAAAAAGAAATGCAAGACAGCAAAGTGGTTGTCTGATGGCAAAGGCTTTACAAATAGCCAGGAAAAGAAGAGAACTGAAAAGCAAGGGAAAAAGAGAGATATACCCAACTGAATGCAAAGTTCCAGAGCATAGCAAACAGAAAGCCTTTTAAATGAACAAAGCAAAGAAACAGAGGAAAACAATAGAACAAGAAAGACTAGAGATCTCTTCAAGAAAATTGGATACCAAGAGAATATTTCATGCAATGATGGGCATGATAAAGCACAGAAACCATAAGGACCTAAATGAAGGAGAAGAGATTAAGAAGCGGTAGCAAGAATACACAGAAGAACTGTATGAAAAAGGTCTTAATGACCCAGATAACCATGATAGTGTGACCACTCACCTAGAGCCAGACATCCTGGAGTGTGAAGTCAAGTGGGTCTTAGGAAGCATTACTATGAACAAAGCTAGTGGAGGTGATGGCATTCCAGCTGAGCTATTACAGATCCTAAAAGATGGTGCTATTAAAGTACTACACACAATATGCCAGCAAATTTGGAAAACTCAGCAGGGGCCACAGGACTGGAAAAGGTCAGTTTTCATTTCAATCCCAAAGAAGGGCAATGCCAAAGAAGGTTCAAACTACCACATGATTTGCACTCATTTCACATGCTAGCAAGGTAATGCTCAAAATCCTTCAAGCTAGGCTTCAGCAGTATGTGAACTGAGAACTTCCAGACATACAAGCTGGATTTAGAAAAGGCAGAGCAATCAGTGATCAAATTGCCAAGATTCATTCGGTCATGGAGAAAGCTAAGGAATTCCAGAAAAACATCTGCTTTGCTTTATTGACTATGCTAAAGCCTTTGACTGTGTGAATCACAACAAACTGTGGAAAATTCATAAAGAGATGGGAATACCAGACCATCTTACTTGTCTCCAGAGAAATCTGTATGCAAGTCAAGAAGCAGCGGTTAGAACCAGACATGAAACAATGAACTGTTTCAAAATTGAGAAAGGAATAAATCAAGACTGTTAATTGTCACTCTGCTTATTTAACTTCTGTGCATATTACATTATGTTTCTGTGCAAAATGCCAGGCTGGATGAATCACAAGCTGGAATCAAGATTGCCAGGAGAAATACCAACAACCTAATATATGCAGATGATACCACTCTAATAGCAGAAAGCAAAGAGGAAATAAAAAGTTACTTGATGAGGGTGAAAGAGGGCAGTGAAAAAGCTGACTTAAAACTCAACATTCAAAAAAGAAAATTGTGGGATCCAGTCTCATCATTTGATGGCAAATAGAAGGGAAAAAGTGGAAACAGTGACAGATTTTATCTTCTTGGGCTTCAAAATCACTGCAGACAGTGACTGCAGCAATGAAGTTAAAGATGCTTGCTCCTTGGAAGGAAAGCTATGACAAACCTAGACAACATATTAAAAAGCAGAGACATCATTTTGCTAACAAAGATCCCTATTATAGTCGAAGCTACGGTTTTTCCAGTAGTCAGGTACAGATGTGAGAGTTGAACCATAAAGAAAACTGAGCACTGAAGAATTGATGGTTTTGAATTATGGTGCTGGAAAAGGCTCTTGTGATTCCCTTGGACTGCAAGGAAATCAAACCAGTCAGTCCTAAAGGAAATCAACCCTAAATATTCATTGGAAGGACTGATGCTGAAGCTGAAGCTCCAACACTTTGGCCACCTGATTCGAAGAGCCAACTCACTGGAAAAGACCCTGATGGTGGGAAAGATTGAAGGCAGGAGAAGGAAGCAACAGAGGATGAGATGGTTGGATAGCATCACCGACTCACTGGACATGAGTTTGAGCAAACTCTGCAAGAGGGACAGGGAAGTGAGAGACAAGGAAGCCTGGCCTACTGTAATCCATGGGGTCACAAAGAGTCAGAACCAACTTAGCTACTGAACAACAACAACAATGCAGAGTTTAACATGATCAGCCGTGAAGTTCATTGAGGGAAGTGGTAATCCATATACATTAATGTCATTTGTTGAGACTTACTTTTAGGAAGTTGACAGTATTCAAAGTTCCAGGACCTCTGAATGCCTCCCTTGAATCCTGATGTGGAGGATCCCAAAGCAAAAACTGGAACCATCACACCAGTAGAGGATGTTTTGTGTATTATCTCATTTTAGTTATTCAACCTTAAAAAAACAACTGATATCCTTTGTATCAATCCCTGTTGGTGCCCTGTTCATATCCCTTCAGCTATTACTATTTTCAGTCCAAACCTGCTTAATTTTCCTCCAACAGTACCTATATCTCTTTGTCTGAGGGTTTTTCTCACCTGTGGAACCTAACAGGGCAAAAGTGCTGAGAATTAATTCTCCCTCAGCCACCTCCCACTCCCCATCCCACCCCCTCACCCCCCACCTCTGCCCAGTTCTCACCCAATGGCTGGTTTCGGTTGATATCCTAATTCTGAGACATAAGTTCTACAGTGGTTCCCCAGGGTTCCCAGAGGTTTTAAGCTTCCATTGCCTAAGGGGTTACTTGCGTAAGTACCTTTTACTGGCTTCCTTCCCTTCCTTGCAAGCTTCCCAGCTCCCTTCTGATATTTCCTGGGATTAACTTCCAAATAAACTACTTTCACTCAAATTATTGCCTAAGGGTCTTCTTCTCAGCAACTCCAATATAAGTTCTGATTTTTAATATTTGAGAACTGAGGATCAGAGAGAAGACATGCTTAAAGTGACACCGCTAATAAATGGCAGAACCAGAATAAAAACTTTGTCTGCCTGTCACTGTCTGTCTGCCTCTCTCATCTCATATCTTTGGAACTCTGAACTCTAATAAGAAGTCTGGCTACCATGAAGCTGCCATGCCAGAGAGACCACACAGACAGAGCGCCAGCTGTTCCAGCTGCCAGCATCAACCGCCAGACATGGGAGTGAGGGAGCCTTCAGATGATTCCAGTCCCCAGCCAGCCTCTGACAAGTCTTTGGAGCCACCCTAGCTGACGCCATATGGAGCACAAATGAGCTGTCCTCACTGAGGCCTGCCTAAATTGCATATTCCTGAGCTAAATAAATGATTGTTACTATTTTAAGCTATGGCTCTGGGGGTAGTTTGTTACACAGTAATGAATAACCAAAACTACATGTCCCTGAATCCCCTTCTGTGCATAATTCTTAGTTGTGTATATGTGTGCTCAGTTGCGTCTGACTCTTTGCAACCCCATGGACTGTAGCCTACCAGGCTTCTCTGTCCATGGAATTTTCCAGGCAAGAATACTGGAGCGGGTTGCCAAGCAAACGGCAAGGAACACCTTACATGCGATTTAAAAAGCAAAAGCGAAGTCACAGCCACACTTTTTATGTTTCAAAGGTCGCTACAAGGTACCAGGCTCCCTTGCAGCTCATATACTTACCTTGTTGGCATGTAGCAGCAGCCAGGCTCACCTGTCCTCTAGCTCCTACCTGATCCTAGCAGCCCCAACTGTCATGGGCTCCATGATAAAGGACAGCATCTTCTGCTGGTCACTAAAGTTAGAGACTTGGAGTCAGTGAGCAACTGATGCAGGTTCCAGCTCATCCCTGTTGATTTTGAGCTCTATCACCAAGTACAAAGACAAGAGCCTCATATAGACTATGCAACTATCCCCTACACTTGATAAGGTCAGATCCCTACAGTTAACTTCTTTTGCTGTTTTGCTTGAACCCTGACTGGTACACAAGCCATTATTGAAAGCCTCCATCTAGTCAAGGCTATGGTTTTTCCAGTAGTCATGTGTGGATGTGAGAGTTGGACTATAAAGAAAGCTGAGTGCTGAAGAATTGATGCTTTTGAACTGTGGTGTTGGAGAAGACTCTTGAGAGTCCTTTGGACTTCAAGGAGATCCAACCAGTCCATCCTAAAGGAGATCACTCCTGGGTGTTCATTGGAAGGATGGATGTTGAAGCTGAAACTCCAATACTTTGGCCACCTGATGCGAAGAGCTGACTCATTGGAAAAAACCCTGATGCTGGGAAAGATTGAGGGCAGGAGAAGAGGGGATGACAGAGGATGAGATGGTTGGATGGCATCACCCACTCAATGGACATGAGTTTGAGCAAGCTCCGGGAGTTGATGATGGACAGGGAGGCCTGGCATGCTGCGGTTCACGGGGTTCCAAAGAGTCGGACATGACTGAAGGACTGAATTGAACTGATATTAAGACTCTGTATAAAGGCTTTATATACATGATCTCATTTGGTCACAACTACCTCAAAAATTGGATTATAAGTACATAGCGGTTTTATGATACACTTCTCTCTACTTTTATTTTCAGAATTGTCCATTACAATTTTTTAAATCTGTTCATATATTCTTATTTTACACTGATATATATCACAATGATAAATGATATATATCTTCTGTTATAATTACTTCCATGATTACTTCCATTTCAATAGTGATAAAAGTGTACTTGGCTCAGCAATGGATTTAGAGGCTACAGTAGAAACACATTCTTCCCAGTTTATAAAGAAAATTACTCAACACCACACTTCCACCAACTCTGCCATCTTATCATCTCCTTCATTCAAATCATAATGGTTCAATGGGCTTTTTCTCACCTCAGCCTGAAACTAACGCTTACACTGCTCCAATTTTAGGATGCCTTTTTATTTCCAGTGCTCCTTCTCTTGTTGTGGTTGTTCAGTCACTAAGTTGTGTCCAACTCTTTGCAACCCCATGGACTGCAGCATTCCAGGCTTCCCTGCCCTTTACTATCTCCTGGAGTTTGCTCAAACTCATGTCCACTGAGTCAGTGATGCCATCCCACCATCTCATCCTTTGTCACCCTCTTCTCCTCCTGCCCTCAATCTTTCCCAGCATCAGAGTTTTTTCCCACTGAGTTGGCTCTTCACAGCAGGTGGCATCAGACCTTCCAAAGAATACTCAGGGTTGATTTACTTCAGGATTGACTGGTTTGATCTCCTTGCTGTCCAAGGGACTCTCAAGATTCTTCTCCATCACCACAGTTCAAAAGCATCCATTCTTTGGCACTCAGCCTTCCTTATGGTCTGACTCTTACATTGGTACATGACTACTGGAAAAATAATAGCTTTGACTATACAAGCCTTTGTCAGCAAAGTGATGTCTCTGGTTTTAAAAATGCTGTCTGAGTTTGTCATAGCTTTTCTTCCAAGGAGCAAGCGTCTTTTAATTTCATGGCTGCAGTCCCCATCCACAGTGATTTTGGATCGCAAGAAAATAAAATCTGTCACCATTTCCACTTTTACCCTCTATTTGTCATGAAGTGATGGCACTTAATGATGTGATGCCATGATCTTTGCTTTTTGAATGTTGAGTTGCAAGCCAGCTTTTTCACTCTCTTCTCTGCACTCTCACAAGGACTAGTCACAAGTACATTTCCACGTATATACCCTCTTATTACCTCTTGAAACCTGTTTATGTGGCAGCCTTCCTAACAACACTATGTGATCCAGTGTGCCTGAGGACTAGGTTCTATCATTTAGAGCAGAAGTCATCTCATTGTATGTCCAGTGCTTGGCATCTAGTAGGTGTTTAATCACTATGACTACTGTTGATTAATTAATCAATTCATTGAAACACACATGGCTAGCCTATATTAATAAATTATAACTGGCTAAAACATTGGTTCTCAAACTTTATCATGCATTAAAATTGCCTGGAGGGCTCATATTCCTGGGCCTCATTCCCAGAGTTTCTTCAGTACCTCTAGGTTAGGGCCTGAGATTTTACATTTCTAACAGTTTCCCAAGTGATATTGATGCTTCTGGCCTAAGGATCACACTTTGAGAAGCTTAACAAAAAAAAAGAGGGTAATTCCCTGGTGGTCCGGTGGTTAGGACTCTGCACTTCCACCGCAGGGGGCATGGGTTCGATTCCCTGGTCAGGAACTAAGATCCCATAAGCAGCACAGTGTGGCCAAAAAAAAAACAAAAACTGGCATATGTTTACATATACATAACGGGAGTCTCACAGAAGAGGATAGAGAGACAGGAATAGAAACAATATGTGAGCCAAAACTTTCCAAATTTGATGAAATACGTAAAGCTACACATCCAAGTAAAGTCACTAGTTTAGAAGTTGAAGTTTTAGAAGTATAACCTCCAAATAAGAACCTAGTTCAGGTTGACAATCTCTGAAGCAAAGAACCCAACGAAGCCATGCCTGAACTTCTGACCCACAGCAACTGTGAGATAATTAGTGCATGTTCAAGCAACTAAGTTTGTGGTAATTTGTTACATAGCAATGGGAAATTACTACACTGGTTTTCAAACCCAGATCTGTTTGACTTCCAAAGCCTGTGCTCTATCCTACACCTGATTAAATATCTTATGAAAGGTGTTAAAGGTGTTGATGGAGATGATAGACTTTCTGAGTTTCAAGAAATACAAGTCAAATGTCCTTCTATGACAAATGCCTCTCTCCTAAGGGAACATCTAAGAAGGTTGGAACTATTGAGCTATATAAGCCCAAGTCCCATTTATATTTGGATGATAACTAGTTGTTGTTTTTGTTCAGTTGCTAAGTCGTGTCTGACAGTTTAACCCCATGGACTGCAGCTCACCAAGTTCCTCTGTCCTTCACTATCTCCTGGAGTTTGCTCAAACTCATGTCCAGTGAATCAGTGATACAATCTAATCATGTCATCCTCTGCCATCCCTTTCTCGTTTTGCCTTCAATCTTTCCCAGCATCAAGGTGTTTTCCAGTGAGTTGGCTCTTCATGTCAGGTGGCCAAAGTACTGGAGATTCAGCTTCAGCATCAGTCCTTCCAATGAGTATTCAGGTTGATTTCTTTTCGCATTGACTGATTTGATCTCCTTGCTGTCCAAGGGACTCTCAAGAGTCTTCTCCAGCACCACAGTTCAAAAGCATCCATTCTTCAGTGCTCAGCCTTCTTTATGGTCCAACTCTCACATCTATACATAACTACTAGAAAAACCATAGCTTTGACCCTACAGACCTTTATCAGCAAAGTGATGTCTCTGCTTTTTAATACGCTGTCTAGGTTTATCATAGCTTTTCTTCCAAGGAGCAAGCGTCTTTTAGTTTCATGGCTGCAGTGATTTTGAAGCCCCAAAAGATAAACCTGTCACTGCTTCCACTTGTTCCTGTTCTATTTGCCATGAAGTGATGGGACTGGATGACATGATCTTAGCTTTTTTTAATGCGAAGTTTCAAACCAGCTTTTTCACTCTCCTCTTCCACTCTCATCAATAGGCTCTTCAGTTTCTTCTCAATTTCTGCCATTAGAGTGGTATCATCTGCATACCTGAGGTTGCTGATATTTCGCCCAGCAATATTGATTCCAGTTTGTGATTCATCCAGCCCCACCTTTGGCATAATGTACTCTGCATAGAAGTTAAATAAGCAGGGAGACAATATACAGCCTTATTGTTCTCCTTTCCCAATTTTGAACCAGTCTGTTGCTCCATGTCCAGTTCTAACTGTTGTTTCTTGACCTGCATTCAGGTTTATTAGGAGACAGGTAAGGTGGTCTGGTACTCCTATCTCTTTAAGAATTTTCCACAGTTTGTTGTAATCCACACTGTCAAAGGCTTTAGTGTAGTCCATGAAGCAAAAGTAGATGTTTTTCTGGAATTCCCTTGTTTACTAAACCCAGCTTGTACATCTTGAAGTTCTCAGTTCACATACTGCTGAAGCCTAGCTTGAAGAATTTTGTGCATTACTTTGCTAGCATGTGAGATGAGTGCAATTGTACGGTAGTTTGAACAATCTTTGGCATTGCTTTTCTTTGGAATTGCAATGGAAACTGACCTTTTCCAGTCCTGTGGCCACTGTTGAGTTTTCCAAATTTGTTGACATATTGAGTGCAACACTTTAACAGCATTATCTTTTAGGATTGGAAATAAATCAGCTGGAATTCCATCACCTCCACTGGCTTTGTTCATAGTAATGCTTCCTAAGGCCCACTTGTCTTCACACTCCAGGATAACTGGCTCTAGGTGAGTGACTACACCATCACGGTTATTTGGGTCATTATACTGTGTATTGATAACTATTTCTTAGGATTCTCAGAGTCCCCTGATTATGATATTTAACTTCTGTTTTTCTATAATTGTTAGTAGTAAAAACATTGATAAAATTTGAGAGGACTTCCATGGTGATCCAGTAGTTAAGACTCCACACTCCCAATGCAGGGAACTAGATCCCACATGACATAACTAAGAGTTTGGAACTAAAGATTCCCCATGCCATGCAAAGATAGAAGATCCCGTGGGCTGCAACTAAGACCCAGTGCAGTCAAATGAGTAAATAAAAATAAATATTAAAATTTGAAAAAGTTTCTGTGTTTGTTTCATAGCCTTTGGGAGAGGAGCTGGGTGGGAGACATCTCTTTCACAGATAATCATAAATTCTCTTCACTGATTGTGAAAATGAAAGAAAAGTGGATGATCAGCAGGTGATAAACAGTCAGAGTATAATTTTTAAGGCACCTGTTGCAAACCTTTTGTTTGTTTTTGGTCATGCCACACAGCATGAGATCTTAGCTACTTGACTGGGGATGGAACCTGTGCCCCCTGCAGTGGAAGCAAGGAGTCTTAAGCACTGGACCACCAGGTAACTCCCACCAGCTGCCAATCTTAAAGCCATTATATCACAATTATGAAACATTAGGATTTATAACTATGAAGCCTGCAATGTGAAGTGATGCCTAATACACAAATGTGGCTTTGTTACATAAATCATACATTCTTGATTTTCTAGGACTGTCTTAAGTTCCTATATACTATTCACTGCCTCCATCAAATCATAATCACATGGTCCAATATTTTATGCAGAACAAGTCTTTCATTGTATTAAAAATGCTTAACCATAAAAAGGAATTTATTGATTCATCAGAAGTTAATCAGGGGCTTCCCAGGTAGTCCAGTGGTTAGGAATCTGCCTGCCAATACAGGGGACATAGGTTCAATCCCTCATCCAGGAAAATCCCACATGCTGTGGGGCAACTGAGCCCGTGTGACACGACTGAGTCCACTTCCCACAACTACTGAAGCCAGTGAGCCCAGAGCCTGTGATTTGCAACAAGAGAAGCCACAGCAATGAGAAGCCCTCGCACCACAACTAGAGAAAGCCTACATGCAGGAACGAAGACCCAGTGCAGCCATAAATAAATAAATAAATAAATAAATAAATAAGAACCAAAAGTTTTAAAAAAAAGGTAAAAACATAAAAGGTATTCAAATGCCCATTAACTGGTAAATGAATAAACAAAATAGAGTATATTCATAATGGAATATTACTCAGTCATAAAAAGGAAAGAAGCACTGACACATGCTACATCATGGATGAACTTTGAAAACATTATGTCAAGTGAAAGAAGCTATCCACACACACACACACACACACAGTCTTTGTAAAATTCCATTTAAATGCAGTGTCCAAAACAGGCAAATCTACAGAGACAGAAAGTACATTAGATGGAGGCAAAAATGGTCATTAGAAAATCCAAACTCATGTTCTACCAGCAGAGCAAACTAAGCATGAATAAGCCACTTTTTTCCCAATCAGCAAATGTAGAGTAGAGCTCTTATTGGCCCTGCTTGGATCACATATCCATTTGTGAAACATTCAGTGTTGTCTGCAGGAATATGGTGCTCTGATTGGCCAAATCTAAGTCACGTGCTCACCCTCTTCATAGAGAAAGTAGTATCAATGTCTCTCAAACTACAAGAATGGAGCAATAGAGAGCAGTGACTCCCCTAAAGAAAATTAAAGTTCTGTTATTGTGAGAGGTAACAGATGCTAGATAGGCAAAACAATACATGACAACTTTACCAAACCCACACAAGAGTCTCATCACCCAGAATCTCTTCATGACTTTGTGAAGTTAAAACTTCATAATATGTAGATATTTCCCCAAACTCAATTCAATTCCATAAACATTTATCTAACAGCTACTAGAGTGCCAGGGTTGGCCATGCCAACAAATGTACAAGGACATAAGATAAAGGACTAAGAATGTAGAGATGAACAAGATACAGATCCTGTTTCCAAGATATCCACAGCCTAATCTAGTGGTTCTTGACTTCACTGTACCAAATATTCCTTGGAGCTCTTATTAAAGATGTACACTCCTGGGCCACAATCTAAGATTTTCTAATTTGTTAGGTGGGGGATTGGCTTTGGAAATGCATCTTTAAAAATTCCCAGGTGTTCATGCTGCAAGGGGTCCAAGAACTACTCTTTCATATTCTCTGACATGATGGAGATGAAAGACATGCAAAAAAGAAGATACAAGGGATATGAGAGTAGCTATCAGCCAGTATGAATGTCTAGAGGGTATAGAGGAAGTAGTATCCTTATTTAGCTTATATTACACATTTTGCACAAGATAGAGTTTACAAACAAAGGAAACTATAGGATTATATCCAGCTACTATGAATGTTTCTCATTATGAGGAGCCTGGGGATATTTGGAAGATGAGAAGCTAAGAGATGGCCTTTGTTCATTGCTGGTAACAATCCTATATATTTGCTCTCCTTTCATCCCACTGAGCATTTTTATTGATGTTACAAATTAATTTATCCTTCAGAATTTATCCTACCCTTCAGTACTTTCTTAACTGGGAATTTTCATCCTTATATGTTTCTTTCAAATTGCTTCAACATATCATTTTCACTTTTTAAAATACTTTACTATTATATAGTACTAGAATTTAGATTGACTCTTCTGATAAGAAGTAAGAAGGCACTTTAACCTCATGAGTAAAATGTAGGTACAGTCCCTCAATTTATTGAAAACCAACTCTGCAGTCTATTTTATATTAGAAGGGGTTTTCTGAGACTATAGTTTTATCACTTTTGGATGCTACAAGCCTGTAAAAGGAAAAGGAAAAAGAAGGAGATCAATTGTGGTGGCTTAAAAATGTCACAAATTCTTTGATATGCCCTTCAACAGGTAGATCCTAATTAACCTTCCTTTGAGTGTGGTTCGACTCACTGACTCACTTCTAATGAATAAAATATGGCAGAAGTGACAGTGTGACTTCTAAGACTAGGTCACAAAAAGCACTGCAGCCTTCTACCTGTTCTTTCTCTTGGATTTCTCTCTGTGAGTGAAGCTGGTTGCCTTGACATTAGGTCACTCTAGCAACCCTATAGAGAGACCACATGACAAGGAACTGAGGCCTCCAGTCATCAGCCATGTGAGTGAACCATCTTGAAAGAGAGACATCCGGGATCAGTCTAGCCCTCGGGTGACTGCAGCCTCAGCCAATATCTTGATTACTTCCTTGTGATAGACAGTGACCTAGAACTATCCAGCTATACTACTTTCAGATTCCTAATACTCAGAAACCATATGAGATAACATAGTTTGAAGGTACAAAGTTCTGGAATAATTTGTTATGCAGTAATAGATAGTTAATACACTGACAAAGAAAGATGCTACCTTTTAATTTTAAAGTAAAGGACATTTTAAAAAAACTACCATCTGTTATCACCATCATTTTACAAAATAGATGATTAAAGTCTTTTTATGTATACCATTTTAACATACTAGAGAGTAAACCCTCATGTACTTATGTACCTAATTAAACAATTACTAATTCACATACAATCTTACTTCATCTAGACCTCCATCCATCTACCCATGTTCATCTTAAATTACTTTGAAGGAAATCCAACACAACATAACATTTCATCTGTAAATATTTGTAAAAGATTCATATCCAGTGTTGTTGCTTGGAGAATTCCATGAACAGAGGAGCCTGGTGGGCTACAGTACATAGGGCTGCAAAGAGTCAGAATATACCACAGTTTGAAAGCATCAATTCTTTGGCACTCAGCCTTCTTTACGGTCCAACTCTCATATTTGACCATGCGAGCCTTTGTCGGCAAAGTGATGTCTCTGCTCTTTAATACGTTGTCTAGGTTTGTCATAGCTTTCCTTCCAAGGAGTAAGCATCTTTTAATTTCATGGCTGCAGTCACTGTCCACAGTGATCTGGGATCCCAAGAATACAAAATCTGTCACTGTTTACACTTTTTCCCCATCTATTTGCCATGAAGTGTTGGAACTGGATACCATGATCTTGCTTTTGTGAATGTTGAGTTTTAAGACAGCTTTTTTACTCTCCTCTTTCACCCTCCTTAAGAGGCTCTTTAGTTCTTTGCTTTCAGCCATTAGAGTGGCATCATCTGCTTATCTGAGGTTGGTGATATTTCTCCTGGCAATCTTGATTCCAGCTTGTGATTCATCCAGCCCAGCATATCTCATGATATACTCTGCATATAATTTAAATAAGCATCTCATGATATACTCTGCATATAATTTAAATAAGCAGGGTGACAATATACAGCCTTAACATATGCCTTTCTTAATTTTGAACCAGTTAGTTGTTCCATATAAGGTTCTAACTATTGCTTCTTGACGTGCATAAAGGTTTCTCAAGAAGCAGGTAAGGTGGTCTGGAATTTCCATTTCTTTAGAAATTTTCCTGATGGTTGTGATCCACATAGTCAAAGGTTTTAGCATAGCTGATGAAACAGAAGTAGATGTTTTTCTAGAATTCCCTGGCTTTTTCTTTAATCCAACAGATGTTGCCAATTTGATTTCTGGTTCCTCTGCCTTTTCTAGATCCAGCTTGTACATATGGAATTTCTCGGTTCACATACAGTTGAAGCCTAGTCTGAGGATTTTGAGCATTATTAGATTAGATCTGGTAGACAGAGTGTCTGAGAAACTATGGACGGAAGTCCATAACATTGTACAGGAGGTGGTGACCGAAACCATCCCAAAGAAAAAGAAACACAAGAAGGCAAAGTGGTTTTCTGAGGAGGCTTTACAAATAGATAAGAAAAAAGAGAAGCAAAAAGCAAAGCAAAAAAGGGAAATATATACCCAACTGAATGCAGAGTTCCAGAGAATAGTAAGGAGAGATAAGAAAGCCTTATTAAGTGAACAATGCAAAGAAATAGAGGGAAACAATAGAATGAAAAAGACTAGAGATATCTTTAAGAATACTGGAGATACCTAGGGAATACTCCATGCAAAGATGGGCACAGTAAAGGACAGAATGGCAAGGATCTAACAGAAGCAGAAGAGATTAAGAAGAGGTGGCAAAAATACACAGAACTACACAAAAAAGGTCTTAATGACCCAGATAACTACAATGGTGTTGTCACTCACTTAGAACCAGACATCCTGGAGTGTGAAGACAAGTGGGCCTTAGGAAGAATGACTATGAACAAAGTTAGTGGAAGTGATGGAATTCTAGCTGATTTCTTTCAAAGCCTAAAAGATGATGCTATTAAAGTGTTGCACTCAACATGTCAACAAATTTGGAAAACTCAGCAGTGGCCACAGGACTGGAAAAGGTCAGTTTCCATTGCAACTCCAAAGAAAAGCAATGCCAGAGAATGCTCAAACTACCATGCAATTACACTCATTTCACATGCTAGCAAAGTAATGCTCAAAATCCTTCAAGCGAGGCTTCAACAGTACGTGAACGGAGAAATTCCAGACGTACAAGCTGAATTTAGAAAAGGCAGAGGAAATAGAGATCAAGTTGCCAACATCCACTGGATTATGGAAAAAGCAAGAGAGCTCCAGAAATCCTGGTTTTTAACTGCTAGATACTAGGAGCACTACTTCTCCCAACTGAGACAACACAAAACAATCTCCAGATATTGCCAAATGTCTCCTAGGAACAAAAACATTGAGAGTAACTGATATTAGAGGACTCAGAAGATTCAGGATCAAATCTAGGGTAATGGGGCGCTGGGGAGCAGAAGGCATACTCTATAGGTAGGACGTGCACCTCTGTCATGAGACATAGAATGTCTAGACGGCTCTTCTTTTTCATGTTGGCAGTTAGTGATGAGCATTGCCTACCTCCATTAATTCATCAGGAGGGGTTGCACAATGGTAATTTACAAACTCAATTATTAATTTATTAAGTCAAATATCTCCATGAAGAGAAACTTCTTCTCATCTAGTATCTGGTTACCTGAGGTGCAGTTCACAGAGGAAATGTAAGATCTGCATTTGTTCCTTTTCATTTATCTACCAGTTTTCAAAATAATGAGTTCTGCAAAGGTGTCCTTTGGGGATTTGGGAGTATGTGAGCCTTTATGAGCTCATTAATTTAAACATATTTGATATGATTCCAATCACTGCAGTTAGTAGTCTTAATAATAATCAAATTTCCCCTCTCTGTAAGAAGTGACTCTCTTTTTTTCTTTTAAATATTTATTTATTTTATTTAACTGCACTGGGTCTTAGTTGCAGCATGCAGGATCTTTAGTTGTGGCATGTGAATTCTTAGTTGTGGCATGTGGGATCTAATTCCCTGACCAGGGATTGAACCTGGGCCCCCTGCATTGGGAGCACAGAGTCTTAGTCACTGGACCACCAGGCAAGTCCCAAGAAGTGACTCTTTACATGGTTGCTGAACCTTTTTGCCTTATTCAAGTGTATCCTAATAATATCCTTGCTTTCTTGGATGAGATGGTGTTCCGGAATCAACCTGTATCGTTTCTGTCTCTCATCTACAATCAATGATTTTCCTAAGAAGTTCTGACTTCTTTTAGTGGGAACCGGAGGCCACTAAGTAGATCTGGGTTATCTACTGCATTGTCCTTGTTTCTAGTCTTTTTCAGGAGACAAAGCTGAGAAACACTTTTTCTTTTTAAAATAATATACTGTGAATTTGTACTGGTACTTCCATTCAGGATTCAAGGTATTTAAGTTAATTCCATTGTTCTTACATTTGTATCTCTGCTTCCATAGCAAAAAAAAAAAAACAAAAAAACAAAACCCTGATTCCCAAGGACCCCAACATAATTACTCGTTTGCTTTACCCCACAAAACTAGTGTCAGAACAATAACTCTAACATCAACAATACAATTAAAAAAAAGAACTTACAGCATTTGTTTTTGTCCCCAGAGTATACACCAAGAGGGATGTATAGGGAATTTCCTATGTTTTAAAAGTCTTAAAATAGTTCCACTCTCTGTAGTTATGCCATCTACTCATTATAAACTTAGGTTTATTTGTTTCATTTGCTTCCAATTTTAGGATCTTAAAAAATGTTTAACTTTGTTTCACAATTAGTTAAAATTTACAAAACACAAGTATATGTAGAAAAATGTAGCTATTGTTTCCATCCTTTCTATCCTGTCCCTTCCCTCCCCCATATAAATGACAGATTTTTTTTAAGTTTTTAGTTTATTCTTATTTTATAAAATATAGTTTTATTCTCTCTCCTTTCAGCTTTCTTAGATAAGCAGTATCATATTATACAGAATTGTCTTCATGTCAGTTTTCAACTGATAAATATGTGTTAGAAATCACTCCACAAAAGAATACACAGTTCTTTCTCATTTCTCTTTACAGCTTCCTTTGTGTGGATGGGCCATTTTTTCAACAATCCACAACAATTTCCAATGTTTTGCTATGACAACTCTGTAGCAATCACGGGGCCCACTGAGTAAAAGAATGCAAACAACTTCAGTATTCTTGCCTTGAGAACCCCATGAACAGTATGAAAAGGCAAAAAGATATGACCCTGAAAGATGAACTCTGCAGGTCAGTAAGTGCCCAATATGCTACTGGAGAAGAGTAGAGAAATAACTCCAGAAAGAATGAAGAGACAGAGTGAAGGCAAAAACAATGCCCAGTTGTGGATGTGACTGGTAATGAAAGTAAAGTCCGATGCTGTCAAGAACAAATTTGCATAGGAACCTGGAATGTTACATCCATGAATCAAGGTAAATTGGAAATGGTCAAAGAGGAGACAACAAGGGTGAACATCGACATTTTAGGATTCAGTGAACTAAAATGGACTGGAATGGGTGAATTTAATTCAGATGACCATTATATCTACTACTGTGGGCAAGAATCCCTTAGAAGAAATGGAGTAGCCCTTACGGTCAACAAAAGAGTCTGAAATGCAGTACTTGGGTGCAATCTCAAAAGTGACAGAATGATCTCTGTTCATTTCCAAGGCAAAGCATTCAATATCACAGTAATCGAAGTCTATGCCCCAACCACTAATGCCAAAGAAGCTGAAGTTGAACGTCTTTATAAGGACCTACAAGAACTTCTAGAACTAACACCAAAAAAAGATGTCCTTTTCATCATAGAGGACTGGAATGCAAAGGTAGGAAGTCAAGAGATAGCTGGAATACACAGGCAAGTTTGGCCTTGGAGTACAAAATGAAGCAGGGCAAAGGCTAACAGAGTTAGCCAAGAGAACGTACTAGTCATAGCAAACACCCTCTTCCAACAACAACAAGAGAAGACTCTACACATGGACATCACCAGATGGTCAATACCAAAATCAGATTGATTATATTCTTTGCAGCCAAAAATGGAGAAGCTGTATACAGTCAGCAAAAATAAGACAGGGAGCTGACTGTGGCTCAGATCATGAACTCCTTATTGCAAAATTCAGACTTAAATTGAAGAAAATACAGAAAACCACTAGACCATTCAGGTATGACCTAAATCAAATCCCTCACAATTATACAGTGGAAGTGAGACATAGATTCAAGGGATTAGATCTGATAGACAGAGTGTCTGAAGAACTATGGACAGAGGTTCATGACATTGTACAGAAGGCAGTGATCAAAACCATCCCCAAGAAAAAGAAATGCAAAAAGGCAAAATGGTTGTCTGAGGAGGCCTTACAAATAGCTAAGAAAAGAGAAGCGAAAGGCAAACGAGAAAAGGAAAGATATACCCATCTGGATGCAGAGTTCCAAAGAATAGCAAGGAGAGATAAGAAAGGCTTTCTCAGTGATCAATGCAAAGAAATAAAGGAAAACAACAGAATAGAGAAGACTAGAGATCTCTTCAAGAAAATTAGAGATACCAAAGGGACATTTCATGCAAAGAAGGGCACAATAAAGGACAGAAACGGTATGGACCTAACCGAAGCAGTAAATATTAAGAAATGGTGGCAAGAATACATAGAAGAACTATACAAAAAAGTTCTTACTGACCCAGATAATCATGGTGGTGTGATCACTCACCTAGAGCCAGACATTGGAGTGCGAAGTCAAGTGGGTCTTAGGAAACATTCCTATGAATAAAGCTAATAGAGGTGATAGAATTCCAGCTGAGCTATTTCACATCCTAAAAGATGATGCTGTGAAAGTGTTGTACTCAATATGCCAGCAAATTTGGAAAACTCAGCAGTGGTCACAGAACTGGAAAAGGTCAGTTTTCATTCCAATCCCAAAGAAGGGCAATGCCAAAGAATGTTCAAACTACCACATAACTGCACTCATCTCATGTGCTAGCAAAGTAATGCTCAAAATTCTCCAAGCGAGTCTTAAACAGTACACGAACTGAGAACTTCCAGATATACACGCTGGATTTAGAAAAGGCAGAGGAACCAGAGATGAAATTGCCAACATCCTTTGGATCATAGAAAAAGCAAGAGAGTTCCAGAAAAACATCTACTTCTGCTTTATTGACTATGCCAAAGCCTTTGACTGTGTGGATCACCAGAAACTGGAAAATTCTGAAAGAGATGGGAATACCAGACCACCTTACCTACCTCCTGAGAAATCTTTATTCAGGTCAAGAAGCAACAGTTAGAGCTCGACATGGAACAACAGACTGGTTCCCAATTGGGAAAGGAGTATGTCAAGGCTGTATATTGTCACCCTGCTTATTTAAGTTATATGCAGAGTACATCATGTGCCACGAAATGCCAAGCTGGATGAAGCACAAGCTGGAATCAAGATTGCTGGGAGAAATATCAATAACCTCAGATACGCAGATGACACCACCCCTATGGCAGAAAGTGAAGAAGAACTAAGGAGACTGTTGATGAAAGTGAAAGAGGAGAGTAAAAAATTGGCTTAAAGCTCAACATTCAGAAAACGAAGATCATGGCATCTGGTCCCATCACTTCATGGCAAATAGATGGGAAAACAATGGAAACAGTGACAGACTTTCTTTTCTTGGGTTCCAAAATCACTGCAGATGGTGACTGCAGCCATGAAATTAAAAGATGCTTGCTCCTTGGTAGAAAAGCTATGACAAACCTGGGCAGCAATTAAAAAGCAGAGAAATTACTTTGCCGACAAAGGTCCATCTAGTCAGAGCCATGGTTTTTCCAGTAGTCACATATGGATGTGAGAGTTGGACTATAAAGAAAGCTGAGCACTGAAGAATTGATGTTTTTGAACTGTGGTGTTGAAGAAGACTCTTGAGAGTCCCTTGGCCTGCAAGAAGGTCCAACCAGTCCATCCTTAAGGAAATCAGTCCTGAATATTCATTGGAAGGACTGATGCTGAAGCTGAAACTCCAATACGTTGGCCACCTGATGCAAAGAACTGACTCATTTGAAAAGACCCTGATGCTGGGAAAGATTGAAGGCAGGAGAAGAAGTGGACAACAGAGGACAAGATGGCTGGATGGCGTCACCGATTCGATGCACATGAGTTTGAGCAAGCTCCGGGAGTTGGTGATGGTCAGGGAAGCCTGGCGTGCTGCAGTCCCTGGGGTTGCAAAGATTTGGACACAGCTGAGTGACTGAACTGACTGTCTATTCCTTAATGTCATTATTTCCAGACCATTCTCTTTCCCAGTCCCTCACCTCTGGACCATTGTTCAGTCTAATAAGCCGGACGACTCTGAATTTGACATGCACTAGTCTCTACTCCCTTCCCTGCCCTCTCCTCCCCACCACCACTTCCCAAGTTAAAACCATAAAAGACACTTTTGCTGGGACAATCCTCTAAGAAATCAAAACCACATGGAGAATAGCTCATAGTTAGGTCTGGGACTATAATTTTTTATTATTATTATTATTTTTTACAAAAAGGACACACCCTTGAATTTTGCCTTCAGGGAGAAGTACTGGAACAATGGACTTATTGTATAATTCTAGCCCAGTGATTTTGGGGACCAAGGCTGTCTAAAACCAGAGAAGGGAAACCAGAGAGGGGAAACCAGCTGCAGGGAATTCCAAGAAACATCAACATGTGTGTACTTCTTGGAGGGAAATTTCTAGTGATTTCTGGGAACATTTAGTAACTTCTGTGCTTACATATGTTTGGTGTATAAAGGCAAGTGCTCACCCCAAAGATAGTCAGCAATAGACATAATGAGTCTTTATTTTTTAGTTAAAAAATCTTTTCCCCTTTCCCTCTTATTTATAAAACATTATATATTGTCATAAGTAGAAAATAAATCATATATGACTGGTACTCATACAATAAAATCTTTCTATATTCAATAGACAATGGCATACCTATTAATGGTCATGTTTTATGAAACAAAATCATGGCACAAAATTATTTGTGTCCTTAAACACAGGATTCAGAAGGTTCAAGTTTTAACTCTCTCCTTTCTGCTAGTATTAAAGAATTTATTGTAATTCCTTAACTTTAATAAACTCAATGAGTACTTCATGGCTGACTAAATTGTCAAAGAAGTTTCCCAGTTAGGCTGTTTTCAGTGGCCCATAAGAAATATTTATAATCATCTCAAACTCAACATGTCTAAAAACTGAACTCATCTTCTGCTCAAATCTGAGGTTTTTTCCAGTCATGCCATCCCTTTTCAAGAGAGGAAGTAATGATAGTTTTCTGGTTCACCAGACTTACAACATCAATGCCTCTCTCTTTTCTTCTCCGCATATTTACAAAGACAGAAATTCTCCTTTTATCTCATAAAGGGGGGAAATTTTTTTTCCTTTATTCTTTTCTTCTTTTTTAAATTGCATCTTTATGAGAAGACGGGTATGAGCCTATTGTAGCTATCACTTTACAACATACGTAAATGAAACCATCATGCCGTGCACCTTAATTTATACAGTGACGTGTATCAATTATTTCTCAATAAAACTGGGGAAAAAAGAATTCGCCTTTAAACTGTCTCCAGAATTCTGTCTTGAATTTCACAACACCAACCACTTCAGGCCTCATCAACTGGAAAGATGTTAGTAAGGAGGATTCAAATTCATGTCCATCCAGTTGCTTCTTCATTATTCCCCCAACACGTCCTTATGTTTTATTAGTCCTTTTTCTGAAATGTGTCATAGGTCCTTATTGTTTACTAACTAAAATCTAAACTCTTAGTCCTAATGCCATTCATTTAAAAACTATCTAGTCTGTGCCAGTCACTGTGCTAGGCAGAAAGGATACAAGAATGCAACGAAGCTAACAGGCGAGGTTCCCCACCCCATGGTGCCGCGAGCTAGTGAAGGAGATGTACAATAAAGTGCAAGACAAAAATAAACATACAACTTGTGCGTGCTCTGAAGGAAATAAATAACCAGAGTGTCCAAGAATCACAGAGAGGGTCTACTGGTTGGTGGGTGATATGTAGACTGGGGGAGGGGGTTGCTGAAAGAGGAAGTGGGAAGACCAACAAAGAGGGTCCTCGCATTGTCTGGGCAGCAGATGACATATGGTTTTGATTATTGTGGAGAGAGAAGGAAGTGGGCATATTAGAGATATATTTAAGAAGTAGAAATGATAGGACTTGCTAATGGATTTGATATGAAGGAGAAGAGCTGAACCAAATATCACGTCTAGCTCTCCGGTTTAAACAATCTGGTAGATGGTGGTACCAGTTGAGATGAGGAATATGAGAGAAGAATGGATTTGAGGACTGAAATCAGGAATTCCATTTGCACCTAATCAACCATCTAAGAAGATGGAGGAACCAGCCCTGCAATCACAATAGTAACAGCCACCAGGGAACGGACTCCCATGACCCCATCCCTTAAACCCAGCTCTTACAGAGAGAACCCAGTCCTCTGGGCAGCCAGTGGCTGTTCCCTACCTCAGCTGGAGACCCAGCCCAGAGCAACTTTGACTTTGGCCCAGTTTTTATCAGGCCAAGTTTATCTTCTACAGCCCCCAGGGCAGGAAGAGTCTGATCAGAGTTCTTCCCCAGGAGCACCTGTTCCTAACCCTCCCCTGACTCAAGGGAGGGGGATTCCTCCCAAAGACTCCCGCATCCAGCAGGGCCACCCTCTCTGGCTTGTCTATGGAATAGAAGGGAAGCTCCTCTTGCCCATCCTCCCATGGGTAGGATCCCTTCCAGGAGGAAGCACTGCCCTCCACAATCCCCTGTGGGTCAGGAGGAAGTTTATCTCCCTGTCTCTGGTCTGGACAATGTGCTCTCCCTGCTACCAGCAGAGAGAGACAGTGTCAGCCCCACACTGGTCCACGGCCACCCGCAGGCTGAGTCCTGGCCTCCTGCTCAGTTCACTTCTGTTGGCCAGGGCATTCCTCACAGGGATATGGCCTCTGGCTGGCTGGCCTCCAGCTCTCCTCCAGGCTGCCCTTCCTAGACCACATGAGCCAGATCTGCTTCCCTTGCTATAACATGTGTTGTGTTGTGTGGTCCCTAGAACCTACCCCCAGCTGGTTACTCTCACCTCAGCCACCTGGGCAAGGCCTTCGACTTCCTGGAAAGATTACTGGTAGTGCTTCTGCTTTTACCCCTCAAGCTGCTCAGTTTCTGTAAAACACGTTTATTCTCTGAGGGCCAGTGCTCAGTTTGGTCAGAGACACTGGGTGCTACCTGCAGCTGGGGCAGACTGGGCCCTCCTGCTTCCAGGGGACAGCTCCCTTCGTCCCAGACATGCCCCTGCTCCTGGGTTGGGGAGGGGACATTGGACAAAGACAAGAACATCTGCCACCCGACACTCTCCTGCTTGGTGCTCTCCAACCTCCCCGCCACTGTCCTCCTTTACCCCTCATCATGACAACCAGACCCATGTGGGGGATCTGGGAGGATGCTCTTGCCTGCTGCTGTGACCAGGAGCCATCCAGGAAGTCCCAACTTCCTAGCCCCCCACCAAATGACTTTTAGTGACTTTTAAACTTGAGAGTTCAAGGAGTAAAAAGAAAGCAAAAGGGAAACTGTATCGTCTCTCACTTCTTTTAAGCACTTCCATCTAGTTTATACTGAGTCATTCAGAACTTGAAAGTTATTTTCTATCAGGTCGAAATTTGTGTGATGCCTTTCCATTGTGCCTTCCCACTAAGGCTGGGAGGCTGTGCAGAGAGCAGGGGTTTTGCTTCTCCTTTGTGTCTACTGCTCCACTCCGTGTGCAGGGGGCTGGGAAGCCCCTCCCCCACCCCTTCCCTCCAGAGGGCCTCTGGCAGAAAGCTCTGTGCTGAGAGGAAAACAGCTCAGCTTCTTGTTCTGGCCCTGCTGATAGTCTTCCCAGTGCCCTCTGCCAGCCCTATCAGTTACTTGCACACGGATGCCCCTGGGGGTCGAGAGGGCAGGCTGGAAGCGGGAGGAAGAGTGGTCTATGGGGCTCTGGCTTCTAGACTGTGAGGCTCGCTTCCAACACCGCAGGAGAATAAAGTATTCAGCCCAGGAGGAATACTCAGGCTTTCAGACTTCCTACTACTAGGGAAAGGATTTTAAAAGGTTAGTCACGTAGTCATTTGACAGTCTGTAAAGGAAACGTGGATGACTAACAGAATTACAGGATGGCTCCACCCTCTTGCAGAAATGGCTTATTCTTTTGAATGTTCTGGGTAATTTCACAACACTTAGTGCTGGCTGGGAGCAGCTTTCCATCAACAGGATGGAAATAGGAGTAATTAGCATATCCTTCCCTTCTCTTTCATTACCTGCTCAGCTCTTTTCTGCGACCAGACTTTTTCCACTTGTTTTTCTTGTCTAAGTTTTCATGCCTTCAGAAATCAATTTAGTCATTCAAGTGGGACAATGGTAGACAAACTGGTAGGAAAAAATAAATTCAATTACGCAGCAGTCTAGTCTTGAATTCCTGTAAAACAAAATTTCCCGTCTTCCTCCTCCCCATCGGGGTAAAACACAGATGTTGACACAGCGCCATCTGTTGGTATCTGGAATTGCAGTCGCTGAATATTCGCTTTATATTTGTGTTGCCTTGACTAGTGCTGCTCATTTAACTCATTCATTCGGAACACATTCATTGTGTGCCTACTTTGTGTCAGGCACTATGCTAGATGTCAGAATTACGAGAAAGCATGGCCGCAGTTTTGTTTTGTCTAGGGTGGTTAGAATCTTGGTATAAGTCGGAATCATCTCAGGAAATTCTAAAATGCAGACTCCTGGGCGCTATCCTGCAAAGATTTTGAGTTGATGGGACTGAGACAGGTCCCAGGAACTTGATTTTCAACAAAATTCCCAGGTGATTCTGAAGAAGGGGGGCCCACAAATCATATTTTGAGAAAAACTAATGACAGAGACCCTGGAGAAGGAAATGGCAACCAACTCCAGTATTCTTGCCTGGAAAATCCCATGGACGGAGGAGTCTGGTAGGCTACAGTCCATGGGGTCACAAAGAGTCGGACACGACTGTGTGACTTCACTTTCACTTTCAATGACAGAGAAGTAGACAGTGGAATAATATTGAAATATAGCCCGGTAAATGCCACATCCTGTGGCAGAGTCTACTGAAGACACAGAGAAAAGATGTCTAATCAGAATAGGGAATAGATTGGAGAAGGCTTCCACAAAGGTAAGACTCTAGACGAGGTGAAGAAGTGGAGCAGAGGATCCAGGTAGAGGGTGCACTATATGAAAAGGCAAGAAGTCATGAAATTTCATGTGACCTGCAGGTAGTGTTCAGTTCAGTTCAGTTCAGTCGCTCAGTCGTGTCCGACTGTGACCCCATGGACTCCCTGTCCATCACCAACTCCCTGGGTTTACTCAAACTCATGTCCTTTGAGTCAGTGATGCCATCCAACCATCTCATCCTCTGTCGTCCCCTTCTCCTCCTGCCTTCAATCTTTCCCAGCATCAGGGTCTTTTCAAATGAGTCAGTTCTTTGCATCAGGTGGCCAAAGTGTTGGCGTTTCAGCTTCAGCATTAGTACTTACAATGAATATTCAGAACTGATTTCCTTTAGGATGGACTGGTTGGATCTCCTTGCAGTCCAAGGGACTCTCAAGAGTCTTCTTCAACACCACAGTTCAAAAACATCAATTCTTCAGTGCTCAGCTTTCTTTATAGTCCAACTCTCACATCCATACGTGACTACTGGGAAAACCATAGCTTTGACTAGACGGAACTTTGTTGGCAAAGTAATGTCTCTGCTTTTTAATATGCTGTCTAGGTTGGTCATAACTTTTCTTCCAAGGAGCAAGCGTCTTTTAATTTTGGAGGCTAGTTTGAAGTGTGACAGAGTGTCAGAAAACAAAAGGTGTGGAATACTAGGCTAACTTGATCCTAAAGGCTTCAGGGAATGCAGAAACTTTTTGAACAGGAGATTGACTTGGCCAGATCTGTATTTTAGAAAAATCTCTCTGGCAGCAAACAAAGTGTGCAGGACGAAAAGCAGAGCATCCTTTGGTAAAGAAGTGGTAGGGCTCTGAGTGGAGGCAATGGGCAGAGGATGAAGAGGAGGGAGCAGACTGGGAGGAATTAAGAAGGTACAGACAGTAGAAACTAATGGCTGACACACACGGGGCAGGGAACAAGTGTGAGGGGTCCAAGGATGACCTTAAGGGTTCTGGTTTGGGTTATCAGGAACCAGACAACCAGTTTTGGGTTGTCTTTCCCAAGACAAGGCACACAAAGGGAGGGACAAGGTTGGGGAGGGGCAAAGAAGAGTAGGAGAGACACAAAAGGAAGAGAGGTAATGGGCAGTGTTCTTTTCTAATATAAATGTCCCTACCTTACTCTGACATTTACTATGTGATCTTAATTTTTCCTTCATCCTATTGTGCCTTGGTTGTTTCACCTGTAAAATATATACCATATTAGTATCTACCTCATAGGTTTGTTGTGACGATTAAATGAGTTAATACATGCAAGATACTTAACAAAAGTGCCTAACAGTTAATAAGACTTAGTGTTGTGTTAGTCGCTCAGTCGTGTCTGACCCTTTGTAACCCTATAGACTATAGCCCGCCAGGCTCCTCTGTCCGTGGGCTTCTCTGGCCAAGAATATTGGAGTGGGTAGCCATTCCCTTCTCCAGAGGATCTTCTCGACCCAGGAATTGGACCTGGGTCTCCTGTAATGCAGCAGATTCTTTACTGTCTGAGCCACCAGGGAAGCCCAGTAGATGATAACTATTATTTTATTATCTTTATATATTATTCATAATAATATTCATTGCCAGATTACTAACTATGGTAACATTGGGTCATTGCCCCCAATGTTTCATTCCCTCCATGTTTTAGAATTTTACATCCATGTCCTTTGCTAAAGGACTTTGCACGAGGATAAAGTACATCCCCCTGATTGGCATCCACAACTTGCTCTGGCCAGGGCAGGAGTAGTGACACTGTGACACAAAGAGAGGCTTTAAATGTGCTTGTGAGGTTTGGCTTGTTCTTTTGAGCTTGTGCTATTCACCAACCATGATCTTGTTAGCCGCTTGGCCTGGAGTGATGAAGACCAAGCAGCAGCCTCAATCCCAAGGGCCAAGCCAAACCATAGACTTGTGAGCAAGAAAATAAATGTTTGTGGTTGTGTGTCACTAAGATACGAGTGTTGTTGTTACAGAGCATTACTGTAACAATTGTGAACTAATACGCTGATATGGGAAAACATTCTCTGACCAAATTTTTACACAGTTTTAGGGATTCTTGTATCTCTACATTAGGTTCCTCAAAAGTAGAGGCTGCCTAGGCATCCTAGATCTCTGACAATATACCAGGCTTTCTTAGCCTTTGTCAGGAGTAATCTTTTCTTTTTTTAGAGTGAAATTTATTTTTTGCCACACAACGTATTTGATCTTAGTTCCCTGACTGGGAACTGAACCCGGGCACTTGGTAGTGAAAGCATGGAGTCTTAACCACTGGACCACCAGGGAATTCCCCAAAGTAATCATTTTAGAGGCTTCCCAAGTTGTAGCTACCAAAGAGTTACGCCGAATGTCTTCATGTCTATGAGAAGAGAGGCGCTGAGTCAGAAGAGTAGCAGGTGCCCAACCCACTTCAGCTTATACCCTTCCTTCCCTTTGACCAAGCTCAACTCATGGCCCTGACCACAGAATGACCCAACAAAGCTAAATTTAATTGTATATTTGAAACCTGGAAGTGAGCACAACTTGACCTTCGACCCTCTTCTAACAGCAGTGCTGTTTCCAAAGTTATTCTCTGCATAGAATGGCTACTGGAGTGGGTCTTCTTTCCCTTTGTCAGGAGCTCTTGGGTCTTTGTCCATTTCTCAGGTGTAGTGGACAATCCTGTTTTACTCTAGACAGGAGAGTGGGAAGGGCACTGTGTCAGAAGTTGGAAAACTAGCTCTGCCTCCTCATTGTCTGACACTGAACATTCAGTTAAACTGGACACTCTCAGCTTTCTATCTGTAAAATGGGGATAATAGGAGCAGCCTCTAATCATCACCTAGTTGTAAGAACCAAATGAGAAAGTGCTCTCAAGACTATAAAGTGAAATACAAGTGACAAGTCCTATCGCTAGGAGTTTCAATACCGGGGGGTTGGAGCAGGAGGAATACATGAATGTTGCCTCCTTCTGTGCATCTCAGGAACTTCAACACATGACTAAGGTGGCAGTCTTCATCCAGAGTGGGGATTCCTAGCCTCAGGCATTACAGGTTTCCCTTATCTCAGGTTCCCATCCTCTGTTGCTTTACAAATTTCCTCCTGGTTTCCTGGGTACCACTGTCCCATTCCTCAGTTTGGCTGCCGTCTGGGCATCAACTCTTCCGAGCAGTTTGGAATTCTCTAACTGCCCTGTGATCATTTCTTACTCAACTGCAGGGTTCTGTATATCACTGGGGACCTTTCCTGGAGGAAACTTGTGAGATGTACAGCACAGCTTCAATTCTAACAGTTAATCTTGTATCTTTTTAGCTTGTCAATTAGTGCTTGCTGAGAAATAGTCTTCATCTGCTTATCCACCTATTCTGTGTTGTTCTCCAGACAAGTGAAACACAAGCCCAAAGCAAAACTGCAAGGATGGGCAAGGTTTGAGGGTCCTTCCACTCACTTTTCTGTCTAGTGGTTTTCTCTAAAAGCACCAAGAGCCAGGAACCAAGTTGTTCTTGAAGACTTCCCACCATATCTGAACCTCAATCTCACTGTGCCCCAAGGCATCACAGTTCTGCGGCTTAGACTAACTTGAATAACTTTGGAAAAGGTATTTTTTAATAAATATGTTTTAGGTGATAGTATCTTAATGTGCTATCTTAGCAGATGTTTGTCTTTTAATAGCCATCTTTAAAACCTTGAGTCAAAAATGGAGGGAATAATGAAAAAGAGAATTTCAATTTCAAATCACAAGCTTTGACTAATGAGATTATTTGAAGACAAAACCTTTATTTACATAGTAATAAAGCGTGCCACATCCTTTAGAGTCTTACCACCCTCTGGGACAGGTGTGATTTCCATTTTACTGTCTAGAGAGCAAGGTGGCTCAGTGGTAAAGAATCTGCTTGCCAATGCTAGAGACACAGGAGATGCGGGTTCAATCCCTGAGTTGGGAAAATCCCCTGGAGGAGGAAATGGAAACCCACTTCAGCATTCTTGCTGGGAAAATCCCATGGACAGAGGATCCTGGTGGGGTACAGTCATAGGGTTGCAAAGAGTTGCTCATAACTGAGCAACTGAGCACACACGTGCAGAGAGAGGCTCAGAACGGTGAAGTACTTGACCAAGTTTCCAGAGCTAATTAATAAATGAGGCAGGACTAGGACCCAGCTCTTCTAATTTGTAGTTCAGACTTTGTCACTTCATTCTGTTGTAGAGAGTATTTGATGAGGCAGATACTGCAAATATTCACTGAAAAGACTGTTATTTTTATAAGAATTGCCTGCAGATTTAAATTCTCCTTTGCTTTCTTCTTTTTTCTCCCACAGTAATCATTACTATCCTCTCTCCCTTCCACATGATGGAAGGGAAACTCTGTGAGAATAGGGGCTTTGTTGCACTCACTGCTATATTCCTAGAACATCGGTAAATGTTAATTGAATCAAAATGAATTCATCAACATGAGTAATAAAAAGGTGATATTATCAATTATACTTCAATAAAGCTAAAAAAATCTCAAGAAAATTCACTTTTTTTGGAAAGGTGATGTTGTATTAAATGAGATCTGGTTCTTTTTAAGGTGATTTTTGGGATAAAAATTATATGAGCTCATTAAGTATTTTTTCAAACAAAACAATGTTGCGGTCTTTTACAGAACAGGACCTGGGGACTGGAGTCGATGAAAAGAAAGAGAGAGAAAGAGCAATATTCTTTGGGTTACGTGGAAAACCAATAAAGCCCATACACAGGACTTGTACAGCTCACAAAGGCACAGGGCGTCCTCTCAAGGAGGTCTTGAAAGCCCGGTGAGAAAGTGAGCTCGGTAGGCTTCCATGCTCCGAAGAACTAGCCGGAGACAAAAAGAAGGACGTGGGGAACCCAAGTCTCTAGTGGAACAAGGGTATTTTATTAGCAGAAATGCATGCTTATATATCTTCACTAAAATGATTACTCAGCCATTAAAAAGAATGAAATTCCACCAGTTGCAGCAAAATGGATAGTCTATTAAGTACAAGGTCGCTGAAGAGAGTCACTGAAGGGAGTCACTGGAGGGAATCCAAGCAGGTGCTCTTTCCCATGATCTCAGTCCTGAGCACTGTGCAGCTCTACTCGTTCCTGTATTCCAGGAACTGATAAGGAACAGAGAGTCCTTGAGAAACGCACACAAAGGAAGAAAATGCAACATATTGGATCCCTTAAAGTTGAACATCCCCTGACAAAACAGAAAAGTAAAAGAAAAAAAAAGATCAACACGTTACATCCATTATGAGGACAGGCACACACAGAAAAGAGGACATGTGAGGACACAGTGAGAAAGTAGCCATCTGCAACCTAGGAAGAGAGCTATCACCAGATACCAATCCTGATGACACCTTAATCTTGGACTTTCAGCCTTCAGAGCTGTAAGAAAGTAAATGTTTAAGCCACTCAGTCTATGGTATTTGTTACAATACCCAGGCAGGTTAATACTGGAAATATGTTTACATGTCTCGAGTAAAAACCTAGGAGAGAGACTGCCCGTTTTTTTGGTAGGTGGGCATTTAACTTTACAAGAAACTGCCAACCTTTTCCAAAGTGATTTTACCATTTTGTATTCACATCAGCAATGTATGAGAGTTGTAGTCATCCCATATCCTCTTCAATATGTGGTATGATCTGGTTTTAAATTTTAGCTGTTCTGGTGGTATACACTGCTATCTCATTATTTGTTGTTCAGTCACTCAGTCGTGTTCAACTCTTTGCCACCCCATGGTCTGCAGCACGCCAGGCTTCCCTGTCCTTCACTATTTCCCGGAGTTTGCTCAAACTCATGTCCACTGAGTCCGTGATGCCATTCAACCATCTTGTCCTCTGTTGTCCCCTTCTCCTTCTGCCTTCAATCTTTCCCAGCAACAGGGTCCTTTCCAATGAGTCAGCTCTTCACATCAGGTGGCCAAAGTACTGGAGATTCAGCTTCAGCATCAGTCCTTCCAACGAATATTCAAGATTGATTTCCTTTAGGATTGAATGGTTTGACCTTGCTGCCCAAGGGACTCTCAAGAGTCTTCTCCAGAACCACAGTCCAAAAGTATCAGTCCTTCGGTGCTCAGCCTTTTTCATTGTCCAGCTCTCACATCTGTACATGACTTCTAGAAAAACCATACCTTTGACTGTACAGACCTTTGTCAGTAAATAGTATCTCTGCTTTTTAATATGCTGTCTAGGTTTGTCATAGCTTTGTCATAGCTTTTATTCCAAGGAGCAAGCGTCTTTTAACTTCAGGCTGCAGTCACCGTCCGCAGTGATTTTGGAGCCCAAGAAAACAAAGTCTGTCACTGTTTCCATTGTTTCCTGATCTATCTGCCATGAAGTGATGGGACCGGATGATATGATCTTCGGTTTTTGAATGTTGAGTATTAAGCCAGTTTTTTCACTCTCCTCTTTCACTTTCATCAAGAGGCTCTTTATTCCTCTTTGCTTTCTGTCATTACAGTGGTGTCATCTGCATATCTGAGGTTACTGATATTTCTCTCAGCAAACTTGATTCAGACTTGCGCTTCATCCAGTCTGGCATTTTGCACAATATACTCTGCATATAAGTTAAATAAGCAGGGTGACAATATACAGCCTTGACGTACTCCTTTCCCAATTTGGAACCAGTCCCTTGTTAATGTCCAGTTCTAACTGTTCCTTCTTGACTCGCATACAGGTTTCGCAGGAGGCAGGTAAGGTGGTCTGGTATCCCCATCTCTTTAAGAATTTTCCACAGTTTGTTGTGATCAACAGTCAAAGGTTTTGGCATAATCAATGAAGCAGAAGTAGACGTTTTTCTGGAATCCTTTTGCTTTACCTATGATCAATGGATGTTGGCAATTTGATCTCTGGTTCCTCCGCTTTTTCTAAATCCAGCGTGTACATCTGGAAGTTCTTGGTTCACATACTGTTGAAGTCTAACTTGAAAGATTTTGAGCATGACCTTGCTAGTATGTGAAATAAATGCAATTGTGTGGTAGTTTGAACATTCTTTGGTGTTTCCCTTCTTTGGGATTAAATGAAAACTGACCTTTTCCAGTTCTGTGGCCACTGCTGCGTTTTTCATATTTGCTGGCATACTGAGTACAGTACTTAAACAGCATTATCTTTTAGGATTTGAAATAGCTCAGCTGGAATTCCATCATTATAGTGATGCTTCCTAAGACCCACTTGACTTCACACTCCAGGATGTCTGGCTCTAGGTGAGTGATCACACCATCCTTGTTATCCAGGTCATTAAGATCTGTTTTGTACAGTTCCTCTGTGTATTCTTCCCATCATTTATTAATATCTTCTGCTTCTGTTAGGTCCATACCATTTCTGTCCTTTATTGTGCCCATCTTTGCATGAAATGTTCCCTTGGTATCTCTTACTTTGTTTCTCATTCTATTGTCTTCCTCTATTTCTTTGCATTATTCACTTAAAAAGGCTTTCTTACCTCCCTTTGCTATTCTTCGCAACTCTGTATTCAGATGGGTATAATCTTGCCTTTTCTCCTTTGCCTTTTACTTCTCTTCTTTTCTCAGCTATTTGTAAGACCTCTTCAAACAACCATTTTGCGTTTTTGCATTTCTTTTTCTTGGGGATGGTTTTGATCACCACCTCCTGTACAATGTTACAAACCTCCATCCATAGTTCTTTAGGCACTCTGTCTATCAGATCTAATCTCTAGAGTCCATTTGTCATTTCCACTGTATAATCATAAGGGATTTGATTTAGGTCATACCTGAATGGTCTAGTGGTTTTTCCTATGTTCTTCAATTTAAGTCTGAATTTTGAATAAGGAGTTCATGATCTGAGCCACAGTCAGCTTCTGGTCTTATTTTTGCTGACTGTATAGAGCTTCTCCATCTTTGGCTGCAAAGAATATAATCAATCTGATTTTGGTATTGACCATCTGATGATGTACATGTGTAGAGTCATCTCTTGGGCTGTTTGATGAGGGTGTTTGCTATGCCCAGTGTGTTCTCTTGGCAAAAATCTGTTAGCCTCTGCCCTGCTTCATTTTGTACTCCAAAGCCAAACCTGCCTGTTAATCCAGGTATCTCTTGACTTACTATTTTTGGATTCCAATCCCCTATAATGAAAAAGACATCTTTTTTTGGTGTTAGTTCTAGAAGGTCTTGTAGGTCTTCATAGAACTGTTCAACTTCAGCTTCTTTGGCATTAGTGGTTGGGGCATAGACTTGGATTACTGTGATATTGAATGGTTTGCCTTAGAAATGAACTGAGATCATTCTGTTGTTTTTGAGATTGCACCCAAATGCTGCATTTTGTACTCTTTTGTTGACTATGAGGGTTACCCCATTTATTCTAAGAGATTGTTGCCCACTGCTGCTGCTACTGCTAAGTCGCTTCAGTCGTGTCTGACTCTGTGCGACCCCATAGACGGCAGCCCACCAAGCTCTACCGTCCCTGGGATTCTCCAGGCAAGAATACTGGAGTGGGTTGCCATTTCCTTCTCCAATGCATGAAAGTGAAAAGTGAAAGTGAAGTCGCTCAGTCATGTCCGACTCTTTGCGACCCCATGGACTGCAGCCTACCAGGCTCTTCTGTCCATGGGATTTTCCAGGCAAGAGTACTGGAGTGGGGTGCCATTGCCTTCTCCGTTGTTGCCCACGGTAGTAGATATAATGGTCATCTGGATTAAATTCGCCCATTCCTGTCCACTTTAGTTTACTGATTCCTTAAATGTCAATATTCACTCTTGTCATCTCCTGTTTGACCACTTCCAATTTCTCATTATAGTTATTTGTTTAATTAATTAATTAATTTTAATCAGAGGATAATTTCTTTACAATATTGTGATGGTTTTTGTCATACATCAATATGAATCAGCCATAGGCATACATGTGTCCCCTCTCCATCCTGAACCCCCTTTCCACCACCTTCCCCACCTTATCCCTCCAGGCTGTCACAGAGCACCAGCTTTATGTGTCCTGTGTCATACAGCAAACTCTTATTTGTTACCTACTTTACATATGGTAGTATATATGTTTCAATGCTATTCTCTCAAATCATCCCACCCTCTGTTTTTCCCATTAAGTTCAAAAGCCTGCTCTTTACGTGTCTCCTTTGCTCCCCTGCATGTAGGATCATCAATACCATCTTTCTAGATTCCATATATATGTTAACGGATGATATTTGTTTTTATCTTTCTGACTTACTTCACTCTGTGTAACAGGCTTTAGGTTCATCCACCTCATTACATCTGACTCAAATGTGTTCCTTTTTATAGCTCAGTAATATTCCATTGCGTATATGTACCACAACTTCCTTATCCATTCATCTGCCAGTGGACATCTAGGTCACTTCCATGTCCTAGCTATTTTAAATAGTGTTGCACTGAACATTGGGGTACACATGTCTTTTTCAATTCTGGTTTCCTCAGAATGTATGTCCAGTTGTGGGATTGCTGGGTCCTATGATAGTTTTATTCCTAGTTGTTTATGTTTATTTTACATTTTCCTGATGAGCAGTGATATTAAGGATCTTTTCATGTGTCTGTTTTTTAATTATATATCTTCTTTGGTGAAATATTTATCCAATTTTTTTTTTGCCTGTTTTGTTACCAGATTGTGTGTTTTGTTATTATTGAATAGTAAGAGGTTTTTATGTATCCTAGTTACAAAGCTTTTATTAGATATATGTATTTTTCAAAGATTTTCTCCCAGTGTATGTTTTGCCTTTACATTCTCTAAACATTGCTTTTTCAAAGAGTATATGTTTTTAACTTTGGTAAATTTCAATTTGTAATGTTTTTCTTTTATGGCTCATGCTTTTTGTGGCCTAAGAAATCTTTGCCTGAACAAAAGTCACAAAGATTTTCTGTGAGGTTTCTTATAGAAGTTTCATAATTTTAAACTTTTACATGGAGGTCAGTGGATCCATTGTGAGTTAATTATGGCATATGGCAAGAGGTAAGAATTGAGGTTGTTTTTCCACATGGATATCCTATTATTCCAGCAACATTGTTAAAAAGACTATCTTTTTCTCTTTTGTCAAAAATCAATTGACCCTATGTATGATTCTATTTCTGGACTCTATTCTGTTCCACTGATCCTTATACCTGTTTTTACATCAATACCACACTGTCTTAAATACTGCAGTCTTATGATAAGTCTTGAAATCAAGTAAAGTTCTCCATTTTTGTTCTTTCTCAAATTTGTTTTGGCTAATCTAGGTTCCTTTTATTTCTAGAAATTTTAAAATCAGCTTGTCAATTTTTATTAAAAAAATACTGCTGAGATTGTGGTTGAGACTATGTTGTATTCATAGATGATTTGGGAGAGAACTGAGATTGCAACAAAACTGATGGTTTTGATTTATAAACATAGTATTTCTTTCCATTTATTTAGATCTTCCATTATTTCTCTCTGAAATCAGTAGCTTTCAACATTGAGTTCTTAAAAAAATATTAAGTTCTTGTATTCAATTTGTTAGATACCTCCAAATATTTTTTACATTATTACAAATGGCATCTTTAAAACTTTGTTTTGCAATTGTCTGTTCCCAGTGTAAAGAGATACCCATGTTACTTTCTATATGACTTTGAATCTAGAACTCATTAGTTCTAGTTGCTTTTTAATAGATTCTTTAGGACTTTCTATATACATGCTCACTTATGAATAAGACAGGTTTCTTTCCAATCTTCCTTCCTTTACTGCACAATCTAGGCCCTCCAGCACACTGTTAAAGAGATACCATGAGAGTTGATATCTTTGTCTTGTCCCCCACATTTGGGGCAATATATTCACCATTAACTATGATGTTAACTTAGGTTTTTTACAGACGCATTTTATCAAACTGCAGTGGTTTCCATCTATTCTTAGTTTTCTGAGCTTTTAATCATAAATGGGTGTTGAATTTTATAAAATGATTTTTTACATCTGTTAAGATAATCATAAGTTTTTTTCTTACTAATCTGTTAATATGGTGAATTGTATTGATTGATTTTTAAAATGGCTTTATTGAGATATATTTCACACATCATATAATTCACTCATTTGAAGTGTACAATTCAGTGGTTTTTAGGATAGTCACAAATGTGTGCAACCATCACGACAGTCCACTCTATAATATTTTCATACCTCAAAAAGAAACTCTGTAACTTTTAGTCATTACCACCCTATCCTCCTTGTTCTCCATATTCCCCAGCCCCAAACAACCATTAATCTACTGTTTGTCTCTATAGATTTCCCTATTCTGGACTTACATATGAATAGAATTACGTAATATGTGACTTCTTTCACTTAGCATAATGTTTTCAAGTTTCATCTATGTTATAGCATGTATTGGTACTTTACTCTTTTTTGTGGCCAAATAAAGTTTCCTTATATGAATGTATTAATTTCATTTATCCATTCATCTATTGACAGACATATGAGTTGTTTCCACCTTTTGGCTATCATGAACAATGCTGTTATGAACATTTATGTACAAGTTTTTGTATGGACATACGTTTTCCATTTTCTTGAGTGTATACCTAGGACTGAAATTGGGTTATATGATAATTCTACATTTAATTGTTTGAGAAACTGTCGGTCATAATTCCAAAGTGATTGTATCATTTTACATTTCTACTGACAGTGAATGAAAACTCTAATTTTTCCATATTTTCACCCACACTTGTTATCTAACTTTTAAATTTTAATCTCCTCCTTTCTTTCCAGTTTTTCTCTTTCTTCTGTCCTCTCATTTCCCTACTTCTCCTCCCTTGGACAAATTGGCAGAATTTATAATATTATTAAGACTAACCAAGAAACCCATTCCTCTGTGCTTTTAACCCCTAAACACCTCTTCACTTAAAATCATCATTGACCTCTATACCCACATTTCTACTATATTTATCTTTGAATTTCAAATTCTAGTGGCCAAGCCTCCATTTGAATGCCCAGCACTTTATCAATATTTCTAAGGACCTCAGGGTTTGAGGAGACCCTTAAAAGTCCCCTGGTCTAACTCATTTTGTTCAATGAAGAAAGGGGGTAGAGGGAAGACTTAATGAAAAGAAGGTTGGAAAGAAAAGAGGGGGGAAGCAGAGCAAGGGGAAGAGAAGCAGCACCCAGCATATGCCTGGCATTTTACATACAGGATCCTATTTCAATTTCACAGCCACCCCATGCTATCGCCCTCCCCGTTTCATAAATGAGGCGACTGAAGCAGAGATGTTAATTATTTTGCTCAAGGTCAGTTTGTGAGAGTCAAATTTAGCTTTAGTGCAATACCAAATCCTGTGACCCATCAAACTCTTGAATTTCAGGGAGGAGGATTACCCTCATGGGTATATGACTGTCCTACCCCTGGGTCTTGGGACAGAAATGTCCTGGATGTACACAACTGATGAGGCATTATTAGGGGAATAACAGTGTCTCCTCCCTGGACGGAAGTCAGTGTTCTGATAGGAGGAGTTTTGTCTCAAATTACAAACAATGCCTCAGGCTAGAACAAAATTGGTGAGGAAGTATGTTCCACAGCCATGGTTACGGTATTTGTCGCCTGGCAGGAATGCCAAAGTGAGATATGTGAGATGGTATGGAAAATTCCAAAGCAAAACTTCAGAACATGCGTTACCTCAGTAGCAAAGGAAACAACTCAGATTTCCACAAGCTATTCAAAGAGCAGCAGCAATTTACAAAAATAGACAGAACCAAGTCATTACACAACCAGGTTCATTTGTTTCATTTTGCTTTTGACTTTTAAGACTTGCTTTTGGAAACATTAAAAAAAAATAGACCTTGTTACATACTTAGCAAAGTCATTTTAACTTAAAGTACAAAGAGAGATTTGACATGCTTCCTTGTCCTTCTGTTCCATTCCGTCCTTTCCCTGGAGGTAATCAGTCTTCATTCGTTTAAATAAAACAAAAATTTGTGGTTTTTTAAAATTTTTATTTTATCCTATTTTTCTAAAACATAAAGATACATTCATATCCTTCCCACTCCCGCCCCTACCCTGTTAAATGGTTCTGCTTTGCCTCCTTGTCCATTTTTCACTAGCAATCATGCCATAGCTCTGCAGAATATTTCTCATATGTTTTTACAGCTGTGTAGTATTCCAGTATGTGAGTGGATCCTTGTCTATTTGACCATTCTGATGGACACTGGGATTGTTTCCACCCTTTTGCTATTACAAATACTGTTCACTGAACAACCCTATGTATACATCTTTTTGAATTAAAGTCAGTGTATCTTTTAAAAAAAAAATATTTATGAGACTCTAAATAGGCTCCTAGAACCCAGAGCTTTTATTTATTTGACTCCGTCAGGCCTTAGTTGCGGGGTTTAATCTTCGTTGTGTCACTCAGGATCTTTTGACGCAGTGTATGGACTCTAGCTTCGGCATACAGGCTCTGCCTGTTGTGGTGCTCAGGCTTAGTTGCTCCACGGCATGTGGGCTCTTAGTTCCCTGACCAGGAATCGAACCCAAGTCCCCTCCACTGCAAGGCAGATTCTTTACCACTGGGTTACCAGGGAAGTACCCTGCCAGTGTATCTTTAGGTTGGATTCCTCAATGTGGAATTTTTGGATTGACAAGTGCACATACATGAAATTTTGCTGGAGACTGCCAAATTTCTCTCTCCATGAATTGTACCATTTTTGCTTTCCCACTAGCAAAATATGAATGCCTGTTTCCTCACTACCTTGTCAACACATTACATTGCCAAACTTAGATTTTTGCTGATCTGATAGTTGAGAAATAGTATTCCACTACAGTTTTAATTTGCATTTCCTTTATCATATGCATGATTAAACATCTTTTCATATGGCTCATTTAAGGGCTGTTAAATAGAATTTTTATTTTCATTTCTTTGTGTTTGTGTGTGTGTACTGTGTGTTTATATCATTTTCTTATTTTCCACAGAGTGGTTTTTCTTTTCTCTATTTGTTGTAAATCCTTTCTGCAGTAGGGATATTTAACAATGGCATGCAGAAGCTGAAGGGTGTTGTCTTATAAGTGCAGATGGTTTAATTTTCAGGAATTTGGTTAGTCAGTTGACATCATGTTGGTACAGCTGATGTCATCTTGGCAACTTAAAAATCTGCTATGGTGGAAGTATTTATGCCATGGGCAAATGCCACGAGTCAGGGCTCCTTCTAGCCATCCCCTCCAGAACACATCAATGGACATTATTCCTTTGTCTATAAGTTGGAAATATTTTTCCTGGTTTGCAATTTGTCTTTTTTATCTTGCTTATGATGTATTTTGCTACACTGTTGTTGTTTTGTACAGTCCAAATTTCAGTCTTTTTCTTTATTGCCTCCAGATTTTGTCAGTTAGTGTAACATGGAAACATACATTACCATATGTAAAATAGATAGCCAATGGGAATTTGCTGTATAACTCAAACCAGGGCTCAGTAACAACCCAGAGAGATGGGATGGGGAGGGAGGTGGGAAGGCTGTTCAAGTGGAAGGGGACGTGGGTAAACCTATGGCTGATTCATGTTGATGTCTGGTAGAAACCAACACAATACTGTAAAGCAATTATCCTTCAAATAAAAATAAATGAAAAAAAAAGACCCCAACTCCTTGATCATACAGAAATTCACTCATACTTTCTACTAATATTAATATAGTTTTATTTCTTTAAAAAATTGTAAATCTCTGATCTGTTTGGAATTCATCTTGATGAAGAAAGAGATAGGTTTGCATTTTTCCCACTGGCTATCTATTCACTCTCACACTATTTATGAAGAAGATCTTTTTCTTTTTTTAAAGATTTTTTGCTATGTACCATAGTCTTTATTGAATTTGTTACAATGTTGCTTTTGTTTGGGGTTTTTATCTGGCCACGAGGCATCTGGGATCTTAGTTCCCTGCTGCTGCTGCTAAGTCACTTCAGTCGTGTCCGACTCTGTGCGACCCCATAGACGGCAGCCCACCAGGCTCCGCAGTCCCTGGAATTCTCCAGGGAAGAATACTGGAGTGGGTTGCCATTTCCTTAGTTCCCTGACCAGGGATCAAATCCATACTCCCTGCATTGGAAGGCAAATTCTTAACCACCGGACCACCAGGGAAGTCCTGAAGATCTTTTTCTCCAAGATTTGAGATGCCACCTTTATTACATATTAAACTTCCAGATGCATTTAGGTTTATTTTTGGATTTTTAATTCTGTTTTATTGATCTATGTATTCATGTTTCAATACCACCTTATTATACAGGTTTCATAATGTTTTAATAACTGGTAAGGCTCGACTCTCATTTTCTTCCTTTTCAGGGTTTTCTCATATATTCTTTCTTATTTATGCTTTTGAATGAATGTTATAATAAAACTGTCTTAGCGCTGAGGTTCCCTCTTCTGTTGCTTTTGCAGTGTCAAAAAATATTGCCTTATATTTTCTGACTTCTGCTTCCTCTGTTCTCTTCTACTTTTGTTTAGATTTTCTCTTTCTTTTTCCTCTAACATCCTTGTTAGTTTGAATTCTATTCTCAGAAGTTCCCTCTCAGAGAAAGAATTTTCTATATTTCATCCAGCATTTTTTGAAATTACTAATTCAGTCGTTGATTAGCTATGGGATTTTGGGCAAAAGTATCCTTTGATATTTTTACCGACGCATTGCAAATGAAAAATAATCTTTTTTTTTTTACAGTTAGAAATAAGTTCAGTCAGTTCTCAGTTCTATCAACAGAATCTGACTCATTTAATCTCTCCCTCCTTTCATCAAAAAAATAATTTTTATTGTAGTTGCTTTACAATATTGTGTTAGTTTCTACTGTACAGCAAAGTGAATCAGCTATGTGTATACATATATCCCCTCTTTTTTGGATTTCCTTCCCATTTAGGTCACTACAGACCATTAAGTAGATCCCTGTGCTATACAGTAGGTTCTCATTACTTATCTATTTTATACATAATATCAATAGTGTATAAATGTCAACTCCGATCTCCCATTTCATCTCATTCCTCTCTTTTCCTCTTGGTATCCATACTGTTGTTCTCTACTTCTGTGTCTCTATTTCTGCTTTGTAAATAAGATTGTCTATACCAAATTTTTCAGATACCACATATATGCCTTAATATATGGAGTATTTGTTTTTCTCTTTCTGACTTACTTCACTCTGTATGGCAGTCTCTAGGTCCACCTATGCCTCTACAAATGACTCAATCTTGTTCTTTTTTATGGCTGTCCCGCCTTCTTGAAACACATTCCATAAACTTCCAAGATACCGCACACACCTGTTTGCTTCCTAATTAACTTACCATTCCCCTTGGGCTCTTTCAGTGTTTCCTCTTCATCCCCTAAATGCTGGAGAACTCTAAAATTCAGATTTCAAACCTCTTCTCCTCTCATCTAAACCCATCCCCTAAGTGACTTTGTACTGGCTCATGGATTTAAAGGTATCAACAATTCCCCAGTTTTATACCTCCAGCCTGGACCTCTATTATGCACTCAAAATTCGTACATCTAACTGCTATCTTATCAATTTCTGTAGATGTCCCAAAGGCATCTCCAAATTCACTTACCCAAAACAGCATTAATATTTTCCTCAAACCTGTTTCTCCTATAGTCTTTCCAATCTCAGTTAACGACAGTTCTATTTTTCTAGTAGCTGAGGGAGAAATTCCTCTTCCACTCTCTAATCCACCTACCCACAGGTTCAGTCCTGTGGCTACAACTAGCAGCTCAGCTGGAATGGCTGAACCCACTCAGATTGCTGGGCTTCTGTCCACATAGCTTTCTCTCAAACTTCTTCAGATCTGGCCTCTTCAGGAATCCTAAAGAGCAAGCCCTGACATACAAGTACTTCTTAAATCTCTTTTTGAGTTTCTTGGTGTCTTAATGTACTATTTGAGCTCAGTGTTTTTACTACTGGGGCAAGTTCAAGGGAGAAGAACCAACCCATGCAAAGTGTGTGCCCATGGACAAATAAATGACTGTGCTAAGCCCAGATGCCAGGAGATTTCTCAGTTTGACAGTTACTTACTCATTCCTCATTTGTAATCAACAAACTTTTGCAAAGCTGCAGTTAGTTGGCGTTTTGTGGGTCCTAGTGATGTGGACACAACACTCAGCTTTTCCTCCCCACTGATAGGATAGTTCCTCAGCTATTTTGTTTGTTTTCTTTCTAAGCCAAATAACCCCAGGATTTTCTTTGAGGTCTCTTTTGCATCTAAACCCTCAAATGTTCCCAGCTTTGGAGATCAGAAGGACTCTCTATGCACCTAGTTTTCCAGTGTTCTGTAACTTGTACTTGTCCAAATCTTTTCATTTTTTTGTTAGTTCCGTTTAAGTTTTCTGATCCTTTCATTTGCATTCTTTATCTAATCCTTTCAATGGATTATTTTGATGTTTTCTTCTAACTACATGAGTTGAATATTTAATTCTTTTATTTTCATTCTTGCTTTCTTAGTAAGAAATATGAATGAGCTACTAAATTTCCTTCCATGTACAGAGCTGTCTACATATTGAATTCCCCCACCCATTCTCCCAGCTCAGATTCATTGGGGAGCAAGCTTTCTCTTACCATCTCTCTCTGATATAATTTCTATCTTTTAAATTGAAAGCAGTTTGGGGCCACTCATTTGGCAACTTCTGTGAAGGATGGCATTCTGTTTATTTTCACAGAATCTTCTCTCTGGCTTAGCATAGTGACCTTTCACAAAAATTGATAACAATAATGGATGACTCTAATGTAATACTGAACACTTACCCTGTGGCTGGCATTGTACTTTATACCCATAATTTGAACAACTCCAAACTAATCTTCCATGCCCATTTTACAGAGGAAATAGGTCTTTTTGTCTTGTGTTTCTATTCCTGGAACATGAAAAACATGCCATTTTAGGGCCTTTTCTCCTTGACTTTGTCCCTCTCCCTCCACCTTCCCATTCAGTACTCAGAGCAAATAAATGCCATTTCTTCAAAGCTTGACTGACCACTGGATATAAAACAGCCTTCCTCCATGCATTCTATTTTATTTTGTTCAGGTTTGTGTTTTAGTTGCTCAGTCCTGTCCAACTCTGCAACCCTATGGACTGTAGCCCGTCAGGCTCCTATGTCCATGGGATTTCCCAGGCAAGAATACTGGAGTGGGTTGCCATTTCCTTCTCCAGGGGATCTTCCCCACCTAGGGATCGAACCCAGGTCTCCTGCATTGCAGGCAGATTCTTTACCATCTGAGCCACCTGGGAAGCCCCCTATTTTGTTCATAGTACTTATCTTAAATTACCTTGCACATTTATCTGCCTCCACCACGAGACTTTCAACTGCAGGAGTGGGAATTTAACTGAATAAATAATTATAGAATCAATAAGTGAGACAATATGCTTGGGCGGGCCTAAGGCAAACAATAGAACCTGAGGAGGAGTCAGTATTTTTAGGCTCTGCCGAGTAAAAGCAACAGTTACTTTTGAATATGAAAGTGTGATCCTAGGAAGTAAGAGACACCCCTCCACAGACTTGTGACTTAGAACCCTGTGCTCAATTTCGACTGGGATTCCTCTTCTGTGAAATGAGGAGGACAGCCCTTTGGGTTCACTGCAACCCACTGTGACTCTACTCAGATAAACGTACCTCGAAAAGCGCTGTCAGAAAGCTAGGGAGGAGGAAGAGTCTCAGCAGTAGAGGAGAAGAAGGGAGGGGAAGGGACTGCGGGTTTAGGAGGAGGAGAGGGGGGACTCGGTTAATCCTGGGGACCGAGGGGCAAGGGTGAGGGGGCGGCAAGTGGGGGACGCGCAGAGGAGCGCGCAGGGGCCTGGGGAAGCGCAGAGCGAGCGCGGTCAATCCTCTGGGACTGAGCAAGATAGGGCCTGGAGTGCACGAGCGGTGAAGGGTGAAGGAGGGTTGGGGGGAAGGGTGATATCCTGTAACCCAGAGGCGCAAAGCGGCGCTCAGAGGTCAGGAGGGGGCGCGGCAGGAGTGGCCAAGTGTCAAGGAATCGGGCAAGGTCTCTCCTGCTAGGATTGGGCAGGACAGGGGAGGGCCCTGACAGGTGAGAGGTGCGGACCTGAGGGAAGTGGGGGACATTCGGGGGTCACCGAGGAGGGCCCCCGGAGGCGGAGAAAAACAAAGGCGGTACGGAGGGGAGCGGGCGGATGGGGACGAGGCGCGGAGGGCCGCAGGTCGCGCGGGGCACTCGTGGCGCTCAGAGGGGTCGCTGCGGGAGCGCCGAGGGGGCGCGGCTTGCGCCGAGGGGGCGCGGCTTGCGCCGAGGGGGCGGGGCGGGGTGGGGCCAGGAGCCGGGGTGAGCGGGTCGCGGGGGGCGGGCGCTGCAGCGGCGGGGCTCGGGCGCGGTTGCCCAGTGGCTGTCTCTTCACTTCCGGGAACGCCTGGGCGACTAGGCCGCCCCCGGCTCACCGCGCAGCCAGCCGGCCGGCCGGCCCGAGCGACTAAGTGGGTGAGCTCGCAGTTGCGAGCCGAGTCAGGCCGAAGCTTCACTGTCCACGCGGGCCCGGCCTCTCTCTGCGGCTATGGGGGCGTCTGCGCGGCTACTGCGCGCAGCGATCATGGGGGCGCCGGGCTCTGGCAAGGGCACCGTGTCCTCGCGCATCACCAAACACTTCGAGCTGAAGCACCTCTCCAGCGGGGACCTGCTCAGAGATAATATGCTTCGAGGCACAGGTGGGAGGGGTGGCCGCGCGCTGTCCCCGGGTGGGGCTCTGTGGGCGGAGGGGACAGGGCGCGGGAAGTGGGTCCGGCGAATGCAGGTTCGTGGGTGTGGGCGCAGCCTCTCCCAATTGCCGCCCAGTGAGGAGTCCTCGGACTGCTGAGCGACTGCTCCCCGAAACCTCTGACCTCAGTGCACAGCTTCAGGCAGCTTACTGAGGGAAGGCACTAGAAAATTAAGATACTTTCAAAGTTCAGAGATGAAACCACATGGCTTTGAGAAGTTTGTCCAGCCCCAGTCGCAGCTGTTCCTAAGGGTCCACCGAGTTGTGTATGGCTTATTCTCCTCGTGCCTTTGCTCTTGGAAAACTGTTAGCTCTTTCTTTTTTTTTACTTTTTGTTTGTTAAACGCTATGGAACTTTCTGGTTCTGACCTTTCCCCCATAATCTGATGACCGAGTATTACTTATCCTCATTGCTGTCGCAAAATTGGCTTGAATCTTTAGACACGACAGCTATTCTTGTGCCTTGTTATCTGAAAGATTGTTTTGTTTCTCATTACAAATAAATTCTTATAACTCAGCACAAAATCTAGTCAACAAACTGTACACTGTACAATGGGTGGATTTTATCTTATGTAAATTCTATCTTAAGAAAGCTGTGTTCAAAAAGTCAACAGCAAGGTGAGTTCTTTTTTTTCTCTCAAAAGCGTTGACCTTTATTTTCCAAAACAAAGTCATTTTGACTCTCCTTTTAGAAAGTAGAATTAATCTCTTACACAAGTTAAAAAAGAATTGGAAACAATTTTGGATGGAAGTACATAATATTAAAAGGAAACTCCTCTCATTCTCTACCTCAGTCTCATTCTTCAGAGGGGAGCAGTGTCATGTGTTTCCTTTTAGAAATCTGTATTTATGTACAAGCATATTTATCTGTATCCTTTGTTTTATGCAATATATAATCCTACTAAAAATGTGTTCTGCACCAGTGTATTTCCACCTTACATCTGGGAGATCTTTCCATCTGAAAATACATAAATCCATTTCATTGTTTAATGTTTGTGTAGGTGTCTATTTGCTGGATCTGCTATGATTTATTTAACTAATCCCCTACTGATGGGTCATGTAGGTTATTTTCAGATGAGTCTCCCTTTGTTTTAAAACACTGACATGTAAATAAAAAGAAGAATCACTCCACTGTTTTTTGTTTCTTGGAGTTCTGTGGTTCATCACCTAATCTGGTGAATTACTAGTTTTATTTGTCTCTTCTAACATTGATCTTCAAAAAAAATCATAAAGTATTTTGTAGTTAATTAAGCTTCAGAAGATTAAACTGTTTGGCTCACTTGCTAAGTGTTCTTGATGCTACCTATTGATGTCGTTAGGTAACAATGTATAGTCCCCAGTACTGCAACCCTTTGGGGGTAAGATTATCCAAACTGGAGAGGAGTAAAGAATCCGAAAGTGAATCTCTGAAAAATAACTCAGTAATGAGGCATAACTGTGGTTAGAGACCACCTTCAGTGAAGTTAAAGATATGTTAACTTGTGAAAACAGAAAACTTAAAAAAATTAAAGCAAATTAACTGAACTTTTAAAATTAAGAAACAGGCTTCTTTGTTTATGTATAACATCCCGTGACAAGCCCAGCATCCTCTTCCTGACTCTACAACGTGAAAAGAGAGACTAGAGGGAGGCAGGAGAGGATCTCTGGGAAAGATGTTCAGCCTGCCTCAGACACCTGCTCTTTCTGGAGTCTCTTCAGGCAGTTCTTTAACAAAAAAAGCAGAAGATGGAGTTGAGGGAGGTGTCATGAGATTGTTATTACAGATGGTCTGTATCTCAGGTCTAAAAATACATTCTCAATAAATATTTGTGAACGGACTGGATATTTCACACAGGATCAGCACCAAAGGAGAGGTGTAATCTTTTATTTAAAAATACAGTTTAATTTTTTTTGATGCTAAGAAAAACATATTTATTATAAAGTAAGAAAAACATGAGAGTATAAAGAAAATTAAAGTCCTTTATAATTCTACCATCCAGACACAACTATAATGAACTCTTTGGTACTTTTTCTTCTATTCTGTTTTTTCTCTTTTTTTCTCTATTGTATTTGCATGTGTTTGAAAAATTGTTATAGTCTAAATGATTGCTTGGATCCCTTCTTTCACACTTATTGTGATTATGTTCACACATCACTAAGTAGTGTTTAAAATGATATTTAATTTCACCAAGATTGCACAATTATTAATGAAACGTTTTCCTATTATTATATACTTATGTGGTTAACCATTCTTTGCTATAATTAATATTGTTACGATTATGCTGGTACATGAATATTTGGCAGCATCTCTACTTACTTCCTTCAAGTAAATTCCATACTGTGGAATTTCTATAAATACTGCATCATCAAATAGTGCTAAGGAAGGATGGTGCCAATTTACCTTCCAACCACTATTTCACAATGATATTGCATTGATAATCCATCTCTGTATTTTATAGCTAAAGTTTAAAGTCATCCCAGCAGATGTGATAAAGACCTTGGAAATAAAAGGCAACCTGTTGACAGAAGCAAACCTTGAGTAACTGTAGACCACCACTGAACCCTGGAGTCAGAAAACTTGAGTGTCTGCCCCTTTGTCATTAGTCCAGCCCTCTCATTTAGCAATGAGGGAACAGAGTTCAGGAGAGGTTAAAGAACTTGCTCAATAATAAAAAGCAGTCATCGGGAGACAAGTGTGAACACCCAGGTCTCTTGTATGCCAATTAAATTACTCTTTCAATTATGCAGTATTTCCCAAATTGAGATTCATAAGATGATTTTAGGTAGACAAAAAATTTTCTCTAAAATAAAAATAAAATTCAAATTAATAAAATCAATAAAAATTATTTCAACTTGTATTTGAAAAAATGATAACTAGCACACCAACCCTTTAATTTCTTGAACAGTATAGCTTATTAAATTAAAAGAGTCATTTTTTAAAAATTTCTTTTCCCATTATTTTTTTAAATTTATTTTTAATTGGAGGATAATTGTTTTACAATGTTGTGTTGGCTTCTTCCATACAACAATCTCAATCAGCCATAACTATACATATGTCCCCTCCCTCTTGAAACTCCCTCCCACTCCCCACTCCATCTCATCCCTCCAGACCGTCAGTACTGTGTTGAGCACCCTGTGGTAGTGGTTTATTTGCTAAGTTGTGTTGGACTCTTGCGACCCCATGGACTGTAGCCTGCCAGGCTCCTCTCTGTCCGTGGGATTCTCCAGGCAAGAATACTGGAGTGGGTTGCCATTTCCTTCTTGGGAAGTGGATCTTCCCGACCCACGAATCAAACACAGGTCTTCTGCATTGCAGGCAGATTCTTTACCAACTGAGCTATAAGACACTGTATTATATAGCAAATTTTCGCTGGCTATCTGTTTTACATATGGTAATGTATATGTTTCAACACTACTATCTCAATTTGTCCTACTATCTTCTTTCCGCTGTGTCCAAATTCTATTCTCTATGTTTGTGTCTCTATTCCTGCACTTCAAGTAGGTTCATCAGTACCATTTTCTAGATTCCATATATATATGTGTGTTAATGTATGATATTTGTTTTTCTCTTTCTGACTTACTTCATTCTGTGTAACAGGCTCTAGGTTCATTCACCTCACTAGAACTGACTCAAATGTATTCCTTTTTATGGCTAAGTAATATTCCATTGTATATATGCCCCACATCTTCTTTATCCATTCATCTGTCAGTGGACATCTAGGTTGCTTCCATGTCCTAGCCATTGTAAATAGTGCTGCAGTGAACATTGGGTACATATATCTTTTTGAATTATGGTATTATTAGGGTATATGCTCAGTAGTGGGATTCCTGGGTCATATGGCAGTTTTATTCCTAAAAAAAACTGAGTCATTTTAAAGAAAATCACATAGTAAATGATAGATCTGCTATGGCTGAAATTGTTATGGTTGCCATGTGATTGTCCAAAGTTTGAGAAACTGCCCTGCTTGGTGCTTCTCAAAAACATAATCCTGGACTGAATGAACCCCTTTTGAATCTCATTTGTTCTCATTTGTAAATTGGGAAAATTGAACTCAGTAGGTAATCTTCAAAGCGTCTGTCAGCTCCCAAGTTTCTGTATGTCTAACAAAACTTCTAGTTTGTACACCCAGACAGCATAGATATGCCTCATCAGAATGATAATGACAGTAGAGCAAATTATTTTTGTAAGGGCAGAATTTTTTATTTGTAATAGGTAATACATTTACTTGGTTTTGAACTCCAAAAAATATAAAAGGACATTTAGTGAAAAGATTCTTCCAGAGCTATTTCATGCACATACAATCCATTGTTTATCTCTTCCTGTTTTTTTCTTTTTTACACAAATCACAATAAACTGTACATGCAGTTTTCTACATTTAACAATATTGCTTTCCATGAGGATTGCTCCATTTCTTTTTTTCTAACAAAGTAAGGTAGGCCTTTTTAAAATTCCATGGCTAGAATCCAGGATAATCCAGGCAGCTCATCTCTTCATCTATCCATCCAGTCATTCATCTATGGATTTATCAAGCTGGGTACTGGCAACAACAGAGACAAATATATTTCACTGGAGGTGCTCAAGTCAGAACATGGGCAGGCAGATGGCCATTAGTCTGCTTGGGCTGCCATATAGAATAGCACAGACCAGGTAGCTTAAACAATAGAAGTTTATTTTCTCCTAGTTCTGGAGGCTAGAAGTTCAAGATCAAAGTGCCAGCAGGGTTGGTTTTCTGGTGTGGCCTCTCTTGCTGGCATACAAATGGCCTCCTTCTCACTGGATCCTCATTTGGACTTTCCTCTGTTGTGTACATTCTTGATGTCTCTTCCTCTTCATGTAAGGACACCAATCATACTGGATTAAAGTCCCCCTTTATGACCTCATTTAGCCTTAATTACCTCCATAAAGACTCCGTTTCCAAATACAGCCACATTGAGGGGGAGGGCTTCAACATACGGATTTTAAGGGGCACATTTCTGTTCATACCAACATGTGAACAGGTAATTTCAACAGTGTGATAAGTGCTCCAACAGAGATAAGTCTGTGACATTAGGGAAGTCCAGAGCAGGAACTTTTGATTGCCTCAGAGGTTAAGGGACCTCCTCATCATGAAGGACCGTTTAAGATGTATCTTGAAAGATGAGCTTATCAGATAACAGAGAGGAGGAAGAGGCTTGTGCAACGGCTCAGAGGACCTAAAGTATGTGCAACTCCATGTTGGGGCCATGGTTTGAGGGTTGTGTGGAAGTGGTGAGGAGGTAAGTAGAGGAGAGAGAAGATGAGGCCAGACCTACTTGGGCCTTGAGTTGAGATTCCATCCTGAAGCAGGGAGAAATATAGGCCTGGAATGGGAGTTCCTTCTAAGTGCTTCACTGAAGAGGATTCAGATTGAGTGATGGTTGGACGGAGGACAACTGTCAAGGGATGTTTCGATTTTCAGTATTATTCTTATGAGGTATCCCATGCATGCAAGTATTATGATTTCTATGATGATTAGAAGAATAAAATGAATACCAAAATGTGGAATATCCATACAAAATTCTATTATTTAGCCATAAAAAGAAGTACTGATACTTGCATGGATATTACCCATGGATATTACCCACCATCAGGCAGAAAACCAGTACCTTTAGGGTCACCACATATGCCAGCCCATCACATCCTCTCACCCTGCCAGAGGTAACCACTAGGTTGACTCAGAGTCTTTATTATTTGAGAAAGTCTTTTTTTCTAAACCCTTGATGGGGTATAAAGCTAACATTTGATGCATTCCCTCTTGTTCTAGTTTTGTTTTGTCAACATGTTTTTATTTATTTACTTTTTTAACATGTTTTTAAAATAAAGATGTATATACATTATAAAAAAGCTAAAAGCAGTTTTGTCAGAAACTAGATTAATTCACTAGCCCCTTCTCTTGGCATATGTAAAAGAGAACTGTATTTACAGGTTGGTCAGGCCCTCTTTTGTACTTCATAAATGCTCAAACATAAGTTGTTTCTAGATCATTCAGATATGAGGTGTGGTTGGCTTGAGGAGTGTTATAAGAATGACCAGATGTTAAAAGGAGACATAGAATTAATAATTTTTTTTGTATAATACAAATATCATCTCTGAAATTAATGTTTCTATGTTTTAGAATTTCTCATTATTATCCTTAAAAATCAAAAGCTGGTTTTAACCCTTCCTATTTTCCTATAACCTCCCTTTTCTATTTTTGTTTGTGTACAACTTTATAGAAAATTAGCTTGTTTTGAATGATTTACTTTTAAACTACCTTTTGGGTTTTGTAAGTATGGAAGCTCACACATTTGTTAATTTTTGGAATCAAAAAAGAAATAGTCTTTTTAATGAGGAGTCTGTTTAGATACAACATTAAATTATAGGCAATCAAGGGAATAAAAATTTACTGACTGTCCAAAGATTATGCTGGACAAGAGTCCTTGCATAATTTTAACGGGATGAAAACCTGAAATGTAATAAACAAACTGCTTACATTTTGATATAGAGAGTTGAATCATTTTTATTTTTCTTTTAAATAAAAGCATTATAGACTTCAGATTTTAAAAGCTATTGTAAGTGTTTAGTGATATAGAAAGTTGTTAGTGATAGTGAAAAAGATTGTTAGACTATGCATGGAACTATCTATTCACAAAACAAAGTGTCTGTAGGTTTTAATGTTAACAGTTGTTTTTTTTTAAAATAAATTTATTTATTTTAGTTGGGGGCTAATTACTTTACAATATTGTAGTAGTTTTTGCCATACATTGACATGAATCGGCCATGGTAATGTTAACAGTTTTGATGATAATTATCTAAGTAGTGCTGAGTTATATAGGTTATATGAGTGGCTTTTTTTTTCTCTTGTTTTGCTTACCAGGTATTTTTCATCTTTACTTTCTTTTTTTAAAACAATTTTTTAAAGATATAATTCACATACCATAAAATTAACTCAAGTTATAAATCAGTGTGTTTTTTTAATTTATTTTTTTTGTTGAAGGATAATTGCTTTACAGAATTTTGTTGTATTCTGTCAAATCTCAACATGAATCAGCCATAGGTATACATATATCCCCTCCCTTTTGAACCTCCCTCCCATCTCCCTCTCCATCCCACCGCTCTAGGTTGATACAGAGCCCCTGTTTGAGTTTCCTGAGCCATACAGCAAATTCCCATTGGCTATCTATTCTACATATGGTAATTAAGTTTCCATGTTACTCTTTCCATACATCTCACCCTCTCCTCCCTTCTCCCCATGTCCACAAGTCTATTCTCTATGTCTGTTTCTCCATTGCTGCCCTATAAATAAATTCTTCAGTACCATTCTTCTAGATTCCATATGTACGTGTTAGAATACAATATTTATCTTTCTATTTCTGACTCACCTCACTCTGTATAATAGGTTCTAGTTTCATCCATCCCTTTATAACAGACTCAAATGCATTCCTTTTTATGGCTGAGTAATATTCCGTTGTCTATATGTACCACAACTTCTTTATCCTTTCATCTGTTGATCGATATCTAGGTTGCTTCCATGTTTTAGCTATTGTAAATACTGCTGCAATGAACAATGGGATACATGTGTCTTTTTCAATTTTGGTTTCCTCAGGGTATATGTCTAGGAGTGGGATTGCTGGGTCATATGGTGGTTTTATTCCTAGTTTTTTAAGAAATCTCCATACCATCTTCCATAGTGGCTGTATCAATTTACATTCCCACCAACAGTGTAAGAGCATTCCCTTTTCTCCACACTCTCTCCAGCATTTATTGTTTGTAGACTTTCTGATGATGGCCATTCTGACCGGTGTGAGGTAATATCTCATTGTAGTTTTGATTTGCATTTCTCTGATAATGAGCAATGTTGAGCATCTTTTCATGTGTCTGTTAGCCATCTGTATTCTTTGAAGAAATGTCTGTTTAGGTCTTTTTTCCACTTTTTGATTGGGTTTGTTTTTCTGGCATTAAGTTGTATGATCTGCTTGTATATTTTGGAAATTAATCCTTAGTCAGTTGTTTCATTTGAAATTATTTTCTCCCATTCTGAGGATTGTCTTTTCACGTTGCTTATAGTTTTCTTTGCTATGCAAAAGCTTTTTAATTAGGTCCCACTTGTTTACTTTTGTTTTTATTTCTCTTACTCTAGGAGGTAAGTTATACAGGATCTTGCTTTGATTTATGTCATTGAGTATTCTGCCTATGTTTTCCTCTAAGAGTTATAGTTTCTGGTCTTACATTTAGGTCATTAATCCATTTGAGTTTATCTTTGTGTGTGGTGCTAGGAAGTGTTCTAATTTCATTCTTTTACATGTAGCTGTCCAGTTTTCCCAGCACCATTTATTGAAGAGGCTGTCTTTGCCCCATTCTTGCCTCATTCTTGCCTCCTTTGTCAAAAATAAAGTACCCATAGGTGCATGCGTTTATTTCTGGGCTTTCTATCTTGTTCCATTGGTCTATATTTCTGAATCAGTGTTTTATTTTAAAAATTACATTCAGAGTTGTGCAACCATCACCACAGTGATGGTTTTTATCACCCCCTAAAAGACACCCTGTTCCCATTAGCAGTCACTTTCCATTTTCCCCCAATATTACTAGCCCTGGACAACCACTGATTTTTCTTCTGTCTCTCTAGACTTGCCTACTTTGAACATTTCATATAAATGGAGTAATGTAAGATGTGGTCTTTGTGTCTGGCTTCTTCCACTTGGCATGTTTTCAAAATTCATATATTATGTAACATGTATCAGTACTTCTTTTTATGGCTAAATAATAGAATTTTGTATGGATATATCCACATTTTATTTACCCATTTGTCACTTGATGAGCATTTGGGTTGTTTCCAATTTTTGGCTATTGTGAATAATGTTGCTATGAACATTCATATATAAGTTTTTCTGTGAGCTGATGTTTTTGTTTCTTTTGAGAAAATATACCTAAGAGTTGAATTGCTGCGTCATATGGTAACTCTGTTTAAACTCTTGAAAAACTGCCAGACTGTTTTCTAAATTGCCTACATCAGTGTTAGGGACTCAGCCCTGGAGAATTGTGATTTTCTTCAGTACTTTTGGTGAGTTTGAGCTTTAGGTCCCCCAGCGTGGTGGTCAAAAGCCTGACAACAGAGATGTTGCACACCAGCAATATATGAGGGTTTCAATTTCTCAACATTCTTGCCAACACTTGTTACATCTTTCTGATTACAGCCATTCTGGTGAATGTGAAGTGATGTCTCATTGTGGTGCACACATATTAAGTATGTGGACCTTTCCAATAGGGTGTTTTGAGTCCAGGGTACTCTCAGGCCCAGTTCCAGATGTTGTTTGTAAATCCAAGCAGTGCACCTGTCAAACGGCAGCCAATTTCCATGTAGTTAATGTGCTTAGTTAGAAATCTGAAATTTCATGAATTTGACAATTTAGGATCTTTTCTGAAGTCAGTATGTCAGTTCATACCAAGAATTATTAAAACAGTCATAAGCATTGGCTCTTTAATCTCTGATTCCTGAGAATTTATCCATCAGAAGTAATTCAGAAGCACTCTCCCCACCCCCCAAAAAAAGAAAGAAAAAGGAAAAAGAATGTTAAGATCTTTAAAAGCAGAAGTGGTAGGGAAAAATCAAGACTTATTTAAAAATTTCAGTGTCCAACAGTATATACTGCCATGATAGAGTGTATTTTTATCAAATATAGATATATTTTCTGAAAATGACTGAATGACTGTATAAAATCACTGAAAAGTGTCTACAAAATGATGGTTAAGTGAACAAACACAAAATTGTAAGTGCATAGATTATTACAGTGGCATTACAAATTCTGTATGGGTGTAAATAATTTGCTAACAGATGATGAGAAAATTAAAATACCATTGCATAAGAATAACATATAATTGTAGGTAATATTTTAAAGTGTTCATAAATGCTTTTCAGGGTATTTTATTTATAAAAATGTAACAATCACAGTGCTGATCTGGTAAAAAACTGAATTGTGACAACAGCATCTATTCTAGAGGATTAGAAAAATGTCTACAGTAACAAGATCTCAGGTACTTAAACTGAGCCACTTAAAAATAATGACTATTTCAATTTCTTATTTAAAAAGAAAATAATTTTAGTGTATATATTTCTCTGATAGAAAATTTAGAAAAATACAGAAAAGTACAAATATGTTAAATCACATAATTCTATCACAGAGATGACTACTGCTAACATATTGCTATATATCTTTTCATTATTTTTACATTTGTCTATTTTTATATGATGGAAAATTTGAAGTAGGCATTGATTATTTTACAGTCTCTGTTTTTATCACAAAAGTTGATGACGCACATTTTCAAATGAGTGTGTTATCCAGGGGGCTTCTTTAGGCAGCCAGTTTCCTAGAGGCTTAGAATGGGATAGAATAAATGTACTTGCTGACTTGCCTTTTTTTCCTGCCTCTAATGTAGAAATTGGTGTTTTAGCCAAGACTTTCATTGACCAAGGGAAGCTCATCCCAGACGACGTCATGACTCGGTTGGTCCTTCATGAGCTGAAAAATCTCACCCAATATAACTGGCTATTGGATGGTAGGTGGAGTATTGAGAATATTTCAGCTGCCCAAAAGCATGCCTGCAGACTGGAGAGTGAGCATTTCATGTGCTATTATAGAAACAGATGGTGGGCAGGAGGACTGTGTGCTGCCACTCCCGACCCTGGGGACTCGGGGGCCAGTCGTCTTCTCTGTCCTGCTTATTTTTTTAAATGCAAAGAGGGAAGTGCACTGCATTATTTCTAAGCTCCTTCAGATATGACTTTTGTTCTTTCTCCCCTTTTTGAGAATATTTAGGATGAGGGAGGATCACAGAAGGAAGAAGGAAGGACGGAAGTTAACTTACAGTAAGATGTAAACTTTCCCTAGCCAGAGGTGCCATGGGATCCTTGAGGATAGGTTGATTTTTAGTTTTTAGAGGGAGGTGTTTATTACAAAGAATTTGCTCACGCAATTATGAGGCAGTCAAGTCTCAAGATCTTCAAAGTGGGTCAGGAAGCTGGGGACCCAGGAGAGCTGGTAGTGTGATGGTGTAGTTCGAGTCTGAAGGCTGGTAAAACCTAGGAAGACCCGATGTTTGAGTTTGAGTCCAAAGGCAGGAAAAAGCCATATCCCAATCCAAGGCAGTCAGGTAGGAGGAAATCCCCCTTATCTTCTGGAGAGGGCCAGCCCTTTTTCTATCCAAGCCCTCAGTGGGTTAGATGGGGCCCACCCACATTAGGGATAATAGTCTGCTTTACTCAGTCAACTGATTTAAACCCACCCACCTCACCCCCCACAAAAGACACCCTCACAGACGTATCCAAAATATTGTTTGACCAAATATCTGAGCAACCTGTGGTCTGGACAAGGTAACATATAAAATATTAACTATCAGGGTTGCCCTACAAGTGTCATCAGCCTTCCTGGTGTTACACAAGTTGCTCAACATTAATTTTCTTCCTTCTCCCCTCTCTCCCCTCGGCCCTTTCTTTCTTTGTTCATTTTTAACTTAATTTGTAAAGGCTTTCCAAGGACACTTCCGCAGGCAGAAGCCCTGGATAGAGCCTATCAGATAGACACAGTGATTAACCTGAACGTGCCTTTTGAGGTCATCAAGCAGCGCCTTACTGCTCGCTGGATCCATCCAGGCAGTGGCCGTGTCTACAACATCGAGTTCAACCCTCCCAAAACCATGGTGAGTAGTTGGGGTAGAACTGACTCGGCCTTCTGTGTAGCCAGCTGTCTTCAGATGACAGATGACCTCTGTCATCTGGAGACAGTTGCCCTCAAAGTTACGGTGATACTCTTGGGTGACCAGAACTCCAGAGGGCATGTTGTCAGATTACTTGTGTAGTCTGCTGGTCTAGTCCAGTCAACTTAGTGGTAAAGACTTCCCCAGAGGCAACAGGGGTTTGTTATTCCTTCAAAAGCATGTGTTGATTTTCTACTCTGCCAGGTGGTGTGTTAAGAATTGGGGCAGTAGGGATTAATGACACCTTGGGTTATTTAGGGCTTACAGTTCAGATTACTAATCTGTAGCTGAATCCTTTTTGTCTATGTATAATATCACGGGCTTCCCTGGTGGTTCAGATGGTTAAGAATCTGCCTGCAATGCAGGAAACCCAGGTTTGACCCCTGGGTCAGGAAGATTCCCTGGAGAAGGGAATGGCTACCCACTCCAGTATTCTTGCCTGGAAAATTCCATGGACAGAGGAACCTGGAGGGCTACAGTTGCAAAGAGCTGGACACGACTGACACTTTCACTTTTTTTCATAATATAATACATATAATATACATGTAATATATAATACAAAATTATTTAGAGGCTGCTTAAAAACCCTTTTGCTGTAAAGAGAAGGTGATTGTCACCGTGGAAACGTTCCTGGGGTCTCATGGCTCTGTGTTGCAGTGACCTGGGTTTGGATTTGATTCCATTTATTTAAAAAGCACATTTTTGTGTTTGCTGCTTACATAGATGTCTGTTTACAAATCAGTTAACTACCTATAAAAATATCCTTCAAAACTATGATACTTGATGCCAGCCCTTTTAACTCCCATTTAGGGAATTGATGATCTGACTGGGGAGCCTCTTGTTCAGCGTGAGGATGATAGACCAGAGACAGTTGTCAAGAGACTGAAAGCTTACGAAGCCCAAACAGAGCCCGTCCTGGAGTACTACCGGTGAGTTGGTCGCTTTTCAGAACTTCTCTTGTATGATGAATCACTAAATCATTTTCTGATCCTTCATGCTTTCCAGCCAAAATGCTAAAATACCAGAAGATCCAACCCGAATTAGTTTAAATAATAAAAGGAAATTTATTTGTGTAACCAATCGAGAAGGTAGTTTGGGCTTCAGCTGCCCCCAGGTTTGATCAGAATTTTGCTCATCTCCGCTTTGTATTGGCTGTGTCCTTATACTTCCTAAATAGTTGCTGATGGTTGCCAGGAGCAGGCACAGCATCCTCTTTATGAAAGGGTGAGGGGTCACCTTTTCCCCAGTGAACAGAAGTGCTAGAGTTAACCAACTTGAGCAGCTACTGTGGTCAGAGAATGCCTTGCATTTTAGGCCTAGGTTTCTGTGCATTTCTGAGCCAGTCACTGGATGGGAGAGATTATATTGATTGGTCCACACCCAGAGCAGGCAGTGGGTCAGTCTCACCCAAACTCTGCTGTCTGCTGGAGGGAGGGCTGACGTGAATGCCAGGAAGGCAGACCTAACGGTGCCCACTCCCTGTGACAGTAGAGGACACTGTAGCACAAAAGCCTCTCAAAGGGCAACTAATCCTCAGATCATTTATTTGGCAAATAGTGTTTAAAAGTTTTCATTTTTACATAGTTTTGTTAACTCAGGGAATTCATATCCCACCACAAATACAGGAACTCTAGTGAATTAATGTTTGACTCTGGCCAAGAAACAATTCTGTTTCTTTATTCAGCCTTCCCCTCTCCTAAGAGACGGTTGATTACATTCACTTTTCTTTATTCATTCACTTACTGAATAATGACTCAGCATTAAGACAGGACAGTGCTGTGGTTAGAGCACTGACTCTGGAGCCAGAGTGCCTAAGTTCAAATCCCAGCTCACCATTTATTAACGTGGCCTTAACTTCTTGCTTAACTTCTGTTTTTTTCCATGCAAAATGGGATTGAGACTGGAGGGTTGAAAGGTGGAGTTAACATATGTAATTCTTAGAATTGTGTCTGACACACATTAAGCACTATATGATTATTAGCTATTACTATTGTTGTTGTAATTGGGTAACTATGCAGTGAATTCTGAAGTAGCAGTCTCCAAATTATTTTAAGAGTTATTTCTGGAGGATGAAATTACAAGGAAGTTGGCAATTCACTTTCTTCACTAGCTGTTAGTATAATTTTGTGATTATATGATGAGCCTGGCTCCTGCAGATTACCATCTGTGTGGCCCTGGTCAAGGTGTTTCAACATCTGTGCCATGAATTCTTCATTTGTAAAATCAGAGCAGTTATTGTATCAGTTCAGTTCAGTCGCTCAGTCGTGTCTGACTCTTTGCGACCCCATGAATCGCAGCACGGCAGGCCTCCCTGTCCATCACCAACTCCTGGAGTCTACCCAAACCCATGTCCATCAAGTCAGTGATGCCATCCAGCCATCTTATCCTCTGTCGTCCCCTTCTCCTCCTGCCCCTAATCCTTCTCAGCATTAGGGTCTTTTCCAGTGAGTCAACTCTTCGCATCAGGTGGCCAAAGTATTGGTTTTTCAGCTTCAACATCAGTCCTTCCAATGAACACCCAGGACTGATCTCCTTTAGGATGGACTGGTTGGATCTTCTTGCAGTCCAAGGGACTCTCAAGAGTCTTCTCCAACACCACAGTTCAAAAGCATCAATTCTTTGGCGCTCAGCTTTCTTCACCGTCCGACTCTCACATCCATACATGACCGCTGGTAAAACCATAGCCTTGACTAGACGGACTTTTGTTGGCAAAGTAATGTCTCTGCTTTTCAATATGCTATCTAGGTTGGTCATAACCTTCCTTCCAAGGAGTAAGCGTCTTTTAATTTCATGGCTGCAGTCACCATCAGTAGTGATTTTGGAGCCCCAAAAAATAAAGTCTGACACTGTTTCCACTGTTTCCCCATGTATTTCCCATGAAGTGATGGGACCAGATGCCACGATCTTAGTTTTCTGAACGTTGAGCTTTAAGCCAACTTTTTCACTCTCCTCTTTCACTTTCATCAAGAGGCTCTTTAGTTCTTCACTTTCTTTATAGGGTTGTTAACGGAATTAAATGAGAGAATCCATACAAAGACTTAAAAACAGTCCTGGCACTGTTGAATCACTCAGTATTAATGAATGTTGTTTACCCTGTGGACACTGTGCTCGGCCAGTGATCCACAGAGATAATTAAACCCAGTCTTTGCCAAGCCCCAAAGAAACTCACCTTTCTTTGTGAGGCAAAGTGCTGGGTAAACAGTATTTATTATACATTGTGATAGGTGCTTATATCAATCAGGAACCCAATTCACACAAGCTTTAGCAAAAAGGAAATTTATTGGTCATGTAACTGAAGAGTCCAAAGGTAGATGGTTTGGGTCCAGGTGTCCAAACAGAGTCATCAGGCCTCTGTCACGCTTAGCTTTGTTTTCCTGTGTTGGCATCAATCTCAGGTGGGCTCTACCTGTGTGAGCTCCTCAACATTCCAGCTCACCTCCTTCCAGTTCATCTACCCCAGAAAAAGAGTCTCTTTGCCCTCAAAATTCATGGAGTTGGCACTAACTAGCTCTGATCATGTCTATCCTTGAAGCTGGGAGGTGGGGACTATCCCATCTGAGTCGCATGGACTGAATTTAGTGAAAAGGTTGTTTCCCAAAAGGGGTTTGTTATTCATTCAAAAGTAACCAGAAGAAGGGAGAGCGCATTGTTGCTAAGCTGGTAACAACACTATGAGGCTATTAACGGAAGTCATGACTGAATGCAGTGGAAGTACAGTGGCTGTAGGCATTAGTTCTGTAAAATGTGGGAGGGGAAGAAGGGGAAGGCTGTAGAGATGAAGTGTATGTCCCTGGTTCCTGTTTCAGGAAATACCCTAGTCTTTCTGAGCTTCTGGCTTTTGCTACCTCTTGCCATTAATTGAAACTTTTCCCTCTAAGCTCCTGTACATAGAACTAGGACTGGACTTAACCAACAGTTTAAAGTGGTATTTGCAATAACCTTAGTGAGAATCAGCATTGTTATTTTAAAATACTGACAGTTATATTGTTGCTTTTAAAACTCTTCTCAGCTGTGGGACATTTGATAGTATAACCAGGTCTCTGTTTACAAGCAACATGATGCTCTTTTTAGAGGACCAATAGCTTAAGCCAGTTCCATTTTATTACATAGAAATGAAGGTGACAAATGTTCGTCCATTCGTCCAAGGTTCAGCCTTAGGACTGAATAGGTATGTATAATTGTTCCCTTGGAAGCAACCTGTTAACCCACTTGTGACATAGGTTTGATTTTAAGGTGGCTCTTCAAGAGGCTTACAACAGTTAAGAAGCTTGTTCTATTGAAAACTTTATAAGATGCTTGTGAACTTAGAAGCAGGAGGGCTTTAGCAGATGTTTCTTAACCCAGAAAACAGTGGGAATTATTTAAGTTAGTCTTTAACTGTGGCAAATCTTATGAGGAATGCATAAAGGAATGTTTTTGTTCCCAGTGAAACATCTTAAAATCTAGTGAAAAACTTGCAGAGGTATGACTGATCCTGTTTTTAGGAAGTGATAAACCAGAGTTCTTCATTTGCTGTTCTGCAGCCTTAAAGCCAGTGTGTATATAAGTAGTTGGAGGAGGAGGATAAACAATTTGATTGCCAGAATCTCTGGCAGGAATTTTTCTGTTTTGAAAAACAACACCTGGATTTTGATCCTTCTCACTATCACACCTCAAGGAAACAAGTGAATACAGACTTTGATTGCTGGCCTGGTAAAAAGCCAGACAAATCTACCTTGGAAGAAATGGAGAAACCCAGTAGGAAACACGATAAAAACAACATTCGAGAATTCCCCTTTCCTTTAAAATTCAGAAGAGGGCACAGAGGGAAAAAAAACCTAGGTGAAAGAAGAAACGACCATCAAGTATTAGGAAGCTGTCTTGCAAAGAGGTAAGCAGATGAAAGAAAGCCAAGGGTGTTCTAGTGTCTGACAGGAGCTGTGTTTTGAAGCCTACTACCATTTTGGTGATTCAGGTTATTACTTTACATCCCTAACACAGTTTCATCAGTAAAATAATGAAACTTGAGCTTTAAATAGGATTAAATTATTATATGTAAAGCACTTAGCATGTGCTCAGAAAATGATAGATGCATCTTCAGTGACCATTTCTATTAGCCAGAGGGTACAACTAAAACCAGAATCTAGGTTTTCCAACACCCAGCCAAGTGCCTTTCATTGTTGATCACACAGATCTGTACTTACTGAGACCATTAAATCCACACTATTATCTTTAAAAAAAAGAAAGAAATTATTTATTTATTTTTGGCTATGCCAAGTGGCGTGTGGAATCTTAGTTTTCTATTCAGGGATTGAACCCGAATTGGGAAGTCCTCAACCTATCCATTTTTTTTTTTTTATGATAAAAGCCATTTTGACAGGTGTGAATTGATCTGATTTTGGTTTTGATTTGTATTTCCCTGATGATTAGTGATGGTGAACATCTTTTCATGTGTCTGTTTGCCATCTGTATGTCTTTGGAAAAAGACATGTTAAGGTCCTCTGCCCATTTTTAAATCAGGTTGTTTATTTTATTTTTTTGATGTTGGGTTTTGTATATTTTGGATATTAACCTCTCATCAGATATATCAGCTGCAAATATCTTCTCCCATTCAGTAGGCTGCCTTTTCATTTTGCTGAGCTTCCTTGGCTATACAAAATCTTTTTAGTTTGATGTAGTCCCATTTTTTTTGCTTTTGTTCCCTTGCCTGAGGAGACAGATCCTCTCTCTCTGTCTATATATATATATACATACACACACAATATATAATATATCCTATATATATACACACACACATACAACATACATACATGTAGTATATATATTGTTAAGGCTGATGTCAAAGAGTGTACTGCCTGTGTTTTCTTCGAGAAGTTTTATGACTTCAGGTCCTACATTTAGGTCTTTAATCCTTCTTGATTTTATTTATATTGTGTGAGAAAGTAATCTGGTTTTATTCTTTTGTGTGTAGCTGTCCAGTTTTTCCAACACCATTTATTGAAGAGGCTGTCTTTTCTCCCGTGTATATTCTTGCCTTCTTTGTCACAGATTAACCTGACCATACTGCAGTTTATTTCTGGGCTGCCTGTTCAGTTCCATTGATCTATGTATCTGGTTTTGTGCTAGTGCCATTACTATTTTGGTTACTGTAGCTATGTAGTATAGTCTGAAGTCAAGGAGCATGATATCTCCAGCTCTGTTGTTTCTCAAGATTGTTTTGGCTATCCGGGGTCTTTTGTGTATCCAGATTTTAGAATTTTTGTTCTAGTGCCATGAAAAATACCACTGGGGGCTCCCCTAGTGGTCCAGTGGTTAGGAATCCACTTTGCAATGCAAGGGATACTGGTTTGATCCCTGGTCCAGGAAGATCCCGCATGACACGGGGCAACTGAGCTCACCTGCCACAACTAATGAGCCTGTGAGCCACAACTACTGAGTCCATGTGCCTTAGAGCCTGTGCTCTGCAACAGGAGAACCACTGCAATGAGGAGCCCTCGCACCACGAGGAGCCCTTGCTTGCTGCACCTAGAGAAAGCCCGCATAGCAATTAAGACCCAACACAGCCGAAAGTAAACAAACATTAAAAAAAAATTGCTGTTGGTATTTTGTTAGGAATTGCATTGAATCCGTAGATTGTCTTGCATAGTATGGTCATTTTAACAATACTAATTGTTCCAATCCATGAACAGGATATATCTTTCATTTTTTAATGTCTTTTTCAGTTTCTTTCATCAGCACCTTATAGTTTTCCAAGTATAGGTTCTTTACCTGCTTGATTAGATTTATTCCTGTTTTTTTTTTTAAATGCAGTTGTAAGTGGGAGTTTTAATTTCTCTGATAATTTGTTATTAGTGTATAAAAATGCAACAGATTTCTATAATTTTGTATCCTGCAGCTTTACTGAATTCATTTATTAGTTCTAATAGTTTTTTGGTGGCATATTTAGGGTTTTCTATATACAGTATCATGTCATCTGCTGAAGTGACAGTTTTAGTTCTTCCTTTCCTATTTGGACCGCCCTCCGCCCCCACACCCCCTTCTGATTCCTATGGCTAGGAATTTCAAAACAGAAGTGGTGAGAGTGGACATCTTTGTCTTGTTTCTGATCTTAGAGGAAATGCCTTCAGCTTTTCACTATTATATTGGCTCTAGGTTTGTCATATATGACTTTTATCACACTGAGGTATGTTCCCTCTAGAGCCACTTTGTTGAGAGTTTTATCAAAAATGGATGTCAAATTTTGTCAAAAGCTATTCTGTATCTGTTGAGATGATCATATGATCTTTATTCTTCAATTTGTTAATGTGGTGTATCTCATTGATTTGAATGTATTAAACCATCCTTGCATCTTTGGGACAAATGCCACTTGATCATAGTGTATGATCCTTAACTGTTGAATTTGGTTTGTTAATATTTTGCTGAGGATTTTTGCATCTATGTTCATTTGTGATACTGGCCTGTGATCTTTTTTTATTGTCAGACCTGTCTTGTTTGTTTTTTATCCTTAGGAAAAAAGGGGTGTTGGAAACATTCTCCGGAACAGAAACCAACAAGATCTGGCCACATGTATATGCTTTCCTACAAACAAAACTTCCACAAAGAAACCAGGAAACATCAGTTACTCCATGAGGAAAAGTGCATGTAACTAGGAAGATGAGCAGAAGCTCCTTGTCTTGTGCATTTAGAAGTTCCTTGCCCTAAGACTCTGGCCTGTATAAATTCTTTGAAAATTATGTTAGTTTCATTTCTGCTGATTTTATCCTGGAAATTAAGGATGTGCCAAAAGTCAGTTATGAAGATTCATCTTCTGAAATGTTTAGTGTTTTATCTAGTTACCTTCTAACTAGATACAATTAGAATTTAATTAGCACAATTATAAAACATTATAAATGACTAACTAGACTTGTGAAAATTGTTGAGTATAATTGAAAGGGCAATCGTTAATCTAAGTTTTGTTCAGAAAAGAAGTGGTGGATAAAGTTTCCTTATTTTTCTGGAAAAGTAAAAGAAAAAACTTCCATATCACTTGTGAAAGTATCTTATCAGAGGCTTTTGTGGATAGTGATGCAAAAAAAGAGGCCTCTAGCACTGTGATACGCACAAACTGTGGGACACTGTCTATGGAATTCCTGGGGGGAAAAAAGCAACCAAATTTATAGATTAGTTGCAGGATGCAAATTCACTGCTGCCTTTTATTAACCTCAAACAGATTGCCAGATATTTCTCCAGCAAAATGGGTTTATTCGGAATCAGCAGATAGTTGCAATTTGGAGTCTCAACCATGGTGAGCCAGGTGCAGGTCCTCCCACAGCATGGGAATGACAATACCTTATATTATAGAGGAGAAAAGGAAGTTGGGAGGGCTGTAGTAAACAAGTCCATGGCTTTTTGTTGGCTGAGTCCTTGCCAGAAGTCTTGTCTTCCTTTTGAGCTCTGCTATCTTCACAAGGCATGAGAGCTCCCCCTTGTGGTCTCCTGACTATTGAGGTTTCTGGGGTTTTTGTACACTTTACACTAGCAACCTTTCGATAACCGTGTATCCTGTATTTTGTTGTTTTTAAACACACTTTCACTTTACTCCAGATTTTCAGTGTGCTATAAAAATTTATCAATTAGCACATAGCAAAATGTATTTTCATATCACTTTTCTTTTGAAAATCCTTGTGTACTGAGGGATTTGACTTGTTAGAAATTGACATTGTAAAGTCTTGTAAAAGCACCAAAGTTGAATTTTCAGTAGAATCTGTAATTAAACTCTCATGTTTTCAGAAGTTACTCAGGTTGAAAAATGTGCACTTTAGGATCTACTTGTCAGTTTCTTTTTTGATCCCAATGTATGATCTGCTTTGATGAGTAGCAAATTAAAGGAAGGAAGGAAGGCAGGGAAGGAGGGAGGAAGGAAAGCAGACTCATGGCATTAGGTTAAGTAGACATTAAGGATGGAAATAGATCAGGTTTGCCTGGGGGAAACTCCCTTGACATAAATAACAATCATAATTAGTACACAGGTGTAGGAATTAAGAGAATTTACACAACATATTAAAAAGAACCAGGAAACTCATTGATTTTACTTAGAAGAGTTCTTTATTCCTAATCAAAGAAGTTGACACCTGCTCATGTTCACTGCTATCCTTCCTTAATGGGGAAGAACTCTGCCAGTGAATGTAATCTGGGCAGCCATTTTAAAATGAAAATGATTTGATTCCTTAGAGGGGCAACAGGATGCATGCTTATGTACAGTGGTAGCTTGGTAGGAAGAGTGGGGCAATATGAGAGGTGAAGGAGCAATCTGACAATATCTTCAATTCTCTTACTTGGTGCTAGATTAAATGAAACAAGTCATTGTATACGCTGTTATTAACTGCCTTTGAAAGTTTGGCCCATTTTATTCCAGGCACTGAAAATACAAATGCTAGCAAGTGATTCTTACATATCTTGTGGGAAAAAAAGCTTTTGATTTTTAAAAGTTCAGTATTGATCTTTCAAAAATGTACTGAGGCTTTTGAAAAGGATTATGGTAAACATTCACATAACTGCCTTATTTGAATGTTAGTATGTACACTCTAAAAATGTTGGGTACTAATTATCCAGTGTATCAATCAATTAGCATTACATGAAAATTCAGAACTGTGGATATTACTTGGTCTTTGGTAACTCACAGGGCCCACTCTAACTCACCTTCCCTTTATTGCCCTCATGTCTCATTGGCTTCTGAGTTAGTCTCTGCTTCCTAATAATTGTCTTAGAACACTTTTACATATATATGTTGTTTCATTTTACCCATTTCCTGCTGCAGTACTGCAGCCATACTGGCCTTCTTGACACTGTCAGGAGATTTGGGAATCAAAAAGAGGGATAGAAAAACATGGCTATGAAAATCAAATCCTCTCCTTCCTGTGACCATTCCCTCTCCACTCCCCAAACTGAAAGTTTTGCATACATCCATGACTTTGGGAAACACCTGCGCTATTACAAAAAGAACTTGTTTTCTGGTGTAATACCTATCATTGTGGTCTGTGTGCCACAGGGAAATATGTCCAGAGCTGACTGCCATGGCCAGAAGCTACTGTGCCTTAGTGAAAAGCCAGTAAGACTTCAAACCATTACCCTGTTTTCTACAGCACCACAGTTATTTTGGTACACCTTTCATAAGCAGAGTGTGTTGTGGGAAATGCAAACTGGCAGTTAGTGCCATCCAGAAATTTTATTTAATTCCATTTATTTCTATTTCTTATTGAAATAGTTTAGATTTCTAAACCCTGACCCACAACTACTTCCCTCCAGCTATTTTCAATGGCGTTTGAGCAAAATATTTTGGACATTCATAGTTTGTGACGAAACTTACCTATGCTAACAAATCATAGTAATTAAAGACTTCATTATATTAAATTGCTATAATAATCAACAGCAATAAATTTTAAAACATGTTTATAAGTTGTCTTTTCATTGACAAAAGAAAAAAAGACACTGGTCAACTGCAAAAACAGCCTTCCTCTCTTTGCAATTCAAGATTCTTGATTTTAGAAGTTAAAGAGTTTGAAAATTTTAAATACAGAATAATCTGTTTAAAGCTTCTGGTAAAAGCCAGTAAACTTTGTAGAGTCCATATCCAGGTATAGCTTTTTTTTTTTCCTTTCAGCTCACTAATGACCACATTTAGCACTGAGTAAAAAGTTAAAATTGCTATGCATGTGAAATTGCATCACAATGGTGGAGGAGGAATGGTGGTGGAGGAATGTCACCAAAGTGTGAATCAGTTTGGTGATGTGTCATATTTTACCAAAGGACTCTATAAAGTGTTTTAAGAGTAAGTAGCATGACAAAGTCATTTAAAGAAACAAGTGAACTATGTGGGAATTTAAAAAAAATCAATCTCATACTTAGAAAAGACGAAAACTTTAAGTCTTATTCTTTGAGACTTATGACAATGGTTTCAACTTCATTATTAGATTGTAAGCAATTCATAATCAACTTTTATTCATCATTGTACCTCTCCCCGCCATCAGCTTACATAGTAAGCAAGCAAATACTTATTAGATGAGTCAGCTTCTCAGAAGACCTGTGAAATAGCACATACATGTCCATTACAGATGGGAAGTGAATGTGCAGATTTTTAAAATGCATAGGATATAGTAGCAAAACTGAAATGAAAAGCCTGACCCTCAATTGAGATAAGTACATTTCTGTCTTGTATCAGTTTAAGAACTGAAATACATGACCAACTTTGAGAACAATAAACTGACATCTTTTTATCTTTCTCTGAAAACACCTCGATTAACTTCAGAATCACTTTGCCTGAACTCACAATCAATGTTTTCATCTTGTAAAGCCACTACTAAACTATACTTATGTTTTTTGGGCACCATTTTAGTTCACATTTAAAAGAGTAATAGGAATGCCAGTCTGACAGAAGTCCCAATTTTCCTAGAGAGAAATTACAGGAGAATGTGAGCTCACTAGGCGAAATCTGAAAGAACCCACGGTATAACTGGATGAGAATATTACTCATCTCTCTCCCCTAGAGAATAATCTCTGATTTAAATCAGTGTTATATCTCCCACCACTGATAAAACTGAACAAGGAATGTAGTGATAGCTATTTTAAAAATATCTTTTATTAGATTAATCAAATGAAGGAAGAATCTCTGATAGACACTTTGATATTGAAGGTACTTCATTTTTTAGATTTTCCATGGTTTGTATAATTTGGAGAAAATTGTGCAACCTGAAAAATAAATTATTCCTTTGCTTAGTATACCCTTATTATTTAAGAAACAGAAGACATTTCTCCTAATAGGAATTCGTTCTTCACAAAGAAATATAAAAAGGATGTCAATTTATTGTTCTGAGTACTAAAAGTACTGCTAAACTGTAAGTTATAATCTTTTAAGTGCAAATTATGGCATCAGTCAGTAGTTCCCAAAATAAATCCAATCACTTTCACATTGAAAACATACAACACTTTCCTAAGTAAAAGCATATACATAACCAAATTTTAAATAGTTCTTAAATAATTCGTATTTTAGAAAATAAAAACCAAAAATATCCTTCAGGAATACTGTACTCAGTTTGTTGATATTTCTCTCCTTCCAATCTTCAGTTTTTAATATCTCTAACTTAAGGCAAAATGAAATTAAAAACAATTTAGAGCTTACAGGCAAATCCTGGGGAAAAGTGAGGCTGAGGAATAGAAAGTAATGGTTCAAGTTACTTTTCTATGAAGCTGGGAATTTTAGTACTATGTTCATTCTCCATTTGATAGGACAGAAAAAACAAGAGCTTGCTCCAAAATAGGGGGGGAAAAGCAGAAGCAGAAAACTTCTATAACTAGGTCACTGGTTTAAAAAAAAAAAAAAAACAGGCTGATGAATGCTACCACATAAATTAGTCAAACATTTTATTATAGAGTATATATTAAAAGCACAGAAACAAGTTTTATTCTGAAAACCAGGAAGATTGTGATGTTACATATGTATGATTCAATAATTCCAATCTGTTTCTATGAGTACTAAGTGCCTTATCACCTCAGGTTAGTTTAAAACAAGGTGCAAATGAAGCCACCATCACAGACCTGATCACCATGTGGGTGGCTTCTCAAATTGAGACATGTAGTCCAAATCCCATTTAGTCATATTCTACATGTTTACTACTAGTCCCAAAGGGACTGAGCCACCAAAGACTACATCTGATGCAAATCAAAGTTCATGTTCCTGTAAGTCAGAAGGTTAATCCTCAAATAATAAGGATAGCATAATTAACATTGTCATCTCATTTCTAGTAAAATGAATCATCAAATATCCTGGCATATTTAAAGTGAATTATATAGGTAAGTATTAAAGCTCAGAAGCATTCTGTGGTAACTGAGCTAAGGAGAGGAATGACAAATGTAGTAAAAGCCATCATTACCAATAAGGATCACCAAATTCTTAGAAATAAGTAGTTAGTGTCAAAAGATTTCTCTTGTCTCTTTGGGCCACATCAGAGTGAAACAATAACTGTAACTTAAAAAATCAGATTATTTTTCCTACTTGTTCTTACAGGCCATTAGTTCTTTCAAAACGTGCTCCCTGAGAGATCCCAGACTATGTCAAGAAATTAAGAGTGAATTTGAAGTTGGCTCTTACTAAGAAAAAAAAAAGTCTGTTATGAGCTTTATCACTTTTTATATCGCTATATAACCCTAATACTAAAATGTCAATAGGGTAAAATCAACTTCTAAGGGAAATAGGTCTGAGAATACTTGGGGGTTAATTTAGTATCTATATAAAATTGATACTATAGTCAAGGATTTAACTGATGGTGCCGAAGAAACAAATGTAATATTATTTTAAGGGGAAAGACACTTAATTTGTACTACCCAGCTTATTTAGTAAAGCAGATTATCAACTACTGATTTATTGCTTTTAATATGATGAAACACCAGATTTGACAGCTAAATTAGCAACAGGATACATTTTAATGTTTAATCATTTTTGTAGAGTAGGACATGTACATATCCATATAAAAAGACTGTAGCAGATGCCTTCTAGAATCAACCAGTTTTTGTAAACATTGCATTTGTGCAGATTTTCATACTTTGATTCCAAAATTGAGAACAGTAAGATTAAAGGCAAATTTAGTAGCCAAAGAACCCAAAAAAAGTCCAGTTTGACTTCTTGCAACATATGGTACCACTCCTCTCTTCAGGAAAAAACAAAACAAAAAACCTAGCAGCACATAAAAAAAATTTTACAAAACATTTCAGTACTCTGTTTTCCCTCCCATCAAAAACCAAACAAAAATAAAGTGCAGCACCCATAAAAGTGTCAAGAAAATAGCCAAGTTCTTCCTTTCTTGTAACAAAATAGCACTTGGCTTCAGCAGTCTTAACCAAATTATACAGTGTCCATCATTTTCAGTTCATCATCTTCTTTATGTACCACTGAGTTTAAACTGCAGAGAGCTGTATTGATAGAATACTGAAGATAATCTGGATTCTGAAAAGTATAGAGAGGAAAGAATGGATGATCATCAGTTTTATGTCAGTACATGCAATTGCATATTCAGTTGCACATTCTCGCTGCAGTATAGCAGAATAGAAAAAAAGATGAACGTTGAAGTCAGATTTTGGTTGAAACCCGAGACGATAAAGAAAAAAATAATAGATTACTACCACTTAATCCAAAGAGATGTGGGAAAGACAGAATGATACATGTAAAAAAGAAATGTAATAAACACTACTTCCTCCCTCCATTTAAGAAAGCTATAATTTTAACTAATGATATAAGGCTATATCTATGTGATTATACGTATACAGCTATTGACAATTTAAAAGATAAATGGCTTTAAGCCAGCAAGGTATTATGATGATTACTATCTAATTATAATAGTAAATATTAAAATTACAAAAACACTATAAAATAAGGTAAAAAAAAAATCTAGTAAATGAAAGTTATAGCTACCTTCAGAATCTATTTTGGTTTCTCAAAGGTTAAAACAAACTCAAGTGAGAAATCTTTTGAAAGAGACTTGTATTTAAAAAGTTGAAAACAAAAGAATAGTGTAACTTAGGTTTTATTTTTCTAAACAGAAGAACTCAAAAATGTTCTAATTTTGTTCATTTCTAAAACTAGAAAACCTTATTCAATAAATGCAAAAATAAAACCACTATTACTAAAGCACCATCAATAGAGACATAAGCCCTTAAGACCCAGGACTTTAAGGAAATTCTTCCAATAATTCAATTTTGTCTACTCAGTTGTTCTGAATATCTCTTAGGTATTTAGTTTTATTATGAATCACCTACTTTCATCTGTTTATTTAATATACATCAATGAGGAAAACAGTCCATAAGGGCATAGATATCAGATCTCTCCATCCCAAAGGGAGGAAGGGTTCTTAAAAGATCTTTTTAATAAGTACAATACTTTGTGATTCTTTTATTGTAAAAGTCAAAAAATGAACAAGTAGTTGGATTACTGTCAATAAGGTTTTTTATGAAGGGAGTGGCACAAATAACTGACCGAAGTCTGGTACACTAAAGTAACCTTGGACCTAAGTTCTAACCCTGACTCTTCCACTTAGTATAATGCCATCCTCAGAGAAAATAATTCATCAAAATTTAGTAACAGTAAAACCTAGTATATAGGATAAGCCTAAGGTAACTGTTATTTACATCTCTGTTCAGGGGGCCTTGGTTCAGTTCTCTCAAAATTAAGGATAATGGTATTTGGTCTACCTCATAAGATTGTTGTCAATTTAAAAAAGAGATTAAAAGCTAAACTGTTATCCAAATTTAAGTTTTATAAAAAATTATTAATAGCTTGTTACATTATCCCATTCTCCAAAGAGACAGGCTGCTAAGATCTTTTCTGACCATCCAGGTCCAACAGAGGTTACAGTTACTCTCTATTAAGACTAGGTTCCAGTTTTTTATGAGAGAATTTTGACTATTAGAGAATTTGACTAAAGAGATTCTTTAAAATTCATCTACCCATCTCCTTAAGAACTGAAGGTGGCAGTGATGGTGGTTTCATGTCTGACTCTTGCCACCCCATGGACCGTAGCCCGCCAGGCTCCTCTGTCCATGGGATTTCCTAGGCACGAATACTGGAGTGGGTTGCCATTCCCTTCTCCAGGGGATCTTCCCAACCCAGGGATCAAACCCTTATCTTCTGAATTCCAGGTGGACTCTTTACTGCTGAGCCGCTGCTACTGCTAAGTCGCTTCAGTCGTGTCGGACTCTGTGCGACCCCATAGACGGCAGTCCACCAGGCTCTGCCATCCCTGGGATTCTCCAGGCAAGAATACTGGAGTGGGTTGCCATTTCCTTCTCCAGTGCCATGAATGGGAAAAGTGAAAGTGAAGTCGCTCAGTCGTGTCCGACTCTTCGCGACTCCATGGACTGTAGCCTACCAGGCTCCTCCGTCCATGGGATTTTCCAGGCAAGAGTACTGGACTACTGAAGCCCTAAGAACTGAAAAAGACTTAAAAAAACAAAAAGCAATCAATGTACCTAACCCAATGTACACTTGAATCCCACTGATTACCCCATATTCTCATCCAGTAACATTCTCAACACATTTATCATCTCAGAGACCAGTTCTTCCCAAGAGCACACAATTGAGCATCTTGTCGTATTTCTAGTATGTGATTCAACAACAGTTTATGAGGTAGGTGAATGAGCAGTGGAGTAGGACAGAAATCCAGGATTAGAATAATAGCTCCATCACTTACTGTATTGACTTCAAGCAAGCTACTTAACCTACAGGAGCTTCACTTTATTCATCCATAAAATGAAAATGAGATTTTTTGAGATTAAATGAGATACTACATACAAGTGTTTTGTAATCTATAAATTGATATAATAAAAATAAGTTGTTATTTTAAACTCTTCTTCCAAATCTTCTCTCAGTTGACAACTTGATCCCTCAGGTTGTTTTTCATCTTATCCTTCCCTCAAGCAGATGACTGTGTTTCTGTGGCTCTAGCTGAAATCTTCTCTTTCCCCTCTTATGTTTAGAATCAGCAGCATCCTCAAAAGTCTCTTTTTTCCTCTGCATTTATTATGTGACATCTTAGTTTTAGGAGGTTTATATGTTGGACTTGACAGTGACTTAGTCATAAAATTTCTTAAAGACTGCATTCCTGTTGGGCTATTTCTCACAAAACTGCAGAGAAAATCATCACTTTATTAAAACAGCATTAAAATGTAATCTGGGGACAAACTGAGGGAGAATGTTGCTTACCTGTCTAACTAAGGGGTAACATTACTAATTATTTAAAAATCAGATTTTCTTTCCTATCCTTGAGAATTATATTTTTGGCTGAGTTAAATATGATCAATTGCTTTCCTTAAATTGCCTCTTTGGCCTACAAATAACTGGACTAATGAAATTATAGCTATAAGGTCAAGGCATTGAAAATCTCAATTCCTACAACTCTTGAGAATTAAAAATAAATACAGGTGTCTCTTCATACTGTCTTCTGAGTGAGACTTCCCTTTCACTATGTAGGCAACAGGCTAAAATGCTAAAGCTGGTCTGAAAATGAGAGATGACTGGTTCAATTTAAATGCTACTAAAACCAAAATGGGCAGCAACTTCCTAGTGATAACTTAAAATTGTAATTCTAAGTAGAATCAGGCAGACCCAGTGGTCCAGCTTCCTCTTTTTTGACATAAATTCTTTCACACTAGTGAGATAATTTTATCTTAATCTAATCGCAGACTTCTAAAATGCTTAAACAGCTGACCAATATTACCAGAAAGAACAGTTCAGCATAAGTTACATTAATTTGTACTAAAATGTATCTGGTAGGCAATACTAACATTAAAAAAAATAATACTAATAAACTCATGCAATAAATCACCTCAGTTACTACTTGGGTATATGCATGGAGCTAATTCATCTTCAATTCTTAACAGTATAGTTCTACTCAGCACGGGATGTTGGAGCCATCTTGAAAAGTTTATGACTTAGATGATCAACAGGTAACATGTGCCCTTAAGAATGCTTAGATAGTCCTCATCTCTTCTATATTTAAAGGAGTAGAATTTGGTGTCTCTCTAAAATATCCAAGAGATGGATGAGATTTAATGCCAAAACATGGCATGAGATGAAACTCAGGAGTTATCTTTTGAGGCAAGAATATTTAAAATGACCACACATGTAAGAAGAAAGAGAAGTCCAAAAGAACAAATATTACATGAATACATTTATAAAATATTTACTTTTTCAACTTACCTGTGGTAAGGACTCTAATAAACCTATAGATCCAACACCAGAATGGGGAACATGATTCTGAACTGTCATAGGCTGAAAATTTGGTGATTGAGAATAAAGTCTGACTCTTGACTTGAAAGCTTCAAGTTCATTTTTGAATGCTTCAAAATAACCTTCTTCCTCTGCCTTGAAAAAAAACAAACAAAAAAGACTGATTTTCAAGATTTCCAGACCACACGGTAAACTCTAACAAAGCATATGCCAGGCCTGAAGTGGAAGAAGTAAAGATGAGGTGAACAGTTTAAATGTAGAAACCACCAAGATCTCTGTCAGTTTCTGAAAACTGCCTGTTTTACATGAATATTAAAGATCGGTTTGTTTCATTTCCCTCTGCTTCAGCAAAATAAAACAAGCTAATAAGAAACAACCCTTCTTTACACATACACACAAATGTAATGAAAGAAAGTAGGCTTCCTCTATATTTCTCTTGATTTATCTGTATTCTTGATAGGATCCAAAACAGTCCTCATTTAATCGCTCCCATTCTTCTCTCCTCATCCCACTGCCAAGCAACAGCCAAAGGATATTCTTTAAACCTTCTAATTCTCTGTCAGTTAATGTGAAAACACTTACTACCTGTTGTTAGTAATTCTCTGACCCTAAGATCCCTACTTGTTAAAAGCTGACAACCAATTAAAGTCAACATTTAACTTTGGTATGAAAATATCTTACTGTTTTAGTTATGCAAGTACCTTCTTTTCAAGATTATGGACAGAAAAAAGTACAGTGAGTTATGTAGAGGGAGGGGAATTCTCTCCATAATGTATATAATATAAACAAAATTCTTAATGCAAAATATCCTTTTGGCAGTAGCCTCCGTTTATAAATATTTCCTTTGCAGATTAAGAAAAATGACACAAAGCACATCCTACACAATAGAACATAGGTTTTAAGTTCAAGTGGTGGAAGAGATTTTGTCAAAGTCTCATTCCTGAATTATCACTGGGTCCATTTGTCTGCAGTGTGATTTTTCTCTTTAATGTAGTTTAGGTTGTGTAACTGCATTAAAACCTATGGATTAGTTATTAGCATCAATATCTATACAAATGATGCACACAATGTTCTGTGCTGCTATTCTGTATTTTTTTAAATGAATTTAGGAGTCATTTCTTTATAATACTTCACTTTATAGTCAATAAATGGGACTTAGGGAGACACATGGAATGTTAGCCTTCACATCCAAAAGTAATCCTTCTGAAATGGATATGCAACAAACCATTAAAGGAATCAAGTGACACAACTGCTGACCTTACTGCATGCCTAAACCCTAGGTATTTAGATCTAGAGAGACTTGACTGATTTTCATTTTATTAAGCAACCTATGGGTCACTTGCTCAATTTCTCTATGCTAACTTCCTCATTTGTAAAAAAAGTAATTATCCTTATAAAATGTTATGAATGTTTAATGAGTTAATCCATGTGAAGTGCTTAGAATACCTTTCACAAAGCAAACAGTTGATGAAAGTTATTCCTTAATTAAAAAAAAATATTAAGATCTTCTCTAAACAGGAAACACAGAAAGGATGTTTCAACACGAACTCAAAACAACAAAGTAAATGGCAACGGGATCATACTTATCAATAATTACCTTAAATGTAAATGGGTTGAATGCCCCAACCAAAAGACAAAGGCTTGCTGAATGGATACAAAAACAAGACCCCTATATATGCTGTCTATAAGAGACCCACCTCAAAACTAGGGACACACACAGGCTGAAAGTGAAGGGATGGAAAAACATATTTCATGCAAACGGAGACCAAAAGAAAGCAGGAGTCGCAATACTCATTTCAGATAAAATAGACTTTAAAATAAAGGATGTGAAAAGGGACAAAGAAGGACACTACATAAAGATCAAAGGATCAATCCAAGAAGAAGACGTAACAATCATAAATATATATGCACCCAACATAGGAGCACCACAATATATAAGGCAAATACTAACAAGTATGAAAGGGGAAATTAACAATAACACAATAATAGTGGGAGACTTTAATACTCCACTCACGCATATGGATAGATCAACTAAACAGAAAATTAACAAGGAAACACAAACTTTAAATGATACAATAGACAAATTAGATTTAATTGATATTTACAGGACTTTCCACCCCAAAACAATCAATTTTACCTTTTTCTCAAGTGCACATGGAACTTTCTCCAGGATAGATCACATCCTGGGCCATAAATCTAGCCTTGGTAAATTCAAAAAAAATTGAAATCACCCCAGCCATCTTCTCTGACCACAATGCAGTAAGATTAGACCTCAATTACAGGAAAAAAACTATTAAAAATTCCAACATATGGAGGCTAAACAACACGCTTCTGAATAACCAACAAATCACAGAAGAAATCAAAAAAGAAATCAAATTATGCATAGAAACGAATGAAAATGAAAACACAACAACCCCAAACCTATGGGACACTGTAAAAGCAATACTAAGGGGAAGGTTCATAGCAATACAGGCATACCTCAAGAAACAAGAAAAAAATCAAATAAATCAACTAACTCTACACCTAAAGCAACTAGAGAAGGAAGAAATGAAAAACCCCAGGGTCAGTAGAAGGAAAGAAATCTTAAAAATTAGGGCAGAAATAAATGCAAAAGAAACAAAAGAGACCATAGCAAAAATCAACAAAACTAAAAGCTGGTTTTTCGAGAAGATAAACAAAATTGACAAGCCATTAGCCAGACTCATCAAGAAACAAAGGGAGAAGAATCAGATCAACAAAATTAGAAATGAAAATGGAGAGATCACAACAGACTCCACAGAAATACAAAGGATCATAAGAGACTACTACCAACAGCTATATGCCAATAAAATGGACAACTTGGAAGAAATGGACAAATTCTTAGAAAAGTATAACTTTCCAAAACTGAACCAGGAAGAAATAGAAGATCTTAACAGACCCATCACAAGCACGGAAATCGAAACTGTAATCAGAAATCTTTCAGCAAACAAAAGCCCAGGACCAGACGGCTTCACAGTGGAATTCTACCAAAAATTTAGAGAAGAGCTAACACCTATCCTACTCAAACTCTTCCAGAAAATTGCAGAAGATGGTAAACTTCCAAACTCATTCTATGAGGCCACCATCACCCTAATTCCAAAACCAGACAAAGATGTCACAAAAAAGGAAAACTACAGGCCAATATCACTGATGAACATAGATGCAAAAATCCTTAATAAAATTCTAGCAAACAGAATCCAACATCATATTAAAAAGATCATACATCATGACCAAGTGGGCTTTATCCCAGGAATGCAAGGTTTTTTTAACATCCGCCAATCAATCAATGTAATACACCACATTAACAAATTGAAAGAAAAAAACCATATGGTTATCTCAATAGATGCAGAAAAAGCCTTTGACAAAATTCAGCATCCATTTATGATAAAAACCCTCCAGAGAGCAGGAATAGAAGGAATATATCTCAACATAATAAAAGCTATATATGACAAACCCACAGCAAACATTATCCTCAATGGTGAAAAATTGAAAGCATTTCCCCTAAAGTCAGGAACAAGGCAAGGATGCCCACTTTCACCACTACTATTCAACATAGTTTTGGAAGTTTTGCCCACAGCAATCAGAGCTGAAAAAGAAATAAAAGGAATACAGATAGGAAAAGAAGAAGTAAAACTCTCACTGTTTGCAGATGACATGATCCTCTACATAGAAAACCCTAAAGACTCTACTACAAAATTACTAGAGTTGATCAATGAATATAGTAAAGTTGCAGAATATAAAATTAACACACAGAAATCCCTTGCATTCCTATACTCCAATAATGAGAAAACAGAAAGAGAAATTAAGGAAACAATACCATTCACCATTGCAACAAAAAGAATAAAATACTTAGGAATATATCTACCTAAAGAAACAAAAGACTTATATATAGAAAACTATAAAACACTGATGAAAGAAAGCAAAGAGGACACAAACAGATGGAGAAATATACCGTGTTCATGGATTGGAAGAATTAATATAGTGAAAATGAGTATACTACCCAAAGCAATCTATAGATTCAATGCAATCCCTATCAAGCTACCAATGGTATTTTTCACAGAACTAGAACAAATCATCTCACAGTTTGTATGGAAATATAAGAAACCTCGAATAGCCAAAGCAATATTGAGGAAGAAAAATGGAACTGGAGGAATCAACCTGCCTGACTTCAGGCTCTACTACAAAGCCACAGTCATCAAGACAGTATGGTACTGGCACAAAGATAGAAATATAGATCAATGGAACAAAATAGAAAGCCCAGAGATAAACCCACGCACATATGGACACCTTATCTTCGACAAAGGAGGCAAGAATATACAATGGAGAAAAGACAATCTCTTTAACAAGTGGTGCTGGGAAAACTGGTCAACCACTTGTAAAAGAATGAAACTAGAACACTTTCTAACACCGTACACAAAAATAAACTCAAAATGGATTAAAGATCTAAACGTAAGACCAGAAACTATAAAACTCCTAGAGGAAAACATAGGCAAAACACTCTCCGACATAAATCACAGCAGGATCCTCCATAACCCACCTCCCAGAATATTGGAAATAAAAGCAAAAATAAACAAATGGGACCTAATTAAAATTAAAAGATTTTGCACAACAAAGGAAACTATAAGCAAGGTGAAAAGACAGCCTTCAGAATGGGAGAAAATAATAGCAAATGAAGCAACAGACAAACAATTAATCTCAAAAATATACAAGCAATTTCTGCAGCTGAATTCCAGAAAAATAAACGACCCAATCAAAAAATGGGCCAAAGAACTAAACAGACATTTCTCCAAAGAAGACATACAGATGGCTAACAAACACATGAAAAGATGCTCAACATCACTCATTATTAGAGAAATGCAAATCAAAACCACAATGAGGTATCATTTCACACCAGTCAGAATGGCTGCTATCCAAAAGTCTACAAGCAATAAATGCTGGAGAGAGTGTGGAGAAAAGGGAACCCTCTTACACTGTTGGTGGGAATGCAAACTAGTACAGCCACTATGGAGAACAGTGTGGAGATTCCTTAAAAAACTGGGAATAGAACTGCCATATGACCCAGAAATCCCACTGCTGGGCATACACACCGAGGAAACCAGAATTGAAAGAGACGCGTGTACCCCAATGTTCATCGCAGCACTGTTTACAATAGCCAGGACATGGAAGCAACCTAGATGTCCATCAGCAGACGAATGGATAAGGAAGCTGTGGTACATATACACAATGGAATATTACTCAGCCATTAAAAAAATACATTTGAATCGGTTCTACTGAGATGGATGAAACTGGAGCCCATTATACAGAGTGAAGTAAGCCAGAAAGAAAAGCAACAATACAGTATACTAATGCATATATATGGAATTTGAAAGATGGTAACGATAACCCTATATGCGAGACAGAATAAGAGACACAGATGCATAGAACAATTTTATGGACTCTGAGGGAGAAGGTGAGGGTGGGACGTTCTGGGAGAATAGCATTGAAACATGTATATTATCATATGTGAAACAGAACACCATTCCATGTTCGATGCATGAGACAAGGGCTCAGGGCCGGGGCAATGGGATGACCCAGAGGGATGGGATGGGGAGGGAGGTGGGTGGGGGGTCCAGGAAGGGGAACACATGTAAACCCATGGCTGATTCATGTCAATGTATGGCAAAAACTATTACAATATTGTAAAGTAATTAGCCCCCAACTAAAATAAATAAATTTATTAAAAAAAAATAATAAAAATTAAAAAAAAATAAAAAAAATAAAAACCAGAAAAAAAAAATATTAAGAACAAAATGTTAAGATCTATAGCTTCATAGTTGTTCAGTTCTATTTTGTCCAAGTATTATAAATGTCAAAAAATACATATTGTATGACTATGTTCCATTATGCTATTAAACACTAGTTCAAACATATCCTTTAATATAAGATGAAGAAGAATTTTTTTTTTTTTTACTGCCTGTGTGTCAAAATTTAAAACAGTCATCAGGAGCCTATAATACCAACTCAGTCATTTACTCATTAAAACTACTGTTTTGGGAAAATTTCCTATTTTAACAGTAGAAGTAGAAGGTACAACTTCTGCCACACTAAAAAATTTTTATAATGTAAAAATACAATGTTTTTCTCTATTTATAAAAGGAAATATGTTCATTGTAGTGTATGAAAAAGAAAATGGAAACCATCTGTAATTCTACCACTCAAGTATAATCAAAATTAAAATTCTGGTACATTTTCTTCTAACTTCTAATTGTGTATGCTAAAATGTATCAAATATGCAAAAAAGCACATAAAATATATATGTACAATTTACTGGGCAAAAATCCTACTACGTACCCACAAAAATTAGGAAACAGATCAATACTAGTATTTTAGAGATCAGTTTCAAAAAATGAGCATTTCATCTCTCTCTGAGGTTACAACTGTGACTTGTCAATCATTCCTTTGTCTCTTCAGTTTTACTCCTTATTTATATGTCCCTCAACAATATATTTATTTAGGAGCATTTTATTTAGTTCTGCTTATTAAAATATAAAATACTTTAAAAATAATAGCAGATATTTCATTCTGAGACTTGTTTTTTTCAGTTTCTTGTTTTTTTATCCATGCCAATGCTGATTAGTATATTACTAAATGAATATACCAGAATTTATTCATTCTACTGTTAACAGATACTTGGGTTGTTCCCAGACTTCTTGCTACTATGAACACTTCTATGAAGCACATATATAGGAGTTTTTCTAGGGCAGCAATTCTCAAACTTTATGGTCTCAAGACTGCTTCATGCTCCTGAAAATTGTTGAGAAATCTAAAGAGCTCTTGTTTATGTGGGCTGTATCTATCAATAATTACATGTTAGAAATTAAAACTGAGGAATTAAATATTAACTGAAATATAATAACAAACTCATTACATGTTAACATTTTTAACATATAACACACATATATATATCTTTAAACTATACTTCCAAAACAAACAATTTAGTGAGAAATCTGGGCTTAAAAGAAGATAGCTGTATTCATACATCTGCTTCTGTATCAATCCAAGCTGCACACTCATGCAAGAAGGACAATGAAAATGACAAATAACATCTCAGTATTATTATAAAAATAATTTTGACTCAGGGCCTCTGGAAAGGGTCTTCAAGAAAGACCCTTGAGTATCCTTGGACCACAAGTTGAGAAATTTTTTTCGAGGGTATATATCGAGGAGAATTTCTGGCTGCTGGCACTTGCCTTGCTCAACTTTACAAGAAAATCTTCCAAACTGGTTACACCAATTTACACTCCTACAGGCAGTTAATATGAATTACTATTGCTCTACTTCTTGTACAACTTTTAAAGCATTACTAATTTAGTGAGTGTGACATGTCAATCTTTCTAAACATATCTATTTTTCTTTAATATAGCTGACATCATCCTATATATATAAATATGTATTGCATCTTTTCAATTTATAGCAAAGCATTTTCTCAGATTAAAAATACTTCATATAATTTTCATATAATCTTGAAAGCTGCATAATATTCTGTGAAGTACAGGTTTTTTTTTTTCTCAAACCATTCCTCTAATTTTCTTGAATATATACATTCATGTAACTCCAGTACTCTTGCCTGGGAAACCCCATGGACGGAGCAGCCTGGTAGGCTGCAGCCCATGAGGTCTGGAAGAGTTGGACACGACTGAGCGACTTCACTTTCACTTTTCACTTTCATGCACTGGAGGAGGAAATGGTAACCCACTCCAGTGTTCTTGCCTGGAGAATCCCAGGGACGGAGAAGCCTGGTGGGCTACCGTCTATGGGGTTGCACAGAGTCGGACACGACCGATGCAACTTAGCAGCAAATGGAACTCAAGTTCACATAATGCTATAGTACAGCCTCTTAAAATCTAAATTAGCATAAAAACAGCAATATAATTTTTCTTTTCATTATAAAATCTACAGAATCTAGCCTGTGGCATCCTGGTTGGATGGCCTCCTTTGATGTGTACAGACAAAATTTCCCATTTAATAATACCAAACAGCAATTATCCTTCAATAAAAAAATAAATTGAAGAAAATAATAATACCAAATAGCTACTTACTTTGGCTTTCTGGAAAAATAAGCGAAAACATCCTCTTGGATCCACATTACAGTTTTTGGCCATTTCCATAATAAACTGCATTACAACTGCTTGATGTGCTATTTGTTCCATTAGAGCCCCTTTCTGAAAATAAACAGATTAAAATTATAAGAAATATACTTAATATTGTGATTACTATTTGGATTTTTAAAACATGAGTTTTTAATAGGTTAAAAAAGAAAAAGGTTTATAGTATATGGGAACAAGAGAGATGAGGGGACAGGAATGCAGGGAAAAGCACATTGGAAAAAAAGTTTCCCTACGCTAACTGAAATAACTAAAGAAAGATGTCAACAGTAAGCTCAAGCAGATCCTGAAAACAAAACAAAACTGGAATTCCATTTAATGACCTTCCTGCTTACATTTAAAGTAACAGAAAAAACAAACAAACACAAAAAGCAAATCAGCATTCCACTTAGGTTCTCAAAAATTCAAGTTTCACATGATACCTGTTCAGCTTCTAGATGAAAACACCATAAAATAAGATATTTAGCAGTTTCTTCACATACAAGGTATGGATGGTCAGACAAAAATCTCTGACTATCATCCCATCGACTTAACATACCTGCAAAACAAGAATTAAACCATGAACGTCAAATACTTTCCTCCTGTAAGCAAAGAGATGGTATTTTAAAATGATTCTTTTTAAAGACAGCTCATATTACCATAGAAATGTTACGGTAAAAGAGCAAATGAAGATAGATAATAAAGCAATACCCAGCATATTGGAAATAGCTTTTAAAATTCACAGCAAATTTTATTTCAAATAATTTGTCAGGATAAAGTAGGGTGATTGGTTTAAAGCTATAAAAGTCCTGTATCTGGGGAAAGCCCAAAGTCCCAGGCAAACAGACATGGCTGGTCAGTCATTCTAGGCTAAGGTTAAGTACAGATAATTTCAAGAGATTCAGTATTATTTATTCATAGAATACAAATTTTTCTATTGGAAAGATGGAAAAGAAAGCAAAACCTTTCTTTTCAAACCTTTACTTTTCCAAAGTAAACTACACTGAGCCAACAAAGACTTAATAAAAGATTCAGAAAAATTACATTTCCTCTAATTTACTAAAATATGTCTGAGATAGTAAAATACTGTGTGGCATTTTACTGCATGGTATTTATTGGTACATAAACCAATCCAGTCAGTGTTACAGTAGCAAATATAGTTTAACCATTTTAGTCATGTTAACCATTTAATCATGATCACTGTTTAGACACAGAAAATAAACTCTTTTTAAAGGTGGTTAAGTATATTTGGAAATGCTGCCATTTTGCTTCAAAATACCAAACTAATCCAAATGCTACTAAAGGTGTACTGTCATCTTTACCCAAATTAGTAAGAAATTTGGTCAAAAAGTTGATACCACCCAAGTAATCACAGAATCAGCAAAGTGCTGAGCTTTATTTAGACTCATCCAATCAAGAAAGTTATCCAAGAATCATCATGGAAATTTTACAAGGCTACCTCAATAGTTCGGCAATAAATCTTTTCTCTAGACACAAAATGAACTTCTGTATGTTAAAGTTCCACATCAGAACATAAGTAAAAACAAAACTGAGGACAAATGTCTTACTGAGAAATACAGAGTAACACAAGGAAATCAATTAAATGATTTTTCCCTCATTAAAAAAATTGGAAAATAGCATTTTAGCATTTTCTCATGAAGAGTTTTACAAGCTTTATAGTTACTTCCCTAACACTTTGGATAAAGTGACTAGGTCATTTTAAATTCCAAGAAACATAATGATTATTTAAGTGACTTTAAACTTCTTCTCAAACTACAGTTAAAGAATTTAAGTATTAACTTCTAGGGGTCAGATCTAAAGAAAGTATAATCCTTATTTCTTATACCTGATGCCATAAAATAAATCCTATACAGCAAGTCTGCCTTAGCTTTGTTGCACTTCTGAAGAGGGAATATTTTCAACTCTATCAACTATTCAGAGAGATCACTGCTTCTCTTGTTTACTTCTCCATGGCAGCACTGTGACTTACTTAGGCACAAAATTCCTATTCATTTTGGTCTCTTTTGAAGGAAAGAGAATATATGAAAGGGTTAGTGACACTTGTAAGGGCCGTGAAAAAGGGTGTCACTAAATGTTAAAGGTTTTAAACTATTTAATAATGGAGACAAAATCAACGCTTGAGGATGACCGTAGTTTTTCTATTTGTTTCTATAACAATGCTGGAATGATAGTATGTGCAAAAATAAACTTTATTTATTACTTCTTCAGAAACTATTCTTGAATTAAACAGAATACAAGTTTATTTCATTTTTTAAAATAAAAAGTATGAGAAAAATTAATAAATTTTATGAATAAACTACAAAAAAGAAAAAAAAAACTAAAGTAGTATCCATTATACTGACATAAGGATGAATGAAATTCTAAATACTTTGGGAGAAAAATACCAATAGAAAAAAGTCTCAAAATGTCTCTTAAAAAGCTTATTAACATATATTTACTAAATTGACACATTATACTCCCCAGTAGCATTTTCACTCCAGCAGTACTGTCACTGCTTATAATTCTTAGGACATATCTTACTACTTCCCCACTCTGGCTTAGTACATGCTGTGGCTGCTGCCTTGCCTCCCTTTATCTACAGGAAAGCTCCTATATGTTCCTCAAAATCTAACTCAGATGTTCCCTCCTCTGGGAAGCCTTCACTTAAATCAACCCCCATCCTATCGTTTTTCTTCAATAGAGAAAACTATTTTTCAGTTCTTTGTAAATATATTTCGCTTATTATAGATTGCATTCTATTACTTTTTATTTATCTGAATAACAGTTGAAGGATCTGCATGAATTGTATAGCATCATATACAAAATCTGAAAAATGCTAATCTTACAACCGTAAGATAATCAGATACCAAGAAAGCAAAGATAAAAAAAGACAAAAGCGGGGACTAGTTGGGAAATGCAAAGAGTCTAGGTAGTAAAAAAAAAAAACCAAAAACAACAACCAGGTCTTAGAGGGCAGCATTATACAAACAGGTTGAATTTTGCTTTTTTTCACAATTCAGTTTATTCTGTCACTGTATTTTTTTTATGTATAGCTCTAAAATGAGCCATAGAACTGTGCCAGAAGTAGCTATACAACTGGAGTTTGTTTCTATTTTATAAATTGACTTTCTGTACATATATTTATGATGCCAAACATTACAAAAGAAGGAAACTCAGTAGTAGACTTACCAAAATGTCTAATTTTCTGCTCATGTTTTTGCATAAATGATTTTGATTTATCTTCATCTTCTGTTTCTTTTCTTTTATCTTGATTAATAAAACTCTAAGAAAAAAATTTTGACGTTAAAATCAGATTTTATATTCTAATTGGATCTACTTTCTCAGATATTGAATGCCCAGCAATCCTTCTTATAGACGTTATAAAAAGGTGATACAGTAAACTGATATTGTATCATTAAATGTCTGTAAAACTCTATTTTAGAAATCACAGAGAAAAACAAATGAATTAACTTTTTTGTAAAACCAAATATGCCTATCAAAGGCAAGTATAGAAAGATCCTTTACATGCATAATTTATTTTTGCATTATTCATTTCCATTAAATATTTGCAACTCTAATCTTTGGAGTTCTTGCTGGAAACAAACTCAGAAATTCAAAGATTATAGAGTATATTTACTACAAAATTTTTGATAAGACATAAATCTAAAATAGACCTTTGTTGTAAACTTTTCTTAGGAGAGGCTAAACAGTTTGATTCTGAAATCACGTATAAACTTCTATTAAGGAAGTGCTTATTTTCAGTGAAAGTCATAAAACAGACCAAGATGAAGTTTTTATTTGGCCACAAAAACTGGCAGAAAGTTTCTCAGAATATTATGTGATCACATTTAAACCTTGAGATCATCACTGCCAAAAATGGAAATCGAACACTAGTTCTCTGCCAGTTTACAGTCAAGAAACACACAAGTTTATATATTTCAAAATAAAAGCATTTTTTTTCTCTTTATATATCCTGCCATCTAGACCAGCACTGTCCAACAGAAATACAATCCAAGTCACAACTGTAAAGTTTTCTATCAGCCACATTAAAAAAAGAAACAGATGAAATAATGTATCTATTTAACCCAACATATCCAACATATTATCATTTCAACCTGTAAACAATATAAAAAATTATTAATGAAATATTTTACATTTTTGGTACTAAGCCATCAGAATCTGGTGTGTATTTTACACTTACAGCACATCTCAGTTTGGACTAGCTACATTTCAAGTGTTTAATAGCACATATGGCTAGCAGCTATCAAGTTGTCAGATAGCGCAGATCTAGACCTGTCCTCTCAAATCTCAAGCTCCCCAACAAAATGAATGCATGATTTTCAGCAAATGACTGGAACATAAAGATAGTCCTAATTAATTCTGGTATAAATGTAGGCTACATTAGAATCTAACTTAAGAAAAAAAAAAATTAAAAGCAGAGACAAAAACATTTTCTTTGTGACCACTGTGTTAAGAGATTATAACTGTATAAATGAAAGAACACTGCTTTGACGATTCCCTCTATTATAGAAAGATCATTTTAAATAGTTTTGGGGTATAAATGCAAAACATAAACAAAATAACACTTAAGAAGGCACGTCCCTTAGAACAATATACACAGAGATAGTGAATCATTCTGTTAAAGGGAAAGAAAAATATATAATTTGGTACAAGCACAGAAAGTCTAGAAAGATATGACTTGTTAATAGCGGTTATCTCTGGGAAATGGGAAATGAAGGAAGCCTTTCAACTCTATTTTACAGGCTTATGTTTTGTTTTTTTACAAGAAGCATGTTATACTCTTATAATTTACCTTCATTACAGAGTAAAGTACTGATAAGGCTAGTAGTACAAGACATTTACCTATGTGTATTACTTATTGCTGTAGCAGGACTAGAGCTAGGCCAGAGGAAAGAAATTAAAGATGCCTGGGGAAGAAGGGTCTTTTAGAGTGGATGCCAGAGCAGAAACAAGCAGTGTTACACACTACATCTAGAGAATAATGAAGATTAAAGATAAAACGAATGTGGACTTAGATAAGAATGAGCAGGCTACACCTGAGGCTTGAGAGTTTAGTACAAATAGAAAGAAGTCTACTTTAGACATTTAGATGAAAATGACTTTATTTCATTGCCCACTTCTTTTTCAGATACGAAAGTCAAAGAATAAGGTCTATGTAATCCAGTGAGAAACAGAAGACTGCTCTTAATAAACTATGAACTTGGCATAAACATCTTACTACTTCTTTCAGCAGTAATGCCTGGAACACTAAGTACAGATTACTATCTGAGGGTTACTAAATACATACTGGTAAATAGCAGTGAGAAACTTTGTTTTACTTGATAAAACCAGTAACTACGTTAGTGTTGGGTTTCCCAGGCGGCTCAGTGGCAAAGAATCTGCCTGCCAAGCAGGAGACATGGGTTTTATCCTTCGTTCAGGAAGAATCCCTGGAGAAGGGAATGGTAACCCACTCCAGTACTCTTGCCTGGAAAAACCCATGGACAGAGGAGCCTGGTGAGTTACAGTCCATGGGACTTCAAAAGAGCTGGACACAACTTAGCTACTAAACAACAACAAAAAAATTGAAAGCAAGCTGATAAGCACAGCAACATCAGAAATCTCTGGTAACATCTGAGCTTTACCACATGCCAGGCCCCATGCTACCTGCTTCTATGATGTTACTTTGCTTAATCTTTATACCTGCTCTTTATATTTGAGGAAACTGAGGCTTAGGGAAGTGATCTGCCCAAGGTCACAAAGCCAGGCTGTGACAAAGTTGACATTTGAGGCAGTCTGATTCTAGAACCTACATTTATATTCAGTGTGCTATGCTGCAGCCATATAATTGGATTAAGGATTACCAATATTAGACACTACTTGGGATACATGTTTCTATAATGATCACTTTTCCTAAACTGTCAAAATTGAATACTGTTTACAGGATTCCGTTGCTTTGTTATCAGATATGCACAACTGGTTTGCACCAACATTTCAGTATTTCCTTATTTCAGTAGGCCCAATAAAAGATAATACCTTATTAAAAACATCCTTGCTAATGGCATCCATGTTCCACAGACACATTCTCTCTCTTTGTACTAGAGCCTCTTCTTTCTGCCTCCATTCTTCTTCCCGTTGCCTCAGTTCTGATATTGCTGTTTGTGCTTTGGCATGTTCCTGATCCAAGGACTCCGAGTTATGCAGTGCTAAGCTACCAAGTTTCTGCTGAGCTTCAGCGAGATTCCATTTACATGCCACAGAGCTCTTCACAAACTCTTTCTGCTTCTGGCAAGCCATTTCGATTCCATGGCTATACATCTGGATAAAAAACAGTATTTTTAAGAAATAAAGAAGGCAATAGAAGAGGTATGCTTATGTAGAACAGTTCAATTTTCTATTAGTCAAGGATTTCTGTACAATGTTTTTGGCATATAGGTATCCAGCCTTCTGTGTCTGCAGTTACAATTTTATATTATAGGTCTTGTTTCATCACCTAGACTCTAAGCTTCTTGGTTAATTTGTGTCTCTCCTTGGACAACTAACAGCAAGAAAAAGCCTGGCAACTAGCACAGTGTCCTGCATACAGCAGGGCCTCAACAAACATTTGATTTATAGCCTTTATAATCCTGGAACAAAATAATGAGAACAAAAGCTTAAATATAGTTCATCATCTTATCACTCAACATACTGAAAACCAGACCTTTATTAGAGTTTTGCTCTGCAAGTTCTTCAATGCAAAGAACTGCTTATTTAGAAGTAATCACTTCTTGGTTTCTCTTTTCTTTCTATATTACCCCAATCCTTATAATCTGAGAAGTTCTTATTGGAAATTTCTATTTATAACTGACTATATCAGATACATAACCTTTAACTTAATCCTAATAAAAATAGGCTATTTTTTTAATTAACAAGAAAAAAAGTCACTAGGTCCACCCTGGTGATTCTGTTCTACTCAGACGCAAATACTTAGTTTTAACAATTTTTCAACCTCCACATGTAAAGCACCAAGATGGATATTTAATTCCTTCTATTCCTTGGCTCTATAGAACAAAAGCTAAAGGCACAGTCTTCATGATTTCTTAGCCAAAATGTAGACCAATTTCAAGGTAGGTATTTAGAATAATTTTACTCCAATCTATTCCTTTACCTGCATCACTATTCAAGCCCTTATAATTTCTCACTTTAATTATATTAAGTACAGCCTTTCTAATCTCAAGCCATTCTCCACTAGACTTGGCGTGATCTCTCCAACAAAAATGATAATTTTACTTATTCATAAAGTCTTGAGAACTTTTAAAGTGCAAACTTCGTAGCATGGCATGGTGCCTCATGATCTCACTTCCTATTCTCTATCTAGACTCAGTTGTAGTTACTCTTCTACTCCTTTGCTTACTCTTTTCTTCTCACCTCCACCACCGCAATGTGGCAATCCCCCATCCCTAAACTCCCATCTCTATCCTAGATTCTAGCATCACTTCCCTTCCCTCGTATCCTGTCCCTCTCCACCAAAGTTATGCATACTTCTTCATGCATTTGAGTGCTTTCACACAATATTGTGCTTATTTATTTACTCAACTATAAGCTTCTTGAGGGGTTAGAATTCAATAAATCTTAGATGAATAAATGACTCCTGACTTCTTGGAACAGACTAGTGGTGGTAAGGAATTCTAAGGCAAGTAGCGTGCAAGGTTCCTCCTTCCTGGCTGAGTCTTCAGGCAAACTTAAGACTTATACTGGGCAAATGTGGACACTTGGTATTCAAATGTTTTAGTTACTCATTTACCACATGGTCCTAGTCAGCCAAGTATTTATTTTTACTTTTTGTTATTCTAGAATAGGATTAAGAATAGTTGTAGATTAGCTATGCTTAAGAAGGAACTAGGAAGAGGAGACAAATGAACCTGTCAAATTTATTTTGTAAGAAAAGACAAATACTAACAAAGATGAGGACAAACGGAAATATCTTGCATGGTCAAATTATGCAGGAGCAAATTCTCAAATCATTTCTCAAGTCAAACATATAAATCTTATTTCCAAATTCTAAAACTGATTAATGTTTAAATTCTTCTCCAAAGACCATGTTTGGGCATTTGAGTTAACTATCCCACATGCATTGAGATGACTGATTATATTTAATAAACACAGATTTGAAAAAGGCACTGTTAGCATTAAGGTCTACTAATATAACTTAACATAAAAAAAATTTTGGTTCCAAAAAAAAAAAAAAAAAAAAAATTTCCGAACAGGATCTCTAAGTTCCAAATTGCATTTAATTGGATCTTAGAACTATACATATGACATTAAGATGTCTAGGTTCCCTATATTAGGTAAAATTACACCAAGGCTGTTTTTATAGAGATTATAAAATGTTTATAAGTGAAATTAAACATTTTATTCTTTCTAAATATTCCAAAAAGGAAAACTTAAGTCATAAAATTTAAAGCCAGCAAGACAAATAAGTAGGTTTGTTGTAAACACATGAACTAATTTAGGATTAGAAATCATTCTGTCAATTTTAGCACCAAAGTTAGTTTCAGCCAAATAAAGTTTTACATCACAGGATGGGCAGTGCAGTAGGTGGGAAAAAACACTACTAGGTTCCAGAAGTGGGTTCTAAACCAGGATATGGCAGGATCTAATTCTGCCACTGACTAGCTACATGGTCTTAAGGAAATCACTTTTAACGAAGGAGATAAGCCTAATCATTTCTAAAATTCCTGTCAGCTAAATAAGGTTATAAATTAATACATAGCTATTTTTAGAATTCGGTTTCTTTTAGGTTACTCTTTAGATTCAACCACTATGCAGTGGAATTCTTGAGACCTTTCTATCCTCGCTATAAGGCTTCAAAATTGACAATGGCAGCTGCTGTTCATTCTTTGTCTCTCCCTCTGCACCACATTCATTATATGCTTATATAACATATTTTGTATATAAAGATGACACCAGCGATCCATAATTAGTGAGTGACTATCGACTTATCAACTCTCATTCTGTCCTAAAAAACGTCTTGTACTTTCCCAGTGACTGGCTGGCTGGAGAACAGTCTGTGGTTATGAAACAGCATTTTTCTCTTTGCAGACAACTAACCCTGTGTGCTGGGCTTAAGATCAATGACCCTACACTTATTGGAAAACAATTTAAATCACTCATTCTCATTAACAGCAAGATAAGTCTAGAGAAAAACTATTAACTCAGTTAAGCCTTCAGGGATCCCATTTTGTAAGAAGCCTTCTAGGCAGATACCTAAACTCCGTTTTATTTTACTTATTAGTGTTTAGTCAGTGATCTTGAAAGAGAAAAACCAGGACTAAGTGATATGAGCACTATATAAGCACTCCCTAAGGTGGGACCCAGAAAATCCTAAGTATATCACATCTGGATAAGTTTCAGAGGAAAAAAGGCTTGGCTAAAAACCACAGGAAACGGCAGGAATCTGAGGAAAAAGTCTGAAGGAAAAGGCAAACGCGTGTCTATATGTTTTCAACTTTAGAACTGTAAGAAGCAAAACTAAAATCATAAACGTAAGGGGCAAATGGTCACGCGAATGGCCGAGATTTACGCCAGCATCAAAAGCAAGGTTTACAGAATTTGCTCAGATGTCAAAAATCAGTAAAATAAATTGGACCTAAAATCTTTAGTCAGGGGCTCAGAGAATTATTGAAATACAACCATTCACTGTTCCCATCAACTGTGCACAAATGTTAGAACCTTCAAGAGAATAAAATGCTCGGATAAGAGCAGGCACAAGAGGACAAAGGGTCAACATTATAGACTGAGCTGTCCTAAATCTGGGTGCCATCAAAAGAGGGGTGGGGGTGGGGGGAACTTCAAGGGTGAAAAATTAGCCAAGGTGAAAAAGGTGTGTGTGGAGGTGGAGGTTGGGAATATACGGCCAGTCCCTCTTCGAAGAGCTCAGTAGATGTTACAAAGCGATGGGATGACATCAGGCCCCCGACGCCCGGGGTCAGGGTGGGTAAGAGGGGGAGTGGGGTCTCAAAACAGGGTCGCAGAGACAGAGGCCTCTGGGGGCCTGGTGACGACACCTCCCCATCCCCCCCACCCCCCACCCCGCACCCCGCAGAACACGGGCTCCTTCTCACCTGGGTGCCGCCTCCCGGCAGCTGCGGGCAGCGGGGAGAACCGGGGGACAAGTCCAAATCACTCTCTTCCTCAGCCTCGCCCTCTGCCCGAGGGAGGCTCCAAGGTCCTGGCGGCGGCCACGGCTGCTCCATGTCCGGCTGCCCGCGGCCCGCGGCCCTACAACCCCCACAGCCAACGGACTTGGCGTGAGTAGAATCCGCTGCGCAGAGGCAGCCGCCCCAGCCGGCTGGGGCCGTTACCCAGAATCCCTCTGCTAGCCCCGACGCCGACGTACGCGCCGCGTTAGTCCCGGCCGCACAGTCGGCGGACGGCGGAAAAAGACGGACTCCACTTTGTACGTCACTTCCGGATTGGGAGGCTGGGCCGCGGGAGGTGGGTCCCGGGGCTTGGGAGTAGGGGTTGGGTTTGGACTGCTCACTTGTTTAAAATTTCTTTTTATGAATCCTTTCAGCGGGGCTGGTTTACTCTCCCTGGCGCTGAGGGTCATGTCGTATTAAATACTGGTTAGCTGGACTTTCTTACGCAGTAAACAGTGGGTCCTAGAAGGTCGAGAGGTGCTCGGACCAAGCTTTCCACTTTGCGTATTGTTTAAAACTTGCAACTCATTCCCATACTTATTAAGGATATGTAAACCAATTTCTGAAGCGGGGGTGGCTGTAGGGGAGGTTGAAGGGAAGAGAATTTTGAAAAACAGCCAATTTTCCTCTCATTTCGAGTTACAAGCAACGAGGATTCTGCGAAGCTTGGCAGGGAGGAGGAGTATGCCAAAGATAAAATACTGAGGGACTTAAAAAATACCGCTAATAATGAGTACCACTAATAACGAATGTATAGGGAGAGATTCCCTATGCCGTTTAATCGTAAAGCTTTGTGCTCCCATTATTCCCTTTTTTTTGAGAATAGACCCAGCATGCCTACGGTCACAAATTTTAAGGGGAAGAGGTGGGGTCACCTCAGGGTATATGACTTGAAAAACTTTTGCGGGTGTAACAATCAGGCATTGTTGTCATACTTAAGAATAATTAGAGACCACCAAAATAATTAGAGACCCAAATAAAAATAACCATGTTTTCAATCTTTTGAAGTTTGTAAACACCGGATGTAGACAAGATGTGAGGAAATGCTGTTGGAATATCACATGTGTAAGCTTTCCGAGGGGTAATTTGACAGTATTAGAGGTTTAAAGGCTTTGATTTGGCAGTTTAATTACCGGGAAACTATCCAACAATTATTTTTGTATCAGTAACCAGTGATATATCCACAAGGTGTTTATTGTAGCTTTTTTCTTTTTGGTGGCAAGGAACAAAATGAAGGAAGTATATATAAATGTGCTGGTATAGAAATAGCTCCAAAATGTAAGTAAAAAAGGCAGCTTTCTTAGATGTATATTTATACAGCTATATGTATCTGTCAAGAATAATAATTCAGTTTGTGTAAAAACAATTTGTGTGTACACATGTGATAGAAAGTTCCTAGAGGATAAACAAGAATTATTAATGATTACTCCTGGTGGGTAGGGCTGGGGAGGAAAGTTTCTGAGAATCTTTACTTTTTAAAAGAAAGTTAAAAAATTTTGGCAGTGCCCTGCACTATGTGGGATCTTAGTTCTCAGATCAAGGATCTCACCCGGGGAAACTTGCCTTAGGAGTTTTATCCACTGGACTGCCAAGTAAGTCACTGAGCATCTTTACTTTCTACTTTTAGCTTTCCTATACTATGCTGCTCCAGTATTTTCCAATGAATATGTTATACCTTAATAATTAATTACCAATGAAAGTTGAGGAGCACTGTGACTAAACCTTTTGAGTTTAGGAGTGAACGCCTAGGAAAAAATATTACAGCACCTTAAGTCCGAAGGGAGAGAAGACAACAGCTTCACTCACTTGTGACTTTTTATTACTTGAAAAAGTTCCAGTGACTTACCCTTATATATCATTGGCCAGAGCTGGCTTAAATAAATTGTGATTCAGTCCCTGGAGCTAGATGCATTACCACCCATGCAAAACTGGGGTTCCATTGCCAAAGAAAAAGAGCTTATGGCTCTTAGAGAGGCAATCACGTTGTCTTCCACAACACTAACCCTGTATGCTGCTGCTAAGTCACTTCAGTCGGGTCCGACTCTGTGCGACCCCACAGACGGCAGCCCACCAGGCTCCCCCGTCCCTGGGATTCTCCAGGCAAGAACACTGGAGTGGGTTGCCATCTCCTCCAATGCATGAAAGGGAAAAGTGAAAGTGAAGACGCTCAGTCGTGTCTGACTCTCAGCGACCCCATGGACCACAGCCTACCAGGCTCCTCCGTCCGTGGGTAGTGATAGCCTAACTCTTGAGTGTCATTTCTTAACTTCCTCTATCCCCTGCCCAAGTTTCTCTTAGTATGCTCACTGGCCTTTCAGTTCCTCAAATGTATCAATTTCTTTCCTGACTCCTGGCCTTACACATTTGTTGTTCTCTTTGCTGGAGTTTTAAAAGTCTTGTTAGTGATCATGCTTTTCTTTTTAGACCAACTGTCATACCCTTAGGCTGACCTGTCCACTGAGTTGCAGTTAGGTTCTTGTTCCCTCTAACCTGTAATTTTTAATCTCACCCTTAACTTGCATTTCCTCTCTAGTATTTATCACACTGTTATTATCTTATCTGTATTCATGTATTTATTTTATTTCTTACCCAACTAGTAGCTCAGCTGATAAAGAATCTGCCTGCAATGCAGGAGACCCTGGTTCGATTCCTGGGTTGGGAAGATCCGCTGAAGAAGGGATAGGCTACCTACTCCAGTATTCTTGGGCTTCCCTGGTGGCTCAGCTGGTAAAGAATCTGCCTGCAATATGGGAGACCTGGGTTCAATCTCTTGGTTGGGAAGATCCCCTGGAGAAAGGAAAGGCTACCCACTCCAGTATTCTGGCCTGGAGAATTCCATGGACTGTATAGTACATGGGGTCAAAAAGAGTTGAACATGACTGAGTGACTTTCACTTTCACTTTGTACTGACTAGAAAGTAAGGTCCACAAGGGCATAGATTGTTTCTTGTTCACTCTTGTGCCTCCATTGTCCAGAATGGTACCTAGCACATAATAGGTACTCAATAATATGTGCAGGATGGGTGAATAGGGAACAAATGAATGGAAACAAGTATGAAAAGAAAGGTGTAGGATTACACACAGATAAAAGAGGGTAAAATGGGAATGGGAAGAATTAAGTTTTGGTAGGAGAAGATAGGGTGGATATAAGTAGCCTCATCTTAGCCATGGCTGACTTTGGGGCCTAAATCTTGTGCCCAAGTATAGCGGATACTTTTTACAATTCTTGGAACTAAATCAGACTCTTTTCTGCTTTCTTATATTGGATAATATAATTCCTTGGAAATTGCTTTTGGTCATAATTAGCCTGTTATTCCATGGACATAGAACTAGCCAGATGAAACTCAAAGGAGCAAAGTAATTTTTCCTGAATAGAAATTACTTTACAATGGAAAAATATAGATTATGTATGTAGTCCAGAATGCCCAAGGGCAGTCCTTGTGGAAGGTTTTCTATGGTATCATTAAGTAAGTATTGAGCCTATAAATGCCAGTCAATCAAAGCAGAATCCGAGAGTAATATGAGTTTGACTCATGAACTCTAATAAAAGTTTGTTAAGTAGAGCTCGTGTAAGTCCAGATCCCAAATGACTTCAAGACTGTTAAAAGCTGTTAGCATTCCTGATTCTTGGGAGAAATTCTCAAGAAGTATGTATGCTTAAAGAAATACTCAAATTGCCAGCCTCTCTTTTGGCCATTCATGCAGAGACTGTGGATCTTTTTAATGCATTACTTCTTTTTTAAATTACTTATAAAGCACTACACACCACAATAATTTCCTTATCTTATCTGAATTTAAGGTAAGTAGATCCACCATGTTTTCTCTTTAAGTTTATGTAAGACTTGTTGGGCTTCCCTGGTGGCTCATTGGTAAAGAATCTGCCTGCCAGTGCAGGAGACATAGGTTTGATCCCTGAATTGGGAAGATCTCCCTGGAGAAGGAAATGGCAACCCACTCCCCAGTATTCTAGCCTGAGAAATGCCATGGACAGAGTGGGCTACAGTCCATGGGGTTGCAAAAGAGACAGATTTAGTGACCAACAACAAGACTTCTGTTGAAGGGAATTCATAGTGATGCCACCAAGAATCCTCTTTTGATGGGCTATTTTAAGACAATGAAAGTTACATAAAGATATGATTACTTTTCCTATTTAAGTATGTATTAAAGATTTTTAAATTGTTAGTTACTATGAATATTTTTAAGTACACAAAAGTATAGAATTATAGTATACTCCTTATATCCCTCACCAGGTTAACAATTATCAATATTTTGCTACATTTCCTTTATTCATTTTATTCATTTGTGGGAGTATTTGGAAACAAAGCCTTAGACATGAGATCTTTTCTGCTACATACTTTAATATTCATCTCTAAACAGTGTTGATATTTGGCTTCCATAAGCAAAGGGACATTAACATACTTATCAAAATTAATTTTGATTAATTAATTGCTTGGTATTAATTATATCCGTAATCAAATTTCCCCAAAAGTGTTAAATATTCTGTTTAAGTTGATTTGTCTAAACAATGTTCCAACAGAGTCCACTTACTGCATTTGGTTGCCAGAGCTTGTATCTTTTAATCTAGAGCATTTCTCCTCCCCACTTACATTTTTTTTTTTTTTTTTAATATTGTTGACTTGTTGCAGGTTAAAACTGGGTTAGTTGTCTTATGGGATGTTTCACATTCTAGATACATGTGTTTGCTTTCTTGTGATGTCATTAATATGTTTCTCTATCCTCTGTGAAGTTAGCTCTAGAGCAACACTGCTCAATAGAAGTTTCTGTGATTATAGGAATATTCTACTCGCACTATCTAATACAGTAGCCACTCGCCATTGTGGCTATTGAGCACTTTAGTGTGAGTAAGGAACTGAATTTTAATTTTTATTTAGTTTTAGTTAATTTAAATTTAAATAGCCATATGTGGCTACCTTACTAGGTCCTGCAGCTCTGGAGTCTCAGTTGTATTCAACTTCACCTTTCTTGTCAAAAGTGCTTCCTATGAATCACATAGGAAGAAGTCATGTGATGTCCCCGTTAGTGAGGTTAAGATTGATCATTGGGTTCATATGGTGACAGCCTGATCCCTCTAAGATGAAGTTCCCTCAAAGGATGTGATTTTAAGATTTTTATAATATATGTATATATAAGTTTCATCTTTATGCAGTTTATGAGAACCAAGGAAAGAGCCCAACATAGCTCAATGAGCTCTTTTATATATTTATAGTAAAAGCCAGAAAGGTAAACTTTTGTCATGTATATATTAGACTGTAAGAAACTTAAAAAAACATTTCAGAGAAATTCCTTGAAGGAGAAACATTAAAAAAAAAATTAGTTTCTGAGTCTCGAAGCTGGGCCTGCACTTAAAAAAAAATCAGTAATCTGGCATTGTGTTATTGCTGAAATAATCCAGATTGTTTCAGGTACTTGAAGTTCCTCCCCTCCCCCACCCCCTGCCTTGAAGGCATTTCTCACAAATCCTAATGAAGAACTCACTTTGGAAACTCAGTTTGCTGGTATTATTCACATTGGCTAATGAAGAATTCACTGGCACAAAATATTCTAGAGTCTAACAAATGTGTCTGAGTCCAGACATAAACTAATGGCCTAGGACAGGACATTGAAGATCTTTCTCAATTTTTATTGAATACACTGTCCTTGTAGAGACAACTGGCTCTAATAAGTGGGCATGAATGTGATGGAGAGAAGAGCTCCACTTTCCTTATCTGCTGCTTGTCAGATAACATGGGTGGCCCAATGACAATTACAGGGTCTTTTCCCAGAAAATGCACCTATGCATGTACATAAAAAGTTGCTTATCGTTTCAGGGGCTTTAGACTCCCTGAGACAGCCAGGGATCACAGGGTAAGATACCTTGGAAGCAAAAGCAGACACACACTTGCATGTGTATTCTCACAGCTTGCAGTATACAAGATGGAGCCCCAGTGCTGAAGAAGCCACCTCCTGGCCCTTCCTATTATCCCATATTTATCCTTTCTGTTGTTTTATATTTTCTACTTGTTTATTTATTTGTTATGGCTATGCTGGGTCTTCGTTGCTGTGTGGGCTTTTCTCTAGTTGTGGGAAGTAGGGGCTACTCTGTTTCAGGGTGGGCTTCTCACTGCAGTAGCTTCTCTTGTTGCAGAGCACAAACTCTGGAGTGCGCAGGCTTCAGTAGTTGCAGCTCCCAGGCTCTAGAGCACAGGCTCAGTAATTGTGGCACACTGGCTTATTAGTTGCTCCATGGCATGCGGGATGTTCCCTGACCAGGGGTTGAACCCCTGTCTCCTGCTTTGGCAGGCGGATTCTTTACCATTGATCCACCAGGGAGGCCCCTTTACTTGTTTTAATTTGTTTTCTTTACAGACTAGAAAATGCAAATATTTTGCAAAATTATTTGAAAAGTTCAGTTCAGTTCAGTCACTCAGTCGTGGCTGACTCTTTGCAATCCCATGAATCGCAGCATGCCAGGCCTCCCTGTCCATCACCAACTCCCGGAGTCTACCCAAACCCATGTCCATCAAGTCGGTGATGCCATCCAGCCATCTCATCCTCTGTCATCCCCTTCTCCTCCTGCCCCCAATCCTTCCCAGCATTAGGGTCTTTTCCAATGAGTCAACTCTTCACATCAGGTGGCCAAAGTATTGGAGTTTGAGCTTCAACATCAGTCCTTCCAATGAACACCCAGGACTGATCTCCTGTAGGATGGACTGGTTGGATCTTCCTGCAGTCCAAGGGACTCTCAAGAGTTTTCTCCAACACCACAGTCCAAAAACATCAATTCTTTGGCGCTCAGCTTTCTTCACCATCCAACTCTCACATCCATACATGACTACTGGAAAAACCATAGCCTTGACTAGACGGACCTTTGTTGGCAAAGTAATGTCTCTGCTTTTAAATATGCTATCTAGGTTGGTCATAACCTTCCTTCCAAGGAGTAAGCATCTTTTGATTTCATGGCTGCAATCACCATCTGCAGTGATTTTGGAGCCCAAAAAAATAAAGTCTGACAGTTTCCACTGTTTCCTCATCTATTTCCCATGAAGTGATGGGACCAGATGCCACGATCTTAGTTTTCTGAACGTTGAGCTTTAAGCCAACTTTTTCACTCTCCTCTTTCACTTTCATCAAGAGGCTCTTTAGTTCTTCTTCACTTTCTGCCATAAGGATGGTGTCATCTGCATATCTGAGGTTATTGATATTTCTCCTGGCAATCTTGATTCCAGCTTGTGTTTCTTCCAGCCCAGCGTTTCCCATGATGTACTCTGCATATAAGTTAAATAAGCAGGGTGACAATATACAGCCTTGATGTACTCCTTTTCCTATTTGGAACCAATCTGTTGTTCCATGTCCAGTTCTAACTGTTGCTTCCTGACCTGCATACAGGTTTCTCAAGAGATAGGTCAGATGGTCTGGTATTCCTATCTCTTTCAGAATTTTCCACAGTTTATTGTGATCCACACAGTCAAAGGCTTTGGCATAGTCAATAAAGCAGAAATAGATGTTTTTCTGGAACTCTCTTGCTTTTTCGATGATCCAGCGAATGTTGGCAATTTGATCTCTGGTTCCCCTGCCTTTTCTAAAACCAGCTTGAACATCAGGAAGTTCACGGTTCACGTATTCCTGAAGCCTGGCTTGGAGACTTTTGAGCATTACTTTACTAGCGTGTGAGATGAGTGCAACTGTGTGGTAGTTCGAGCATTCTTTGGCATTGCCTTTCTTTGGGATTGGAATGAAAACTGACCTTTTCCAGTCCTGTGGCCACTGCCGAGTTTTCCAGATTTGCTGGCATATTGAGTGCAGCACTTTCACAGCATCATCTTTCAGGATTTGAAATAGCTCAACTGGAATTCCATCACCTCCACTAGCTTTGTTCATAGTGATGCTTTCTAAGACCCACTTGACTTCACATTCCAGGATGTCTGGCTCTAGGTGAGTGATCACACCATCGTGATTATCTGGGTCGTGAAGATCTTATTTGTACAGTTCTTCTGTGTATTCTTGCCAGCTCTTCTTAATATCTTCTGCTTCTGTTAGGTCCATACCATTTCTGTCCTTTATCAAGCCCATCTTGCATGAAATGTCCCCTTGGTATCTCTAATTTTCTTGAAGAGATCTCTAGTCTTTCCAATTCTGTTGTTTTCCTCTATTTCTTTGCATTGATCACTGAGGAAGGCTTTCTTATCTCTCCTTGGTATTCTTTGGAACTCTGCATTCAGATGGGAATATCTTTCCTTTTCTCCTTTGCTTTTTGCTTCTCTTCTTTTCCCAGCTATCTGTAAGGCCTCCTCAGACAACCCTTTTGCTTTTTTGCATTTCTTTTCCATGGGGATGGTCTTGATCCCTGTCTCCTGTACAATGTCATGAACCTCTGTCCATAGTTCATCAGGCACTCTATCAGATCTAGTCCCTTAAATTTATTTCTCACTTCCACTGTATAATCATAAGGGATTTGATTTAGGTCATACCTGAATGGCCTAGTGGTTTTCCCTACTTGCTTCAAGTGAAGTCTGAAGTTGGCAATAAGGAGTTCATGATCTGAGTCACAGTCAGCTCCCGGTCTTGTTTTTGCTGACTGTATAGAGCTTCTCCATCTTTGGCTGCGAAGAATATAATCAGTCTGATTTCGGTGTTGACCATCTGGTGATGTCCACGTGTAGAGTCTTCTCTTGTGTTGTTGGAAGAGGGTGTTTGCTATGACCAGTGCGTTCTCTTGGCAAAACTCTATTAGCCTTTGCCCTGCTTCATTCTGTACTCCAAGGAAAAACTTCCCTGTTACCCCAGGTGTTTCCTGACTTCTTACTTTTGCATTCCAGTCCCCTGTAATGAAAAGGACATCTTCTTTGGGTGTTAGTTCTAAAAGATCTTGTAGGTCTTCATAAAACCATTCTAGTTCAGCTTCTTCAGCATTACTGGTCGGGGCATAGACTTGGATTACCGTGATATTGAATGGTTTGCCTTGGAAACGAACAGAGATCATTCTGTCGTTTTTGAGATTGCATCCAAGTACTGCATTTCAGACTTGTTTGTTGACCATGATGGCTCCTCCATTTCTTCTAAGGGATTCCTGCCCGCAGTAGTAGATATAATGGTCATCTGAGTTAAATTCACCCATTCCAGTCCATCTTAGTTCGCTGATTCCTAGAATGTCAACGTTCACTCTTGCCATCTCCTGTTTGACCACTTCCAATTTGCCTTAATTCATGGACCTAACATTCCAGGTTCCTGTGCAATCTTGCTCTTTACAGCATCGGACTTTGCTTCCATCACCAGTCACATCCACAGCTGGGTGTTGTTTTTGCTTTGGCTCCATCCCATCATTCTTTCTGGAGTTATTTCTCCACTGATCTCCAGTAGCATATTGGGCACCTACCGACCTGGGGAGTTCATCTTTCAGTGTCGTATCCTTTTGTGTTTTCGTACTGTTCATGGGGGTTCTCGAGGCAAGAAGACTGAAGTGGTTTGCCGTTCCTTTCTCCAGTGGACCACATTCTGTCAGACCTCTCCACCATGACCCGTCCGTCTTGGGTGGCCTCACACACCATGGCTTAGTTTCATTGAGTTAGACAAGGCTGTGGTCCATGTGATCACATTGGCTAATTGTCTGTGATTGTGGTTTCAGTCTGTTTGCCCTCTGATGCCCTCTCTCAGTGCCTACCCTCTTCCTTCGGTTTCTCTTACCTTGGATGTGGGGTGTCTTTTCACGGCTGCTCCAACAAACCACTGCTCCTGACCTTGGAAGTGGGGTATCTCCTCTCGGCTGCTCCTGCGCCCCGCTGCTGCCACTCCTATTCCACACCGCCGCCACTCCTGCACCCAGCCTCTGCTCCCGTGCCACACTGCGGCCACTGAGGCTTAACCATAGTTGATTTAATTGACCATACTTAATGAACCTCTGTATGGTGTCCAGTATTTTTTAAGTGCAAATAATGTTGCAGCGTATATTTTTGTATACTTGTGAAAGTATACCCATCTATATATATTCCTATTGATAGCAGTAGAATTCCTGAGTCAAATAAAAATTTTTGATAGATATTAACACATTGCTTTCCAGAGAAGTTATATATGATAGAATAATGGCCCCAAAGATATCCATGTCCTAATCCCTGGAACCTGAGAATATTGTTACCTTCCATGACAGATCAACTTGCAGATGGAATTAAGATTTCTAATCAGCTGACCTCAAAATTGGGTAATTGACCTGGATTATATAGTGGGTCCTGTATTGTTGCAAAGGTCCTTAAAAGTGGAACCAGAAAGATGGTAGGATGAAGAGGCCTTAGTTCAAGGTTGCTCACTTTGAAGATGAAGGAAGGGAGCTATGAGTCAAGGAGTGAAGGCAGCCCCCTTGAAAAGGCAAGAAATGAAGCCCTCACATTTTGCTTTTAAAGCTCTGTGTTGCACGAAATGAAAAAGTATACATTTTTCTTGTTTTAAGCCATGAAGTTGTGGTGGTTTGTTTTAGTAGTCATAAGAAATTAATACACTTTATGTATTTACACTCCTATCACAATGTATGAATGTATTTTCACACATTCCTGCCATTAGTACTTCCCTTTTTAAAAAATAGTTTTCTCCCCTCATATTAATTCTCCTTCCTACATTATTTGAAAAGAAATATTTACAATTTAGTGTCCTATAGTTAAATTATTTTAGATAGAAGGAAAATCTCAGCTATAATTCTCTCTCACACTTTTCTTCTTTGCTCATTGAAATGAACTCTTTGGAAAATTCCCATCTGGGGCATGCACCATTTTCTTGGCAGTGGCCATGATGTGAGTAGGATGTATTACTGATGTGTCAGTTCTTCAATGCTGTTTTCACTGTTGACCAGAACGCATTGCAGAAACACTCTGGCAATAAGAGTTGTTCAGTTCTGCTACCTACACAGGTGCCTACGCAGCTAGTAAAGCCAGTCTCTGTAAGTGGTGACAGTCCACTGGTTTTGCTTGGTCTCCAAGTGGAGGTGGCCATATGTGCCAGAGGCATTGTGTATGTAGCAACTTCTGCATCTCTCTGGCAGCTGAGTGCGTTAAGTAACTGTGGTGGGGAAAATGAACAGAGTATAAATATTTCCTGTCAATTCATTAAATACCCCCGTGGCAGATTAGCACAAGTAGCTGTGCTCGGTCCTTTCCCATTTTGCGTATTTAGTTTGCACTGTAGTGGTGGGCCCTCCTCTTATGCATGTACTTTAAACACTATAGACTGGCTTGACCATCTCTGTACTTAACATCTTATCAGGATAATTATTGAGCATCTACTGTGTTAGGTATTTAGGATATAAACTCTTAGCCATGCAGAGCTGACAGTTCACAGAGACAAATAGTAAACATGAAAACTGCTATTACTGCAGTTGCCAAAAAGAGAATACACACACACACACACACACACACACGGTGGTTTAGTTGATAAGTTGTAGCCTGCCAGGCTCCTCTGTCCAAGGGATTCTCCAGGCAAGAATACTGGAGTGGGTTGCCATTTCCTTATATATATATATACACATAAACACACAGAAAGGAAGAGCAAACTCCAAAAGATTGTGAAGGACAGGGTAGCCTAGTGTGCTGCAGTCCATGGGGTTGCAAACAGTCGGACACGACTTAGCGGCTGAGAAACAAAAACATATATATATATACACACACACACATACATATATATGTAATATGTATTACATGTAGTATGTGTACTATGTATTACATATGTATATATGTAATAGTGAGATTCCACCTTGTCTGGGAGAACATAAGAGAAGCTTGGGTGGGATATGTAAATCTGTGTACATTTGGTAATCCGTACATACATCGGATGATACCCTCGGTAAAGAATACAGAGTGAGGGAAAGAAAGAACCAGAAACACTGCTTAGCCAGGGAGAGAAGGATGAATAGAGACAGAGGAAAAATCGCCACAGAGTTGGAGGGAAACCAGAAAAGGGCTGTGTCTTAGGAGCCAAGCAAGGAGATTTCAGTTTTATCAAAGAGAGTTCAGTTAAGTGAGAAGAGTCCGGTTAAGGGATAGGAATAGCATAGAATGGGACATTGTGTCTCAGGATCAATAGATTGTTGCAAGGGCAGTGACATGGTAGGGCACACCTGGATTCAAGGGTGGCTCCTTCCCTTCAACTGTGAGATGTTGGACAAGTGGCTGTCTGGCCTCAGATTCTGCATCTGTAAATAAGGATAATACTCCTTCAAAAAGTTATTGTGGGGCTGAATTTAATTACCATGTGCAACCCTAGCATTTTACAGGTTCTCAAGAAAGATTGATTCCTCCCTTCTATTATGTCTAGCCATGTACATCTTTAATATTCAGGTTTTGTTTGTCAGTTTCCTTGACATCTGAGCATTGGTGTTGATGATGTACTTGTGAGGGTCAGGACAGGTCCTGTCCCTGTATATAACTGCATTAGTAAGGGTGCTAGCAAGCTGTTGTGAGCTGACAAATCAGTGCTCTAGGTATTGTAAGTACCCACTGGTGTGCCTCTCCATATGCAGACAGACAGATCATTGAGGACTGAATACAGACACAATACCTCTTCGTTCATCATGAGTTTTTCCCTAGGGAAAGGCATTCTGGTTACCAAAATGAATACTTAATTCTTGTCTCAGGTTATCTTTATACGCTCAAATTTCTACTATTTGTATAAATCTCTAATGCAAAATATTAGTAATAAATGACTAATTCCAATACATTTTGTTGTTTGCTTTTTAGAGAGAGTATTGACCCTCCCAGATTTTTTTTTTTGATTGGCTAGAAGCAGCCACTCCCTCTTTTCCTTCTTTTTTGTCTTAAATACAGTGAATAGAAAAAAAAAAAAATGCTTTTTTCTCTTCTGGTTAAGAACTTTGCCCTGCCTTCTCCCTCTGATGGTTTTTACAGTGTAACCCTGGCTTTGGCAACTATGATAACTACTGATTGGGAGATAATGTAATTCAGTGCTTGCTTTAAGTTAACTAAACCCCAGCGGAGAGACTGAAAAATATTTCTGTTATGACTAAAACAGGATACCTAACTTTTAAACTTCTCTAAGAATTGTCCTTGTATTTTCAGTTAAGATGGGTTTCATTTCTTATTGACAGTGGGTGGCCATGTTTTCTGAACCAAACACGAGGAGGTAACATTTCATAAGCAAGAGAGCTGTGCTGTATGCTCTGCTTAGTTGCGTTGGACTCTTTGCGACCGCATGAACCGTAGCCCACAGGCTCCTCTGTCCCTGGAATTCTCTAGGCAAGAATATTGGAGTGGGTTGCTATTTCCTTCGCCAGGGGATCGTTCTAACCTTGGGATCGAACCTGCGTCTCTTGCCTCTCTTGCATTGCAGGTGGATTCTTTACCATTGAGCCACCAGGGAAACCCCACCTATATTAATTGGTATTGTTACAGAATTTCCAGGGCTTAGGGGTCATATAGCTACTAAAAACAGGCAGCGCTTTAAATCATAAGGCAACTATGATCACATTCAACTTTTAGAATTGACACTGTAAATATTTTAACCTAGTGATTGGGGCCCTAAAGAGTTGATGGAAAGAGTGGCGGAAAGAAAACTAGGACTCTCGGCATCTCTTGATCAGGCGACCGGGACAGTACACAGGGACATGGCCTCCCGCCAGTGCGCAGTCTGGGAAGCTGATGTTGGGACGCGGAGTTCAAGTAGAGCGCTGGAGGCTCACTCGCGTGCGCAGGGACCTTTGGCGCGTTCCGGGGTGGAAGGGTGCGCATTTGAGTGTCCATGGCAACGCAGCGCTTCCGCCTTCTGGAAGCCTTGACTCCAGCTCCTGCCATGTGAGACCCGTCCTGGTGGGAGGGACCTGGGCTGGGGGCGGGGGACTGATGGGGTTACAAGAGGGTGGGGGGCTATGGAAATTGCTGGGAACATTTGCTCCAGGGATTGAGTTAAACTAAGAAAATCGCTCCAAGGTTCAGCACAAAAGAATCTTTTCATTCCTGCCCTTTCACCCACGTAGGGAACTATGCCTTTGGAGGTGGTGGTGGAACTTCAGATCCGGGCGGTAAGAGAGATCGACTAACCCCCCCTCTTTGCCCCAAATCACACTCTTTCCTCGGGGTTCTTTTTCACCGTCTTTTTCACCACCCCTTGCCCCACACACATCATTAATTGAATCTGTGTCCCTAAGATTCTTTACATTGGTCTTTTTGACTTTCTAACCTGATGGAATTCCAGTTGAGCTATTTCAAATCCTCAAAGGTGATGCTGTGAAAGTGCTGCACTCGATATGCCAGCAAATTTGGAAAACTCAGCAGTGGCCACAGGACTGGAAGAGGTCAGTCTTCGTTCCAATCCCAAAGAAAGGCAATGCCAAAGAATACTCAAACTACCGCACAATTGCACTCATCTCACACGCTAGTAAAGTAATGCTCAAAAGTCTCCAAGCCAGGCTTCAGCAATACGTGAACCGTGAACTTCCAGATGTTCAAGCTGGTTTTAGAAAAGGCAGAGGAACCAGAGATCAAATTGCCAATATCTGCTGGATCATCGAAAAAGCAAGAGAGTTCCAGAAAAACATCTATTTCTGCTTTATTGACTATGCCAAAGCCTTTGACTGTGTGGATCACAATAAACTGTGGAAAATTCTGAAAGTGATGGGAATACCAGACAATCTGACCTGTCTCTTGAGAAACCTGTATGCAGGTCAGGAAGCAACAGTTAGAACTGGACATGGAACAACAGACTGCTTCCAAATAGGAAAAGGAGTACGTCAAGGCTGTATATTGTCACCCTGCTTATTTAACTTATATGCAGAGTACATCATGGGAAACGCTGGGCTGGAAGAAACACAAGCTGGAATCGAGATTGCCGGGAGAAATATCAATAACCTCAGATATGCAGATGACACCACCCTTATGGCAGAAAGTGAAGAAGAACTAAAGAGCCTCTTGATGAAAGTGAAAGAGGAGAGTGGAAAAATTGGCTTAAAGCTCAATGTTCAGAAAACTAAGATCGTGGCATCTGGTCCCATCACTTCATGGGAAATAGATGGGGAAACAGTGGAAACAGTGTCAGACTTTATTTTTTTGGGTTCCAAAATCACTGCTGATGGTGATTGCAGCCGTGGAATTAAAAGACACTTACTCCTTGGAAGGAAGGTTATTGCCAACCTAGATAGCATATTTAAAAGCAGAGACATTACTTTGCCAACAAAAGTCCATCTAGTCAAGGCTATGGTTTTTCCAGTGGTCATGTATAGATGTGAGAGTTGGATGGTGAAGAAAGCTGAGCGCCCAAGAATTGATGCTTTTGAACTGTGGTGTTGGAGAAGACTCTTGAGAGTCCCTTGGACTGCAAGGAGATCCAATCAATCCATCCTAAAAGAGATCAATCCTGGGTGTTCATTGGAAGGTCTGATGTTGAAGCTGAAACTCCAATACTTTGGGCACCTCATGCGAAGGGTTGACTCATTGGAAAAGACCCTAATGCTGGGTAGGATTGGGGGCAGGAGGAGAAGGGGACGACAGAGGATGAGATGGTTGGATGGCATCACCGACTCAATGGACATGGGTTTGGGTAGACTCCGGGAGTTGGTGATGGACAGAGAGGCCTGGCGTGCTGCAGTTCATGGGGTCGCAAAGAGTTGGACACGACTGAGCAACTGAACTGAACTGAACCTTTAATTCGGATCAGGCTCTTTCCACTGCCCTCCCTTCCCCACTCCAAGCCAACTTCTTTCTTGGCTTTATGTGAAATTTTTCTATTCATTTAAAACAACCTTGCATTAAGTCCCAAGAAGGGTTTTATTTTCTGGGATACAGATTTCTGAGAAAATTAAAAAGCCACTCCTTTAAATAACCAGGGAAGATTTTACTTTCAAAAAGCCCCATCTTGTCCTGATAATTTTCCACCTCTATAAACTAGTCAAAAATTTTCTAAGCTACCTACCAATGGTTCTGGCTTGCTAATTCCAAAAAGGAAATCAATCAGTAACTGTTTAATAATTATCCACTGAATCCTGCTTAAGTGAGGTGCTCTGGCAGAGTGACTTCATTTTTCCTCTTTGGGGCCAGTCATTCTTTATTTCCTTATTATCAAATAAGTCATTCTTTATTATCAAATTGCCAACATCCATGGGATCATAGAAAAAGCAAGAGAGTTCCAGAAAAACATCTACTGCTTTATTGATTACGCCAAAGCCTTTGACTGTGTATAGATCACAGCAAACAGTGGAAAATTCTTCAAGAGGTGGAAATACCAGACCACCTTACCTGCCTCCTGAGAAATCTGTATGCAGGTCAAGAAGCAACAGTTAGAACCGGACATAGAACAACAGACTGGTTCCAAATAGGAAAAGGAGTACGTCAAGGCTGTATATTGTCACCCTGCTTATTTAACTTATATGCAGAGTCCATCCATTGGGCTGGATGAAACACAAGCTGGAATCAAGATTGCTGGGAGAAATATCAATAACCTCATATATGCAGATGACACCACCCTTATGGCAGAGTTAAGAGGAACTAAAGAGCCTCTTGATAGAGGAGAGTGAAAAAGTTGGCTTGAAACTCAACATTCAAAAAACTAAGATCATGGCATCCATCCCATCATTCCATGGCAAACAGATGGAGAAACAATGGAAACAGTGACAGACTTTCTTTTCTTGAGCTCCAAATAACTGCAGATGGTGACTGTAGCCATGAAATTAAAAGACGCTTGCTCCTTGGAAGAAAAGCTATGGTCAACCTAGACAGCATATTAGAAAGCAAAGACATTACTTTGCTGACAAAGGTCCATCTAGTCAAAGCTATGGTTTTTCTAGTAGTCATGTATGGATGTGAGTGTTGGACTATAAAGAAAGCTGAGCACCGAAGAATTGATGCTTTTGAACTGTGGTGTTGGAGAAGACTTTTGAGAGCCCTTTGGACTGCAAGGAGATCAAACCAGTCCGTTCTAAAGGAAATCAGTCCTGAATATTCATTGGAAGGACTGATGCTGAAGCTGAAACTCCAATACTTTGGCCACCTGATGCGAAGAACTGACTCACTGGAAAAGACCTTGATGTTGGGAAAGATTGAAAGCAGGAGAAGGGTACGACAGAGGGTGAGATGGTTAGATGGCATCACCAACTCGATGGACATGAGTTTGAGCAGGCTTTGGGAGTTGGTGATGGACAGGGAAGCCTGGCATGCTGCAGTCCATAGGGTTGAAAAGAGTCAGACATGACTGAGCGACTGAACTGAACTGATTCCTTATTTCAGCTTCCATTTTCCAATCCTGTAATTGGTGACAGACTGTCATGTGGCTTTCCCTGAAAGCTATAAGGAGCTTTTCTACTGGACATGATTATAAGCACAAGATCAACAGTTTACAACCATGGAAAACCTGGTTAGCCTCCATATAAGTGACAAGTGCTGTGATTTCCTCTTATGTGCTGCTCTGAAACAAAGATGGAAATTTCCTTGATTTGACCCACTTTGCTGACAGCAAATAGGACTGACTATATCAAGTGTGCTGTATCAGTTGTGAACTCTCACAATCATTCAGTAAGATGAAGGAATTCATGAGAAGCTGAGTGGTAAATCAGTCTTCCTCCTCATCAAGGCAAAAAAATTAAACAAGTTTTCATCTCACATCATTCAACATAACTGGTTAATTTTATTTTGACTTTTAAAAGGAATTCATCAGTGTACAATTAATTAACAGTAGAATCAGTTTTTTTTTTTTTTTTACTCTACAGTACTTAGTATACTCCAAAAAAAAAAAAAAAATCAGATGAATTGACCTGTACTTTAAAAACCAGCAAACTCAGGCCCCGGCAATCAAGATAGGGAATTCCAAAAAAATCATCAGGAATAAGGTGAGCCTAACTTTGACCTCCCATTATTCGGACCTGTGGATCCTGCAAGAGGAAATATTTTTTCCAAATATCTGGGCTGAAGATTGCTGCAGTTAAAATAAAGGATCTCTGTTAAGGCTAAAAATAAAGGAAACCACCTAGAGTGTCACAGTTTGGCTGATTCAAGAAGTGAAGAGGTAGTCTGTGCTCAGGATGTTGTGAGAATGCAAATAATTTCTATATTGAAGAGTAGCTGTTCCTTTCTCACTGTTCCTCAAACACTCAGAAAATTCACACTTCCACCCAGTCAGAACCTACCTGTCACAGCCATTCTCCAGATTCCTATGTGTATGTCTATATGATAGATCAAATGCCATCATCCTATTTTTAAATATGAAATAATTGGTTATTAAGATTATCTAAAGACATCAATTCCGTAGGTAATTTAAAGGTTCGTATTTTCAGGCATAGCAGCATTTAAAGCACACACCCTCATCAGTCTTTCCCAGTCAAGGAATAATGAGCAGAGTCCACCCTGTATTTGGTGGTCTTTGGTCTTGTGAATTGGGGAGGCACCATGGATAAACTACTTTAATTGTGAGGGTCAATATAAACAGAAATCTTGGAGTTATACTTTGTGCCTGGTTTAGCAGTATGCTCCACTTGATGAATTTCAAGTTAAATACTGTTACCTAAAGTGTGCTTATATAGAGAAATGGAATTCCACATGAAAAGCTTTAATATACAGGGTCATCCTTGTGGTATATATTTGAAAGGTTATGCTCTTACATTGGAAAAAAGTTATTTCTCCATTTTATTACCTCAATAAAGAAGCATTATTCTTTATTCAGTAGAGATGGTAGGCAGCAGGGCCCATCTCCTTCCATGTTGGTCCACTGATAAAGTATGTGGTGATCCTGCCTCCAAGACTCAGTTCCTCTGACCTCGTCAGTGACTTCACTTTTCTGTCCTGTCATGTCATGCTATTTGCTGTCAACAGAATTAAGCCTGAGGCAGTAAGCCCATATTTGCTTTCTATGGGCACTGTTGATATGCCCACTTTTAAGTGTCTCTTCTTCAGGTAAGTTCTTGGCTTGTTCTCTGAATGCAGAAGGATAATATTAGGGTAGTGGGAAATACCTATTTAAAGATCTTCGAGGAGGTAGAATACTGTAATCTCTCTTTTCCACTACCCAATCTGTGAAGATCGAAGAGACAAAACTAAAAAAGCTTGCCAAGAAAATCAGGATTAAGAAGAAATCTCCCCAACTATAGTAACATATTGTCAGAGAATAAATTAGAAAAACCTATGTCATAGGCTCTTAAAATCTATCTCTGCTTCCCATGTGGCGCAGTGGTAAAGTACCCGCCTATCCATGCAGGAGATGCAGGAGACTCAGGTTTGATCCCTGGTCAGGAAGATCCCCTGGAGTAGGAAAAGGCAACCCACTCCAGTATTCTTGCCTGGAGAATCTCATGGACCGAGGAGCCTGGTGGGCTACAGCCCATGGGGTCACAAAGAGTCAGAGTCAGCTGAGTGATTAACGCTATGTCATAGACTCTTAAAATACTGTTTAAAATCTACCTCAGGAAAAGGATAAGGATGTGGTTCATTTGCATGTATATATTTACAGAATGAAGTTGCTTTGTTTTTTTCAAAATTCAATTTACAGGTGATATCTTGACTTACATGATTACAAAATTTTCTGATGTCAACTTTTAAGAAGCAGCAACATTATAATCACTCCAACTTGTTTCTTTAAAGTTTTCCTGGAGAGATAAAGAGTTGTTGAATAAGTATATAATAGAGGGATTTTTTTTGCTTTCTGTACTATGGCTGTGATCAGTAATGGGCAGCACTGTGCTCTAGCCTAGCAACCCATTAAAATGATAGGACACTTGAAATCCCAAAAGGAAACCTGAAATGTCCTTAGAGGGGCAAGCATGATGGCTGCTGGTTTATGTCAGTATCATCACGGGTGGAAACCTTCAGATCTCCTGGTGCCACAGTGAAAGAGATGGTGTCACGGTTGGTTCCACAGTACAAAGAGGACTGGAGCAGTGTGCGGTGAAAGCCAGCAATAGTCCACGATGCTGTACTGCATGTAGCCCAGAAAAAAGCCAAAAGCCACGTCGGTGACATTGTGCCGCCCCAGCATGACCCTAGAGAGACCCAAGATGAAGGCCCAGAAAACCACCAGCACCCTCAGTGGAATGGCCAGCACCAGGTGGTTCAGGATGAAGCGCGACACAAGGGCGGCCCTGGTGGTATGGCCTGAAGGGAAGGAGTACTTGTCCACCGAAACAGTGAAAAACATGTCCATCTGGTTGTGGGCCGGGCGGCGCCTGCGGACCAGCCCCTTGATCAGGGACACCAGCAGCAGGTCCAACAGCAGGGCGAAGAGCAGGTTCATCAGCACCTCGCGCCCGGCCCAGCTGTCGCTCCTGGACAGGCAGTAGAGGGTGCCGAGCAACCAGGGGATGCCGTGTCCGGAGATCTCCAGCAGTTTCATAAGGGGCCTCATGCTGCCCCAGGACGAGCTCTCCCCCGCGCACACCCCCAGCTTCTTGGACAGCCACAGGTCGATGGCCAGTAGGGAGCGCAGGGCGATGCCCAGGAAGGACGGGTTCAGATCCATCCGGTCCTCCTTGGGCAGCTGGGGCGGGAGCGCCAGAGAGGAGCCCGCCCCAGCCAAGGGGAACGAACCGCGGCGGTGCACCGGGCTCTCAGACGCGCGGAGACGGGTGCTGGTGGGGTCGGCGCCCGGCGCGCGGCTGCTGAGCAGGGACTGGAACTCGAACCTGCTGCCGCCGCCTTGGGCCGGACTGCCGCTGCTGCTGGGGTCGCAGGTGCCCAGCGGGCGTCCCTCGGCGTTCCTTCGTGGGCTCTGCATTGCGGCGAGCGGCCCGAACCGCAGTACCTGGCCGGCCTAAGAAGAAGGTTCCCAGCCTTGCAGCCTCTTCCGCTTCCGCACTGCCATCCTGGAGGGGCGGGGAGAGGAGCCTGGGAGAGAACGATTGTGACACCTGGCGGAGACGTGGGAGGAAACTTGAATTTACAGTTTGCGCAAGGGGAGGGGAGGGGTGGGTGGTGCTATGAGAGAAGAAGGTGAGAGTTGGTGGTGGGGAGTTGGGGGGTGGGGAGGATTTGACATTGTGGGAGGTTAGGGAAAATAGAGTCTTAACAAAACAAAACAAATCCCTTTTCTCTATTTTGTTTTCTTTTTCTTTCTTTCTTTCTTTTTTTTTAAGATTTCTTGCCCGGGGGTGTTCCTTCCTGGCAAGCATGATGTGTTCCTTGGAGTTTACCTCTTGAATCAGTACCTGGAGACAGACTCCTTTCCTTCTATGTTCCCTATCATGATTCAGCGAAGCATGAGGTTTGAAAAGGTGATCTTGACTTTCTCATTGCTAAATAGAGAAATTCAAATTCTGTTGTTTGAAGATCATTTACTGGTTCTTATAAAAAACACAGCTTTTATAAAGTTATTTTGTAAATTTTGTTTCAAAAAATTACATGAAAGCACCTCAGCACAGTGCAGAACCATAGTTGGAGGACTTGCTTTGAATCCCAGATCTGAGCCAAGTTCTGTCAAACTAGTGCTAAGTACCCTGGTGGTGGTTTTCTATTCTTGGAACTCCCATGGCATTTTCTAACTGGAGCAGAGAGCATTTTCTGAATGTTTTTGATGTTAGAGGCAACTGAGATACATTTCTTACAGAGATTATCAGTAAACTAGCAGACCCAGGCCCAGAAAATACCCCAAACTAACCAAATTAGTTAAACCCTGTATCTGAAATCCTATAACAAGACAAGAAGGCTCTTTATATTTTCTGAGTTTCCTTAGGTCATGTCTGGTTTATTTAGCTACAGTGATAAAGACTAGATTCCATTCCAGGGAATCAAATATATAAACAGCAAAATGTTGCTAACCCTCTTCCCACTTTCATGAAATATTAATTTTGTTATCATCCAATCACTGACAATCCCTTAAAGTTTTTCTTTGGAATTTAGAGATTGAATCAGTTTTAACCTTGATAAGTCTATGATTTTGTCCCAAACAGTTATCACCGAGGTGCTTCTTTGGTGAAGGGTATGAGTGTGGGAAGGCTCCAGGATAGGGCCTATCACTTTAAAAGGTCTGGTTGTGGTGCCCAGAAAATGACATGTGTGTTTCAAACTGAGAGTAGTAAAGGAGGGAATTCCCCGACAGTCCAGTGGTTAGGTTTCTACTGCAGGAGGCCCAAGTTCAATCCCTAGTCAGGGAACTAAGATCCCCCAAGTTGTGTGGCACAACCAGGAAACAGCAACAACTACAAAGAAGATGATTATTGATGTTTTTTAAAGGTCTAGGGCTGTGTGTAATATTTTTATAAATCACAGTCTGTTATTAATTTAAATAGAGTCTTCCTAACTGGCTGGGTAAGCAAGGAATAAATGGATATTATCTTAGAATATACAGTCAGAATCCAAAGGAATCTACTGCTGTTTTGATATTGGTCATGGTAAAAAGTGAGTGGTGAAAATTCAGTGTATTCCTCCAAGAATTTCCTTATTAGTTTTATCAACTTTAAATGTGCTTCTTTAGAAGACTTTAAAAATATTTTTATAAGAAACTTGAGAATGTAAAATTGTAAAAGCTGTAAATAAATCTGTAAATGACCTTGAAGGTCATCCAGTCCCACCTCCCTGACTTGCAAAAGAGGAGAGTGAGTCTCAGAGTTACTGTAGATGCCATTACTGATGTCACAAAGCTGTGTATTTGAGATTACTAGTCAAAAATATTATGGATCGTTTTTCATTTTATAAGGTGCAATTACATAAGATGCTTAATTTTTAAAAAAATTTTTATTTTATATTAGGGTATAGCCGATTAACAATATTGTGATAGTTTTAGGTGAACAGTGAAGGGACTCAGCCATACATGTACATGTATCCATATTCCCCCAAACTGTCCTCCCATCCAGGCTGCCTCAACATTGAGAAGAGTTCCATGTGCTATACAGTAGGTTATCCTTGTTGGTTATCCATAAATGCTTTATTTTAAATTTTGAAAAATTGCCCTCTTGCGTGAGCTCTTTGGGTTCATATTCAGACTCTCTACTAGTTGACTCCAGCTTTCTTGTATCTGCTCCATTCTTTAGCTGCAAATACTTGCAGCAAGTAATGAAAACATTGGACCTTCTGAGTAATTCAGAATTCAGTGTTCTAAAGCAGCCAGGTAAATAAGAAATTATTCATAAAGAATGTAAGAGCCATTGTGTTTAAGCAGCTCATATTGATCATTTATTTCCCATAATTATCTTTGAAAAATTCTTAGACATAAATGAAGAGAAGGGATGAAATATTACTGAAACAATTTTAGAAAAAATCACAGCTCACCCACATTTACTTGTTATATCCAAGTCAGTGAGACATAAATGGATTACAGGGGACAGCTTCTACTTTTGTTATTAAAGCAGACCTGGTTTTGGATCAAGAGCAGATTTTAAGCGTACTTAAGGTTAAGTACCATTTAAATCAGAAATTTGATACCTGAAATCAGACTCTACTGAAAACATTTTTTTTTTAAAACAAGATTCTAAAGTTCAGAAAGAGGGGCATGGTATGCTTTTATTTCAGTCCTAGTCCCTTATATATGAAGGACAGAATGAACATATTTGGCTATGTCTAGACAGGTATCTGGAGAAGGCAATGGCACCCCACTCCAGTACTCTTGCCTGGAAAATCCCGTGGATGGAGGAGCCTGGAAGGCTGCAGTCCATGGGGTCGCTAAGAGTCGGACACAACTGAGCGACTTCACTTTCACTTTTCACTTTCATGCATTGGAGAAGGAAATGGCAACCCACTCCAGTGTTCTTGCCTGGAGAATCCCAGGGACGGCGGAGCCTGCTGGGCTGCCATCTATGGGGTCGCACAGAGTCGGACACGACTGAGGTGACTTAGCAGCAGCAGTAGCAGCAGACAGGTATCACAGTGTTTTTCTTGTGCTTCATGATACATCTAAAACTCATGAGACTCTCTTTTGTAATTTTTGGATTCTGTGGGAGTCTAGCTATGAGTACGTAGCTTTTCTTTTGTGTTACACATAGAGTTTTTATTTATGTTCCTTTTTAGCACAACCAGTTGCTTGGGAAGAGAAGTCATTCATTCAGTTAACATATAGTGAGCATCTGTTGTATTCAGGATGTTTTTCTAGGTACTCAAACAAGATTGTTCGAGGTTGATATCAGATGTGCTTTTAGGAACAGACTGTGGGGCCAGGTCAAGTGGATGACATTTTGAACATGTGGTAGTTTCAGCCAACTCAAATTTTCCTTGTTCTTTGTATTGTGTTAATTCTTATTCATTTCCTCTGTAGTCATTTGTTGAACTTTTAACCACATAGCTGTTAAAGGCACTCCTTTTGAATCCTAAAATGTCATATGGCTGGATTTGACATGTGTTAATAATTTGGAAGAAAATGATCTAAATTTTATATAAGTATATATTAATAAAACTTGGAAGATTTATTTCCCCTATTTTTTTCCCCTGTAGGTATTTGAAAATGCAATAGATCCTGGAGCGGTAGCAGACATTTTAGAAAGTAGGTACTCCCCTCTGCACCGCCCCCCATCCCAAAAGAGAGAGAAACTATTGTGTATATGAAATTCGTAGATATAAAATTCTGCTATATTCTAAGTTATAATACTTCCATGTTTAACCCGTATTTATGTTCACGATAGTCTGTAAAATTTGAATCATGTTAATTGAATTGCAAACCATTTTCTAGATATAGATGGGATTTACTAGATGGTATGATTCTGTTTTTTATTTTATTTCTGTTAAATGATTTTTGTATCTTAACAGAGTTTTGTAACCATCACCATAATCAATTTTACAACATTTTCATCACCGCAGAAAGAAGCCATATACCCATTCTTCCTCATCCCTTCCAGCCCTAGGCAACTACTAACTAAACTATATGCATCTATAGATTTGTTTACTCTGGATATTTTTCATATAAACAAAATTATATAATATGTGGTCATTTGTAACTGGCTTCTTTAACTTAGCATAACATTTCTAAGATTCTTCCTGCTTACAACATGTGTCAATATTTGACTTCTTTTTATATCTTCACAGATCAGGGATCAAACATGTGTCTCCTGCATTGGCAGGTGGATTCTTTACCACTGTGCCACCAGGGAAGCACTAACTCGAAGATCTTTGGTTTTTTTCTAAGAGTTTTATCATTTTAGCTCTTACATTTAGGTCTATAGTACATATTAAGTTGATTTTTGTAAATGGCAAGAGGTAAGGGTCCAACTTCAGTCTTTCCCATCTGGATATCCAGTTGTCTTCACACCATTATTACTAAGAGTAGTTTTTCCCCACTGAGTAGTCTTGACACTCTTGTTGAAAATTAACTGACTATAAGTGTGAGGGTTTTTTTGGAGGGTCTCAATTCTATTTCATTGACTCATGTATCTGTCATTATGCTGGTGCCACACTATTTTGTTTATTATAGCTTTATGGTTAGTTTTAAAACCAGGAAGTTCTTTTTCAAGATTGTTTTTCCTATTTGGGTTCCCTTAGTTTGGCATATGAACTTTAGGATCAGCTTGTCAGTTTGCAAAGAAGCCAACTAGGAAGTTGATAGGCATTGATAGACTGCATTGAACCTGTAGATCATCTTGGAGAATATTGGCATCTTAACAATGTTAAGTCTTCCAATTCGTGGCATGGCTTGTGGCGATAATTGAATGTAAGGAATTTAGAAACTAAGATAGATGAAGTACAACACATTACTTTTGGGGTGATGGTTGGAAAGAATATAATCCTTCCTCCTGTTTGGAAAACTTAAAATTATGGGCTGTCTTGGCTTTTAATTTTCTTGGCATTTAAAATTTTATTCTCACATATTCATGTTTTTCATAAGTCTACAAAGGAAGAATTTTACTTTTATTGTATATATTTTTTAGCTTTTTTGAGATGTAACTGACATACAACATTGTGTAAGTTTAAGGTGTACAACATGTGGATTTGATCCTCAGGTATTTTGCAAAATGATTACTACAGTAGTATTAGCTTATACCTCTATCACATCACATAATTACCATTTTTTTGTGGTGAGAACATTTAAGATGTACTCTTAGTAACTTTCAGGTATATAATACAATATTATTAACTATAATCACCATTATTGTCTATATTAAAATGTTTTCACTTCTAATATTTTGTGGGAATTATTTTTACTGATTTTTATTGTTATACCATTTGTATTTTAAATTACTTTTAATATTTGAATTTTATTCTTATCCTTATAGACCTTATCTTTATAAGACATATCCTTGCTGTTGTTGTTCAGTTGCCAAGTCATGTCTGACTCTTTGCAACCCAATGGACCAGAGCACGCCAGGCCTCCCTGTCACCAGAGTTTGCCCAAGTTCATGTTCATTGAATTGGTGATGCCATCCAACCATCTCATCCTCTGTTGCCCTCTTCTCCTTCTGCCTTCAATCTTTCCCAGCATCAGGGTCTTTACCAATGAGTCAGCTGTTGGCATCAGATGGCCAAAGTATTGGAGCTTCAGCGTCAACCCTTCCAATGAGTATTTAGGGTTGATTTCCTTTAGGATTGACTGGTTTGATCTCCTTGCCAGCACCACAATTTGAAAGCATCAATTCTTTGGTGCTCTGCCTTCTTTATGGTCCACCTCTCACATCTGTATATGGCTACTGGAAAGACCATAACTTTGACTGTATGGACCTTTGTTGGCAAAATGATGTCTTTGCTTTTTAATATACTCTCTAGGTTTGTCATAGTTTCTTTCCAAGAACCAAGCGTCTTCCAATTTCATGGCTGTAGTCACCATCTACAGTGATTATAGAGCCCAAGAAGAGGAAATCTGTCACTGCTTCCACCTTTTCCCCTTCTATTTGCCATGAAGCGATAGGACTGGATGCCATGGTCTTAGTTTTTTTAATATTGAATTTTAAGCCAGCCTTTTCACACTCCTCTTTAACCCTCATCAAGAGGCTTGTTAGGTCCTCTTCAGTTTCTGCCATTAGAAGTGGTGTCATCTGCATATCTGAGGTTGTTGATATTTCTCTCGGCAGTCTTGATTCCAGCTTGTAACTCATCCAGCCTGGCATTTTGTGTGATGTGCTCTGCATAAAAGTTAAATAAACAGGGTGACAATAATAAACAGCCTTTTCGTACTCCTTTCTCAATTTGAAGCAGTCAGTTGTTCTGTATAAGGTTCTAACTGTTGCTTCTTGACCTGCATACAGGTTTCTGAGGAGACAGTAAGCTGATCTGGTATTCCCATCTATTCAAGAGTTTTCCACAGTTTGTTATGGTTTCACACAGTCACAGGCTTTAGCGTAGTCAATGAAACAGCAGTAGTTGTTTTTCTGGAATTCCCTTGCTTTCTCTGTGATCCAGCGAATGTTGGCAATTTAATCTCTGGTTCCTCTGCCTTTTCTAAACCCAACTTGTACATCTAGAAGTTCTCAATCAAGTACTGCTGAAACCGAGCTTGAAGGATTTTGAGCATAACCTTACTAGCATGGGAAGTGAGCACGATTGTCCAGTAGCTTGAATATTCTTTAGTACTGCCCTTCTTGGGAATTGGGATAAAGGTTGACCTTATCCAGTCCTGTGGCCACTCCTGGGTTTTCCAAATTTGCTAACATATTGAGTATAGAGTAGTCATGTATGGATGTGAGAGTTGGACAGTGAAGAAAGCTGAGCGCCAAAGAATTGATGCTTTTGAACTGTGGTGTTGGAGAAGACTCTTGAGAGTCCCTTGGACTGCAAGAAGATCCAACCAGTCCATCCTAAAGGATATCAGTCCTGGTTGTTCATTGGAAGGACTGATGTTGAAGCTGAAACTCCAATACTTTGGCCACCTCATGCGAAGAGTTAACTCACTGGAAAAGACCCTGATGCTGGGAGAGATTGGGGGCAGGAGGAGAAGGGGACAACAGAGGATGAGATGGCTGGATGGCATCGCCGACTCGATGGACATGGGTTTGGGTAGACTCTGGGAGTTGGTGATGGACAGGGAGGCCTGGCTTGCTGCGATTCATGGGGTCACAAAGAGTCAGACACGAATGAGCAACTGAACTGAACTGAACTGAGTATAGACACTATTTCTAAATATATTTTGAACTCAGGAAAGATAAAAAATTGTTGTTTTATGTCTAATTTATATAGTCATATAGCATACTCTTTTAAGCAAGGTAAGTTTTTATAGGTTAATGGATAACAATTGTATTTTGAATTTTTAAAATGAAAATTATATTGTTATTTTGGTGATTTATGAATATATTTTTGAGAGAGGAAATATCATATTTTGTCAGTACTTTTCAGGGGACAGAATCTATTTTTATAACTCAGTTATTCTCACCACATGTCCCAATATATTGGGTCTAGGAATACCTGATTCTTTGGTGGTATGCCACTTATTATTATTTTAGTAATGTAAATGGGATGTTATGGCAGTTTTACAGTTAGTAATTAATGAAAAACTGACAATATTCTGAAGTATTAAAATCTAAATTTTTCTTTTTAGGCTTTCTAACCAGATTTGAGTTAATACAGCTAGTGCCTCCAGGTAATATGCCAATAAATGAATTTCTAAATTAGTTTTTTTGTTGTTTTTGTTGTTGAGTCGCTAAGTCATATCTGACTTTTTGTGACCCCATGGATTGTAGCACACCAGGCTCTCTCTCCTCCACTGTCTCCCAGAGTTTGCTCAAATTCATACCCATTGAATTGGTGATGCTGTCTAACAATTTTAAAAGGATTTTGGCATGACACAATTGTGACTCGCATTTAAAAGTTGTGCTTTCTGTATCACATGCTCCCCTTCCCCAACTGGTCTATTGAATTTTTCCCACTTTCAGAAGAGTAAATTTGTGGCTTTGATAAAGTAGTAAGCATAACTTGAACAGGTTTTTTGACTTTCTACTTTTTCACAGTTTTATGTAATAATCATCAAATAATTTTTTTAGATCTGACTCAGCTTCTTTCAAGAGTTTGCTTTTGACAGTGTTGTAATTTGTGGAGTGAGTGTGTATGTGTGTGTGTGCGTGTATGTTTAGCTCAAAGCCATCTTCTCTGTTGATGCTAGAACAGGGTTGACAAACTACAGCCCCCAGGCCAAATCCAGCTGTGATCTGTTTTTGTATGACCCATGAGCTAAGATTGGCTTCCACTTTTAAAGAACTGAGATTTACTCATATACTATAAAATTTTCAAGTGTACAATTCAGTTGTTTTTAGTATGTTCACAGGATTGTGTAGCCATCACCACTATCAAGTTTTAGAATTTTTATTACCCTCCAAAGAAACCCTGTACTCATCAGCACTCACTCTTCATTCTTTCTTCCTCTCAGCCCCTGGCCACCACTAATCTAATTTCTGTCTCTAATTGATTTGCTCATACCAGACTTTTCATGTAAATGGAATTAGGCAATTTGTGCCCTTTGTGTCTTCTTTCAGTTAGCAAAATGTTTTCAAAGTTCATCCTTGTTTTAGCATATATCAGTACTTCATTCCTTTTTATGACTAATGATCTTTTATATGAATATGCCATATTTTGTTTATCCACTCATCAGTTGAGTTTCTTGATACTTTTCTGTGGTTGGAAGAACATAAGTATATGGATTTTTAAAGTAAATAAGGTCATATATATTATCTTTTACTAGCTTCCCCAATTACATGTCACTGTTATATTGTAATTTTTTAAAACTAATTTTTAATTATATATTTATTTTGTTTTTGACTGCGCTGGGTCTTTGAAGCTGTGTGGCCTTTCTCTAATTGTGGCGAGCAGGGGCTACTCTTCATTGCAGTGTGTGGGCTTCTCATTGCGCTGACTTCTCTTGTTGCTGAGCACAGGCTCTAGGGTGCACAGGCTTCAGTAGTGCAGCACATGGGCTTAGTAGTTGCGGCTCCCAGGCTGTAGAGCACAGGCTCAATAGGTGTGGCGCATGGGCTTAGTTGCTCCCATGGCATGTGGAATCTTCCCAGATCAAGGATCAAACCTCTGTCTCCTGCATTGGCAGGCAATTTCTTTACCATTGAATCTTACCAGGGAAGTCCTTATATTGTAATTTTTAAAAACATACGCCAAAAAGCATTATTTTTTATATCATAAAATAATTTCATGCATTTACTTGTGTTTATATAGGTCTGTAAGAAATACATAAATAATATTGTTTTACTTTTTCACTCTAAATTGTTAATATAGGTAACTTATTTGTCATTTTCAATAGCTATGTATTTTCCATAGCGTTACTATGAACCTTAAATTCATATTGTTGAACATTAGGATTTCTTTGTCTTTCTTTGTCTTTGTATTTATAACAGTTATTTTTTCTCTTGATATATTTGTAAAGAATAGAATTGCTAGATTGAACCATATCTTATAACCTGGGAGTAAGCTGATCCCTGGCAAGTTTCCATTATTTTTACTGCATTTAACATTATATAGTGTGCTTGTTCCCCATACCCTGGCTAATGCTGGATGCTATCATTTGGATTTTTTTGTGTTTAGAAAATGTGTAATAATTTCTTTAAAATATATGTTACCATATTTTTGGTCTCTTCTTTTTAGATATGATTTGTGACAACCTTAACATTTTAAATTTATTTCTTAAAAGTTTCCACTTTCCTATATTATAATTTGTATTCTTTTCTTCTGTATAACATGATAGTGTCCTTCAATTACCTGTGGTGCGATGTGTGGATATTAGCATTGCATTTTGGTGTAAATTCCTGATATTTTCACCAAAGTTTTAAATCCGTTATGCTTAATACATATGTTTGCATTATTTTAATATTTCATTGTGTGAAATTTTATTTTTCTTAAGAAGGCATGGGAGAAGGAGGTGAGCCTGGCAGATTCCTCAGCTAAGGCAGAGGTGGCTGTGGAGGCTTTTCTGAAGACTGTGGCCCTGCTCACTGTGGTGGTTTTGGAGCAGATCAAGGGCCCCAGTGGAGTGGACCCAGAGTCTGTCATTCTTTCTTCTTCCTCTTGTTTTATTGGCCAAGGCAGGTCCTAAAAACAAACAAGAACCCTAAAATCTCAGTGGGTCTGGGGATGGACACTCATATATATGTCTGTGGTTTCTTAGGTAGGCAGAACAAAGGGAAGAAAGTGACAGGCTAAAATCATGGCATTGAGTTTTTAATTTGACCCAATTTTATGTTCAAACATATATCATAAGTGGCAAGTTATATTTTAGTTTGCTAATGAAATAAGCAGGACCAGGTCTTATTTAATTTTTTGTGAGTTAAAAAAGTTACCCAATAGCTCAGTATTCTTACGGTAAAAATTTTAACTAACTAAATTATATAAAATAGTAAAAGGCCATATTCATCAACAGCCTTTGACAATAATTGCTATTAACAATTTGTTGTGTAGCTTTTTTATGCCTTTTATAATACATTTAATATATATAATGTATTTAGTATATTCAACCAATCCTAAAATATATATATACACAATCACACACTCACATATAAATACATAAATATTAAATATATCTAATATTTAGTATATGTACATACATATATATATGTATTGAATATGAATATGTTGAATATGTATTTCCTGAAACTTCAGATATATTTTTGACTGCCATTTGTTTTTTACTTGACTAGAAATCCATCTGAGAGAATGTTGCAAGAATAGTTCAAAACTGGAGAGTGTTGAAACTGAATGTATGGTTACAGGTTATAACTTAGAAATTAATCAGATATAAAAGATACAAAGTGAAGGCTTTATTGCACTTGTCTTCTTTTTCTTTATTATCCTTCAATTTCAGATTGTAATTTTAGTTGGATTAAACTTGAATCATTCAATAGAGTTAATTTTGTTCAGCTTCAAATATATATAGATTGACCCATTAATTTGTGCAACATCTGTTTATTGGAGGTCTACTCAGAAAATGCTCTACCCTGTGCCACTTCTTGGTATTATGCTGGTGTCGCCAGGCACAGAGTGGTGACGTGAGCCCGCTAGATCTGCTGGTTCTTGATACTAGATAATTAAGTAAAAATGATTTGCTTAAAGTCTCAAGTGGGCTGTGCTGTGGGGTCACATGGGCCACATTTAGGTTCTCAGGGATCAATTCTTCATTGGATGAATTGTTACCTTCTAATTTTGTTGTCAGTATCACTGTGTCTGATACTTTTTCATAGCACGAAGACATATTCTGACCATTAAGTTTGTGAGATAAGTACCTCAGATTTGCATAGGACTGTACTGCTAAAGAATGAAGAAATCTAGTAACTCCGCTTAGAAGCAATAAAAAAATGGGTCTTCAGTTTACAAAGATGGGAAAAAGCAAATAGACACAGGGGGGCAGCATAATCCTGTTTGACAATGAGCTTGGTGCTTTCTTTTATTGACCTCTTAAATAAAAACTTTTACTTTGGGATAACTCATGTATTTTCAGTCCAGCTTTTAACATACTCTTTTAATGGGCACCCATTCCCTGAATCAGAGCTTGATTTTATACTATGTAGTGATGTTTACTAGGCATCAGCAAGGAAAGCACTCCTGCCTCAGTTGATCTGTTTTTTTGTCTTTTTTAAGAATTTATTTATACTTATTTTTTTTGGTCTTCATTGTGTTGCACGGGATTCTCATTGCAGTGGCTTCTCTTGCTGCAGAGCATTGGCTCTAGGCACGTGGGTTTTAGTAGCTGTAGCACACAGGTGGGCTCAGTAGTTGTGGTGCACAGGCTTAGTTGTTCCATGGCATGTGGAATCTTCCTGGACCAGGGATTGAACCTGTGTCTCTTGTTTTGGTAGGCGTTCCTGGACCAGGGATTGAACCTGTGTCTCTTGTTTTGGTAGGCGGATTCTCATCCACTGTGCCACCAGGGAAGTCCAGTGATCTGGTTTTGAATTCTTACTTTGCCATGTGGCATTAGGACAAGTGTCTTCAACTCTCAGAGCCTCAGTTACCTGTAAAGAGGTAATCAAATGAGACTCCATACTGGGAGACAAGCTGTCAATTCTGATGTGCTCTATAAATGTTAGCTACTGTTTCTAGAACCAGTATTGTTATTAAAGTTATTATTTCTCTTGAAGTCTCATTTGTTTCATTTTCTGGGGAGATCTTTCTCACTGATGGCGTTGACGACCTCCCTATCTGTGCCATTAGATTATTAAGAACACTGAGCTCTTTCAGACATTTCACTTGGCCTGTGAGACTTGCTCAGCCTGTACATATGTTTATTTATTACTTATAACCTAGGCTCTTGCTGTAACATCCCCTTGGTGTCCTGACATTTTCACACTGGGTGGCAGTTTGGATCTTTAGAAGATGAGCAAACCAGAAAGACAGAATTGAAAAGCTTTACTGTCTTCTGTTTCTCTAACCCTATTTCAGTCTCTCTTCTTTTTTTTCAGTTTCTTTTTATTTCTGTGATTCCAAAGATAGCAGAACTCACTTTCAATTCTTGGACTTCCCATTTTTATCTTAATTCCTGCTAAATGTAGGAATAATAAGCAGTAGCTATCACTTTGGATGCAGTGATAAGAACTAGCCAAAAACATATGAAAGAAAAAAGGAAAAGCCTGTGATAGAGCATCATACCATGCATCCACATGTTCTCGGTAGGAACATATGGCTGAAAACACATGATGTTCATGGAGGCCAGTAATTCTGGGAACACTGCTGGGCTGGTGTCACAGAGCATTTGTGATCATGGGAGGTAAAGCTGGTCACTGTGCTCTGTGCTTCACATGTTTGTCATTTGTCCTCACAGTAGACATAAGGGACAAGTGCTATTATGAATTCTGTATTTCGCTGAAGAGGAAAAGGAAGTTAAGAAATATACATGATTTGCTCAAAGTCACATAGCTGGTAATTGGTGAAACAACGCTTTGAATCAGCTCTGTGTGAACCTAGAAATAGTTTTCTACCACTGTGGTCTGGGCTTCAGTAAAAAGTTGTGTTTTGTTGCTAATAATGGGTGAGGAAATTGTTATGTCACTTCCCATTTTCAGGTGGCACTTTTGAGCCCTGATATGAGGAAGTCTGTTTCTGGCCAACAAAGGTAGGAGGTCATACCCATCACAGACAGTGTTTTAAAAGGAACATTGACCAAACAGAAGGCCTGGATGAAACTAGTGAATGAAGTAGAAGATTGATTTTAGAATTCCACCCACTTTCCCACTTTTCTCCCTGTCTTCCTCTGAATCATCATTTTATTTCATTATTTTGGCCGAGTTGCATGGCATGTAGAATGTGGGATCTTAGTTCTCTGACCAGGGATTGAACCCATGCTCCCCTGCAGTGGAAATGCTGAGTCCTAACCACTGGACTGCCACAGAATTCCCTTTATCATCATTTTAAATTGTATGCTTATTTGAATAATTGTTTAATAATTACAGACTGTAAGCGTCAGGAGGACAGGTCTGGTATCCATCTTGTTCAGTAGCATCCATCCAGTGTCTAGAACTCCTGGCACATATTATGTTCTCAATGCATATTTCTTTAATGTATGAATGAAAAGAAATTATTAAAAAATGAATGAATGATAAGATTGGCAAAGATATTAGAGAACATTTAGTCTGTGCCCCCCTCTTTTTTTTTTTTTTTTAATACAGTTGTGGAAACTCAGTCTTACAGAGGGTAACTAGTACCTACTGACTGGTTAATGTATTAATCATTATGTTCATTCATTCAAGAAGCAGTTATAGTACTCACTATGCTCAGGCATTGTTTCACAGGCTTGGGACAGGGTTGCTGCAGCTTACCACTCCTTTCTTTCTTTTTGTACATTATATTTTTAATTGGAGGATAATTGCTTTACAGTGTTGTATTGGTTTCTGCTGTACAATGACATGGATCAACTAAGAGTGTATATATATCCCCTCCCTCTTGAACCTCCCTCCCACCCTACCTCCCCCCCCATCCCACTCATCTAGGTTTCTACTCATTTCTGGACATTGAGATTCAATTTTATTATGTCTGTCTGGAATGATATCTCAAGGGACCTATGAAAGATGCTGACAGTATGATTCCTTTTCAGGCGAGATTGTCTTGGCTGAGCCCTGTACTAGTAACTGACCTAAGTTCACACCTTTCTAGGGACAATCTTGGCAGGAATTTAATGATGAATGGAATAGTTACTGCTTTCATGGAGCATTCATGGTAGCAGATAATGAATGAATACCTGAACAAAAATAGCAGTTAGTGATAACTATTAGGTTGAAAGTAATGTAGGGGGATATGGTAGGGAGTGATAGGCTCCTATAGGTTGGGTTGCTCCCTTTCTAATGAGGTGACATTTAAACCAAGATCTGTCATTCATTGATAAACCTAGACAGTGTATTGAAAAGTAGAGACATTACTCTGCCAACAAAAGTCCGTATAGTCAAGGCTATGGTCTTCCTAGCGGTCAAATATAATTATGAGAGCTGGACCGTAAAGAGGCAGAGCGCCAAAGAATTGATACCTTCAAACTGTGGTGCTGGAGAAGACTCCTCAGAGCCCCTTGGACAGCAGGGAGATTAATCTTAGGTCAATCTTAAGTCAACCTTAAGTCAATCTTAAGGGAAATGAACCCTGAATACTCACTGGAAGGACTGATACTGAAGTTGAAACTCCAGTATTTTGGTTATCTAATGTGAACAGGTACTTGTGATCCACACAATCAAAAGGCTTTGGCATAGTCAATAAAGCAGAAGTTTTTCTGGAACTCTCTTGCTTTTTTGATGATCCAACGGATGCTGGCAATTTGATCTCTAGTTCCTCTGTCTTTTATAAACCCAGCTTGAACATTTGGAAGTTCACATTTCACGTACTGTTGAAGCCTGGCTTGGAGAATTTTGAGCATTGCTTTGCTAGCATGTGAGATGAGTGCAATTGTGCGGTAGTTTGAGCATTCTTTGGCATTGCCTTTCTTTGGGATTGGAATGAAAACTGACCTTTTCCAGTCCTGTGGCCACTGCTGAGTTTTCCAGATTTGCTGGCATATTGAGTGCAGCACTTTCACAGCATCATTGTTTAGGATTTGAAATAGCTCAATTGAAATTCCATCACCTCCACTAGCTTTGTTTGTAGTGATGCTTCCTAAGGCCCACTTGACTTCACACTCCAGGATGTCTGGCTCTAGGTGAGTGATCACATCATTGTGATTATCTGAGTTGTGAAGATCTCTTTTATATAGTTCTTCTGTGTATTCTTACCACCTCTTCTTAATATCTTCTGCTTCTGTTAGGTCCATACCATTTCTGTCCTTTATCGTGCCCATCTTTGCATGAAAAGTTCCCTTGGTATCTCTAATTTTCTTGAAGAGATCTCTAGTCTTTCCCATTCTGTTGTTTTCCTCTATTTCTTTGCATTGATCACTGAGGAAGGCTATCTTATCTCTCCGTACTATTCTTTGGACTCTGCATTCAGATGGGTATATCTTTCCTTTTGTCCTTTGCCTTTAGCTTCTCTTCTTTTCATAGCTATTTGGAAGGCCTCCTCAGAAAACCATTTTGCCTTTTTGCATTTCTTTTCCTTGGGGATGGTCTTGATCACTGCCTCTTGTACAGTGTCACTAACCTCTGCCCATAGTTCTTCAGGCACTCTGTCTATCAGATCTAATCCCTTGAATCTTTTTGTCACTTCCACTGTATAATCCTAAGGGATTTGATTTAGGTCATACTTGAATGGTCTAGTGGTTTTCCCTAGACCATTGAAGTCTGAATTTGCCAATAAGGAGTTCATGATGTGAGCCAGTCAGCTTCTGGTCTTGTTTTTGCTGACTGTATAGAGCTTCTCCATCTTTGGCTGCAAAGAATATAATCAGTCTGATTTCGGTACTGACCATCTGGTGATGTCCACGTGTAGAGTTGTTTCTTGTGTTGTTGGAAGAGGGTGTTTGCTATGACGAGTGCGTTTTCTTGGCAAAACTCTATTAGCCTTTGTCCTGCTTCATTCTGTACTCCAAGGCCAAATTTGCCTGTTACTCCAGGTATTTCTTGACTTCCTACCTTTACATTCCCATCCCCTATAATGAAAAGGACATCTTTTCTGGGTGTTAGTTCTAGAAAGTCTTGTAGGTCTTTATGCTGCTGCTGCTGCTAAGTCGCGTCAGTCGTGTCCGACTCTGTGCGACCCCATAGACGGCAGCCCACCAGGCTCCCCCGTCCCTGGGATTCTCCAGGCAAGAGTACTGGAGTGGGTTGCCATTTCCTTCTCCAGGGCATGAAAGTGAAAAGTGAAAGTGGAGTCGCTCAGTGGAGTCCGACTCAGTGACCCCATGGACTGCAGCCAGCCAGGCTCCTCCATCCATGGGATTTTCCAGGCAAGAGTATTGGAGTGGGGTGCCATTGCCTTCTCCGGTAGGTCTTTATAGAACCATTTAATTTCAGCTTCTGGTCGGGGCATAGACTTGGATTATTGTGATATTGAATGGTTTGCCTTGGAAACGAACAGAGATCATTCTGTTGTTTTTGAGATTGCATCCAAGTACTGCATTTCGGGCTCTTGTTGACTATGAGGGCTACTCCATTTCTTCTAAGGGATTCTTGCCCACAGTAGTAGATATAATGGTCATCTGAGTTAAATTCACCCATTCCAGTCCATTTTAGTTTGCTGATTCCTAAAATGTCAGTGTTCACTCTTGCCATCTCCTGTTTGATCATTTCCAATTTGCCTTAATTCATGGACCTAACATTCCAGGTTCCTATGCAATATTGCTCTTTACAGCATCAGACTTTACTTCCGTCACCAGTCACATCCACAACCAGATGGTGTTTTTGCTTTGGCTCTGTCTCTTCATTCTTTCTTAAGTTATTTCTCCACTGATCTCCAGTAGCATATTGGGCACCTACCAACCTGGGGAGTTCATCTTTCAGTGTCGTATGATTTTGCCTTTTCATACTGTTCATGGGGTTCTCAAGGCAAGAATACTTAAGTGGTTTGCCATTCCCTTCTCCAGTGGACCACATTTGGTCAGAACTCTCCACCATGACCCATCTGTCTTGGGTGGCCCTACAAGCTTTGGCTCATAGTTTCATTGAGTTAGACAAGGCTGTAGTCCATGTGATCAGATTGGTTAGTTTTCTGAGATTATGGTTTTCAGCCCTCTGATGGAGAAGGATAAGAGGCTTACGGAAGCTTCCTGATGGGAGAGACTGACTGAGGGGGAAACTGGGTCTTGTTCTGATGAGTGGGTCCATGTTCAATAAATCTTTAATCCAATTTTCTGTTAAAAGGCAGGCTATGTTCCCTCCCTGTTTGACCTGAGGCCAAAATATGGTGGAGGAAAAATAGAGAAAAACAATAGAATGGGAAAGACTAGAGATCTCTTCAAGAAAATTAGAGATACCAAGGGAACTTTTCATGCACGATGGGCTTGATAAAGGACAAAAATGGTATGGACCTAACAGAAGCAGAAAATACTAAGAAGAGGTGGCAAGAATACACAGAAGAACTATACAAAAAAGATCTTCACGACCCAGATAATCATGATGGTGTGATCACTCACCTAGAGCCAGACATCTTGGAATGTGAAGTCAAGTGGGCCTTAGAAAGCATCACTATGAACAAAACTAATAGAGGTGATGAAATTCCAGTTGAGCTATTTCAAATCCTAAAAGATGATGCTGTGAAAGTGCTGCATGCAATATACCAGCAAATTTGGAAAACTCAGCAGTGGCCACAGGACTGGAAAAGGTCAGTTTTCATTCCAATCCTAAAGAAAGGCAATGCCAAAGAATGCTCAAACTACCACACAATTGCACTCATCTCACATACTAGCAAAATAATGCTCAAAATTCTCCAAGCCAAGCTTCAACAGTGCGTGAACCATGAGCTTCCAGACATAGAAGCTGGATTTACAAAAGGCAGAGGAACTAGAGATCAAATTGCCGGCATCCATTGTATCATTGAAAAAGCAAGAGTGTTCCAGAAAAACTTCTGCTTTATTGACTATGCCAAAGCCTTTGACTCTGTGGATCACCACAAACTGTGGAAAATTCTGAAAGAGATGGAAATACCAGACCACCTGACCCGCCTCTTGAGAAACCTGTATGCAGGTCAGGAGGCAACTGTTAGAACTGGACATGGAACAACAGACTGGTTCCAAATAGGAAAAGGAGTATGTCAAGGCTGTATGTTGTCACCCTGCTTATTTAACTTATATGCAGAGTACATCATGAGAAACGCTGGGCTGGAAGAAACACAAGCTGGAATCAAGATTGCCGGGAGAAATATCAATAACCTCAGATATGCAGATGACACCACCCTTATGGCAGAAAGTGAAGAAGAACTAAAGAGCCTCTTGATGAAACTGAAAGAGGAGATTGAAAAAGTTGGCTTAAAGCTCAACATTCAGAAAACTAAGGTTATGGCATCTGGTCCGAGCACTTCATGGCAAATAGATGTGAAAACAGTGGAAACAGTGTCAGACTTTATTTTTTGGGGCTCCAAAATCACTGCAGATGGTGATTGCAGCCATGAAATTAAAAAACGCTTACTCCTTGGAAGGAAAGTTTTGACCAACCTAGACAGCATATTAAAAAGCGAGACATTACTTTGCCAACAAAGGTCCATATATTCAAAGGTATGGTTTTTCCAGTAGTCATGTATGGGTGTGAGAGTTGGACTATAAAGAAAGCTGAGCACTAAAGAATTGATGCTTTTGAACTGTGATGTTGGAGAAGACTCTTGAGAGTCCTTTGGACTGCAAGGAGATCCAACCAGTCCATCCTACAGGAGATCAGTCCTGGGTGTTCATCGGAAAGACTGATGTTGAAGCTGAAACTCCAATACTTTTGCCACCTGATTGGAAGAACTGACTCATTGGAAATGACCCTGATGCTGCAAAAGATTGAAGGCAGGAGGAGAAGGGGACAACAGAGGATGAGATTGTTGGATGGCATCACCGACTCAATGGACATGAGTTTGAGTGAACTTTAAGAGTTTATGATGGACAGGGAGGCCTGGGATGCTGCAGTCCATGGGGTCACAGAGTCAGACATGACTGAGCGACTGAACTAACTAATGCAAATGGCTGATTCATTGGAAAAGTCCCTTATACTGGGAAAGATTGAGAGTAGAAAGAGAAGAGGGCATCAGAGGATGAGATGGCTGGATGGCATCACTGATTCAATGAACATGAACTTGGGCAAACTTCGGAAGATGGTGAGGAACAGGGAGGCCTCGCATGCTGCAGTCCTTGGGGTTGCAAAGAGTCAGACCTGGCTGGGTGACTGAAGAACAACAATTGTCTTTCATTAGGAGGGAGCAGGCCATGCATCTAGGGAAAACAAGAGGACAAACATCGAAGGTAGATCTGTGTGTTTGAGGGACATTGGTGTGTTTGAGGGACAGCAAGAAGGGCGGAAGGGATGCTATGGAATCATTAAGGAGAGTGGTAATAAATGAAGTAGGAGAGGTTATTAGAGACTTACTATACAGAGCCTTAAGGCTAGGATGAGATACTTACATTTTATTCTAATATAACAGCAAGCCTATTGGAAGATTTTAAGTAGGTCAGAGTCAAAATCTGAAATAATGTCATGGTATGTGGAGAATAGATTTTCGTGCAGGAAGAATGAAAGCAGGGAGACTAGCTAGGAGGTCATGGTGGTAGTCCAGGAGAGAGGAGGTGGGGGTTTAGACCATGGTGGTAGCTGTAACAATAGATGTGAATAGCATTTAGATTAATTTTGAAGATGCAGTCAACAGGACTTGCTAGTGGATGACTATAAGGAGTGAAAGAGTGGAAAAAAGGATAGAAACTGGAGTATTGGCTTGATTAACTAGTCCTGGTTCCTCTAATAGGAAGGTAGGGGAGAGCTTATTTGTGGAAAAAATCAAGTTCTCATTTGGACCTGTTATGTTGGAGATGAGCTTCCCAGGGTGGCACTAGTGGTAAAAACCCTTCTAATGCAGAAGATATAAGAGACACAAGTTCGATTCCTGAATCAGGAATATTCCCTGGAAGAGATAACGGCAACCCACTCCAGTGTTCTTGCCTGGAGAATCCCATGGACAAAGAAGCCTGGTGGGCTATATAGTCTGTAGTATGTTAGAGATACTGTAAGACACTAACTTGAATAATATCTCAATAGGATGGGAAGAAAGAAAGAATGCTTTTTTTTTAATTAGTTTATTTTCTATTTTTTAACTTTACAATGTTGTATTTGTTTTGCCATACATTGACATGAATCCACCATGGGTGTACATGTTTTCCCCTTCCAGAACCCCCCTTCCACCTCCCTCCCCATCCCATCCCTCTGGGTCATCCTGGTGCTCCAGCCCCGAGCACCCTGTATCATGTGTTGAACCTGAACTGGCGATTCATTTCACATACGATAATTTACATGCTTCAGTGCTATTCTCCCATATCATCCCGCCCTCACCCTCTCCCATAGAGTCCATAACACTGTTCTATTTATCTGTATCTCTTTTGATGTCTCGCATACAGGGTTATCTTTACTGATTGACTTAATACCATATATATGTGTTAGTATACTGTATTGGTGTTTTTCTTTCTGGCTTACTTCACTCTGTATAATAGGCTCCAGTTTCATCCACCTCATTAGAACTGATTCAAATGTATTCTTTTTAATGGCTGAGTAATATTCCATTGTGTATATGTACCGCAGCTTCCTTATCCATTCATCTGTTGATGGGCATGTAGGCTGCTTCCATGTCCTGGCTATTATAAACAGTGCTGCGATGAACATTGGGGTACACGTGTCTCTTTCAAGTCTGGTTTCCTCGGTGTGTATGCCCAGCAGTGGGATTGCTGGGTCATATGGCAGTTCTATTTCCAGTTTTTTGAGGAATCTCCACACTGTTCTCTTTAGTGGCTGTACTAGTTTGCATTCCTACCAACAGTGTAAGAGGGTTCACTTTTCTCCACACCCTCTCCAGAATTTATTGCTTGTAGTCTTTTGGATAGCAGCCATTCTGACGGGCATGAAATGGTACCTCGTTGTGGTTTTGATTTGCATTTCTCTGATAATGAGTGATGTTGAGCATCTTTTCATGTGTTTGTTAGCCATCTGTATGTCTTCTTTGGAGAAGTGTTTGTTTAGTTCTTTGGCCCACTTTTTGATTGGGTCATTTATTTTTCTGGAATTGAGCTGCAGGAGTTGCTTGTATATTTTTGAGATTAATTCTTTGTCAGTTGCTTCGTTTGCTATTATTTTCTCCCGTTCTGAAGGCTGTCTTTTCACCTTGCTTATAGTTTCCTTTGTTGTGCAAAAGCTTTTAATTTTAATTAGGTCCCATTTGTTTATTTTTGCTTTTATTTCCAATAGTCTGGGAGGTGGGTCATAGAGGATCCTGCTGTGGTTTATGTCAGTGAGTGTGGAGCATGTTTTTGAAGGGAGGAATAGAAAAATATGAAAAATGTAAAATACACTCTTTTTGCACTTTGATCCTTATTAAAATCTAACATTCATGTTAAATGGAATAAGTAGGAAGACATTAAGCCATCAGATTATTTGTTGTAAGGTTGATTATTTTGTACATTTGAGATAACAAAATGTACCCTCATTAGAGCTCATCTCACAAATAAAGTAAGAGTCACCAAACAGTAAAGCTTCCTTACTGACTACAATTACTTTTTTGATGGTGCTCTTGGTCCAAACCACTTGTGTAGCACCATCTTTGTAGGCAAGGGAGTCTGAGATGGTAGCTTTTCTGTCCTTCAACTCAGTGATTCTTAATCATATTGCACCTGAAATGATCTTTTGGTGATGAGTATTTTGTATTATCCTTTTGACCATATTGAAATAATATTCATAGGTAATATGTGCTATCCTAAGTCTCTTCAGTTGTGTCTGACTGCAGTCCCATAGACTGTAGCCCAACAGGCTCCTCTGTCCTTGGGATTTTCTAGGCAAGATTACTGGAGTATATTGCTTCCTCCAGGAGATCTTCCCCACCCAGGGATCAAACCTGCATCTCTTATGTCTCCTGCATTGGCAGGTGGATTCTTCCACCTGGGAAGCCCCACAGATAATATAACCAACTTTATATAGCTCACTGCAAACAGTTTGTGTAATATTCAGCCATAATATAAAGGAGAAGTACAAAGGAAGGTGATTTAAAATAAAATGAGATGTATACTAACATGTAAATGTTGAGCAAGCTATAGTATTTGGTATATAGTATTTGTAGTATTCAGATTTATAGTATTTGTAGTATTCACAGTGCCAAAAGGATCTTGGTAAAGATCTAGACAAAGCAAAATCCAGTTGCTCCTTAGTTTTCATGGTACCCACATTCCTGAAAATTCAGTGTATTTTTAAATTGTGCAAAAAAAAATATGCTTTGTGTTTATATGTAACAGTTAGGTTCCAGGCTCAGATAATTGTAAAAAGGTTTCTTGCCTGAAAGAATGTCTATAGGATGTTAGAAAGTCATGCAGAAGTGTCTTGGGTATTGTAAGACACCCTGACCTCTGGTTCCTGCCCTTGAAATTTCCCCACATATTTACAAAATGTTCCTGGGGTTGGTATCAGTACTGCTGAGAGCCACAGCTCTGGCTCCTCCCTAGGCCACTGGGACACTGACATTCCTGCACCACAGAATCTATTCTAGTCGACACTGTAACCTTTGGGTGAACAGGGCATTGTCTACCTTGTTCCTGTTCTGTCCCTAGGACCTGGCCCATGCTATGTCCTTAGAAAACATTTGTCAAAGTGAAGAATGGATGGATGGATGGATGAAAGAGATGTTCTTTTTTATTTTATTTTGAGGAACAACCCTTTAGATCAATGCTTGGGAAGGCTTTTGAAAATCATGCATGAGATAAAAAGTAGTAGAAGACATCGCCTCTTGAATACCAGGTGCTGTGATCAAAATATCTGTTTTTATCTGAGTGTCGTGTCTGCCATCAACAGTCCAAGCTTTTATTTAGTTTAACTGATGTAGATACATCGTTTTCAGAATATATATCTACTCATGCATTTTCTCCTTTATTTGTAGTGTGTCAAGAGTTGGCCTACTATGAAGAAAACACACGAGACTTTCTCTTCCCTGAGCCACGGCTGACACCTTCACACCCTGGGATGTGTAGGGAGGTGCTCATGAAGACAGTTGAAGGCTTTCCAGTAAGTGACCGGTGCCCAGCTGGGCTTCTGTTGGGAAAGGGATTCTTGAAACCTGAATGTTCTATTGCTAATAGGACCTGTTTGTGAGCAGGTCAGTTCATCTTGGTTAGTGCCCCTTTATTCTCTTTAGCAGCCCTGATGAGATGCCCACTCAAAGTACTAAATGATGCTGATTTCCACTATTGATCTGAGACATGGGAGTCTTGTCTAACCAGGCTAAGTCACTGCTGTATTCACGTTATCACATAGTTATAAAAGGCTTACTTCTTTCACCTCCTCTTTTTTTTTTAAATTTAAACATTTTTTAAGTATAGTTGCTTTATAATGTGTTTCTGGTGTGCAGCAAACCAATTCAGTTATATATATATATATATGTGATATATATTGTTATTCAGTTAGATATATGTAATAATATACACTATTATAATATATTCTTTTCCATTATGGTTTATTACAGAATATTGAATATAGTTCCCTGTGCTGTACTAGGACCTTGTTGTTTATTTTATATATAGTAGTTTGTATCTGCTAATCCCAAACTCTTAATTTATCCCCCCTCACCTCTCTTTCCCTATAGTAACCATAAGTTTGGTAACCATATATATGTTTTATCATCTCCTCTTAATGCAGACTAACTGAAAGATGTAGCATCAGTCTGTTTAATCATAGCTATTGTTTTAGTAACAATAATAGTAAAATAGAGTAGTGCTGCCTGTGTGTGTGCTCAGTTGCTCAGTTGTGTCCAACTCTCTGTGACACTGTGGACTTTAGGGCTCCTCTGTCCGTGAGATTATTCAGGCAGGAATACTAGAGTGAGTTGCCATTTCCTTCTTTGGGGGATCTTCTCAACTCAGGGATCAAACCTGCATCTCCTGCATTGACAGGTGGATTTGGTTTGGTTTTTTTCATGTGATATCTTATTTTCTTCATAACAGTTCTTAAGTCAGCCAAGGGAGATATTATGGTCTCCACTTAATGGAGGGGAAACTGACAAGAGGCTGATATTTTTAAAATTTATTTATTTTTAATTGAAGGATAATTGCTTTACAGTGTTGTGTTGGTTTCTGCCATACATCAACATGAATTAGCCATAGGTATACATTTGTCCCCTCCCTCGTGAACCTCTGCCCCACCTCCCACTCCATCCCACCCTTCTAGACTGTCACAGAGCACTAGGTTGAGCTCCTACGTCATACAGCAAATTCCCACTGGCTATCTATTTTATATATGATAAAATATATGTTTCAATGCTACTCTCTCAGTTCATCCCACCCTTTCTTTCCCCTGCTGTATCCACAAATCTCTTCTCTATGTCTGTGTCTCTATTTCTGCCTTGCAAATAGGTTCATTAGTACCATTTTTCTAGATTCTGTATATTTTCATTGATATATGATATTGTTTTCTCTTTCTGATTTACTTCATTCTGTATAACAGACTCTAGGTTCATCCACCTCAAGAACTGACTCAAATTCATTTCTTTCTATGGCCGAGTAATATTCCATTGTATAAATGTACCACAACTGCTTTATCCATTCATCTGTTGATGGACATCTAGGCTGCTTCCATGTCCTGGCTATTGTAAACAATGCTGCAATGAACATTGGGGTACATGTGACAGACTGATATTATCGAGGGATCTTAAAAGATATGGCAGTTACTAGTACAGCAGTTACTGTTTTGGGGGCATTATCTGAACCCAAGTTCAAAATATTAATTTTGTTATTATCTGGGATGATTTTTAACATTGCAGAAACTCTGAAAGTTTTCTCTACTTTTATGTCACTTGAATGACCTCTGTTTTAAGGGCTACATCTTTGTAAATTATAAAAAGCATATTTAATACTCAACTTTTCTGTTACTACTCCATGAGTGGCTATTATTTTAATTTAGTGAGGTGTTATTGTCTCCATTTGAGAGTTCTGTGCAGAATAGATGGCATGCATAACCCCTGTTTCTATGATGTTTATGATGACAGGACTTCTAGTTCTGATACTTCAAACACCAAGCATTCATCAAAAGTTCTCCCTGGGAACTAAGATCCTGAAAGCTGTGCCACATGGTCAAAAAAAAAAGAGTTCTCCCAATCAGAATTCCTGATGGCCATAATTTTAAGCCCTCCATGATGTTTGAAGATATGGTGAATATTGCTGATGTCATTTTTGTTTCTCAGAGATGTTCTTTGTGTATCACTTATATCCGTGGTACTTGTGAGATGCTTGCCTTTATTATTTTGAATTATTGAGATTTTGCTCTTCAGAAGCAGAAAGGGGATTAAAAACTGGTGAGAATGAGGTGGGAGATACTCTTTACATTAACTTTGATTTGCCCAAGTTTTCTATTAAATAAATTCCATTTGCAAACACTGGGCTGGTATCCAGCTAAGTATCAAGACAAGAAGAAAGACACTTTCTCATATTTTCCCAGATGTTATCTCTGTTTAACTTTATAGGCATAATTAGGAAGAAGAACCTACAGGAAGTTTTATTTGTAGTTATTCATAAATGCAGGTAAACATAAGAGAAAGAGCTTTAACACTGTAGAGGAAGATCTTCATGCATTAGAAGTAAAGTATCAGTTCTTTCAATGAAGTTAAAGTATATTTTAAACTGTGAAGAGATAGAGAGCTCAATTTCTCTCAAATGTTCTATAAGGAAAAATAAAACAAATTGCTGAAGTTTTACTAATGGCTGATATTCATTGCATTCTCACTAGATGCCAGGCCCTGTGTTGAGTTCCTTACATGTATTGTCTTACTCAATCCTTTTTAACCCTGAAAGGTTGCTACTATTAGTTTCCTCATTTTAGGCATGGGGAAGCTGGTATGGAGAATTTATAAAGGGTACTCAGAGTCACAGAACTGGTGAGCAATGGAACTAGGATTCTCACACTGGTCTGTTGTGCTTTGAAGTTTGTACTCAATCACTGCATGATGCTAATTCTCTCATGTTTATTTCAGCCCAGGGTCCAATTTCTTTTCATTAATGTTATAGGACATGAGAATAAATGACACCCGAAGGTCAGACAAATAATTCACTTCATTTATTTTCTGTTATTAGTTCATTAAGAATTAGATTTATTTTCTCCAGTACAATGTGACTTTTTCTTTGTACTTTCATATTTTTTTTCATTTCACTTGTTACCCTAACAGCCTTTTTTTCCTCCTTTTCCTGCTTAGGTCAAGAATATTGAGGGGAGATTATAATCTGTTTTTTTTGGTTGTTGTTGTTAGGTAAGGACCAATTTGTAAATTAGGCAGAAAGAATATTGTTTTTAATTATTAATGTTTAGTTAATAATTTTAATTTTTCCTTAGTGTTTAGGTACTCTGAGTACCCTTTATAATTTTTTCCTTAGTGATTCTAAAAAATTCCTACTGTTAAATCCAATTATTGGCCTAACCATTGTTACCACCATCCTATTGCTAAGGGGATTGCACAAGATACAGCCTGTAAATTTCAGCTCTAAACCGTTATGCTAAAATGAGTACTTCTAAAAAAAAGAAAATACATTCCTCCTTATTGTCTGTAAGTCACCACCAGGAGTTGAGGTTCAATAGGTGAACAAGACTGCATTACAGACTGTGGATTCCTTACTGGCAGGGGACCCTCCTCGTCCTCTCTGGGCTAAGTGGAGCTTCATGTAGAGTGGTTAAGTATAGACTCAGGTTATCTGGGTTCAAGCCCAGTTTTGTCACTCAATGGCTGTGTGATTTTGGGTAAATTACTTAATCTCCCTGTACCTTAGTTTCCCCCTCTGTAAGATGAGACTGATAATAGTTTTTCCCTTATAGAGTTATTATGAGGGTTGAATGAGGTAATATGTGTATGTGTGTGTGTTAGTCACTTAGTGGTGTCCGACTCTTTGCAACCTCATGGACTGTAGCCCTCTAGGCTTCTCTGTCCATAGGATTTTCCAGGCAAGAATACTAGTTCAGTTCAGTCGCTCAGTCGTGTCCAACTCTTTGCGACCCCATGAACTGCAGCACGCCAGGCCTCTCTGTCCATCACTAACTCCTGAAGTCTACCCAAACCCATGTCCATTGAGTCGGTGATGCCATCCAACCATCTCATCCTCTGTCATCCCCTTCTCCTCCCGCCCCCAATCCTACCCAGCATTAGGGTCTTTTCCAATGAGTCAACCCTTTGCATGAGGTGCCCAAAGTATTGGAGTTTCAGCTTCAACATCAGACCTTCCAATGAACACCCAGGATTGATCTCTTTTAGGATGGATTGATTGGATCTCCTTGCAGTCCAAGGGACTCTCAAGAGTCTTCTCCAACACCACAGTTCAAAAGCATCAATTCTGCGGTGCTCAGCTTTCTTCACCGTCCAACTTTCACATCCATACATGACCACTGGAAAAACCATAGCCTTGACTAGACGGACCTTTGTTGGCAAAGTAATGTCTCTGCTTTTAAATATGCTATCTAGGTTGGCCATAACCTTCCTTCCAAGGAGTAAGCGTCTTTTAATTTCATGGCTGCAATCACCATCAGCAGTGATTTTGGAGCCCCAAAAAATAAAGTCTGACACTGTTTCCACTGTTTCCCCATCTACTTCCCATGAAGTGATGGGACCAGATGCCACGATCTTAGTTTTCTGAACGTTGAGCTTTAAGCCAACTTTTTCACTCTCCTCTTTCACCTTCATCAAGAGGCTCTTTAGTTCTTCTTCACTTTCTGCCATAAGGGTGGTGTCATCTGCATATCTGAGGTTATTGATATTTCTCCTGGCAATCTTGATTCCAGCTTGTGTTTCTTCCAGCCCAGTGTTTCCCATGATGTACTCTGCATATAAGTTAAATAAGCAGGGTGACAATATACAGCCTTGACGTACTCCTTTTCCTATTTGGAACCAGTCTGTTGTTCCATGTCCAGTTCTAACTGTTGCTTCCTGACCTGCATACAGGTTTCTCAAGAGACAGGTCAGGTGGTCTGGTATTCCCATCACTTTCAGAATTTTCCACAGTTTATTGTGATCCACACAGTCAAAGGCTTTGGCATAGTCAATAAAGCAGAAATAGATGTTTTTCTGGAACTCTCTTGCTTTTTCGATGATCCAGCAGATATTGGCAATTTGATCTCTGGTTCCTCTGCCTTTTCTAAAACCAGCTTGAACATCTGGAAGTTCATGGTAATACTTGAGTAGGTTGCAAATTCCTTCTCTAGGGAGTCTTCCCCACCCAGAGATTGAACCTGGTCTCCTGCATCTTTGGCATCGCAGATGGATTCCTTACCACTGAGCAACCAGGGAAGCCTAAAGCAACTATACCCCAATACAAGTGTTTTAAAAATGGTATTGTTAACTATGTCACGTTGTTGTACATTCCATTTCTAGAACATATTCATTTTGCCTAACTGAAATTTTACATCCTTTGACTTAACTTTTCCCCTTTTCCTTCATCCTCCAGCTCTTGGCAACCAGCATTCTATTAGCTGTTTCTTTGAGTTTGACTATTTCAGATTCCACATATAAGTGAATTATGCAGTGTTTATCTTTTTGTGTCTGGCTTATATCATTTAGTATAATGTCCTCTAGTTTCTTCTGTGTTGTCACGAATGGCAGGATTTCCTTCTCTTTAAAGGCTGAATAATATTCCATTATATATATATATATATATATATATATATATACACATTTGTTATGTATATATTTTAGACAGTGTGTGTAGATTATGCTGGCTACACAAAAGAGCATTTAGGTTCTGGATAATTTCACATTAGGATAGGATGAGTAAAAGACCTTTCCAATAATTTTATTTGTTTCTTTTATTTTCAGGGCATTGCTCCTAAAATAGAGTTTTCTACAAGGACAGCCATCAGAGAACGTGTGTTTCTGCATAGAAACAGATTTTTTGTAAGTATAATAAAGAATCCAGAGATAGAAGTGTCAGGAATTTTCTCTACGAATTTAAAGAATTTCAACCTCAGCTTGGTTTACCAAGTTTAGATGCAACTGGACAGACAGAAACCTGGAGACTTATTCCTAGGTTTGAATTTACATAGTCAAACTTCTCATTCAGCCTGTCACATTAGAGCGATGATGTTTGGCATGTATTCATCATGGCATAGTTGGTGGAACAGCATGATCCAGAAGCTACAATCACAAGCTTGCTGTGTAGTCTAGTTAGTTTTTGTTATTGTTGTTTCATGACATTTACTCTTGATTTTATCATCGATAGTGTTTCCTTCTTTCTTGTGCTGAGGCTGAAGCTCAAGAGTTGTATTTGGGGCCACCCCTTTGGTAACAGTGAGGGTTCTTTTTTTTTTTTTTGATAACAGTGAGGGTCTTGGGGCATTCTTGAGCACTACCTTCGTTTTGCTTGTTAAGCCCGATTTCCCCTTCACACTCATTTCTTTCTGTTTTTATTTTACCCCATCACCCATAATTTTGCAACCATGCAAAATCCTTTCTAAAATGATACAGAGAATTAATGAATATAGTTTGTAGACCTCACATGGGGTCCTAGAATAAACCTTGAAAATGTGAGCTTTGGATTTAGGGGTACTGAAGAAGCAGGGTCACTAATCTGTGCAAATCCATTAATCCCCTGGGCACTGTAACTCATCAATGGAAAACCAGTGATTAATTTTCAGGAAGGCAATAGCAGCTTTTTAGTCTCTCCTTATTTACTCACTGTTTTCTCCAGTCTGTTTAAATGTGCACAGTGACTTTTCAGTTTATTGCTCTTTTTCTTCCATTCCATTTTGTTAATCTTGTTTTAATCTTGTAATGTAGAGATCTTCTTGTGTGAACTTCCCCATCCTTTCCTACTCCTCTAGTCTTGCAGGCTTCCTCTAGCGCCATCTAGTGGTGGAGTCTAGCAGAACAGCTAGGAAAGCAGAAGGGGATTTGCAGGGTGGCAGGTTCAGTATCCAGAGAAGGCACTGGTAACCCACTCCAATACTCTTGCCTGGAAAATCCCATGGACAGAGGAGCCTGGTAGGCTGCGGTTCATGGGGTCGCTAAGAGTCTGACACGACTGAGCGACTTCACTTTCACTTTTCACTTTGATGCATTGGAGAAGGAAATGGCAACCCACTCCAGTGTTCTTGTCTGGAGAATCCCAGGGACGGGGGAGCCTGGTGGGCTGCCGTCTATGGGGTCGCACAGAGTCGGACACGACTGAAGCGACTTAGCAGCAGCAGCAGCAGCAGGTTCAGTATCAAAACTGAGTATAGAAAGGTGGGTTTGGAGCTGAGAGAAAAGTGCTGACTCACCAGTATAGTTGGCTTCTAATTTTTGAATTGAGCTGCTGTGAGTAGATACCCCTTGTCCAAGGAAAGGAGTAGCGGCTACACTTTGCTGGAGCAGCCGTGAAGTTATACCCCACGTCCAAGGTAAGAGAAACCCAAGTAAGACAGTAGGTGTTGCGAGAGGGCATCAGAGGGCAGACACACTGAAACTATAATCACAGAAAACTAGCCAATCTGATCACATGGACCACAGCCTTGTCAATCTTAGAAACTAAGCCATGCCATGTGGGGCCTCCCAAGATGGACGGGTCATGGTGGAGAGGTCTGACAGAATGTGGTCCACTGGAGAAGGGAATGGCAAACCACTTCAGTATTCTTGCCTTGAGAACACCACGAACAGTATGAAAAGGCAACAAGATAGGACACTGAAAGATGAACTCCCCAGGTCGGTAGGTGCCCAATATGCTACTGGAGATCAGTGGAGAAATAACTCCAGAAACACTGATGGGATGGAGCCAAAGCAAAAACAATACCCAGATGTGGAAATGACTGGTGATAGAAGCAAAGTCCGATGCTGTAAAGAGCAATTTCACATAGGAACCTGTAATGTTAGGTCCATGAATCAAGGCAAATTGGAAGTGGTCAAACAGGAGATGGCAAGAGTGAACGTCGACATTCTAGGAATCAGCGAACTAAGATGGACTGGAATGGGTGAATTTAACTCAGATGACCATTATATCTACTACTGTGGGCAGGAATCCCTTAGAAGAAATGGAGTAGCCATCATGGTCAACAAACGAGTCTGAAATGCAGTACTTGGATGCAATCTCAAAAACGACAGAATGATCTCTGTTCGTTTCCAAGGCAAACCATTCAATATCATGGTAATCCAAGTCTATGCCCTGACCAGTAATGCTGAAGAAGCTGAACTTGAATGGTTCTATGAAGGCCTACAAGACATATTAGAACTAACACCCAAAAAAGATGCCCTTTTCATTATAGGAGACTGGAATGCAAAAGTAGGAAGTCAGGAAACACCTGGTGTAACAGGCAAATTTGGCCTTGGAGTATAGAATGAAGCAGGGCAAAGAATAATAGAGTTTTGCCAAGAGAACAGACTGGTCATAGCAAACACCCTCTTCCAACAACACAAGAGAAGACTCTACACGTGGACATCACCAGATGGTCAACACCGAAATCTGATTGATTGTATTCTTTGCAGCCAAAGATGGAGCTCTATACAGTCAGAAAAAACAAGACCGGGAGCTGACTGTGACTCAGATCATGAACTCCTTATTGCCAACTTCAGACTTCACTTGAAGAAAGTAGGGAAAACCACTAGACCATTCAGGTATGACCTAAATCAAATCCCTTATGATTATACAGTGGAAGTCACAAATAGATTTAAGGGACTAGATCTGATAGACAGAGTGCCTGATGAACTATGGACAGAGGTTCGTGACATTGTACAGGAGACAGGGATCAAGACCATCCTCATGGAAAAGAAATGCAAAAAAGCAAAATGGCTGTCTGAGGAGGGCTCACAAATAGCTGTGAAAAGAAGAGAAGTGAAAAGCAAAGGAGAAAAGAAAAGATATTCCCATCTGAATGCAGAGTTCCAAAGAATACCAAGGAGAGATAAGTTAGCCTTCCTCAGCGATCAGTGCAATGAAACAGAGGAAAACAACAGATTGGGAAAGACTAGAGATCTCTTCAAGAAAATGAGAGATACCAAGGGGACATTTCATGCAAAGATGGGCTCGATAAAGGACAGCAATGGTATGGACCTAACAGAAGCAGAAGATATTAAGAAGAGGTGGCAAGAATACACAGAAGAACTGTACAAAAAAAGATCTTCACGACCCAGATAATCACGATGGTGTGATCACTCACCTAGAGCCAGACATCCTGGAATGTGAAGTCAAGTGGGCCTTAGAAAGCATCACTACGATCAAAGCTAGTGGAGGTGATGAAATTCTAGTGGAGCTATTTCAAATCTTAAAAGATGTTGCTGTGAACGTGCTGCACTCATTATGCCAGCAAATCTGGAAAACTCAGCAGTGGCCACAGGACTGGAAAAGGTCAGTTTTCATTCCAATCCCAAAGAAAGGCAATGCCAAAGAATGCTCAAACTGCTGCACAATTGCACTCTTCTCACACGCTTGTAAAGTAATGCTCAAAATTCTCCAAGCCAGGCTTCGACAGTATATGAACCGTGAACTTCCAGATGTTCAAGCTAGTTTTAGAAAAGGCAGAGGAACCAGAGATCAAATTGCCAACATCCACTGGATCATTGAAATAGCAAGAGAGTTCCAGAAATACATCTATTTCTGCTTTATTGACTATGCCAAAGCCTTTGATGTGTGGATCACAATAAACTGTGGAAAATTCTTAAAGAGATGGGAATACCAGACCACCTGACCTGTCTCTTGAGAAACCTGTATGCAGGTCAGGAAGCAACAGTTAGAACTGGACATGGAACAACAGACTGGTTCCAAATAGGAAAAGGAGTATGTCAAGGCTGTATATTGTCACCCTGCTTATTTAACTTATATGCAGAGTATATCATGGGAAACGCTGGGCTGGAAGAAACACAAGCTGGAATCAAGATTGCCAGGAGAAATATCAATAACCTCAGATATGCAGATGACACCACCCTTATGGCAGAAAGTGAAGAAGAACTAAAGAGCCTCTTGATGAAGGTGAAAGAGGAGAGTGAAAAAGTTGGCTTAAAGCTCAACATTCAGAAAACTAAAATTATGGCATCTGGTCCCATCACTTCATGGGAAATAGATGGGGAAACAGTGGAAACAGTGTCAGACTTTATTTTTTTGGGCTCCAAAATCACTGCTGATGGTGACTGCAGCCATGAAATTAAAAGGTGCTTACTCCTTGGAAGGAAGATTATGACCAACCTAGATAGCATATTTAAAAGCAGAGACATTACTTTGCCAACAAAAGTCCGTCTAGTCAAGGCTATCGGTTTTCCAGTAGTCATGTATGGATGTGAGAGTTGGATGATGAAGAAAGCTGAGCACCAAAAAATCGATGCTTTTGAACTGTGGTGTTGGAGAAGACTCTTGAGAGTCCCTTTGACTGCAAGGAGATCCAACCAGTCCATCCTAAAGGATATCAGTCCTGGGTGTCATTGGAAGGACGGATGTTGAAGCTGAAACCCCAATACTTTGGCCACCTCATGTGAAGAGTTGACTCATCGGAAAAGACCCTAATGCTGGGAAGGATTGGGGGCAGGAGGAGAAGGGGACAACAGAGGATGAGATGGCTGGATGGCATCGCCGACTCGATGGACATGGGTTTGGGTAGACTCCGGGAATTGGTGATGGACAGGGAGGCCTGGCATCCTGTGATTCATGGGGTTGCAAAGAGTCAGACACGACTGAGACTGAACTGAACTGAACTGAAAAATTTCCATAGCTATACATACGGCCATACTTTTTCCTTAAAATAAATTGCTTGAGGTGAAATCGCTGAATCCAAGTATATGCCAAATTCTCTCTCTGCCTCCCTCTCTCGCTGTATTTGTGTTTCTGTCAGTCATCTGATGGGGCGTGGAGGTATCTGATACTTTCCAGCTTTCTCATAATACAAATAAATCTCACTATTTAAATTTCATTAAATTTTTTTTTGAAATTTTATTACATTTTGGCTGCACTGAGTCTTGGTTGGTATGTGTGGGATTCCTATTGTGGTGGCTTCTCTTGCTGCAGAGCATGGGCTCTGGGGCATTTGGGCTCAGTAGTTGTGCATGGGCTTAGTTGTTCCTTAGCATGTGGGATCTTCCTGGACCAGGGGTCAAACCCATGTCCCCTGCATTGGCAGCTGGATTCTCAACCACTGGGCTACCAGGGAAGTCCCAAATCTCACTGTTAATAGTTTAAATCTGCTAGTGATACTAAGCTGACGTGAAGAAAAATTTTAAAATGCCCTTCCCTGAGTTCACATTTTATAAATCTGAGATATTAAATCTTCTACCTTAGTTCAGTTAAATACAGTTATATTCTGATTGAGCTTTCTTCTTTAAAAATATTGTCTGTTCTTTGGGTTTCAGGAAGAAAGATGTAAGTCTCGAAGGCCTTTATCTACATCAAATGGACCAAAATTCCCCTTGAGTTGTGTAAAGATGAAGCCAAGGGAGAGTAATCTCGACAGAGTGCCCCCAGGCATGCAGTCCCGGCCGCTCTCTCCATATTGCACCAGGCATTTCTTCCAGGACCAGCCAGCTCAGCTGAACCTTGGACATACTTTCAAAATACCTGGAGAAAGTAAACCTCCGTTTGTAGTAAGACACGTGAGCCTAAAATTATTTTTCAGAGTCCTTTGGAATGGTGAGGGTGTGAATGAGAGTGGAATAAAGGAAGGTTGGACCATGATAACAGGTGTGTAAGTAAGTAAATAGAGGAAATTCAAATTTAATAATAATTATGATTAAATTATGTTCATTTCCTAGAGTTAGTGTCAGGAAACTCCTATACAGATGTCTTGTACAGAGGACTTGCTGAGTAAATGTCTGCTATCACTATTTTTAATTTTAGAATTAAATATAAATTTAATTATTAGTAGTGTTATCTGCATATGACAACCTGCCACTATCTAGGAAAATCAATGAACTGACAGTAGTAGAAGATTCATATCAAAGGCTGGCACATACTGTGTACAAATCTGAAACTAAAGCTTCATCAGTTTTAAGAAAACTGCTTGAGTTTTCATAGTAAGATCATTGTTCAGTGGCCAACTTTTTAAAATATATATTTATTTATTTGGCTGCCTCCAGTCTTGGTTGTGGCATGCGAGCTGTTTGTTGAGTCATGAGAGATCTTTTCATTGTGATGCATGGACTCTCTAGCTGCAGTGCACGGGCTTAGTCGCTCCATGGCATGTGGGATCTTAGTTCCCTGATCAAACCTGTGTCCCCTGCACTGCAAGGCAGATTCTTTACCACTGGACCATCAGGGAATTCACCTGGCCACACTTTAAGAGTAGGAAACATGTGGCTGCAGTAAGAAGCAATGTTATGCCATAGTCAAAGTCCTTAATTAAAGTTATATTAGGTTTAGCCATCAGGAAGTAGTGGAAAAATTTAATCACACTTGTTTTCATAGTCTTAATTTTTTTTCGACCACTATAAAAGTAAAGGAAAATACAGAAAAGTTCAAGAAAAAAAATTACCCATAGGTTCACTAGAATAATAAAATAATTGTTTTATTTGATACATTTTCTTTTGACTTTTTTTGATATTCATAAGGCCTTATTTTTTCCCACAAAGTTGTAATTATACCGTATATGCAGATTAATTTCTTTACAGTTAAATATGTTTTTATTATGTTAAAAACACTTCTAGTATTAGTCCCTGTTTTTCTTTTTTTTTAAATTTATTTATTTTAGTTGGAGGCTAATTACTTTACAATATTGTAGTGTTTTTTGCCATACATTGACATGAATCAGCCATAGGTGTACATGTGTTCCCCTTTCTGAACCCCCCTCCCACCTCCCTCCCCATCCCATCCCTCAGGGTCATCCCAGTGCACCAGCCCTGAGCACCCTATCTCATGCATCGAACCTAGACTGGCTATCTATTTCACATATGATAATTTACATGTTTCAATGCTATTCTCGCAAATCATCCCACCCTTGCCTTCTCCCACAGAGTCCAAAAGTCTTCTTTACATCTGTGTCTCTTTTGCTGTCTTGAATGTAGGGTCATCATTACCATCTTTCTAAAGTCCATATATAGGTGTTAATATACTGTATTGGTGTTTTTCTTTCTGACTTACTTCACTCTGTATAATAGGCTCCAGTTTCATCCACCTCATTAGAACTGATTCAAATGCATTCTTTTTAATAGCTGAGTAATATTCCATTGTGTATATGTACCACAGCTTTCTTATCCATTCATCTGCCGATGGACATCTAGGTTGCTTCCATGTCCTGCCTATTGTAAACAGTGTTGCGATGAACATTGGGGTACACGTGTCTCTTTCAATTCTGGTTTCCTCAGTGTGTATGCCCAGCAGTGGGATGCTAGGTCATATGGCAGTTCTATTTCCAGTTTTTTAAGGAATCTCCACACTGTTCTCCATAGTGGCTGTACTACTAGTTTGCATTCCCACCAACAGTGTAAGAGGGTTTTCTTTTCTCTGCACTCTCTCCAGCATTTATTGTTTGTAGACTTTTTGATAGCAGCCATTCTGACCAGTGTGAGATGGTACCTCTTCTGGTTTTGATTTGCATTTCTCTGATAATGAGTGATGTTGAGCATCTTTTCATGTGTTTGTTATCCATCTGTATGTCGTCTTTGGAGAAATGTCTGTTTAGTTCTTTGGCCCATTTTTTTGATTGGGTTGTTTATTTTTCTGGAATTGAGCTGCAGGAGCTGCCTGTATATTTTTGAGATTAATTCTTTGTCAGTTTCTTCATTTGCTATTATTTCCTCCTGTTCTGAAGGCTGTCTTTTCACCTTGCTTATAGTTTCCTTTGTTGTGCAAAAGCCTCTAAGTTTAATTAGGTCCCAAACATTCAGAAAACTAAGATCATGGCATCTGGTCCCATCACTTCATGGGAAATAGATGGGGAAACAGTGGAAACAGTGTCAGACTTTATTTTTTTGGGCTCCAAAATCACTGCTGATGGTGATTGCAGCCGTGGAATTAAAAGACACTTACTCCTTGGAAGGAAGGTTATGGCCAACCTAGATAGCATATTTAAAAGCAGAGACATTACTTTGCCAACAAAAGTCCATCTAGTCAAGGCTATGGTTTTTCCAGTGGTCATGTATGGATGTGAGAGTTGGACGGTGAAGAAAACTGAGCGCGGAAGAATTGATGCTTTTGAACTGTGGTGTTGGAGAAGACTCTTGAGAGTCCCTTGGACTGCAAGGAGATCCAATCAATCCATCCTAAAGGAGATCAGTCCTGGGTGTTCATTGGAAGGACTGATGTTGAAGCTGAAACTCCAATATTTTGGCCACCTCATGTGAAGAGTTGACTCATTGGAAAAGACCCTAACACTAGGTAGGATTGGGGGCAAGAGGAGAAGGGGATGACAGAGGATGAGTTGGTTGGATGGCATCACTGACTCGATGGACATGGGTTTGGATAGACTCTGGGAGTTGGTGATGGACAGGTAGGCCTGGCGTGCTGCAGTTCATGGGGTCACAAAGAGTCAGACACGACTGAGCAACTGAACTCAACTGAACTGTTTGTTTTTGCTCTTATTTCCATTACTCTGGGAGGTGGGTCATAGAGGATCCTGCTGTGACTTATGTTGGAGAGTGTTTTGCCTATGTTTTCCTCTAGGAGTTTTATAGTTTCTGGTCTTACATTTAGATCTTTAATCCATTTTGAGTTTATTTTTGTGTATGGTGGTAGAAAGTGTGCTAGTTTCATTCTTTTACAAGTGGTTGACCAGTTTTCCCAGCACCACTTGTTAAAGAGATTGTCTTTTCTCCATTGTATATTCTTGCCTCCTTTGTCAAAGATAAGGTATCCATAGGTTTGTGGATTTATCTCTGGGGTTTCTATTTTGTTCCACTGACCTATTTTTCTGTCTTTGTGCCAGTACCATACTGTCTTGATGACTGTGGCTTTGAAGTATAGTGTGAAGTCAGGCAGGTTTATTCCTCCAGTTCCATTCTTCTTTCTCAAGATTGCTTTGGCTGTACGAGGTTTTTTGTATTTCCACACAAATTGTGAAATTATTTGTTCTAGTTCTGTGAAAAATACCATTGGTAGCTTGATAGGGATTGCATTGAATTTATAGGTTGCTTTGGGTAATATACTCATTTTCACTATATTGATTCTTCCGATCCATGAACATGGTATATTTCTCCATCTATTTGTGTCCTCTTTGATTTCTTTCATCAGTGTTTTATAGTTTTCTATATATAGGTCTTTTGTTTCTTTAGGTAGATTTATTCCTAAGTATTTTATTCTTTTCATTGCAATAGTGAATGAAATTGTTTCCTTAATTTCTGTTTCTGTTTTTTCATTGTTAGTGTATAGGAATGCAAGGGATTTCTGTGTGTTAATTTTATATCCTGCAACTTTTCAATGAATATAGTTCCTGTTTTTCATGAACTCTGTTCCACATTGTAGTTCATGACTTATTCTCTAGAAGTTAATGATTGATATTATTGTCAAGTTGATAATTTTACTCAGAATTACCTGTGTGATGTTTGTATATTAGACACAAAAAATGAACTGTGGTAAATCCCAAAGTCAAGGTGCTTTTCAGATGACTGGTTATAGGATTGGTTTTCAGGTAGAACAGAGATGTTGTTTGGCTAGAAAATACAGGATAGCTGTTTTCTTCAGGTAACCTGTAAAAATGTCTGGCAAAATCTAGTGCTCTAAACATAGTTTCATACAAATATTGTTAAATTGAGTATATTGGGTCTGATTTATTCCATTTGATATGTGTTTTAATAAAATACACAACTTTAGTGTATGCCATTATGAACTAAATAACCTTAAAATGTTGGACGTTTTCTTAGGGAATTAAAATTTACATTATACTTTTATTTAACAAATTCATATACAGTCTTCACTGTGTGCCAAGCCCTTTCTTAAGGGCTTATAGATATTAACTCTTTTATTTAGCCAGATTTCCTGATGATATCTGATGTTTAAGTAGAAAAATTATAATGTAGAGGACCTGATGTTGTCAAGATTGTAAATTCTAATCAGATTATTTCTTGAAGTAGAATGAAGAATAATAGTATAACATGACTTCTTGACATTAAAAAAGTAAAAAACAAGGTTACAAAGAAAATTAAGCAACTGTATGTCATAGATATTCTGGAAGTCTCTATTTCAAGTATTTTGACCTGTTGGCAGATCATGTTGTTGAATGTAGGAAAATGTGGTTACCTTAACTAAAATAATACAGTCACCACTGTTCTTTTTTTCAAGGATATAGACACTCAGACTGAAAGGGGATGTGGAAGGCTGAAAGATCACCTTATGAAAATCCCTTGTCTTCAGGGAGGACCCCACCTAGGCCAGTACTGCTCAGAGTGTTTAGGAACGTGAAGCTATACTGTTTTAAAGGAATGTGAAACGAACTCCACTTGCTCTTTACTGGCCTTACCAGTGGTTAGAATATGATATGTGTCCCATTAGCCCATATCTTTGTGTTCTAACCCTAGTGAAAGTAGGGACAAACAGGTTTCCCTGTTGGTTATAACATTTTATATACTTGGAGGCTGTGATTTAATCTGTTTCCAACCTTCTCTTTTCTCACCTCCATGACTGTGATTGAAGGGGAGAAAGGTATTACAGGTAATGAGGAGAGGGTAATACAAACTACAGTGGGTTCAAGTCTCATTCCTTTCCTTTCAGGTGGACAGTACAAAGCCCTTTGGTGAGAACAGTTCACAGCATCATTCCCAGAAGTCTAGAAGAAAACCTAACTTTTCAAACTTTCCATTTCCAGTGAGAAGAGGTACTCGATTTTCTTGTTACTCCTGTATAGTTTCCCCATGGGAACGAATGCATCCTACCTCTAAGTCTTCTTTCATTCTGAGGAATCACACGTTTGTCTGGAATCTCAGGGCCTAATTCTCAGGTGCCCTGTCACTGGGAGTTTCCAGGGAGGGGGTTCCCATGAGCAGAGTCATCAGCAGAGATGCCATCTGTTTCAGAGTTTCCCTAGGAGGAACTGGGGAGACTGCCTCAAGGAGTGTCACCCCTGAGTGTGCTCTGGTTGTGGCTGTTGGAAAAGCAGGGAACATCTTGTCTTGGTGGGATCTCCTTGAAAAGGCACCACAGATAGCTAACAAATAAGACTTGCCATTTCTCAGGATAGGATGCAGCAGGGAATTGATGGAGATCAGGAGAGGCAACACTTCCTTTACAAGATTGCATGTCAGCAAGGAGGAGAGCCAGTTCTCTCTGAAACAGTGAGGTTAAGGCAGGGGATCTCAGACACTTAGATTTCAGGACCCTTTTGTGCTAAGTATTATTGAGAGCCGCACTGTGCTTTTCTGTATGTGAATGGTATCTATCAACAATTAGCATTAGACGTTAAACCTGAGGAATTTGTAAAACACAAGAATATACAAACACACATTCCATTAGCCATCAGAGTGGTGACATCATGACATATCATATAGCTTTTGGAGAACTCTGTTATATAGTCATAAGAGAATGAGAATGAAAAAGACAGAGTACGTCTTACTATTAAGAGAACAGTTTTGACCTTGCAGAGCTCCTAAAAGGTCTTGGGGACCCATGGGGAGGCCCTGGATCATACATCAAGAATTGCTGGGTTAAGACATCCCCTTGGTGGTCTGTTTGTTTCCAAGGCAAACCATTCAATATCACAGTAGTCCATACCTATGGCCCAACCACTAATGCTAAAGAAGCTGGAGTTGAACGGTTCTATGAAGACCTACAAGACCTTCTAGAACTAACACCAAAAACAGATATCCTTTTCATCATAGGGGACTGGAATGCAAAAGCAGGATGAGATACCTGTAACAGGCAAGTAACAATCAAGTTTGGTTTTGGAGTAGAAAATGAAACAAGGGAAAGGCTAACAGAGTTACTACAAGAGAACGTGCTGGTTATAGCAAACACTCTCTTCCAACAACACAAGAGACAACTGTACACATGGACATCACCAGATGGTCAATACAGAAGTCAGATTGATTATATTCTTTGCAGCTGAAGATGGAGAAGCTCTATACAGTCAGCAAAAACAAGACCAGGAGCTGACTGTGGCTCAGATCATGAACTCCTTATTACCAAATTCAGACTTAAATTGAAGAAGTAGGGAAAACCACTAGATCACTCAGTATGACCTAAATCAAATCTCTTAGGATGATACAGTGGAAGTGACAAATAGATTCAAGGGATTAGATCTGATAGAGTGCCTGAAGAACTATGGATGGAGGTTCGTAACATTATACAAGAGGTGGCGATCAAAACCATCCCCAGGAAGAAGAATTGCAAAAAGACAAAATGGTTGTCTGAGGAGGCCTTACAAATAGCTATGAAAAGAAGAGAAGCTAAAGGCAAAGGAGAAAAGGAAAGATATACCCATCTGAATGCAGAGTTCCAAAGAATAGCAAGGAGAGATAAGAAAGCCTTCCTCAGTGATCGATGCAAAGAAATAGAGGAAAACAACAGAATGGGAAAGACTAGAGATCTCTTCAAGAAAATTAGAGATACCAAGGGAGCATTTCATGCAAAGATGGGCATAATAAAGGACAGAAATGGTATGGACTTAACAGAAGCAGAAGATATTAAGAAGAGGTGGCAAATACACAGAAGAACTATGCAAAAAAGATCTTAATGACCCAGATAACCACCGTGATGTGATCACTCACCTAGAGCCAGACATCCTAGAGTGCAAAGTCTAGTGGGTCTTAGGAAATATCACTATGAACAAAGCTAGTGGAGGTGATGGAATTCCAGCTGAGCTATTTGAAATCCTAAAAGATGATGCTTTGAAAGTGCTGAACTCAATAGCTAGCAAATTTGGAAAAGTCAGCAGTCGCCACAGGACTGGAAAATGTCAGTTTCATTCCAATCCCAAGAAAGGCAATGCCAAAGAATGTTTAAACTACGACACAATTGCACTCTTCTCACACGCTAGCAAAGTAATGCTCAAAATTCTCCAAGCCAGGCTTCAACAATACATGAACCGTGAGCTTCCAGATGTACAAGCTGGATTTATAAAAGGCAGAGGAACCAGAGATTAAATTTCCAGCATCTGTTGGATCATAGAAAAGGCAAGAGAATTCCAGAAAAACATCTACCTCTGCTTCATTGACTATGCCAAAGCCTTTGACTGTGTGGATCACAGTACACTGTGGAAAATTCTTCAAGAGATGGGAATATCAGACCACCTTACCTGCCTCCTGAGAAATCTGTATGCACGTCAAGAGGCAACTGTTAGAACTGTACATGAAACAATGGACTGGTTCCAAATTGGGAAAGGAGTCCGTCAAGGCTGTATATTGTCACCCTGCTTGTTTAATTTATATGCAGAGTACATTATGCAAAATGCCAGGCTGGATGAAGCACAAGCTGGAATCAAGATTGCCGGGAGAAATATCAATAACCTCAGATATGCAGATGACACCACCCTTACGGCAGAAAGCAAAGAGGAACTAAAGAGCCTCTTAATGAAAGTGAAAGAGGAGAGTGAAAAAGCTGGCTTAAAGCTCAACATTCAGAAAACTAAGATCATGGCATCCAGTCCCATCACTTGATAGCAAAGTGGGGCAACACTTTGAGGGGGAAACAATGGAAACAGTGACATACTTTCTTTTCTTGGGCTGCAAAATCACTGCAGATGGTGATTGCAGCCATGAAATTAAAAGACACTTGTTCCTTGGAGGAAAAGCTATGACCAACCTAGACAGCATATTAAAAAGCAGAGACATACTTTGCTGACAAAGATCGTGTAGTCAAAGCTATGGTTTTTCCAGTAGTCATGTATGGATGTGAGAGTTGGACCATAAGGAAAGCTGAGCACCAAAGAATTGATGCTTTTGAACTATTGTGTTGGAGAAGACTCTTGAGAGTCCCTTGCACTGCAAGGAGATCAAACCAATCAATCCTAAAGGAAATCAGCCCTGGATATTCATTGGAAGAATTGATACTGTAGCTCCCATCCTTTGGCCACCTGATGTGAAGAACTGACTCATTGGAAAAGACCCTGATGATGAGAAGGATTGAAGGCAGGAGGAGAAGAGGACGACAGAGGATAAGATGGTTGGATGGCATCACTGACTCACTGGACATGAGTTTGAGCAAGCTCCTGGTGTTGGTAATGGACAGGAAAACCTGGGGTGCTACATTCCTTGGGGTTGCAAAGTGTCGGACACGACTGAGTGACTGAACTGAACTTTACTTTAACTGAACTGAACTTTACTTTATGAGTGAAATACATGAACCTATGTCAGTACTGAATGTCATGGCAGTGAATTTCAACCATTCCTGAATTAATTCTTAGGCTAGAAAGGGATGGTCATGGCCCATTCTCCTGACCTGGACTTATACCATCCCTGACAACAGGTTTCCTATCTTAGCCTGGAAGGTTTCTACTTTTAAGGGGCTGCACAGTCTCTTGTGATAACTCAAGCCAGTATTCTCTTGGATCACGGTGACTGTTCTATAGCAACAAGTCAAAGACAGGTGACAGAATTTGAGGCAGAAAATGCTTCATCTTCTCTGATATTTAGATTGAAAATCACCGATGTAGCCCATAAAAACAGCACTGTCTTCCCCATTACTGTGAAATCAAGCAACAGAAAGTGTCCTTTCCTGGGGAGGACAGCTGGGCTTAATGCTAGCTAAATACAACAGGGTCATGTATCACATTGGTCTCGGCCTTTGTCTCTTCTTAATCCTGTCAGGTGGAGAACTAAGGTTCCAGAGAGGTTACAGTGTGTGTACAGGTCACACATCAAGTTTTTGGCACACCTACATTTAGAGAAGACGTTCAGACCTCTGGGCTCAGATCCTTGGAATCCCTGTAGCTTCCAAGCCAGACCTTTCCTTAGATCACCTGTCAGCTCATTCATCCAGGCCTAAGGTAGAATAAAGCAGTGCTTCTCAAACTTCAATGTGCATTTGAATCACCTGGGTGTCTTGTTAAATTGCAGATTCTGATTCCATAGGGCTGAGGTGGGACCTGGAATCCTTCTTTTCTAACAAGCTTCCAGGTGATACCTATGCTGCTGGTCCATGGACAACACTTTGAGAAGCAAGGGAACAGGGCAAGGCCCCTGGGATCGGTAGCAAGGGGGTTCCTAGGCAAAAGGGCAGGTTTGTGGCTATAGCTAAAAAGGGCCTTAGCACTACTAATTCCCTGCTCAGCTGGGAGTGTGGTAGAAGAGAGCTTTTGGGACAAGATGGCCACACACATACGTGCATGCCCAGAGAATATGACAATTCACATGCTTAAAAAAAATCCCTTTTTATATCTTCCTTCTTATCACCAGTGGCATAGGGGAATCAGCAGTCCCTTGTCACTGCCTCAGTCCCAGTCAGCTGGGGGAAGAAGCCATGGTGGTCTTAGCATAGCCTTGCAAATATTCATTTCAAAAGCATTTTATTTTCAATCTGGAAAAATCTCATTTAGTCTTGGTTTTGTCTGTGTATTTATTACTTCTAGTAGTTCTTACCATTCTCTGGTGTTAGGTCTACTTAATGTAATGATAATGATTTTCACTTTTGCTGTGTTGTTTTTTCAAGCTCTCATGTATTTGTTTTTGTCTGTCTTGGACAAGTATACTCAGAGTTTATGTGTAAGTAGGATTTTATGTAACCCTAATATAAAGGGAATACCAGAGAGGCAGAGGCTTTGAATTTTATATTGAGCCACATGGCTCTCTTTTAGGCTGTGGACACCTGGGCAAATATGTTTTCCAAGCTGCCCAAGGACTACTGAACTTGTTGCTTCACTTTCGACTCACTTTTACCCTTCCTATATCCATACGTGCTGCCATTAATATAACATTATTGTTTACCTCAAGAGGACAGAAAAAAACTCATAGAATTTCTGTGACTTCAGGGAGACTTAAAAGTGATGGTATGATTTACAAGGGATCATTTAAGTTCTCTAATAATTCATTCATTGTGTAATGTTTTTGTACTGCTGTACAATAAATGTAATAGCAGCTTTAGGGGTAACTGGTAATAATGAGTCATTGAAACACCTGTTCCTCTTTCTTCTAGCGTCTTCTCTTGACAGCCTTGCAGCTAACGTGAAGGTAATTTTAGAAGTAGCATTTGTAAAATGATTTATTACCAGCTATATAATGTCAATTATTGTGATTTCTCTTATGAGCAGTTGAAAATACATTTCTGGCTCATGCTGCTTGTGGAATTGCTGTAGTTTAACTTGAGTTGCTTTGCTTTAGTTGTTTTTTCCCCCTCATACAAACTCCTTTCATTTGTAGGATGAATCACCAGTGAAAGTGTATGTAGGTTCAATACCTACTTTATCAGTAGTAATTTTCATTGCTTTCTCTCGAATTGAATATAGAGAGGTGGTCAATCACTTGTTCTTAAAGTCTGATTGGCTTGTTCAGATGAAGGTGCAAGCTTCCAGGTTACAACATGACAATGGATATATGCAAAGAAAATGGAGTACTCTGAGCTTCCTTTGCCATAGCATTGAAATATTTTGTCTAAAATTTTTTTTCCTAAATGCAATAATCCCTAGACCTCACAAATCAAAATTCAGAGCTTGAGTTTATTTTGGCTCGTTAATATATACCAAATGAATTTGGTTATCTTTCCTTGCTCTTGACTCTTGAGCATTTTGTCTCTAGTCTTCTCTGCTCCCACTCCTCTTGTATTTGCAGGAGATCCTGGGGGCAGGTATTCTGTCTTCTTGCTCCCAGTTCTCTTCCTTGTCCCACCCAACCCCCAGCTCTAAATTAAGCAAACAAAAGCGAAAGCTACAACTAAAGATGAATGCACATTGTCACTCAGGTTATCAAAGAGCCAGATGAACGGATTGTTTTAAGGAATGAATCACCATCATCTTTAGATTCAAGTAAGTTTGGAAAGCCCTCACCCAGTTACAGTAACCAAGAGGATGCTGATTTTCACCAGGAAACTTCATTTGACACCTCCCAGCACTCCAGATCTCCCAGCCCTCTTCTGGATCAGCCCTTTCTCCGAGAAAGGTCAGCAGCCAGCACCCATCTCTTTGCTAGAAGAATAACTTGTGGTCCGGCAGGAGTAAAGTCAGGTCACTTTATCAGTTTGCTTCCTTAGGAATATTCAGATATTCAGCTGGGGCAGCTTGACATGAAAGATTATTATTCCTTGAAAAATAATTCCAGAAGTAAGAATTGAGATTTTTCTCTTACCTCTGGAAAGCGTATCTTAGAATGTTTGTTGAAAATGGGATAGGCAGCTCAGTTGGCATAGATACTATTTATTTCTCCATTATTATGTGTCATTAAAAGTTGGCTTAAAGCTCAACATTCAGAAAACTAAGATCATGGCATCTGGTCCCATCATTTCATGGCAGATAGATGGGGAAACAGTGGAAACAGTGGCTGACTTTATTTTGGGGGGCTCCAAAATCACTGCGGATGGTGATTGCAGCCATGAAATTAAAAGATGCTTACTCCTTGGAAGGAAAGTTATGACCAACCTAGACAGCATATTAAAAAGCAGAGACATTACTTTGTCAACAAAGGTCCATCTAGTCAAGGCTATGGTTTTTCCAGTAGTCATGTATGGATGTGAGAGTTGGACTATAAGGAAAGCTGAGTACAGAAAAATTGATGCTTTTTTTTTTTATTTTTTAAATTAGTTTATTTATTTATTTTTTAACTTTACAATATTGTATTGGTTTTGCCATACATTGATATGAATCCAGTTCTAATGAGGTGGATGAAACTGGAGCCTATTATACAGAGTGAAGTAAGCCAGAAAGAAAAACACCAATACAGTATACTAATACATATATATGGAATTTAGTAAATCGGTAAAGATAACCCTGTATGCAAGACAGCAAAAGAGACACAGATATATAGAACAGTATTATGGACTCTATGGGAGAGGGCAAGGGCGGGATGATATGGGAGAATGGCATTAAAGCATGTAAATTATCATATGTGAAACAAATTGATGCTTTTGAACTGTGGTGTTGGAGAAGACTCTTGAGAATCTCTTGGACTACAAGGAGATCCAACCAGTCCATCCTAAAGGAGATCAGTCCTGGGTGTTCATTGGAAGGACTGATGCTGAAGCTGAAACTCCAATATTTTGGCCGCCTGATGCGAAGAGCTGACTCATATGAAAAGACCCTGATGCTGGGAAAGATTGAGGGCAGAAGGAGAAGGGGAAGACAGAGGATGAGATGTTTAGATGGCATCACTGACTCAATGGACATGAATTTGGGTAAACTCCAGGAGTTGGTGATGGACAGGGAGGCCTGGCGTGCTGCAGTTCATGGGGTCGCAAAGAGTCGGACACGACTGAGTGACCGAACTGAACTGAACTGAATATTAGAACCCCAGCTTTTGATTTCACTAGTATAAAAGAACTCACTATAGAAAGTTTGGAAATTATAGAAAAATGAAAAGGGGTGAAAAAAATCACCTGTCAGTCCTACCACCCAAAGACAAGCATGATTAATATGTGGGTATAGTTTCTTTCTGTTTTTCTAGACATGGTTTGTTGGCTTATTTATATCATCATCACACACACACACCAAACCTTGAGTGCATGTGTCTGGAGGGCAGACCAGAGATTGAGAGGAGGAACCTTTATTTTCCAATCTGCATTCCCTGCTAATGTGATTAACTATCCAGTTTTGCCCCAGACTGTCCTGATTTTAACCATGACAGTCCTGCATTCTGGGAAACTTCTTGGTCCCAGGCAAACCAGGACAGTTGGTCATAGCTCTAAGGAAGTCACACCAAAGATAATATTTTCAAGATAGTTGGTTTGAATGAAGGATAGGCCAGTCTGTTTTGCTCTGCATTGCTATTTTTGAGGATAATTTCCATCTAAATAACACAGTTGGAGACTTTCCTGGTGGTCCAGTGGTTAAGACTTTAGGCTTCCACTGCTGGGGGCTTGGGTTCAATCCCAGTCCCTGGTTGGGAAACTTCAGATCCTGCATGTTGTGTGATGTGGCCAAAAAAAAAAAAAAAAGACACATGAAGAATCAGTTACTAATTCATGGTACTTAGTAGACATTTAATAAATATTTGCTTACACGGGAAAAATATAATGCCTCAGAAGGAAAACAGAACTGATAGTCGACCTGTTAGGCCTCAGATAGAAATGTTAACATTTAAGACATTTCTTCTTATCTCTGAGAACTTCCAACCTAGCAGAGGATTTTTTTTTTTTTTTTTTAATGTACACAGAGAACTTTCTATAAAGCAGAACTTTGAGAACGGTACAGACAAAATGCAATCAGAGTATAAAGGAGAAGGATGGTACGCTGGAATGTTTCATGGAGGAGGTGGCATTTTCATGGGGGCCTGGATGGGAGGGGATTGGATTATGGTAGTTAATGGAGGGGAGGAATGGGAGGTGAGAAGGCAAGGAGTGCTTTCAGCTTCTAGAAGTTAGAGCAGCCTGGGGGATGAGTGGGTGCCAAGGCTGATAGTCAGAGCGGGGCTGTGGAAACCAAGCTAAGGAATTGGGGCTCAGCTGGAAGGCAGTGGGGCTTCCCAGGTAGTGCTAGTGGTGAAGAACCTGACTGCAAATGTAGGAGACATAAGAGACGTGAGTTCGATCCCTGGGTTGGGAAGTTGCCTGGGAGGAGGAAATGGCAAGTGGCAGCTTTTGCAAGTCAGTCACAGGAATTAGCACAGTTGAACTGTAGAATGATGACTCTGGCTGCAGACCAGTTTTAATCACTTATCTCTGATGAGTCAGCAAATTCTGTGTGTCCAAAGTCACTCTAAACTGATAAATTTGGATCTAATCAGACTGTGAATTTGTAAATAAGGCCTTGATCAGGGAAAAGCATAGCATAGTCACACAAAGGTCATCTGATTGGCCTAAGACTATCCTGGCTTTAGCCCTGAAAGTCCTGCATTCTGGGAAACCTCTTGGTTCTGGGCCAACCAGGATAGTTTGTCACCTTAACCTCCAGGGAAGTGGCACTGAAAATAATATTTTTAAGACAACTGTTCTGAGTAAAGGATATCCCTTTGTATTCTTGGGGAAGAATCCATTCCCTATTGACCTTAATGTGATCACAGAGGTAGCTCTGAACACTGGGTTTCGTTCCAGATTCATTTGCCCTGTGTACAACAAGCCCAATGCTGAGGTGCTGAGGTTTGTAGCAGAGAAAGAATTTATTCACAAGGCAGTCAAGTAAGGAGATGGGAGAACAAGTCTCAGATCCGCTTCCTTGAAGGCATGGGGTTGAGATATTTGTGGGATAAAGAAGCAATGAGGTCTTAGGCATGAGGAAAGGTGGTTGGAGGTCAAGGAAATGCCATTGGAGGTCGAGAAAAGGTGAAGTGATCAGTGCTTTACCCAGGCATATCTAGGTTACATGCTTCTTCATGGGGTGTGTGTTCAAAGGTGGAGGTGCCTGGCATGATCTGAGGGTGGAGTTTTTGGCCCTCTGATATAAAAGAATTATTCATCAGATGTCTGTGCAGGCACAGTTATAGGATCAGTGGCCCCAACCAGTCTTAGCCAGCTTGAATCAAACAGGGTCCAACACCATGTTCTTGGACAATAACTTAAGCCCACCATTACTATGGTGACCCATAATGTCAGACGCTTTATCTGTAGGGATGTTAAGGAGTCTTGTGATATATTTCCTAGGCTATGTGAAGCTTGGAGGGTATGCAATTAAAGAAGGGAAAAAGAACAACAACAACAAAAAACTAAAGCAAGCTTAATCAATAAAGGTGGGTTGCAAACAGAGGGATTTTTAACAAGCAATTTCCTTATCTTCTGTTCTGTAAGACATGCTCAGGGATTCCTGGTAGTCAACATATGGGTCTTGGTTTCGCTCCCAGTGCTTGGCCTCTGCCTCCTTCACTGTTCTTTTCGTGTGAGCCACTGGGGCCAGTCTCCTTCTGCTCAGACCATAGAAGCACGTGAGAAGTATCTTTTGAGTTTCTGCTGACAATACTGAAATCAGCAAGGGCCAAGTTTGCAGGGATGAGTTGGAAGGTGAGTTTTGGAGTGAGAATCAGCCCAGGGTTTTAAGGGAGAAAATGGAAAACCCTTTTAACTAACTAGCTGTGGGGGAAATGGTAGTCCCAAACGTGGGAGGAACACTCTTGAGCCTGTTTCCTGGCTCCAGTGACTGGGTAGTGTCACATCCCTTCAACCCCCATCCTCACTCTTCCCACCGCACTAGGAGAAGACTGTAATCAAGGCACAGCACTACCCTTGCCTATTGACTCATCATTCTCAGAGATCTTCAGATATAGTGCTGAATGCATATAGTAACAAGTATAGGGATCATTCTGGCACTGGTTACTCAACACCAATGAAAAAGCATTTACAGTGTCCAGCTGGTGCTTATTTTTAAATGCTAGCTTCATTTATAGCTTCAAAATATTTCTATTCCTTCATCTTAAAAATTCTTAGAGGAGTATAGGAATGATGTGCCTTGCCTTTAAATATGGTCAGTGCTTTAGGTGGTGCTTTCATTTGTTGTGAGTCATTTTCCTGAGTTGGTAATGGATTTGTGTACATCAGTCATTGTCTTGGTCTTGTCTTCCTGGAAACCAGAGGGTTCATGCTCATTACATGGAGCCAGGATGGGTGGCCTGGGTATGGATCCCAGACCAAGCGGAGGTGCAACTGCAGAGAGAATCATTAGTGTGGTGGCGTAACAACTGGATTGATTCCCACTTGTCTCTGTCATTTCCAGTGTTCATTATATATTAATTAAAGAGAATGGTTTTATCCAAATTGCTAAAAGTTTTTTGGCACTTAAAGACAATATCTTTTCAGTGTGCTTTTCATAATCAAATTGCAAATTCTGCCTCAGTTTAAGAATTGGCACTCATTTTCCTCCCAAAAATGGATGAATGCATTCATCATTCAAGTAATGTGTAGTAAATCCCCATATGGTGTTCAGTACCCACAAAGCCCTGAGATGAGCTATTAGCCTAGGAGTCTCAGTCCCAATTTCAGCCTAGGAGGAGAGACAGACGTTAACCAAATAATGACAAAATATCCACTGGGGGAAGTGCTATGAATGAGGGATGAATTGGCTCTAAGTGCATGAAATAGGGAAGCTGACCTCCTCTACAGGAAGGGACTTTTCCTGAGAAATCAGTAACTGAACTGAGCTCTGATGGGTGGTAAGGACTCAACACAAGTGGGGTGGGGGTTGTGGGTGGCAGCATTCTACCCAAGGGAGAAGTCCTGGAAAGTGCCTGTGAAAGGGAGAAAATGCTTCATGTTTTGAGGAACCGGAAGACACTGTTAAGACCTGTGGTTAAGTTTATGTCTGGAGAGCCTAAGGGAAATAACATAAAATAAGATCCTCATAGTGGAAACAGTAGGGATTAAATTTTGTATTAAAAATTTTTGGATTATATTTTTTAAATATAAAAGCAGGGTTTGTTCTTTGGAGAAATATCTAAAATAGTTAAAGTACAGAGAAGAAAAGGAATACACACCCAGACACAGACCATTTTTAACATCTTGGCTGTTTTTATTCCCAGTGCTTTTCTTATGTGTAGGTTTAATAAAGATATTGAAACTACACTGTGCACACTATTTTGTATATTGCTGCTTTTTTCTCACTTCTAAGTTATAAATATCGAGCCTTCCTGTTATGCAGTCTAAGTATCCTTTTATCAGCTACATGCTACTCCACCCTGCTTACTCTGTTGCGCAGGCCCCACCCCGGGTCCCAGTCCACATGGAAGAAGATCCATGAAAGGGTCTGCAGTCTTCTGATGTCCCACAGAGCTCAGCAACACTTAAACAAGGTCAGGACTTCTGATGAAATTACGTCTTTGCTGACAAATAATATGGGAACTGCATCTCACAGTCTAGCAGAGGAGATAGACATTAATCAGGTAACCGCAGAAACAAGTGTAAAATTGTGATGCTCACCAAGGAGGTAGGTGGTATCCTGAGAGTGTATGAAAGGGAGTGCTTGACTTGGTTGGCACTCAGGGCAGGCTTTCCTGAGGAAGAGAGACAGTGGAGCTGAGATCTGAGTTATGAGTAGCAGCTATTAATACTTCAGAGCACAGGGTGCATCAGGCAGAGGTCCTGAAGCGAGACGGAACATGGCCCTGTGAGAGGACTTAGAGAAGACAGTCTGTTCACCTGAAGCACACTCACTTCCATTCTGGGCAGGAATCCCAGTGCAGGGAAGAATCCGGGGACATGTGTGGTCTGTGTGAGCCCACAACATGGAAGAAAGTTTTCCTCAAAGTTAATCAGGTGTTTTTGACTATTGCACTTTTCTGGGGTTGAGGGGAGTGTTTCCAGTCCATAGACAGATATACCCAGTACTCCTCTACAGCAGGTGTACAGCCATTAGCTGTGGCCTGTCACCAGTTCAAACCAATTCAGATGGAAGGTTGACAGCACACCCCTTAGTTGGGTTTAATTATAACATGTAGTTGAATTGGTCATCTTGACTTATTTAAATGCTGACATATCCTAGATTTATAGGATCATACTTATAAATGAATATTGATTACCCTAATTACCTAGGTGGTGAATTATTTTATTGCTCCTGTGCAGAGTCATTTGTTTTGCTTTGTTAATTCCAAATCTTTTCAAGTAGGGGAATCCCTTTAAAATGTAAAGAGGAAGAAAGAAAGGGAGGAGGGAGGGAAAGTGAGAGGGAAGAAGGAAGAGGGAAGAAAAAGAAAGGGAGAGAGGGAGAAAAAATAGTATCTACATACATACATATATCATGAAGACAACATATATGGTATACATGGGATTCATAGATCTCCTAAATGCAAAACTGTGCATGCAACATCATTGACCTGTATTACATTATGAGTAATGCAGTTGCTGGATTTGTTTGTGTTATAGGAAGAATCCATCTCTGAAGTAAAGAATATCCTTGACAGACCAGGCTACCCTCTGAAGAAATACCATGCACATGAACAGAAATATTTTTAAGCTGCTGTCCTATGTAAGTAAGCAGCTTAATTGCTTCTTGATTTGCTAAAACAACTTCAGTTTCCTGCTTTCAGTACAAAGCACCTAGAAAATGTGGTGGACAAGAGTCCAGGAGGAGACAAGAAACACGTTCTCCCTTCACACAGTGTAGTGATGACAGCACGTGTGCGGGTCCACCGGCAGTCTTACCTCCTCTTGTATTCTCCCTCCCCACTCCTTACCTAACGGTCCCTCTTCCAGCTCTTCAGACACGAGCTCTTTTCTGCTATGGGCCCTTTGCACATGCTCTCTGTCTAGACTACTTCTTCCTGACTTTGTTTGGGTCACCTCTGTTTGCCTTTCAGGTCTCATGGCTTTCTGTGGCACCCCTTCCTCCTCTGAAGTACACCTTTGTAGACTCCTGCAGTTTTCTTTCATTGTTGTTCTATTTTTATGTGGGCCAATTGCTTAAAAGTCTGCCCCTTCTACTTGAATGACACCTTCCCTGGGCCAGGGACTCTGTTTTCTGACCCACTATTTTATAGCCAGTTACAGTGGGGTCCCATTTAACTTGGGCGAACTCAACCACACCTGCCAGGTGTGTGCCCTGAACAGGAGCCTGCCTTCCCCTACCACACTGTCACCACCCTTGCATTAGATGACCTTCCGCTGTGGTTGGTGCTCACTAAATATTTTCTGTGAGTGACTGTTGAAATTCAAGTGATGAGGCAATTCTCAAATTCAGTTGTGTGGTAAGAAGTTGGTCATTTTTGTTGGCTGTCATCATTTTTCACGTTTTTCCTTCTTTCCCTTCCTACCCAGGCCCAGCATAAGAATAGTTTTTCCTTATTAAGTGCTTCCTGAGTGCCAGGAACTGACCTAAATACTTCAGTTGTATTAAGTGAATTGCTATTTAATGATCACAACAGTTCTTATGAAGTAGGTACTATCACCACTACCATTTTACAGGTAGGGAAACTGGGGCAAGGAGATGTTAGATGCTTGCTCAAGTAGCATGGCTAGTGAATGGCCTTAGGTGTTTTCTGAACCCAAGTGATATGGCTTCAGTGACCATGCTTTTACCCATTAAATTCTATTGTCCTCCAGACCTGGAACTTGTGATAGGAGAACCCTGGGGAGAAAGATAGAGGAACCCAAGCAGAGTTGGTGGACATTGCCTTTGAGCATCCCCGAGAGGGTCCTATGGTGTTGTATCATGTAGTCCTTCAGTGTAGCAACATCAAGATAATCACAGATCTTTTTAAAAAATAAAGATGTGTGGGATGACGTGCTAGGTTTTCACTGTCATCAGGCTCCTAAAATTCTGATTTATGGTCATTCATGCTTGAAGGCACATGTTGCCTTGCCTAGAGCTGGCCAGGGCTCCCCGCCTTTGGCACAGTGGAACGTGAGGACAGCTTGGTAATTTCCCATTTTAGGCTTCTGCCTTAGAATGTTCTGCTTGGTAGATTAAAAGATGGCTTCTGGTCCACTTAATCTCCCATTTCTAAAATAGTCATCTAGGCATTTATACGGAAGACAGCCCACATAATTACCACTTAGGAAACATGGCCCACGTAATTACCAAATGTCAAATTGTGTTGAATTTCATCATGCTAACATCAAGTTACCTAAAGCCCTGAACTAGCTAGTATGTGGACCCTGATGTGAGGGGATAGAGAGGAGGTAAGAAAAAAATTAGTGAATTCTGTCTGATATAGGTTTCCTTCAGCCTTGTATTGTGATTTATTGGTTTGTTTTCCTTTTGAAAACTCTCCCAAGAAGGAGGCAAAGGGCTGGAGGGGAGACCGAGCAATGGTACCAACTCTGCCTACCAAGTGTCCCATCCCTGTGAGCAGCTCCCATGATCCCAGCTGCCACCACTATGGCCGGCCTGCAGCAGGAGCTGGTCCACTTACAATGCTCCCAACTCGAGGGAGGGCAAGGAACTCAGGCCCTGGAGTCTTCAGACACAGATAAGAACTGCAGCACAAAGAGCTGTCTAAAATTACAGAGCAAAAAGGAAATAAACCAAGAAAGGGGGGGGTGGGGAAGGGATGACAGTGAATTAAAATGCTGCTTTCTGATTCTGTCATAGTTCATTAGGCCTCCAGCTCTAAATAGTATGGCTGGAATGGCTTCTAACCTCACCCTCTCTGCTGGCAGGCAGGACCCACTTTACTTCCTCCCACAGGGCTCCTTTCACCTCTGTTACAATCAAAGCAAGAAAGCAAACCAGCCTACAGATGCCAGGCTCCAACATTAGGGGCCCTCCCTCTCTGGTTTGGTCACCAACTTCAAAGGGATTTTCATTTGATGGCTTGTGGGGATTGACACAACCGAAAACGACAAGCCTCTCTTCATCCCAGGGGCTCCTGGTCCTGTCAGAGTCTAACAGACCACACAGGCAGTGGCCTTGCACACAAATCACATGGCAGATTCCTGGGTTGGCAGTCCTTAGTGAGCATTAGAGTCACCAATGGGCTTTGAAAAATGCTGATGCCCAGGCCCCACTCCAGACCAACTTAGCTGGAATCTTTGTGGGTGGTGCCCGGCATCAGTTTTTTTAATAAAGTTTCTTTAGGGGATTTTAATACACATTTTAGGACTAAGAATCTCCACAGTGGGATGCAAGTGCTTCGAGGATGGGGGGATTTGGAACACCCTCAGATTTTATACTGGCCCCCTCCATGCTCAGAAATACGTGTTCCATGGAATAGAATTAATTTAGGCATATTTAACAGTTCAGCTCAGTAACATCTAGCAGTTCCTACACATTTACTATATGCCAAGGACTATACTTAGAGAAGGAAATGGCAACCCACTCCAGTACTCTTGGCTGGAAAATCCCATTGATGGAGGAGCCTGGTAGGCTACAGTCCATGGGGTCTCAAAGAGTCAGACATGACTGAGCGATTCACTACACTACTAAGGACTCTACTATTCAGAATAACACTAAGAGGTAAATGCTCTGCTTGTCATCATCCTGATATTCTAAAAAGAGCCCAGGTAACTTACCCAAGGTCACACAGGTATTTGTCTTGCTAACCTAATATCACCTCATTCTGCACTGGAAGTGTGGGAGAAGGGGCTGCACACCAAGGTTGGGATTGAGTGAAGTCATTTTCTTCTCCTTGGTTGTGTTGGTTGATTGTCTTCTTCTTAGTGCCACATAGAGTGTGTCAAGTGTCTTCACATTTCACAGGGGAGACTGAATGAAAGCTGCAGGAGTATCATGAAGAGCTCACTCATTGAGTCAGCTGAACAACCATTTTGTTCTGTGTATCAAATCACCAGTGTCTGACCCCCTTTAAATCAAACCTGTACCCAGTCTCTTGTAACCAGGTAAGAGTCACTGATTAAAATGTCTGGGGCTCATGTTTTCTTGTCAAGCTGGACTATTTGTGTTTCAGTTTGTATGTTTGTTTTGAGCTTGAAATAGAAAGTAGCAATAGTTGGGTGGCAGGTTCTTCTCTGTTTGGAAAGCACTTCTTAAAATTCTGATGAAAATGTCAAGATGCCTTTTCAGATGTTCCTTATTTTTGGCAGTGGATATGTTCTTGAAATGTTCTTTTTTTTCCCCTCCTTCCTCCTTTTTCCCTTCTCCCCTCTTGCCCTCAGTTCTCCCCCACCTCTATTTCCCTTCTCTTGATTTCCCATCCTGTCCTTTTCCCATTCCTTCCCTTTCCTCTTACATTTTCCATGAGCTCAAGGAATCTGCTATTTAGAGGAATAATCTGATATATCCTCCAGAAAAAAAGACTATCGTTCTGATTTTCCACTTTTGGTAAATCTCTTCTCTGTGTGTGTGTGTGGTTGTTTGCTTTTTAGCATTAGGCTTCCTTTATTTATTAACATGCTGCTGCTACTGCTGCTGCTAAGTCACATCAGTCGTGTCCAACTCTGTGCGACCGCATAGATGGCAGCCAACCAGGCTCCCATCCCTGAGATTCTCCAGGCAAGAACACTGGAGTGGGTTGCCATTTCCTTCTCCAGTGCATGAAGGTGAAAAGTGCAAGTGAAGTCACTCAGTCGTGTCCGACTCTTAGCGACCCCATGGACTGTAGCCTACCCGGCTCCTCCATCCACGGGATTTTCCAGGCAAGAGTACTGGAGTGGGGTGCCATTGCCTTCTCCTTATTAACATGAGATCCACTGAAAACCTAGGAAGAGGGAGCATTGTTTTTGGAGAATTCAGGTCTTGCTTTAAAGGTTTAGTTTCTAGGATACATTTATAAGAGGAGGCTACTTTCTTTAGATTGTATTTTAAACTGCTCCTTCTGTCACCTGGCTTCACTGGTGGCTCATACGGTAAAGCGTCTGCCTGCAATGCAGGAGACCCAGGTTCGACCCTTGGGTTGGGAAGGTCTCCTGGAGAAGGAAATGGCAACCCACTCCAGTACTCTTGCCTGGAAAATTCCATGGACAGAGGAGCCTGGTAGGCTACAGTCCATGGGGTCACAAAGAGTTGGACATGACTGAGAGACTTCACTTTCACTTTTCTGTCACCTACCCCTCCTTTTTTTCTAGCAATTCTTAATAAATTTATAAGAGGAAAATAACCTCCTTCAAATATTTCTTTGAAAGAGCTACACTAAATTACATCTCTGCTTTGGCAGAAATGATTGCAAAAACCAGATTTAAAATTGGTAGAAGGGTGCCTTTATGAAATGCTTACCCGATTTGAGGAGCAAGAAGAGGATGAAGATGAACTGAAGTGGAGGTTTATCTTTGTGGGTCTACAGACCCAGAGAAGAGAGGGCCTGAAAGCGGAAACCTTTGTCTTCCCATCGTTCTGTAACCTGAGTGTTTTCCTCTACCATGTCCGCAAACCCTTTCAACTTTTATAAGATTCAATGAAAATCAAGTTTTCTTCTCTCATTAGGACCACAGGGATTTGTTCATTAAGAAAATTAGGAAAATGAAATTAAAAATTAAAGGAGAAAAAAGTCCAGAAACAGAAATAAAACTAAATTCATTTATCCCCTTCTCCGAATTTTAGCCTAGTAAAAGTATGCATGCATGCATGCTCAGTCGCTTAAGTCATGTCTGACTCTGCAACCCTATGGACTATAGCCTGCCAGGCTCCTCTGTCCATGGGATTCTCTAGGTAAGAATACTGAAGCGTGTTGCTATGCCTTCCTCTATGGGATCTTCCTGACCCAGCGATCGAACCCGCACCTCCTGCATCTCCTGTATTGCAGGTGTATTCTTTACCCACTGAGCCATCTGGGAAGCAACAACAAACATCTCAACCTTGGAAAAGAGAAGATATGCTTAAATTACACCTGCTTGTATGTTCTCAGCATGTCTGAAACTGTAGTTATCAATTTATTATTTTGAGGTCTAAGTAGTCATCAATAATAAAAAAAATTCTATATTACATTAACACTATGGTACAGTTCTCAGAAAAGGGCCACTTGGGAAGGCCATAAGCAGCTGAAGGAAATCAGTTCTAGTGAATTGGTATTCCATAGCAGTTATTGTTTCGGTATACACTGTAACGCTTGTTCGGTTTTTTTGTTTTGTTTTTTTTTTTTTTAATGGTTTGAGCATAGCTCCTTAACTCAATTTAGGAGTAAGATCTTACATGCCCATTCTTATTTAGAGTCTTTTTGTTACCTTTCACAAATCAATCTGCCTTTTGCTCACTTTCTGATCTGCTAACTCCATCATTTAAGTCATTCCTATTTTATCTTTTTGTTTCTCAAGGAGTTATTTCAGTTTTGAGGAGTTATATTAGGGCCAAGATTGTAGCAGGATTTTGCTTTTGGAATATATAATAATATGAATAATTTTGTGATACTTTAGGGTTCAGATTACTTTGGGAAGATTTGTGTCACTAAATGTAATAAAAATTCCCACCTGTCATGCTTCAGTTTATTATTCCTTTCTTGAATTTCACAGTTGCAGATCTATCAGAGCCTGGGCCATATTTTACAAGCATGTTTCACAGGGTCTGGGTTTACAGAGGCTCCTGGGAAAATCTCCTTGGTGGAGCCTGAGCCCTCCAAGCAGAAGCTGCTGTACAATGAGGCCATCTCCCTATGATTGCCTGACTGACCCAAAGTTAGCTGAAGCCTATAGACCCTGAATTTTTAAAATGGAGAGTGTACATGATATGTCTAACATAAAAGAAGTTGATCGATTTTAAATGTGTAACTGGGGAGGACTGGTGGATTATGTATACAAGTTCACCTAACCCCCGAATGCCTGGCCACACTTACTAATAATCAGTGCTGTTCTCAGTTCCCTTAAGGAAGCCCTCTGATCTCTCAGAGCAGCAGGAGGAAAGGACATGGCCGCCAGTCCATGTTTGATCAGTGAACCTCTAATACCCCATGACAGTACTGCTGTCCTTCCCTGAATGGGGGGCCCATTCCAGCACTCCTGGAGGACATGCAGGTCTTGGAGAGAACTCCCTCCCCCTTCCCATGGACTGGGAACTCTGCAGACAATGAGCAAGCTGCAGCCCTCAGGCTCCTCAGGTGTGCTCCCCTGGCTCCTCCACACAGGGTCTTGGGGCAGCAGTAGTTACTTTGGTCATCAGAGGAGAGAGTCTATACTTGGCTTCACCCTCAAAACCAGGAAATCTGGCAAAAGCAGGGTCAAGTCTAGGACAGGAGAGCTTTTCTCTGGTGCACATGGATGCCTGGATTGTTGGTGTTGCTTCAGCAGTCTGAAATCTCACCCTTGGGATTCTATATCTTTAGAGTGATCCTGCAGTACCCCTGTAAGTACATTTTTATATTGATAGATATACATTTATATATTTCTCTTTCTTTTGTCCTAATTTTATTTTAAAAGTACTCTGTAGCCCATCGTGTAGTTTCAACCCTCCTCATCATTTGCCGTGAGGATCACCTGCTGGGACTCATTAACTTGCTCTCTGTGGTGACCACAGCTTTGCCTCTCCAGGATCCTTTGGGCAGAAGGAATACAACATATCCTCTGGCGGGGTTTGCGTTGTGTGTGTGGAAGGCTCCTCTCAATTCCAGGAGCTCTGAGGTGGCAGCCCTGAGGGCCACCGTGCCTGCCTAGAGGTGGTATGTACATTTGGAGGCTGCCAGGCTGCTCCAACACCAGGATTAGGGTTGTCAAATGAAGAGGAAGGCAGGAGACCTCTGGCAAGGCAGAGTTCCCTCTAAGGTAAGAGAGCTGAAACATATGATGGGCCTTGGGCCTTTGGTTTGTGATGGGTTGGAGATGCTTTTGAACCAGTCAAGGTATGTCACTGCATGTCTTGCTTAGCCTGGGTGAGGTGGGATGATTTATTCTAGGTTCTTCCACAGAAGAGGCCAGAGCAATGGCAGCTTGAGGGGCTTGGGGGAGCTATAGTCTTTTAAAGACCTTACCAACTAACTTTGGGAGACCTGGAATCCCAGGAGAGAAATGGAGTAAAGATTTCTTCCTTCTTCCTGCTCGCCCTCTCTCTCTTTTGTTCCTGTATTTACTGCCTCAGTTTGCCAGGTGCTATGTCAGGTGCCTTCCAGGGGCATTTAGTAGGTGTTAAGATTTAAAGTCTTGGAATGACAGCACTTGGATTTGAATCCTGGATTTGCCCATTTACTGGCTGAGTGACTTGGGCAAATAACCTAAACTTTTGTGTGCCTCAGTGTCCAACTGTGTGAAATTCAGGCAATACTAGCATCTATTTCATAATGTTGTCATAGATAGATGAGTAAACACATGTAAAACACTTCAAATCAGTACCTGGCACAAAATAAGCACACAGGAAGTGTCAGCAGGTCAAGAAGTAACAGAACTGGACATGGAACAACCGACTGGTTCCAAATAGGAAAAGGAGTACGTCAAGGCTGTATATTGTCACCCTGCTTATTTAACTTATATGCAGAATACATCATGAGAAACGCTGGGCTGGAGGAAGCACAAGCTGGAATCAAGATTGCCGGGAGAAATATCAATAACCTCAGATATGCAGATGACACCACCCTTATGGTAGAAAGTGAAGAAGAACTAAGGAGCCTCTTGATGAAAGTGAAAGAGGAGAGTGAAAAAGTTGGCTTAAAGCTCAACATTCAGAAAACTAAGATCATGGCATCTGGTCCCATCACTTCATGGGAAATAGATGGGGAAACAGTGGAAACAGTATCAGACTTTATTTTTGGGGGCTCCAAAATCACTGCAGATGGTGATTGCAGCCATGAAATTAAAAGACGCTTATTCCTTGGAAGGAAAGTTATGACCAACCTTGACAGCGTATTAAAAAGCAGAGACATTACTTTGTCAACAAAGGTCCATCTAGTCAAGGCTATGGTTTTTCCAGTAGTCATGTATGGGTGTGAGAATTGGACTGTGAAGAAAGCTGAGTGCCAAAGAATTGATGCTTTTGAACTGTGGTGTTGGAGAAGACTCTTGAGAGTCCCTTGGACTGCAAAGAGATCCAACCAGTCCATCCTAAAGGAGATCAGTCCTGGGTGTTCATTGGAAGCACTGACGTTGAAGCTAAAACTCCAACACTTTGGCCACCTGATGCGAAGAGCTGACTCATTGGAAAAGACCCTGATGCTGGGAAAGATTGAGGGCAGAAGGAGAAGGGGACGACAGAGGATGAGATGGTTGGATGGCACCGACTCAATGGACATGGGTTTGGGTAGACTCCGGGAGTTGGTGATGGACAGGGAGGCCTGGCATGCTGTGGTTCATAGGGTCACAAAGAGTCGGACACGACTGAGTGACTGAACTGAACTGAGGACACTGGTTCTTAGAAAAGTGGAGTGTCAAAACCAGTTTCCAAACCCTGATCTGTCTTGTCTCCAAGCCTCATGATCTTTCTGCTACGTTCTGCCACCTCTTGGTTGTCGCTTGTTTGTCTCTAGGCTGGTGCATGCTGAATAATTCAGCCTAAAGGGTTTGACAAAAATGAACTCAAGAGTCCTTCAATAGAGTGAGAGGGCAACTAAGGTCTCTCAATAGAAGTTGGAATGAGGTTAACCACTTCTTGTTTAGGCCAGCAAGAGATGCTTTCTGTTCTCATTTCCTGTCATTGGAATATTATGTTTGTAAATAGCATTTTTAGGAAGCCACCCCTCTCATCCCACTCCAAAATAAATAAATATCCCTGTTTCTTTTCCTCCAGGAACTGACACTTACTTAGATTGGACTGTATCTTGGACTGAAGTAAATATCACACCTATTTTAGTGGGATGACTTCCAGGAACAGACTGTGTATAATAGGTGTCTTGTTGGCAGTGCTGGATTCATGGTGAGAACTCGTTGTCATGAAAGCTCATTTGTCCTTGCAGGAGCGGAGTTCAGCATGGCCAATGATGACATCCTTTGTTCATTGACCCATGTGGTCCCACCTAGCTCTGACAATTAACTGAACTTATTTTGCAGCTTTCCATGCAATCAGTGTTTGTATTTAGTAATATTCTGTGCCCTGTGGGGTATGGGACGAGTTATGCTAAGGAGTGTAAGATGCAACCCTGCCCTCCTGGAGTCTCTGGACTTAACAGGGCAATGAGATGTTTCACATGTGACTATCAAAAGGTATTGCAAACTCAAACATTTTCATAACCAGGCAGGATTTGTGACTGTCAAGGCAGTGGAGTTTGAAATAATGATGAGTGGTAGGGTCTGGGGAGAAATGGAGAGTGTAACTCCATCCTCCCTGACCTCCCACAAAATATCCAAATTCTTCAGATTCAAATCTCAACCAACAAAAGGCTCTATGGTCATGTAAAGCTGGTCTGAAGCTGGATATTGCCCATGACCACCAGTTTTGTCTCTTTTTTAACAACATGAGATAATGACATTGACTTACAGTGAAGTTTGTAGAACTCAATTTCATTATGTAATAATAACTCTCATGTTGATTAACTTAATAATATAAGGCAATATCTGATTATGTACTAAGAAGTTGCTATTTCTTTAGGTTCCATGTAAGAAATGATGAAGTCTTGGGACTGAGGGCCAACAATTTATTTTTGACATTAAGGAATAGGAAGACCAGGTGAAGAAGAGGTTTGAGAGAAGCGAGGAAATTGGAATCTAATGAAGGATGTGTGTATGGAGCACGTACCCTCCAGGGATGTATTCTGAAGTGTCTTAAATATTAGGCCTGGTATTTTAGGCTTTGTGCTGAAGACAATAAGAAGCCACTAGAGCCTGGGGATGGAAAAGCAGACTATTAACCTCATGAACTTTTTCAGGGTGGTTTGGGAGTGCATAGAAGCTGGTGGCAGGGAGACTATAATAAAGCCATTGAAGAAATCTAGAAAATAGGAATATGAGCCTGGATGGGGTGGGAGGGTCATAGAGATGAAAGTGTTAGTCACTCAGCTGTGTCCGACTTTTTTCAGCCCCATGGACTGTAGCCTGCCAGGCTCCTCTCTCCATGGGATTCTCCAGGCAGGAATACTGGAGTGGGTTGCCATTCTCTTCTCTATTGGAAATGAAAGGAATTCATTATACATTGAGGACAGAAAGAAATGACCAGGCACCTTATTTTAATGGTGCTTTAATGATGTGTGTGGAGGGAGGGGGAGTCTGGCTCCTTTAAGGAAGAAACAGTTAAATGAGCTGGACCAGGGCTGAGTTGCAAAGTGAAAAACTATTTAATCATCAGGAGTGAAGTATTGATTGAAAGAGTAATTAATCTACAAGTATGAGGACACAGTGTCCTTCATTTTGTAGATTCACATTCTTCCTAACGTGAGGCAAGATGAACCCAGGACTAAGAGAATAAAATTGGTGGGCAGGTAAAACCTTCTGGAGAGGGACTTTTTTCATGGTGCCTTTTTGGCAGTAGTGACAGAATAGGGAAGACTTAAAATTCCTTGAGGGTCGGGTGCATATGCTCAGAGGGAATGGGGGACCTCTCTTGGATGTGGTTGGTTTTTCCCTCTGAATCTTATCCCTATTGTGAATTTTTCGTTGTTGTCAATAGAATTTAGAGGATCATCAAGACACACATTGTTCATTCAAGACTTAATGGGAAGAGAAAATGCAGGAATGCCCCACATCCAATTATTTATGTCCAAATAGAGGCCAAGTCTTGGGCCACCAACTTCACTAAGAGGCAGGATTATCACTCACTGATGGGCTCCCATGTGAAGCTCTCACCAAAGCAGAGGGATTAGAATAAGTGAATGAACCTGTTTAGACCTGGCTTGGGCCCTCAAACCTCTAGGGGTCAAAGAAGGAAGAAGTTGCTATGATCCTAGGTTACGATGAAAATAATGGTGATTTTTAAGATGCAGTTCCTAATTTAGGTAACAGAGACTACAGAAGACATTTACAAAGTTGTTTTTGGGTAGGTTCAGTTTTAAGGATGCTGGAAAGGCCAAAGGGGAAAATGTCCAATACAAATTGGAAACGTGGATCTGAAGTTTGGCTATTGTAATAGTGCTGCAGTGAAGAAGGAAATACAGACATCTCTTTGAGATAGTGATTTTGCTCCTTCAGATAAAAACCCAGGAGTGGGATTTCTGGATCATATGGTAGTTCTGTTTTTTTAATTTCCTGAGGAATCTTCATACTTGCTGTACCAGTTTACATTCCTACCAACAGTGTACAAGGGTTCCATCTTCATGGTTTTGATTTACATTTCTCTAATGATAAATGATGTTGAATGCCCTTTCACGTGCCTGTTGGCCAATTGAGTGTCTTGTTTGGAAGAATGTTGATTCAGGTTCTCTGCCCATTTTTGCTGCTGCTGCTGCTAAGTCACTTCAGTCGTGTCCGACTCTGTGCGACCCCATAGATGGCAGCCCATCAGGCTCCGCCGTCTCTGGGATTCTCCAGGCAAGAATACTGGAGTGGGTTGCCATTTCCTTCTCCAGTGCATGAAAGGGAAAAGTGAAAGTGAAGTCGCTCAGTCGTGTCCGACTCTTAGCGACCCCATGGACTGTAGCCTACCAGGCTCCTCTGTCCATGGGATTTTCCAGGCAAGAGTACTGGAGTGGGGTGCCATTGCCTTCTCCGTGCCCATTTTTAGCTGGGTTATTTGGGGGTTTTTGTCTGTTTTGCTATTGAGTTGTATGAATTCCTTGTATATTTTGAGTGTTAACCCCTTGCAGATAGATGGTTTACAGATATCTCCCATTCCATAGGTTGCTTTATATTTTGTTGATGGTTTCTTTTGTTGTGCAGAAGCTTTGTAGTTTGATTTAGCCCTACTTGTTTATTCTTGTTGTGTTTGCTTTTGGTGTCAAATCCAAAAAAATCATTGCCAAGATTGATCTCAAAGAGCTTTCCCCCCGTGTTTTCTTCTAGGAGTTTTATGTTTTGGGTCTTATGTTCAAGTCTCTAATCCATTTTGAGTTGATTTTTGTATGCTATAAAGTAAAGGTCCAGTTTCTCTCTTTTGTATATGACTATCCCAGCACCATTTATTGAGGAGATAATCCTTTCCCATTATAAGTTCTTGGCTCCTTTGTTGAAAATTATTTGACCATATATACATGGGTTTATTTTTGAGCTTCCTGTTCTGTTCCATTGATCTATGTGTCTGTTTTTATGCCAATATCATGCTGTTTTGATTACTCTTGCTTTGTAATATAGCTTGAAATCAGGAGGCATGATGCTTTTAGCTTTGTTCTTTTTTTGACAGTTGCTTTGACTATTGGAGGTCTTTTGTGGTTCCATACAAATTTTAGACTTATTTTTATTTCTAGGAAAGATACCATTAGAATTTTGATAGGAAGTGCATTGAATCTGTGAATAGCTTTGGATTGCAAGACATTTTACAATATTAATGATTCCAGTTCATGAAGTTGGAATATCTTTTCCTTTGTTGGTCTCTTCTTCAATTTTATCAATGTTTATAGTTTTCACCATATAGATCTTTTACCTCTTTGGTTAAATTTATTCCTAGGAATTTTGTTCTTTTTGTACTGTTGTAAATGAATTGTTTTATTAATTTCTTTTTCAGTAGTTTGCTGTTATGGTATAGAAACACAGCTGATTTCTGTATATTGATTTTGTATCCTGCAACTTTACTAAATTTGTTTATTAGTTCTAACAGTTTTTTGATGGACTCTTCAGAATTTCCTATATATAATATCATTTCATCTGTAAACAGAGATAATTTGCTCCTGATCTTAGAGGGAAAGTTTTAGCTTTTCATTGTTGAGGATAGCAGTTGTAGACTTGTCATATGTGGCCTTTATTATGTTGAAGTATGTTCCTTCTATCCCAATTTGTTGAGAGTTTTTATCATGAAAGGAATTTTATCAAATGCTTTTATGCGTGTATTAAAATCATTATATGATATTTATCCTTCATTTTGTTAATATGGTGTATCACATTGATTGCCTATGTTGAACGATTCCTCGCATCCTAGGAATAAATTCTTTTTGCTTATGGTGTATGTTACTTCTAATGTGCTTTTGAATTTGGTTTGCTCATCTTTTGTTGCCTCTGTTTTCAATTTTTGCCTTTGTTTTCATCAGGGATATTTGCCCATAATTTTCTTTTAATGTTCTTGTCTGTCTTTAGTTTCAGGGTAATGCTGGCCTTGTAAAATGAGTCTGAAAGTCTTTTCCTTCTCTTCTATATTTTGGGAGAATTTGAGAAGGATTGGTGTTAACTCTTCTTTAAATGGTGTGAGGAATTTACCAGTGAAGCCATTTGGATTTGGACTTTTCTTGGAAGGTTTTGGTTATCTCTGCTTTCTTTTGGTTTCCATTCGCATGGAATTTTTAGGCATTTTGAAGCAACATTTCTCAGAGGTTAGCTACACAGTCTTTGGAAGCAGATTTTAGTGCCAACTGTGTGATCTTAGGCAAGTTACTTAACCTCTCTAAGCCACAGTTTTCTCATTTGGAAAATGGAGGATAAAAATATTCCTGCCTGAGAGGAGTATTGAGAAGAATAAATGAGATGAAACATTTAAAAATATTTACTGCATGCCATACATGTAGTTAACACTTGATAAGTATTAACAATGGTTGTTATTTTTCTTAATAATCTTAGGCCACTCCAGATTTGAGTTAGAATTAATATTCTAGCACTCCTGGCCTTCTTTGACTTTTAATACCTGGTAAAGAACATTGACTACTGGGGCCAAATTGCTGTGCCATCCAACAGTTGTTTGATCCTGGGCAAGTTACTCATCTTTTTTTGTACAGTTTTCTCATCTGTAGAAAGAAGATAATTATAGTATCTACTTCATGATGCTGTTGAGATTAAATGAGTTAATATTTGTTCAGTGCTAAGAGCAGTGCTTGCTACACAGTAATTGCTATGCAAACATTTGTCAGATAAATAAAAATGAGATTCCTCTGTGTTGTGAGTGGCTTTTTTGTTTCTGGAGTCATGGAATCTCATCCTTTGCTGCATTCATCCTGGCACAGAGAAAACCCCTCACTCAGTGCCTGCAGCAGTTAGATATTAGTTCAGCATCTTAAAAGAAACTGGACCTTTGTTTGCCTTAAAGTGTCCTCTCTGTGAAAGGTGATGGTACCTGAGAATAGGGTAGGTGGATGTCTTCCTGGTGTGATACAGGAGTAAACTTTTCCCTGATGCCAGAAATGCAGACTTAGTGTCCTGTCAGCCTGAGTTTGTCTTACTGTTTGTACTTCCATTGCAGGTGGCATATTTTTCTAACTTAACTGGCCTCTCTTGACTGAGCAAAGAGCCTTCAGTTCATGTGTGTTTATTGTGAAGCTGACAGATTCTTGTCTGTCTTAACCTTTCTGACAAAATGAGGAAGTTGAGGAATTAAAGCCAGTTTGGCCTGCTGGGAAGACAAAAGGAAGTTTTGGTAAGGATCAGCCAGTATGCTCTGTTGGTAATCAACATTGCTTTCACTCATAGGATAGGTTCCATTCGCACTTCTCTGACACTTGGCAAGACCATCCCCCCGCCCCGCCAGCTTCCTAGAGACTGACATTTCATTATCTTTGGATTCATTTGGGGTAGCCCTTTCCCCCCCAAAAGATCTCAGCTCAGATAGACCTTTATGCTGGTCTCTGATTATTCTTGTCAAGCTAAAGTGATGACCTTGGAAACACAACACAGGGACTCTTTAAATGAAAGTTACATTGGAATTCTTGGAGGAAGGTCAAAGTCATCCTTGATGTGCATTCTTTGTACAATCTAAATCTAAAACGCTTTTAGCATTTTTTGAAGGCATGTCCATGAAATGAACCTATGTGATGATGGAGTTGTGCCTTTTCTCCCGGGGCTGCCCTCTCGGGGCCATTCAATTCGTTTCAATCAGTCTTGTCTTTAACTTGGAAAACAAACCTTTCTAGAGGCCCTGGACAAGATAAAGCAGACCCTGGCTGGTGCCAGAACTCCAAGCTTTTCATTGCTTCCCTGGGAAGGCAGACCTTTGTTTCTGAAATACCCAGATGATGCAGCCCTGCTTTGCATTCCCTCAGATGCCCTAAAGTGAGGAAAGAGACTGTGATATCCTTGAATCCCTACTGATAGCTTTCCTGTCGGCATGAGTCATGGAGAAATGGTAGCAGGAAAATTGGGGTAGTGAGTGGAGTGGGGTTGGGGTTGGGATTCATGCACTCATGCTCAGGACTTTGGTTAAATCCACATTTTAGTTTCAGGTTTTCTTTGCCTCCATCTGTTGATAAACAGTACTTTTGTGGGGCAAGCTCCTCTCCAGGTAGTATCCTAGTTCTGTTCTCCTGAGACCACAGCTTCTTATCTCCAGGCTAGTGAGGCCTTCTAGGAATCAGTGGAACTCCTCTAGATGAGGCCATTGCTCTCCTTTCTCCTTTTCTCCAACCAAAATAACAGATGTGATAATTGATTTCGTCTTGGTTGTGGAAGTTCACTAATAACTGTTCTGAACTTTGTGATATCTTATAATTGGCAGATGAAATGGAGATTTTTAGATGAAACCACAAGTATCTCTGTAATCCTGGAGAGAGAGCCTCTGAATCAGATGATGCTGGTTTTTCCTAGTGAGAAACAAATGGGACATTGATTATGTGTTTAGAGCTTCTTACTTGCTTAGGAGCTGGGTGGCATTATTTAGCCTAGGCCATTGAGAAATGTCCCTAGTCATCTCCATCCATGGTTAATAATTTCATACACTTAGAGGCAGTCACTGAATTCAATACATTGTTCCCAAGGCTAATTTTACAAGACCTGCTTCTGGTTGTTTATATTATATGACTTTCACTTAAAAATCTAAGATTGCAGGTGAGGGAGGCACATTTACTAGCACTATTGTTGTTGTTTAGTCACTGAGTTGTGTTCGACTCTTTGCGACCCCATGGACTGTATCCCGCCAGGCTCCTCTGTCCATGGGATTATCCAGGCAAGAATGTTGGAGTGTGTTGCTATTTCCTTCTCCAGGGGATCTTCCTGACCCAGGGATCGAACCTGCATCGCCAGCATTGGCAAGCGGATTCTCTACTGCTGAGCCACCAGGGAAGCCCTTTACTAGCATATGTGTATTAAAAATCCCCCTGTGGGACCCAGAACAAAGTGAATGTCCAGCAGATGGGGACAGTCACGTATTTACAAGCTGAGATGGCAAAAGGGAACTTCATGTCATACTCCGGTTTCAGGACACATGAAGGGGTGCTACATGAATGTGCATTTCTGCCTCACACACGCATCCTGAGTATCTCAAACCCCTCGGTGTTTCAGGCTGTAGAAAAAAGATTATGAACACTTATTTTCACTCAGCCCCTATATGATACCTTACAGGAGAAGGTATTCTAAGTCTTATACTATTTAAAGGAAAATGTCGCATTTTCAAAATGGGGTCTGGGAGTTGTTTGCTAAGTCTCATTAGGTTGGATGTTCTGTTTGCTTTAATAACCCAGCTAACATCAGGTGGTGAGACTAACAATCCTTAGTCATGTCACTGATAAGGGTCCTAAAACCCTTGAATAGCAATTGCAGTTGCATCTCTACAGATTACCCATGTAAATGAGAGGTGAGGGCGTAGGGTTTTTATGTGTGTGTTAAGGGGAAGACGGACTTCCCTAGTGGCTCAGTGGTAAAGAATTCACTTGCCAATGCAGAAGACTTGGGTTCAATCCCTGGGTTGGAAAGATCCCCTGGAGAAGGAAATGGCAACCCACTCCAGTATTCTTGCCCGGAAAATCCCATGGACAGAGGAGCCTGGTGGGCTCCATGGTGTTGTAAAGAGCCGGGCACGACTTAGCAATTAAACAACAACAACATGGGGAAGAGGCATTAGCATTTATTAAGCATATTATATGACAGGGTCTCTGCTAAATGTATCACATATATTTTCTCATTCCATACTTAAAACAATCTCATGAGGCAATATTTGTTATCCCCATTTCACAGAAGAGGAAGTTTGGCGAGAGTCACAAAGATGATATAAGAGAACACAGCTGCCTACTCGGTGGGCTCTGTGGTCTCTTGCTGGGCAGCTTGAGAATACAGAATGCCAATCCAGTTGCATAGAAGCTTCTAGCAGTCTGCCAAGGCTCTGCATGACCATTTCCTCTTTCTGTTCTGGGAGAGAAGATTCTTTAACACCTGCAAAGCCAGCACTGTTGCTGGCCCACTGTCTGATTATGAGCCCCACACAATATTCTCAGGCTTTTCTCGGAATGGGGTGTGTTTAATAAACAGCCTTGTACCCGGTGGGCTCACAAAGATATGTTGAAAAAGAAAGTCATTTGCTGGAGCTAGTAACACTATCTCTCTGAAAAGAGTATACTTTGGGCAAGATCAGAATCATAACAGGGGCCCTACTCAGATGCATGAACTCTGGATACCAAGCAATCTCACTAAGGAGTTGTATAGTTGGGTATTTTATCTCACGTTGCCAAAAGAGGAAAATTCTGAATTAGTTTGGCCAGGTAGTGCTAAGCACTTTTATGAGATATTTTCCTCTCAGTGGGGCCAAGGAAGCTGTCCATTCCTTTGTTTTCCGTCACAGACCAGTGAGTCCAACAGTAGAAGGCTGCCACGACTCAGGTTCTAGGCAGGACTATGCTGCTGCTGCTGCTGCCGCTGCTGCTAAGTCGCTTCAGTCATGTCCAACTCTGTGTGACCCCATAGACGGCAGCCCACCAGGCTCTGCCATCCCTGGGATTCTCCAGGCAAGAACACTGGAGTGGGTGGCAGGACTATGAAGTACCTTTAGAGAGCTCTTTGAATACAGCCTCGTGTTCTTTGTAGCCACATTTCACAGGGCAGGATTGGTCCTTAACTATCATATTGAGATAAGACTGTCTCCCATTATAGTAATTTTGAACCAAATTCTACCTTCCCTTTCATCTCAGTCATAAATTTGGGCAAACTGTTCCTAATGGTACTGTTATGTCAGCCTTATAATCCCCACTGATTAACATGAAAAATCAGCTTACTGTTCCTCAAGTTGTGCTTTTTCATTCTTGGGTACAAACACAGTTTTGAAAACAATAATCTGGGTACAGTCTGAATCAACTGACCAGGTCTTTCCCTTCCCACACTCATCAGAGGGAGTGAGATAAAAAGAACAGATAAAGGAAGAAAAAGGCGGGGAAGAAAGTGACAGCAATGTTTATTGAGACAGAAATGGAACATTGTTCTCTTTTATGAGTTAACAGCACAGTGTGTTAAGAGGCTGGTTACAAACCCACTCCAAAATAAGGATGACCTGCAGTTCACGAACAGCTCTGTCAGCTCTAGTACCTCAAGTCGGAGCAGCCTGCCAAGGGGGTTGAACCATTCAGCCCAAGAAAAGTTACTGATTCAGCTGAATTTACATTTACTTCCTATAAATAACACCAATATTAGCAGTTTAAAAATTCACATTTAATCACGGGTCCATCTTATGTTTACATGATCATTTGGTATCATTCTCTTAAAGATTTCAGCTGCAGGTGGTCAATACAGAGCTTTTTATTTTTTTAAACTATTCCATGATCTTTGGCACAGTTTCTGGTTTCTTAGCTAGGCTTAACTTGGCTATGCAGTACTGCAGAAACAGGACTATTTTGGATCTTGGTGTAACTACAAGTTTATGTTAAGCATTATTTACAAGATGAGAGCCAAGCACAGACTATTTAATACACTGTCTTCACAAATGAGCAGAAGAATGACAGGCAACGGATTTTAATGAGCAGGGGCTGAGATTACTAGACTACTAGTTAGTTAGAGCCATCTTCCCTGGAAGAGGAGACAAGTTTCATTCAATGCAAGAATTCCCTGAATCACTGATACCAATGTCTCATGTCACAGGATTTACTTTGCAAGAATCCAGGGTAGGGACAGTGTTTTTCAGGCCAGTGTGGCTTACTTGATCCATCAAACCTATATTAAAATACAACTTAGCTGGTAGCTTTGCCACTGTTATTTGGGTCTGATGGGTAGAAAAAGGCAAAGTACTGTCATTTTAAGTGGGTATAATTGACCTTGGAAGAATTATAGTTGGATAATATAATTATTAAACACATCCAGCTGGATAAAAACCCATCCAGCCTTATATGAGTGACACCTTTGTGTATAGTCTTATGTAGAACTGATACAGATTGCCTCCCAGCAGTAGCATCTGGAAGCTCTAAATGAGTGGCTGTGCTACCAGAATGTGTCTCTGCTTTGGGGCTGATACACAGACATGAGACAAACAACTAGCATGATTTCTCATTCTAGTAGTGCTTATGAGAGAGGAGTTCTGATTAAGCCCCAAAGCAAATCTGGATTGCAATCATGGTTATTATTCAAGTACAAGGAGAGCACTTTATTTCACATTGAGAGTTCAATTCTGACCTTTGTCTGGCAAATTATATGAAAATAATAAATATACACACACACACACACATATATATATATATATATATATATATATATATCTAGCTCTCTACTGAACACTGGGTCAGTAGTTACCAGCGTCCCCATACAGTACATTGAGAAAAAGAAATCTCTCTTCTCCCCAAATCTCACACCCATCTTAAAACTGTTATTGCAGAACTGTGCTGGTCTGTTTTCTTTCAAAGTAGTTCCTTTGAAATTGGCTGGAGATGGGTTCAAAGTGGACAATTTGGCACATTAACTTTGGAGGGGGCTGTTGTTTAGCTTCATTATAGTCTATAGAAATGTGAGAGGTCAAAGAAAATCCATGGCAATAGAAAGCCTGAGTAAAAATGTGTAGTCGATGACAGAATATATATATATATATATTTTTTTTTTTAAACCCAAAACACTGGTCTGTGCATGAGAAAACAATTTTTCTTTCACATCTATTACCTAATTAAAAGTTACATCTATTCTATGTACTTCCCAATTCTGTCTCTCATAGAGTTTAAAAATCCCAGATAATACAGCTTTCCGTTTAATCAGTTTCCTCTCATCTTACCCCACCCCCAAATCCCAGAACCTGGTGAGCAAAAGCTGTGAATCCAAGTATAGAAAAGAATCTGGAGGTCTGTATATCAAATCAGATGTACAGTTGGCTGTTAGTGTTTTCCTTATTTAATGTCTGAATTTGCTAAGAGATGACTCTCCTGGAGAGGTCCTTCACCACCCCCAGTCTTCTGAAGCCAGAGGCCCTAGAACTGTGAGGTCTGGGTGAATGAGATGGTATCAGACTTGTCGACGGCAAAGCCTCCATTGACGTAGGACTTCTTGGTGTCTGAGTCCTCGTTGTCGAGTGTTGTGGATTCCAAGGTGAAGGGGTTCACGATGTTGACCTCTGATGAAACATCCATCTGCTCCAACTCCTTCTTGGAGAGCTTCTCCACGATGCCAGTCCCAAAGGCGTCTCCAAGGACATTCACCATGGTCCTGAACCGGTCCCTGGGGAGGACAGAATGTGAGTCAGACACGAAGCCCGGGTTTCACTTTCCTTCGAGTTGGAGACAGGAAAGGACCTGAGGAATTCAGTTATAAATTCAGCAAACCACAGAGGGTGCTTCTCAGGGCTGGCTAACCAGAGGCTCCCCACTTCACAGGCCTGGATCAGGGGCTGTTTCTAAAGGCACAGAATGAGCACGTAGGCTGCCCCGGGTCCTCAGCAGTCACGACGCCCCCAAATCCAGCACCAATCTCCTAAATTCCCTCCTCTCCTCCCAAAGAAATTTGAACGCAATCTCCACAGATATTTGTGGGGAGGGTCAGGATTCATTAGTGTTTCACCCTAGCCTCTGTCTTGTGTGCATTTCTGAGCTTTCTCTTGGCTAAGGTGAGAGAACCTGGATGTTTTGTGAGGTGGTATGTGTGTGCCAAGCAGGAGTGTGTACGTGTGTGTCCCTGGTGTGCTCCTTTCTTTCCCACACAAGGTCACTCCATGAGCAAGCCAGCAAGGATGCCACTGAGTACAGGGTCAGAAAACCCAGGCCAGCCTGGGAACAGCTTGCCCCTGTGGCACCTCAGCTAGTGTTAACTCCCAGAAGGCCTGGAGGAGAGGCTAGCAGCAGGAGGACAAGGAGGTGGAGAAGGTATCTTGGATACTGGAGCACTGTAGCTAGGAACTGTCTACATGAATGTTCTTGTGAAAGCTACACCGGCAGGACAGAAAAGGTCAACGGTGCTCCCACATGTCCATTCTGGGTGCCCTCCTGCTATTTAGAATATGGACTGAACCAGTCCCTGCTGTGGACCAGCTAGTGTCTTTTTGTTCCATGGATCAAGTTGCACCTTTGACTTCTCTGGGGGTCTTGGAAGTGAAGGTCACCAGTATTCCAGGAAGAAACAGGGAGAGGAGAGAGTGCAAATCCACCACCACTAGACAGAAGGCACTTGTCTCAATAGTAGGGTATCTTGGCAAGAAAGGGGCTACTTCAGTTGGGCCTTAAAGAACCAGCAAGCTGTTTAGGGGGCCCCAGAGCAGCTTCCCAAGTGCAGGAGCTTCTGCCTTTGGGGACATGACTGTACCTTCAAAGCCACATGGAATGTTTCTACTTCTCTTTCTACCATTTTTAGCTGCTACTTGCAAACTACATGGCACTGCACTCCCCAGTAAGCTCAGCTGGGTCTGAGTGAAGGCTTGATATGGAGCAGACCTTTCCCCTGATGGCCAGGGGACAGAGCCAGACCCAGATAAAGACCACTGTACAGAGTGGGTATTAAGGTTAAAGCCGGGAACCAGGCTCATTCTAACTTTAACCTTGGGGGTCACAAAAGGCATGTTTTTACCCAGATCTTGTGCTGTGTTCCTTAGGGAGGTGTGTATGTATGAAAGAGAGGGAATGAACTGTTGGCTTAGGCTTGAATGGTCCAACTCATTCTAATCATTAAGAATTAAACTTGCTGTTAACTGAGCACATACTGCCAGCCAGATACTGTTCTGGACACTCTTCTCACAATAGCTCACTTAGTCCTTACACCAACCCCATGAACTTAACAGAATCATCCCCATCTCACAGATAATGCAGCTGGCCCCCAGAGAGGTTAAGGAACTTGCTCAAGGTCAAAAAGCCACTGAACCAAGATTCAAATCCCAATTAACCTTATCCTGAAGCCCTTGTTTGTGTCCTGATGGTGCTGACGATCTTGGGAAGGTGGGCTGACACTGAACTAGGTGGTTCTGAACCTATGGTGCTGACCCAGGGCTGGGATAGGCTAGGGTGGCCTATGGGGTTTGGAATGTCTGAGGCCTTGCCCAGTGTCTTCACCTTATTATTTTATGTTGTTTATCTCATCCCACACCCAGATCCTAACCTTGAGCATTATCAGGCATAATACACTAATGAACATCACTGCCTTTATAAAATCACTGCTTGAAGTTACGAGGAGTTAATTTTTAAGCACGTTATCAGATGGCCTGGTCAGAGGGAAATTAAAGCAGCAACAGATGGCTCATTAGGCAATCTGAGGAGAGGATGGTGACAGACTGCAGAGTCTGCATGGCTGGGAAGCGTGCCTTCCTATCCGGCAGAGGCAGCACATTTATTCCAACTCACAGGAGCCAGTCAACAGCGATGATGAGGGTGACATCCTCTGCGGGCAGGCCCACAGCACTCAGCACAATCACCATGGTCACCAGGCCGGCCTGGGGCACACCGGCAGCTCCGATGCTGGCAGCGGTGGCAGTGACACTGTAGACAAAAGACACCACCACAAAAGGAGTTAGACACCCATTTCTCCCCTCCAGGCCCCTGGTCCACAGTGGTTAGTCCTGTAGTCTGTTACTGCTGTGTCCCAGATTGGCCAGTCAGAATCTGTTCTCTGCTGAGCACCAGCTCTGCCTCATTAGAGAGTTGTGGGAAACAGAGGGGAGTGTGAGCTTTTTCCAGGGGGAGGTATGGCTCATCATTCTAACATGAGGAAGTGGAGAGGAACTGCGTGAGCAGCACACAATGAATGAGCTAGAGAGAGATTAAGAGGAAGGCAAGAGTTTACCAACCGAAGGTGTTAATGGAGGGCTTTATCCACCCATCCATGCATCCTTCCATCCTAAACAAGGGCCAGGTACATCTCCACCTGTTTGCTTCCCCCCTTCATCTGTCTACTCAGCCAAGCAATCATTTATTGAGGATCTAATATGTGGCAGGAATTTGTACTGCTTTGAAGGATGGTAGAGGGATTGGGGTAGGGGTACGTGGGCAAGGATATTCCGGGTGAAGGCAAAGGAATGAGGCACTAGCCGAGCAGTACTTCCTTTACATCACAAGACTCTTGACCTCTCTGGGAACTGCCCTTTAGAGCACTGAGTTGAGAAATAGCTATGACTCCTGTCCAGGTGCTTATTCCTGACCGCTCCTTTCTGCCAGTGGGTGCCCTTTGTGCAAAAGGAGGAGAGATCTGGAATCCAGAAGAGGATTTTTAAATACCTTGTATTTAAAAAGGTCCCTCTCAGGTGGATAAAGTGTGGCACTAGGGATGTTTCTCTTTGGAATAAGCAGTTTTCCATCAGCAACATCTTCCAGATTTAAATCTGGTCATTTTGAAGAAAACCAGGGTTTGCCCTGCCCTGAAAAGTCCCTGGATTTGAATGAGCTTTGAGGGGACCCACTATATTTTCTAGACACACGTTCTCATCCTTGGGCCAAGGATGCCACTGGGTTGAAAGCTGAAGATGGAGACACTGTCAATTTCAACTAGAAGAATCCCTGATTCTATCCTCAAATCCATATTCTTTGGGGTTGAAAAGCCTCAGAATTCTCACCAACCTGATTTACTGCTTATTCATCTGCCTGGTGATGTGTCACAGATGGTATCTGAGGGCCCAGTCGGACACAGACCAGAGTTCTTTGACAAGTGTGGTTTCCTTCAGTGGCCGTGACCACCAATTTGCAATTAGAGATTTCTGGGGCTGTCCAAATCCCTCTAAAAGTTTTGGGCTTTTGCATAATCCTTTAGATCTGTTCTGACTTAAATAGTCTTTGGAAAAGCTAAGTTCATGTCAGTGCTGGTTGAAAACATTTAAACTGAATGCATCGGTGGGTTTTCTTTGTCAGAAGTGATTTGTGCCCCTACCCACTGATCCTTCTGGGAAGCCTCAACACATAATGGCTAACCATATCCCTATGGCTTGAGGCTGGGCTTGAAACTCAAAATCCGTTTAGTCAAAGAAAACTCTGCCCATTAGCTTTGACCTTGCTGATTAAACTTCAGCCATTTGCCTGGCTTAAGTCTGAAACTTGGAACTGTAAATCTTCAGATGTGGGCAAAAATATAAAAACCTACTTGTTCTGTTTGAATATATACTAATATATACTGTTTGACTTTTGAGGGTTTTCAAAGAAGAAGACACAATAATCATCGGTAGAAAGTTCTTTCCTAAGCACTGAGATCTAGATTTATGTCAGGTCATCTAACTCAGCTCTCCATACAGGACAGGGACTAGGTAGTGAACTAGAGTGAGCATAGGTTTTAGAGGCAGACAGACCCAGCTCTGCTGTTTACTAACAGTGTGTCCTTAGGCAGGTTAGTTCTCTGAATCTCAGTTTCTTGCCTGTAAGATGGGGAGAATATGTCTACTTTGCAGAGCTGCCGGTAAGATTAGATGAGATAAAACATGTAAGATACCAAGTACAGCACCTGGATGTAGTAGGTGCTTAAAACTGAGGCCATTTTGCTCCTTCAGCAGCTGTTACAACTATTTCTGCTAGCATTACTACTATTACAAAAATGACTACTGTTACTACTACTGCTACTTTTTTCCTCTAAGCTCTTTCTAGGCCCCAAATGCCCTAATTATCTTTTGTTGTAAGAAAATTTATCTCATTTCCAATCAGTTGTAACCTTTGGTAAGTGAGTATTATGACAAACCACAAAAGGCCATGTTTTGGGTGGATGGTGCCTGTGTTTCTTTGATGTCTAGTCCAAAACAACCATAGAAAGAAATAAACTATGGGTCCAAAAATCTTACAGCCATAAACCACATAAGCCACAACTGTGACTTGTAAAATAAAAAGAAAAAAAATAGCACTAGAGACTTCCCTGGTGGTCCAGTGGCTAAGAATCCGCCTGCCAATGCAGGGGACAGGGGTTTCATCCCTGGTCGGGGAACTAAGATCCCACATGCCGCGGGGCAACTAAGCCTGTGCCACAACTATTGAGCCCAAGTTCTAGAGTCCTCATGCCAGACGGAAAGATCCTGCATGCTGCAACTAAGACCCGAGGCAGCCAAAAATAAATAAATATTTAAAAACAAAACCAAAATGACTTATTATTTCTTTCTCTCCCAGGTAGAGCCAGAGAGGATTTTTAAAGTCAATAATTACTCTGGGCCTCACAGTTGTTATTTGCTCTGGGCCAGTAGTTATCAGCAAGTTTGATTTAAAAATACAACAGAGCAGAGAGAGAGGGGTTTTCATGTGATTATTTAGTCTCTAGCCCCTAAGTTTATTCCTCTAGCAGTGAGGTTAAAAAAAAAAAGGAAGGGGTTAGAAAGATCTAGGAAACTTACAAGCAAAGCAGAGGGAGGGAATTCATCCCCCCAATGGCAAATAACTGCAAAGAACTGGCACCTCATACAACTGCTCCCTGGAAATAAGTTCAGTACAGACTCTAGTGCCACAGGCCAAGGTGAGGGAGGTGGAAAAAGGCTCTTGGAGAAGTGAAAGAACAACTGCTAGAATTACAGTGGTTGTGGAACTTTCTCAGGCATGATTCAGGGTTTTACTTTTAACATACTCTCCACTATTCAAACTAGAGAACTTCACCCATGCTCCTGGGCTCTAGCCTCCTTAGCCACTAATACTCTTTACAGACCACGAGGCACTGGTATAGTTTCCCAGCTTATGTGCCAAATGGTCTAGTTTGGACTTGTCTTCAGTTAATTTCAAGCAAACTGCAATAAATATGATTTAGGGTTGGGAAGATCCAAAAATTTACTGCACTAGAACACTGTAAGAACTTACTTTATGCCTAGGATTTATGCCTATGTCAGATGCTGAGGATGCAAGAGTGAATTAACCCTGAAAGGTTCAGATTCAACAGTGTTTAGGCCTAGGGACCCAAGTTAGTCTTAAACTTCCACTCTAAACTAAGGGCTTCCCTGGTGGCTCAGATGGTAAAGAATCCGCCTGCAATGCAGGAGACCGGGTCCAATCCCTGGGTCAGGAAGAGCCCTTGGAGAAGGGAATGGCAACCCACTCCAGTATTCTTGCCTGAAGATTCCCTGGACAGGGGAGTCTGGTGGGCTATATAGTCCAAGGGTTGCAAAAAGTTGGACATGACTTTCAAACTCAACTAAATTCTTAGGATTAACTCTAATCCCAACTCATCACTTCAAAGCAGCACTGTCCAGTAGAATTTTCCACTATGATGGCATCTATTTCTACAGCGATAGAACCTTCATGTATACTCTGTCCAATTTGTGCGTGTGGCTAATGGCTACCATATTGAACAGTGCTGTTCCAGAGAAACACCTCTGGCAAAATTCACTAATGATATTTTCACCGTCTATTTGAGCAGGCAATTTCAGGCTTCGCTTGACTAGAATTCTCTGCAAGATTTGACTCTGTTGACCATTTCATCCTTGAAAATCTCTCTTCTCTGGGTTTCTATGACACCATGGTTTCATGACTCTTACCACCTTTCTATTCTCATTCTTCTCTTGGGTTCCCCCCTTTCTGTCTGCCTCTAATATTAGGATTTTCTAGGGCTCACGCCTTAGTTTCTGTCTCTTCTCTACAAACTCTCCCATTCCCAACAATTGCTGAGAGCTTAGTATGTAGGTATCATTCTAAGTACTTTATATGCATCATCTGACTTAATAATCACTATTTGCATAAAATGTAGGTACTATTATTATCCTCATTTTACAGGTACTCTTTATGCCAGCCACACCAAATAATCTGTACTGTGTAACTAGGACACGGTTACATCAAGACCCCTGTTCAGCCTATTCCTTTTATCCAAAATGCTCTCCACTTCCTCTATCAAATTCTTATTCCTCTTCTAAGACTCAGCTAAACTTCCCTCTCTTCCAGGAAGCTTTTCCTCACCTTACCAGGTGGACCAACCTTCTTTCTTTGATGCCCCCTGTGTCCCACATTCAAACCTCTATTATAGCTGTTACCATTATCACTCAGCACTTATCTGAAGTGAAGTGAAGTGAAAGTCTTTCAGTCATGTCTGACTCTTTGTGACCCCATGGTCTATACAGTCCATGGAGTTCTCCAGGCCAGAATACTGGAGTGGGTAGCTGTTCCCTTCTCCAGGGGATCTTCCCAACCCAGGGATAGAACCCAGGTCTCCCACATTGCAGGCAGATTCTTTACCAGCTGAGTGACCAGGGAAGCCCGCTTATTTAGATATCTGTACACCCAACTTACCTACCCCTTAAAAGCAGGAACTACCCCTTATTCAACCTTGATTCCTTGATACCTACTCTGTGCCTTAGCACCTTGTGGGTGCACTGGGATGAGAACACAGAGACTCCCTGGTTCTCCAGACCTGATGCAGTATTATGTACCACAGTCCTGCTACTTGTAATACAGATGCATTTAATCTTGGGAAGAGATTTTGTAGACCACAAAAATAAGTCTATAGCCAGACCATCCATGATCTCCCTCCACAGATGAGTTTTACTTGAGAGCAATTCCAGTTACTGAGATGAAAATGAGTGTGACTTCATGCCCCACCTGATAGTGATGATCTGCCCAACGCTCAAGTCCAAATCATTCAACTGTGCAATAAACACGGCCGCCACTGCTTCATAGAGTGCGGTCCCATCCATGTTGATTGTAGCACCAACGGGTAACACAAATCTAGTGATCCTCTTGTCCACTCGGTTCTTCTCTTCAGTGCAGCGGAAAGTGACAGGCAGTGTTGCTGAACTGTGTGATAAAAAGAGAAAAGATATGATGGCCTAGGAATGCTGGTCCTCAACCCCCGCCTGAAGTGACACCTCAATTCCAAAAACTAAATCAAGAGCTCAAAGTATGATGGCACTTTTGGTAGGACCAGGAATCAGAAGTCGCTGTGCTTGTCACTGTCCCCAGCTATGACACAACTCCCTCCTGGGTCACAGGCCCTGCCAAGAGGGCAATAAATCTCCAGTAGGGTGAAGAAATGTGTGTAAGGTCAGAAACTAGGCAGATCATTTCTCAAAGGCAGCTATAAAACCCCCAACTGTAATCAGTGCTTCATCAGGTGAGGTGAGAGTTGATAAGGCTTGGCTCACAGACTTATTCCAGACACCCCTTTTTTTAAACAAAATTTTTTTTTTAATATTTGTTTATTCATTTGGCTGTGTGGGGTCTTTTTGACAGGCAGGATCTTCGATCTTCATTGCAGCATGCTAGGTCTCTTAGTTGCAGCATGTGGGATCCAGTTCTCTGACCAGGAATTGAACCTGGGCCCCCTGCATTGGAAGCATGGAGTCTTAGACACTGGACCACCCAGGAAGTGGTGGTCCACCAGACACCCTCTTCTATTTACCTGGAGGAGATCATGAGAGCTGTCAGAAGAGCCTGGGCCATTCCCATGGCGAACTGGAAAGGGTTCTTTCGTACAATTATGAAATATATCAGTGGGAGAATTACAATGGAGTGGATTGCAAGCCTGTAAACAGGAGAGATAAACAGATTCACAGATGATATTATCTCTTCATATTCTTTTTTTTTTTTTTCAAATAGCATTTTTACTCATGATATCATTCAACTTTCATTATGGTCCAGTGAGAAGGAGGACAGGAATATATGTCTCCAGTGCACACATGGGGAAGAGGAGACTCAGCAAATCAAATATCTTGTCAAAGTTGGTGGCTAAGCCAGTAGCTGAGTCCACATCTCAGAGCTCACAGAATAGTTATGTCATGCTGCCAAGCCCTATACCTGCTTTTCCTGCTATGTGTGCTAACATGCTTTCACTTCCTTCTGCTGTTGAATTCATACTCCTCCTCTAAAACTCAGTGAAATCTCCCCCTCCTCCTGGAAGCCTTCCCTCACATTCCCAGGTCCAGCTGACCTTCCCCTCCTTGGTAACTGTGGTCAATAGTATCATAGCCCTTACCACAGCACTCAGCCTGGACCACACCACTATCCAGTTGGACAGCACCGCCGTCTAAGAGGGGAGTCAGGGTGCGTAAGGAGGAAGTTATCCCTGCTCTCCTACAGTCATATTTCATGACTGACCCTCTTTTCTTTGTCATTCCTACATTCCAAACTATTCCTCGTTTCACAAACCAAGGGACTTAAAAAATGAAACTGATTCAGCAGATGCCATGTAAATGGCAACTTAGAGTTTACAGATTAGTTATGTGAAGCTGAAATAATAAGAAATGGTCATTTAAAATATAGATCCTGGAGGTCAAGAAAGGGATCTTACAGACAGCCTATGGCTTAGAACTATGAGAAACTGACTTTTAGTTTTCTGTTAGGAACCTAGATAGGTTGATGGGGCAGAAATCAGCAGAACCCTCTCATTAAATAGCTCAGTATAATAAATCTCAGCCATACCATGGCCTGGACACAGCCCCTGGCCTCCAGTAAGGTGGATGGTCCCACCTCCATTACTACTGGGGCCCTGGAATTTGACTCTGGCCTTCTTCTCCATTGACCAGCATGACTCTGCTTTTAGTAAACACAGATTAAGATCTGAATCCTATGCAGTGGATACTCCCCAGTGCAACTGAGTTCCAGCAGGTGAGCTGATTCCTTCAGTTGGGTTTTTAGGGGAATTGACCTGTGTGAGTCAAACTGATGATGGTTAGTTATTCCCCTGGTCCATGTTTCTTTTTTTTTTTTGTATTGGTTTTGCCATACATTGACATGAATCCACCATGGGTGTACATGTGTTCCCCTTCCAGAACCCCCTTCCCACCTCCCTCCCTATCCCATCCCTCTGGGTCATCCCGGTGCACCAGCCCCGAGCACCCTGCATCGAACCATGTTTCTTAGTATATGTGATATATCCTGCCCCTGGACAGACATCTGGGGGCATCATTCATAACCTGTCCCACCACATCTCCCCTCAAGGAACCAATAAGGGTGCTACAGGAAATATGCACAATATGCACACAGCTTTCTCCTGCTTTGCACAGTTCCTACCAACCTGAAGATTCTCCAGCACCCTCTCTGATGATGCAGGGTATGACAGTGCTTACCAGCCCCCCAACAGGGTTGGAACCAACCACCCATCCCACTCCTGCTTGCTCCAGTCCAACTTAATTTAGGCCCTGCCTAATTTCTTTCAGGCTCAGGGTACATGGGGACTGTTCTTACTTGTTTGGTTGCTTTACATCCTTGAAGAAGGGAAGGCCAGGAGAGGGCCAAGAGAGGCTACCAGTGGGTTTTTCTCTTAAGAAATGATTTTAACATAGCTAATAAAGGCAGTGACAAAGCATGGTCCAGGCTGTTCTGCCAAGATCTGGAAATTAGCACAGTGTGATCCACCTCCAGTTCAGCTGCTAAAGGGCAGCCCTTCTCCCTCCTGCTCTCTTATCTCTGAACCTCATCTTTCCCTGCCTGTGGGAGAGAAGCCAATTTAACCAACTGAAACCCGAGCTCTCAGCAGAAATTCATTGGCTCAAATGAGGTTTCATTGTCTTCCCTTGAGTCTGACATACCCACTCAGGACGGTGGCCATGTAAAGGCCCAGTTTGCGGAATATTTCCCAGTCTTCAACTTCTATGATCTTCCCGGCAATCAGGAACAAAATACCAATTGGCATGTAGCTAGAAAGTAAGCACAAGAAAAGACATACTTCTGTCATCAAATATTTTCTCAGGGAGGAAATGCTGGGAAAGAAACAAGCCAGGTCATATACCTCAGCTTGGGGTGTGCCCTCAGCTGGGAGGGGCACAGGGTATACACAATGAAGCTAAGGTCTCAGTTTCAGCCCAGCTGGACTACACTGGCTACAGGTTTCAGCACCCCTGTGCACCTTAAATTCTACCCACCTATGCCACCATAAGGGGCACTCTGGTCCATACTCCATGCCTTGCTCCTGTGCACATACACCCTGCTGACTGTCATGTCCGCAGGTCTCTAGCTTGATTCTCCAATCATGGCCTCTAGGCTTTTTTTAGACACAGTCATCTTGTTTCCCAGGTAGTAGTATCAGCAACAGAACTAGTTATGTAATAGCTCTGTTGTGATAGCTCTGTTTGTGGAGCTATCATTACATGCTTTGCATTGGGTTAGGTATTTCACAAGCATCATTCACTTAATGTACTTCTCCCAACTCGAGGGGTAGACTTTATTATCCTTTTTAACAGATGATGGAGCTGAGGTTCAGGAGGATTAACTGAAATAACTAAACCCTTTACTGTCACTGTCAAGGTCTATACTTTGAACCAACTTGCTGTGAGATAAGTGGGGCAGAGGTCTCCCAGGCAAGGTGGACTTTTCAGCATCTCCAGGGACAGGGCAGATGCTCACGTGGTGCAGCTGCTATGCTCACCTGTGGCAGCTTTCATTTGGATGTATTAGGGCCTGTGTGTACCTACTGTATCCCTGCTGCGTGGGGCCTGATAAGGAAAGCAACCTGTGTTCTGGAAAACTCCTTCAAATCACTCCTTTAAGAGTTCTTTCTTACATAAATGCTGCTTGGTTGCAAGGTGATCTAGGACTTTGGTAGAAAAGACAATGACTGATCTCTAGACTTTCATTAGTGAACTGAGTCCTAAGTAATACGTGGAATTATTTAATACTCTAGTGTCTTGCCCTCTCTAGGGTGAGGTGAATTGAGAAACATAAACCTTTTCCTTCTAGTTTTGAAGGGTCAGCCATCAGGGGAAGCAAGATGGCATTAACCGGTGTCTGCTCACCACATAATGATCTGAACAATTTTCATGGTTGCATCACTCAAAGCATTGAAGAAATCCACCAGAATCTGTCCCCTTTCTCCCATTTTTCCAATGACAATTCCAAAGACGAGGCAAAAGACGATCAAGCCCAGGACATTTATGCCATCTGAATACATGCCTACGACTTTGTATTCCTTTGTTTTGTTCTGTGGATCAAAACCAAGAAAATAATATTGATGCATGATTATAATCTTGTTAGAATGCATAGGCCCGGAAACAGGAAGATATGATAGTCAAACAAACTAGTGATCTACCAACAACTTAGGATCAACGAGTTTAGGAGCAAATAATAAAAAAAAAAACACCTATGCATGTATCAAATTTTACTGCCCCCACTTCTGGCATTGAAGTTTGAAGTGATTTTTTTTTTTTCCCTCTCTTTCAACAAATCCATACTTGACTATTTCTTTTGAAGATTTCTTATTCTGGGGTGTTTTAAATTTTTAATAACTTTAGGCACTTTTCAGAGTTATTTTAACTAGTAGTTACATTAGGAGTCTGCATAAAAAGATACGAATTAATAATGTAGGAAGCTCAAAATATTTACCAGTGCAGACATTTTTAGGACACTTTACTATCTATTTTATCCTGATAATGAACACAGGAACATTTTTTACCACCTCTAACCTTAGATAACCAATAGGATTTTATTTTAGATAAAAATTAACCAGATATCTACTACTATGAACCATTTCTTCATTTTATCCTGGGTAAGAATAACATGGAGACTTCCCAGGTGGCTCACTGGGAAGAATCCGCCTGCCGATACAGAAGATGAGGGTACAATTCCTGGGTCAGAAAGATCCCCTGGAGGAGGAAATGGCAACCCACTCCAGTATTCTTGCCTGGAGAAATCTCATGGACAGAGGAGCTTCCGCGGGCTGCAGTCCATAGGGTCGCAAAGAGTTGGACACAACTGAGCACACACACACATGAGTAGCATGAGATATACCAAGAGATAATTCAATCCTAGTTGTGCAGCATGAGCTTAACTGAGAGATTTCACAGGAAGATAACATATTCTGAGTGGTACAAACCAGGTTTATAAAGAATTATGTGGATGAGCCACTGGGGTACCAATTATTTCTTACTTATGATCTGACATGATCAGACACATATTTATCAAGCAGTTAGTGTGTTAACCAGAGAAGGCAATGGCGCCCCACTACAGTACTCTTGCCTGGAAAATCCCATGGATGGAGGAGCCTGGTAGGCTACAGTCCAGGGGGTCGTGAAGAGTCGGACACGACTGAGCGACTTCACTTTCACTTTTCACTTTCATGCATTGGAGAAGGAAATGGCAACCCATTCCAGTGTTCTTGCCTGGAGAATCCCAGGGACAGCAGAGCCTGATGGGCTGCCGTCTATGGGGTCGCACAGAGTCGGACACGACTGAAGCGACTTAGCAGCAGCAGCAGCAGCAGTGTGTTAACTGCATTGGCTACAGCATAAGGTCTTAAAATGCAGCTGGATAGACAAGACTAACTGTGAGAAACATGAGCCAATGATAGCAAGATGGTGTGCAATTAACTGCGCAGCCAAGCTATGAGTTACAGGCATCATGTGGAGATTGGAGACATGAATGTGGGCTGTGAAGATAGGGAAGGACAGGCCCGAGCAGCAGGCAGCCAGGAGATAAGCAGAGATCTAGAAAGCGGACTCCAGAAAAATGGTAAGGAAAGGCAGACATTAGCACACACCAGGTCTCCGTAATCTACTCATCCTTTACAGCCGCCACACTAATTTAGACCTCCCTATTCTATTAGGGCGGAGAAGGCAATGGCATCCCACTCCAGTACTCTTGCCTGGAAAATCCCATGGACGGAGGAGCCCGGTGGGCTGCCATCTCTGGGGTCGCACAGAGTCGGACACGACTGAAGCGACTTAACAGCAGCAGCAGCAGCAGCATTCTATTAGGGAGTATTCTATTCTTTCCAACTGTAATATTCATCACTCTTCACACGAGAGCATATATCACACGTGTCTTTTCTCGGTCATAATCCCAGTGCCCATCAGAGCTTGGCCCATGGACAGTGCTCAGAAAAATCTCTGTGGAACTGCATCAAGAAGCAAGAGCAGGAATTCACTGAGGAGTAGGAATTCACTGAGGAGTTGGATCTGGATAGAAGAGATTGGGCTCACCGAGATGTAAGCTGGGAAACCAGGGAGAAGCCAGGTCATGGAGGGCTTTCTGTAGGAAAAAAGAGGGAGCTAACTGTGGCCTATTTAATGTGAACTCTTAACTCTACTGCATTTTTTCTTTCCTTTAAATTTTTCCTTCCTGAGTGAAGGCAGAGTACAGTAGGAGAAATCTACTACAGGACTACAAATGTACTACTTCAGGCCAACCTGATCTAATCTCCAACTGGAGAAAGAAATGGCAACGCACCACAGTATTCTTACCTGGAGAAGCCCATGGACAGAGGAGCCTGGCAGGCTACAATCCATGGGGGTCACGAGAGTCGGACACAACTTAGTGACTAAACCACCAGAATCTTGAACAATGAAATCCTAAAAGTTCTCAGAGCCACCTGATTTCATTGATAAGTTTATGGCAAACTCCTGGTGGCAAAACCTCTCCTGAACTGAGATGAGTCTACAGATAGCCTATTTTTCTTACTTAGTAGCCAATTTGTAAGTTAGCTGCGGAAATGTTGATGTGCTTGATTCTAGAATATTATTGCCAATTCCACTTAAAGATGTTGTATAACGTATAGTACACACACCACCTGGCCCTTCTAAAATGAAAAACTCTGGACTCAGAATCACATTTGAGCAGAGAGTTTTAAATAAGGAACTGCAGGCCTGCATTCCATGTTTATGTGGTCTTGCAAATCTAACGATGTTCCCAGAGATGCCCAACTCAACTCTGGGTGGCAAAGACAGAAGTGACAGGACTCATTCTTTTCTCTGTGTGGTTCAGTTGCTCTTCATTATTCTCAGAAGTTATACTCTATACAGTAGCTGCCCACACTGACTTAGGGAATATTGAGTCAATGTTCCTAATGGGAAACAGAGGTTTAGGTTCCTAGGAATCAACAGTCACATCATTTTGGTCAAATAATCAATATGAAACCTTATTTTCTCTGTGTTTTACTTCAAAGACACCTTATTTAATATATATTGTTTAATCATTAACATTGAACTCACTTTAACTCATGCCTGAATGAGACTTCTCTAACACGTGTATTTTCTCATATGGAACATCAGCCTTCTTGCGTTTGGGATAGTGCAGTGCAGCATGATGCTTGGGCGACATTTCCAACAGTGAAATTACCAAGCTAATGCACAAAACTGAGAAATGTGGCAAAGACACACTGCACAAAGGACACATATTTACCATATAAGAGCTGAACCAGGGAGGGGATGTGTGTATACATATAGCTGATGCACTTCATTGTACAGTAGAAACCAACACAACATTGTAAAGCAATTATACTCCAATTAAAAAAAGGAAAAAAACAAATTGCTGAACCAAGAGGGCAGAACATAGCCTTGTTCAACCTCAGCTGGGACATGTGCATGGGCAAATTACATTTTTCACCACTCTTACTGTGTCTGTGAATGACCAGCACCATACTGATTTTCGGGTTACAAATGCATTTTAGTACATAGGCAAATTCACAAATGTGGAATCTGAGAACAATGAGGATCTACTTATTTCCATCTCCTGTCACTCATGACTTGGCCCCTGCCTACTGGGGAAGGGAGCAAACAAAAGGATGTAAGTGGTACCTTTGAAATAGCAGTTGTCATGATGGCTGTGACAGACGCTTCGGTGCTGTTTGTCCCTGGCTCCTCAGAAAGCTTTACTTCTTCACGTGTGGTTTTGTACTGCATGTTGGAGGGGGGGAAAGGTCAAAGAAATAAACAAAAAAAGAATTTTTAAGCTCCTAAGGTTAAACCATAGGAATGTTACTTTGGCCAGATAAGTGTCAATGAAAGGTTCTACCTCTGAGGCCTCTATTGGCTTTGGTTTTGGAGGGTACTACCCCTGAGGCTTTGGAAGCAAAACTGGGATTGAGAAATCCAACCCCCTGACCACCACAGCCACCATTTAATGGTGTCAAAATGTTCTCTCACTTTTGTAGTAAGGGACAAATTAATGGAGCAACAATGTAGAAGAAAGCATAGGTTTTATCTTTAGGTGCTTTAATAGATTCTACAGGAATCCTGTCAGTCATTTTTGTTTCTATTTATTTATTCATTTATTATTTTTAACCTGGGGAAAAAACACCACATCACTTTAAATGTAGTCACCATGACTTTAAGAAACATCAAGAACTATATGGTTGTTCCAAAGTCAATAGTCCCTTTAGGGCTATTACTTGAGTGAGATTTCTGTTGAATTCCCTTCCTTCACCTGTTTGATTCTGCTGAGCTTCAGCAGAGACCTTTAAGAAAGAGCTAGTATATCATCACACTGGGCATAAATGTTACTCCTACAAGGCTCTGCCAACACCAAGAACCTTACAAGTGACCACTGTGGCTGAACCGCAAATGCACCCCCTAAATAGAGGTGGTTCTGTGCCTCTTGGAGGTAGGAAGGGAACAATTTAATTGCCATTTTTGTTGGTCTACATAGAGGTCTCTGTTTGTGTAATTTATGTAAATGAATTCAGCAGCTTGTGATAGACTCAGCTGTCTTAAAGTGTATAGATAAACAAGAGAAGAAGGCTTAAAGGAAATGGAGTGAAGAGACTGTGAAACTTCCCTAAAGGAAAAAAAGTGGCTTTGTTACATCGCTCTGTAGAGTGCCAGCAGTGGGCATGTAGTGATGAAAGAAAAGACCAGATACCAGGAACACTAACCGCCCACACGGGTCACATACTGATTTCCCAATGTGGGGGTGGAGGTTACCTTTCCCAACTGCATTATATCTGCAGATAGTCTGAGCTTCTTCACAAATGTAAAGTGGTTCTCTGAAACTAGGTACTAGAAGCCAGATTTGAAAACATTCATTATTTGACAGGTTCCTGACTTGCTCCAGTTGAAACCTTTTGGGGGAAAAATGAGCCTAAGGGAAAAGGGAGCAGTGTAAGCTACAACAGGCATGCTGCTATGGCTGGAAAGACTGGGGTTGACAGGTCACCTGAAATTCCTCCATTCACAGGTATTAATACATTGCCCATTTTTGATGGGCTAATTCCATTTCTTAGGTCATAGAAGAAAAAAAATCTTAATGGGTATGGAGGAAGAGTAGAACAGCTTGAGGGCAAAAATCATTATTCTTACCTGCTGAAAACAGGCTTGGACAAGGTTCTCAGGGAACATATTCCTGTTGGAGGCATGAAAAGCAGTATCACATTAAGACAAAAGTGGTTTTTGTTTGTTTGTTTTTGTCACACCTAAGTACATTGATGGAAATGAGTATGCTATAGAATTAGTACTCTGGTTTTGGTCTCACCTTTGCATAATGCTTCCTTGAATTAAGATTTCTTTTTCCCTATTGAGCTTCAATTAGGGGATAGAAAGCTCTCCTAACTAACCATCACACTTAACTGATTCATTGAGTAGCCAACACGGTTGCTGTCCTTGGTAAAACATGTACTGGCAGGTGGACACACACAGTTAAGAGACTTTTTTAATATTTTGCACATTTCTGTTTTCATCGATGAGAGTCGACTGTACTTGTTGCCAAATTCTTTGTGCCAGTTTCAAATATCATTGTAATTACTGAATCAAATATTATGTAAATCAATGCAATATGAGTGTGAAAAGGAAGGAGCAGTTTCTATAAAAACTAAGCTGGAATGCCTGGAAACTCATTCAAGGCAAGTGAGTAAAATTTCTGTTGTTGCGTTAGGTAAGGGAAGACAATTGAAATAAAACGAACAGCCGGAAGAACTCAGCTCTCAGCTTTCCTTGCAATTTCTAAGGGTTTTGTTGCTCTACTTCATGAAAACTGAGCCGGGAAATTGTAGACGATGCATTTATAAAGGCAGCCTAGGCAACAGAAATATGAAATTACAATCAACTGACACAAAGAAATGACCTTGGCCCAACATTAAAAAAATGGCAAATAAATGCATTTAAGTTTTAAGCATAAACAAAATACATAGTGCATATTTATGACTCTGCTTTACATGCTGTTTTTAAAAATTAACTGACCAATCTGTAGCCCTGTTTCAGATAAGAGGGTTTCTCCTGTACAATTGAAAAATATATTTCTTCAAATTGTTTCAGAACCAACCACTCAATAAAGCCCAGCATCTTAATGCAACAAGTATCTTTGGGCATTTCTGTCCATCCTAAACCCTGACAGAGACCCTGTTGCTTCCATTCCTTTGTGGAACCATGACCTGGCAAGCAGGACTGGCTATGTAACTTGCAGAGTCCAGGGCAAAATGAACACATACAATAATTTAAAAATTATAAAAAATTTCAAGATGGCATTAGCAGAGCATTAAACCAAGCATGGGGCCCTGTGCAACCACATAGGCTGTATGCCTGTGAAGCCACGCTGCTGGCCGGACACCCACCTGATCAGGTCTAACATGGCATCCACTGTGCTGACTTCAGGGGTGTTCCCTGTCCTGTCAATTTCATTCACTTGCTGGGTGACACCAGGCTTGATGCTCACCACCAGCACGATACCTGTAACCAAAGATAGCACCCACAGAGCATTAAGAATCTCCCAGGGCACCTGATACCTCTTATGCATCCATCTTAGAGTACCAAGCAATACTGGGATGGGGACCCTGAGAAGTCTACCCAAAACACCGAGCCTCAGCAGGAACCTCAGCAGAATTACTGCCTTAATTACTTCCCACCTAAATGAAGCAGAAGGAACTCTTCCTGTGTGTTTTTAAAAAATGAGGGGCTGCATTCCAAAACTGCTTCTGGAAACACTTGCTGATGAGAATGCGCTTTTCCTCTTTAGGTTATGAGATCAGCCTCGGCAGGGGTTGGGGTGAGAAGGACTTATTTTCCAACTCAGGGTACTCAGCATCTTTCTGTAACTTTTACCCACAGATGCTGGTATTTTTCTGAGGGTCACAGAGAATAAGCCTTATCTTCCTGTCATACCACAGCCATCAAGTATCTGAAAAGCTGTGTGTAACCCACAGAAGGATTTGGGTTAGGGAGTGTTGTTCTATGTGACTCTTAGGGGGTGCAATGAGAACAGGAGTTCTAAGGAGAGAGAGTTGATCTTGCTATAAAGAAAAACTGTCTAAACAGAGGGCATCTGGGACTTCCCTGGAGGTCCAGTGATTTAACACTTCATGATTCCACTGCAGGGGATGCAGGTTCAATCCCTGGCTGGGGAACTAAGGTCTTGCATGTTGTGTGGTCAAAAAAGAAAAACAAACAGAATCTGAACGCACCATTTTGGAGCTAATGGGTTCCTCTTAAGGTGTCCAAGCAGAGGTGGGAGGTTTTAGGAAAGATCAGGTTGATGGACTGGAGGGGAGTGAAGAAAAGGCCCCATGCCCTTATCACTCTTCTCAAAGAGAAATGCCCCTCCAACGGGGTAGGACTTAAGGATGATGAATGCATTAGTTTTGCTGATGGGAGGAGTCATTGGGCAATATAGGGGCCATGAATGAGTGTGGTCTACTCTCCCCTCTCAGGGTTGCAGAAAAGATATCAGCCCAGCTTTGTTCTTTGTGTTGGCCTCCCTCAGGAGCCTAATGAAATGTGGTTTTGGTTTAAGCAGGGTTCAGGGCCTCCTAGGTCGCCTGGCCTAATACCATTAAAATCTTACCACATCCTCAGTTTGTCAAAGCAGAGCTGTAAGGGTCAAGCTGGCTTCAACATCTGAGTATACTCCCCCCTCTCTTACCACTTGGGGCATCCTTCTTAAAATGTCATGCTAGGTCACAAAGGACGGACCATACTTTTTTCACAAAAGTGTCAAAGGTATATGAGCAACCATAGTCCCTTATTAGAACATTCTCCCTCTTTCAAGTGAAATTTATACTTGGCAAGACTTCTGTTAGCTCTGGGTACTATGTGAAATTTGAAATGTACTGAAATGCTATCTTTCTGGAAATACTTTATAATTATACTCAAACCCACTATTATAGACTAATTATCAAGTTTAAAGATTAGCACTTTGCTTCACTTTCTTCGACCCAATGATCTGGATAAGGTGCAGAACTGTCCCTCTCTTTCTGTTTATTTACTAGAGACATTAATAAGCAGTACCATGGCTGAAACTCAGCCAATATTTTATTTGTTCATATAAAAGGTTCTGTGCTGACTTCAAACCTAACAGCTTCATAGCAGTTTAACAATTGTACTTTCTGATCTTTAAAAAAGTGTGCGTTTTAAAAAACCAACTACTTTTAAATGGAAAGTCACAATTATACAGAAAAAAAGAAAGGATTCGGAAATAAATTTTACCTAAAATTACGGCAATGAGAGTGGTACAGAAATAATATACGACAGCACGCAGACCAATTTTTCCAGATACGTTGGAATCCAGTGTAGCAACACCTGAAAGGGCGAGAAGTCAAACTATATTACTTGACGAAAAATTTCCAGGACTGGTGGCAATTCAATCCTCAAGGTGTGACAAGAGTTGAGAGGTATGTCTTTATCTGCTAGGCCTATCTCACACATTTTGTTTGAATAAATGCATTGGGTAAAAGAACCATTTCAGTATTCCAAATGCAGAATTAAGAGACTGAAGGCTAGTAGGGGGCAAGATCCCCTCTGGCTAAATCCCCACCACCTCAGCTCTTAGTGAGTGCTGTGTCTGTGGCTCCTGAGAGGGCTGGTCATGAGACAAGTAAAAGGAGTCCCCCTTTGGCATCTGCTCTAAGAACTTTACCATTGTATCACTCGACATTCTTTTGGGATTCAGTATTAGGGAAAAGTTTACCTTAAAGAACTGAGAAGGTTCTTTCATCACATAATAAAAATCGTATAACTCATGATCATTTCCCTTTCTGCCTTTCCTGTCAGGAATCTCAGAGTCAACTAAAAAGATAACTTTTATGTGTGATTATCAAGTAATATATATGTTCATTACAATTATCTAAAGAAAGGAAAAAATATAAAGATGAAAACAAAAATCACTTCATGTCATCAGCTATTGTTAATACTCTGGTGAATATTATTCCCATATTTTTTTCTCAATTTCTTGTTAACAGGGCTGAGATAGTTTTATAGTTTATAATCCCCTCTCTGCTAAATACAATATCATAAGCATTTTTCTTATTGTTACAAATTCACCCTGCAGATAATTTTAAAGGCAACATAATCTTCTGTCATGTGGCTGTACCATAAGGTATTTAATATCTCCTTAGTGATGGATTTAGACGATATCAGGACCAAATTCAATAATAAAACACAGTCATTTCATTAGCCTTCCTGGCTAGCAGATTTCCTTCTTTTCATGATTTTCAAGTTGCTTTTATGTTTAAAACCATATTCTGTATGGCTTTGATTATGAGACTCCTTAAAATCCTTGTTTTAACAAGTTGGGATATAAATAAAAATTTCTGAGGGCACGATAATCTAAGAAGCTTATGACCACATTGTTTAGATCTAGTTTCAAAAGGTCTTTGGATGGGCAAAAGAACCACTTTTGCCTCGTTTCAAACGGTCAGAAAAATGACTGAATGTTACTTGACTTACAGTAGTTGTATGGAATGCCAAGGATAGATACAGAGGTGGAAAGCATACATCCCCACTTGCTAGAAACCTTGCCCTCCATCAAAGATGCTCATATAAATGTGGTCAAATGATGCATCTCTCTAACTGGACTGCTTCTATGCGATACACGAAGCCAGGTTGAGAAGCAACCAAATCATCTTTCAGCAAGTTGTCATTTGGAAGTTTCAGACTACCCTGTCTGATTTCCAAAATGAGAATCACATTTTGAATCAAATGATTACCACAGAAAATGATTTTCTGAGTCTTCAACACGCATGACTTGCTCCATAACTGTTACTCTGAAGTACAGGGTAGCAGGAAAAATGAAGAGGTTGCCATAAGGCAACCCCAAGGAAAAGGTAGTAAACAGGCAGGCTATCAGCAAACACAAGTAGATTTTATATTCACTCCTCACGCTATAAAAGGCCTATCCATTTTTTTTTAAGTGACTAAGGGATTATGCTCCTCAAATATAATCATACATAGTTGACGTTTGGGAAAAATCTGTAAGGAAGCTATGATGATGATGATGACAACAGAAAAAGACCTCTCTCACTCTAAACACACCATTCTGTTGGCTGTTGATTGCTTCTCCTGAAGTTATATTTTGAGGGAAGAGGCTCTGGCCTCTAGCAGTCACCCCAGTATGTTGTTAAGGGCTTATTCATCAACCTCCGGAGCAAGACTGCACAATTACTGTATGGTGAGCATACTGCGACAGTCACATCCTAGAATAACCTGGATGGTAAGATTCTATTTCTTTGGGAAAAAGAATGTGGTGTGCTGAGCAGACTTTCTTTTCCTAATGTTCAGACAATTAAAAACAATAATTCTGTAAGAAACCATAATGACAAAAAAATAGCGAAATAAAATGACAACAAGAGATACTGAAAGCTACAACTCAGAACCAATGAACTAGTTCATATTTAGTTTCAGTCTCTTAAAAAAAGAGCAACCAATGATGCAAATATATAAGCTTGCTAAGTATATTATTTGATTATAAAATGTTCCTATTCTATTTTTGAGCTCTATACATTATTTTGATAAACAATTATAATGATTATTCATGACAATAATGGTAGTTTAAAAAAAGAAAGAAAATTACCAGTCTAGATATTTAAGTAACCTGTACAAGCACCTGCTCCATGGCCTAATGGAAGATGTATTTTCAGATATATTGTCCTTTGCTCGACATCCAATTTAAGCATCTCCCAGTCCCTAAGGTGCTGACAAGTGACAGATTCGCAGGGTGGCTGCCGAACTGTCCTTGGGTATGTGTCTCCTACCCTCTCAGGATTTTCTTCCAGCAGTGAAACAAATTAAATCTATATGGGTAATTGTTTCTAGCATATGTTAATATGTCTTAATTTGTCTTAATGATTTGGCCACAGGCTGGTGCCTCTGCTTTTATTCCAGGTCCCAGCTGGCAGTCTTTAACTGCCAATCTCATAATAATGAGATTCTTGGTGGAGATACGTTAAATACAGCCCCCAAAGTAGTCAGCTCCTGGCTGTTGCGAGTACAGCAACTCTCTTGTAGTTACTTTCAGGAAGAACTTTGTTCCCCATTTCTCAAATCTACTGAGGTCCTACAGATCTCCTGGATATATCAGAAATGCATTCAATAGTCATACTTCTCCACATCTCTAGAGTTACCCCTCTACCTTTCTAGCCACCACTGATTGAGGGCAAAGGTGGCACCTAAATCCAGACTCTCAACATCTTGAGGATGTTGAGGATGGGGTGGTGTGTGGCTGCCATAAAGGGAGGGAACATAGGCAGGGAAACAGTTCAATATTTGAAAACCTCTATAACAAGGACATTACTGAACTTAACATGCATATAAAATGTCTGGATGGATAGTCTAGCCACCCAGTTGCCAGTAATAACAATGATAATGATGATTATTAGAATGAAAATGACAGTAGACACTGTATTGAGCAGTGACTGAGGGTTGTGTCATCTCTTTTGATGTTCACTATAATCCCACCAGTTGGCATAGTTACTCCCATTGTACAAAGAAAACTGTGGCTCAGAAAGGCTAAGGAACACACCAGGGTCCTACAGCTGCTGAGCAGTGGAGCTGGTTTGACCCCCAAAGGCCAAATCTTAACCACTATGTATGTCACACTGGGTCTATCCATGTGCTACTAAATTGTAGACCAGTGCTGCCCAGTAGACCTTCCTGTGGTGATAGAAATGTTCTCTGTGCTGTTCATTGCAGTAGTCACCAGCTACAGATGGCTAGGGAGCTGTTGACATGTGGCTACTGTGACTAAGGAACTGCTTTTAAATTTTGTTTAATCTCAATTTAAATAGCCACATGTGGCTAATGGCTACCATACTGGACATCGACACAATCTCGAGGCCTCACCAGAGTGTCCAGCATTTCATGCGTGCTCAACAAGGTTAATTGAACAGACGCAAGCTTAACTCCATTACAATAAACCAGGTAAACGATGAGGATAAACCAAATAAGCCATCATCTCCTGGTGTGCTTTTCCTTCCCCATGCTGACCATAGTGCTCTGAAGACTGAGGCTTATTCTTTTCTGGATCCTCAGTGCATTAAGTAAGGTGCTTTGTGAATTTTGTACTAAATGTTTCCATGTGACAGAAAAAGCCACACTCCTTATGTGTGTGTGTGTGCTCAGTCATGTCTGACTCTGCAACCTCATGGACTGTAGGCTGCCAGGCTTCTCTGTCCATGGAGTTTTCCAGGCAAGAATACTGGAGTGGGTTGCCATTTCTCTCTCCAGGTGATCCTCCCAACCTAGGGATCGAACCCGCATCTCTTGCACCTCCTGCATTGGCAGGCGGATTCTTTACCACTGTGCCACCTGGGAAGCCCGCTGCACTTCTTATGGCTCCTTACAAAGTGAGCCCATTTCAAAGATCTCCTGTGTTAGAGATTTAGGAGTTTGGCAGGTAATCTCCCTAAAAACCACTCACACAGGGCAGTTTGGTATGGTTCCCAGAGTGGCAAACAAGAACGCTTTTTACTCATAACAGACCTCCATGTGAGAACACATTTAGCATTTTAATGTTTCTCTACTTTTTTTTTTCATTATTATGTGCTCCAACCGACTTGCCCCTCCCAGAGTGTTTTAGATATATTTTGCTCATTGCCACTCCGTGAAATTTTAATAGCACAAACTGTACATCTGTTCATATACTAAATGTATATATATATATATGCTTTTTACATTGGAGAAGGAAATGGCAACCCACTACAGTATTTTTGCCTGGAGAATCCCATGGACAGAGGAGCCTGGTGGGCTCCAGTCCACGGGGTTGCAGAGTCGGACACGACTGAAGTGACTTAGCACATAGCACATGCTCTTTACATGAGAAGAGTAAGCATGCCATCCACTCCCCAAAACTTGCTTCTGCTGCCTTCAGGCCACATGGCTCCAGTTGAGAGTGTGTGGTCTAGCTCAGCAGATGTTGTTCTCTGAACGGTAACTTAATCCAGACCTTGGACTCTGAAGACAGCTCCTCCATCAGTTCCTCAGTCACACTAGCCACATGTCAAATGCTCACTTGTGACATGCAGCTGGTGGCTACTGCAATGGACAACATACAGAGAGAACATTTCCACCATCACAGCACCTGGGCAGTGCTGGACTAGAATTTTGTAGCACACACATGAAGTTAGTATAACACAGTGGTTAAGAATATGACCCCCTTGACAAAGGAGAATGGGGAGCTATTTAATGGATACAGAGTTTCAACTGGCAAGATGAAAAGAGTTCTGGAGATGGGTGGTGGTGGTGACGGTTATGCAACAATGTGAATGTGCTTAATGGTAAATTTTATGTTATGCATATCTTACCACAATTAAAAATAATTTTAGAAGTTAAAAAACCTTTTAAAATGAGAAAGAAAAGAGTGAGCCTCAGTCTTCAGAGTGCTATGGTCAGCATGGGGAAGGAAAAGCACACCAGGAGATGATGGCTTATTTGGTTTATCCTCATCGTTTACCTGGCTTATTGTAATGGAGTTAAGCTTGAGTCTGTTCAGTCAACACTGTTGAGCACGCATGAAATGCTGGACACTCTGGTGAGGCCTCGAGATTGTGTCAATGTCCAGTATGGTAGCCATTAGCCACATATGGCTATTTAAATTGAAATTAAACAAAATTTAAAAGCAGTTCCTTAGTCACACTGTCCCCTTCATTTACTGTGGGGAGGTCAGATGGTGGGCCTACCTTAGTCTCAAACAAGTGAAACATCATTGTGCTTTATCCTGGGGTTTTACTCTAAAGACCCTCCTGGATTCCTTGCTTTCCGACCACACCTTATGCCTGGTGAGGTCTAGAGGACCACCCCTCCTTACAGCCCACTCTTAGAACTCAATTCTTCTGGGCGCTGACACCTGCCCTTAAGGAATTTACAAATGAGAAAGGACTGTGCACTAATACACCACAAAGCAGGTGTGATAGGATCTGCACAGAGATAAAAGGGTGTTTAAAGATGTTTATAACAACTGAACAGTAATTTTATGCCTGTTGAGTGTAATAACAAAAAACAGGGCTAGTGCTCTGTCTTTTGTTTTTTTTTTAATCTTTTTCTAGTAATTCATTTATATTATAGTTTACAAAAATTATTGATCCATGTGGATTGGAAATTTAAAAAACTGGATCTTTTCCACCCACTTTAAAACCTGGATGCTCTGTGAAGCACTGATGCAGAGAACAGGTACCATGGGCTTTCAGAGGAGCCAGAGGTGTCACCAAGCTGAGGTGACCAGGAGCAACTTGCAACAGTGAGCATCTGAACTGAGCAGAAAAAGATGAGCAGGATTCTGACAAGGATTCTTTCCTTGGCTACATTTTAGTCAGGCTTCCAAGTCTTCTCTTAGGCCCATCTATGTACTTCTTTGCAAAATAATTTTAGCAAGAACCTCTTACCCTTGATATGCGATCAGGTTCCTTATCCTCCACCGTCTCCCAGATGATTTCTGATTTACTGTGGCTTGTCTTCAACATGAATCTTGTTGGGTCGGTTTAGCCAGAATCCCTTACCCTTGATGTCTTCTCTTAAGAGTTTTCCATCCACTGACCCCCACCTAATTCTCGACTATAAATTCCCACTTGTTCATGCTCTATTCAGAGTTGAGCCCAATCTCTCCCCTCCACTGCAGAATCCCATTGCAGTGGTCCCTACAACTGTCTATATGGTCCTAGGTAAAGTCTGCCTTCCCAAATTGACAAGTATCATTGAATTTCTTTTCTTTAAGAAGTCCAGTTACCACTGGGTCCAGGATTGTCCTTTAAATCCAGGGATAGTTTTGAGGCTGGGCTGTAGCCTAGAGACAGATAAAATCCAAAGCAGTCCCAGGAACTCAGGGGCACTTGCTAGCTCTTTAAGGAACCACACTTGTTTTTTCACCTCTGGAGGAGGCTTGGATGAGCTGGGGTGCTGGCTCCTGACCAAAGCAGTAACAATCTATTAGAATTTTTTTTTTAAATAAAAACACTGCAAAGGAAGAAGTTGCCGTGGGCTAAACAATAGCATATTTTAAAAATAAACACCCGAGGGTAAAAGTCTCCTCTGAGAACTCTCTGATTAAGCTACCACCCACTAGAGAGCAAAATTTCGTGACAACCTCTCTCCACCTTGCCATTAAGTTGTCAGAATTAACTCTGTTATTGGAAGGTTTTTTTTTTCGTCTGGCATTTGATGCTGCTTCATAATTGTGAATGGACACATCATCCAAGCAACTCATTGTTGCACTGAGGCATCCTCTTATCCAGATGACTCCTGTCTCTTTCACCAGCAGAGGCCACTGGCATAGAGACAAGCACAGGCTTTGGTGGGACACCCTAGGCTCAAATCCCAGCCTTCTCCTCCCAGACTCAGTTTCCCCATCTATCAAATGGAGATTTTAAATGTCTCTGCCTCCTAAAGGGTAACTACGAGGAGCAAAGTGAACCATGGCATCTTGCATAACAGTTGTTCTGAGGGTTAGAAACAATATCTAGAGCACGTCTAGGGCAGTAACCAGAACTTAAATTTTACTCAGTCAATAGCCTCCATTACTGCTCAATGAAATGATCAATATGAAGTGTGTCACTGAGCACACAGAAGGCACTTCACAAGCGTTAACTCGTTCACCCCACACTCCTGCCATAATCACGTGGCCACTGAAGAGATCTTTTTAAAACATAAATCAGGCCATTTCACAAGCAGGTGCAAGCCTCTAATGGCACTTAATATAACACAGGAAATCCTTACCCAGGCTAACGAGGCCCCAGGGCAAGGGCTCCTGTCTGCCCTGCAGCCGGGTCCACCAGCCCTCTTCTAGAGCCGACCGAGCTCCCTCCAACGACAAGGCCATTGCCTAGGCTCTTTCCTCTGCTGGACTGTCTCACTCTCCTCTTCTTTTAACTGCTTTTAAGTCTTTTCCTCGGAGCCCTTCCCTGAGTCTCCAGGCTGAATCAGGCTCTCCTCACTCAGCATCCTATTCATACCATGTTTCACAATTATTACTAATGCACTCCTTATTTAATGTCTGTCTTTCTCATTAGACTGTAAGCACCCCAAGGGCAGGAGACCTAGATATCTGCCTAGTCACCAATGTTCACCCAGTGCCTGCACATGGGAGGAACTCCATGAACATGTGTTGATTGAAAGAATAACCAAATCATCTACATATGGCTACCTGGCTCCAGGCAACTCTTCCCAGGCTCTGGTCCTCAGACAGCAGAAAGTTCCAGAATAGAACTTGGGACTCTGCATCAGTCCTTGGTGCTGCCCTTATGACCTGTGTGATCTTGGAAAACAGGCTTAATCTCCCTTCAACTTCCTGTTTCCTCATCTCTAAAGAAAGAGGCAAGTTCCTACTTATTTTCACTGGATAGCTCCGAGGATTAAAAAAAATAAGTTCATTACTTCCCCAGAAAAAACAAGGCTAAGGGCAGGCTATGCTCTCACTTTGTTGATCCAGAGCAGCCTGGATTAATACTCCTGGGATGTTAAAAGGGAAAAAGAAAAAGCAGAGGAGAGCATGCAAAATATATTTCTGTGCATACTTCCACTATGACATCAGTTTTTCTTCAGACATTATTACAAAGAAGTCCCTTTCAATAGGTTCTGTCACCTCCCAGACTATTCTGTGAAGTTAATAAAATTAAACTGGTTCCCAGCAAAATGAACTAAAGGCTCGCAGCCTTTGTCAGCAGGTCCACATTTGATGTTCAAAACATCTGTCAAGGAGCAGCAGGCGAGTCTCCTGTTTCTTCAGCAATCCAGTAACTGTTTTAACATTTTTTTTTTTTTAATATCATAAAGGAGAGTGCTATTTGTATTTGGGACCAATTTTTCATAAGACCCAATGAGCTTTTATAGGAGGCATCTTGTTCAATAAGCATTAAACACACCTCAGAGGATCTGAGGAGCTCAGCTACTCTCTTCAAAGCCTGTGCTTTGACATTGGGATAGTGAACAGCTCAGAGGGACTTTTCTAGCTTTCTAACACAACCTAGTTATTATTGAGCTCTCTCTTTGCTTCTCCTTATCTCAAAAAATTGGTAGCTTGGGTCTCTGGGTTGAAGCTGCTTGTTTGCTGGGGAACTTAACATGCGAGGCAGAGCAAGCCTTTTCCTAGTGTTTTCATTTCCAGCATGAACGCACTGTGTGAACTCACCTGGGTGGGCTTGGTTCTAACATTGGCCCTGCAGGTTCTGATGCCAGTGTAGGGACTGTCTAGAAACTTCTGATAGTATCGGACAAAAAAGAGTAAATTAACAATTTTTCTCCTAGGCCTAACTGGTAAAATCTAGTTTTAGCAGGAACCCTGCTAAGTCAGTTTAATCAGAGCTCCCAACCCCCAATATCTGATCACTCTCCATATCTAATCAGGCTTCTCATTCTCCATCACCCCTGGGTGCTGGAGGGCAGTCCTAGGTGCTGCCCTTATGATATGTGTGATCTTGGAAAACTGGCTTAATCTCTCTTCAACTTTCTGTTTCCTCATCTCTAAAGACAGAGGTAAGTTCCTACTTACTTTCACTGGATTGCTATGAGGATTAAAAATAAGTTCATTACTTCCCCAGAGAAAACAGAAAATAGCACTTTCCATGCACCATGACATATTAGGGATAATGATAATACTATGTCATAGTGCATGGGTGGTATCTGATTACCCTGGCCTGTCTTTACCAAGAATCCTATTAGATCAATTTAGCCAGAATCCCCCTTACCTCTGACGTTTCTTCACAATAATTTTCCATCCGCTGATCCCGCTACCCAGGTCATTGGCCATCATTTCCCATTGGCTCATGTTGCATTCATCTGGACCTGAATCCACTCTCTTTCCTCCACTGCAAAGTCCCACTGCAGTGGTCCCTCTACCTACTGTGACAATCTGGAATAAAGTCTGCCTTACCATCTTTGAGTGTTACTGAATTTTCTTTTAAACAATACTTCCCCACTGAAAGCTTGTTCAGGGCGTTCCTTGGAGAGAATGGCACAGGTGGGAGTCCCTGCTCTAACCTGTTTCCCCATGCCTACAAGCTTATGTCCAGAATCCCCAGGAAGGCAGACAAACCCCATGAAGCCATGCCCTCACCTTCCATTCCCTTGCTTCCTCCCTAGGTTTGCAGCCTTCCAGTCAAAGTCTCACTGTCCTCTCAAGATTCTATGCCTTCTCCTATTTTCTTCTGCCTGGAATGCCTGCCACTTCATCTGATTCCTCTCTCTTCTTCAAAACTCCACCCAGGGTCCCTTCCTGTGTCCTCATTCCCACAAAGGCTTATCACACAGCATTGCAAATATAGTCTCCTTTTCTTGAAGAACTGGACATCTCTTTGTGCCTTGTGTGCCCAGCATACAGCCTGGGACATTGAAGATATGAATGAATGAACGAATGTCTTCCAGATCCATGTATTCAACTTATGAGATTCCTTAGAATCCCTGCATGATTTCTCATTTTTTCTTAACAGGAGAAAAATATACACATTTATTTAATACAAGTCTTATGTGACATAGAAGCCATCATAAAGAATTAAGTTCCAAAGAAATGATGAAAGTACTTGCTTTTATATTAGGTTGACAAAGAGAGGCAATTGTAGAACAGTGACTAAACTATATGAGGCTTACTCTTTTTTTTTTTTTTTAAAGAAAAAAAACCATGTTAACTCAGTTGAACAGAGCTGTGAACCAGTCTAGTACTTGTTTAGGAAGAAGGAAAGCTCATTCATGGTGAACTCTCTGGGCTTCACTATGTCAGAGACTGAAGCAGGGAATATTTATCTCTTGCCATTTTTCTCTTTGTTACTGTGGCAACAAGTGGCACATTCATTATGGGAACTCCATTCCTTATGTACACAATGTATCCCTTCCTTCTTTGGAGAAAAGGCACTGTAGAAAACCAATTAATATAATAGGTCTTCTGGGTTCAACAGCTGTGTTCTAAGGCAACAAAAATTTCTGGTCTTAGGGAAATGCATAATTTGCGTGTGCAAAGTTGTTTAGGCCATCTTATCTTCTTGGTTCCCAATTAAGGTTGGGAAAAAATGAAGGAGGTGTTTCTGGAGTGCAGGTAGAGTGCAGTGGTTCTAGATGGGGCAAATTAAGTAAGATGTTCATTCTCAACCTGTATGATTTTAAGCTCCAGCAGGAAGTTTTAAATTTATAATCATCTTGAATTGGCAGTTTTCATAGAGACTGAACTATATTAAAAACAAACAAACAAAGAAACAAAGACCAATGTTTCAAGAAAAGCAAGCATACTTTTCCCCCATAGCTGAAGTTGACGATGGATGCTCTTTGCTGCCTAATAGCAAGCTGTACAGCCAAATGATATGTGCATCTTCGCCTCTTATACCCTCTTGCCAACAAGGGACTCACGGACCACCAGAAGACCTGAGGTCCATGACCAGGTGGGTGGAGGAAACATCAGTCCCTCACAGGATTAGCTTGTTTTCACACGGTTAACCAGTGTTTGCTGAATTAAACTGAACCTGTTTCAGGAGGCACATGGGATGATTCTTTCTACTGGAGGTGTGGATGGCTTCCCGGGACACAGCCACTTATGAGTAAATGAATATGTATTCTTAAAAAAAATGCCCTCCCCAGCCTACACAGCACAAGGATGTCACCTGCAAAATCTGAATTTAAAAAGAGAGGGGCCTCCAAATACCTTGAGATGTCACTTTATCTGCTCCGTCCTCCATTCTTCAGCGTCTCTTCAGGGCATTTACACTCACCGCTTGGTATGAGTAGCATTTTCTCTGGATGTTGGTTTGTCACTCAGATTCCAGCTCAATTACTGTATCTTGAGAGTTAGAATCTAGTCTTATCTTTTATTTTTCCAGAGTTCAGCTGCCAGCTGGCCTCCTATTCTTTTTTTATTTTTTTGTAAATAAATGTTTTATTGGCAATGCACCCAGGCCCAATCACTGACATATTGTCTATTGCTGCCTTTCTGTGATACCCAGTTGGAGAGTTGGACAAGGACCATATGGCTCAAAAAGTCTCAAATATTCACTTATCTGGCCCTTTATAAAAAAACTTTCCAGATTCTTGCTTGTAGGGAAACCTATTCACACATATATTCTGATAAATATCATTTGTATTTAAGCCTTAATAAATGCTGTTTAAAAAATAAAATAAAATAAATGCTGTTTATCTCTAAGCCTTAGTTAAACCCCAAATGGAAAACCTCTGCCCCTGGAGGTGAGATCAGATTGTTGTAGTTCCAGCTTCTGCATCAGGGGAGTAAGACAGCTTCCTGTGGGGATGCTTGGGAAATCTCTTGGAACAGGAACCAAGGAGCCGTTTCATTCCTGTGCTGGCAGCTTCCATCACTGTAATTTGGGTATTAAAGAAAATGTGACCTAAATTTAAACTCACTGGCTGATAAGACCTGGGTCAGGATTTCCAGAGCCACACTTCTCAGGCATGTTCATAAGCCATTTCCCCTGCTATTTCACTGGTGGTGGGATACAAATACAACTTACAGACCTTAATGCTCATGGGGTCTAAGTGCAGATATTCTGCGTGTGGCATGGGTGTGTCCTTCAGGATGTAAATTAAGGGTAGGATTCTGCTAGTGCCTAAATTATCTGCCTCTAAAAATGCCTTGAGATGGTGTCCATTGTGCCTTCTCTGTGTGTGTGTTAAAGCAAATTCCAGACATTATGTCATTTCCATCCCTACATAATCCTATACACTTAAAAAAAAAGAGAACAGTTTCTTACATGATTAAATGCCACTATCAGCACTATCAACAATTTCTTTTTAAAAAAAATTTTATTTGTATTATGAATAACAAGCTCTCTGTTAAATTAAAACCTTTCATTTATTTATTTATTTTTGGCCACACCACACAGCACGTGAGATTAGTTCCCAGACAGGGATCATACCTGAGCTCCTGCCATTGGCAGCACGGAGACTTAACCACTGGACTGCTGGGGAAGTCCCTCAGCAATTTCTTGATATCACCTAATAACCAGTCTATATTCAAATTTCCTTGATTAATGTGATGGCTTATCACATGAAGAGAGATTCTTCCTGTTTAAAAAAAAAAAGCTATAAAGTAGTTTTATGTCAGCAGAGGCTTTGATGGCAGAGGTTTTGTTACTTTGTAAATTTGGGAAGATTATGCATAAGTACAGATTATTCATCTCAGGTTTTACTGTCTCTCTGCCACTAATTTATGTATCCTTAGGGCACTCACTCAGCTCTCCCCCTGCTTCCAACATGTATTCTCCTTTGTCCTAATAAATGTATGAAATAAGCCCTTGATCTGCTGGATTTATAAAGGCTTTTGAAACTTGAAAGCTGCTCTTCCCGTATATTTTCCACAGCCATCTTCTGCTTCACCCTCCTGGCTCTGTGCTGAGTTGGGAGGCTGAGGATCACTGCAGGGTTTGGGGGAAGGACCACACACCAGGTTAAGGTGGTGCTGAGCTCAGGGGCAGGGGGCAGAGCTGGGGAGCGGAGGGGCAGGGAGACTACCAGAGGCAAGGCTGGAGGGGTACAGAGCAGAATCCATCCCACCTACTTCTTCTGGAAGGAATGAAGGGAAGAAGGAAGGAAGGAAAGAAAGGGAGGGCAGAGAAGGAAGGAAAAAAGAAGAAAGAAAATACAAAACAAAAAAACACAAAAATAATGTGTGTTTGCCTTGAAAACATAAAAGAAAGCTCAGTGATCATTTTTTCTTACTAACTGAATCTAATCATTGTTAGCCATTTGGTTTTGGTCCTAACTTTTAAAAATGTATATAAATTTTAATAAAATTTGGATTGTACACAATATCTTATCTAATTTATTTTATCCTCCTACTTTATATTGTAACAGGAACATTTTCCACCTTTATTAAATATGTTTCCAAAACAAAGTTTTTAATAGGTGCACAGAACCCTAACTTATGGGTATAACATACATTCAGATTGCTTATAATTTATCACCATTATACAAACAAATATTACCATGAACACCCTTGTACCTAAATCTTTGAACCTATCTCTGATGATTTATGTTAAATTCATCAGAATAGAAATGCGAGGTGGAAAGATCAGAACATGTTCCAAACTTCCCCCCAGAAAGTTTGTTCCAATTATACAGTAACTGAAAGAGTGATTGGGCCTGTTTTCCCATAACCTTGCCTTAGTACTGTTATCATTTTTTCCTTTTAATCTGAAAACTTAAAACACAAATTATCATCATTGTACCCATTCCTGCTTTGTTCATGTCCTTTGAATCTTTGACCATTTTATCACTTTATGTCAAAAGGATGGGTAGTGTTTAACTGGGGAGATTTGGCAAGGGAAAAGTGTAAAAATTTCCAGATCTGTGCTACACCTTCAAAAAGCAGCTGGGCTATGCAAGTGGAATGCAAATTATTTTCCTAGATTATTTGCAAGGGTGAGCTAGCATCTGAAACAGACTGCAAAAATCTTACTTGTTATCAAATGCCAAGTACATATTTTCAGCATCTAATATTATCCAACTAGTATATTCACACAGTATCTTTACCTTTTCTTATAAAATCTGGCTTACTACATGGGTTTTGGATTTGCTGCCTAATCTGGATGAACTTTCCATACCTTCCTCCACAGATGTAAGTATCAATCACAAAGTAGTTTATGAACCTTTGTGCAACTGCATGCAAAATATAGTACATATGTACAACTTTGAAAATTTTTCTTGAGAGAGAGTCCAAAGCTTTCATCATGTTCTCAAAAGACCCTAAGAAAAGATTACAACTCTTTGATATGGAGAAAATTCTAAGGGTTTATAGAACAGCCATCCCCACAGGAGAAGGCAGGTAATGTGAATGAGTAAAGTGGATGAGGTATCGGGCACTAGGGAGTGACAGGAACTGTGGCATCTCACATGCATTTGCACCAACTAAACACAGTAGCTATTTCCCAGCTCCAAACCACTATGGTGTGTGGGGAACTGGCCCCAGTGTTTCCTGATCTTATTTTTTTTCAGAAAAATCCAGAAATATGGATGTTTACATGAAGTCTTCCAAATTTTAAATGCCTCCAATAATTTGAAGTTAAACAAATCATCATTATATGGTACAAATGACTGGTCTGCTGATTTAGCCCTCTGGCTGCAGGCCCTAAAAGAAGCCAGGCATTTCAAAACATAATTATATTCTCTTTAGATCTGTAATAAGCCAAGAACACCAAGACCACTTAAGAACTAGGCTTCCAATGGACTCTGGTCTGATTGGAGTTTGGCACTTCAAAAGTTCAATGGCTAAATCTACAGCTGAAGCAATGCAGTTGCTGAAAGCAGCAGACCCTGACACCCATCCACCCTTCCCCCAGCCAATGTCCAGTACTCTACAAAGATCAGTCCTACATCTCTTTAGTGGCAGTAGAGAAAAATGTTCTAGAAGAGGATATGTCAAGAACCCTAATTGCATGGTTATATAAAACTGTGATTTTCAAGTTGGCAACAGTAGCAATTGCTGCATTTTACCTACTGCCAGAATGAGGAAAAGACAAGAAAGTATGGAAGGCACAGAGGAGCTAACCATACCCAGACAAATGACATTTTTATAAAGCCAATTAATCTCTACCTACATAAGTGAGTGTGTTCTATAAAGATACCCTGCAACATAATAATTCATAAGGGAAAAATCATTTCCAAATTCAAGTGTGTCACAAGTTCAGGTTTAAAAACACCAGGCTTTTGAAATATGGTACCAACCCGTCATTAAACCTTTGCTGGTCCCTGGGCAGATTTCCAGGGCACGTATGTAGTAGGTTCTGAACTCTGTGGAGGAGTGGAAGTGAGTGAGAAGAGGGGACAGAGGACCCTGCAGGCTGAAAGGGTAGAGGCAGGATGGCTGCAGCTGAGAAACAAATGAGTAAACTACAGAAAACATGATCCAAACTGACAACCACATTTTGCCTGAGGATGCTGGCTGACATGGCAGTGACCAAATATTCCTTTTTTATTTTTCCTTCCTCACGAGACATTCTACAGCTGGTCAAATGAAGATCTGAACTGTGGTTGACAGTGCTACAGGCAGAGCAATGCCACTTTGTGAATAATGAACTATTTCACTCAAGCAAATATATACTTTCCAAGGTAGGTATATGTGTGTGTATGGTACATTAGATGCATTTTGATTTTTTCCTTGATAAGAAAAGAACAATTCAGGTGATTAGATGGCTCCTTAAATAATCACAGAGAACATCAGTTTTCTAAAGGTACCTGTAATCATGCTGGATACAATTAATGGTAAAATGACGAGTTTCAGCATTCTCATCAGAATTTCTCCAGGAAAGGAAAAGTAGAATTTCTCCAGGTTAGATAGCTTGCTGTATTCTCGAACCAAGACTCCTATAACAATCCCTAAGAAAAACAATGATTGGGAAGAAGAAAGGAACAACATTAGAATTTTTTTGTATAAATTTCTATGAAAAAATATCCCCCAAATACAATTTTTAGTGGCAAGAAAAATAATTTTGATGATCTCCCTTGAGTTGGCAAATATTAGACTTAAAAAACAAATTGCATTTTAAAAGGTAATGAGTAAATCTGTAAAAAGTAAAATTCATGTGAAAGCTTTTTTCACCTCCTTTCTTCCCCTTCAATTATATTATCATGACAAAACATCAAAGAATACTGTGAGAAGGAAAAAAAAAAGTTCAATCTTAGTCAGCCCAATATAACAATTGTTTTACACACCACTTTTATTGTCTATCTATAGACATCTTACATATTTTATACTTTACATATCAGTTTGTATTTTTCTCATATTCTTTTAATAAAATTTTAGTAATACTCTTCTCTTTTTATTGAAGTACAGTTGATTTACAATGTGTTAGTTTCACAGCAAAATGATTCAGTTAAACATATTTTTCAGATTACTTTCCCTTATAGGTTATTACAAGACATTGAGTATCGTTTCTTGTGCTATATGGTAGGTTGGTTATCTATTTTAAATATAGTAGGGAAACGTTCAATATTAAGCAACAGTATGCATTCTCTGAAAGTTTGCCTTAATACAATGTCAATATGAACTCTTTCACTTGTGAGATGACGCTGACAACTAAAAATCACAAATTTTAAGTATTTCTTCTTTATCTTCTTCCAAATGGTTCTAAGAACATCCAATTGCCCTACTCCACCCTATTCCCATCAACTGTCACTCCCTACTACCTTCTATTAATCAAGAAAGAAAAGGGGTTGGGATGACTCACACATCTTTTTTTTTTCTTCATCAACCTCTGATGGATGACATGCTAATTGGAAGTAAAATGACTAGAGGGCAGGAACATTCAGCAAAGATATAACTGGATATGTTAATTTGCAAATGCAAATAATTAGTATGTGAAAATTTAGAGTTATTTGGGTACAGTTAAGAACGCTAGAGCAAATGAAGAGATGTGCATTATAATCAACAGTAGAGTTTTCATTTAAATTCTGGTATACTTCTCATGCCCGCTGTGCTGTGCTATGCTTAGTCACTCAGTCGTGTCTGACTCTTTGCGACCTCATGGACTAGCCCGCTAGGCTCCTCTGTCCATGGGGATTCTCCAGGCAACAATACTAGAGTGGGTTGCCATGCCTTTCTCCAGGGGATCTTCCCAACCCAGAGATTGAACCCAGGTCTCCCACATTGCAGGCGGATTCTTTATCATCTGAGCCACCAGGGAAGCCCATAAGTAACCTTATATGAAACATTTATAAGTTACATTAGATAAATAACCTTATCTTTAGCTTTTATTTTCCTACATATTCCACCTTTGCCTTGATCTCTATTTTGTACATACATTACTGAATGTATTTCTGATCAGCCATTTTAAATTATTTTTGGAGCAAACATATACACATAAACATTTTTGAAATTGCAGTTAAAGCAAACAAAAAAACCTCTATTTTTTATCCTTTTTGGTACAGATTTCAAAACTTAAGTGTTAGAGATTCCAGAATGGTTAAGAACACCAAGGATTCAAAATATTTTAAGCAAATATTAAAAGCATGTTGTGTTTACTACTTACTTAATTACCTATGTTCAGCTGTTCTATACGGAAAGTAAATATATTGTTCTGTAAGGATGCTCTGTGAAGCTCAGTACTTTAAACAAACAAACAAACAAACAGAAAAACCAGATACTCTCTCAGTATTCAGGTTGCTTCAAGTAAAATTTTGGCTTGTATGTCAAAGAAAGCTCTGTATTTAAAAATAAAGGAGATGTGTCTGTGCTTAAAAACCAGGCACAAAAGCACTCTGTTGGGTAGCAAAAGAACCCATGTGCTCCAATCTTAGGGTTTATATTACCAACGATTAACTGTGCCTCTAATCATCTCCACCCCAAATGAATGCAAGGCAGTTAGAAAGAAATACACTTGCTATTTTTCAGCCTTTAATCAGATATGGGTTTTTAATGGTAGAGATAAAAGAGTCTCCACAAGGAGTCGTTTAAAAGCAATCAAAGGTGACAAGGACAATGAATAAGTTACTGTATTTACTAATGAAAGCTTTCTATCAAGCTTGTTCTTGAAGTTGAATATCACAAATTATATTCCGATATTTGTTGACTGAAAGGAGAATACAAACACCAACCAAGACTTGGAAAAGCAGTTAGGAGATTCTCTCTGGGCCAGAAATGTCATCCCAGGACCCTCAAGAACAAAAAGTACTGGTGAATGACCTCAGCTAGGAGTTAACATTTGTGAATGTATGTGCTACACCTTGGTCTCAAACACATTTGGAAAAATGAGATGCAGGATAAGAGAAAAATCACTGGAAGATTTGCCAGGTTCCAAGATGAAGCCAGGACTTCACAGTGCACATCCCTCCCTACCCTTTTCCAGAGTCAGAATCTTGGAATGGATGAAGGAACATGGAGAGGTTTATCCACAACCAAGGGCTGCTGGGATTTAGTGCCCACCCAGGGGTACACAGGTCAGATGCACATGGTAGGGCCACTCCCAGAACCAGGGAAGATGAAGCTCAAGAACCTTCCTGAATGGCATATCTATACAGAGGCCTTCAGCGGGTCCAGGAAGTAAGCCCAAAGGTACAATTGTTACCTAGATGGCTGTAGCCCTTTAATTACCAGGAACTCATTCTTGGGCTGCTTTTCCCCACATAGGCGGGAAGATCCCAAGCAGGTACTAAGATGGTTGGGAAGTATATGGTGTTAGAAGAGCAGGCTCGAGTTCTGGTTCCACCACCTACAAAGTACATAAATTGGGTCATGACTTTAACTTCTCCTGTTGTCAAGTGGTGGGATTGGCGGTAGGGCAAAAGGGCTGCCCTCAAAGGTGCCTTCAGAGGGCCAAGGTGCTGTGATCATCTCTGAGCCTTAGTGTCCTCAATTTTAAAACAGGATCATAAAACCAGCTCATTGGCTCCTGGAGAGCTGGCCATGTTTTTTACATAAAATGTAAATACACTGGTAAACAAGGAAGGAGAAACAGGGAGGAAAACAAGACCATAGCTAGAAATTTCTTCTTCCAGTTTAAAACCTTAAGCTTAAAAGAGAAGATATGGACTTCTCTGGTGGTCCAGTGGTTAAGAATCTGCCTGCCAACGCAGGGGTAACGGGTTCCACTCCTTGTCCAAGAAGATCCCACATGCTGCGGAGCAAGCCCATGTACTACAACTAGTGAACCTGTACACCCTAGAGCCCATGCTCTGCAACAAGAGAAGCCACCGCAGTGAGAAGCCCAGGTACCACAACGAGAGAAAGCCCACGTGCAGCAACAAAGGCCCAGCACAGACAAAAATGTTGTTTTTTAAATAGAAAAGATACACAGGATGTCATTGCTTCACGCCCATGTTGTCTCAAACAATTGCCAGTCCAGTAGCCCTATTTTGGAGGTAATGGGGTGATTTGTTTTCCTGCAAAGTTTATTTAAAAAATATTGTTTATAAAATAATTCTGGAGATCAAAATAAAAGGTCATAAATAATTAATTACACCGACCTATCCACTCCTTTCCCCTCACCATTTCCCAGGTCCTACCCAAACTTTGTTCTTTTTTTTTTTATCATCTTTTATTTTTTTTAAATTAATTTATTTTCTATTTTTTAAATTTACAATATTGTATTTGTTTTGCCATACATTGACATGAATCCACCATGGGTGTACATGTTTTCCCCTTCCAGAACCCCCCTCCCACCTCCCTCCCCATCCCATCTCTCCAGGTCATCCCGGTGCACCAGCCCCAAGCACCCTGTATCATGCATTGAACCTGGACTGGCGATTTGTTTCACATATGATAATTTACATGCTTCCATGCCATTCTCCCATATCATCCCGCCCTCATCCTCTCCCATAGAGTCCATAATACTGTTCTATTTATCTGTGTCTCTTTTGACTTTGTTCTTATGCACGTGTTTTTGTGTTTTTTTTTTAGTACTGCAATCTAGCAGATAACTCAACATCCTGCTCTAGTAAATACTGTCCAGCAGAAGAAAATAACTAAGTTTAATTTTAAAAAAAACAAAAAGAAGCAGAATCTTACCACGGCCCTTTCAACAAAGAATGGGAGCAGTTTGCTAGAGCTGTCAGGCATCAGTGTATGGTGAGGGAGCAGGGGCAGGGGGCAGCTGGGGGCTGAGGGCAAGAGGCACAGGTCTCGTGCTGTTCTTCCGGCAACATACACTGCCTGGGTGGCTAGCGGGGCGGAGGGAGGGGCTTTCCTCCTCAGTCCAGGATCTGGCAGCTGAATCAGTGGCTGTGAAGCCTGATTTGTCCACAATCAAAGGCACTTGTGGAAATCCACTCCCAGCCAAGAGTGAGTCCTTAGGGAAGCCAGTGTGGCCTCTGAAACATCAGCTGAAAGATACCACCCAGAGTTCACAGGGACTTCACGTTCTCCTTCTGGCTTCACAGGGGCACTACCCAATCTTAGTTCTTATGCACATGTGTTTTTTATAGTAATAAAAATTAATCTGGGGATAGTAGCTGAATTGCATTTGATTCAGATTTATAAAAACAGCATTGTTCCTGTTTTAGGGTACTTGCAGAAAAGAGAGTAAAATCTTCTGTGGTTTTTAATCAAAGCCCCAGAATAGTTCTCTGGTTCACAGATTGAATCTGTCTTGATTAAATAAGAACTACTGGCAAAGGAAAATACATTTTTAATTACCACTGAAATAGTTATCTAGCCATTCTGTATGTTATGCACTATTTTAAGCACTAGATTAAGCCCCTCAGGAGTTAATCTGAGTGTTGATAACCAGAAAATAAAAAGTATGGGATGAATAAAGTTATTAACAAATGGCTTGGCATACACTGAGCTTCCTTGGTGGCTCAGTGGTAAGGAACATGCCTGTCAAGGCAGGAGATGCAGGTTCTATTCCTGGGTTGGGAAGATCTCCTGGAGAAGAAAATGGCAACTCATTCCAGTATTCGTGCCTGGGAAATCCCAAGGACAGGAGACTGGCAGGCTACAGTCCATGGGGTCACAAAAGAGTTGGACTTAGTGACTAAACAACAACAACATGCATACTCTGAATAGATAGGAGGACGGTTTCTCTATCCTATACTTCCACTGAAATATACCTGCCCCCTTTTCTCATCTTTTCCTTTGGAGCTGAGTAGCTTCAACAATATAAGCTCTTTACATGAACCATGACACAAAACACCGATACCCCTGTGTCTGTAAAACTTTTATTTTTAAGCCTTAAAAAATATATTTACTGCATAAGCAATATTCTAACAACTCTACTGGAAATCAAAAGTGTTAAAAATTTACCCACAATCTCATCAACTCAAATATATGTAAAGTGAAATTGTTTTCATTTTTCATATGCTACTGAGTTGGCCAAGCAGTTCGTTCCGGGGTCCTATATTTCAGTTTGCCAACCATGGACTGAACTCAGGATACAGCAGTAAAAGCCTGGAATCCTAAACACTAGGCCACCAGTGCTGCACCCAGCACAGCAGGTAGGGATCGAAAGCAGTTGACGTACAGTTTGGGAAAAAGAAACTCGAGACAGAATTAAAGTTTTACAGATGGGATCAGGGGACTCAAAACCTCTCGGATCAAGAGCCCTGTTTCTCGGAGCCGCATCACTTTTATTTAGTGTCTTGGCAAGCAGAAAGTATCTGTTGTGTTAGTGTTCCTGGTCACGTCTCCCATTTTATTGATTACTTTAAACTCTCTTTGTTATTTTCTTGAACAAGGTCTATCACCTAGCTGGAGGTCATAGACCCGCATATGCCTTGGGAAAACATCTTAGTGTGTGCACAAGCAGCGTTCTGAACTGGCGCTGACCCGGCGTTCCAAGGTCCACACTATGTTTTCCCTTAGCTTAGCAGGGCATGACGACCCCAACTGATCAACCCGATGTATTTCGACTTGGGTTATGCTGTATTGCTATATTTTGCTTTTATTCTTTTTGCATGGTGATTTTCTCATGGCTTAGACAGAGCAACAGGCAGCTGACTATTAAGCCCTGCAGACCAGGGAACTCCCCTAACTGAGTTTTCAATTCCATTGTCTCTAAGTTTCATTTCTGGAAGTTACTGTATCCTTTTCACAGTATCATTTTTCTGTTTCCTAGTTTCTCTTCCATCTGTTTCTTTTTTAATCATGTTAAACATATTTACTACATATTCTTTCAGCCTGTTACATCATGTCCAGTTTTTGTATTCTCTTGCTTGTGTCATCTCCTTGTGTGATTTGTAATTTTTGATTGTAGATTTGTCTTCTGGGAAGGGGGCTGGCTTTCCATGGTTGTGAAATTGTCCCTATACATAATAGGATACCTGTTTCTCCTGGGAGTTCAGGAGTTTTAAGGTCATGAGGAAAGTCCTATATTCTGTGTTGGTGTAAATTTAGATCACACAACCAGATAAGTATGTGTCTGAGTTTTAATTTTCTCATGGGTGCCTCTCTTCCTCTTTACTCTTAGACATGGGCAGAAGGCAGCTTTCTTGAGCTTTCCCTGGGTCACAGGGTAAAATTTTTCTGGTCTTCTTTCCAAGCAAAGTGAAGTGACTCGCTCAGTTGTGCCCAACTCTTTGCGACCACAGGGACTATACAGTCCGTGGAATTCTCCAGGCCAGAATACTGGAGTGGGTGGCCTTTCTCTTCTCCAGGGGATCGTCCCAACCCAGGGATCGAATCCAAGTCTCTCACATTGCAGGCAGATTCTTTACCAGCTGAGCCACAAGGGAAGTCCCTTCTTTCCAAGGGTAGGGCCAAATTTTGAGGTTTTAGGCTTTGTGAAGAGTAATGATACTTGTATGGGCCAAGATCTTATCTCTTCTCTATGTGGATATTAGAACCCCTATCCCCCATCACCAAGGGCTATAATTGGCTTTAGACCTTACTATCAGGTTTTGTTTACACTTCAGGTTTTGTGTTCCCTTTTATTTCTGGTACATGGGAATTTTTCTTTCTTTCGAGTTTGGGTTACACATTAATTTGGAGAAGGGTATTATATTTCCATGTGTTTGGGATGGTAGGATTCATCCACATTAGCTCAACTACCATATTACTAGATGCTACAGCACCATCAATTATTTATTCCTTACCCTTTCCAACATGTCTATTTTAAGATGGATAAAGGAGTGAGTGGAGATTAAAGTTGAAAGTCCCACCATATACAGTAAAGTTCTTGCTATACTAAAGACCTGATACACTGATACTAAAATAATTATTGCTCTTCCAAGAACTCCTATGTAATCTTGTGGGATCAATTAACCAAAAATCATTTACAGACCACCTATTCCTGCAACACACTGGACAGTGGGAAAATAGAGATAAGAGTAATGCATAATCAGGGGGCCTTTACATGATGAAATGCATGTTAGTCTCTCAGTCATGTCTGACTCTTTGGGACCCCATGGGCTGTAGCCCACCGGGCTCCTCTGTTCATGGAATTCTCTAAGCAAGAACAGTGGAGTGGGTAGCCATTCCCTTCTCCAGGGGATCTTCTCAACCCAGGGATCGAAGCTGGGACTCCGATATTGAAGGCAGATTCTTTACCGTCTAAGCCACTGGGGAAATGAGGCATGTTAAATCACATGAGACATTTTGAGGGAAGAAACTAACTCAGCACCAACTGTTTAGGAGGCAGGCTTTGTAGTCAAGACTATCTGTGTTCAAACCCTGGAGTCACCATTTTGTTAGCGGTGGAATTTCAGGCAAAATACTGATCATGCTGCCTGTGCCTCTGTTTCCCCATCTGTAACAGTGGGCATAGGAAAATATCAATCTCAGAGTCATGGGGAGATTTTAAAATGAGACTATACAAAAAGTGCTCAGAGTAAACAGTGCCTGGCTCATATAATAAGTATTCAAAAAATGTTAACTATTATTCTAGGTTATATACTCCTAGGTTTTCTCCTGAAATCCTCAAAATGGTTGTAGCTCTCATAGGTGAGTCATGGTCACAGAGCTCAAAACAGTAGGGTCAGGGGTTGAGGGGAGAGAATCACATAACATATTTTTAGCGTGACTAAATTTACAAAGTTATTCCCTTAGTCTACAGTGTTTATTCTGGTAGTGCAACATTTCCTTTTATCTTATAAATGAAAAAAAGCTTTAGGGTTAAAATAACACCTAAAGAACCCAAGAAATGCACTGAATATAATGTCTGTTCATTTCGATAGCACTGGACATCACTGAAATAAAAGTCTCAGAGTCTGGGTAGCACCAGAAGAAAAGGCATTTGAAATTCTTGATTCTTCCAAAATAATTTTTATTGTGATTTCAATCACCTAATTAAATTCTGCAAATAGTTACTGTCCAAGGGATGCTAGGCCCAGTGGTGGTAGTAAAGATATAAAAACTGACGGTGTAAGACCTTTTCCCTCAAGAAGCTTGCAGTCTAAAGAGAGCCAATCACAGATGCAACTCAGCAGAGGGGGAGTCCAGGTGGCCTAAGGACTAACGATGCAAGGTGGGACCTGGAGCTGTGGGAACACACAGGGAGGTAGGGCAGAAGGACGAGAAGAGTGAAGAAGGCTCAAGAGTAAACACAGATAGAGAACTATTTCAGGATTTCTGTGGAAATGTTTACAAGTCTGAGAGCACTTCAGGGAAATGCTACTTATCTTTCTTCATCCAGCAAGGAAAGGAAGCCGCAGCCAGTACAGCTGGCATCAATATCCCACGGGCCAACCCATGGAGCCATGGAATGGAGGAGGAGGGCTGTTCAGACACAGAGACTGAGTAACCATGTGAGGTGAGCAGCCAACAGGGAGACTGGGAACTGAAGACCTGCTTTTCTTCAACTTCAATGTGCGTACACTCACCCAGGGATTTTGTTAGAAGGCAGATTGCACGTCTTGAGTAACAAAGAGGTAAGTGAGCCTGGCAAGAGCCTCCACGAGACCTGCAGTAATGGGTAGAATCTGCAGGTAGTAACCTGCAGAATCCAGCTTGACAGAGTGGAAGGACCCTGCTGCCGGCCTCAGGCCCAGCACCGTGAGGGCTGGCTCCGACAACACATGCGCAAGTGGAGCTGCTCCGTGTAAAGGCCCTGAACACACAAAACTGTTCCTGCCGACTCCCAGTCTCACTTAGCCACCTTCTTCAACTCTGGAGTAAAAGCTTCCTATGAAGCCAGCTCACAGTGGCAAACTCATCTTGACTACAAGAAATGAGCCCTAGAGGCGGGGCTAAGATGGCGGAGGAATAGGACGGGGAGACCACTCTCTCCTCCACAAATTTATCGAAAGAACATCTGAACGCTGACCAAACTTCACAAAACTACTTCTGAAGGCAGGCAGAGGACGTCAGGCTTCCACAAAAACTGCGCATTATCTTCAAAAGAGGTAGGAGAAATTATAAAAGATAAAAAGAGAGACAAAAGAGTTAGGGACGGAGACCCGTCCCGGGGAGGGAGTTGTAAAAGAGGAGGAATTTCCAAGCACCAGGAAACCCTTTCACCGGCGGGTGTGGGGGAGGATTTTTTATCTCGGAGGGCAACGTAACTGGGAGGAAAAAAATAAATAAAATCCACAGATTACGTGCCTAAAGCAACTCCCAGCAAAGAACCCCAGACGCTCGCATCATCCGCCACCAGCAAGTGGGGGCTGAACGGAGAGGAGCGGGCGGCATTGCCTAGGGTAAGGACCGGGCCCGAGTGCCCCGAGGGCAATCTGAGGGAGCTAACGTGAGATAGTAACCTAAACTGTGGGACAGCGAGAGAGAGAGAGAACTATCCCGCGAAAAGCCCAACTCTAAGGCACTGCCGGCCCGCTCACAGAACAAAGGACTGAGCGATACCAGAGGAGAGCTAGCCGGCTGCGGACCGCCCCATCCCCCGCCGGACACAGCGGGCAGGCGGGGCCCGCCAGAGCCGGAAAGGGGCAAACTCGGCTCCAGAGAGGGCACCCCCTACCAAACTGCAAACAGGCTCCCAGTTTCTAAGCAAAGACTGCCTGAGATCCCGGAGGGTCGACAGCCGCCGGGAGGGTCGCAGCCAGAGACCAGCTCCCCAGAACCGACACAAAGCACACCGGAGCCGGGCGCGCCCGTAAACGGAGGCGGGGACCAGGGAGGTGATAAGCCGCACCACCCCAACAGGGGAGAGCGCCCTCGCCAAACTCCTGGCCGCCTGGGCAGCCCCGACCGGGAACGGCACAAGCCGCGGGCGAAACCCACAAGCCGCGGGCGAAACCGAGTCTGCGCCTTTGTGGAGTAACCGGGAGCCTGAACCTGAGCGGCTTAGACCTGGGAAGTGCACGCAGCTCAGGGCCCGCTCCCTGGCCGAGTAACCTGAAGCCTGAGCAGGGTAGACCGGGAAAGCACACACGCCGTGAGCGGGGGCGAACCCAGTGCGGCCGAGACACTGCGAGCTTACCACACACACGCCAGAATTGCAGTGTTCCTTCCTCCCCACAGCACGATTGAACAAGCGAACCTAAAGAGATCACCTCCACCGCTTTGTTGCAGGGCGGAAATTAGATACTGAAGAGATCTCCAAACAGAAGCCAAATAAACAGAGGGAAGCGCTTTGGAAGGGACAGGCCAGCAGATTAAGATCACTGTAGTTAATACCGACTGCATTGAAAAGGACCTATAGATCTTGAAAAGTATAAGCAGGAATAAGGATCTATCTAAAACTGAGCAGATCCCACACTGCTCACAACAGCTCCAGAGAAAGTCCGGGATATATATATTTTTTACTATTATTATTTTTTTTTTAATTTTTTTTTTAATTAAAAAAACAATTTTTTTTCCTCTTCTTTCCTTTTTCTTCAAGTCCTCTATTACACCTTTAACTTTCATTTTCATAACCCACTATTAACTTGCAAAAAAAAAAACCCTATTTTTGAAGCAAACTACATACATATATCTTATACCTTTTGTGTTTTCTTTTTTTTAATGTTTTTTTCCTGTTCTACATTTTTTTACTGTTTCTTTTTTTACTGTTTTACTGTTTTTTTTTCTTTTTACACTGTTTCCTTTTTTCTTTCTTTTTTTTTTTTTAGATTGTAAGTTTTATAAGAGTCTAACCTCTACTCTAGATTTTTAATCTTTGTTTTACATATTTGATATCAACTTTGTACATTTAAGAACCCAATCTTTAGGACCCATTTTTACTCAGGAGTGTGATCACTGGCCTGATCACTCTCTCCCCCTATTGATGCTCTTTCTTCTCCCTCAGGGAACCTCTATCTCCCACCCTCCTCCTTCTCTTCTCAACCCAATTCTGTGAATCTCTGAGGGTGTTCTGGGTACCGGAGAACACTTCAGGAACAGGATACTGCCCAGATCTCTCTCTCCCCTCTTAATTCCTCCCTTTCTACTCATGCTCACCTCTGTTACCTTCCTCCCCCCTCTCTATGTATCTCTGTGAATCACTCTGAGGGTTCCAAACTGTGGAAAGCACAGAGGGAAGTGCTTACTGGCTAGATTGCTCTCTCCACATTTGAATTCCCCTCTTCCCCTCCTGGTCACCTCAACCCACCCCCCCCCACCTCATCTCTCCATGTAACTCAGTGAACCTTTCTGGGTATCCCTCACTGTGGAGAATCGTTTCACCATTAACCTAAAAGTTTTATTATTGAGGCTGTATGGAAGGAGAAGTCTGGAGGCTACTGCAAGAATAAGACTGAAAGCCAGGGGAAACATTAATTAATAAGAGACCATCCAATAGCCTCCATAAATTCACTGAAACCAAGCTCCACCCAAGAGCCAATAAGTTCCAGAGCAAGACATACCACGCAAATTCTCCAGCAACGCAGGAACATAGACCTGAGCATCAATATACAGGCTGCCCAGAGGCACACCAAATCCATAGACATCTCAAAAATTAATACTGGTCACTCCATTACACTCTAGAGAGCAGAAATCCAGCTCCACCCACCAGAACACCGACACAAGCTCCCCCAACCAGGAAGCCTTGACAAGCCACCTGTCCAACCCCAACCGCAGTGAGGAACCTCCACAACAAAGAGGAACTTCATACTACCAGAATACAGAAGGGCCACGCCTAACACAGCAATCTAAACAAGATGAAAAGACAGAGAAATACTCAGCAAGTAAAGGAAAATGAGAAATGCCCACAAAGCCAAACAAAAGAGGAGGAGATAGGGAATCTATCTGAAAAAGAATTTAGAATAAGGATAATAAAAATGATCCAAAATCTTGAAAGCAAAATGGAGTTACAGATAAATAGCCTGGAGACAAAGATTGAGAAGATGCAAGAAATGTTTATCAAGGACTTAGAAGAAATAAAAAGGAATCAATATAGAATGAATAATGAAATAAAGGAGATAAAAGACACTCTGGAGGGAACCAACAGTAGAATAACGGAGGCAGAAGATAGGATAAGTGAGGTAGAAGATAGAATGGTGGAAATAAACGAAGCAGAGAGGAAAAAAGAAAAAAGAATCAAAAGAAATGAGGAAAACCTCCGGGACCTCTGGGACAATATGAAACGCCCCAACATTCGAATCATAGGAGTCCCAGAAGAAGAAGATAAAAGGAAAGGCCATGAAAAAATACTCGAGGAGATAATAGTTGAGAATTTCCCTAAATTGAGGAAAGAAATAGTCACAGAAGTCCAAGAAACCCAGAGAGTTCCAAACAGGATAAACCCAAGGCGAAACACCCCAAGACACATATTAATCAAATTAACAAAGATCAAACACAAAGAACAAATATTAAAAGCAGCAAGGGAAAAACAACAAATAACACACAAGGGGATCCCCATAAGGATAACAGCTGATCTTTCAATAGAAACCCTTCAGGCTAGAAGGGAATGGCAGGACATACTTAAAGTAATGAAAGAGAATAATCTACAACCCAGATTACTGTACCCAGCAAGGGTCTCATTCAGATATGAAGGAGAATTCAAAAGCTTTACAGACAAGCAAGAGCTGAGGGAATTCAGCACCACCAAACCAGCTCTCCAGCAAATGCTAAAGGATCTTCTCTAAACAGGAAACACAGAAAGGATGTTTCAACACGAACTCAAAACAACAAAGTAAATGGCAACGGGATCATACTTATCAATAATTACCTTAAATGTAAATGGGTTGAATGCCCCAACCAAAAGACAAAGGCTTGCTGAATGGATACAAAAACAAGACCCCTATATATGCTGTCTACAAGAGACCCACCTCAAAACTAGAGACACACACAGGCTGAAAGTGAAAGGATGGAAAAACATATTCCATGCAAACGGAGACCAAAAGAAAGCAGGAGTCGCAATACTCATTTCAGATAAAATAGAGTTTAAAATAAAGGATGTGAAAAGGGACAAAGAAGGACACTACATAAAGATCAAAGGATCAATTCAAGAAGAAGACGTAACAATCATAAATATATATGCACCCAACATAGGAGCACCACAATATATAAGGCAAATACTAACAAGTATGAAAGGGGAAATTAACAATAACACAATAATAGTGGGAGACTTTAATACTCCACTCACGCATATGGATAGATCAACTAAACAGAAAATTAACAAGGAAACACAAACTTTAAATGATACAATAGACAAATTAGATTTAATTGATATTTATAGGAGTTTCCACCCCAAAACAATCAATTTTACCTTTTTCTCAAGTGCACATGGAACTTTCTCCAGGATAGATCACATCCTGGGCCATAAATCTAGCCTTGGTAAATTCAAAAAAATTGAAATCATCCCAGCCATCTTCTCTGACCACAATGCAGTAAGATTAGACCTCAATTACAGGAAAAAAACTATTAAAAGTTCCAACATATGGAGGCTAAACAACACGCTTCTGAATAACCAACAAATCACAGAAGAAATCAAAAAAGAAATCAAATTATGCATAGAAACGAATGAAAATGAAAACACAACAAACCAAAACCTATGGGACACTGTAAAAGCAATACTAAGGGGAAGGTTCATAGCAATACAGGCGTACCTCAAGAAACAAGAAAAAAATCAAATAAATCAACTAACTCTACACCTAAAGCAACTAGAGAAGGAAGAAATGAAAAACCCCAGGGTCAGTAGAAGGAAAGAAATCTTAAAAATTAGGGCAGAAATAAATGCAAAAGAAACAAAAGAGACCATAGCAAAAATCAACAAAACTAAAAGCTGGTTTTTCGAGAAGATAAACAAAATTGACAAGCCATTAGCCAGACTCATCAAGAAACAAAGGGAGAAGAATCAGATCAACAAAATTAGAAATGAAAATGGAGAGATCACAACAGACTCCACAGAAATACAAAGGATCATAAGAGACTACTACCAACAGCTATATGCCAATAAAATGGACAACTTGGAAGAAATGGACAAATTCTTAGAAAAATATAACTTTCCAAAACTGAACCATGAAGAAATAGAAGATCTTAACAGACCCATCACAAGCACAGAAATCGAAACTGTAATCAGAAATCTTCCAGCAAACAAAAGCCCAGGACCAGACGGCTTCACAGCGGAATTCTACCAAAAATTTAGAGAAGAGCTAACACCTATCCTACTCAAACTCTTCCAGAAAATTGCAGAAGATGGTAAACTTCCAAACTCATTCTATGAGGCCACCATCACCCTAATTCCAAAACCAGACAAAGATGTCACAAAAAAGGAAAACTACAGGCCAATATCACTGATGAACATAGATGCAAAAATCCTTAATAAAATTCTAGCAAACAGAATCCAACATCATATTAAAAAGATCATACATCATGACCAAGTGGGCTTTATCCCAGGAATGCAAGGTTTTTTTAACATCCGCAAATCAATCAATGTAATACACCACATTAACAAATTGAAAGAAAAAAACCATATGGTTATCTCAATAGATGCAGAAAAAGCCTTTGACAAAATTCAGCATCCATTTATGATTAAAACCCTCCAGAAAGCAGGAATAGAAGGAACATATCTCAACATAATAAAAGCTATATATGACAAACCCACAGCAAACATTATCCTCAATGGTGAAAAATTGAAACCATTTCCCCTAAAGTCAGGAACAAGGCAAGGATGCCCACTTTCACCACTACTATTCAACATAGTTTTGGAAGTTTTGGCCACAGCAATCAGAGCTGAAAAAGAAATAAAAGGAATACAGATAGGAAAAGAAGAAGTAAAACTCTCACTGTTTGCAGATGACATGATCCTCTACATAGAAAACCCTAAAGATTCTACTAGAAAATTACTAGAGTTGATCAATGAATATAGTAAAGTTGCAGGATATAAAATTAACACACAGAAATCCCTTGCATTCCTATACTCCAATATTGAGAAAACAGAAAGAGAAATTAAGGAAACAATACCATTCACCATTGCATCAAAAAGAATAAAATACTTAGGAATATATCTACCTAAAGAAACAAAAGACTTATATATAGAAAACTATAAAACACTGATGAAAGAAAGCAAAGAGGACACAAACAGATGGAGAAATATACCGTGTTCATGGATTGGAAGAATTAATATAGTGAAAATGAGTATACTACCCAAAGCAATCTATAGATTCAATGCAATCCCTATCAAGCTACCAATGGTATTTTTCACAGAACTAGAACAAATCATCTCACAATTTGTATGGAAATATAAGAAACCTCGAATAGCCAAAGCAATCTTGAGGAAGAAGAATGGAACTGGAGGAATCAACCTGCCTGACTTCAGGCTCTATTACAAAGCCACAGTCATCAAGACAGTATGGTACTGGCACAAAGATAGAAATATAGATCAATGGAACAAAATAGAAAGCCCAGAGATAAACCCACGCACATATGGACACCTTATCTTCGACAAAGGAGGCAAGAATATACAATGGAGAAAAGACAATCTCTTTAACAAGTGGTGCTGGGAAAACTGGTCAACCACTTGTAAAAGAATGAAACTAGAACACTTTCTAACACCGTACACAAAAATAAACTCAAAATGGATTAAAGATCTAAACGTAAGACCAGAAACTATAAAACTCCTAGAGGAAAACATAGGCAAAACACTCTCCGACATAAATCACAGCAGGATCCTCCATGACCCACCTCCCAGAATATTGGAAATAAAAGCAAAAATAAACAAATGGGACCTAATTAAAATTAAAAGCTTTTGCACAACAAAGGAAACTATAAACAAGGTGAAAAGACAGCCTTCAGAATGGGAGAAAATAATAGCAAAGGAAGCAACAGACAAACAATTAATCTCAAAAATATACAAGCAACTTCTGCAGCTGAATTCCCGAAAAATAAACGACCCAATCAAAAAATGGGCCAAAGAACTAAACAGACATTTCTCCAAAGAAGACATACAGATGGCTAACAAACACATGAAAAGATGCTCAACATCACTCATTATTAGAGAAATGCAAATCAAAACCACAATGAGGTATCATTTCACACCAGTCAGAATGGCTGCTATCCAAAAGTCTACAAGCAATAAATGCTGGAGAGGGTGTGGAGAAAAGGGAACCCTCTTACACTGTTGGTGGGAATGCAAACTAGTACAGCCACTATGGAGAACAGTGTGGAGATTCCTTAAAAAACTGGGAATAGAACTGCCATATGACCCAGCAATCCCACTGCTGGGCATATACACCGAGGAAACCAGAATTGAAAAAGACGCGTGTACCCCAATGTTCATCGCAGCACTGTTTATAATAGCCAGGACATGGAAGCAACCTAGATGTCCATCAGCAGACGAATGGATAAGGAAGCTGTGGTACATATACACAATGGAATATTACTCAGCCATTAAAAAAAATACATTTGAATCGGTTCTACTGAGATGGATGAAACTGGAGCCCATTATACAGAGTGAAGTAAGCCAGAAAGAAAAACACCAATACAGTATACTAATGCATATATATGGAATTTGAAAGATGGTAACGATAACCCTATATGCGAGACAGAATAAGAGACACAGATGCATGGAACAATTTGATGGACTCTGAGGGAGAAGGTGAGGGTGGGACGTTCTGGGAGAATAGCATTGAAACATGTATATTATCATATGTGAAACAGAACACCATTCCATGTTCGATGCATGTGACAAGGGCTCAGGGCCGGGGCAATGGGATGATCCAGAAGGATGGGATGGGGAGGGAGGTGGGTGGGGGGTCCAGGAAGGGGAACACATGTAAACCCATGGCTGATTCATGTCAATGTATGGCAAAAACTATTACAATATTGTAAAGTAATTAGCCCCCAACTAAAATAAATAAATTTATAAGAAAAAAAAAAAAAAAGAAATGAGCCCTAATGATGGCTAATGGGAGGGTGGGGGCTCATCTGCCCTTGAATTTTTCTTTGAGAGCAAAAGACAACCTGAGTCTAAAGCAGAAACAATATGTCCATTTTTACAGATAAAAATGCCATTAAACCCTCAAGCTTCTGCCCCTATATGCAACCTCACCTCCAGGGAACCTTCCATTATGGCGACCATGGCTTTCTTCAAGGCAGAAGGGGGATTAATGCACGACCCCAATGGCAAAAACCACAGAGAACAAAGTGCTTCCTTCCCACCCCAATCCTCATTTTTCAGGAAAGTTCTGGTGGCCTTCCAAATACTAACAGGTAAAAATGAGGTATGGCCTGGCAGAGACCACTGAACTTCACAATATGAAAACAAAATACAAATCTTCTTGAAAACTTTTGCTTTATAATCAAGTCAAGAAACGTTGCTATGTGGGACTTCCCTGGTGGCCCAGTGGTTAAGAATCTGCTCGCCAATGCAGGGCACATGGGTTCGATCCCTGGTCCAGGAAGCTTCCACACGCTGCGGGGCAACTAAGCCTATGTGCCACAACTACTGAAGCCCACATCCTGGAGCCCGCGAACCGCAACTAGAGAAAGCCTGTGTGCAGCAACAAAGACCCAGCACAGCTAAAAAATAAATAAATAAAAATTAAAAAAAGAGAAAGGCAGATATGCAAATTATGTATCTGGTAAGGATCTACTACCTGGGATATATAAAGAATTGTTACAACTCAAGAATAAAAAGGCAACCTCAACTTTTAAAAATGGGCAAAAGATTTAAATAAATATTTCTCCAAAGAAAAATATAAGCACATGAAAAGATGTTCAACATCATTACTCATTAGGGAACTTTATAAATCAAAACCACGAAGAAAAACATTTGTTAGAATGGTTATAAAAAGCAAACAGAAAATAACATATGCTGGTGAAGATGTGAAGAAACTAGAACTCTCTCACATTGTATGAATGTAAAATGGTACTGCCCCTATGGAAAACTATTTGACAGTTCCTCAAAAAGTTAAATGTACTGTTACCATATGACCTAGCAGTGTTACAGCTGACCTAGGTAATTCTTCTCCTAGGTATATAGTGAAGGGAATTGGAAACACATCTTTGCAAAAGAACTTGTACATGAAACATTCATAGCAACATTAATCATAACAGCCAAAAAAGTGAAAAACAATAACTATCTATTAACTTAATACTGGATAAACAAAATGTAGTGTCTTCATACCCTGGAACATTATTCAGCTACAAAAAAAGTATGAAGTACTAATACATGCCATAGCATGGATGAACCTTGAAAACTTTAAGCTCAGTGAAAGAATTCAGACACAAAAGGCCACATACTATATGATTCCATTTACATGAAATGTCCAGAATAAGCAAGAGACAGAAAGCAGATTAGTGGTTGCCGTAGGATGGGGGTGAGTGATAGGGACTGACTGCCAATAGGCATGAGATTTCTGGCGGGCGTGACTGAAAGTGTTCTGAAATTAGACAGTGGTGATGGCTGTACAACACACTGAATATACTAGAAACCACTAAATGCTACACCTTAAATGTAACATTTATATTATATGAATTTTACCTCAATTAGAAAAAGCATATACATACTCTCAAAGTGAATTGATTTAAAAAACAAAAAAAGAGAAAGGCAGGTGGTACTAAGTGTGATTCATTTCCATTTTGATTGCATGACAATTTGATGACTTTTCCCTGGGGTGGAAGAGAAGACAAAAACACACAGAGACTCTTTTTTCCTTTTAGTTATCATACTGTCAGAATAAAGGTTGCCAAAGATGTGGCATTTTGTTCAAGCTTTCACTTAGTATGATATGGATGAGATTATCAGATCTGAAGGCCTTACCATCTGGTAAGACCAATTAAAAAACCCATGTGATGCCAGACATGTTTATTAACAGCTCGGAAAGAAGATGATCAATTGAAAGAAAAGTTGTGATTACAGATTGTAGTTCATAGCCCACGAAGGAGATGTGTGAGAGCTAATTTTTTAATTACAGGGCATCAAAATCAATCAAAACAACCAACAGAAAACCAGGATTAATCTGAGAACAATATGACTTGACAATCCCTTTAGGAAAAGAAAAATCAAAGTTAGCGGTCACTAACTCATCTGACTAAAGTCCCTGCTGCACAACATCAGTTTGCTAAACTCTAGGGAGGATACACTTGTGGTTCTGGTCCTCATGTGGTTTATCGTCTAGGAGAAGATACAAGTCCCTTCGGAAACTTCCACATGTCGTCCAGATCTGCAGTTGAGTCTGCTCCAACAGGTACTAGTTGGAGGACCTTAGGGAATCTATTTAACCTCATTAATATGTAGTGTCTTCACAGTCAGACAGACATAACAACAGTAGCTACATCATGTGGTTCCCAGTGTTAAGCGGAATAATACATTCAGATGATTTAGCTCCACCCCCTGCAGGAAGGCTCGGTGTTAGCTGTGACTGAGTAACAACAGAGATAATAGCAGCAACAAAAGTAGAGAGAACAGAGCTTTTAAAATGAGCTTGGCTCTCTTTGGTATAAGGAAAAACCAAGCAGGAGTATAATGGGAAGAGGAGTCACGAATCCAGATTTTAATTCCATTTCTACCACATACTTAGCTGTCACTTAATGTCTTTGATTTTGGCTGCTTCATTGAAGTGCCTGAAGTATATACTTCAACAAAGGTACATCAGAAATGTTATGAGAACCAAATGAGAAAATATATGTAGGAAGCACTTTGATCTCAACCAAAGTCATGCATCCTATTTCACAGTGTAGTTACCTTATTATTCTTTATTGTTCCAATTTCCTTGAAGACCACTCAAATTATAGAGCTATAAATGGTGGAAAGTTAGGAGGCTTAAAGACACACTCCCAGTGGAGGACTGAATAGAAACTTATTTCAAGCAGGCAGAAGCTCAAGTTTTGTTTATTTCAAAACCTGACTGTCGGCTCAGCTCTTGACTGTCTTCCAACTAACAAAACAAATTATACAAATACCAGTCTTAGCAACATGGTGAGAAAGGGTGAAGATCCTAAGGTAGACAGAATAGGAAGCATGCGACATAAGTTAGATACAACTGGACCCAAACTCTGCTCATCATTTATTTCCTGGCTCTGGGACAGAGGGTAAACAATTGCCTCTTTGTGCCTTAGTTTTCTCGTCAGACAAGGAATGATAGTTGACTCATAAACATGGGGTAAGGGTTAAATGGGATAAAGTGTAAAGCGAGAGAGTTCTCTTCTTCTTCCTCCATCTTCCTTCAGGGAGGGTGGACGTTCCCTGTTGCTTCTGCCTTTCTCATTGGGGAGCAGAGGGATCAGTGTTAAAAGGTGACTGTGAAAGCAGAGGAATTGGATATTTTTCACTTTTTCCTGTTGCAAAGAATGAAGGTGATGACTCTTTCATCTAAAAGAAGCCACACACTGCATTGACAGGTGGTTGGTATTGTAATGGGCCTTGAGGCCTCTATCACCATAGATTCTAAATAATGGAAGGCGTCTGCAGATGGAGAGCACAAAGACACTTCCAAAACCTATTTAATAAAAGAATAACCTTTTCGCCATTCTGGGAAACAACAGAAACTTTGCCACTTGCTATAAAAATCAAAAAGAGGAACTACTCTGTTATTAGAGTTTAAATACATTTTAGTGATTTTTCACAGTTTAAATCAAAGATTGTAAATATCCAAGGACAAGAGTCAGGGCAGAAGTGCAAGAAGTAGGCCTGTGGGGCTCCTGACAACTCCAGTCAAGCACTGTCACATGAAAGTGAGGGTCCAAGGTGGCCTCATCTTCTTCATCTTTCTTAGAGAAACTAAGAATCTGGGTCATTGTGTGAAACCACTCAATTTTTAAATGTTAACAAAAGCTTAAAGACAATCATTAAACTCTGTGAGGTCGCACCAAATACCTCTTCAAGCCAACTTCCTCTAGAGTTGTCATCTTTCATTCTGGTTTTTCCACTTAAGACAGTACAGGAACATGATAAAACACAAGAGGGAAAGCCACTGTGATGAGAGGAAGGCAAACACCCCAGGGACCGGGAAATGATTATGATGATCTCATACAGCCTCCGGTGATCTTGAGTGAATCCGGCAAGTGTTATCTGACTAGCTTCTCTCTGCACCACAGGCAGAGAGGGCAAAGTGAGGATGTTGCCCCCTGCCATGGAGAACCTACATTCTAGTCGGCAGGACAGGACATGCACAATGATGACAGCCTAGGAGAGTCTGATGCTCTACAGAGTTTGTAGAAATTCAAAGCTTTCTTGAAATTCTCATCAGGCTGGAATAAGAAAGGGAGAGATTCAGATGCACCTTCCAAATGAGAATAGGAATTCAAAAGGCAGGTACTATTGAGGAAGGAGAGTGGGAGAAACACCCAAGGACAGAAGAATCAGAGGAAGAAGAAATTAATACTCGTCAAGTCCTGTCCAATCACCTTAACAGTCATCTACCCTAACGAGCCTTCAAAATACAGACAGTCTACAGCTGTCCTTGTATTAGTTTAACTAAAGGGCAGTGATTCCAGGAGCCCCTGCAGATACCAAAACCTAAGTCCCCTATATAAAATGGTGTAGCACAGTGAATTCATACAAGGAAGGTCAGAAAACTTGCCCACAGTCACATGGCCAGCCCCAAGACCAGGTCTGTCTGACCCCAAAGCACAGCTCCCTCCATGAAGATGTTACAAGAATGTGTTTGGTCAGTGGTCTGGCTGGTGCTCAACAGGTAGTTTATAGAGAGCTGAGATGAGAAACCTCAGTTAGGGCAGACCACGAAAGGCCTAGAATACCAAGGAAGAGAATTTATACTTCTCTGACCCTTAGGTCCCTTCATATAAACCAGGTCAGTGTGAGGATTAAATGAGATAAACCACATGTTACACTATAAAGTAGTATACCAAGATTAGGTATTAGTAGAGACAATGAATAGCCACTGAACATGTTTGCATAAGCTGGGCCTGGATTGGTGATAAAGCCAGCTGAGGTATGTAGGGGCTGAGGTGTGTAGGATGGATTAGAACAGGGAGATAAGTAGTTAGGAGGCTGTTCTTGGAAAGGAAAGTGAAGCCATGCCAGACTTGGGGGATGGAAAAGGAGCTCCATGACGAGTAGGAAAGAGAGAAGGCTGCAGAAGAATGAGAATCCCAGATCCATGACGTGGGCCAGGGAAAGGTTTGGCTGGATGATGACGGTGGTTCCTTGCAGAACTTGGGTGAGAGTACGAATGAGTTTGTTAATTCATCTGTTTCCCAGAGAAAGGAGGAGGTCAAGAGAAGCCATCCTGACTGCCACGTCCCCATCGCAAGCCCTGTCTTAATTCACTTGCTTGCTCAAACTAAACCAACCAGACAGGAGCGCAACCTGGCAGCAACCAGTTGACCTGTGTTGTATTCAACTGTCCAGACGTTCAGGCTGCTCAGGGCTGGTGTATACTGGTGTCTTTTGGAGGGATGCTTGGGCTGAAAGGGCTCAGCTCTGAAGTCAGATATATCTGATTTGGAACCTTGCTCTTTTGTAGAATCTCAAGTCACTCCCTTTTTCCTTGTGGCAACTCAAAAGGGGAAGTGGGTGAGCCCTAGTACCAGTGTGGTTCTCTAAAAGGATCTGGAACTGAAGGCCACACAGTGACATGGCTTGAATTCAGAAACATTTTTAGAGGGTTGAAGAGAAGTGACTCTCCTAACAACCTGGTTAAATACTCTTTTAGTTCAGGGAAAACACCGGACTGGAAGGAGGGAGGAGGATGTAATTCCTTGCCCCATACTAAAAATGTACAGCACAGAAGCAATCAGAATGCTGGGTGCCCTGCACGCACTGCCTGGCCTTGCAGGGAGGGAAGGCAAGAGATTCTGACAGTGGCAGCCTGGGAGGATGGGGGGAGATGATGTTCCATGTGGTCCAAGGGTACATTCTGGCTGGAAAGATACCTCTATTGCCAGGAGGATGCTGTGACTCAGAGAATTATCAGACTGCAACATCCTAGGGATAAAACCAGATGGATGTTTGGAGGAGCTTAGACAGACTCAGTAAGCTCTCCATCTCCCTACCCCTGGGCATTCCCCTCCACACTGTCATCAGTGTTTCCCAAGAAGTCTGTATTCTGACCTCTTCGTGGGCTGCCCACTCTCCCAGGTGGGGAGCCTGGGAATCTGCTCGTACAGATTCCAATTTCCATCTCTGTGTCCTGGCTCACTCTGTCTCCCACATTCCAGGCCTCCAGGGAACCTCTACCTAGTGATATACCTCCACATGGGACCCAACATGGTAAAAATAAACCTATTTTTCCTTCTCCCAGAAGATTTCTCACTTTTCTTCCTAGTTACCTCATGGTTTTAAAGTAGGTCCATTAGTTATTTGACATTCTTCCCAGCAGGAGGTGGGGTCTTTGTTCCCTTCCCTTAAGCCTGGGTAGGCCTCTGTAATGGCCTTAATAAAGAAAATGCAGCAGAAGTGAGCCGGCATGGAGCCTGGGGCCAGGTTAGAAAAGGGGTGGCTTCTGATGATACCTCTTCTTGGGATACTCAATTAAAGCCCTGAGATCCCATGTAAAAAGTCCAGCTACCCTGAAGCTGCCCTGTTGGAGAGACCACATGGGAGGGTGGGAGAGAGCGAGCGAGCAAGAGCAAGAGGGAGAAGACAGCTGTTTGAGTCTTTCAGGCTGCAGACACATGAGTGATGGCCCTTTAGTTGATTCCAGCCCAGCCATCATCTCCCTGTGATCACAAAAGAGACCCCAAGTGAGAAATGCTTATTTGAGCCCAATTAATTCCCAGAACCGTGCGGAGTAATAATATGATTGTTATTTTAATCCACTAAGTTTGGGAGTAACTGGTTACATACAAACAGACACCTGGAAGAGTCCCCTATCTCCCTAAACTGTGTTGTCATCACAGACGTCTTTTGGAGAGCTGGGTAGGCTACGATCAGGTGCTGGTCTAAACATAATTAATTCCGATTTTCACAACTCTGTGACATAACTCACCAAGAGAGTATGAGACTGAGGTGAGAGACTAAGGCACAAGGAAGTGAAGTTGCTTTCCCAGGGTCCACAAGAAGTAAGTGACCCAGCTGAGATACCAAAGCAGCCTGGGTCCAAAGTGGTACACTTTGGGGACATTCTAGACGACTTAGCATCCCAAACCAGGCCCACATTGAATAGTCACAAAGTTCTGTTGATTCTACTGACTAAACAACTCTCAAATCTGTCTCTCTCCTTTCCACCTGCACCGCCACGGTCTTGGTTCAGGTCAGCCTCATTTCTCACCAAGACTATTTTATCAACTTTCTAACACCTCTCTGCTTCTGGTCTTATCTCTTCCAAATTCATCTTCTAAACCAAAGCCAGAATGATCTTTCCAAGATGCAATCTGGCTGAGTCACTTTTCTGCTTAACGCCCTTTCATGGTTTTCCATCACAGGCTGGCACCCAAGCTCCTTGGTCCTGCCCTGCCTCAAGCCCCACCCCACTGTTTCAGTTCTACCCAGCGCCCTCGTCTCTGAGCCTGTGCACATTGCTCCCTCAGCTTTCCTATGTCACTTGTTGACCATCGCAGCCACTTCAAAGCTCAGCTGATAGGTGTCTGGAAAGCCCTCCCAAACTCCTTTATGTGACATGTGTGTTCACATAACCAGGAAGGAATTGGCTGGCCCTGTAGATGCGAAATAAAAAAGATCCCTTATCTTCCACACCCCAAAGTACCAAAAACAATGAAATCAGATATCCTCCATGGAAAGTAGGGCAGCAACAGTCCAATGGAGGCTTTGCTTTTCATAGGAATGAAGACACCAGAAAGAAGGAATTCTGTGCACCGTTAAACATAGAACACCTCTTCAAACACCGGATCTGTCTGTGCCAGCCAGATTCTTAAGGCTGTGTGTGTGCGTGTGTATTTATTATACAGCACAGTTGACTTTTACTGTATAGTCCCATGACTTTTAACGTGTGTTAAAATTCTTACAACCACCATCAAAATTAGGATGTGGGTATAGAACAGTTCCTTCACTCCAAAGAACTCCCTCATGCTATACCTTTACAGTGATACATAACTATAGACAGACAGACACACACACACCCTGAGCCCAAAGAACTCCGTCATGCTATACCTTTATAGTGATACATAAATACAGACACACATACAACACACACACACATACCCTGAGCCTAACCTCTGGCAATCTCTAATTTGTTCTCCATAATTATGTTTTTTTTCTTTTTGAGAATGTCTTATAAAGTTATACTCTACACAGCCTTTTAATACTGGTTACTCTCACTGATTATAATGCCTTTGCGATTCATCCATGTTTTGTGCCTATCAATAATATGCTCCTTTTTCTTGCTGAATGGATCACACTTTATAGGTGGACAGTATTTTTTCATTCATTGAAGGATATCTGGGTTGCTTCCTGTTTTGGGGTGATTATGAATAAGAGCTGCTATAACCACTGTGAGCAAGTTTTCGCTTGAACATAGTTTTTTCTCTTTCTAGGAAATATATACCCAGGAGTGAGATTGCTGGGTCATATGTTAAGTATATATTTAACTTCTAGTGTTAGTTGCTCAGTCATGCCCAACTCTTTGTGACCCCATGGACTGTAGCCCCCCAGGGATCAAACCTGGGTCTCCTGCATTGGCAGGCAGATTCTTTACCATTTGAGCCACAAGAAACTGCCAAACTGTTTTTTTATACTGGCTATACCATTTTACTTTCCCACCAGCAATGTTTAAGAGGACAAGTTTCTCGGTGTCTTCATCGAGTATCGATGGCATCAGCATTGAGGCATGTAGTGGCCTCTCACTGTATTTTTTTTAATTTCCAATTTGACTTATACACATTATGAGATGATTACTACAATAAGCTTAGTGAACATCCATCATTTCATATAGATACAAAATTTAATAAAAAGAAAATTCTTTTCAGTCTCATTGTGATTTTCATTTATAGTTCCCTAATGGCCAATAATGCAGAACATCTTTTTGTGTGTTTAGATTACAGCCTCTTTGGTAAAGTGTCTGTTTTTAAAGTTAGATTGTTTTCTCACTATTGAGTTTTGAAAGTTCTTATTATGTTCCAAATAAAAGTTCAGGTATACTGGTTATATGATCCACAATTATTTTTTCCTAGCTTTACTGAAATATAACCAATTTAAAATTGCACATACTTAAGGTGTACAACTTTATGATTTGTTGTGTTCATTCTCTTAACAGTGTCTTTCATAGAATAAAGTTTTTTTTTTTAATAAACTCCAATTTATCAATTTTTTTTTCTGTTTGATCAGAGTATCTAAGAACTTTTCTAACTGTGGGTCACAATGATTCTGAGAATTCTGTACTTGTTTTTCTTTTAGATCTCTGTTCCATGGTTGAGTTAATTTTGTATAACATTATATAACATAGGTAGAGGCTTTTTTTTTTTTTTTCTGCATATGAATGTCTAGTTGTTCCAATACCATTTGCTGAAAAGACTCTTTCTTCTTTGTCAAGAATCAATTGGGCATATTTGTATGGGTCTACTTCTGGAATTTATATTCTATTTTATTGATCTTTGTGTCTATCCCTTCACCAAACTACAATGTCTTGATGCTTGTCTTAAATTGGATAGTGTAATTCTTCCAACTTTCTTCTTTTTCAAAATTGTTTTTGTTATTCCTTTGCTTTCCCTGTAAGTGTAGATGTCTGATGTATCTTAAAAAAGTACTTCTGAGATTTTTAACTTGAATTACATTAAAGCTATAAGCCAATTTGAGAAGAACTGACATAAACATTATGATGTATATTCCAATCTATGAACAGGTATGTCTGTTTATTTAAATCTATAATTTCTTTCATCAGTGTCCTGTAATGTTCAAATGTAGATCCCATTCATACATTTCATTAGATATATAAGCTATTTCAAATAATATTAATATTTTAAAAGTCCCATCTCCAATTGTGCATTATTAGTATATAGAAATAACAAATTTGCAGGGGTATTAATTTTGTATCTTGCAACCTTGCTAAATCACTTACTAGTTTTAGGAGTTATTCTATAGATTCCTTGGGATTTCCTTTGTAGAAAATCATGCCACTGTGAATAGGGTAAGTTTTGTTTCTCTACAATCTAGTTCATTATTTCTTTTTCTTACTGTATCATTGTACTGGATCAGGCTTCCAGTGAGATACTGAATAGAAGTGTTTAAGAGTGAACATCTTTGCATTATTCCTGATATTTTAAGGGGAAACATTCAGACTTTCATCACTAAATATGACACTAGCAATAGGTTAGGTTTGGGGGGGTTGGGGTTGTCTTTCTATAATTCTTAAGAGTTTACAGCAAAAATTCAATTGTGGTCCTTGTATAATTTTCTTTCTCCTCTCTCAGGTTTTAAAGTAGTTTGTGCTGTGTGTGTGTGCTCAGTTCTGTGCAACTCTTCGTGATCCCATGGACTGTAGCCTGCCAGGCTTCTCTGTCCCTGGGATTTTCCAGGTAAGAATAATGGAGTGGGTTGCCATTTCTTCCTCCAGGGGATCTTCCCAACCCAAGGACAGAACCTGTGTCCCCTGCATGGCAGGCAGATTCGTTACCACTGAGCCACCTGGGAAGCCCTTAGTTTATGACTTAATTATTTTCAAAGTATATGGTTATTATCTAAACAACTTCAAATGTTTCTGTAATGCTATGAATTCAATAAAACTTAGCTATGAGTATACACTGAGGGCATTTATGAAATAGTTCAGGAGCACAACAGATAAAAGGCAAAACATTTGTTGTAATTACCACTCCATGTCCATTGTCCCTGCTACTGACAACATACCTCCCCACTCTCAGTCTGTTTCAGGTCCAGTTCAAGCTATAATAATTCAGAAGTTGGGAGAAGACGGTGGGATAAAGGAGTGGTTTTGGCCTGGCCCATCAGATAATCATGTTCCCTTAGTCCCAAGGCTGATTATGGAATGGTCCTATAACCCAACTAGGACTGAGTGAAACTCAGGCTAAAGCCCCACAGTCTGGTCTCAACAGATAGAAACTTTTCTGCTGAGTGTGAAGCAGGGAAATGGAAACCCTGAAGTGTGCTGGTCGCTGTCTCATCACCAATGGGATCATCTCACCTGAGAGTGAAAATAACAGAGGAGTGCAGAGACAGTACATAAAAAGAGAACAGGACAAAGTGATATTTTTTGAACTCCTGAATCTAGCTGTACCTGAAACCAGTTACCATCTCTGAGCTCTTAAATTATTCAAGCCATAAATTCTATGCCTCACTCTCCATCTTTCTGGCTTAAGCCTGTTCAACCTGGATTTTCTGTCCCTTCCAATTAGAAGAGTGGGGAGACAGAATGTGTCACTGATATCCTGGGTGTGTCCTCTCTCAATCACATTTGCCCTCTTTGCATGAAAGAAAGGCTGGCTCACATGAGGGCAAGGTCTTCTAGTTGTGAAGGCCACGGGGATGGGCTGGTGGGATAGGGAGAGGCAGGAGAACGGTCATGCTGGTACATGGATGCAGGATGCTGGTACATGATGACAGAGGATGCAGGAGTCCTTATACCACTTACTTCTCAAAATGCCCACAGCAGGGCCTCCAGGATCACCAGACATCATCGGACTAACTTCTCTCCCATCATTTATAGTCCTTGATAACAGTGTCCCAAGAAAACCTCTTGGCATGGCATTCAATGCTGTGTGGCTCTATGCTGGTTGTTCTCCCTCTGTCCTTTAGATTTACCTCTTGTCCTTTTTTCACCCTGCTTTGTGTCCCAGGAGACTGAGTACAACTATAAGTGCATGATAATTGCTATTTAGTACATATGACCAGGAAGCCACTGCATTATGTAGATTTTACTTATTAAACCTGATTACGAAAGGCAGGAAAAAATAGTTGAGACACGGTGCCATTAGCAGAGTATGAAAACTGGGTCACAGGAATGTGGGTACAAATTCTGCCACATTGTCCCAGCGCCACCGAACCCAGAGAGGCATCATAAATATGGCTTCTCCAGTCACTGACAATGGCTATGGTAATGTACACATGAGAAGTTAGGTGCCTGCTTCCTACACCTCAGGACTTCTCCCAGGCTTCTGGGACCCCTGGAGTCCAAAGAGTCCCTTGAGTTCAAGTGAGGATAAGGTTGGTTGTAGGATCAGTCCACAGGAGTCCAGTCTCTACAGCAAGCATTCAGCTGGCTTAGAGACCCAGCTTGTTCTCATCTAGGAACAACCAAAACAAACAACAACCAGACTGTCCCTCTCCCCAAAAGGTGGGACAGTCCCACACATGTGTTTTGGCGTTATTTCCTGAGATAAATACCTCTGACTTGACTTGTGGGTTCTGGTCTACTTTATTCTTCCATTTTCTACTTGTGGTCAACTTTATTTTTCTTCCTCCCCACCCTCTTAAAATGGTTCTTATCTGCTAAATTCATAGGTGATTCTGTTGTTGCTAAGTCGCTTCAGTCGTGTCCGACTCTGTGCGACCCCATAGACGGCAGCCCACCAGGCTCCGCCGTCCCTGGGATTCTCCAGGCAAGAACACTGGAGTGGGTTGCCATTTCCCTCTCCAATGGGTGATTCTACTATCAGCTTATTTTATACATTCCTGTGAAAGATCTTGATCTACCCTGTGGTTGTACTCCATTCTTTCCCCTCCTTGGCACCCGGGCAAATACTTGGCCTCCAAGTCCGTGAAGAAATGACAAGCCTCCTCACCCCAACATACACAGTTTGGAGAGGCCCTGGAATCCTCTGCTTGAAGGACACACCTTTTTCCTCAGGTTTTATGCCAGATTTTCTGGGAACTCTACCTCTTCACAATAACCAGTTTTACAACTCCCAGAAACACCTTCTTGGTCCATTACACAATCTTAGAAGGCTTCTTTCCAAGTGTAAAAGAAATCTGACTGTCTACCTCACAGTGGGGTTTAGGTAGGGGCAACTTGAGAGCAAGAAAAGAGATGGACCTCTGCCTGATAAAGAAGGGAGCCAGGCATCCTGGATTTTCTAGACCTGTCAGAAGCCTGGAATTACCAGCTTGATGAACCCTGCACCCAGAATGCTGAGTCTAAGCAACTGGGGCTCTCCACCTTTCTCAGCCCATTCCTCCCCTCTGCTTCAAAAACCTGTGTCACCTGACTACTCTTGCCATGCACCTACCTGCCAACGGTTTACCCTTCTCTCCCAACTCCTGTGGAGCCGCAACTCTGACCTTTCCTTCTCCACTCTCAGAAGGACTGCAGAAATATTTACTTACATCTTCATATGAGTTAAAGTGTATTTGAAGAATTTTATTATATTTCTTAAATTAAAATGAAAGTGGTACCCCGTATTGAAAGTTTGGTCAGGAATCTGTTTCTAAATACCTCAGATACTTCTCTTAATCCTCACTGGTAGACAAAAGGCAAAGACAGACCAGCTTGTTTATTATTTATGTGTTACTCACGTATAGAATATTAAACATGTTATATAGCCACAAAAAGGGGCCCAGATGCCCTTTCCCAGGAGATGAGAGTAGGGCCTCAGAAAACACATAAAGCTAACATTGTCTTCTAGTGTTTTCAAGGAATAACACTAACTAGGACCCATATTTTACCATTTGCATGCCTCCCTTTTTTATTTCTGGGAAACAATAACAAACATTTATAAGATACTTTTATAAAGTACTTTACATGTATTAGCTCATTTGATAGCAATACATTAGATTTAAGGACTAGAGAGGGGTATAAATGCATTTAAGATGACCGTCAAGAGACAAAAAAAAAAGAAAGAAAACCATGGTTGAGTATGATCTTTCACAGTAATCCTAGAGGGCTTTGTTTTCTTCTGGAATCTTGGAATGTTTTATGTTTGTGATGATCTTGAGTCTCCTTTCTCAGTATTGCCCTCATGAACACATGTTTTAGGGCATGAGGAGAGGCTGTAAAAGGGGAGAAAGACTATCTGACCAAAAAGTCATAGCTGCAAACCTCACTTACTGCCATCTACCAACTCTCTTCCCTAGAACACAGAGCCCTGAGCAGGATTCACAAAGCGATGAGCAATGCTTCAGGAAACTTCAGGATCTTGATCTTGGATTCAATAAATCCAGTTTCCTATGGTTACTCACTTGGAGTTAAAAAAGCAGCCAAACCTTACCCAATTATTTCCACATAAAAACAACAATAAACATAAACTTCTGTTTTTTCGCACAAAATAAACAGGCTAGTTGGAGGTTACTGGCAAATACTTCTATTCAATGCAAGTGGCAAACCAGTTACAGAGGAGACCTGGACATTTTTCTCAAGGTCTGCGGGCTCTGTACGGGCAACGGGATCTCCATCTCTGTTATGTGGAACTCAGAATCTTCCCCATGTGATGAAACCTCAGGAAATTCTCTGGGTGTAAGAAAGAAATCAATGAAGCAGCAGCAGAAATGGGGCAAATCGTTTTTGTCTCCTGATTGACAATTAACTTTTGCTAATAAAAAAGTAAAAACTCATCTTCAAAATCTTTAACAACCAAGTCTAGCATTTGTCCAAGCTGTTCAAGCTCCAGGTCTACTGGAACAGGAAGCACAGTCAGGCTAATTAATCTCTTATCATAGAAATAATCTCCAGACAGGGACAGGAATGGGCAGAATTTGGACAATCATATGAAAGGATGCATGAAAGGGGAAACCTAGAAAAAAAAAATTAAAAGACTTAGGAGATGCTAAATACAACATTCAAAAAGGCTCTACCATCCAAGGGTGACTCAGCTCCATGCCATGGCCCAACTTTAGGAAGCTTGATGGATCTTCCAACTCTCTAATTCTGTCCAATTTCAGTATTGTATGGAACTATTAGTTGGTCTAGTTAGCCCAAAGAATTCTCTGGAGATCAGGCAGGCTCTGGTTTCTTGAGGTCAGAACTTCCTCAGTGTAGAAAGGTGCTGTCCATTCCAAGAGTTCCAGGGTCATGCTGAGTTCACACTAAAATGGACTCAGAAACATTAGTGACCCGCTGTGCTCTTCTTCTGAGGCCCCCAAACTAGGAGTAAAGTATATTTCAGATGACTACAGCTTGGATGAGTTCCCCAGAGTCTCCACTCAAAAACTCATATACAACTGACTGGGAAACTAGGGGATCAATGGTTCATCAAGGCTTGATCTCTCCCAATTTCACCTCTTCTTTGAAGGCCCAAGGCACATTGAGGCTTTCTTGCAGCGTTTGCCACACTTACGCTCATGTCAATGATTTCTGTGCACATACTGCCTCTGACAGACTGAAACGAAACAGACGTCAACTCTGCATCTCTTGCCAGTTAACATCAATACTTCTTCAGTTTAAATTAATTGCTAAGTGAACAGATTTTCCCAGCAACGAACAACACTTTTCATCTGACCAGCCAGTTCCTTTTGATTAACATCAGTTGCCTAGAGAATAGTTTTGAGGATTCCAAGGCCATAACAAAGCTCCAGGGTAAAGAGTGTTGTAATCAACTAGTGCTGCCTGCCATGGGATAGGATTGGAAGTAGTGGTTCCATTACAGTACAGTTTGGGAATATAAATTAAGCATTATAAGAGCACAGAGAAGGGAAATCATCTCTGATTGGCAGTCAGAGAAGTCTATATGATAAAAGTGAAAAATGAGATCCACCATCAAGGATGGGTAGAATAACAGTGGGTGAAACACAATGAGCAGAAGAAGGAGGACAGGAGAGCATTATATATCCTGGGAAAGTAACTTTTAGACAAGCTCAACTAGAATAACTTCAAATAGAAAATTTATGTGGAAGAGGAATAAGGGGAAGGACTAAATACTGTAGGATGCCTCAGGTTCAAAGAGATAATAAAGAAAAGCCAAGAGACAGACAAGAGATGGAGTAAGAAGGAGGCTACTAGGCTTTACTTAGCTATTATACAAGAGCGAAGTCTGTAAAAATGCTTTGAACTATAATTTGGGTGTATCCAAGTTTTCTAGGAGGCTGTCTTACTTAATGGCTAGTAACCACAGTTTTGGAGTCAGTTCTGGGTGAGTGTGACCTCAGTCATGTGACTTAAGGCTTGTACATTTCAGTCTCCCTATCTGTAAAATAAGTATAGGGTCAATTGGGAAATAATGTGCATAAAACTCATAATAAACCTTCCATAAGTATTACCAATTAGGCTTGGTTACCAACAAGAAAAATAAATTGTCAAAGGAGAAACTGTATCTCCCTCATTGCTTCATAATTTGGGAAATCTCCTATGAAACTTGTAAAGTGGTTAAGTGGCTCAGAAAATAATTAAGTATATGAAATAGCCACAGAATCAGTTTATTTTCCAGTAATACTTGGAGGCTTGGTGATTAGGCTTTCTGTGGTTAGGCATTTTTGATGATGGTGCATTTTTTTGTTGTTGACAGAAGCGAGGCGGCTGCGACGGGTCTGCACAGAAGCGAGGCGGCTGTGACGGGTCTGCAAAGAAGCGAGGTGGCTGCAACGGGTCTGCACAGAAGCGAGGTGGCTGCAACTGGTCCACGCAGAAGCGTGGCCAAGAGGAGCTAGGCTGGGCCAGGGGCGGCGGCCGAGAGGAGCTAGGCCGGGGTGGGGGCCGGGGGCGGTGGCGAGAGGAGTTACCCCAGGCCCAAGTAGCAGCAGCTGCGTGGGCACAGGAGGGCCGAGAGGAGTTACTCCACATTCAAGGTCAGGAGGGGCTGCCATGAGTAGATACCCCTTGTCCAAGGTAAGGAGCAACGGCTGCACTTTGCTGGAGCAGTCGTGAAGAAATACCCCATGTCCAAGGTAAGAGAAACCCAAGTAAGATGGTAGGTGTTGTGAGAGGGCATCAGAGGGGAGACACACTGAAACTAAAATTACAGAAAACTAGCTAATCTGATCACACGGACCACAGCCTTGTCTATCTCAATGAAACTAAGCCATGCCGTGTGGGGCCACCCAAGACGGACGGGTCATGGTGGAGAGGTCTGACAGAACGTGGTCCACTGGAGAAGGGCATGGCAAACCACTTCAGTATTAATGCCTTGAGAACACCATGAACAGTATGAAAAGGCAAAAAGATAGGACACTGAAAGATGAACTCCCCAGGTTGGTAGGTGCCCAATATGCTACTGGAGATCAGTGGAGAAATAACTCCAGAAAGAATGATGGGATGGAGCCTAAGCAAAAACGATACCCAGCTGTGGAAATGACTGGTGATAGAAGCAAAGTCCGATGCTGTAAAGAGCAATATCGCATAGGAACCTGGAAAGTTAGGTCCATGAATCAAGGCAAATTGGAAGTGGTCAAACAGGAGATGGCAAGAGTGAACGTTGACATTCTAGGAATCAGCGAACTAAGATGGACTGGAATGGGTGAATTTAACTCAGATGATCATTATATCTACTACTGTGGGCAAGAATCCATTAGAAGAAATGGAATAGCCATCATGGTCAACAAAAGAGTCCGAAAGGCAGTACTTGAATGCAATCTCAAAAACGACAGAATGATCTCTGTTTGTTTCCAAGGCAAACCACTCAATATCACAGGAATCCAAGTCTATGCCCCGACCAGTAACGCTGAAGAAGCTGAAGTTGAACGGTTCTATGAAGACCTACAAGACCTTCTAGAACTAACACCCCCAAAAGATGTCCTTTTCATTATAGGGGACTGGAATGCAAAAGTAGAAGTCAGGAAACACCTGGCATAACAGGCAAATTTGGCCTTGGAGTACAGAATAAAGCAGGGCAAAGGCTAATAGAGTTTTGCCACGAGAACACACTGGTCATAGCAAACACCCTCTTCCAACAACACAAGAGAAGACTCTACATGTGGACATCACCAGATGGTCAACACCGAAATCAGACTGATTATATTCTTTGCAGCCAAAGAAGGAGAAGCTCTATACAGTCAGCAAAAACAAGACCAGGAGCAGACTGTGGCTCAGATCATGAACTGCTTATTGCCAAATTCAGACTTAAATTGAAGAAAGTAGGGAAAACCACTAGTCCATTCAGGTATGACCTAGATCAAATCCCTTATGAGTATACAGTAGAAGTGACAAATAGATTTAAGGGACTAGATCTGATAGACTGCCTGATGAACTATGGACAGAGGTTCATGACATCGTACAGGAGACAGGAATCAAGACCATCCCCATGGAAAAGAAATGCAAAAAAGCAAAATGGCTGTCTGAGGAGGCCTTACAGATAGCTGGGAAGAGAAGAGAAGCGAAAAGCAAAGGAGAAAAGGAAAGATATTCCCATCTGAATGCAGAGCTCCAAAGAATAGCAACGAGAGATAAGAAAGTCTTCCTCAGCGATCAATGCAAAGAAATATAGGAAAACAACAGAATGGGAAAGACTAGAGATCTCTTCAAGAAAATTAGAGATACCAAAGGAACATTTCATGCAAAGATAGGCTTGATAAAGGACAGAAATGGTATGGACCTAACAGAAGCAGAAGATATTAAGAGGTGGCAAGAATACACAGAAGAACTGTACAAAAAAAGATCTTCACGACCCAGATAATCACAATGGTGTGATCACTCACCTAGAGCCAGACATTCTGGAATGTGAAGTCAAGTGGGCCTTAGAAAGCATCACTATGAACAAAGCTAGTCGAGGTGATGGAATTCCAGTTGAGCTATTTCAAATCCTGAAAGATGATGCTGTGAAAGTGCTGCACTCGCTATGCCAGCAAATATGGAAAACTCAGCAGTGACCACAGGACTGGAAAAGGTCACTTTTCGTTCCAATCCCAAAGAAAGGCAATGTCAAAGAAAGCTCAAACTACCGCACAATTGCACTCAGCTCACATGCTAGTAAAGTAACACTCAAAATTCTCCAAGCCAGGCTTCAGCAATACGTGAACCGTGAACTTCCAGATGTTCAAGCTGGTTTTAGAAAAGGCAGAGGAACCAGAGATCAAATTGCCAACATCCGCTGGATCATCGAAAAAGCAAGAGAGTTCCAGAAAAACATCTATTTCTGCTTTATTGACTATGCCAAAGCCTTTGACTGTGTGGATCACAATAAACTGTGGAAAATTCTGAAACAGATGGGAATACCAGACCATCTGACCTGTCTCTTGAGAAACCTGTATGCAGGTCAGGAAGCAACAGTTAGAACTGGATGTGGAACAACAGACTGCTTCCAAATAGGAAAAGGAGTACGCCAAGGCTGTATATTGTCACCCTGCTTATTTAACTTATATGCAGAGTACATCATGAGAAATGCTGGGCTGGAAGAAGCACAAGCTGGAATCAAGATTGCTGGGAGAAATATCAATAACCTCAGATATGCAGATGACACCACCCTTAATGGCAGAAAGTGAATAAGAACTAAAGAGCCTCTTGATGAAAGTGAAAGAGGAGAGTGAAAAAGTTGGCTTAAAGTTCAACATGCAGAAAACTAAGATCATGGCATCTGGTCCCATCACTTCATGGGAAATAGATGGGGAAACAGTGCAAACAGTGTCAGACTTTATTTTTTTGGGCTCCAAAATCACTGCTGATGGTGACTGCAGCCATGAAATTAAAAGACGCTTACTCCTTGGAAGGAAGGTTATGGCCAACCTAGATAGTATATTTAAAAGCAGAGACATTACTTTGCCAACAAAAGTCCGTCTAGTCAAGGCTATGGTTTTTCCATTGTTCATGTATGGATGTGAGAGTTGGATGATGAAGAAAGCTGAGCGCCGCAGAATTGATGCTTTTGAACTGTGGTGCTGGAGAAGACTCTTGAGAGTCCCGTGGACTGCAAGGAGATGCAACCAGTCCATCCTAAAGGAGATCAGTCCTGGGTGTTCATTGGAAGGACTGATGTTGAAGCTGAAACTCCAATACTTTGGCCACCTCATGCGAAGAGTTGACTCATTGGAAAAGACCCTAATGCTAGGTAGGATTGGGGGCAGGAGGAGAAGGGGACGACAGAGGATGAGATGGTTGGATGGCATCACTGACTCGATGGACAGTAATTTGGGTAAACTCTGGGAGTTGGTGATGGACAGGGAGGCCTGGAGTGCTGCAATTCATGGGGTCGCAAAGAGTCGGACATGACTGAGCGACTGAACTGAACTGAATGAATTATAAGTAACCAGATAATTATTAAGCATACAACAGCGGCAGGATAATAACTAATTTTATAATCTCACCCAAGATTCTCATCTAAGGGTTTCCTCCTTAGTCAAGTAATGCAGTTGTAACCCCCTGAGAAAAGCAAGTCCAAATTGTTATCTCAATGCAGCCGTAAAAACGAACACACAGTGCAGACTCTCACTGAGGTCACAGCTAAACAGAAGTTCTACTCCCAAAAGCCACCACTTTGCTTCAATAGGTTGACCTAGCAGAGTCACACGATGCTGGTACCAGGACCTTTCCTGGACACAGGAAGATCTGCTGTGACAACTGTCCTGCCTGTGGACCCCGTTATGGACTCTGTGATCAGAAGGGCCCTGGGAACAAAGACCTCAGGCTAAGCATTGCGGGATTGCTGGGAGGGTTTTGCTTCCTCAGTGCTGGTTCTAGGTCTTGTGGTGGAGAATGAGGCATAACTTCCTCTCTGTCCTGGCAGAGTGCGGGCCATGGCCAGGAGCTCACACAGCTGGGGCTGGGCCTTGGAGGGGAATCACCCAGGACACACAGCATGAAGTGTCTATGCGCTGGGACGAGGTCTGCCCATCCCAGAAAGTGCAGGAGTATTTGTTGGAAAGGAAATATTCTACCTCTGGTAATGGAACAGGCAGTCAGCAGATATTTTCCAAACACAGGGTAGTAACATTTCTGGCAATGAGTGAGTCACTGAAACACTTCCTTTCCATTAACAGAGGTGTTACTGTGGAGCGTACTAATTACAACAGAGCCCTCTTTGTCACCGTTTGGGTCTGTTTCCTCAGCAAGTATAATGAATTAGCTCCTTCTAAATCTATCTGCTGGGCTAAACTATAGCTCCAAAGTGAATTATCGGCTTAGTAGTAACTGTCTCCAATATTGTCTTCTATTAGATGTATGTTGAACATTCAAAATAGGAAAGGCTTGCTACGTTAACACACACTGCTGCGAGGAGTTTAAGTGGGCCACTCAGTGTTGTCTAAGATGAGTTCATTTTCTTCAAGAGTGCTCTAGTCCCCACAGTATCTGTGACCCCAGATCTCCAGAGACATCAACACCAGGGAGACCTGCAGCTCCTCAGGCGGACAAAGCTGCCTGGCATCAGGCCAGCATGTCACTGTCTCCCTACATGACAGCTACTTCCAGTCTCAGCTCTATTAAAGATAATCAGAGCTCTTCCCAAGTAATTAAAGTGGAAAGATTTCTTTCTTTATAAGCAAGTGCTCATCTGAGCATGCATATGCTCTCCAATTGCTAATTCCTAATCCCATTTATTTGTACCTTGTCTGTGCAACAGGGTTTTCTTCATCTGAGCAACTATATGAACACCAATTTCTTATGCCCACTACTCAAATTTTTGACAGATGGTAAGTGTGAACAACTAAAAATCAGAATCTTTTCAATGATTCCACAACTCTGATGGGTTCTGATTTGGTTTCAAAACTGAAACCAAACCAGGCATAGGTATTCAAAGCCCTAAACGGTTTCCCTAATTCTTCCATATGTGAAACTGGGATCTAGTCAGCTAAAGGACTGCTTCCCCAATATACTTAATTAAGCAAATATGTGCAAAATACACATTCCTGTATAGAAACAATGTAAGTTTTTAGACCTCATATTACTGTTTTAATGAAAAATTTAAAGCTGACATGGAACATTACCCTGGTAACAGTTCCACACACAATTTACATTATTATATCCCAAGTCACAGATGTAGAACAACTGATTCAACATCAAGGTCATTTTATCTTCTAGTAATGACCTTGTGTGTATGTGCGTTAAATCGCTTTGGTCATGTCCAACTCTTTGTGACGCTATAGACTGTAGCCCTGCAGGCTCCTCTGTCCGTGGGATTCTCCTGACAAGAATACTGGAGTGGGTTGCCACTTCCTCATCCAGGGGATCTTCCCCACCCAGGGATCGAACCTGAACCTGTGTCTCCTGCAACTCCTGCACTGCAGGTGGATTCTTTACTGCTGAGCCATCAGGGAAGCCAGTAGTGACCTTAACCCTTCCTAAGTTCCCTAAGGAAGAGTTCCTCTGAGTCTGAGCAATGAACTGAGGAATGACTACACAAGCATAGAGCTGAAGGATCTTAAATCTAGAAGGAACTTCAGTGATCTGACCCAGGGTCAATGTGCAGCACACATGCCACCGTTTCCTGATCGTAAGCCCTTGGCAGATATCGGTAATCAATTTCAGAACTTTTGTTTCCAATTCTTTCTCAACAAAATATCACCTCAGACAGTCGGCTACCTATAAATGGGAGCTGGCACATCAATGAAGTCTTTTTTCTCTTCCAGCTAATCCAACCTCTCTTCCTTCTGATAAGAAACAAAGACCCAGAGAGTTTAATTACCAGATTCACTTTTTTATACATCATTTTAGAGACAGTCTCATTACTTTAAAGTCTCCTTTTATTTTCCAGTGCATGCTAAGGGTAATAGGAATGCTTCTGCCCTCTAGGGGTCTAAAGCTAGTTGTGAGGAAGAAAAGTTTAACATACTTGATAAGTATGTATAAACTGTTAATCTTCTTAGTGATGCAAATCAGAGGAGGCTGAAGTAGGCAGAGAAGAATGTATGATGGAATTCAAGTTTAGGTTTGGGCTAATTTACTCATTCAATAAACAAAGATAACCTGTTACTATCTCTGTGGGTCATAAATGACTCAACAATTCAACAAATGTATTAAGCGCACCAGGCATTGTGACAGGTGATATGTATATAGTGAGGGGCAGCCAGAATTCCTTCCCTTTAGGGCTCTTCAAGGGTCAGTGGGGAGGGCAAAAATTAGCAAATACTCTAACTACTTGGACTTCCCTGGCAGCTAGACAAAGCGTCTGCCTACAATGCGGGAGACCTGGGTTCAATCCCTGGGTTGGGAAGATCTCCTGGAGAAGGAAATGGCAATCCACTCCTGTACTCCTGCCTGGAAAATCCCATGGACAGAGGAGCCTGGTAGGCTACAGTCCATGGGGTCGCAAAGAGTCAGATACGACTGAGTGACTTCACTTAACCACAGGGCAACAAACAGCAAGTTGATATTGGTTCTGTGCAGTGGGAAGGCATGATAGTTCTTCTCCAAGCTGCTGCCCCCGCCAGGACTCTCTCTCCTGCTAGAGATCACTACCTCCTTGTTCTAAGGACCAAACCCAGTCAAGCAGGGTCAGGTCAACCTGCCGAACACCTCACAGAGCCATCTTTTCCTTTCTACTCCCACTGCTGCTGCCCTGCTGAGGCCCCCATCTCCCTCTCTACCTGGACCTCGACAATAATCCCCTGGGTGTTCTGCCCACCTGCAACATCACCCTCCTTGGATCCATTCACCACATCCATCTGCCTCAAGGATCTTTTCTAAGCACAGCCCTGACTATGTCACTGCCCAGCTTCATCCCCAGGAGCATGTCTGAACTTATCAGTGTGGCATTCCAATCCCTCTAAGATCTGGCCCCCGACCTCCGTGCCAGCTTTGCTTTTTTTTCCCTCGTGTACCTCAGTCACACCCTTTGCACCAGTCACACCAAGCCACTTAGGTAGAAGGTAAGAAGGGCAGACTCTGAAGGTGGAAAGAATAGCAGGGCAGCCTCATGGACCAAGGTGTAAGGGTGATGCTGAGCCTAGAGTGGAGACCAACCTGGCTAATGAGTCTGGCAAACCCCACAGGAACAGTGTTCCTCCAGGGTACACACTGCAATTCTGAGAGTCCCTGGAGGGATGTTTCTGCCCCTTCTCAATCTCAGGGGAGAAAGGGGCAACTGCGGCCCAAAAAGAACACTACAGGGTCTTCATTCCCTATTTTGACATGGCACACAGCCAGACCGCTGTGATCCACAAGAGGTTCTGTGAGGGCCAGGGAGATGGGGAGAAAGACTGAGGACAGCAGTCCAAAGCGGGGGAAGGGAAAGTATAGTAAAACTGGGAATTGCCAGTTGTTTTCTGAGTGATCCTGAGCAAGTCCTGCACTGTTCCACGTCTGTCTCCCCATCTACATAATGACAAAACAATAACGCCTACCTTACAGTTGCAATATTTTTCTCATTGATTTTTCTTAAGCATTTCCTAAGATTTCACTAACCATGACGGAAATGAGATTAGAAAAGTGGCTAATTGCACTAGCCTCCTAAGCTGGTCTCTCTGCTTCCACCCTTGTGTCTGCTGTGTCTAAGAGCAGCCAGGAGAGCAGATTAAGACAATCAGACCATGTCACTACTCTGCTCAAAGCCTTTTAATGGTTTCCCAACTCCAGAAAAAATCAAAGTCCTTATAGGAGCTCACACCATCCTATTGCCTCTCCCCCTCCCACTCCACTCCCATGCTCTTCCTCAAGCATGCTGGGATCTCCCCAGATATCTATGCACATGTACCCTCACTTCTTTCTAGTCTCAACTCAACTGTCACCTTCTCAGCAGGGCCTGGTGGCTCAGTGGTAAAGAATTCACCTGCCAATGCAGGAGATGCAGGTTCCATCCCTGGGTTGAGAGGATCCCCTGGAGAAGGAAATGGCAACTCTACTATTCTTGCCTGGAAAATCCCAGGGAGAGAGGAGCCTGGCAGCTTATAGTCTATGGGGGTCACAAAGGAGTTGGACACAACTTAGCAACTTAACAACAGCAGCAGCAGCAGGGTCTTCCCATTCACCCTATTCCAACTATAATTGCCCAGTTCCCCTCCCTGCTTTATGTTACTCTAGAACACTCTCACCATCCAACGTACTCTATATTGTAGTTCACCTCTTTATCCGGTTTACTGTCTACTTGTCTCCACTTCAACATATGCTCCATGAGGACAGGGGTTTTTATTTTGTTCACTGTTATGTGCCCTGGCTCTAGAGAAGTCCCTGGCACACAGTAGATGCCTGATATAGATTTGTTGAATGAGCAAATGATTTAAGCGCCAGTTACAGTACTGGTATATTCCAAGGCTGAGCTGATTAGAGGCCTAGCAGCACAGGCTGAAGCACACGAATTTCATGATAACAAAATACATTCTGAACACTGAGCTGAAGCCATTCCCCCACCCCCATCCCATACTCAGGGGCTTCAGAGACAGGTTGACACACAGCAAGAGAGCTTATGCCACAACTCAGATTAGCACTGCTAGATATATACTACAAGAGCCCCAGCGGAGGAGACGAGGCTGGCTTGGGTAAGGATATTACTAAGAATGTGAAGAAACTGTTCTCAGTTTTAGACAATGGAATCTGAATCTATAAATGATTGCTTCCTTTAGTATGCTGAAGAAAATTATTCAGAAAGAATAAGCTTGTCGGCTCTGTCCTGTAAATAACAGCAGCTATATCCTTTCCTGCAAATCCATAAGCTGGAAATCAGATTTTTCAAACGACTGAAATAAAGTACAACCTGTCTGGACAGAATGATCAGGCTTTATGCTGTGAGCGGGGTGAGGGTTCCATGAGTGCTTTGCCAACATTACACATGCTATGATCATTACCGGCTGACTTGAATTACAATGCGCAGAATTCTCACACACTGATTTTGCTTGAACAGAATTCCCACTGAAAGCACAAAAATTCTTCCCTCAGAATTTCTGCCTGTTAAATGAAATGAGAATCATGCTATGGGGCAAAAAACAAAATGATTAATCCTTTCCATATAACAATGAATAGTGAGTGCTCTGGAGGCTGGTGTTCACCTTGACAGAATATGTCATCAAAATATTTGAATCACCTTGGACACCAGGCAGAACAGAGAAAGACCATGAGAGACCTTATTTCATAAGAAAATATTAATTTCCTCAGAATCAAGGTATTCAGATCACCTTAAAATGACATTTAATGAGTGCCTGTTATATGCCAGTCATACAACTAGGTATTTTCACATCATCTTAATCAACTCTAATAGCATATGAGGGAATGATCTATATCCCTATTTTCCAGATGAGAAAATTGAGGATTCCAGAGAATGAGAGAGTTTGTCCAAATCACAGAGCATGACTGGATCAGAATTCAAATCTAAGACTCTTGACTCCAGTCTCTGTTCTCATACTACTACACTACGGAAGCAAGGGAAAGGCCCGCAAGAATCGTAACGAATACAGTGAAAATTGTTCCTAATCCCTGGTGGCTCAGACCATAAAGAATCTTTCTGCAATACAGAAGACCCAAGTTCGATTCCTTGCTTGGGAAGATCCTGGAGAAGGGAATGGCAATCCATTCCAGTACTTGCCTGGAGAATTCCAGGGACAGAGGAATCCATGGGGTCTCAGAGTCAGACATGACTGAGTGACTGACACACACACATACAATCAGATTTTACTAAAGGCCTCTCATCTGAAAATCTAAGATGTTATCTCCAGGACTTTGTAGGGTTTAACAGATAGTGAAAGATAGTCACTTTAACAAAGAAAGTCACTTACCTATTCAGTCTCTTTTCATGAATAACAATATAAGGAAATAGTTAGCTTTTAGTATCTCTTTGTCCACAAAAGAAATTAACATTTACACCTAATAAAGATGACCTTTAATTTCATCTCCCCTCACATACCTCTTGAAAAATCAGAGGGTTTCAGCTGGCTGCTAAAAAGTTTTGCCCCTCACTTCAAAAATCAAAATATTTTAAAGTGTCAGGGCTGATGAATTATATATAGCAGAGACAAAACACTTCAGTTTTAATCAGAAGACGATATTCTGTCAGGGTAATAAATTAAACTTTTTTCTTCTTTAAGGTCCACATACTGAAAGGTTCAGAAAGGAGGCTACATGAGAGTATTTGCAATCTCTGTATCAATTAAGACTGTTACAAAAATAAACTTACTATCATGGTCAAAAGGGCTTATGGATGGACTTAGCATCTCTGTCATAAGTTGGTTGCAATTTCACTTCTGGGTTTAACCCAGAATGAGTTAGCACAAACAACAGAGACAGAGGTGTGACTTTTGTATTCAAGCCCAGTGCTCCAAAGAACGAAGAAAGGAGAAGGATCCTGGGAAGAGCCTTGTGATGGGTGCACTGAGGGTGATGGAGGCCTGACACTTCTCAGACCAAGAGCTGAAACGCTCAGGACTGCCTGATGTTACTCCTTGAGGAGCAAATGTGCTGAAAGACTTCCGTTGAGTACTTACAGATTTAATATTGTGTTTTCCTTTCTGGAGCAAAGTATCTGAATCACGCTCCTGGGGCTTACCCACATTAAAACTGGAAAAAATTGCCCATCTGACACCAAAGGCCACATCTGCAAAACAGACATGTTATCCCCCTTGACCCGGAAGATGTATATACATGATAGGTTCTGAAGGCCAGGGAACAATTTTCAAAATCTTTGCCAAACCAGCCTTCAATGAATCGGTAAACTCAACACCAGCATGCCACACGTGGTCAATAGGTGAGTATCTCTGGAAAACCCCACAGCTGAAAAGGCAGGATCATTTCACTTCCACAAGGCATCAGGAGGGAAATGCCAGCCTACCCAAAACCATCCTGAAGAAGGGATTTCACAATTAATTCTGGACTCTTGTCACTAGGAAAACAAGACCATCTCATCTATTTGGCTGCAGGAAAATCACATCACTCTTTTTGAGGAATCTGTTATTTAAAATGTGATGAGGCAGGATAGCCCCTTCCTTAGAGCCATGTGACTCTTCTTGGGGGAAATAGAGCTACATAGTCGAGCCTTGCTCCTCTGCTTCTCTTTTCCACCCACAGATAGCCTCTGCTAAAGTAATTCCAGGATGTTATTTATTTACTAGAAACCTGACTTTGCACAAGGATCTAGAGGAGCAAATCCGACCCTGAGGATCCCATTAACTTCCACAGACTTTTTTGGGGGTGGGGCACCGAGAGAGAAAGCAGGTGACAGCAAATATTCTGAGATTCAGAAGCAGCAGCTGGAGAGAAACGTGCTTGGGGTTGGGAGAGGCACAGGCTACCCCTCCTCCCAGCTCCAGGTTCCAAATGGAAGGTGAGGACTTCAAAGGAGCCTCACCTGCTGGGTGTCCCCACCTGGGCCAGGTCTTGGAGGAAAGGAATCAGTCTTGGCTCCAACACCAAAGAGGAGCATCCCAAGGCCCAAGCTGTAAAACAGACAACCTGGCAGAAATTCAGAGTCTAAATTGGAATAACTCATACCTCTGAGCAAGGCTCAGATATTCACCTGATCCAGTGATGTGTCACGAATGAATCACTTAAATACACCTTGTTTAAAAACAAGCAAATATGACTTAAATATTACTTTCAATAGAAATGTGGCAAGAGGGGAGCTCAAGGAGGCGACCTCGGTAGATGTGCAGGACAGAAAGGGAGAAATCTGATAGGTCTCCCTTCCCCTAGACTTCCTGCGGGCCATCACTGCACACCCCTGAATTCAAGCACAAATCTGGCAGGTTGTCCGTGCCTGGGTGCGGGCAGCGGCTCGCCTCGTGAGCAGGAACCTTTCCAGGCACTGACCAGGAAGAGTGACCGACTATAACATCCACACTCTCCCTCCCGCCGGGCACGGGACCATTCCTGAGGTTACGGTGCCTCTTCCAGTTCAACCGCAAACCATCATTCACACTCGCTCTGTCCGGAAAACGCATGGTTCAGGCAAAAAAAAAAAAAAAAAAATGGAGGGGAGGGGAGCAGATAGGATTTAAACAATTAAACCACATTTGCTTCCAAACAGTGAGAACCGAGATCTACTTGCTTCCCTTTCCCCCTTCCAAGCCCCTATGATCATTTTGGGTAAAGGAGGAACCCAAAGCTCGCGAAGCACGCAAATGGGTGTCCCGGAGGAGCTTTGTTCTTCGCAAGGAGAAATCAGCACCCTCGAGTGTAAGCCCCCTCGCGGTGTCGGAAGCCGAGGGGGCGCCGAGGAACCGAGCACCGGGTGCGCCAGCGCCATGCCATCCTCACACGCGCCCGCCCAGCACGCGGCTTGGGTGCTGGGAGCGCGTGAGGGTGCGCGCGTCGCCCACCCGCCACGCATCTCACCTAGCACCACCGCCACCACGGTGGAAAGTAGCAGCCAATTATTCCTCAGAAAGCGCTTCCAGTCGCATCCCTTCCTCGCCGGCTTCCCCATAGCTGGCGCCTGGGCTCGGAACCACAATAGAGGCGGCCGCTATTGTGCGTGGGGCTCGCCCGTGCGCGCGGGGGCCGGGGAAACCCTAGGACGGCCGATAGCTCCGCGGCGCAGTGGAGGAGGGTTGCGGGCGCAACGGGGAGAGGGTGTGCGCTAGCCGCCGCAGCCGCTGCTGTCACCACCGCCGCAGCCGCCACCTGAGCTCGTGCACCGCGCCTGCCGCCCGTGGTGTGCGTGGCGGGCGCGCCCGGCTCCTCCTGCCGCCGCCGCGCTTGCGGCGCCCGGGCCAACCAGCGAGGAAAGAGGGAGGAGCGGCCGGCCCAGGAAGGCGGGTGCGTGCGTGGTGCGCCCGGGGTCCCCGTGGAGCAAGCACGGGACGGCGTTCGCGCTGTAGCTGGAGCCAGGTTGGCCCTCTGGAGAGCGTGTGCTCCGCCTCAGTTTCAGGCTGGAGCCTTTCGCTTTTTTTAAAAAATTGGTTTTCGGATTTACGGTTTCCTCTGCTCCCTCATGCTTGCGGGGCGGAGGGGCGGAGTCAGTGGCCCCTTTGGCTTGAACCTCAGCCTGCGCACCCCCACGCCTCTTCTTTCTCCACACCAGCTATTGTCAGCGCAGCACCCGAGTGGGGAGAGTTGGGGGGAACTGAGTTCTCTCTTGAGTTCCCTTTGCTTCTCGGACTTGCCAACAGTCTACAAAGCCTGAAGCCTCTAGGAGGAGGGAAAGAAAGGGTGCTAGGGGCAGAACGGGACTTTGTGAACTTTCACACGAGGTTTCTAACCCGCCGCCCCCAGAGGTATTATTAACTCGCCTCTTTGGGTCCAGGGAGGTGAAGCTCCTACAGGACTGTCTGTGGACCCAGGGCTTGGAATGGGCCCTCTTAAAACTTCACTTCCGCTCCTTGCGACTGTTTCTGTGGCCGCCCAAGGCCCCAGAACGGTGAGACTTGGCAAAGTAATTAAGACTGAGAACCCGACCGAGCGGAGCTAAGAAAAAGGTGGGCGGGCCCATCCCTCAGGCCAAATGTTTTGGCAAGGCAAAAGCAGGCGAGTTGGAGAAACTAGGTAAGTGCCGCTGAGTGAATTTTCTAATTCTCTTCCGTTCTTTTACTCAGTTTTTTTTCACCCTAGCTTATACAAAACGTTTTTCTTCCCTTAACCACACCACCACCTCCGCAGCCTTCCCGTCAGCTTTCCTTAGATTATCGCAGCCCGGCACCTTTTTGCTATTGTAGAGTCTCCTCCTATTGGGGAATCTCCCCAACTAAAAATTTTCCGATAACTAACTCCTCACAATTAGAGCGCCATTTCTTTGGGTAAATTTACAGAAGTGTCCTGGAAGAAAAAGTAAATTTTATGAACCGTGCACTTTAGTATGAATGAGCTTATCAGCTCATTTCCAGAAAATAAATTTTGAGAAAGGAAAGATAGAGGGATATCAAAGTCATTGTGTGCCTGGGGAAGATCTGAAGAAATGTCAGAAGAAGGGAAACTATCAAGAAGGGGGGACAAAGATTTCCATCCTACAGTAAAAAGGCTGGAAATACTCAGATGTCCAGCATGAAAGGAATGGTAAATATTTTATGGAACTGCCATGCAGCTGTACGTTATGCAGCTTCTATAAAGGAAGTTTATGAAATTTCTAAGAGCATAGATGACACATGTCATAATAGGGAAAACAAGATTAAAATTGTATATATAGTGTGATCACAACTATGTAAAACAAACATAAAACAAAGCTATGTACTTAGAAAAAAGTCTAGAAGAAAACCCAAAATTTTAACAGTGCTCATCTTTGGGCTATAATATGATGTTTGAATCTTTTTGCTTTCTATCCTTCTGTATTTTCCAAAGTGTTGACCATAAGCACATCCATGCCCATTACAGTTGTAGATAGGGCTGTATTTAAGGGATAAACAGGTCCTAAAGAGAGAAAAAAGTTGAAGAATCTAAGACAAACTTTGTACACTGCAATTTTTTGAGGTGTAGCGAAAAAGCAAGAGAGTTCCAGAAAAACATCTATTTCTGCTTTATTGACTATGCCAAAGCCTTTGACTGTGTGGATCACAATAAACTGTGGAAAATTCTGAAAGAGATGGGAATATCAGACCATCTGACCTGTCTCTTGAGAAACCTGTATGCAGGTCAGGAAGCAACAGTCAGAACTGGACATGGAACAACAGACTGGTTCCAAATAGGAAAAGGAGTATGTCAAGGCTGTATATTGTCATCCTGCTTCTTTAAATTATATGCAGAGTACATCATGAGAAACGCTGGGCTGGGAGAAACACAAGCTGGAATCAAGATTGCCGGGAGAAATATCAATAACCTCAGATATGCAGATGACACCACCCTTATGGCAGAAAGTGAAGAACTAAAAAGCCTCTCAATGAAAGTGAAAGAGGAGAGTGAAAAAGTTGGCTTAAAGCTCAACATTCAGAAAACTAAGATCATGGCAACCAGTCCCATCACTTCATGGGAAATAGATGGGGAAACAGTGGAAACAGTGGCTGACTTTATTTTTTGGGCTTCAAAATCACTGCTGATGGTGATTGCAGCCATGAAATCAAAAGACACTTAATCCTTGGAAGGAAGGTTATGACCAACCTAGATAGCATATTTAAAAGCAGAGACATTACTTTGCCAACAAAAGTCCGTCTAGTCAAGGCTATGGTTTTTCCAGTGGTCATGTATGGATGTGCGAGTTGGATGGTGAAGAAAGCTGAGCGCCGCAGAATTGATGCTTTTGAACTGTGGTGCTGGAGAAGACTCTTGAGAGTCCCTTGGACTGCAAGGAGATCCAACCAGTCCATCCTAAAGGAGATCAGTCCTAGGTGTTCATTGGAAGGACTGATGTTGAAGCTGAAACTCCAATACTTTGGCCACCTCATGCGAAGGGTTGACTCATTGGAAAAGACCCTAATGCTGGGTAGGATTGGGGGCGGGAGGAGAAGGGGACGTCAGAGGATGAGATGGTTGGATGGCATCACTGACTCGATGGACATGGGTTTGGGTAAACTCCTGGAGTTGGTGATGGACAGGGAGGCCTGGCGTGCTGCAATTCATGGGGTCGCAAAGAGTCAGACACGACTGAGCGAGTGAACTGAACTGAAGACAGTTACACCTGGGTTTTGGGGGTAGGATATATTTAGGTTTAAATCCCAGCACCACCATTTACCAGTTGGGTGTCCTTGGGCAAGTTATTAATACTTAAATTTTTTGTCTCGGTTTCTGCATGTGTAAATGGAGGCATTCACAGTGTTTATTTCATGAGGGTATTGTAAGAATTGAATACAAGAATGTATGTAAAAGACTTAGAACAGTGCCTGGCACACAACAGTGTCATCATGAGTTTTACTTGGAGTCAACCTAGGCAGGCATTTCCTTACTTCCTCCTTTGTTCCCTGCCTGTCCTGAAGATAACCTTGAGCCATTTCACACACACAAGAACCCTTGAATATCGATCAATAGTAATTTCCTTTAAATTATGGTCAGGGACCCTAAATCTACTGTACTTTCACACCTAAAGCTCACATAGTACATACTCATTTTATGCTTCTTTGAACTATGCAGTTTAAAAATAGGGTAATATAAAAAGCAGAATGGAGTCTAAACATACACATTCATTTTGCAATAATTAACGTCTCCTACACTAAAAGTCAAGAATCTCAGAAGTTCAAAGCATGTAGGCCAGTTAAATTATAAACTGTGTTTATGCTTTACTAAATGGCAGCTCCACTTTGGCTGGTAATAAAGATAATTAATAAGCAAACAATTATAGTGCACTTAACATTTGCCAGACACCCTCCTAACCACTTTATACATACTGACTACTTTGGTCCTCATGACAGTTCAATGAAGTAGGGACTATTGTATCCCATGGGGCTGCTGGAAAAATCAAATGAGATCTTGTGTATTATCATTATTTTCATTTTAAAACTGAGGAATTTGAGGTAAAAGAAGGTTAAGTAACTTGCTTAAGTTCCCTCCACTAGTCAGAGAAGGATCAGGGGTTGAACTCAGTGGTCTTGCTCAGCTAAGTGCACAAACTCTGCATTAAACCACCACCTCTTCTTGAGAAACAAATACAGAATTGTTATGGGAAAATTACTCTTGAGTTATGTGAATTTTACTCTATGCAAGATCTACAAGAATCCCTGCATCCACATCCAGGAAATGCTCTGGGGTCCTACAGTGCTGTGCTCAAGTGGAAACTGCATGGGTTTTAATGGGGCAGTGGTTGAACTCTTGAATCATCTCTCCATTGCTGCTACGAGCACTCAGTAATTCTACCTGATTTCTCTGCCTAAGACAAGAAATGAAATAGGAAGCATCACTTTGGAGAGGGAGGAGATTGGAGACCCCCTGGTGCTCAAGTTCTGTTCTTTTTTACTTTCTTAGCCTGGGCTACTCATGGACACAAATAATTGCAAATTGGACAGGAGTGGAGAAGCATTTCTCTTGTAACCTGAGGGGATCTTAACTACTCAGCTCCTGAAACAAAATCTCCACTCTTCTGGGATAAGATTTTAAAGCCAAGTGGCAAGAAGTGTTAGGATTTTACCCCTCCAGTAGATGTTAACGTCTCCCTTGTGCCAGGTCCCTCAAATTCTTTCATCCTGCTGAAATATACCTTTGGCCAGTTCTTACTAGATTACATTTTGCCAGTGTGTTTGTTTGCCCCTTTCCTTCCTTCCTTCTTTTCCTCCCTCCCTCCCTCCACCCTTCTTCATCTTTTCTCTCTTTTTACCATTTAAGTAACTCTGACATTTCCTTTATTGTTATTGTTTCTCTCTCTCTCTCTTAAATTGTTAACTCATGGACTCTCTTGTTAGTTATTAAAGAAAGGAGACTTTGACATTGCCACACAAGGTTAAAACAGTGGGTGACAAGCCTGGCCTTATATTTTACTTGGCATAGAAATGAAAGGGGGCATTCAGAAACAAAAAGTAAGTCATCAGCTTCTGAACATCTCTTAAAATAGTATGCTGGTTGCATTCTACCACCATAAAACATACGCAGCTGGATGCTTTGTCCTCATGCTGTGATAATGGGGAGAAGGAGGTCATGAGTACGAGAGTCTCCTTTAGCATCTACAGCAGTGATTCGTGACTGATAGATAGTAAGAAGGATACTGTCAGCATATTCCAATACCTTTTTTTTTAGCAATCTCTTTTTTGTCTTCCAATCTTGATTTGGATTTCTCTTGGGATTAAAAATTAAGGAGTAAAAGAACTATATAATTCATTAAATCTCCCCAGTAATACTCCAAGCGATATTTTATAAAAATTATTTGGCCTGAGTAGACTTATATGTTAGTTACATATCCTTGAACTCTTGAATCCAACAGAACTTTGCCCCATAGCTTTATTACTCACTTGACATACTGAAGAGCAATTCTATTTCATTTTAGAATATGAAAAAAAAATTATCTGCTTCATAGAAGCTGTGTGTCCTTGAATAAGTCACTTAATCTCTCTGAACCTCAGTTTCCTCGTCAGAAGATATCATTTACAGTAATCAATATAAATGGTTAATACATAATTTGAAACATATGAAAAGAATTTCAGTCTCTCTAGTACTGAAAGAACTGAACATTTGAACTAATATTTACTAGCTGAACAAATATTTTAACATAAAATTTTAAGATTCACAATTGTGAATTTATAATTTGAACATTTTAAATTATAAACTGAGAAAAAAGGAAAATGGGAAGTGTCACACAGTGCCAGTGGACCTAGAAAATGCTATGATTTTCTAAGGATAATTAGGCAATGTGTAACCTTTCCATCAAAAGCGTTTGTATTCTTTAGCTCAACCATTCTACCTCTAGAAACTTATACCAACAAAATACTAAAGGGCTGTTCATCCCAACCCAGTTGGAAAAAACTTAACTGCCTAGTAAAGTGAATTGGCTAAAGTTTGAGCAAGTGTGTAAAAATACACTGGACAATGAAATACCGTGCAGAGACTGAAAAGCATATTTTAGCAGAATATTAAATTACATGGGAAAATGGTAAATACCTATATACAACTATGTTTTGAGATGGCAAAAGTAAATTATAATCAGTAGGTGGGTTTTTTTATAATGATAATGCAGTCATTTATTATTTTTTAGCTAAAAATATAAAACTTAAAACATATATAATTCCAAGTAAGTCTGTATGTGTGTGCACATGTGTGTATAAGAGTAGTGATATGAAAGTTATTAATGTGTCCTTTATCTCTTGCATTTCTGAGCACATGTACTTTGCCCTGCTAAGCCAAGGTGTTCATATGCTTGGGAGATTAGGATTTGTTACGGAGGAATTTAAAGAAAAAAGTGTACTAACATTAGACTTCTGTGTGATATGTGGGATTCAGTTCAATTCAGTCACACAGTCATGTCTGACTCTTTGTGACCCCATGAATTGCAGCACGCCAGGACTCCCTCTCCATCACCAACTTCCGGAGTTTACCCAAAATTGTGTCCATCGAGTTGGTGATGCCATCCAGCCATCTCGTCCTCTGTCATCCCCTTCTCCTCCTGCCCCCAATCCTTCCCAGCATCAGGGTCTTTTCCAATGAGTCAACTCTTTGCATGAGGTGGCCAAAGTATTGGAGTTTCAGCTTCAACATCAGTCCTTCCAATGAGCACCCAGGACTGATCTCCTTTAGGATGGACTGGTTACATCTCCTTGCAGTCCAAGGGACTCTCAAGAGTCTTCTCCAACACCACAGTTCAAAAGCATCAATTCTGTGGTGCTCAGCTTTCTTTACCGTCCAACTCTCACATCCATACATGACCACTGGAAAAACCATAACCTTGACTAGGTGGACCTTTGTTGGCAAAGTAATGTTCTGCTTTTAAATATGCTATCTAGATTGGTCATAAGCTTCCTTCCAAGGAGTAAGTGTCTTTTGATTTCATGGCTGCAATCACCATCTGCAGTGATTTTGGAGCCCCCCAAAATAAAGCCTTAAACTGTTCCCACTGTTTCCCCATCCATTTCCCATGAAGTGATGGGACCAGATGCCATGATCTTAGTTTTCTGAATGTTGAGCTTTAAGCCAACTTTTTCACTCTCCTCTTTCACTTTAATCAAGAGGCTCTTTAGTTCTTATTCACTTTCTATCATAAGGGTGGTGTCATCTGCATATCTGAGGTTATTGATATTTCTCCCTGCAATCTTGATTCCAGCTTGTGTTTCTTCCAGCCCAGCATTTCCCATGATGTACTCTGCATATAAGTTAAATAAGCAGGGTGACAATATATAGCCTTGACATACTCCTTTTCCTATTTGGAACCAGTCTGTTGTTCCATGTCCAGTTCTAACTGTTGCTTCCTGACCTGCATACAGGTTTCTCAAGAGACACGTCATCTCCTCACTAGAATATTGAAAATCCCAGCTCACAGAATTGCCCTGTAGTGTAGGAACGGAACCTTCTCTCTATAGTGGCCGTCACTCCAGTGGAGCAGGCAGTTGAGACACGGGGATTAGAAGAAAAAACACTTTCTTGTCAAGGGAATAATGGCAGGAACGGAAGGGAAGAGAGATGTTGGTCCTGTTTTCTCTCTCCAGGCAGACTGCATCCAGTAAGGGGGTACATGTTAGAGAAAAGGGGGTGCAGCTCTGTCCCCTGCTCCCTATTAGAAGGCTGCTTCCCAAGCTGTCCCTTGCTAACCTGAGGTACAACTATATCAATGCAAGTGTGGCAGGACAGTGTGGTCAGTCAGCAAGAGGCTCTGAGATTTCACTTCTCAGCCACTCTGTTCCTGGTAGCAGGGATGCTGGGCTGATGGGATTGTCATGGCAGGATGAGAAGACCCCCCTTTAAAGTCTAGCAGAGCACCCATGTGAACTGGCCTGATGTAGAGAGACTCATTTATTTGTTACTTAGCAGTAGCTGCTGTGAGACAGAGGCTGTAGGTAGAGATGTCCCTCAGCTCTAACAAAGCCAAGGGAAAGACAGAACACATCTTCACAGCAGATTTCAACCAAGAAGGTGCACAGGGTAAGTTCCAACACTGGGGACAGTGCTCTGAAAACCAGTGTCTGAATGAGTCCACACGTTGCCCTGGGTTGTTAACTTTGCAAAGTCTCTTTTATTCTACAGTTGCCCCTTATCTCATTTGCTGAGCAGTCGTTTGTCCTACAAAATTCTTTGTATTCCGTATTTGGCTTGTTCTTTCTCTTTTTCCTTTTTTTTAAAAATATGGAACACTTCACAAATTTGTGTGTCATCCTTGCATAGGGGCCATGCTAATCTTCTCTGTATTGTTCCAATTTTAGTATATGTGTTTATTCATGGTGGCAATTATTTTGTTTCTCTACCCCCACTGTTTCCTTTAAGCTGGTAGTTAGATCTGGAGATTTGATATTTAAAAATGCTAAGGTTGAAAGGTGGATTCTGATATTGCCAGCCTGATTCATCTGTGATAAATTCACAACAACCTTTTGAATATGATTTTGGCATCTGATGGTAATTCATTCTATCATTCCTTCTGAACACATTTGCTGAGAGTCTTCCATAGAAAGGATTTCTACCTCATCAACTGTTTGGTTACCCTGAAATAGCTTGTATGGAAAAGGCAGGATTCATGGTTTATTTCCCCTCTTTATTGGTTTCCTAGGTAATAAATCTGTATACTAGCAACATCCAATGGTGATTGATGAGGTTCTGTTTTCTTATTCTTTGTTAGTAGTATTATGAACACATGGATTTACATGTTGTGGATGGTTTTATGTGTTTCAGTCAGTAACAGTCATGATTCTTTCCCTTGTTCAAATTTTCCCATCTTTGGTCAGTGGGAGCCCCTTCAGTTTGAATCCTGTGTCCTTCTGACAGAACTATTTATCTTCAAAAGTGTCCTTATTTTCTGGCTTAGGAAAATGTCTCAAGACCATCATCCCATACATTTCTTGCTCTAGAACTCTCTGTAAGTCACTCAGTCGTGTCCATCTCTTTGCAACTCCATGGACTGTAGCCAGGCTCCTTGGTCCATGGAATTTTCCAGGCAAGAATGTTGGAGTGGGTTGCCATTTCCTTCTCCAGGGGATCTTTCTGACCCAGGGATCAAACGCGGGTCTCCTGAATTGCAGGCAGATTCTTTACCATCTGCGCCACCAGGGAAGCCCTGGAACTAGACACAGCCATTTCTCCAGACAGTCTGGGTTCCTCTTAGTGGAGAACAGTACTTAGAAACAATGATCTTGGTGATGGGAGGGCTTGTTGCTACTAGGTTGTCGATGTTTCTAGCCCTTTGTAGTGGACAGCACTCAGAAATACATATTTCATAGTAAGAGACAAATAGATAATGAGTTCATACTGATGTTTCCTGTCTAATTTTCTATTATTGTAAAATATTCATAATAAATTTTACCATATAAACCATTTTTAAATGTAGAGCTTTGTGACATTAAGTACATCCACATTGTTCTGCAAACATCACCACCATCCTTCTCCAGGGCTTTCTCATCTTCCTAAACTGAAACTCTGTACCCATTAAATACTGACTCCCCACTCCTTTTTCCTCCAACTTCTGGAAACCACCATTCTGCTTTCTACATCTATGAAATTCTTTTCCTTCTGTGACTGGTTTATTTCACTTATCATAATGTCCTCAAGGGTCATCCATGTTGTGGCATGTAATTCCTTACTTTTTAAGGGAGAATTGTATATACTCTGTATGTATATATCATGTATTATTTATCCATTCATTCATTCATTGATGAACACTTGGGTTGTTTCCATCTTCTGGCAATTGTGAATAATACTGCTATGAAAATGGGTGTGTAAATACCTGTTTGAGTCCCTGTTTTCAATTCTTCTGTGTTATGTACCCAGAAGTAGAATTGCTGGATCATATGGTAATTCTGTATTTAATATTTTAAGGAACTGCCATACTGTTTTTACACTGACTGCACCATTTTACATTCCAACAAGCAAAGCACAAGGGTTCCAGTTTCTCCACATTGTCATCAATAATTGTTGTCTTAATAGTAGGTATCCTAATGGATGTGAATCAATTTAAATTTAAGATTAGATAGTTTGGATTAAACTTCTTTGATTTTACTTTGAAAAGCATAGTTCCTAAAGACATGAACTGAAGTGTTTATTTCCTAATCATACTATATATAAAATAGTTTTTTTTTTTTTAAGTGTCAGTATTACTTCTGATAATAAGATCACTGAGTGCACCTTAAGAGTTCTTTGTGGTTCTTTTGTTACCAGAACCTTCCCTGGTGGCTCAGATAGTAAAGAATCTGCCTGCAGTGCAGGAGACCCAGGTTTGATCCCTGGGTTGGGAAGATCCCTGGATTGGGATCCCTTGGAGAAGGGAATGCTTACCCACTCCAGTATTGTTGCCTGGAGAATTCTGTGGACAGAGGAGCCTGGCGGGTTATAGTTCATGGGGTTGCAAAGAGTCAGACATGACTGAGTGACTAACACTTTCACTTTCACATTTTTCATATATAACACAAGGGATGTATAGTCAAATCTCTATGTTTGAAAGTCACTCAGCAAACATAACTAAACAGAAAACAGAGTCATAGACACAGAGAATAAACAGGTGGTTCTTTGGGGGTGGAGGGTTGAGAGAAATAGATGAGAGAGATTAAGAGGTACAAACTTTAAGTTACAAAATAAATGAGTCACAGGTATGAAATGTACAGTATGTGGAATATAGTTAATAATTATGCATATCTTTGGTGACTGATGACAGCTGTTCTTATCATGGGGGTCACTTTGAAATGTATAGAAATATCAAATTACTATGTTGGGTACTAGGAATTAACATAGTGTCATGGGTCAGTCATATGTCAAAAACAAACTCATGCAAAAAGAGATCAGATTTGTGATTACTGGGGGTAAAGGAAAAGGGATTGGATGAAGGTAGTCAAAAGGTACAAACTACCAGTTATAAGTACAACATGATCAATATAATTAACACTGTTGTATGTTATATATGAAAGTAGGTAAGAGGGTAAATCCTAAGAGCTCTCATCATAAGGAAAAATTTTTTTTTTCTATTTCTTTAATGTTGTATCTGTATGAGATGATGGATGTTCACTGAAGTTATTATAGACATCATTTCATGATGTGTGTAAGTCAAATCAGGATGCTATACATCTGAAACTTACACTTTGTATAAATTATACCTCAATAAAGCTAGAATGAAAGAAAGAATCTATGGGTCGAATTCCAAAGAAAATGGCCTCAGAGTCAAAAATAATAAAACAGCACAACACTGAACACACTAAATGCCACTGAACTATATACTTTAAAATGGTTAATTGTATATTATTTGAATTTTACCTGAATAAAAAAAATTGAATTAAAAAAAGTCACTTGAAATAATTGTTTTCCCTGTGTGGTTATGCCATCAATTTGATATGCAGTTAGAACCATAGGTTTCCATTTGCTTTCAATTAAAATTTTTTTGGCTGCAACACATAGCATGAAGGATCTTAGCTCCCCAACCAGGGATGAAACCTGCAATCCCAACCACTGGACCACCAGGAAAGTCCATTTTCAAATTTTAGAAATTGGTTTTAAAAATTTCAGTAATTTTTTAAAGTATGTGAAACTTTTACTCAGTTCAGTCAAACTGTAAAACAGCACAGTCAGACAATTCGCATGTTCATCTCCCCTCTCCTTTACTCCCCTGCCTCCCAACATATGTAACAGTTAGCAGATAGCTCCTACAGTTTAGTTTATCCTTTAGTTGCTTCTTTTTAGGAAATAGAAAGAAATGTTTATATTCACACTCTCCTTCCCTTTATTATGCAAAGGTGACATTTTACAAGCCCTGTTCTGGGCCTCTCTTTTTTTTTTTCATTTATCCTGATGCTCACCCAGTGTTATATACAGAGATTTTCCTTGTTCCTTTTTCTGTTCAATACTCCTTTGTGTAGTTCTTATTATAAAGAAATCTTCCTCATTCCTTTGAACTGCTATGGAATACTATACTGTATGAATAAATCTATAGTTTATTTAACAAACTTCCTACAACTACTATGGAGAACCATATGGAGGTTCCTCAAAAAACTAGAAACAGAGCTCCTATATGATCCTGCAGTCCCACTCCTGGGTGTATATCTGGAGAAAACCATAATTCAAAAAGATACATGCAACCCAGTGTTCATTGCGGAGAAGGCAATGACAACCCACTCCAGTACTCTTGCCTGGAAAACCCCATGGACGGAGGAGCCTGGTAGGCTGCAGCTCATGGGGTCGCTGAGAGTCCGACATGACTGAGCGCCTTGACTTTCACTTTTCACTTTCATGCATTGAAGAAGGAAATGGCAACCCACTCCAGTGTTCTTGCCTGCAGAATCCTAGGGACGGGGGAGCCTGGTGGGCTGCTGTCTATGGGGTCGCACAGAGTCGGACACAACTGAAGCGACTTAGCAGCAGCAGCACCGGTGTTCATTGCCGCACTGTTTACAATAGCCAAGACATGGAAGCAAGCTAAATGTCCGTCAACAGATGAGTGGATAAAGATGTGATAATATATGTGAATTAAAGTGAAGTCGCTCAGTTGTGTCCGACTCTTTGCGACCCCATGGACTGTAGCCTGCCAGGCTCCTTCGTCCATGGAATTTTCCAGGCAAGAATACTGGAGGGGGTTGCCATTTCCTTCTCCAGGGGATCTTCCCAACCCAGGGATGGAACCTGGGTCTCCCAATATATGTGGATATATATTATCTAATTTAATAGATGCATATTGTTAGATTAAACTTGCTAATATTAAGTTTTACATCTGTGTTATGAGGGATAATGTTTTGTAATTCGATTTTAATGTGTTTGATTTTGGAATCAGGGTAGTACTGGCCTTATATTATAAAATGATTTAGTGTTTCTTCCTTTTCTATGTTCTCAAAAAGTATGCTTGGATTGATGTTATTATTTCCCCTTAAAAGGTAGAATTCACCTGTGAAGTCGTCTGGACCGAGAATTTCTTTGTATTAATTGTTAACTACAAATTCAGTTTCTTTAATGGATGTTGGGCTATTGAAGTTTTCTATTTCTTTTTGGGTCAGTTTTTGATATGTGTCTTTTAATGAATGTGTCCATTTCATCTGTGTTGTCACATTAATAGTTGTCTGTAGCATACCATTAATGTCTTTTAGGTCTGTTTGATGTCCTCTGTTGTACTCCTCACATTGGTAATTTGTGTTTTCATATGTTTCTTGATTAGTCTGGGTAGGAACTTACAAATTTTATCAGTACCACTCTGATAGAACCAGCTTTTGGATTCCCTGATTTTCTAGACTCTTTTTCTGGTTGGTAGGCCACATTTTTGGGGTTCCCTTATCTCTGATCTTGTACTCTAAAGTTCTGGCTGCTAAGGCAATTTTCTTATGATGTCAGTAGACTTACTGCCTTTAAATAGATTTCATTTTGTCTTTTTTCTGGCTTTTCAAGTTGTTCTCACCAGGAGTACGTGTTAATACTTCATTATAGCAAGAAGCAGAATTGTGAGAGAAATAATTGCAGGTGGCTAGTATTATAGGAAAAGTGCTGATTTGGAAGCAGGATTCTTATGTTCAAGACTTCTCTATTGCTTACTGATACTGCTATTAATAACCTTGGACAAATCAAATTAACGGTTTTAGTTTCCTTGTCTGTAACGTGGAGATAACAATAATATCTTACATCACAGTGCTTCTGTAAGTATTAAGTAAAGTAATATGAAGTGAAACTGTTTTATGAACTATGAAAAATTTCATGAATATAGCATGGCTCATATTTAATTTGTACAAATATGGATGCTTTGGAGGTGGAGACTGAGTCTTTTTGATCATGATTCTTCAATACCTGGCACAGTTCCTGGAACATATTTTGGCTTTTAATGAATCTGTGTTAAGCTCAGCTGAAGCTATTTACATGAATAGTTACAATTCTCACATGATTCGATAAATTCATACTGTATACCCATAGTTATTGGCAACACCTGAATTAATCTGGATCTGGCTGAATTATTATTTATTATTGTTATTTAGACTAAAAATGTGTACAGTATCATGTATCAATTTCTTGTGTTATTCTTACAGGATTATCCTTTTTCTGGCCACAAACAGAAATATGTGCTGAAAGATCAATAAGTAGTGGGAAATCCCCAAGGGTTGTCTCATAGGAGGACGAGGTGAAAAGATGCCCAGTTTCTAGTAATGCTGTAGGTTGAGTGTGCAAATATAAAGGAGGTTCCTAAGTGATGTGTCACTAAAGCTTATAAGCTCTTACCTTGCCACCACATTCCTTTATAGTTTCTGCATGTGGGTCTGTTGTTTGGAGGAATTTAACTATACCACCTACAGAAGACAGGTTTGTGTGTTATCTTAATACCATTTCTAGGTCCCCCATGGCCCTCTTCCCCCAAACACACGTTCATATCTCACCAGTTTTAAATTCAGATGTGAAGTTTATTCAGGCTAGATCACTGTTTCCTCAGCTCCAAGATTCTTCACGTGTGTGTGTGTGTGTGTGTGTGTGTGTGTTAGTCGCTTAGTCGTGTCCGACTCTTTGCAACCCCGTAGACCGCAGTCCACCAGGCCCCTCTATCCATGGGATTCTCCAGGCAAGAACACTGGAGTGGGTTGCCATTTCCTTCTCCAAAAGAAACTATAGAAAGAAAGAAAGTGAAGTCATTCAGTCATGTCCGAATCTTTGCAACTCCATGGACTGTAGCCTACCAGGCTCCTCTGTCCATGGGATTTTCCAGGCAAGAGTACTGGAGTGGGGTGCCATTGCCTTCTCCGATACCACCTACAGAAGACAGGTTTGTGTGTTATCTTAATACCATTTCTAGGTCCCCCATGGCCCTCTTCCCCCAAACATGCGTTCATATCTCACCAGTTTTAAATTCAGATGTGAAGTTTATTCAGGCTAGATCAGTGTTTCCTCAGCTCCAAGATTCTTCACGTGTGTGTGTGTGTGTGTGTATGTTAGTCGCTTAGTCGTGTCCGACTCTTTGCAACCCCATAGACCGCAGTCCACCAGGCCCCTCTATCCCTAGGTTTCTCCAGGCAAGAACGCTGGAGTGGGTTGTCATTTCCTTCTCCATACCACCTCATAATTCTTATCCACATCTCTGTACCACTTACATTATTTGCCTAAGATTTTCTTTGAACTAATTTTCTTTTTCCTAAATGAATGTATTTTAAAAGAAAATTATCACTGTTGCATATTGAAAATCAATACCCCCCTGAAAAAGAAAATCAATACCACTTTCCAAGATTATGGTATAAATTAAAAAATGATGAAAACAAAACAATTTTATAAAGTGCTACAAAGAGATCATTGCCTATTGAAGACTCTGAGTTCTGGGCTTGCTGTCTTTTAGGGATATACTGGCTTAAATTGTCTCTAAGATGTCTGATTTCAGCTTTCAACATCTATGGTGTTCCAAATTCTTCTCTTCCTACTATTTGTGGATTTCCTCCCTCAGTTCTCACTCATGCACACTGTCTCTGCTTACCTCATGTAGAAATGATTCCTTTTTACCAATGACTGCCGGCATTTTTAGTGTTGAGAGTCAAAAAAATAAAAAATAAAAAACTCAGGAATTCTATGTAAGAAATAGAAAAAGGGGGGAAATTGTGAAAAGCAGGAAGTGATTAGGAGAAAGTGACTCAGACAAAAGCCCTGCTTCCTTGACCTAGAATAGTTTCCTCTATTTTCCCAAACATTTTTTTTTTCATTTCCCTGTACTTCCACTTTGAGGTTAGAATTAAAATAAGCATATTCTAAAAAGACAGATGCTTCTAGCAGGATTAAGAAGCCATCACTCATTTTCACCTTACTGTAAAATAACCCAATTCACTGATTTCCTTAATACTTGAAATTACCTACATTGAAGGAAAAGGAATGAAATAATTTTGATGAGTGCTGTATTTGGAAAACTAGGGGAGTGTAAGAGGAGAAAGGGTTGAGAAGGCATGGAGAAGTGAAGTGAAGTCGCTCAGTTGTGTCTGACTCTTTGTGACCCCATGGACTGTAGCCTGCCAGGCTCCTCAGTCCATGGGATTTTCCAGGTAAGAATACTGGAGTGGGTTGCCATTTCCTTCTCCAGGGGATCTTCCCAACCCAGGGATCGAACCCAGGTCTCCTGCATTGCAGGCAGATTCTTTACCATCTGAGCCACCAGGGAAGCCCACCAGGGAAGGCCTGGAGAGATAGCAGGTAAATAGAAGAAGGTGAGAAAACCTCAAAGAAAAGTTTAGCATAGTTTAAAAATTTCTTTCCCCTCCTTCTTATCCTATCATCTTAATTTCTGTTTTAGAGACTCACACATTATATTAGTATGGAAAATTATACAGTTCAGCTGCTTCTTAGGTGAATTCAACTTCATAGGCTAGGATTCTCCCCAACATTAGTAAAACTGTTTCTAAGAGAAAATGTATTCTGCATTTTGTGACAGTAATTCATAACCCGAGAACTGTACACTGTTCCACTTACAGTGGGTAATTAAGAAATGTTATTTCTACTGTCTGCCTTTGTAAATCTCAAGTGGGACAGAAAATGTCAGGGAGATTATTAATATGACATGGATTTTCCCAAGGGAACAGTTCAATTTTACTTATAGTGTCTTTGTGTATTTTAGGTCCTCTATTAAGTTTATCCGGAGAAGGAAATGGCAACCCACTCCAGTACTCTTGCCTGGAAAATCCCATGGACGGAGGAGCCTGGTAGGCTGCAGTCCATGGGTTTGCTAAGGGTCGGACACGACTGAGCAACTTCACTTTCACTTTTCACTTTGATGCATTGGAGAAGGAAATGGCAACCCACTCCAGTGTTCTTGCCTGGAGAATCCCAGGGACGGGGGAGCCTGGTGGGCTGCCGTCTGTGGGGTCGCACGGAGTCGGACACGACTGAAGTGACTTAGCAGCAGCAGCATTAAGTTTATCACTCTTAAGTACAGTGGTTCTTCTGATGACTTCCAGGCAGGTTCTCAGTCAGACCTTTTCAAACTATCTGTGGTGAAGGATGAGGATGGGTGTGTGTATGTGTGTGTGTGTGTGTGTGTGTGTGTGTGTATGATCTGTGCAAGACGAATCTTAGTAGGCAGCTTGTGCTACATATGACTCACTACATTAGTCTGACAATGCACATACTGTTCCATTACCTCACTCAACAAGACAGCTTGACCAACCTTTAGCTTGGATGTTCTGATAATGTCAAATTGCTCTAAGAGCTTCTAAACACACTCTTAATTTCTAGGCTTACCTCATTGAAGACTGCTGAAAGAAAGTTCACAGATCACACTTTGAGTGGTCTGGTCTAGTATGTGTTTTCTGAGAGTACCTCTTATAAAATGACAAGAGACCTCTTCAGCTGTGGGGGCTTTCCATGTAGCTCAGTGGTAAAGAATCCTCCTGGTAATGCAGGAGACATGGGAGACTCGGGTTTGATCCCTGGGTCAGGAAGATCCCCTGGAGTAGGAAATGGCAACCCAGTCCAGTATTCTTGCCTGGAAAATTCCATGGACAGAGGAGCCTGGCAGGCTAGAAGTCCATGGTGTCTCAAAGAGTCAGACATGACTGAGCACACATCACCACCACCATTTCAGCCCTGGGGAGTCCTTCTATTGACCTAAAATATATGTAGTATTAACAGTGTGGTCCATCGACAAAAATAAGAATTACTGCTTTGTAACATGAATTTTCCAACTCACTTGGCATATTCTTGTTGCTATTCTCATTTTTTAAAAACTACCAGAAAATTAGAAACCTAGAGAGCTTGAAGATCTTATTATAATTTTTTGCCAATTATTGTAATATTTATATTTTACAAACATATAAAATAATTTATAAATCACTTTCTGTCAGGTTAAATTAATGCTGCAGTAACAAATGATCCCTGAAATCTCAGACCTTTATAACAATAAACATTTATTTCTTGTTCGTGCTGTATATCCATCAGGGGTCCTTTTCAGCTCAGCTCCAATTTGTCTTCATTTTAGGACTCACAGTAAGAGAGCAGTCTAGTGCTGGTCTTATGGTCAGGGAGAGAGAAGATGGCAGCTATGTGACGGCTCTTAAAGCTTTACCCAAACGGTACACATTACTGTCTCTCATATTTCAGTGGCCAAAGCAAGTCACACGACCAGGCCTGAAGCCAATGGGTCAGGGATGTACAGCCTTCCAGAGGGAAGGGCCTGGAAGGAGGGGCAGCAAAGAATTCAAACTCGTAACACTTATGATACACACTGTAAAAATCTGAATGACAGTTGGGGAAAGAACAGAGAGGCATTTCAAAGTATGGGGAATCTACTCCATAACTAAAGGAGATAAAATTACTTTTACTAATTTTAGTAACAGTTTGAGAACAGTTTGCTCTTTTTTTCTAGCTTTATTGAGATATAGCTGACACATAATGTATGTTAAGTTATACAATGTAATGATTTGATATATGTATGTATTGTGAAATGATTACCACAATTTTGGTTTAGGTATCTATTGCAATACATAGTTAATAATATTTTCTGTATGTGGTGGGAACTTTTAAGATTTACTCTCTGAGCAGCTTTCAAATACACAATAAAGTTTTGTTAGCTGTAGTTAATCATACTGTACATTACATCCCCTGAACTTATTCATCTTAAAACTGAAAGTTTGGGGACTTCCCTGGTGGTCCAGTGGCTAAGACTGCACTCCCAATGCAGGGAGCCGGGGTTCGCTCCCTCATCAGGGAACTAGGTCCCACATGCCACAGCTGTTTATATGAGTTCAGTTTTTTTAAGATTCCATGTAAAAGTTAGATCACACATTTTTTGTACTTCTTTGTCTGACTTATTTCACTTAGCGTAATGCCCTCAAGACTCATCCATGTTTTCACAAGTGGCAGGATTTTCTTTCTCGTGGCTGAATAATATTCCATTGTATATAGACATATATACACCACATTTTCTTTATTCATCCATTGGTGGACATTTAGGCTGTTTTCATGTTTTGGCTATTGTAAATAATGCTGCAGTGAATCTGGGGTACACATATCTTTTCTAGAGAGTGATTTCATTTCTGTTGGATACATCCCAAAAGTGGGATTGCTGGATTGTATAGTAGTTACATTTTTAATTTCTTAAGGAACTTCCATACTGTTTTCCATAGTGGCTGCATCAGTTTGCATTCCTACCAACTGTGTCTGAGTGTTCCCTTTTCTCTATATCCTCCTCAGCATTTGTTACCTCTTGTCTTTTTGATAATAGCTATCCTAACAGGTCTGTGGTGATATCTCCTTGTGGTTTTGACTTGTATTTCCCTGATGACTAGTGACGTTGAGCACCTTTTCATGTAGGTGCTGAATGGTCATCTGAATATCTTCTTTGGAAAAATGTTTATTCAGAGTATTTGCCCATTTAAAATTGGATTATTTGTTCTTTTTGTTACTGAATTCTATGAGTTCCTTATATATTTGGATATTAACCTCTTATCAGGTGTGTGGTTTGTGAATATTTTCTACCATTCTATAGGTTGCTTTTTCATTAAATTTTTTTTTAATTTATTGTTTTATTTATCTATTTTTGGATGCACTGGGTCTTTGTTGCTGCATGGGTTTTTCTCTAGTTGGACCAAAGGGGGCTACTCTTCAGCTGTGGTGGCTTCTCTTGTGGAGCATGGGCTCTAGGGCATGTGGGGCTCAGTGGCTGCAGCACATGGGCTCAGCAGTTGCAGCTCCCATGCTCCAGAGCACGGGCTCAGGAGTTGTGGTGCATGGGCTTAGTTGCCTCACAGCACTGGGGAATCGTCCCAGATCAGGAATTGAACCCTTGTTTCCTGAATCGACAGGTGAACTCTTTACCACTGAGCCACTAGGGAAGCTCTGCTTTTTCATTTTGTTGATTGTTTCTTTTTTTCTGTGCAGGAGCTTTTTAGTTTGATGTGTGGAAGTGTTAGTCACTCAGCTGTGTCCAACTGTTTGCGACCCCATGGACTGTAGCCTGCCAGGGTTCTCTGTCCAAGGGATTCTCCAGGCAAGAATACTGGAGTGGGTAGCCATTTCCATCTCTAGGGGTTCATCCTGATCCAAGAATCAAACCTGGGTCTCCTGCATTATGAGAAGATTCTTTACCATCTGAGCCAAAGTAAGGAATCCCTTAGTTTGATGTAGTTCCACTGGTTTATTTTTGTTTTCATTACTTGTGCTTTGGTGTCATATCCATATTCATGTTCTGAAACTTGTCAGAGAATTCCTGCTTTGGTAAAATAAGAGGATATCTGCAATTCCCGAGAAGAAGTCAGACAGGTCTTAGGAGTTCTTAAAAATTATTAATTCTCTGAAGACAGGAACAAAATGTCCTTAAACCTTTCTTAAAATAGGGCTCATTTCATATCAGAGAATTAAGTCTCCTTAAGTACGTAACATACAGCCAGGGAGTAATTGGGCTCACATGGGGCTAGTGCTTTTCAAGATCCTCTTTTTATTTTTAAAAGACTTCACTTTGGAAATGCCTTGTCAGAAGTAGAAAGAAAGAACAAGGACAAATCCCCAGTGCATGTAGAGGATCCTTCTTTTTTTTTTTAGCTTTCATTGTCTTTCACTCTTATTGATTTATATTACTAGTAAATGCAGTGGTTTGCAGTTTAACGAGCAGTTTACTATTAAGTTGTATGATTTAGGAGGGGGGCATAAAATTTAACCTTTTTCCTTATAGTCCAATGTGGAACATATTACATACCTCTCTATCTGCCCCCCTAACTAGGCACACATTTATGAATATATATTGTACATATATCTGTTCATATACACATGTACATGTATATACATGTATTTATATATAAGAATAACATATACATAAATAATACATTGTACGTAAATGAAATGAACTCCTTTATTTGCCTCTTCCCTTTCCCTCCTTGCCAATGATGTCTTTTTTTTTTCTTTTTCTTGTCTTTAGCTTTCTTGTCCTTTTTTACTATCTTCCTTCTTTCTTGCTTTCTTTATGCTACCCTTGGGATGGCTTTTTCAACTTTTTGTTTTGACAGCTATTAGAAGTACCTTTTTCTAAGAGCTCCCAATGTTTAAACTTGGGAGGAAGAGTTGTGCTTCTTCTAGCCAGAACATCCAGCTATATTTGTCTGCAATATATATGCCCAGCTTCTTCATGGGGCACAGTGTGGCCAGGGATTGATGCCTGAAGATGGGCCACCGGAGTGTGCCCTTCTGTTTTGACATCATAAGGGTAACCCATCATGCTTGTTGTGGTAAGCTATCATGTCTGTATAGAAGTTACAGGATGTGCAGAGTTCATTCATCACAGTCTTGTTTTTTTGATCTGATTTTGACACCAGTTCTATAAAGTGGGAATGCCAATGCCATTTTATAATTAAAGGTTAAGTTTCAGACCCAACATTGGGGAGATCCTTAGTGACCTCTTCTTCCTCCTTCCTGATTCCTTTCTCAATCTACACATAAATCTTAGGTGTCCATGTTCCTACATGACAGCCTGAGAACCCCCAACATTGATCAACATACCACTAACCTATAATGTTATCCTTCCTCTTGGTCATAGTTTATTGGTCTAAAGGTGAATGCTGGATCTGAACCATATTTATTAGTCGGGGTTCATCTTTAGGATTTTAAAAACTAGAACTGAAAATTCAGCACCTCTTCCATGGCACAAGTTTTCAGAGGATTTGTCTCCATCATTTCACTGAAAATAGCTCTTATCAAAGTCACCTATGAGCCCCTATGGTCCTGTTAGGTGGTCAGTTCTCAAGCCTCATTTCTCTCGACCATACAGCAGCTTTCAGCATGTTCAATCACTTCTTCCTCCTCTGTTTTCTCCAGATGGCTTATGGGATGCCATTCTCTCTTGCTTCTCCTCCTACCTTGGTAGCTATTCCTTCTGGGCCTTCTTTGCAGGCTTGTTCCAAGCTCTCAATCTCTTAACAGTTAAAGAGGTCTGGGGCTTAGTCTTCAGGCTCCTTCTACTCTCTCCTAGGCTACATTTGGTTCTCTCCACCTTTACCTCCACATCCAATACTTTAGCATATCATGTTGACTAACTGCCTTCAAAATATATTCAGCATATGACCATTTCTCACCAACTGTACTGCATTATCTCTTATCTAGATTATTGAAATAGCCTCCTAAATAGGCCCTCTGCCTTCGCTTTCCTCCCCTACAATTTAATCTCCATGCAGCAGCCAGAGTGGTTCTACTCAAACATAAATCAGCTCCTTTCACTTCTCAGCTCAATATTTTCCAGTGATTTTCCATCTCAGAGTAAACACCCAGAGTAAACATAGTGATCTTGTATCTATTAATATATGATCTGGCTATTGTTCCCTTTCCGATCTTGTCTCTTAGCACTCTTCTTTTCTCCCAGTTCTACTCCAGTACACTGGCCCCTTGTTTGCCCTTGAACATGTCAAGTGTATGTTCCCACTTAGGGGTCTTTGTATTTGCTGTTACACCAGATATTCTTTTTCCTTTCTCCCTAACTTCATGGTTTGTTCAAATATAACCAAACAGTAGAAGACTTTCCCTGACCACTTTTATGAAATAACACACCACCACTACCGCTGCAGCCACTCAGTATTCCCTAACCTCTTATGCTGATTATTGTTCTCTATAACAGTTAATACTACCTTGTATATTATTTGTACATATGTCTGTTCTGCGACTTTCTCCACTCGACAAGTACACGAGCTCCCTGAGGGCAGACATTTTCCTTGCCGTTACTATTTCCCTAGTGCCTAGAACAATGCCTGCTCAGTCAGGCTCAAAGGCAACAGCTATTGAGTGAATATATAAATGTAACAGTCTAGATCTGAGAAAGGCAGAGAAAACCAATCTGAAAAAAAAAAGAGAATGAAGCTAGCTTGCTGGGAGGAGCAGAGACCAGGTGAAAGGTGAGTCCTGGCTGAGCCTGAGTCACTGATTGTTCCAGGTGCTCAGGTGCATTTCTGATCTCCTGCAGCTTGGTGGGTCAGCTCTCCCATGTAATGTATGGTCTTTAGTGTTTAAGTGGCCTTGAGTTGAGTTTCTGTATCTATCAGAGTCCTAACAAGTCCGCCACAGTCATATGCACAGAAGGAGCTATAGGGCCAGAATCCAGAGCTTGGATTTTTAGTCCAGCATCATACAGGCATTTCTGCAGTTCAAAGCCCTTACGTGATTACAGGGCCAAAGATATAAGTGCCAAAATCCACTTGAAACAAGGACATAGAAATTGTCAAATGTGAATGACTTTCTGCTAAACTTGCTAAATATCTGCTTTTCTCCTACAGAAAATGCAATCGATTTCCTTATAAATGTACATTTTCAGGATCTGAAAACGTACAAGCAAACACATCGTCTTTGAGTGCTCCATAATTGATTGATATATAATGTTAAAGAATAGACTTAAACATTAATTGCATGAATGACTGGATAAATACTCCAATGTTAGATTGGAAGGAATGTAAGAGGCAGTTTCACCCATTCAGAGAAATATGATTGACCCAGGATAGCTTGCTCAGTGACAGAACTAGAACTGGAACCCTACTATCCCAAGTCTGACCCTCTACCAGCCTCTTACTACACTAGATGCCTCATTCTTCTCCTCTCCCTTGTCCTTCCACTCCTATTCTGTTCACTAAGGTTACATATAGCTATGTAAATTCTATTAATAATCTCTCCATCAACAAATTGTGGCTAATGCTATTTAGTTGTCTGTAAAGAATGTGGTGACAGATTTTAAATGAACTCAGGGTAACTGAAGACTGTGAGATGGAAGGGAATCTCACACAAGCTGTGAATGAAATATAAATCAATCGAAACTCAGCAATTTATGGGCTCACCCATGTGGAAGAACAATAACTTTAGAATATGTCACAAAGGCAGATTTAAGGAGTAGATTTTTTAATATTTCTATTTTAGACTGAGAAATCGATTATTATCTCAGAGCTAATTCTACTTTGCACTATCTGCCCAGGACTCTGGAAAAAGGTATAAATTACCAAACAAAGTGGAAAAACACTAAATGCTGCTCAATTGTTGATAGTTTTGGTGAGGTGAATGGTATAAAAATAAGGAAGAGCTATATTATATTAAAAAGAAGAAAAAAATATTTATTGTCACACATGCACAGTTTTAGGTTATATGAAATCAGAGTTTCTTCAAATTTGGAAGATCCACTTTAGGATGCCAGCATGGAAATGTGTCACCTCCTACTATATGTCCTTTAAAAAAAGTTATTTATTTATTTGACTATGTTGGGTCTTCGTTGCTGTGTGGGGGCTTTCTTTAGTTGCAGCAAGCAGGGGCTACTCTTCATTGGTGCTCAGGGTTCTCATTGTGGTGGCTTTTCTTGTTTTAGAGCATGGGCTCCGTAGTTGTGGCACATGAGTTTAGTTGCCCTGAAGCATGTGAAATCTTCCTGGATCAGGGGTTGAACTCGTGTCTCCTGCGTTGGCAGGCAGATTCTTAATCACCAGACCACCAAGGAAGTCCTTATATGTCTTTTCTTGAGTAACCCTGCTTATATTGAAAGCATGGGAGAGAGAACCTAATATGCCCAGTCTGGGCCATATTACACCCGCTGACCAGAGGAGAGTAGGATATATGCCCTGCCAAAGGGGAAGGGTAGTTATCCAAAGCAGAAATGGAGATATATTTACCAAAATAAAAGGAGATGCATGCCAGAAAGGGAGAAATAACAGGTGTCCACTACTGTCCCCTAGATTTGTCCTTTTGCTCTTTCCCTCGGGTTACCATGTTATCATAATGTGTTGAGAAAGCAGGGTACAGGGCAAAGGGACCTGGATTTTAAGACTTAGATTTGACCTTCAGCTCTCTACAATCTTGAGCTAGTCATAATAACCTTTGTTTTTTCCATCTATAAAATTAGAGGTTTTTAACATGTTGCAAAGATTTCTTCCTATTTCAAATGATAAGACTACTGTGCAAACTTGGGTGCTGTCCATGGTTCTGCTAATTTAAAGTGAAATCTTTATAACTGTACTTCAAAGGCTTTATTTTGATAAATAAGCCAAACTTGAGTTTATTCTGATTAAACACCAGGAATCTGAAGGCAGACACGCAAGTAGTCACTCAGATTGGGACAATAGGGAGCCGTGGAAGAAATCTTAGACTGGGCATTAAGAGGATCTGGTGCAGTACTTATCTGTGTTTGTCTGGTATTCATTTACCTTTCTTCAGTTAACAACACCGCAGTTTTCCTTTGATCAGTCAGTCATCCCCCATCACGCCGTACGATTCAGATAGAGTTGACCTCTTTCTTTCTTCCCCCCTCCATTGACCCACCATTGTCACAGTGAGGGATCATAGTTCTCTGCAAGATCCCGAACTGGGCTGAATTAGATGAGAGCTCCGAAAGAGCTTTACTGACCACTATCAGTTAGGGAAAGCTTCACTACTTTGGAGGACAAACAGGACAGGAACAAAAGTGAAAACAAAATAAAAGTACAGGACTTGAACATAGAATACATTGGTCTCAGGTGCTAAAGAGACAAGGGGTGGATTGCTTTATACATCAAAAGGAGAGATAAGGTCACTTGAGTCCTTGAGGAGGGTGTCCTCACGAAGTCATCCATTGGAGAGAAGATAAAAGCATCTGTTCAAGCAGATCAGCAGTACTTTGAATCAAAGATCAGTCAAAAAGCAGAGTGAAATTCAGCAAGGGTGATCAGTGGTCACATTGGAGTAAGAATGAAGAGTTTAATTTCTCAGCATTAGCTGAGATTTTGATTGGAACAGCAGACATAAAACAAGTACTTTCCATGCTGCTGCTGCTAAGTTGCTTCAGTCGTGTCTGACTCTGTGCGACCCCATAGATGGCAGCCCACCAGGCTCCGCCGTCCCTGGGATTCTCCAGGCAAGAATACTGGAGTGGGTCGCCATTTCCTTCTCCAGTGCATGAAAGGGACAAGTGAAAGTGAAGTCGCTCAGTCGTGTCCGACTCTTAGCGACCCCATGGACTGTAGCCTACCAGGCTTCTCCGTCCATGGGATTTTCCAGGCAAGAGTACTGGAGTGGGGTGCCATTGCCTTCTCCAGTACTTTCCCTACTGTGAGGTAAATGCAAGGATATGTCCAAGACACTGTAGAAATATAATGGATGGACATATTGTGTGGTATTGTGATGAGGTTGTTCAGAGATTAGTTCTCATTAGAAAGATAAGATGCACAGTAATATGGGAGAATGATTCATTGCAGGCATAAAGTACAGCACAAGCAAGGAGCAAAAGTAATCGAGGGACAGTGGGCATGTTCATGAGAATCAGTAGGTGTATTTGTGGAATTATGACCTGTTAAGTGCTAAGCTGGTGTCTAAGCACAGGCAAGGACAGATAGAAGTGAGCTGAAGAAAGAAGCAGGGCCAGATCATTAAAGGCCTTAGATACCATGAGAAAGAATTTGGACATTTCCCTGTGGATGAGATTGGTAAACCATGGGCTAATTCTGACCCTCAGATATTGTTTGACCTATACAACATTATTTTAAAAACTGAAATATCATTTAAAAATTAGGAGGCTTCCCATATCAAAAAATTTAGATTTCTGATCTTTCTAGAAAAAATTAGATCTGGCGGTCCTGGACCTATATGATGATATGGTAAACAAACAAAAAAAAAAAATGCAGAAACCAGTATTAGCTGTCTTCTCTGAATGGGGCAAATGTACTTCCAGTTCCCAACAACCCCTAGTACCACTGATTCCTCAACTGGCACCCAGCCAACTTCTCTGTCTTTTTTATCTGCATGGTCCTTGTAGTAATGCGAGTACCTGAGATACCTATATTCAAAGTCTGAGTTGCCCCCAACATGCTATATGTATACTATCTGACCCTCAGTTTCCTCATCTCTTAAATCCTAACTAGTTTATTTCCAGGGTCCCTTCCTTCTTCATCATTGTATGATTTTGTTAATATTATAATTAAAATAGTGATAAAAATGTTCTAGCATTTTGCAGTTTTCAAAGATAAGTACAGCTCCTGTGAGATACGTACTATATTCCTGATTGAATGGACTGAGGTCCAGAGAGACTAAGAAATAAATCCTGTGCCCTTTCTCTCACACAACACTAGACTGTACTGCTGTGCTTGGATTTGCTTCTTTCTAATATTCCCTATGGTTGACGCATAATGATTAAAATAGCAAAATGCAACCAATTAGCATGTATGAGATCAAATGTATGAGGTGCAACTCCAGGCAACGGGACAGATTTCATATGACAAAAATTATATATTTAACCTTCATGTTTCTTGTAAGATGTTTTGGCATCTTGGGAAAGAAGGAACTAAAACTGAGCCCATTAAGAAGGTTTTCACTCAGTTCTTTTCAGACAATTTATTCAAGCATAACATCTTTGAAGCAATTTTGTAATCAAGTCTGAAAACAAGTTTTCAATCCTCAGATGCAAAAAAGCCTGGACTAGTGAGGCTGAGAGAGTGTGTCTGCAGGGAATGCAAATGTCACTGGTTCCATATACACCAGAAGCTTTGGCTTTTCTTATGTGTTCATCTAAAAAGAGAGGTAGGAGAGGCAAGGGAAAAAATAAATAAAAGAAGAGGAAGCCAGACTTCTAATGATGGAGTGGGTTGCTTTCTTCGTGATAACTGACAAGGTAATCAGAATACCAGACTTATGAAGTCATGTCCAGCAACAGATGTTTTGCTTCATACAGGTGAATTTGAAGTTGCTGGAAAGAAGAGACTGATACACAGTTGAATTACAGGAGACTTAATGATTCACATAAGAAAGAGAGGCCAGAGACAAAAGCTCATTACTCCAGTTCATTCAAGAAAATGTGTGGGGGCTTCCCTGGTGGCTCAGTGGTAAAGAATCTGCCTGGCCAGTGCAGGAAATGTGGGTTCGATCCCTAATCCAGGAAGACCCCACATGCTGTGGAGCAACTAAGACTATGCTTAGTTGAGCTTGTGCTCTAGAGACCACATGCTGCAAATGCTGAAGCCCGCACACCCTAGAGCTGGTGCTCTGTAACGGGAGAAGTTACTGCAATGGGAAGCCCGCACACCACCACTAGAGAGTAACTTGCTTGCAGCAACTAGAGAAAAGCCCACACAGTAACAAAGACCCAGCACAGCCAAAAATAAATTAATTATTTAAGAAAAAAAGAAAATGTGTGAACTGGAAGATAACTAAGATAATGATGCTAACTCCGACAGAAAGGTGAGGGGAAGCTTAGCATGTGATGATGTGTCACTTCTGTTGGGGAAACAGAAAGGTGTTACTTAGGTGTCTTTATTTTTGTGTATGTGAAGCAGAGTAGTTATTATGATCGTCTTGTGAATTAACATTTAAGTGGTATACATTATTTGCAGAAGAGTTTTTGTTTTTGCATGTTTGAGATTCTGATTGGTGGAAGGGCATCCCAAGGTGAATTTTAAAAGATTACATTTCAAACGGTCAGCTCCTGTCACTTTCCCCTGGTTATCTCTCTAGAGATTAACCACCAGATCAAGAGATTTCTCTTCCTTCCACCATGGGCTTAACCCTAGATTCTTTCCAGGGTCGATCCTCTGTGGTGAATCACCAGTATCTTACCTAGCTGTAGGGAATCAAGACACCTTGATTTTACTGTAGATAGAACCTCTCTACAGCCAAACAAGAGACAGGAATATACAAAGCAGAATTGAGCATGTCAACCTGAGATGGGTCAACATAATTTGAGTTTCTTTGAACCTACCTCTTTGAATCTAGGCCAGCTAAACTATTTCTTTTTGCAGGGAAAAAAGGCTCTTTCTCATTGAATTCCTAGGGCAACCCAGAGTTTAGGTCAAATCTGCTTTCTTTGCAGTCACTTAACATTTAAGCCTATTATTCCTTTTCCTGGACCTCACACTCACTTTTCTTGAACTGGCCTCTAGAAACATGTTTCACAAGTGTATTCTCTAACAGCGTCCTCTTGATTCTTTAATCCCATCTTGCCCACCTTTTCAACCATGGTATTTCCTCTTCCATCATTGTTCCCTCCCATTTTAGTCTCCTTAATTGGGTTACACTTCATCCTTTGATCTTTCTTTTTGACCTTAAGAATGCTGTATCTTCATTACTTATTTTTCTGATCAGTTCAGTTCAGTCACTCAGTTGTGTCTGACTCTTTGCGACCCCATGAACCGCAGCACACCAGGCCTCCCTGTCCATCACCAACTCCTGGAGTTTACCTAAACTCATGTCCATTGAGTCAGTGATGCCATCCAACCATCTCATCCTCTGTCATCCCTTTCTCCTCCTGCCCTCAATCTTACCCAGCATCAGGGTCTTTTCCAATGAGTCAACTCTTCACATCAAGTGGCCAAAGGATTGGAGTTTCAGCTTCAACATCAGACCTTCCAATGAACACTCAGGACTGATCTCCTTTAGGATGGACTGGTTGGATCTCCTTGCAGTCCAAGGGACTCTCAAGAATCTTCTCCAACAGCACAGTTCAAAAGCATCAATTCTTCAGTGCTCAGCTTTCTTTATAGTCCAACTCTCACATCCATACATGACCACTGGAAAAACCATAGCCTTGACTAGATGGACCTTTGTTGACAAAGTAATATCTCTGCTTTTTAATATGCTGTCTAGGTTGGTCATAACTTTCCTTCCAAGGAGTAAGCATCTTTTAATTTAATGGCTGCAGTCACCATCTGCAGTGATTTTGGAGTCCCCAAAAATAAAGTCATCCACTGTTTCCACTGTTTCCCCATCTATTTGCCATGAAGTGATGGGACCAGATGCCATGATCTTAGTTTTCTGAATGTTGAGCTTTAAGCCAACTTTTTCACTCTCCTCTTTCACTTTCATTGAGAGGCTTTTTAGTTCTTCACTTTCTGCCATAAGGGTGGTGTCATCTGCATATCTGAGGTTATTGATATTTCTCCCGGCAATCTTGATTCCAGCTTGTGTTTCTCCCAGCCCAGCGTTTCTCATGATGTACTCTGCATATAATTTAAAGAAGCAGGATGACAATATACAGCCTTGACATACTCCTTTTCCTATTTGGAACCAGTCTGTTGTTCCACGTCCAGTTCTAACTGTTGCTTCCTGACCTGCATACAGGTTTCTCAAGAGGCAGGTCAGGTGGTCTGGTATTCCCATCTCTTGAAGAATTTTCCACAGTTTGTTGTGATCCACACAGTCAAATGCTTTGGCATAGTCAATAAAATAGAAATAGATGTTTTTCTAGAACTCTCTTGCTTTTTTGATGGTCCAGAGGATGTTGGCAATTTGATCTCTGGTTCCTCTGCCTTTTCTAAAACCAGCTTGAACATCTGGAAGTTCACGGTTCACGTATTGCCGAAGCCTGGCTTGAAGAATTTTGAGCATTACTTTACTAGCATGTGAGATGCGTGCAATTGTGTGGTAGTTTGAGCATTCTTTGGCATTGCCTTTCTTTGGGATTGGAATGAAAATTGACCTTATCCAGTCCTGTGGCCACTACTGAGTTTTCCAAATTTGCTGACATATTGAGTGCAGCACTTTCACATCATCATCTTTGAGGATTTGAAATAGCTTAACTGGAATTCCATCACCTCCACTAGCTTTGTTCGTAATGATGCTTCCTAAGGCCTGCTTGACTTCACAATCCAGGATGTCTGGCTCTAGGTGAATTTGAGTGATCCCACTATCATGATTATCTGGGTCGTGAAGATCTTTTTTTGTTCTGATAGTCAACTTCTAACTCATCATGAATGAGAATTCATTTTAAGAGATGAGACTCCTGATCAAATTGGAAAAATAAATTATATTTGGACACATACCCCCTGCTCCAAAATGCAGACACAATGGATAAAATATTAAAAAAAAAAAAAACAAAAATTAAGTTGACTGTCTGTGATATTGCAGTTCTCATAGGTAAAAGCTGTTGAATTTTAGAAATTTCGTACAGTTCACCCTAAAATATAAGTGGACTAAAAGCATAAGATTAAATGTCTCAGTATATCAGAAATGAACAAACTATAAGTGGTGGGTGGGGCTGGAGTTACAGAACTGCTGGCCTTTGGGTCTGGAAGCAGGCAGTAGCAGTTAGGAATATGGCTCTTTTGGGTGATAGAGCCTTGAAAACGTGTCAGGAGAGTTGAAGGACTGGACGTAGGATTGTTACCTGAAGCCAGATACTGGAGTAGAACTCCTGTCTCATGAAAGAAATTTAAGGCAGAAAAAACTGCTACCAGCTAATTCTTGGAGCCTGTACATCCCATCACATGCATGATTTGGAAGGAAGGAGACTTCAGCCTCAATGGTTTGACCAGCAACTGAACCAAGTGGCCTGCTGACTCAGTGACTTTATTGGTAGCAACCCAGTTATCACCCCAGGGTATTTCTGAACTGTCCTTAAGAGTTTGTATTCTGGATTGGAGTCTGGAGCACTAGGTAGAGGCTCCAAACTCCAGCTTCAAAACTCCTAGAATGAGAAATCCCAGCACCGAGTATGGGGTTGTATTCAGTGCTTAAAATGTGCATTAGGATGAAGATCTTTCATCGTCAAGGTTTGCAATTTTTAACAGAATGAGAAAAACTGTCTTCTGGAGAGCTGGAGATAGAGTTGGAATTAAACCTCAAGGCACACTGGAGGTCTGTATGGAAGAAAGACCGACTTACTGCTAGGTAGAAAATAATACAGGGTTTCCAGAGAAGGTTTCTTCACATCCATGTATTCATCCATTCATCCCCCTTAGCAAATATTCACTGAATATGCGCAGTGCTCTGTAACCAAATGCTTTTGTTATTTGCTGATTCCTTTACATGAGATGCTATCCTCCAATTCTCTCTAAAGCTTCTATTTTACATCCCAGCTCAGATACTATCTTTTCAGAAAAGCTTTTCTCCAATCCTATAGACAGTTTTAGATGCTTCTTTTCCTACATACGCCCATAAGATAAATTGTAATACTGTAGTGTAAACACTTGTTTGCAGTGTGATTCTCATGGGCTGTCTCTACTACCTCTGGTATCAGTGCAGTATGTGGCACACAGCAGATACTCATAAATATTTGTGGCATGTGAATGAATAAATGACTGTTTACATGAAATGTCAGAATGAGGCACTGGTGTTGGGTGCTCCCAAATTTGGGGCTTCCTTTCAGTTGCTGTTTAGGTAAAACTTACCTGAATGCCAGAACAGATTTCTCCAGCAGCAGGTGGAAGCAGGGATTCCTGCACAGAAGGCAGCTGAAATCAGTGCTTTCAACACAGATGGGTTCTGAAAAACAAGCCCGACAGGTTTGTGTCAATTAGGTGTAAGTAGTTCTTTTTAGGGATCTGGAAATGAAGGCCCAGCTAAATAAGCTTCTGACTTCATGGTTCCACCTCTATGCAAATTAATTCTTAGCATCCAAATGAGTTGGCAAAAAAATTGAATCTATATTTTATCATGACATACCCTTCCAGGAATTTTAGTAGTTGGCTATAAATCTCTGTACATGTTAACTGAGGAACTTTTCCTAGGAAAGCTTATTTTAGATTAAGACAATGAGAATCAAAGCAACATTTATATAGCTCTATAGCTGAATAATTTTCTGGGTATGTTGATTGAGTAAAATAATTATTCCTTGCAAATACAGGTTATAAACACCTGAGAAACAAGCTTTTGTGGACCAACCCGGAACTCTTAACTCCCATTGCTTACACTGTGTTAGAAAACAGTCTGGGTTTCAAACAACAAATTTACAGATTTTTGGCACACAAAATTTGTGTTTGCTTCTCAACAACTTTTAATGGCTCTCTGTTGCCACTATATGTCTAAACCTTAAACCTGGTCTTCAAAGCCTTCTTACGTTTCCAGACTTATGTCCCTTGATTCCTCCAAATAACCCTGTGTTACAGCCAAACCAAACTGTGTGCTAACGAACTTAACAATGCTTCCAACTGCTATGCATTTGCTCAAGCTGTTCCAGACTCCTGCATGTTAAAATCCTACCCTACCTTTGAGAATCAACTCTAACCTTTTCTGATCTCTCTCAATTAAGTATGACCATTTTCTCTTGTAAATACCAAAGGTACTTTATTCCTATACTTAAAAAAACAAAATGACAGTGCCATTTATGGAGCAAATCCTACATACTGACCTTTGCACTAAGCACTTTACAAACAGTGTTTAATATAATCCTCAGAACAGTTACATGGGGATGGGCATTAATTTTACATGTACCTCTTTCATGGTGCTCACTCTGTCTACTGTCTGAATGCAGAGAAGAACAAGGTCCTAGAACAGGGGTCAACGAATTACAGCCCCACTGCCTGGTTTTGTAAATCAAGTTCTATTGGAATACAACCATGCTTATCTATGTACATATTGCCTCTGGCTGCTTTTGTGCTGCAGTGATAGAGTTGAATAGTTGTGACAGAGACCATATGGCCCACGAAGCCTAAAATGTTTTCTGTATGGCTCTTTACAGAAAAAGTTTGCCAGCTACTGGACTAAGAGATGGTAAAAGCACATGATAGAAGAATCCTGAGCCCCTGGTTAACACGTGAAGCAGAACTCTTCATTTTCCTGTCTCACCAACCTGCATTGAACTGTGATGGAAGTAAGAAATATTTTTATTCTATTAGTGTGTCAAAACTTCTGGGTTATTTGACCTAGTAGTTAGCCTAGCCTCACTAACACAAGAGTGATGTAAATAAAGCTATCTATCTCAGATTCTTCTGTGATCCAGGAATATGTGAAGGCTGTGGTTGATTTCTCCTACTGACTTCTGATGCCTTTTAAAACTTACAAATGAATATAAGAAAGTTTCTAGGACCTCAAATTAGGAATATTCTTTACAAAATAACTTCCACCAAAGCCATGGCGACTGAGTTGCTAGTGATTTAATTGAGTAAATAAGCACCATAGGGGAATATTGCCAGCAGTTCCAGTGAGGCTGCCTGCAGACCAAGCGGAGAGGCAAGCTGACTCTCCACACCCATCTTTCAGAGGCAAACTACAAACCTGGAAAATGGTTGCACAGGAAGAAACCTGCCTGCAAAGACAATGCAGGGAATTTTTAAAACCTTCTTGCTACCATGAGCTCATCTAATTCTTATAATGTTCAGTAACAGGTAGGGTGATATATGTTTCCCCCATTCAGTTCAGTTGCTCAGTCATGTCCGACTCTTTGTGACCCCATGGACTGCAGCATGCCAGGATGCCCTGTCCATCACAACTCCTGGAGCTTACTCAAACTCATGTCCATTGAGTCGGTGATGCCATCCAACCATCCCATCCTCTGTCGTCCCCTTCTCCTCCCACCTTCAATCTTTCCCAGTATCAGGGTCTTTTCAAATGAGTCAGTTTTTCACATTAGGTAGCCAAAGCATTGGAGTTTCAGCTTCAGCATCAGTCCTTCCAATGAATATTCAGGACTGATTTCCCCCATTATTGTACTCAAATGGTTCACAGGCCAGTTCGATTGGAATAAGATAAAGATATCTTATCATTTATTTTACATTGCTATATTAACAATATTATAAAATCCACTTAAATGGAAAATATAAGTATATTCATAGCCTGTTAAGACCAATTTCTACTTAATAGGAAATGAGTGCTGTTTATTATAAATCAATCCTGTAAGCAAAAGAACAGTTTGTTCTCAAATAGATTGGAAATTAAATGTCACATTATATCTGGTTTGGGAAATCATAAAATACAGATTGACATTTGAAAAAATAAATAAATACCGTAGGAAAAAGGATCCAAACAATTTCTGAGGCTTGTACTTAGCTGGTGTTTGGGGTAGGGTGAGGTCAAACAGAGCATCTGTAAAGCTCTTCTACATGCCAGAGTTAGATGAACTGAAACTAAAAAGCAAATATTTATTTGATCATAGTCTCTCTGTTGGAAGAGCAGTTTGTGACATCTTTTTATTCCTTCAATGAAAAATGCTAAGGAAATGAACCCAAAATGAGATAAAGATGAGCTTTCCCATGATCTCTGGCATATTAAAAATGACTACAATTCCTATTGGGTGTTTGAATTAAGGACCACTATCAGTTTATCGCTGGTCTGTATTTTCTTTGTAACAAGAGTAGCATTGTCAGTAATCTACACGTTCTCCAGCAGTGGCCATTTGGGTTTCTTGCCCATTGCCCACCTCAGGATCAAGGAATGAAGATGTTTATCCTCCTGGGGTTGTTGTTTCTTTGCTTTAACAGAACATAGTGATCTTGGAACAATAAAGCTAGTTATAGATTAACTGATCCTAACTTCTCATTTCTGTGGAACCATCAAAGTTCAAGTTGGATAACTATTGCTAACATTATTCATAAAGGCCCTCCTCAAATATTTTCCATGTAAGATACAAGCATAGGTGTATACTGAAAACAGTACCTCTTTCCTGCTACTCCCCCATCCATCTAGACTGGGGATTGCAAATTGGTATCCACAGCCCACATTCCTCCTGCACACATGTTCTCTTTGCTCTGCATAAGGTTTTATAATCAGAATGATTGCACACAAAAGTCAAGGTTTGAACTTCTCTTAAAAATTAGGACAGCTTAAAATACTGAGTCTGCATTTCAATGCATCAACAGTAATTTAAAGCTAGAATTATATGCACCTTTCAGCTGGATGTGGTCCCCAACACTGCCTCTTGTCTTGGTTATAACCTGCCTCAGCCTTTACATTACCTGGCCAGTTCCTGTCACCATTGGAGTTCCTGGCTCCCACTCCAGGGTTTCTTGCTGTCTCCGCTGCTTATCTCAATTGTTTTAAATAGAAAGACGGCTGGATTTGGAGTCAGATAACCTTGCTAAGCATCTCAGATCTACCATTATGTGACTCTGAACAAGTCACTTGATATCTCCAGTCTCCTTGCTTATAAAAATGCCTGAAGCAAAAGATGGAATGTTCTGAAGATTAGCTAAGGTAATGCATGAAAAAACAGTCTTAGTTTCAGACACTCACCTTTTCCTGCAGAACCATTGCATCAGTGTTTACCTTGGTAACCCTGCATCCAAGCTCTTCATTCCTCCATTCCATGTTTTTGTTTTCCTTTTTTGGCCACACATATTCATGTGGGATCTTAGTTCCCTGGCTAGGGATCGAATCCATGTCTCCTCCAGTGGAAGCAAAGATTCTTAACCACTAGATCACCAGGGAAGTCCTAGGAGCTTAGCCTTAAGAGCAGTGGGAAAGCCGTGGACAGTTTAAGCAGGGGGAAGGTGCAACATGATCAGATTTGCTTTATGATAAGGTAACTCTTTTTGTAGGGTAGAAATCAAATGGGAAGAATATCAGGTTGAATCTATGGAATTGGCAATTCCATACTATTGGTCCTGTAAGATGACAAGTTCATATGATTCCAGCTGATAAAGTGGATGCACAGTAAACCAGTTAGGAGGCTAGCAACAGGTGATAGTGGTTTGGAATAGGATGGGTTATTGGAAAGAAAGAGAAATGGACAGATCTGATAGATACAGAAGGTAAAATCAGTGAGCCTTAGTGATGGTCGGTGTAGGGAATCAAGGACAACTCACAGATCTGTGTGCCTTAATGGGAAGTGATGCCATCCCTGAGTAGGCTGCGCTGGCAGATGACCAGGTTTGGTAAGGAGGGATGATTCCACTGAGTTCAAAGTGCCTTTGCAACAACCACGAGGAGCTGGACTTTGAAAAGTGTCTCTTCAGAAATATCTTGCCTTGGCTTTAGCTGGATTCCTAGGGGGATGAATGACCCTAGGCTATGTTAAATTACCAGCCAGAGCTTCCACATCATGAGTGTTTTATAAATTAAGGCCCCAAACCTGTGTGATGTAGGCTCAGAGTTTTAATTTTCACAGGTAATTATTTTTAATTATTTTAATTATTTTTGCCCTTCTCAAAACCCTAGGCAGATGATATATTTTTGCAGGGAGTTCAGCTCCATTCTTAGCCTCCTTTGGCCCTGAACTCATTTTTTTTTTTTTTCCTGTAGGTGTTAAAAATTCAGCTCCCTTGCCCTGGGGGTCCATAACTCCATCTGAAATTCTTGTGGCCTCCTCCTGGTATCAGCTCATATTTGTTCCTCTGACTTGATTGCATGCCGTTTTTGGCACCTGAAAATTCCTTTTTTTCTTATCAAACTTGGTTATGTGGAAAATGTTTTTGTTACATTAGTATTTCTATGTAGCAGGGGCCTATTTGGGTCAGTTCAGTAGGTGGGGTAGTCAGATGTGATCTAGGTAATTTTCTATACATATTATTAGAATTATTTTATATTGAAGCATGACATGCTATTCTGCCATTTGCCATAAGTATACATCTCTTGTCATCAGAGAGGAAAATCCTGCAGACTGGTTGCTGTCTAGCATTGGGCTTCAAGTTCATAGAAAATGAGAATGAGTGCATGACATGAGTCCTGAGCTTGAAATCCAGTGCTGAAGGCAGCTAGTTTGCAGGAGCCCAAGAAGGGTATATCTGATCCCTCCATGGTGTATGCCATCAGGAATTGCTGAATAAATGTCTGTATAATTGAATGAGAATGGAAACAATTTTAATTAAGAAGATGGGAATTCTTGGCATAGCCTTCGTAGTGGAATATAAATCCTGGAATTAGGACAGAGAGATATAATCAGGATTTTTTTCAAGGCCAAGAATGATTTCTAGTCTCAATATAGCATCTATCTTATGGTTCCATGGCCTCTCATCTATTCATAAAAATGTAGATGACACAGTGCTATCTTGAGTTCTTAGATTACATTTTTATGGATGATTCACTTAAATTCAAATATCATATACTAGATATTTACTATGTGCAAAGGTTTGCTTATTTGTCTTTCTTTCTAGGTTCTATGAGGTATAAAGTGATGACTAAGACCCAGGCTCTTCCCTCAGCTACTTTATAGCTTAATGATAGGGGGTGGGGACAAAGGCATACTATTAACTAAAATAAAAATAACTACACCTTACCAAATGCTTTCAGTGTGCCAAGCATTGCAGTAAGAATTTTTCATGGATTAGCTCATTTAACACCATGAAACAGGCTGTTACTATCTTTATTTTGTCAATGAGGGAACTGAAGCACAGATAGGTTAAGAAATGTATACAAGGTGACATAGCAAGAGAGAGACTGAGCCAGGATTGAAACACAGTCATTCTGATTTCAAATGTCAAGAGTTCAAATATTCTGCTGTTTGGCAGCCCAACTAATCTATGATAGATGTTCATACTTTAACAGATGTTGAAACTTAGGCTAAGAATACAAAGGAAGGGTTCAAGAAAAGCTTTACAAAGAAGTCTATTTTTCCATGGTCTTGAAGAAGAATGAGTGGTATTTTGACAGATAGTGATGGACAAAGAGGAGATTAGGGTTAGGAAATTGTCTGAGCAAAGGCAGAGGATAGAAGGCAGCAGCACCTTGGCATGTTTGGGAAACAGCAAACAAACATTTCAGGTGTCCCAGTATGGGCTGTTTGTAGGAGATACAGCAGGAAAGGAGAGTTAGATGGGACCTGAATTTCAGATAAAGGACTTCAGAGCAGGAAGTAGGGAAGGGTGTGCAGCATTCCTCTCATTGTTGGTCATGAATATCAGTAAAGTCCATGAGCAGCTGAAGCTTCTAAAACTGACTTTGGTCTACTTTCATTCAAGAGCAGAAGTGGAGAAAAAAAAAAATTGGATGACTCCAGAGGTTTTTAAATCCGCTCCGAGATTCAAAGGCATGACATATACACACAGCTGTATATAAAATAGATAACTAATAAAAAAAGATTGACTGTACACCATAGGGAGCTCTACCCAAATAAGCTGTAATGACCTATATGGGAATAGAATCTAAAAAAGAGTGGATATATCTATATGTATAACTGATTCATTTTTGTTGTACAGCAGAAACTAACCCCACATTGTAAATCAACTATATTCCAACAAAAAAGATTTTAAAGGATTTTTTAATCTGGGGGCTCTGGACTCATGAGTAGGCTTCAGGGGGCCTGGAACCTCAGGAAATTGGGGACAAAGTTTTATGTTGCATGAATATATATACTGTATCTCTAGGGAGGTGGACCATATGATGCATCACTTCCTCTAAGCATTCATGGTCAAATGAATATTGCAAACCACTGGTCTAAGGAGAGAAAGTCAACAATGATCTCAGTGTGGCCTTTCTTGGAGTTAGGAACTAGAACCAGTGTCCTGTGGTGTATCTTGAAAGTTTGAGATTCTGCGTAAGTCAAAATTGAGAGTTTGAATTCCCCACTGATAAGCAGAACTTTCCACAGAAATATCATTGCCATGCAGCAGCAGAGGCCTGCCTTGTGTCAGCCTCTGCATCAGGATTGCAGGTTACCTTGGCTAGCAGTCCTAACCAGGGAGGTATTAGGTAAGGCAAACTTCTCTGTAAAAGTGTCAGTAGGAACTGGGTCATTTTTGAGCTTCTGTCCCTGAACGTTTACAAGGGTAATTAGAAGCTGTAACTTCCAGGCAGATGACAGTTGTCTGAAAGGATTTCTACCATTACATGTTTAACCCAACCCACCAGAGTCACTCAATAGTAAGACAGGCTTGACAGTGAGGCAACTTATGGGCCAGGCCTAAGAGAAAACCCTTAATTTCCTCCTATTTGTCAGGTTGTTGGAAACCTTGCCCAGCAAGCCCTGACATCAGCTGATGCCAGCTGAGGTGACTGAGGGTGGGAAGTCAGAAATGCCAGTGATAAAAACAAAGTATCCAGGTAAATCCTTTGGTTTGCAGAAATAGTTGTAGTGGAGGCTGGTTTGGTTATTAATGGTGTGTTTTGCATGATGATACTCCTTGATAAAGAGAAACAAGAGTCCTGTGTGTATTAGTCATGATTAGGGCAGTCTGCAGGTGATAGAAAACTGAAGACAACTGTGACTTAAACATGATAGAAACTGATATCGCTCATGTAAACCAAATCTAGAGTTGGGCAATCTGGGACTGATTTGGCAGCTCCCATGATCAGCAGGGAACTGGGCTCCCTCTAGCTTGTTCCTCAAACCCAGGGAGCTACTGGCTCCTCAGCCTCCAGCCTGGAGGAAGGAGAAAGAGGGGAAGAAAGGAGCCCCTTCTTTTAAGGATATTTGGTATTTGGCATTTGTGCTCAGTCCGACTCTTTGTGACCCATGGACTGTAGTCCACCAGGCTCCTCTGTCCATGAGATTTTCCAGGCAAGAATACTGGAGTGGGTCGCCATTTCCTTCTCCAATGCATGAAAGTGAAAAGTGAAAGTGAAGTTGCTCAGTCGTGTCCGACTCTTAGCGACCCCATGGACTGCAGCCTACCAGGCTCCTCCATCCATGGGATTTTCCAGGCAAGAGTACTGGAGTGGGGTGCCATTGCCTTCTCCGGACATATGTACTCAGCCATGTGTAAAATAGATAGCTGATGAGAAGTTTCTGCATAACGGAGGGAGCCCAGCCAGGCACTCTGTGATGACCTAGGGGCATGGGATGGGGGAAGGGAGGGAGGCTCAAGAAGGAGTCTCTTGCACATATGCATATATGTAGATATACATATATGTATAATTCTGGCTTATTTTGTGTTGTACAGCAGAAACCAACACAGCATTGTAAAGCAATTTTCCTCCAATTAAAAAATAAAAAAAAAAAAAAGGGGGCTTCCCTAGTGGCTCAGTGGTGAAGAATCCGCCTAACAATGCAGGAGACATGGGTTTGATCCCTGGTCTGGGAAGATCCCATGTGCCTTGGGGCAACTGAGCCCATGCATCACAACTGTTGAGCCTGTGCTCTAGAGCTCAGGAACCACAGCTGCTGAGCCCACATGCCACAGCTACTGAAGCCTGTGAACCCTAGAGCTTGTGCTCCACAATAAGAGAGGCCACAGTAATGGGGGGGCCTGTGTACCACAACTAGAGAGTAGCCCCCTCTCGCATCAATTAGAGAAAAGCCCACAAACAACAAGAATCCAGCACAGCCAAAAATAAATAAATAAACTTATAAAAAAAATAATTTAAAAAGGAAGATAAAGGTGGTATAGTACTTTCCTAGGACTGCGGTAGCAAATTACCAGCAACTGGGTGAGTTAAAACAGGAAAACTTGATCCTTTAGCCATCCTGGGGGCCAGAATCCTGAAATTAAGGTGTCAACAGGGCCATGCCCACTCTCAGGACTTGAGGAGCGGATCCCTGCTTGCCTCTTCCAGCTCATGGTGGCTCCAGGCTTCCTTGGCTGTGGCAGCACAGCTCCAGTCTTTACCTCTGTCTTCACATGGCTTTTGCTTCTGTCTCTGTGTGTGTCCTTTCTGTCTCTTACAAGCAATGTTCATCATTGGATTTAGGGCTCACACTAAGCCAGGGTGATTTAATCTCAGGATCCTAAACTTAATTGACCTGCAAAAGCCCTTATTCCAAAGAAGGTCACCTTTTGAGATTCACATTTGGACCCACGCTTTGGAGGCTACCACTGAACTCATTGCAGGTGGGTATCCCAGTGAGAATGTCTCCTGATTGAGCTCTTTCTCAGTGGGCCCCTGATCTGCACTCCAACCTTCCCAAAGTGTTTCCACATAACACTGGTTCCTTGAGATAATAGGTAATGTGAAAAAGAGGGCTGCAGACAAATGAGTTTGGGAAACTCTGAGTTAAAGCTAGGCAGGAATTTTTACGGCACGATTTCTGACTCTTTAATGTGCTAGTATTCATTGTAAATCTTCATGAGTGGAAAACATATGGAGTGCTCCTCAAATTCCTTTAATTTGGAAATCCTTTGAGAAAGTGTAGTGGAGAACAATGGAGCTTTCACAGGAGGCTGCCTGGAATATTGGAGAAGGCAATGGCACCCCACTCCAATACTCTTGCCTGGAAAATCCCATGGACGGAGGAGCCTGGTAGGCTACAGTCCATGGGGTCGCTAAGAGTCGGACATGACTGAGCGACTTCACTTTCACTTTTCCCTTTCATGCACTGGAGAAGGAAATGGCAACCCACTCCAGTGTTCTTGCCTGGAGAATCCCAGGGACGGTGGAGACTGGTGGGCTGCCGTCTATGGGGTCGCACAGAGTCGGACACGACTGAAGCGACTTAGCAGCAGCAGCAGCCTGGAATATACTGGGAAGTGATGCTCTTCTCTTTCTCTTCCTTTTCTCTTTGGAAGGGGAGAACTCCATTGGTAGGAGAGGCCCCATCAGAAATGGTACAGATCACCCCAGAGATACTAAAGTCAAGTGGCATGGAAGAGATCAAATATAATGCCAGATATATTCATCAGTGGATTTCCAGTTAAAAAAAAAAAAAATCCACCAGCTGCCTAAATATCCCATATGATTGTCACGGTGCTCATGCATCCCTTAGTGGACCATATTGGAAGTCTGAAGATACTTGCTAGGATCATGTTCCTGTTAGAAATCTATTGCCTAGTGATACATGTGCCTATTCTAATTAGAGAGGCCGAGTCTTAGAACTGCAAAAGGTCTCAGAAATAATCTCTTCTAACCCAGTAATTTTACACATTAGGAAACAGAGGTCCAGAGGGACGACATAGTACAGAGTAAAACCTACTCAAGTTCACACAGAGAGCCAGGTACAGAGCTAGTTCTGGAATTTACATCAACTGATTTTAAGTTCAAGGCTCTTTCTGCTACCCCAGGTTTCTTTTAAAACATCGCTTTAGAAGGAAAAACTTATACACTGATGATTCACTGGAAATTTAAGGATTTGGGGATATTCTTCTAATTGAACTTTCTGCCAAAAGTCCTTTTACCTCAACTCTTGATTTTGGGAAATATTTCTAACATTTATTGTCTTTATTTAAGATGCAATTTATTTTCAAATTATGCATGATTTTTTGCGTTTAATAAAAATTTAACTGAAGTATAGTTGATTTACTTTTTTGTATTTAATAAAAACTTTAATCAAGGTATAGTTGATTTACAATGTCATGTTAGTTTCTGGTGTACAGCATAGTGATTCAGTTATACATATATATACATATTTGTTTTCATCATGTTTTTTTACAGGTGCATTTTTTTTTAATCTTCCTTTTTTTTAAGCACATTGCTTTTAAAGAGTTCTGATCTGTGTACTCCTGAGCTGCTGACAACCCTTCATTGCACGAGGCTGGATTTTAATCAGTGTTATTAATCAAGATACAAGCTCTATTCTAGGGAGAGTGTATTGCTGGTCCAAAGCTCATTTTCTATGGATACTTCTCCTAGTTAGAGGTGATTATAAGCCCAGGGAATAAACTTGCCTTGGAGTTGTCATGATAAATAAGCCCCATGGACATGATTTTCTGGCATTTTATTTTTATTTTTTATTTTTTATTTTTTTGAAATTGAACGCCTGTTGGTGGTACCCATCTCTTTCCTGCAGTCCTTTACTGCTGTGGTTTAACAGTCATTCATTTTCCCTCCTGGTCTCCAAATGGAGTCACATGCATCTAGTCCTACCTCATTTTATTTTATTTTTTTATTGGAGTATAATTATGCATGATTTTGCAGTGGGTTAAGTCTATCATCTGACCATTGGTCTCAGTCTCACATCTGACCACAGACTTAAGTGTAGAAACTTAATAGGACGTATAGGAAGGAGGTTCACAACCTTTTATGAGATGTCAAATCTTCACTGATTTTCTTGTGACCTTATAAGTATGTGAGAGTAGAGGGGATGCTAGGAAAAAGAATAAAGCAGTTGAAGGTTTAGCAATATCTGGAATGGTAGTCTGACAGGAGCAATTGGTCCACTTTTCAATAAAAATAATTACATGTGCCCTTGATAACATTTGTGCAAAAATTTAGCTCACATTTATTATAGGGTATTGGGCTGAACATGCAATGACCTTGTGATATCCCCTGAAATTATTGTGTTCTTTTAAAATAAGTCCTTTATATGAGCTTCTTTCATAGCCACTTGTTAGGATTTTTGTGGATTTTAATAATCAACAAATGATGTCATAGAGGCTGCTGACAGACAGAAACTTTGATGTCATTTTTTTTTTTTCACTAGGAAAGAGTGATTGTTCTAAAGGTCAAAGCCATGGGGGCAAATGAGTAGCTTTCCCTGAACCTAGCTGGGAAAAGATGTGAACCCAGGAAGCCTTGAAAGGTGGAACTGGGATGCATTTGAGAGGCAAATAGTCACTGTTCCCCAATCCCCATAGTGGAGAGGTTTTTTTTTCCTACTCTTGTAGGCCTTTCCAAATCAGGAGTATGGGCTCTGTGATACCAGGTGAAACATAGTTCTCAGGAATGAGATGGGACCTCTGAATACAGCAACTTGTGATTTGTTTCTTCCTCCAAAAGCAGAGTGTGGCTGGGAAACAACTACCATTAATTCAAGGGAACTGAGAGCTTACTTGCTCCTGTCTCAGGTCCTTTGTCCTGTCTGTCTGTAAAATTCCTCCCCTAGATCTCCTCCTCGAGGTCTCAGCACAAATGCTACCTTCTCAGAGAGACCTGCCCTGTCTTCTTAGGTGTCCCAGAGCACCTCTTTTGTTCTTTACTTCATCACCCTTGTTCATTTTCTTCAGGACTCTGCTCTCTAACAGAAATCATCTTGGTTCCGTATTTCCTTATGTGTGGTTGGCTCTGACTTCTTCTACTAGACTGGCAGGTACAGATGTATCTCAAGGACCACATGGGACCTGCTATAGGAGAGATGGAAGGAGAACCCAGGTAGGTCCCACTGGTTTAGAAACTGAGGAGGCCATGCCTACTAAAAGGCATCTCTCACACCTAAACTTTTTAATGAACTCTTAGCACTATTTTCAATTACATATTGGTGTGTTTATTTCTTTAAGGCCTATCTCTCTTACTAGGGCAAGGACTTAGAATCATTTTGAGCCAAGATTCATTTTGCTACCTGGTGAAGCCTATGGACCCTACTCAGAATCCTGTTTTAAAAGGCATAAAGTAAAATACGTAGGATTATAAAGGAAACCAAATATTGAAATAACATTATCAAAATATTAAAATATAAATTTGAGATATAGTTAAATATGCTTCTTCATTAACACATTAAATAACAAAACCTACCATAATTTTTAAGTAGTGATGAGCATAATCGCTAATTTTTTGGAGATGTCTGAAAAAACTGTAATGTGAGGTAAAAATGGCTGTGATTTCTATTGGTGATCTGGGCATAGGTATTTTTAATATTGCTGTGTTTTGTTGCCTACACACATGATTAAATCAAATTATAAACTGCACTTAGAGATTAGTGAAAATAAAGATGTAATTTTTATCGTTCAAGCTCACCAACTCCCTGAAGTCTGTCCACAGATTCCAGGGGAATCCATGGAACCCAGATTAAGAATTTCTGCACTAAAAAAATATCAATTAAAATTTGGTTTACCATTTTAACCCTGGTCCATAAGGCACAGTAATAGGTACTCCTTACATATTTGTGGAAGGAAGAAAAGAAGAAGGAAGGAAAGAAAGATGCAAAAAAAGAAAGAAGAAGGGAAGGGCATTTTTCTTTGTGTCTTGACACTGTTCTGAGTGCTTGCTTGATGAATTAATAAATGAAATGGCTGCTGTAGGCAGGACACTACCCTTACAAAGCTAGTCCTTAATAAATGAGGGGACCTCTTTCCTCACCTGTTCCAGTAACAATCATATTCTGGGTAAGGTCCATTGTATATTACTGAAACCCACTGAGTGCCTCACCCATAGTTGACACAAAATTCACACTTGAATGATAAAATTCCTCTTAGACTGAAATAACCATTACACTGTGAATTATCAAGTATGATGGATCAGTGCTTTGAAGCTTCTGTTAGACCAGTCACCTCCCCTTTTGGGCTGCCTTGGGGTCCCTTTCAGAAAAGTTCAGAGCTTTTGAGGCTACAGCCCTATTATTATGACAGCATCTCTGAGTTGGCACTAGCCCCATTACCACCACCTGCCCTTGGTAAGTCATCTTGGAAGGACCCTTCTTCCTGCTTCATGAGAAGAGAAGGCCTGTGAGGACAGCAGGCTTACTAGGAGTCTGGCTTTATCGTCTGACAGAGAGTACATCAGGTGGAAAGATCAGCACTTTGAATTACTGGTCTCACTGATAGGACTTAATGAAAACTCAGGGCTAGTGGAGATGAACTCTAATTCATTATTCAATGCTTCAAAACCAAATCCTAATATATCAGCATCACATGCATGCCAACATGCATCTCTTGGTAGCAGACACTTCTCAAAAATTTTGGAGTGCTTTCTAAGACAGTTAAGGACAAATGAATATTCATGAAAGTGTTATAAAAATGAAGGATCTATCTCTTAATAGGGGAAAATGAAATAGCTTGGGAAATAAACAGCAGTGAAAGGCGGCTATAAAACTAGATGTTGTGCATTAGTTCAGTTCAGTCACTCAGATGTTGTGCATGGACCCACTTTATTATAACTGCACAGTGGAATCTTTCTATGTTATCACACAGATCAAATAGTAAATGTTCTCCGTGCTCCCCACCCACTGTACCCTCAGCCTCAGATCAGTTGACTTGCTCAACATGATACCAGGCAGTGACAAATTATACCCTTCTTGAATCACAATGCCCTATGAGTAATGGTTTGGAGCTAGAGATGCTTGTCCAGCATATAATCATCAAATTATCTTTCCTCTAAGTTTGTGAGGTATGTACTTTCTCAGATAAGATAGTCAAGATAATGGAATATGGATTAGGCAATGGGAGAAAATGAACTTCTTGAACTCCATAAAATTACTGGCCTATCTGCAGATGTGGCAGTGGACTTGTGGATCTGTGATTCCCAAATTACTTCTTCCCTTCCATGTGGGATCAGCGGCCTTCTATTTGATGATTTCTCAAATCTGTTCTATTTTCCATACTGGAAAAACCAGTGCTCATTAGAATCACCTAGGAGTGATTTAAAAAAAAAAAATAACCACATGTTCCTGGGCCTCACTTCAGACATTTTAAAAGTTCTCCATGTGACTGCACTGAGGGTTCAGAACCACTGCTCTAAAATTTCCACCAACTACTCTTGATGACTTCTGGTCATACAGATGGCTCTCACCCCACTTTCCTGTTCAAAAGACATTAGCAGCTGTTCAAACCAACTGAGCATCAAATAGAATCTTTCTCTCAAATAGAATCTTTCTCTCTGGTGTAATCAGGAAAATTGAACTTCTGGGAGAGAAAGTGACCAAAAGACTCCCATATGTGAAGTCAGAAAGCAATACTCCTGGACTTCACCAATTGGGTCTCCATATCCCTTTCTAGCTTTGTCTGGAGATGACTGTGCTCCATACTCTACCTTTCTGTCACACAGGGTAGCAGCCTGTCCCCTGAAGAAGTCTAGAATGTTTCTATCTCTTGTCCTGGCTCATACTTCTCCTTCTACATGCAATGCCTTCTTCTCATCTCCACCATTTGAAATCCTACTCAAATCATATCCATGAACGGCATTCTTTCTTCAAGGCCCAAGTCAGCATCTTTTACCAATGTGATTTTATACCATTTTGTATTTGTATTTTAGCCTTTTCAAAATTTGTATATAGTCCTTTCTGATAATTACTTCAGAAAGTTTTACAGATAGAGCAAATCCTATTAACATCCTCATTTTAACCTCATTTGGAGAGTGTTGTGATTTGCATGAGATTATAGTCTACATGTCTGTCTCTCCCACCTGAGTACAGTGACTTCAATAGTTAAAGTTAAGTTCTTTCTTACAATAAATATTTGTGGAACTTACTGCTTGAGTATTTAGCATAGCTTAAGGTTTAGGGTGCCTTATTTGAAGGACGCCTGGCTATATCCAATCCATTTTTTCAGGATGGCTCATAAGTCATTGTTAAGTCTTGGCAAGAAGATTGAGACATCCACCCAGTGGTTCTCAGCCAGGTGGTTGAATCCTAAGAGGGCTTTGGATATATGTGGTTTTCGCAAGGCCTGGAGGTGAAACCACTAGGTGATGTTTCAGGGGCTCCAAAGAGCTCTGGTACCACAGTGTTTTATGTCTTAGTGCAGAAAAGAATTTAGCTAGAGGCAAAGTAATAGATAAGTGATTTAATAGAACAGGATGCTTGCAAGGCTTATAAGAGGGCAGGCAACAAATGCTGAGCCCTGAGATCTGGGCTACAGTTTTATAATCAAGAAACAGTGGAGAGTGGGGGGAAGAACTTTTTTGTCTTTCTTGAGTAGATATATTGCTTCCATCATCAGCTCCTCCTCCATAGGCAGGGCAGTTTTCTTGTCTCTACATGGTCAAACTAGGTCCATAAAAATTATTGTTTTTTTATGTGTGCAGAGAGCATGTCCTAGGGATCATTAACTTACTGAGCTCACTTGGCGGGATGTGGGTCTCATGCCATCATTGTCTTATTGTTTGGGGGAATGCTTCATGCTTCTTTTGAATGATTTTGTTGTGAAGCAAGCCTGCTTAGTTTTGTGGTTAAGCAAACCTACTTTCTTGAGTAATTGTTAATTTACACAGGGGTCTCCCAGATTTTTTCTACTTAGAATCCCCTGGTGGGATTAACTATTTAATCACACCTGCTTTGTGCATTCACTCTGTCGCTATCATCCTCCATCCAGGTGTTTACCCTTTTATGCTTAAAAGGGGGTAAAAGGGGCAACAGCTGATCATTAGCTACTTCTGGCTGAGATGGGGCACAGACTTGCCTAGGGAATGAGTAAAACACCTGGCTGACTTCCCTTCTCTGTTGGGAGAACTTTAAGTCAATATCACTCTGGTTAGCATCATCCTTTTAGCTCTCTTAGATGTTAAACATCGGAGCATGAGTCTACAAAAGGTGAAAATTAAAAGAAATATACCAAAAAGTATTAGCAAATCATTAAAAGAGATTATAGCCGTAATTTTGAAGATCTAAACCGTTTTTCCCCAAACAGTTTTTAAATCTGGAAGAGGGTTACTTAAGGCTTTAATTTGTTTTTGGTTAGGCACGGAATCTTAATGGTTTATATTTTAGGGTCTAATTGAATCTTTTATTCTCAGTTATAGATTTAATCTGGGCTGTTTTGTTTTCTTTTAGTATTCTTTGGTGATGGGTGGCTTTCTTGTCCCTCAAGAAACAGAGTGGTTCCTAATTTAATTAATATTTATTAATTAACATAATTAATAAGTCACCTAAAGAAAGAGGACAGTTAGGCACAAACAGAAAGCAAATAGAAACAAGCAGTCATTGATGTTGTAAATGATAGACACAGAGTAAAGGGATGATGTAGGTGATTAAATAGTTAATTCCACCAGGTGATTATAAGTAGAAAAAATCAGGGAGAACCCCTGTATGTTAATGATCACTCAAGAAAAAAGGTTGTTAACCACAAAACCAAGCAGGCTAGCTTCACAACAAAACCATGCAACAGAAGCATGAGACATGCCCCCAAACAATAAAACAATGGTGGCATGAGACCCACATCCTGCCCAGTGCACTCAGTAAGTTAATGATCCTTCAGTTCAGTTGCTCAGTCGTGTGCAACTCTTTGCGACCCCATGGACTGTAGCACACCAGGCCTCCCTGTACATCACCATCTCCCGGAGTTTACGCAAACTCATGTCCATTGAGTCGGTGCTGCCATCCAACCATCTCATCCTCTGTCATCTCCTTCTCCTCCTGCCTTCAGTCTTTCCCAGCATAAGGGTCTTTTCTAATGAGTCAGTTCTTCACATCAGGAAGCCAAAGGATTGGAGTTTCAGCTTCAACATCAGTCTTTCCAATGAATATTTAGGGCTGATTTCCTTTAGGAGGGACTGATTGGATCTCCTTGCAGTCCAAGGGACTCTCAAGAGTCTTCTCCAACACCACAGTTCAAAACCATTAATTCTTTGGCGCTCAGCTTTCTTTATGGTCCAACTCTCTCATCCATACATGACTACTGGAAAAACCACAGCTTTGACTATATGGACCTTTGTTGGCAAAGTAATGTCTCTGCTTTTTAATATGCTGTCTAGGTTGGTCATAACTTTTTTTCCAAGGAGCAAGCATCTTTTAATTTCATGGCTGCAGTCACCATCTGAAGTGATTTTGAAGCCCAAGAAAATAAACTCTGTCACTGTTTCCATTGCTTCCCCATCTGTTTGCCATGAAGTGATGGAACCGGATGCCATAATCTTACTTTTCCAAATGTTGAATTTTCAGTAACCTTTTCCACTCTCCTCTTTCACTTTCAGCACAAGAGGCTCTTTACTTCCTCTTTGCTTTTTGCTGTAAGGGTGGTGTCATCTTCATATCTGAGGTTATTGATATTTCTCCTGGCAATCTTGATTCCAGCTTGTGCTTCATCCAGCCCAGCATTTTGCATGATGTACTCTGCATATAACTTAAACAAGCAAGGTGACAATATACACCTTTAGAAGGTGTATATTCTTTAGAAGAACTAAAGAGCCTCTTGATGAAAAAGTTGGTTTAAAGTTCAACATTCAGAAAACGAAGATCATGGCATCCGGTCCCATCACTTCATGGGAAATAGATGGGGAAACAGTGGAAACAGTGGCTGACTTTATTTTTCTGGGCTCCAAAATCACTGCAGATGGTGACTGCAGCCATGAAATTAAAAGACGCTTACTCCTTGGAAGGAAAGTTATGACCAACCTAGACAGCATATTGAAAAGCAGACATAATTACTTTGTCAACAAAGGTCCGTCTAGTCAAGGCTATGGTTTTTCCAGTGGTCATGTATGAATGTGATAGTTGAACTATAAAGAAAGCTGAGCACTGAAGAATTGATGCTTTTGAACTGTGCTGTTGGAGAAGATTCTTGAGAGTCTCTGGGACTGCAAGGAGATCCAACCAGTCCATCCTAAAGGAGATCAGTCCTGGGTGTTCATTGGAAGGACTGATGTGGAAGCTGAAACTCCAATCCTTTGGCCACCTGATGCGAAGAGCTGACTTATTGGAAAAGACCCTGATGCTGGGAAAGATTGAGGGCAGGAGGAGAAGGGGACGACAGAGGATGAAATGGTTGGATGGCATCACCGACTCAATGGACATAGGTTTAGGTGGACTCCAGGAGTTGGTGATGGACAGGGAGGCCTGGAGTGCTGCAGTTCATGGGGTCGCAAAGAGTTGGACACGACTGAGCGACTGAACTGAACTGAACTGAACTGTACTCCTTTCCTAATTTAGAACCAGTCCATAGTTCCATGTCCAGTTCTAACTGTTGCTTCTTGACCTGCATACAGATTTCTCAGGAGGCAGATAAGGTGGTCTGGTATTCCCATCTCTTGAAGAATTTTCCACAGTTGGTTGTGATCCACACAGTCAAAGGCTTTGACATAGTCAATAAAGCAGAAATAGATGTTTTTCTGGAACTGTCTTGGTTTTTGGATGATCCAACGGATGTTGGAAATTTGATCTCTGGTTCCTCTGCCTTTTCTAAATCCAGCTTGAACATCTGAAAGTTCCCAGTTCATGTACTGTGGAAGCCTGGCTTGGCGAATTTGAGCATTACTTTACTAGCGTGAGAGATGAGTGCAATTGTGTGGTAGTTTGAACATTCTTTGGCATTGGAATGAAAACTGACCTTTTCCAGTCTTGTGGCCACTGCTGAGTTTTCCAAATTTGCTGGCATATTGAGTGCAGCACTTTCACACCATCATCTTTTAGGATTTGAAATAGCTCAACTGGAATTCCATTGCCTCCACTAGCTTTGTTTGTAGTGATGCTTCCTAAGGCCCACTCGACTTCGCACTCCAGGATGTCTGGCTCTGGGTGAGTGAGACACCATTGTGGTTATCTGGGTCATGAAGATCTTTTTTGTACAGTTCTTCTGTGTATGCTTGCCACCTCTTCTTAATATCTTCTGCTTCTATTAGGTCCATACAGTTTCTGTCCTTTATTGTGCCCATCTTTGCATGAAATGTTCCTTTGGTATCTCTAATTTTCTTGAAGAGGTCTCTAGTCTTTCCCATTCTATTGTTTTCCTCTATTTCTTTGCATTGATCGCTGAGGAAGACTTTCTTATCTCTCCTTGCTGTTCTTTGGAACTCTGCATTCAAATGAGTATATTTTTCCTTTTCTCATTTGTCTTTAGCTTCTTGTCTTTTCTCAGCTATTTGTAAGGCTTCCTCTGACAACCATTTTGCCTTTTTGCATTTCTTTTTCTTTGAGATGGGACTGCCTCCCATACAATGTCACGAACCTCTGTCCATAGTTCTTCAGGCACTCTGTCTATCAGATCTAATCCCTTGAATCTATTTCTCACTTCCAGTGTATAATCCTAAGGGATTTGATTTAGATCATACCTAAACAGGCTAGTAGGTTTCCCTGCGTTCTTCAATTTCAGTCTGAGTTTGGCTATAAGAAGTTCATGATCTGAGCCACAGTCAGCTCCTAGTCTTATGTTTGCTGACTTTATAGAGCCTCTCCATCTTTGGCTGCAAAGAATATAATCAATCTGATTTCAGTATTGACCATCTGGTGATGTCCATGTGTAGAGTCATCTCTTGTGTTGTTGGAAGAGGGTGTTTGCTGCTAGATTATCTAATCTAAAATCGCCTAGCACTGCTATACTGTTCAGAGGTGTACTGATTTGAAAAAAAGAAAAAATGTGGTGACTTGGTGCTTGCTGTTATGGGCACTCAAGCCTTTTGGTCTTGGATTCTGCCCTTTTGTGTTTCTCTCATATGGCATTGGTGGCTGAGGATAACCTTGCTTTTGCCAACTTCACATCCCAATCAGTTCAAAGGAAAGGTACAGAAGCCGTAGTATTTTCCCTTAAAGGACAACGTGGTTCTCTGGGTTTCACTGACTCGGCAAAGGCTTCCTTTTTACAAACAAGAAACATCTGACTACAGATATATAAATGAAAATGATAACAAATTGGGCAGGGTGGAATTCCATAATCTGGCAAATTTAAGCCATATTTGGATAGCTAAAACATCATTTATTAAAATCCAAGTTTTCATTTGGATTAAATCTTACTGGGATCAGTCAGCAATTTGGAAAACAAAATCATGTTCTTTTGAGGGCAGTGGTTATAAGTAATGGTTAAAATGGGTAGTAGAAAATATTCCCTACCTGGTATAAGACTCAGGGACATGGATCCCTTCCCTCATTTATAGTCATGCTAGGTCTGAGTGGCAGCATTCATAATGCCATTGGAGTTCCTTCCTAGAGTCAAATCAGAGTTCATTATAGAACTTTGTTAGCATATTGAAAAGTCTGACAGTCTAACAATTGTCCACAAGAGGGACATATGGAAAAGTATGTTTCTTAAGAGGTGGACTCTGAAACTTGAATAGCCTTTGAGATAATACATAGCTGAAAAAATTATCAGAGTTCAAAATGTGCCATATCAGAAGGCAAGCCCAAGTCTGATGGGAACTACTTCTTCTTTTTTTAAATTAGAAAAGAGATTAAAAAAAAAAAAAGAGATTAAGTGTGAGATCATGAGACTGGAAGAGATCAGGAAGAAGTCAATCAAACGGAGAGGACTGCACTTCTCACAGCCATGTAGTCACACTACATGTGTGATTCGAAGTGCTAGGCACTACGCTAGGGTATTTCCATGAGAGATTTCATTTAATCTTCTCAACAACCCTGATTTGAAATCAGAGTGCTAAACGTATACCCAACGTCTCTGAGTTGGAAGGTGTCAAATCCAGAACTCAAGCCCAGGACTGACTAAATATTAGCACACTTAGCGTTATGATACTTTTCCTTCAATAATGTCAGTAAAGCATTATCTATTTAATGTGTTGTATTAGGTTAGGATAATACTAGCTGCTGAAACAAACAGACCCTAAATATCAGTAGCTTAACAAAACAAAACTTTATTTCTTACTTATGTTGAGTCTAATTGGCAGCAAGGGTATGGCAAAAGAGGCTCATTCAGGGATCCAAGCTGACATAGGCTCTGCTGTCTTTGACACTAGCTCCCAAGGTTGCTATGGGTACTAACATCCAGAGGCAGGCAGGAGAAGATGGGGCAGGGACCACATGGCAAGTTTTCATGGACTGGGTTAGCAAGTGACATATCCATTTTTGCCCAATTTACTGGTCAAGTTCCGTTGGAAATGTAAACCAGTTTGGGGCCCAGGAAGAAAGGAAAAGGAGTTTGGTGAATAGCTAGTCAGTTCCTACCACACTTGTGTTTTTCTATAGCTATGAGAATGTAAGTATTGTAAATAAACATTGTCACCTACTAAATACCAAATTCTGAGGATTTAAAAGTGAATAAAACCTGAATTCATGCCCTCAAGTCTAGTGAGAGAACAGAAATACAAACACAGAGAGTGATATGGATTATATCCATTCCATAGATATCTAGGCCATTTGGCTCTTAGGTTGCATTTATGTATGTGAGGATCTTCCCTAGTTCAGAATTGCTGCTTTGCCTCTTTTTGAGACCTTAGAATTATTTACAGCAGGGTTTGAACTTAGGTGCCAGTCTGGTGTAGGTTTTTCCCCCTTAAACAAACTTTGAGGGCTTCTCTGGTAGTCCAGTGGTCAAGAGTCTGCCTTGCAATTCACGGGTTACTAGTTTGACCTCTGGTCTGGGAAGATCCCATATGCCACGGATCAACTAAACCCGTGTGCAACAACTCCTGAGCCTGCGCTCTAGAGCTCATGAGCTGCAGCTACTCAAGCCTGCACATCCTAGATCCTGTGCTCTAAAACAAGAGAAGCCTCTGCAGTTAGAGAGTATCCCCCACTGGCCACAACTGGAGAAAGCCTGCGTGCAGCAAGAAGACCCAGCACAGCCAAAAATAACTAACTAAACAAATAAAATTATTAAAAAAATAAACAAAAACCAAAGAACTTTGATTATAAAGGGATCAATCTGTAAGCTCCCTAAGGCAACCCAAGGCCACACTGTTTGCTGCTCACAACCCATTTTCACATTATCAAGCTGAATATGCATTCCACTTTGCTAGGCCTAAATAGGCATGCTTCTTAGAAGAGCACTAACTAAACTTGAGGCTAGCTACTGGGCTGTGTAGGTAATAGGATGAGCAAGATATTCTCAGAAAGTCACTGAGGACAAAGGTGCTATTGAAGACTTAGAAAATTTTGTCAGAGGCCTTGACAACCTTCTCTCTTGATACCCATATTAAGATTTTGTACTGTCTCTTCATATAAGTGTTTTCTAAGTTTAAAGCTAATTTGGTATTAGGCTAATTTATTTTATCTATAATAGTTAGGATATAAATGAACGAAGATGTTAAATGGTATTTTTAACAGAAAAAAAATTTTTAAATTATTTCATTAGTTTTCTAGGACTTTGAGAATGGACATTAAAAGCTGACAGGAGAGGAGGACTGCAGAAAAAAAATTCAGCACAAATCTGTGGCTGATGATGTTTGAAGCCAATTGCCTATAGGTTATTTCACTGGGAACATTATTCTGCTTTAGAAGAGGAATTTAGTAATTTACCTTAGAGCATATAGCACAATAAATAAAAAAAATACACAGATTTTCTAAAACTCAGGTCAAGTAGAAAATAAAAGTAGAATGGAAAGGTGAGACCAAAGGGAAAACTGATGTATCACTAATCCTTAAATTCAGTTCAGTTCAGTAGCTCAGTCGTGTCCGACTCTTTGTGACCCCATGAACTGCAGCACGCCAGGCCTCCCTGTCCATCACCAACTCCCGGAGTCTACCCAAACCCATGTCCATCAAGTCAGTGATGCCATCCAACCATCTCATCCTCTGTCGTCCCCTTCTCCTCCCGCCCCCAATCCTACCCAGCATTAGGGTCTTTTCCAATGAGTCAACTCTTCGCATGAGGTCGCCAAAGTATTGGAGTTTCAGCTTCAACATCAGTCCTTCCAATGAACACCCAGGACTGACCTCCTTTGGGATGGACTGATTGGATCTCCTTGCAGTCCAAGGGACTCTCAAGAGTCTTCTCCAACACCACAGTTCAAAAGCCTCAATTCTGCGGCACTCAGCTTTCTTCACTGTCCAACTCTCACATCCATACATGACCACTGGAAAAACCATAGCCTTGACTAGACGGACTTTTGTTGGCCAAGTAATGTCTCTGCTTTTAAAAGCAGAAAACAGAAGCATCCTTAAATTAGTGGTTCTCAATTGGAAGATACCCAATGCATTCTTAGGGAATGATAGTTTTCCGTGAGCATTTAGTATTTTTGCATATTGATTTTTATGGTAATTTTGAAAATGTATAAGAACACTCTAGGTGTTCTGTATGAGCACTTAGTACTGTCAACTGCAAATGGGCACTTACCAAGAGCATTGCCAAGGACTGAACACAAAGGCATTTGCCATCTGCCTCTAGGGAGATTGAACCCCATGCTGCTATAGCTGTTGACCTTCAACACCCCCTGAGGGAGTTCAGGGTGGAGTGAGGCACTCTGCGCTCCAGGGAATCTGGTGGGACAGGTCTTTAGATAGTTGAATGTTTTTAGGAACAGATTTTATGATCTCCTTGCATCTCCTCATATCTAGAGACACTAAATACCTTCATGGTAATATCAGATCCTCATAACTAACAAAAAACCTTTAATAAATTGAGTGATTCATGGTATTGAACTCCCCCTTCAGCAAAACCTCATATGTTGACTTTCCCCCACTGCCTCTTTGGAGCAGTCTCTCAAAGCTATCTGAGATGCCGCCTCCTGGGCTGACGTCCTCATTTTGCCCCAAATGAAACTTAACTCACAACTGTCACGTTGTGTATCTTTTTTTAGTCGACAGTACTGCCATTGTATTTTCATCCTTGGGATTGTGTTTGTCTTTACAGTCAATCACAAAAACAAGAGATGGGGCCTGAAATCTAAAGGATATGTTTGTACCCAACAAAGCCTAAATGTCACTGCAACACACTATATGGATGAAAGTTTCACAGTAAGTTAAATGAAGAGAAGGAATGAAAGAATTGAGTTATCACACCATACACCATAAAAACAGGCATAGGGTTCAAGAGAATCCTATAAGTAGTGATCAATTTTGTCATTACAGCTTTGTCCATCATGCTTACTAATGCCATTAAAATGAACTGTATTAGTTTTATCATTTTGTTTGGATTAAATTTTGTCTATTTAGTTGGGTTTTTAAAATTGTCTGAAGGCTATAAATATAATGAATTTATAATTCTATTTAGGTTGCTACATAATTTGAGGAAAAAAACCCAAGGGTTTCTGAGAATTATGTTCCATATAAACTAAAGTTCAGTACAGTCGCTCAGTCGTGTATGATTCTTTGCAACCCCATAGACTGCAGCATGCCAGGCTTCCCTGTCCATCACCAATTCTCAGAGCCTACACAAATTCATGTCCATTGAGTCGATGATGCCATCCAACTATCTCATCCTCTGTCATCCCCTTCTCCTCTTGACTTCAATCTTACGCAGCATCAGGGTCTTTTCTAATGAGTCAGTTCTTCACATCAGGTGGCCAAAGGATTGGAGTTTCAGCTTCAGCATCAGTCTTTCCAATGAATATTCAGGACTGATTTCCTTTAGGATGGACTGGTGTGATCGATCTCCTTGCAGCCCAAGGGACTCTCAAGAATCTTCTCCAACACCACAGTTCAAAAGCATCAATTCTTCAGAGCTCAGCTTTCTTTATAGTCCATCTCTCACATCCATACATGACTACTGGAAAAACCATAGCTTTGACTAGATGGACCTTTGTTGGCAAAGTCATGTCTCTGCTTTTTAATATGCTGTCTAGGTTGGTCACAGTTTTTCTTCCAAGGAACAAGCCTCTTTTAATTTCATGGCTAGAGTTACCATCTGCAGTGATTTTGGAGACCAAGAAAATAAAGTCTGTCACTGCTTCCATTGTTTCCCCATCTATTTGCCATGAAGTGATGGGACCGGATGTCATGATCTTAGTTTTCTGAATGTTGAATTTTAAGCCAACTTTTTCATTCTCCTCTTTCACTTTCATCAAGAAACTCTTTAATTCTTCACTTTCTGCCTTAAGGGTGGTGTCATCTGCATATCTGAGGTTATTGATATTTCTCCCGGCAGTCTTGCTTCCAGCTTGTGCTTCATCCAGCCTGGCATTTTGCATGATGTACTCTGCATATAAGTTAAATAAGCAGGGTGACAATATACAGCCTTGACGTACTCCTTTCCCAATTTGGAACCAGTCTGTTGTTCCTTGTCCAGTTCTAACTCTTGCTTCTTGACCTGCATACAGATTTCTCAGGAGGCAGGTCAGATTGTCTGGTATTCCCACCTCTTGAAGAATTTTCCACAGTTTGTTGTGATCTGCACAGTCAAAGGCTTTGGCGTAGTCAATAAGAAGTAGGTGTTTTTCTGGAACTCTCTTGCTTTTTCTATGATCCAGCGGATGTTGGCAGTTTGAGCTCTTGTTCCTCTGCCTTTTCTAAATCCAGCTTAAACGTCTGGAAGTTTACGGTTCACGTATGGTTGAAGCCTCGCTTGGAGAATCTTTACTTTGTTAGCGTGTGAGATGAGTGCAGTTGTACAGTAGTTTGAACATTCTTTAGCATTGCCTTTCTTTGGGATTAGAATGAAAATTGAGCTTTTCTAGTCCTGTGGCCACTGCTGAGTTTTTCAAATTTGCTGGCATATTGAATGCAGCACTTTAGCATCTTTTAGGATTTAAAATAGCTCAACTGGAATTCCATCACCTCCACTAGGTTTGTTAGTAGTGATGCTTTCTAAGCATTATAACTAAAGATGGGCCCCAAAAGTTTGCAGTTACCTTCCTGGTGGTCAAAACTAAAAGAAAAATAAACTTGGTTAGCTAAAGATCTATTTTATCTATAAGATAAAAATACTGCATTTTCTCAGAAGGAGTTTTGCTGGCATTTAAAACATGAACAAAAATCCCTAGGGAGTACCTATAAAAGTGATACGCAGCAGAGGACGGTTTAGTCCTTGACAACATCCCCTGTCAGGAAAACAGTGAGTTTAATGCTAATATTTCTATAGCATCTTTTGATGCAAAGCAAAGGAGGATACATGAGAATTAGAATAACTATCGTGGACCAAAGCAAACATACAACTAATTCAAACAAAATGGTAACTGATTCATATGAATCATGTGAAAAACCCTTATGAATGTTTTTCAACCATAGTTTCAATATATGCATAAATTTCTTTTACAGATTTGAAATCCTAGTATCATTTTCACAATTAACTTTTACATTTTGGCCTACAGCTGTAAATAAAAAAAAAAATAATAAGATTGCCTTTTCTCCCTGTCTCTGCTAGGGAGAAAAAGCAACTGATTCTCTGTTGTTCTAGCTTCCTCTTAGTACATGAAAAAATAAATATTTAATTTATTTAAAACCTAATCCTTAAGATTTAAAATACATGGGATTTTCAATAAATTACTACTAAAAAAAATAAATAAATTACTCCTGCTTTCACATGTACTGTCAAAAAAGATACTGAGAATTATTTATAGGCATTTGGGGATGGAGAAGATTTTAGTAGTCATATCTGAAGTCAGAACTAGCCAATACATTGCTCTTATATAAGCTTCCAGGTTTGCTTTCCCTGTGGCCAATATTATTTTTCTTTGACAATCTTTATGTTTTATGACCAGTTCCTTTTTTCACATCTATAGTTTGTCGCTTATTATTTGTTCCTCTCTTGTTTTAGTTTGTTTAATAATTCAGTAACCAAAGGACTGTTTGCAGTGAGAAGCATAATTTTGTTGAAATGACTAGAATCTTCAGTGTTTCCCATAATGGTTTTTGTTTATGACATCATGCTGTGACAGTAATTCTCCATGTGTATACTCTGTAATGATCAGGTTGCACAAGTAAGCATGTTCAACTTTAATAAATGACAGACAAGACTTCCTGTAACCATAAAAAGGGCAAATATGGCCATAAGTATACTAGCAAATAAAGTGGCTTTCACATGTTAATTAGGAGATAATTTGTAGGAATATTTTTGATAACATACTCAAATACATGGTACTAACATCTACACCCCTGCCTAAGGCAAAAATGGAGGACAATATCCTGATATCCTCATTCTGTTCTCAGTTCAGGTCAGTTGCTCAGTCGTGTCTGACTCTTTGCGACTCCATGGACTGCAGAACACTAGGCCTCCTTGTCCATCACCAACTCCCAGAGTTTACTCAAACTCATGTCCATTGAGTCGGTATTGCCATCCAACCATCTCATCCTCTGTCATCCCTTTCCCCCTGCCCTCAATCTTTCCCAACATCAGGGTCTTTTCAAAAGAGTCAGCTCTTCACATCAGTTGGCCAAAGGATTGGAATTTCAGCTTCAGCGTCAGTTCTTCCAATGAATATTCAGGACTGATTTCCTTTAGGATGGACTGGTGTGATCTCCTTGCAGTCCAAGAGACTCTCAAGAATCTTCTCCAACACCACAGTTCAAAAGCATCAATTCTTCAGTGCTCAATTTTCTTTATAGTCCAACTCTCACATCTATACATGACTACTGGAAAAACCATAGCTTTGACTAGATGGACCTTTGTTGGCAAAGTCATGTCTCTGCTTTTTAATATGCTGTCTAGGTTGGTCATAGCTTTTCTTTCAAGGAGTAAGCATGTTTTAATTTCATGGCTACAGTCACCATCTGCAGTGATTTTGGAGTCCAAGAAAATAAAGTCTGTCACTGTTTGCATTGTTTTCCCATCTATTTGCCATGAAGTGATGGGACCGAATGTCATGATCTTAGTTTTCTGAATGTTGAATTTTAAGCCAACTTTTTCACTCTCCTCTTTCACTTTCATCAACAGGCTCTTTAGTTCTTCTTCGCTTTCTGCCATAACGGTGGTGTCATCTGAGTATCTGAGGTTATTTGTGTTTCTTCCTTCAATCTTGATTTCGGCTTGTGCTTCATCCAGCCCAGCATTTCTTATGATGTACTCTGTATATTCTTTTTTTGGGGTGTTGTTTCTAAAGGGTCTTGTAGGTCTTCACAGAACCATTTGACTTGAGCTTCTTCAGTGTTACTGATTGGGGAATAGGCTTGGATTACTGTGATATTGAATGGTTTGCCTTGGAAACGAACAGAGATCATTCTGTCGTTTTTGAGATTGCATCCAAGTACTGCATTTTGGACTCTTTCATTGACCATGATGGCTACTCCATTTCTTCTAAGGGATTCCTGCCCACAGTAGTAGATATAATGGTCATCTGAGTTAAATTCACCCATTCCAGTCCATTTTAGTTCGCTGATTCCTAGAATGTCGTCGTTCACTCTTGCCATCTCCTGTTTGACCACTTTGAGTTTGCTTGATTCATGGACCTAACATTCCAGGTTCCTATACAATATTGCTCTTTACAGCATCGGACCTTGCTTCTATCACCAGTCACATCGACAACTGGGTATTGTTTTTGCTTTGGCTCCATCCCTTCATTCTTTCTGGAGTTATTTCTCCACTGATCTCCAGTAGCATATTGGGCACCTACCGACCTGATGAGTTCCTCTTTCAGTATCCTATCATTTTCCCTTTCATACTGCTCATGGGGTCCTCAAGGCAAGAATACTGAAGTGGTTTGCCATTCCCTTCTCCAGTGGACCAATTCTGTCAGACCTCTCCACCATGACCTGTCCATCTTGGGTGGCTCCACACGGCATGGCTTAGTTTCATTGAGTTAGACAAGGCTGTGGTCCGTTTAATCAGATTGGCTAGTTTTCTGTGATTATAGTTTCAGTGTGTTTGCCCTCTGATGCCCTCTCGCAATACCTACCATCTTCCTTGGGTTTCTCTTACCTTGAACATGGGGTATCTCTTCATGGTGGCTCCAGCAAAGCACAGCTGCTGCTCCTTACCTTGGATGAGGGGTATCTCCTCACAGTGGCCCCTCCTGACCTTGAACGTGGAGTAGCTCCTCTCAGCCCTCCTGCGCCTGTGCAGCCATCGCTCCTTGGATGTGGGATTGCTCCTCTCGGCCGCCGCCCCTGACCTTGGAAGTGGGGTAGCTCATCTTGGCTGCCACTGTCCTTTTCATTATAGGGGACTGGAATGCAAAAGTAGGAACTCAAGAAATACCTGGAGTAACAGGCAAATTTGGCCTTGGAGTAGAGAATGAAGCAGGGCAAAGGCTAATAGAGTTTTGCCAAGAGAACGCACTCATCATGGCAAACACCCTCTTCCAACAACACAAGAAACAACTCTACACATGGACATCACGAGATGGTCAACACCAAAATCAGATGGATTATATTCTTTGGAGCCAAAGATGGAGAAGCTGTATACAGTAGCAAAAACAAGACCAGGAGCTGACTGTGGCTCAGATCAGTCGCTCAGTGGTGTCCGACTCTTAGCGACCCCATGAATTGCAGCACGCCAGGCCTCCCTGTCCATCACCAACTCCCAGAGTTTACCCAAACCCATGTCCATCGAGTCGGTGATGCCATCCAAGAATCTCATCCTCTGTCATCCCCTTCTCCTCCCGCCCCCAATCCTTCCCAGCATTAGGGTCTTTTCCAGTGAGTCAACTCTTCGCATGAGTTGGCCAAAGTATTGGAGTTTCAGCTTCAACATCAGTCCTTCCAATGAACACCCAGGGCTGATCTCCTTTAGGATGGATTGATTGGATCTCCTTGCAGTCCAAGAGTCTTCTCCCACACCATAGTTCAAAAGCATCAGTTCTGTGGTGTTCAGCTTTCTTCACTGTCCAGCTCTCACATCCATACATGACTACTGGAAAAACCATAGCCTTGACTAGATGGACCTTTGTTGGCAAAGTATGTTTTTAAATATGCTATCTAGGTTGGTCATAACCTTCCTTCCAAGTGTGTGGTCCTTTAATAGACCGGAACTTGGGGATACAGAGTCGACTGATAAAAAGGTGAAAGAAGGAAGAAAAGAGGCTGAGCCACGTGAAGGGGACAGAGAAGAGAGAGGGAAAGAGAGAGAGAGAGAGAGACATGGGGACCAGTGCTCTGATGGAACAAAGGCATTTATTTAACATATTGTGGGCATATATATACTCTCCTATAAGATAGCCCTTTTTATCAGAGACAGGGATCAAAAATCTAACAAGTCATCTAGAAAGCCAGAGGCTAGAATCATTCTCAAGAGAGGGGGTTGTAAAAGTTTTTTTTACATATCAGAAGGGAAGAGAGTTGTCAATGGCTGCTGTTCACCGTATGGAATTTCCATTTGAATGAGATGCATGAATTTCTATTATCCCCGACCGGCTTGCCAGCTCTCTGGCACCTGTATTCAGGTGCTGTTAAGGAACATAGAATTCATGCAAGACTGAAAACAGCACAGAGGAAGCCTTCTGTTAAATGTATCTTGATACCAAGGAATAAGCGTCTTTTAATTTAATGACTGCAGTCACCATCAGCAGTGATTTTGGAGTCCAAAAAAATAAAGTCTGACACTGTTTCCACTGTTTCCCCATCTATTTCCCATGAAGTGATGGGACCAGATGCCATGATCTTCGTTTTCTGAATGTTGAGCTTTAAGCCAACTTTTTCACTCTCCTCTTTCACTTTCATCAAGAGGCTCTTTTGTTCTTCTTCACTTTCTGCCATGAGGGTGGTGTCATCTGCATATCTGAGGTTATTGATATTTCTCCTGGCAATCTTGATTCCAGCTTGTGTTTCTTCCAGCCCAGCATTTCTCATGATGTGGAAATGCAAATCAAAACCACATTGAGGTACTATTTCATGCCAGTCAGAAGGCTGCTATCCAAAAGTCTACAAACGATAAATGCTGGAGAGGGTGTGTAGAAAAGGGAACCCTCTTACACTGTTAGTGGAAATGCAAACTAGTACAGCCACTATGGAGAACAGTGTGGAGATTCCTTAAAAAACTGCTATCATATGACCCAGCAATCCCACTGCTGGGCATACACACCGAGGAAACCAGAATTGAAAGAGACACATATACCCCAATGTTCATTGCAGCACTGTTTATAATAGCCAGGACATGGAAACAACCTAGATGTCCATCAGCAGACGAATGGACGAGAAAGCTGTGGTATATATACACAATGGAATATTACTCAGCTATTAAAAAGAATACATTTGAATCAGTTCTAATGAGGTGAATGAAACTGGAGCCTATTATACAGAGTGAAGTAAGCCAGAAAAAAACCCACCAATACAGTATACTAACGCATATATATAGAATTTAGAAAGATGGTAACTATAACCCTGTATGTGAGACAGCAAAAGAGACACAGATGTATAGAACAGTCTTTTGGACTCTGGGAGAGGGCGAGGGCAGGATGATATGGGAGAATAGCATTGAAACATGTAAATTATCATATATGAAACGAATCATCAGTCCAGGTTCGATGCATGATACAGGGTGCTTGGGGCTGGTGCAATGGGATGACCCAGAGGGATGGGATGGGGAGGGAGGTGAGAGGGAGGTTCAGGATGGGGAACACAAGTACCCATGGTGGATTCATGTCAATGTATGGCAAAACCAATACAATATTGTAAAGCAAAGTAAAATAAATAAATAAATAGAACTGGAAAAAAAAGTCTTTAGACTTGAAAAAAAAAATGGGGGGAAAAAGAAACTAGGAATCTTGTCAATAAGAATTAAAAGAAGCATGCCAGTGTTACACTGTTATACTCTTAACAATATGAGGTCCAGTCAGAGGATGAAACTTTTGTATCTGTTTAGAAAAGTATAAATGACTTCCCTTGATATTATTCAATAGAAAATAATGGCAAATTAATCTCTATCTCTACAGTAAATAAAAACAGTAACAAAAACATGAGGTCAGATCATAAAAGAACAAATTCAAGTTAGATCAGTAGTTCTGTCCCCCAGGGAATATTTGGCAATGTCTGAGACACTTTTGGTTGTCTCAACTAGGGGTGTGCTCCTGGCATCTAGTGAGTAGAGGCCTTGGGGACTACTCACATCCTACAATGCACAGGGCAGCCCCCACAACAAGGAATTATCTAGTCCTAAATGTCAATAGTGCAGACATTGAGAAATCCTGAGTTAGAATAAATAAAAATTCCCCAGGTATGAGGAGTATGAATAACTGAAATAGGTACCTTAGGAACTGTAAAATTTCCTTCCATAATGTTTCAGATGATCACAACCTCATCCCTAACTCACAAAGCACCTTCATTTTCTGCAGAGGTGAAGGTACAATCTGTGGGGATGAAGCTCACACGAGCAAGACTTGATATTTTTCAATTTCATGTCCTCACAGTTCCTGTGTTTGCAGAATGAATAAATATCTCTATTTATTGTAGATGACCTGCTACTAATTTTACTGCCTCTAGAGTCAAATGCTTTTCTCAATAGGAAGGATAATCCTATTTTGCCAACTTGAAATTGTAAGGAAATTTAGTTAGGAAGACCATCACCTGATCCAGAATTTCGCCAGACTGGCGGCAAGAGCCTGCTTGGAAGTGGTAGCAACCCCTGGTAAAGTATCCATATGAGCTTCTCAAAGGACCAGGTTGGAATGGAATCTGCCTGCAATGCAGGAGACCTGGCTTCGATCTCTGGGTCAGGAAGATTGCCTGGAGAAGGGAATGGCAACCTATTCCAGTGTACTTGCCTGAGAAATCCCATGGACAGAGGAACCTGGTGGGCAGTCCATGGGGTCACAAACAGTTGGACACAACTGAGCGACTAACACTTTCTTTTACTTTCAGCCACTTTCAGAAGGAGAGGTGTCACCAGTACCCAGGTGACCCATGGGCTGTGTGGGGATCCTTTCCCTCTGGATAGAGCATCAGAGCTGGGTGAGTAGCAGACATTCCTCAAGCTGCCTTTTGAGCCTGAGCCATAAGAAGAAAATCAGATTGAAATCTCTGTAACAGGCATATGTTCACACCAAGATATTATAGTGAGTGAGTTGGATGAAATAGGGAATCATCTCAGCACCTCAACAAAATAATAAAGCTACACCTGCAAGTCACCTTATTTTGGAAGTCATGTAAGTAATTATTAGTCAATGAACACATTTATATTCTACTTGTAAAACACTGCCTTTTAAGGGAGAAGATGTGATTGGAGTTTAATAAGCTGAGTTATTAGGATTTAAATTCATGGATACAGTTTGTAAATTTATGAACATGATCTGCATAAAACCTTCAATATTAACATTTAGTAGGTTGGATACATGCAAATAGATGCCCATCTTAATGAATAATTGTAAAGCATTTTATACTGTTATAGACATTCTACAGAGTCATGGTTCTGAATTTTTAAGTTAGCAATTAGTCATCTACTGGATATTCAGTGCAATAATAGTATTCAGTGTGTTTTCCCAAGCCAGTCTGATTAAACAGCTAATTATAGTGCTAGTTATTGTGGTGATGGCCCCCAAGTTTAAAGGTATTCATAATAGTTAGACATGGCTATATTTGGCAGTGTTTTGCTATTGCTTTAATACATAGAGAGCTATGTGAGTTATAATCTTTGCTCATTAGTGGTGTATGGAATGAATAGTGTGCTTGCATTAGTCTGTGCTCTGTAAAAACAAATGTAGAGTCAGATGTACAAAATCAGGAAAATCAAATGAATGCAGTGGGCTACTTTTTCTGAAAAACTTTGGCCTAAGATGTAAAGCTGACCTTTTTAATGGATATGGATTGTTTCTCACATATATTTCATCTGAATTAAAGGTAAGTCTTCTTCCTTCCACCCATTCAGTGGTACATAGCACCATTAAACTAAAGCTTGAAGGATACAGTTTTCCTTTGCTTGTTGTTCAAGAACAATGACCATAAAGAATTATCCAGTATTTGAAGAACAGATCCAAAGCCTAACTCCATGTGCCTTGGGAGACTACAGTCTTAGAACAATCCCAGATCATTCCGTTAGTCCCTGACATAGGGGCTCTGAAACAACAGCAACAATTGAACTGAGCTCTCCTAAAAGAAAGATATGAATGTTCCAAACCTCTCTCAAACTGTTCTGTGCTTTATGTAATCCCTAAGAAGAATCCTGAATTATTAGGGGGAACAGACCAAGGCAATCACAATAAACTTAGAAATAAATTCAGTCAAAAATAAGTACAGAGTATGGAAGGGATTTCTTTTTTAATGCAGAGTAATTATCCTGGAATTGGGCCTTAAATGGAACCAGGTTCAGCAAGTCCAAGTTCTAATTCCTTCTGGTTCACCCAAAAGTACCATTTTCTGTTCCAGTTTTGGTTACTCTGTGAGTCGGATGAAAAGTCCAAATTCAGGTGTACTGACCCATGAAGGTCACAGGAAAGATAATGCTTTATTTGGCAGTAAAAAGAGAATCATATTGAAATAGAGCCCTTCATATATTTTTAACAGCAACAAAAATGATAAAAAGACCGTTTCCCATTAATTAAGTGATCAGGTTGATCTCTAAAAACAAACTTAACATCATGTGCCTCGTGATATGATGTATCAAGAAGGACGCAACATTACTTCTTTGGTTTTCTTGACAAAAATGAATAATCTGAATCTAATCATGAGGGAAAATCAGGCAAATTCAACCCATGAGACATTCTACAAAATAACTAGCTTGTGCTTTTCATAATCATCAAGGCCAAATAACATAAATGAGAGCTAATATTAAAGAAGAATAAAGAAACATGAAAACTAATGCAATGTGTAATACAGAATTAGATCCTAGACTGGGAAAAAACCAAAGAGTTATGAAATTGTATCCAGGAAATTGATGAAAAATTAATATGGAAGGTACTCTATTTTCTATATCATCAGGGAAATGTAAATTAAGACAACAATGAGATGGTGCGTGCATGCTAAGTCGCTTCAGTTGTGTGCGACCCTAGGGACTGTAGCCCGCCAGGCTCCTTTGTCAATGGAATTCTCCAGGCAAGAATACTGGAGTGGGTTGCCATGTCCTTCTCCAAGGAATGAGATATTACCACACACCTATTCAGTTCAGTTCAGTTCAGTCGCTCAGTCGTGTCCAACTCTCTGCGACCCCATGAATTGCAGCACGCCAGGCCTCTCTGTCCATCACCAACTCCCAGAGTATACCCAAACCCATGTTCATCAAGTCGGTGATGCCATCCAACCATCTCATCTCATCCTCTGTCGTCCCCTTCTCCTCCCGCCCCCAATCCTACCCAGCATTAGGGTCTTTTCCAATGAGTCAACTCTTCGCATGAGGTGGCCAAAGTATTGGAGTTTCAGCTTCAACATCAGACCTTCCAATGAACACCCAGGATTGATCTCTTTTAGGATGGATTGATTGGATCTCCTTGCAGTCCAAGGGACTCTCAAGAGTCTTCTCCAACACCACAGTTCAAAAGCATCAATTCTGTGGCGCTCAGCTTTCTTCACCGTCCAACTCTCACATCCATACATGACCACTGGAAAAACCATAGCCTTGACTAGACGGACTTTTGTTGGCAAAGTAATGTCTCTGCTTTTAAACATGCTATCTAGGTTGGCCATAACCTTCCTTCCAAGGAGTAAGCGTCTTTTGATTTCATGGCTGCAGTCACCATCAGCAGTGATTCTGGAGCCCAAAAAAGTAAAGTCTGACACTGTTTCCACTGTTTCCCCATCTATTTCCCATGGAGTGATGGGACCAGATGCCATGATCTTAGTTTTCTGAACGTTGAGCTTTAAGCCAACTTTTTCACTCTCCTCCTTCACCTTCATCAAGAGGCTCTTTAGTTCCTCTTCACTTTCTGCCATAAGGGTGGTGTCATCCGCATATCTGAGGTTATTGATATTTCTCCCGGCAATCTTGATTCCAGCTTGTGTTTCCTCCAGCCCAGCTATTAGAATAGCCAAAATCCAGAACACTGACAACATCAGTGCTGGGGAGTATGTGGAAGAACAGGAACTCTCCTACACTGTTGAGAATACAAGATGGTGTAGCCACTGTGTAAAGCAGATTAGTGGTTTCTTATAAAACTAAACACGTTCTTACCATACAATCCAGTAGTTAAATGCTCTTTTATCTTTACTCCAAAGAGCTAAAAATGTATGTCTACACAAAAACCTGCAAAATGATGTTTATAGCTGCTTTATTCATAATTGCCAAAACTTGGAAGCAACCAAGATGTCCTTCAGTAGCTGGAATGGAACATTTTTCAGTGTTAAAAATTAATGAGCTATCAAGTCATGAAAGAACATGGAGGAACTTTAAGTACATATTACCAAGTGAGAAGATAATTTAGAAAGGCTATATACCATATGATTCCAACTATGTGACATTCTGGAAAAGGTAAAACCATGGAGAGAATAAAAAGATCAGTGGTTTCCAGGAGTGGAGGGGAGGAAAGATGAATAGGCAGAACACAGAGGATTTTTAAGGCAGTGAAAATATTCTGTGTGATATTATAATGATGGATATATGTCATTGTACATTTCCCAAACCCATAGAATGTACAATATGAACCCTAAAGTAAACTATGGACTTTGGATTATTACAATGTGTCAATGTAGATTTTTTCTTAATAAAAATGATGTACTGTTCTGGAAGTGATGTTGATAATGGGGAAGTTCATGCATGTGTAGGGGCAGGGGATATATAGGAAATCTCTGTACCTTCCTCTCAATTTTGTTGTAAACCTAAAACTACACTAAAGAAATAAAAGTCTTAAAAAGGGGCAGGGGATATATAGGAAATCTCTGTACCTTCCTCTCAATTTTGTTGTAAACCTAAAACTACACTAAAGAAATAAAAGTCTTAAAAAGAATATACATTGTTGATAATAGTATTGTATCAGGTTAAATTTCCTGGTTTTGATAATCACAGTGTGGTTATAAGAGGACACTCTTGTACTTATGAAATACATACTGGATTATTTACTGAAGGGGTACAGTGTCTCCAAACTTACTCTCAAAAGATTTAGGAAAGGAAAATTACAGATAGAGATATAAGTAGAAATAGAAAGATATATAAATAGAAATGTGTCTATACAGAGGGACATGCATGTATAACAGAGAAAAAATGGAAAATGTAAGCAGAATTTGGTAAATTTATTTAAAAGGTATATGAGAATTCTTTGTACAATTACTGCAAAATAAAAAGTTATAATAAGTGGCTGCCATTTATTGAGCATTTACTTCATGTGAAACCATGCTCTAGATGCCATACAGACATTAACACAGGTAATTCCCACAATGGATTTAAGAGATAGGATGGCCCCATTTTACAGAGGTGGAAACTGAGGCCCAGAGAAGTAAAGTGATTGTTAAGTGACAGAGGCCTGGTCTCATCCTGGGTTGTCCAATGCCAAACCTGGGGTTTTGGCCACTATACTCTCCTCTCCATTAGAGGTATATTTTTATAATTATGCATGCTAGTTATCACCCAGACCTTGCCAAAGCAAGTTCCTCTGGGATCTCTAAGCTGGCTTTAATACAGTCTTCCTCCTTCAGTACAAAAGCCTGTCTCCACACAGCCATGTGCACACATGAGCTCTGGAGTTACTTCTGGGGCCACAGGACAGCCTATCCCTAGGCATATCTCTGGCCTCCTTAGTCATTACCCCATCAGTAAAGCCCCTGACCAGTCATCTCCTTTGTTGTCCTTATTCCCTTCCTTCTTGGTGCTCCACACTTCTCCCCAGTGCTCACTGGAACCCCCTCTGATTTCCTTCTTTCTTGTTTTTTTAAGTGAAAGTTGGCTCCAACCTGAGATGCTACTGCCTGCTAAACACCATCCCCACAACAGACACACAAAGATGTGCATTGTTCTGTTTATCCTCTGATTCATGTTCTTCTTGTGATAGGAATGGCCTTTTCCAATTGTCCAAGTGTTGAATTGTGTCACTCTAAAAGATATGTTCAAGTCTCAACCCCTAGTACCTCAGAATGCCACCTTAGTTGGAAACTGGGCTGTTGCATTAGTTAAGAGTAGATGGGGTCATACTGGGGTAGGAAGGGCCCTGAATCCAATAGGTCTGATGTCCTTAGAAGAAGATGATGTGGAGACACAAGAGGAGAGAATACCACAGATGATGGAGGCAGAGACTGGAGTGATGCGTCTGTCAGCCAAGAAATACCAAGGATTGCCAGTGGCAACCAGAAGCTAGGAGAGCAGTATAAAAGACAGTCTCTTTCAGAGCCTCTAGAAGGAACCAACCCCACTGACACCTGACTTGTGGACTTTTAGCCTCTAGAACTGTGTAAGAATAAATTTTTGTTGTTTTAAGCTACCTAGTTTGTGGTACTTTGTTATGGCAGCCCTAGAAGCCTGCTTCAAATTCCTCCTACATCAATCAGTAAAAATCTCTTCTCTTTTAAGGGTCCTGCCACTAAATTGTACCTCTTTTACTCCGTCTGATCACTGAAAAATACCAGCCTCCCAGCCACTCTTAACTGGTTCACTGACCCTTTGGCTCCTTTTGTCTCCACCCCTTCCTGTTACCTGCTGATATTCCATGTGTTCAAATGACCCTGTAGATGAACTTTCCAACACCTGAGCCTCAGTTTTTTAGCCCCAACTCCAGTTCAGTTCAGTTCAGTTCAGTCGCTCAGCCGTGTCCAACCCTTTGCGACCCCATGAATCACAGCGCGCCAGGCCTCCCTGTCCATCACCAACTCCCAGAGTTTACCCAAACCCATGTCCATCGAGTCGGTGATGCCATCCAGCCATCTCATCCTCTGTCATCCCCTTCTCCTCCTGCCCCCAATCCTTCCCAGCATCAGGGTCTTTTCCAATGAGTCAACTCTTCGCATGAGGTGGCCGAAGTATTGGAGTTTCAGCTTCAACATCAGTCCTTCCAATGAACACCCAGGACTGATCTCCTTTAGGATGGACTGGTTGGATCTCCTTGCAGTCCAAGGGACTCTCAAGAGTCTTCTCCAATGCCACAGTTCAAAAGCATCAATTCTTTGGTGCTCAGCTTTCTTCACAGTCCAACTCTCGTATCCATACATGACTACTGGAAAAACCATAGCCTTGACTAGACGGACCTTTGTTGGCAAAGTAATGTCTCTGCTTTTTAATATGCTATCTAGGTTGGTCATAACTATCCTTCCAAGGAGTAAGCATCTTTTAATTTCATGGCTGCAATCACCATCAGCAGTGATTTTGGAGCCCCCCAAAATAAAGTCTGACACTGTTTCCACTGTTGCCCCATCTATTTCCCATGAAGTGATGGGGCCAGATGCTATGATCTTAGTTTTCTGAATGTGGAGCTTTAAGCCAACTTTTTCATTCTGCTCTCTCACTTTCATCAATAGGCTTTTCAGTTCCTCTTCACTTTCTGCCATAAGGGTGGTGTCATCTGCATATCTGAGGTTATTGATATTTCTCCTGGCCATCTTAATTCCAGCTTGTGCTTCCTCCAGCCCAGCATTTCTCATGATGTACTCTGCATATAAGTTAAATAAGCAGGGTGACAATATATAGCCTTGACATACTCCTTTTCCTATTTGGAACCAGTCTGTTGTTTCATGTCCAGTTCTAACTGTTGCTTCCTGACCTGCATACAGGTTTCTCAAGAGGCAGGTCAGGTGGTCTGGTATTCCCATCTCTTTCAGAATTTTCCAACTCCAGTAAACCCCACTTTACTGGAGTTACCTCCATCTTTGGCTTGGAACCATTCCACATCAGAAATCCTTTGTAACCACTCTCAGACCAAATCCCAAATTCTTCCCAATATCATGCATTTCCTTTCTTAAAACTCTTGTTCTTCAGCCTCCTAGTTTCCGCAGCTTCTTAAATCTCAGCCTCATATTCCAGCCATCACCTCTCTAGCCTCACTTGTTTCCTTCTTTGACTTGGCCCACATGGTTGATGACCTAAGCTACAATTCCATTCAGTCTCTTAATTCTTCTGCAGCCTGGCTGTTTTGCCACAGCCACCAGGCAAAACTCAATCTTGAAATCTGCAATGTGACTTTCCTTCTGTATCCAGATTGTCAAGTGATACGTTGGAGAAAAATCACATCTTCAGATGGGTTGGCTCCAATACAAAGTCAGGGTTAACACAGGAGCTCAACTCTTTTTCTTGTCCCCTGTCATCTTCTTTCCCTTTCCCCTCAGGAATGACTGCTGACTTATACTCTTCTCAGGTCCCTCATTCTCAGCAGAGAAGCTGACTCCTTCATAAACTACAATAGTGAGTCCTTTGGTAATGAACTATTCGACATTCTAGGTCCCCTTCTATAAACACACCCACATCCATATGCACCTTTACCTCTCTCTGCCAATCTAAAAGGATAGAGTGGTGGTGGTGGTTGAGTTGCTAAGTTCTGTCTGACTCTTGTGACCCCATGGACTGTAGCTCACCAGGCTCCTCTGTCCATGAAATTTTCCAGGCAAGGATAATGGCATGGGTTGCCATTTCATTGTCTAGGGGATCTTCCCAAACCAGGGATTGAACCCGTGTCTCCTGGCATTGCAGGTGGTCTCCTGCAATGCAGCCAGATTCTTTACTGGTTCTACCACCAGGGAAGCCAAAAGGATAGAGTGCTTTACTCCAAGTTGAAGCTATTCCTTCTGCTTGTTCTTTTGATCCCAGCCTTTCCATTTACCCTCAGACCCTGATTCTTCTTTCTTTTTTCTTTTTTTAAATAAATTTATTTATTTTAGTTGGGGGCTAATTACTTTACAATATTGTAGTAGTTTTTGCCATACATTGACATGAATCAGCCATGGGTTTACATGTGTTCCCCTTCCTGGACCCCCCTCCCACCTCCCTCCCCATCCCATCCCTCTGGGTCATCCCATTGCCCCAGCCCTGAGCATTTGTCTCATGCATCGAACCTGGAATGGTGTTCTGTTTCACATATGATAATATACATGTTTCAATGCTATTCTCCCAGAATGTCCCACCCTCACCTTCTCCCTCAGAGTCCATAAGACTGTTTTATGCATCTGTGTCTCTTATTCTGTCTTGCATATAGGGTTATCGTTACCATCTTTCAAATTCCATATATATGCATTAGTATACTGTATTGTTGTTTTTCTTTCTGGCTTACTTCACTCTGTATAATGGGTTCCAGTTTCATCCATCTCAATAGAACTGATTCAAATGTATTTTTTTTAATGGCTGAGCAATATTCCATTGTGTATACGTACCACAGCTTCCTTATCCATTCGTCTGCTGATGGACATCTAGGTTGCTTCCATGTCCTGCCTATTGTAAACAGAGTTGCGATGAACATTGGGGTACACACGTCTCTTTCAATTCTGGTTTCCTCGGTGTGTATGCCCAGCAGTGGGATTTCTGGGTCATCTTCTTTCTTATAATGTCAACCCACTGTTAAAGTTTCTCTGATCTTATCATCAACCACTTTTTTTGTTTAGGCTCCACTCAAACTACTGTGCTCTCCTCCCCTTAACAGTTTCCTACTTCTCACTCACTCCTCAACTCACTAAAAGCTGGCTTCTAAATTCTACAATGATTTGCTTGTCAATATCATTAAGACCTCCATACTTGTAATCAAGGGGTCATTTTAGCCCTATGTTGCTTGTCTTCTGTGCTAAATGTAACATTGTTGGAATATTCTCTCCGGAAATTTTCTGCTTTCTTGTCGTCCATGATAATAGTTGTTTCTATTTTTTCACCTATATTTCTACCTTTTTCTCCTTTTCAGTTCTCCCTTCCCAATCTCTACATTTTGCTGTTACCTGGGTTTCCATCCTTGGTCTATTACTTTTCCCTTGGGTCATGACTTTACCCCATATGTTATTTCCTTAGAACTTCCATGACCCCCCAGTTGAAAATCAAGTTCTTTTCTTATACTACTTTGTAGTAGCTTCACTTTTTTGATTAATGTCTGTCACCACCACTAAATAGTTAACTCTATGAGGACTAAATAACTAAACAATTAACTCTGTGAGGACAAGAACCAAGAATTATTTTGTGCATCTACTGTATACCTAGTGTTAAGTGCAGTGCCTGGCCTGTAAGGAATATGACTCCTAGATCCAGCCAGACAAGTACATTCCATGATTTCCAAGTTGATAGCTCCTGCCCTGACTTCTCTCTTGATTCCCAGATTTATATAGTCAACTGCTTATTAGACACCTCTATTTATATGCATTATAGTCATTTTAGACTTTTCTAAAACTAAACTTATCTTCCTTCTTCTAATGTACTTGTTGTCTTCTATTATTTATCTTCAGCCACTCAGACATAGGAGTCATCTTATGATGACTTGTACTTATCCATTCATTCTCCTATCTAATCAATTACTTAATCTAATCTATTTTAGTCTAAATCTCTCTCAAAGTTATCCTTCTTTTTTTTTTTTAATAAATTTATTTATTTTAGTTGGGGGCTAATTACTTTACAATATTGTAATAGTTTTTGCCATACATTGACATGAATCAGCCATGGGTTTACATGTGTTTCCCTTCCTGGACCCCCCACCCACCTCCCTCCCCATCCCATCCCTCTGGGTCATCCCGTTGCCCCGGCCCTGAGCCCTTGTCTCATGCATCGAACATGGAATGGTGTTCTGTTTCACATATGATAATATACATGTTTCAATGCTATTCTCCCAGAACGTCCCACCCTCACCTTCTCCCTCAAAGTCCATAAAATTGTTCTATGCATCTGTGTCTCTTATTCTGTCTCGCATATAGGGTTATCGTTACCATCTTTCAAATTCCATATATATGCATTAGTATACTGTATTGTTGTTTTTCTTTCTGGCTTACTTCACTCTGTATAATGGGCTCCAGTTTCATCCATCTCAGTAGAACCGATTCAAATGTATTTTTTTTAATGGCTGAGTAATATTCCATTGTGTATATGTACCACAGCTTCCTTATCCATTCGTCTGCTGATGGACATCTAGGTTGCTTCCATGTCCTGGCTATTGTAAACAGTGCTGCGATGAACATTGGGGTACATGCGTCTCTTTCAATTCTGGTTTCCTCAGTGTATATGCCCAGCAGTGGGATTGCTGGGTCATGTGGCAGTTCTATTCCCAGTTTTTTAAGGAATCTCCACACTGTTCTCCATAGTGGCTGTACTAGTTTGCATTCCCACCAACAGTGTAAGAGGGTTCCCTTTTCTCCACACCCTCTCCAGCATTTATTGCTTGTAGACTTTTGGATAGCAGCCATTCTGACTGGTGTGAAATGATACCTCATTGTGGTTTTGATTTGCATTTCTCTAATAATGAGTGATGTTGAGCATCTTTTCATGTGTTTGTTAGCCATCTGTATTTCTTCTTTGGAGAAATGTCTGTTTAGTTCTTTGGCCCATTTTTTGATCAGGTCGTTTATTTTTCTGGAATTCAGCTGCAGAAGTTGCTTGTATATTTTTGAGATTAATTGTTTGTCTGTTGCTTCGTTTGCTATTATTTTCTCCCATTCTGAAGGCTGTCTTTTCACCTTGCTTATATTTTCCTTTGTTGTGCAAAAGCTTTTAATTTTAATTAGGTCCCATTTGTTTATTTTTGCTTTTATTTCCAATATTCTGGGAGGTGGGTCATGGAGGATCCTGCTGTGATTTATGTCGGAGAGTGTTTTGCCTATGTTTTCCTCTAGGAGTTTTATAGTTTCTGGTCTTACGTTTAGATCTTTAATCCATTTTGAGTTTATTTTTGTGTATGGTGTTAGGAAGTGTTCTAGTTTCATTCTTTTACAAGTGGTTGACCAGTTTTCCCAGCACCACTTGTTAAAGAGATTGTCTTTTCTCCATTGTATAATCTTGCCTCCTTTGTCGAAGATAAGGTTTCCATGTCTGTATCACTGCCCATAGGGAGGGCCCACCATCTCTCACAGAGACTATTCCTCTATCACCTGCCTGGACTCTCTGCCTTTGCATATATGCCTATCTGAGACTAAAGTCATCGAGCTTAAATGCAAATCTGAACATATCACTCTCCTTTAGAAAGCCTTTTTATGGCTTCTCATTGCCTTGTTGTTGTTCAGTTGCTCAGTCATGTCCAACTTTTTGTGACCCCATGGACTGCAGCATGCCAGGCTTCCCTGTCCTTCACCATCTCCCTGAGCTTGCTGAGACTCATCTCCACTGAGTCGGTGATGCCATCCAACCATCTCATCCTCTGTCGTCCCCTTCTCCTCCTGCCCTCAATCTTTCCCAGCATCAGGGTCCTTTCACATGAGTCAGCTCTTTGCATCAGGTGGCCAAAGTATTGGAACTACAGAGGCAGGGGCGGGGGGAAACCATCCAAGTTCCGTGAAACCATGTAAGGTCTTCTGTGATCAGCAGAACTAGTTTTCTCAGTTGCATCAACTGTCACTCCTTATCTTGGACTTCCTACCCTGATAATACCAAATGTTCACAGGTTCATCCATTTATCCCCACACCTTTATTTCTGCAGGTCTAGTGACCAATGATGCTCTTCTCTTCATAAAAGTACATCACACCAAAAGTCATTATCACCAACATTATCCTCCTCATTTATGTTTCTCCCTATCTCCACCTAAATGGACTGAGTACCTTGAGAGTTGAGCCATATCTTGTTTATTTTCATTGCCCCATATCTTACGAGCACCCAGCCTGACACATAATAGTTGCTCAATAAATCTCTGCCCGCCTGACTTGCATGTGCTCGGAACATGAATGTGCTGGGAGCTGGCAGTATGACAGTATGGTTTTGGAACCATTTTCCTGAGGTTCTGAATTATTAACCAAATAAATTTCTTCCTTGTCCAAAGGAAACAAAGACTTACATAATATCCAATATTTCCTGATGCCAGTTCTTGTACATATTAGTCTGTTATGAATGGCCAACTTAGACAAGGAACAATAACTAATCCACTGGGTCAATAATGTCATCATGAAATGCTTTATTACTCGCCTGATCACCCCATGCTATCCTCACAATTAAAACAATAATCATATTCTACATTAACTCTCCTTTCTGATTCTAAGAGGATAAATATGTGCCCGAAGTCACCAGCTAGATAATGAGAAAGAAAGAAAAATGTACTTGTAAAATTTGATCCTATAAATAGTGTACACACGCCATTATTTTATTTCTGTCAGATCCCCCAAAGTGGGATTGTTGGATTAAGGAAAGCTCCTTCAGTTAAAAAACAAACAAACAAAAACAAATTAAGCTCCACTGTTTAGGGACTAAAACAGATGCAGTGAACCAGGAAGAACAGTTGATCTTGGAGAGGAAGCAGTGAGCAGTGGCAGGAAACGAGATATTAATTCCCTGCCCAAGAATTGAACCTGGGTAGTCTGTATGAAAGCCAGGAATCCTAGCCACCAGACCAGCAAGGGATGAGACTAGAAGCTATTTTTCCCTAGATCTTTGCCCCCATTAAAAAATACATTTCTCATGGAGGCGGAAACTGCAAATGCAGGTACAGAGTTTATTATTAGAGACATAGGAGAACAACAAGTGATAGAGCACACAGAGAAACTGTTTGTTTAGTTAGGATAGAAGCAAGGCAGAGATGCATACTGGGAGAAAAAGGTTGTGAGCTTCCCTCCTAATGAGTAGGAGTAAAGAGGCAGTTAAATCATTTATATAGGGCAGATCTCTTCCAGGTCTTTGTTTACCTCTAGCCAAATATCTGGTTTCTTTTTCCACACCTAACCCACCCTAGGACCCCCCCGCCCCCAACATCCATGTGCATCTTTTTCCAAGATGGATTCCAGCCCAGCGGCCTATGGGATCACATAGGAGCATCACCTATTATGGGGTGGTGCCCCCTCCTTTTGACCCCCAAGGAGCCTTTCTATACATGTGAAATGTCTCCCTTGTCCCAAGGATGGGAAATATATGACCTTCTGATCTCAAGGTTCAGCCCCTCTCTGTTCCTGCCATGACTGTTATCTTAAGGTATCCGCAGGAGACAAAGCCTGGCTATTTAGGCTGTTTCAGTTGTTATTTACATTTCAAAGAGCAAACAGGGTGCTGGTTCTAAATGTCTAACCCAGAACCCACCTACCCTCTGTTGCAGGAAATGCAAACCGGAGGCTAGTTTTCAGTGTCTGGTCTGAAACCCATCTTTTTCTTGTCGCAAGAAATATAAACCTGGAGGCCAGTTGTAAATATCTATCCTGAGGCCCATCTGTCTCCTGCCTCTCAGTGACCTGAAGAAGTTATTTCAGTTATTTCACGCTAGCCAGAGACTTATCTGTATTCTTGTTTCCACTTGTCACTATGAGCACCAGTAGAATTGACTCAGAGAGTGGGCTGCTTTGAGATGCTTCCTCTGATGAAGACAACAAAAATAAATGATTAATTAATCTAGAAGCAAAAGAGTATAAGCAGTGTGTCCTTCCTGCTTTAGCTTCAATACTTTGAAAGGATGTTGCATCTGGGATGGGGTGATCTTGGTAGTAAAAGAAAACATTAAAGTCCAGGACCAGATAAAAAAAAAACAAAACAGAAACTGTGTCCCCCCATTAGAATCTTAGGTTCTGGGTTGCACTGAGAGGTAACTGACTTCAATGCCCCTTTCCTAAGAGGGACCACAAACCCCACCTAAGACATGGAGAAGGCAAGTTACCTAGAGATCCTAAGGCGATGACCTTTTGTAAGAATAATGATAGCCTCCAGGTATTGGAACGTATGTTTCCTGAGGCAAAGTGCTTTACTGAATCTCTTGACAAGGCAATCCTCTTTCTGATTTTTCTGTCCTCAATGGAGATGAAGAAAATGTGATGAGTTTTCAAATATCAAATAAACATTTACATAACTGCTGGAAAACGTGAATACCCTATCCTGCTCTGCCCTACTCAACACACACACACCCCTCCTAGACTTTTATCAGGAACAAACCTGACAATAAGGAACAAACTCTTTGAGTACAGTCCCGTTGTCTCAGGTGACCCAGGTAGAGTGATTTTTCAGTTAATGTGGAAAGCCTTTAATGAAAATCAGGCCTGGACAGAGGTCTATTGTTACTAATTCAAAAGAAGCAGGGTTAAAGCTACATCAACAAGTGAACACACTCCTTATATAGACTAGACAAGGTAATCTCTGGAAGAAAGAACTTTCTTCTTTCTGTTTGCTTTTAGGGAACATCAAAAGGCAATCTGGAGGCAGATCTGTGAGAGGTGAGGCACCCTCACCAAATGTCCCTTCACAGGAGAATGCACCCTGTAGAAGGATTTTACAGAAGGGTATCAGAGAAATCCTCCATTGGCATCTAGCTGAAACCAGAGGTTGCAGAATATTCCAGGCTCAACAGCTGGCTGGCACTAGGACTCTACATCCTGGCAGGAATTGTAGAGAGTGATAGAAAGCAGAAGAGGAGATACAGAAGTTCAGTTCGGTTCAGTTGCTCAGTCGTGTCCGACTCTTTGCGACCCCATGAACTGCAGCACGCCAGGCCTCTCTGTCCATCACCAACTCCCAGAGTATACCCAAACCCATGTCCATTGAGTCAGTGATGCCATCCAACCATCTCATCCTCTGTTGTCCCCTTCTCCTCCTGCCCCCAATCCTGCCCAGCATTAGGGTCTTTTCCAATGAGTCAACTCTTCGCATGAGGTGGCCAAAGTATTGGAGTTTCAGCTTCAACATCAGTCCTGCCAATGAATACCCAGGATTGATCTCTTTTAGGATGGATTGGTTGGATCTCCTTGCAGTCCAAGGGACTCTCAAGAGTCTTCTCCAACACCACAGTTCAAAAGCATCAATTCTTCAGCACTCAGCTTTCTTCATTGTCCAACTCTCACATCCATACATGACCACTGGAAAAACCATAGCCTTGACTAGACGGACTTTCGTTGGCAAAGTAATGTCTGCTTTTAAATATGCTATCTAGGTTGGCCATAACCTTCCTTCCAAGGAGTAAGTGTCTTTTCATTTCATGGCTGCAATCACCATCAGCAGTGATTTTGGAGCCCAAAAAAATAAAGTCTGACACTGTTTCCACTGTTTCCACATCTATTTCCCATGAAGTGATGGGACCAGATGCCATGATCTTAAGTTTTCTGAACGTTGAGCTTTAAGCCAACTTTTTCACTCTCCTCTTTCACCTTCATCAAGAGGCTCTTTAGTTCTTCTTCACTTTCTGCCATAAGGGTGGTGTCATCTGCATATCTGAAGTTATTGATATTTCTCCCAGCAATCTTGATTCCAGCTTGTGATTCTTCCAGCCCAGCGTTTCTCATGATGTACTCTGCATATAAGTTAAAGAAGCAGGGTGACAATATACAGCCTTGACGGACTCCTTTTCCTGTTTGGAACCAGTCTGTTGTTCCATGTCCAGTTCTAACTGTTGCTTCCTGACCTGCATACAGGTTTCTCAAGAGATAGGTCAGATGGTCTGGTATTCCTATCTCTTTCAGAATTTTCCACAGTTTATTGTGATCCACACAGTCAAAGGCTTTAGCATAGTCAATAAAGCAGAAATAGATGTTTTTCTGGAACTCTCTTGCTTTTTCGATGATCCAGTGGATATTGGCAATTTGATCTCTGGTTCCTCTGCCTTTTCTAAAACCACCTTGAAAATCTGGAAGTTCATGGTTCACGTATTGCTGAAGCCTGACTTGGAGATACAGAAGAGTGGGGCCCAAATAGAAGAGGAGATGACTAGAAGATAAGGAAACAGAGGAAGGTTAGGAAGGTAAGAAGCCTTCATGGGGATTCTAACAGTTCTGAAACATGGATGACTTACTCCTCTTCTGAGAAATAAACAGAATCTTAGCTTTTTTTTTTATTTTTAATGCCACAATTTATGTTTCTGCCCTTAACTCTCTACTTCTTTGGGTCGTACATAATCTTTCAGGAAAAGATTGATTGAAATCTTCTCCCAGCGGAGTTCAGTGAAGGTGAGAAAGTAGAAGGACAGGTAGGCATGCTACATCTGGGGGCATCTGTTCTGTCCCACGATAGATTGCTGGGTAGGGAAGGGCCACAACCAGCCTGAGGGAGAGTAAGTTGATTCCCTGTCTCATCTGACTGCTGCCCTACCCTCTCAAGAGGGTCACAGGCTCCTAGCAGTTTCAGGCTTTTACTTAATGTACACAAACTCTGTCAGGGATTTGAACCTTCACAAAATTTACTTATGCTGTTTACTGCATATAATATGAATTACTGCATCCTACACAAATTATGGGGGCTTTCCTGGTGGCTCAGTGGTAAAGAATCTGCCTGCAATGCAGGAGACGTGGAGACATAGGTTCAATCCCTGGGTTGGGAAGATTCCCTGGAGGAGGAAATGGCAACCTGCTCCAGTATTCTTGCCTGGAGAAACCCATGGACAGAGGAGCCTGGTGGACTATAGTCCATGGGGTCGCAAAGAGTAGGACACCACTGAGCACGCATGCATGCATATTATGAAGTGTTGCACTCAATGCATAGTATGAATTATTGCATAATTCAGCCTCATCTGCTGCTTCTCTCCTGCAAAATTTTATTCTCCATAATTTGGAGTGTCTTACAGTTCTTCAAACCTGCCATGATCTTTCAGGTGTCTACACTTGTATATGGTCTCCTCCGCCTGAAATGTTTCTTTTCCTCTTTGCTGGAAAATGTATTTATCCAGGTTTGCGCTCATTGCAGCATGTAATATCTATTTAGGAAATGTTTATGAAATGAAGGAATGAATGACTCCTTCATCCCCACAGAGTTAACCACTCCCTTCTCTGTACTATCTCAGAACTTTCTGTACCTGTCAATAGTAGTGAAACTATCCCATGCCACATTGCATATTTATGTATTTTTCAACCACAAATTTTTTTTGTCACCACCATATCGAATTTATTATTCCATTGACACTATTACAGCTGAAGATGCTCATGGTGATGTGGCACAAAATTTCCTGCCTTCTAGTTTCAAGGAGAATGTCTAACCACTTGTTCCTTCCTCCCATCGAGGAGAAAATCGACAACAGTCCACTTACCCAAATAAACCTCACCGTGCTTGTTTAAAATTTCTTGGGGTGGGAGAATTTGACTTTCCCTCTGAAGAAATGAGAAAGAAAAAGTGTTGGGTGTCTGCAGGGGTTAGTAGTCAGCTGCCTGTTGCTCTGGCTAAGCCATGAGAAAATCACCATGGGAAAAGAATAAAAGCAAAATATAGCAATACAGCATAACCCAAGTAAAAATACACCGGGTTGATCAGTTGGGGTCGTCATCCCCTGCTAAGCTAAGGGAAAACATAGTGTGGACCTTGGAACGCCGGGTCAGCGCCAGTTCAGAACGCTGCTTGTGCACACACTAAGATGTTTTCCCAAGGCATATGCAGGTCTATGACCTCCAGCTAGGTGATAGACCTTGTTCAAGAAAATAACAAAGAGAGTTTAAAGTAATCAGTAAAATGGGAGACATGACCAGGAACACTAACACAACAGATACTTTCTGCTTGCCAAAAGACACTAAATAAAAGTGATGCGGCTCTGAGGAACAGGGCTCTTGATCCAAGAGGTCTTGAGTCCCCTAACCCCATCTTTAAAACTTTAATTCTGTCTCTAGTTTCTTTTTCCCAAACTGTGCGGCGACCACTTTCGATCCCCACCTGCTGCGCTGGCTGCAACAGGTGTCACCCCCTTTCTTCCACCTCCACTGGCCAAATAAGTACTTTCTGCAAAGGCATTTCTGTTGCTCTGAAATGTTGAACCAGATATGGAAAGAAATGGCATCAAATGTTCATGATGAGTGGGCTTCCCAGGTGGCTCAGTGGTAAAGAATCCTCCTCACCAATGGAGGATTCCTGGGTCAGGAAGACTCCCTGGAGTAGGAAGTTGGCAACCCATTCCAATATTCTTGCCTGGAGAATTCCATGGACAGAGGAGCCTGGTGGGCTACAGTACACGGGGTGGCAAAGAGTCAGACATGACTGAGTTTCTAAGCACACTAGCTGGTGCATTTATGATGAGGATGGTACCAAGTGGGCCCCAGAAACCCTGCAGGCGGAGCATCTCGGGTCTAGACAGTCTTGCGAGGGGTCGTGAGGAGATCCCAGGGCTTGAGGCTGTGCCCAGGGGGCTGAGCCGCTACAGCAGGCTGCTGACGTCTGTCCTGGAAGTTGTCTGGGGCTGGGACGCCTTCCTTCAGGCCTTTGTGCCTGCGCGTCTCCCCCACGACCTGCTGGGTTAGCTGGTGTGGTCAAAGGGGTCTGCGGGCAGGGTCTGAAGGTGCCAGGAAGGGGAAGGCTTGGCTGCCTGTGTGGGCCCTCAGGTCGGCGGTGAAGCCAAAGGACTTGTCGACGTGACTTCTCATCAAACAGGGGGGTGCCGGCCACCTGGGACTCCTCAAAGACGTGGCACCGCTTCCTATGCAGGACAGTTGGATGCCACCAGGCCCTTGTTGCGGACGCCGCATCTCAACAGGTGGACGGGCTCCATGGCCCGGGGCAGGCGGTCAGCACGCAGTGTAGAGGCTGTACCGGATGTGGGAAGCTCTGTGTGGATCCGTGCGCAGCGTCAGACTGGGGACGTGGAAGCACATGCCCTGCGTGTGCCCTCACAGCTCCACTGCTTGATAGCCGGCTGCCACGCTGTTCCGATGGATGTCACTGAGGTAGTGCTGGGTGACTTGTGCTCGAGAGGTCGAAGTACCGAGGGCCTTGGCGCTGTCTCACTCACACTTTACACCAGATTGAGACCTGCTACTTGGGCTCCTGAAAGACAGACACCTCTTGTGTCCTTGGCTATGGAGTCAGGGAAGAGCCGCGCTTTTGTGTACAGCCGGCTCTGCTTGTTGGGAGCCTTGGACCAGCACAGCATGGAGGACTCCTCGTTGATGGTCTCACGGTGCTATACGCCCGGCTAGGATGTCCTGGTGGAAATGCCAGTGTGGTTCTTCTCTCGGTCCTTCAGGTAGATAAATAGGTGCAGCTCATCACCCCATTGATGAAGCGATCCCCTGATTCCTCAGTGATGAGTTACACCATGAGGACTGGCTTAGCCGCCCTCTTCAGCCCCTCTACCGGCTTGGGCAGGTTGGCCAGTTCTTGGCTTCTGTGGGAACTCTTAACAATGGGGTTCACACTGAACTTCATCACCTGCATGTTGTAAGCATGCTCAAAGATGCTGATGGTTCCTGTCTTCACCAGGAACTGGCCCATACCCGTCAGGCCTACAGTGTCCCCGCAGGGCATGTCCCTGATGGACTTTACGTAATGCTAGACAGATTCCTGATGGCTGGGCGCGTGGCCGGTCGCTTGATGGCTCTCTTGGTGTCTCAGCTGATGCCCGGCCTTGAAAAATACGCCTGGATCATAGTCAGCAGCAGTCTTCCCAGTGGGGAGAACACTCCATGGTCTAAGGTAGGAAGAAAAGTTAAAGAAACCGTGGGCTTGAAAAACACCTGAGTACAGCATGGGGGTTGAATGACACTTGCAAAGGGCTGTCACATCACAGGGAAGAGGGATAATGTCATTGAGGCTTTGTGGTTTAGATCTAGACTAGTGATTGGTGACTAAAAGGAGATAATTTTCAGTTAAGAATTAAAATGAATTTTCTAATTCTTAGAGTCGTCTAAAGGTGAAATACCTAGAAAGATACTTATCTTTAAAGATAAATAAGTAAAGATTAAGTGTTCCTTGTGGGATGACTCACATATCTGATAAGGATTGAATTTAAGGACTTTTTGGCTTTTCCCAACATGGCATCCTTTGGTTCACTGAACTTGTGTTGTTTTAGTAAAAACACTAGGCATTTACTTATTGTAGCATAGTGAGGGATTCCTCATTTATGTGTTTTATGTGTAATGGAAAGACCATGGTTTGTGGACATAGACCTGGGTTTGAAACCCTCATTTGTCATTATTGTAGTACACTTTTTGAGAGAACTCAAGTAAGTTTCCAACCCTCAATTTCTTTGTTTTAAAAGTGGGGATGCTACAATATTTACCTCCTAAGATTGTTGTGAATATGAAGTATGTGACAGAGTACCTCACAGTATGCTCTAGAAACATTTGTTACTAATATTAATGGTATTGTTGTGATTATTATTGTTAGACATCTTAAAATTTTGATTGATTAATTCTGTTTCTAAGATTCTATCTTAAAAACTATTCATGGACACACACAAAGATTTATCCAGAAAAATGTTTATTATAACCCTATTATATATATTTATATAAGTAATTTATTATTATAATGGAATAACACTAACACTTGTTAGTGACAAATTTTTTTTCTGAGCATGGTGATTATGAGGAGAGTTTATCTTTATTATCTTTCTCTTTTTCCCTCCCTTAATATTCTACTGTGTATATATATTTTTATAGTAAAGAAATTAATCATAATAAAGCATTAAGGAAGAAGTCAATTCCTCTTCCTCAGGGGTGGTTGGTCTGAGTGGGGAGGCAGGGAAGATGCCAGCATCAGATGAGGATACAGGTGGATAATCTTCATCAGATGAGAATACAGGTAGATAATCTTAAAGTTTCTCTGTACCCTGAAGCATTTTATGCAGTCAATGAATAGTACAGATGCTAAGTGCTACAGGAGATTAAAAGTTTGTTGGGTTGTCTGGACTGGCTTGGACTTTTGGAAATCTCTGAAATTTTTATTTGCAGAGGGAAGCTGAGGAAAAAGTGAGAACAGGAAATGTGAGAGGTTGCAGAAACAGTCCTGCTATCAAACTGCAACAAATTGATACCCTTGCTGCTACTAATTCACCAGAAACAATGAACTGTCCCTGTTGTGTGTCAGGAGATTTTTCTTTATTTAGAAATTTGAAACACACTTTAAAATTTCTCATTCTATGATCATTTTGCAATCATTTTTCTAAGAGGCTGAGGCATCTGCTCTTGGTTTCTGGCCCTCTGCAGGGCAACATTGTGAAACTGAAGCAGCTGAATGTTGATAGGTGACTTGAAATTGTGTCAGTGACATTTATAACCTAACATTGTACAACAGCATTTCAGTTGAGGCTTTGGTTCCCAATTTGGATATCAAGGAGTAGAAAGTCTTTTATTTAATATGCATTAGACACCAGAGTTGTGTCATGGAGCATGGTGGGGTGGGTAGGATGCATAAATCTATAGCTATTAACCAACTGATGTTGGAAATTTCTCAAAAAGAAAAGCAGTCATTACCTACACTTTGGATGTTCAGGAAGATGGTAGGTGGCAATTTAGGTCCTAAAGTAAGGCAATGAGTGTCATCTTGCTGTCCAGGAAGAAAGATAGAGTGGCTGGTTTTTAAAATCTATTTATTTATTTGACCAGGAAAACGGGAAAGAACAAAAGAGAAAAAGGGAGAGAGCAGAATGAATTTCAGTGCTATTGGCCATGGGTAATAGTCCTTATTTAAGGACAAAAGCTGAGATTGACAACTTAGAAAATTAACTTTTACCTTCATGTAGAGTCTCTAGAAAGTTCTTTTCCAGTGATGATGTTGTTGTTCAGTCGCTAAGTTGTGTCCGACTCCCTCTGACTCCATGGACTGCAGTGCACCAGGCTTCCCTGTCCTCCAGTATCTCCTGGAGTTTGCTCAAGTTCATATCCATGGAGTCGGTGATGCTATCTAACCATCTCATTCTCTGCCACCCTCTTCTCCTTTTGCCTTCAATCTTTCCTAGCATCAGGGTCTTTTCCAAAGAGTCAGCTCTTTGCATTAGATGGCCAAAGTATTGGAGCTTCAGCTTTAGTATCAGTCCTTCCAATGAATATTCAGGGTTGATTTCCTTTAGGATTGACTGGTTTGATCTCCTGGCTGTCCAAGGAACTCCCAAGAGTCTTCTCCAGCACCACAGTTTGAAGGCATCAGTTCTTTGGCACTCAGCCTTCTTTATGGTCCAACTCTCACATTCATATATGACTACTGGAAAAACCATAGCTTTGATTATACAGACCAGTGAGGGTGAGTCCTGGCTGCATGAAGAATATTGCCCCCAAAGCTGCCCCATCTTTTTTGTTTTTCCCGACAACATCACTGTTTTTTTAAAACAGGCCCCCAAGACCGAAACACAAAGATCATCGAGGTCCAGCAACCAAGGTTCATTGCAAGCATGGTCCCCACAATGCAGATGAGATCAAAACTTATGAACACCACTGACACAATCTCTAAACAGAATGTTGGGAAGTTAACTCCAAAAGGCCAGAGCTTCTTAAGTACTTAGTGGGGAACAGATGGGACTAGCTTGATGCCCTGTAAGTGAAATGACTGATAGGCAGCCAAGAATGCAAAAACTCCTCCAGGGGATCATTGTAAAATGTGAATAGAGTGTAGCTGTTCACTGGGAAAATGGAGGTAGTTTAGTAGATATTTAGGGGAATAAGTCTTAAAGGAGAGAAATCTAGTAGGGTATTTGGGGATTCTCTAGGACCACTTGGGCTCCAAAATCACTGTGGATGGTGACTGCAGCCTTGAAATTAAAAGACACTTGCTCCTTGGAAGGAAAGTTATGACAAACTTAGTGTATTAAAGAGCAGAGCCATCACTTTGATGTCAAAGGTCTATATAGTCAAAGCTATGGTTTTTCCAGTAGTCATGTATGGATGTGAGATTTGAACCATAAAGAAGGCTGAATGCCAAAGAATTGATGTTTTTGAATTGTGGTGCTGGAGAAGACTCTTGAGAGTCCATTGGACTGCAAGGAGATCAAACTGTTGCCGAAAGAGGGACCCCTTCCAGAGCTTGAAAGTGGGCTCTTGTCTAACACTTGGAAATGAATTGTCCGAGGAGACACATGTGCAGACAAAGCAATGTACTTTATTGGGAAGGGGCGCCTGGGTAGAGAGCAGTAGGGTAAGGGAACCCAGGAGAACTCCTGCCACATTGACTCACAGTCTCAGGTTTTATGATGATGGGATTAGTTTCTGGGTTGTCTTTGGCCAATCCTTCTGACTCAGAGTCCTTCCTGGTGATGCATGCATTGCTCAGACAAGATGGATGCCAGTGAGAAGAATTCTGGGAGGTGGTTGGACATTTAGTGTCACCTTTTGACCTTTCCTGAACTCTTCCAGTTGGTGGTGGCTTAAGTTCCATGTTCCTTACCGGGACCTCCTTTCATAAAACAACTCATGCAAATGGTTACTATGGTGCTTGGCCAGGGCAGGTGGCTTCAGTCAGTGTGCTTCCCCTGACAAAACCAGTCAATCCTAGAGTTAATCAACTCTGAATATTCACTGGAAGGACTGATACTAAAGCCAAAGCTCCAATGCTTTGGCCAATGATGTGAAGAGTCGACTCGTTGAAAAAGACCCTGATCTGGGGAAGATTGAGAGCAAGAGAAGGGGGCAACAGAGGATGAGATGGTTGGATGGCATCACCAACTCAATGTTTGAGCAAACTCCAGGAAATAGTGAAGGACAAGGAAGCCTGGCGTGCTGCAGTCCATGGGATTGCAGGGAATCGGACACGACTTAGTGACTGAACAACAGGAACTAGGACCACTCAGCTAAAACAGGATAAAGAGGGGGCCCACTTCTATAACTGGAGAGCCATTTACAATTCAGTACTTCCCTCTTCACTGAAACTTAAGCCTCTGAACACAATAATTTTGTGGTCAGTCAATATGAAGAAAGGACAGATTATCCAGGATATCTATTTTTTTGGAGATAAATGCTCAAATGGAGAAAATCAAGGCCTGATGTTACCTGCTGCTGCTAAGTCGCGTCAGTCGTGTCCGACTCTGTGCGACCCCACAGACGGCAGCCCACCAGGCTCCCCTGTCCCTGGGATTCTCCAGGCAAGGATACTGGAGTGGGTTGCCATTTCCTTCTCCAATGCATAAAAGGGAAAACTGAAAGTGAAGTCGCTCAGTCGTGTCGACTCTTAGCGACCCCATGGTCTGCAGCCTACCAGGCTCCTCCATCCATGAGATTTTCCAGGGATGTTACCTGAGAAGGGTTATAATAGACCTTTGAAGGCCCCCTTTAGATCCATAAATCTAGAATTATTTTCAGCCATTTTAATGGGTTATTAATGCAACTAGAGAATTGGAATTCAGAAATGTTTAAAATATAGCCAGGTATGAGCTTGTATGGAAACTGCTTTTGGAAAACATGCAGTACCCGACCTGTTAGTAATTAAGGTTAATTTCTAAACAGTTCTGCTAAAGTAAGAGTTCTATATCACCTTAAAAATAACGTAATAAATAGCTCATGATAAACCTAGATTGGTTTGTTCATCCAGGAATCAGGAATAATTTAAGTTAATAATATGAGAATAGACCTAAAAAGAAAATTAAACTTGCAAATAACTTCAGATGTTATAAAACAAAAGGTGAGTAAAAATGCAGTCTGTTTGGAGTTTAGTTTTTCTCACAAGCTCATTAAGCATATATTTCTTAAACTTGCTCTTTGGAATGCTAATGCCAAGAAACTAACACAATGAAATCTCAGGCCTCTGGCCAAGGAGAGGCTTGGTTGTAGTTTAGTGGCTAAGTTGTGTCGACTTTTGCGGCCTATGGACTGTAGCCTGCCAGGCTCCTCTGTCCATGGGATTTTCCAGGCAAGAATATGGGAGTGGTTTGCTATTTCCTTCTCCAGGGTATTTTCCCGACCCAGGGACTGAACCTAGGTCTCCTGCACTGCAGGCAGATTTTTTATCGACTTTAAGGACAGTCTTCCTCTCCTTACTTACTCTTTTTGGTTCTCACTTACTCACATGAAGCCTAGCAGCCACAGGACATGCCATCGTTTCTTTTCAGAGAACTCAGTTTATTTGCCCTGTTGAGATTTTGTTTCTATTTTCTTGGCTAGGTTTCTACATTTCTCTCTTAGGAAAGAAAACTGATGGAAAGATGGATGCAAGTATGGAATTACTGAGTCTAGGGAAGGTCAAAGTTTGCTACTTGAGATTCTTTTCATTGGGCCAGAAATATTAATTGGGAAGTAGTGACACCACCTGGTCTTCTTGGGAATCTTCACTTAGTTCATTGAAAAAATGGGCAAATTTTTATTGCCTCTGCTTAAATTGTGTTGGGCTTCCCTGGTGGCTCAGATGGTAAAGAATCTTCAGAATGCTGAAGACCTTGGTTCTGTCCCTGGGTTGGGAAGATCCCCTGGAGAAGGGAATGGCTATACACTCCAGGATTCTTGCCTGAAGAATTCCATGGACAGAGGAGCCTGGTGAGCTACAGTCCATGTGATCATGAAGAGTCGGAAATGACTGAGTGACTAACACACACACACACACACACACACACACACACACACACACACACACACACACTGTGTTAGGCACAGTAAAAGCTGCATAAGAAATGGAAGGGTCCTGTAACACACACACACACACACACACACACACACACACACACACACACACACACACACACACACACTGTGTTAGGCACAGTAAAAGCTGCATAAGAAATGGAAGGGTCCTGATCTTGAGGGGTTTATTATCTGAGGAATATTTCATATGCCTTTTCTACCCCATCTTTCCCACTCCTTACTCCAGGTATTCTTATTTAGGAGGTTAGGAGTGAGAGTGGGGTACTGGTATCTGGATATATTTTTCTGAGAATTCTGATAATAGAATGATTCATGGGAAGACTCTTGACAGTTTACCTGGAGAAATACTCTAGAAATGAGAGAACCAAAGAACTGAAAGAATTCAGAGTAAGTAAGTTCAAAGCTAGCTAGGGTAATCAGAGAGGTTCCAATGAGGAGGAGATTCTTGTAGATCTGTGTAGAAAAGCAGAAGATAAAAAATAATAATAATAAAGTAATATGATCCCGGAGATATTCCAAGGCAGGGGGAAGGTATTTTATCTCTTATATATGTTATTAAATAATAACCTAATTCTCCAACTTAATATCAGTTTCTATTCTGGATTCTTTATTTCAAAATATTTATTTATTTATTTGACTATGTTGGGTCTTAGTTGCGACACATGGGATCTTCATTGCATCATGTGGGATCTTTCATTGAGGTACACAGACTCTCTAGTTCCAGCACATGGACTTGGCTGCCCTGAAGCATGTAGGATCTTAGTTTGCTGATCAAAGATCAAACCTGAGTCCCCTGCATTGCATGGTGGATTCTTAATCATTGGGCCACCATGGAAGTCCCTCTATTATGGATTCTTATGGAACACATGAAATGTTCTCTAATCTCTGCTTTTAATATCTAATGTGATCACGTTTCCCCTGATTTTGCCAAGTGTATCAGTCAGAATATTGTCAAAAAACCAGAAACCACTTCTTTTTCAAATAGAAGTTCCAAACAGAAGTTTCAAACAGAGGGAATTTAATACAAATCTTGGTGTTATGGGTGTTGGAAGGGATGGAAGGAAAAAAGAAAAAGCAAGGGAACTTGAGAAGCAAAAAGGAGAAAGAGTGATACTGAGAGATTAGTATTTGTAGGAAGCAACAATAAGCTCTAGGACTGGGGGAATAAAAGGGAAAAAGAGTTGTTATCAAGCCCAAGATCAGACTTCTAGGGGTTCTACCTCGCCAGTGCTAGGGCTGTAGAGGATGGTTTTCCTGGCCAGAGCTAGGATCACAAAAGAAGGGCAGTTACTGCAGAAGTTTGGATCACTGATGGGACTCAACTACTTCAAGAAACTGGCAGAAATGAAAGAGTATGAAAAAGAAATAGTGGTTCTTTCTCTTTCCAGAATTTAGTAGAAAGCAAGCTAATGAGTGAGTTTGGGAAATGTAGTTTGTAGATCAAGCCCCAGCAATGCAGAATAGTTGGAGGAAGGTGGATTTGGAGCTGAGGGTCAACAGGTAGATAATTGGAACATCAAATAAAATGAATCAATATGTACTTCCTTCAGGAAGACAAATGAACGCATCCCAGTCAGAGGTTCATGCGTGACTCCCAGCAGGTATTAGTACTAAAATATGCCTAAGTCTCGTGACAGCCATTTAGCAGCTCAATCCAAGAAAAATAGAGAATGAATGTTGTGAAGGTTGGTGAATACTGTGTGAATGTGCAACTCTTCCCTTGGCTCTTCTCACTTTAACCCATCCATCTACTTGTCCATCCATCCATCGAGTTGTAACAACAACTGGATGTCACTAAGTTGTGTTTGACTCCCTTCGATCCCATGGAGTGCAGCACACCAGGCTTCCCTGTTCTTCACTCTCTCCTGGAGTTTGCTCAAACTTATTACATTGAATCGGTGATGCCATCCAACCATCTCATCCTCTGTTGCCCCCTTCTTTTCCTGCCTTCAATCTTTCTCAGCGTCAGGGTCTTTTCAGTGAGTCAGTTCTTCGCATCAGGTGGCCAAAGTATTGGAGCTTCAGCTTCAGCATCAGTCCTTCCAATGAATATTCAGGGTTGATTTCCATTAGGATTGAATGGAGTTAGTGCCTACATATGCCAGACATTGTGGTACACACCGAGGATGCAAAGATAATGTCATACAGCCCTCCTTAACTAGCTTGCAAGCCAGGCAGGCAGTGGATGAATTTGATAGTCACATAAAATGCTTCAATAACCATATTATTTATTCTTTATACTTTTCACAATAGTTTCTCATCTATTCTAAAATTCTTGTGGGATATTTTTAAAAGGTATTTTCACATTGAACATATTTTAATTTATTTCTTGGTAACATGCTTTCCTTGAATATCATATATCATTTTCTTATAAGGACACTTATATTTTTACTATTTTGTCACTCAACTGGCTCTTAATCTCCTTTTTGATGAATAGACTTTTTCCTCTGACCAGTGACTTTCCTGAATCTCCTCCTTCTTTGTAGGCCTCAGCAGTGCTATCATACTAAAGATTGCCACTGTTTATTCTGTGGCCATTTCTATCTTCCCATGTTTTTCTTCCAACTTTATACAGCATTTTAAACTCTTAGATTTGTCCTTTTTTTCCCCCCTTATCTTTACACACTGGCTCTTATAGATCAACTTTAAAGATGTTTTGTAATATCAGACATTGCTATGATTCCTTCTCTCCTTGCTGTGTATTCTGAAGGGTCTTGTCTGTTCATCCCAGAATTTATATTAAATTAAGTGCACTTTCTGCTTTTTACCATTTTTTTTAAACTCATTGTCTTTAAAAATCTTAACTATATATTTGTAGTGACCAATGTTTCTCAGTGTTCTAAATGGACTACCTGCCTCTGAATCACCCAGGGATCTTATTTAATATCCAGATTCCTCTGCCAAGTCCAGTCCTACTGATGTATAATCAGTGGTGTGTGGTCCAGAAATTTGCATATTTAAGTTCCCTAGGTGATTTTAGTCACATTAAAGTGTGAGATGCATTGATGAAGGTCTTTGTCTTCAAGCTCTGAAGTTTGAAAATGTCACTTCATTTGGTGCTTTTGAAAATACTGTTGTTTTTAACAGAATACTGTCTTATCGACTTCCCAGATGGGCAATGATGTTTTAAGTTTGCCCCCTTTATTCTGAAATCATTTCAGTTTGAATCAGCATACATTCTTGTAGTAGCATACAGCCAAGATACCTTCTAGATTTGAAACCTTGCCCCCAAATACTCCTGTGGAGTAGAGCATGTATTGATGTCAGGCTACAGTTGGTGAAAATGAGGCTCAGAAGGAGTACGGGACTAGTGAAAGTCACATAGCCAGATCATTGTAGACTTAGATTGAAGTCTAGACTTCCTGGGATCCTTTCCCTGTGTTTTCTCCGAGTTTAGACCTCTCTTTCTTAGATTGATGCATGCTTGCTCAGTCGCTCAGTTGTGTCCAACTCTTTGTGACCTCACTGTAGCCTGCCAGGCTCCTCTATTCATGGGATTTTCTAGGCAAGAATACTGGAGTGGATTGCCATTTCCTCCTCTAGGGGATCTTTCCAATTCAGGAATTGAACCTATGTCTTCTGCATCTCCTACTTTGGCAGGCGGATTCTTTATCACTGAGCCATGTGGGAATGTCTGTGCTAAAAGATGAACACACACATACACATTTCCATTCTTAGCAATGTACCATGGCAGGTTTTGAATATTGACCATTTTTTCTACCTACTTTTTACAACAATAAAGTGAAATTTTTTCTCCAAGAGCAAGAAGATGCTTGAAAATGCCCCTGTGAATTAAGTTTATTCCCTGAGTGATGCTGATTGTAAAAGGTGAGGGATGGTACATGCTGAATTGAAGCAAATAGTCATGCTAATTTCAAGGTCCACTGAAATAGCAGAAAACAAGTCAGCTGCCACCATCTAATAGAAATGAAGCAGCTTGAGGTTTAGCTCCCAGATCTTGAAATTTTATCAACTCAAAACAGCTTATAAGTATTTACATGTATTTACATGTTTACTCTCCCATCTCTAGATAATTTGCACTGAAAGAAGAGGCTGAGGTTGTCAGTCTTCCAAAATGGCTAATAATTAAAAAAAAAAAAAAAATTCCAAAAAAAGCTGTTAATACCAAGAAAAGATTTGGCTTTGCAACATTCTTTTATGTTTAATATTTGAATTTGGGCTTAATGAATTTGGGGCTTCCCTGGTGACTCAGACACTAAAGAATCTGCCTGCAATGTGGGAGACCAGGGTTCGATCACTAGGTAGGGAAAATACCCTGGAGAAGAGAATGGCTACACACTCCATTATTCTTGCCTAGAGAATTCTATGAACAGAGGAGCCTGGCAGGTTACAGTCCATGGATTTGCAAAGAGTGGGACACAACTGAGAGACTAATACTTTACTTTTTTAAAAAATGTATTTAGAAAAATTGTAACATTTAAAATAACAATACCACAATAATGAGAACCAGATAATAACATCTGCCTTTCTCATTTTGTCTCTTGATTTAATATTTCTCCTCTCTATGGTCCATAATAGGAATGATGGGTAATCTCCCACTGCACCAATCAAAATCAAATCTCTGTCTCTGAATCTGTTTTTTTTTTTTTTCTGTCTCTTTCTCACCTGTATAATTACTGTATCTACTTCATAGGACTGATTAGGGTTGCTAGGTGAAATACAAGGTGCCAAGTTAAATTGTGATTTCAGGTAAACAATATAAACTTTTGGTATAAGAACATTCCAATGTCTCAGATAAACAGTGAATAATTTTTAGTATGATTATGCCCAAATATTTCAGATGTTTTGGACATGCTAAAAATGTTTTATCTGAAATTAAAATTTAACTGTCATTGTGTATTTTTATCTCCAAACTTTGCAGCTTGAAATGGAAATTAGGTAGTATGTGTACAGTATCTGGCACATAGTAAATGTTCATTAAGATTGTTTTCATAATTGAGCTTCTACTGACTCTAACAAATAATAATAATTCAGTTCAGTTCAGTTCAGTTCAGTCGCTCAGTCGTGTCTGACTCTTTGCGACCCCAAGAATCGCAGCACGCCAGGCCTCCCTGTCCATCATCAACTCCCGGAGTTTACCCAAAGCCATGTCCATCAAGTCGGTGATGCCATCCAACCATCTCATGGACCATCCAACCATCGTCCCCTTCGCCTCCTGCCCCCAATCCTTCCCAGCATTAGGGTCTTTTCCAATGAGTCAACTCTTCACATGAGGTGGCCAAGGTATTGGAGTTTCAGCTTCAACATCAGTCCTTCCAATGAACACCCAAGACTGATCTCATTTAGGATGAACTGGTTTGATCTCCTTGCAGTCCAAGGGACTCTCAAGAGTCTTCTCCAACACCACAGTTCAAAAGCATCAATTCTTGGGCGCTCAGCTTTCTTCACCGTCCAACTCTCACATCCATACATGACCACTGGAAAAACCGAAGCCTTGACTAGACGGACCTTTGTTGGCAAAGTAATGTCTCTGCTTTTAAATATGCTATCTAGGTTGGTCACAACCTTCCTTCCAAGGAGTAAGCGTCTTTTAATTTCATGGCTGCAATCACCATCGGCAGTGATTTTGGAGCCCCAAAAAATAAAGTCTAACACTGTTTCCACTGTTTCCCCATCTATTTCCCATGAAGTGATGGGACCAGATACCATGATCTTAGTTTTCTGAACGTTGAACTTTAAGCCAACTTTTTCACTCTCCTCTTTCACTTTCATCAAGAGGCTCTTTAGTTCTTCTTCACTTTCTGCCATAAGGGTGGTGTCATCTGCATATCTGAGGTTATTGATATTTCTCCCGGCAATCTTGATTCCAGCTTGTGTTTCTTCCAGCCCAGCGTTTCTCATGATGTACTCTGCATATAAGTTAAAGAAGCAGGGTGACAATATACAGCCTTGACGTACTCCTTTTCCTATTTGGAACCAGTCTGTTGTTCCATGTCCAGTTCTAACTGTTGCTTCCTGACCTGCATACAGGTTTCTCAAGAGACAGGTCAGGTGGTCTGATATTCCCATCTCTTTCAGAATTTTCCACAGTTTATTGTGATCCACACAGTCAAAGGCTTTAGCATAGTCAATAAAGCAGAAATAGATGTTTTTCTGGAACTCTCTTGCTTTTTCAATGATCCAGCGGATGTTGGCAATTTGATCTCTGGTTCCTCTGCCTTTTAAAACCAGCTTGAACATCTGGAAGATCACAGTTCACATATTGCTGAAGCCTGTTTTGGAGAATTTTGAGCATTACTTTACTAGCGTGTGAGATGAGTGCAATTATGCGGTAGTTTGAGCATTCTTTGGCATTGCCTTTCTTTGGGATTGGAATGAAAACTGACCTTTCCCAGTCCTGTGGCCACTGCTGAGTTTTCCAGATTTGCTGGCATATTAAGTGCAGCATCATCTTTGAGGATTTGAAATAGCTCAACTGGAATTCCATCACCTCCACTAGCTTTGTTCGTAGTGATGCTTTCTAAGGCCCACTTGACTTCACATTCCAGGATGTCTGGCTCTAGGTGAGTGATCACACCATCGTGATTATAATAATTATAATTATAATATTATAATTATAATAATTTTAATAATGCTAATAATAATTAGCATTTATTATTTTGCTATTTCTAAAACCTTCTAATATATATGACTATTCTGATCCTCTTGATGACTCAGTGATATCACCATCTGCCAGATGAGGAAATTAAGCCTGAAAAACATATTTTACTGACTGTAGAGTTATCCACAATATGCTGTACAATCTTTTATTTCATAGACATGTATTTTTGAATACTGGCCTCATTTCTAATCACAGCTACTATAAATATTATTGAAATGAACATCTAAGAACTTAATTTTTATACCTACTTTATGAGCTCCTTAGTTTAGAGACCATGTCTAATTTGTTTTCCATTGCCCAACCAAAGATACTGCTAATACATATTTCCTAAATGAATGCAATTTCCAGGTTGTTTGCTAGATTCTTCTAATAATGAAAGTAATAACAATAATATTAACTATTATTAACTATCTATGATATACTAGGCATATTTTAGAAGACTTGCATTTATTAATAATAATCTTCACACTGCTTTGTGAAATAGGTAGCATTATTATCCCACTTTATGGATGAGGACTCTGAGGCATGAAGATATTAGGCAATTTCCTGCCCAGTGTTTGACTAATAAGCCGTGGAGCTGGGAGACAATTTCAGGTGACCTGAGTCAGAGCCTACATTCTTACTAATTTCACTCTTCAGCCTCCAGCAGTGGAATTAATGGCTCAGAGAACATGCATATTTGTAAGCAGCTTGATGTGTATTGCTAAATTGGTTTTCAGAAAGATTGCACCTATACATTCTTCTACCAGGAATTCATGAGTGTTTCAGCACAGCTTTTCTTTTTTAACTCTTTTTTTGTTTGCTTTTTAACTTTTACAATGTTGTATTGGTTTCTGCCATACAACAGTGCAAATCAACCATAATTATACATATATCACCTCCCTCTTGAGCATCCCTCCCTTCCCCCCTTCACAGCTTTCTAGGTCATCACAGAGCACCAGACTGGGCTCCCTGTGTTATGCAGCAACTTCTCACCAGCTATCCATTTTACACACAATAGTGTGTACATGTTAATGCTACTTTCTCCATTCATCCCACTCACTCTCTCCCACACTGTGTCCACAAGTCCATCCTTTACATCTGCATTTCCATTCCTTCCCTGCAAATAGGGTCATCAATGCCATTTTTCTAGATTCCATATATATATCTGTTAATAAACTATTTGTTTTTCTCTTTCTGACTTACTTCACTCTATATAACAGGCTATAGGTTCATCCACCTCACTAGAACTGACTCCAATCTTTTTGTGGCTGAATAATATTCCGCTGTATATATGTACCATACCTGCTTTATCCCTTCATCTGTCAATGGACATGTAGGTTGCTTCCATGTCCTGGCTATTGTAAATAGTGCTTCAGTGAACATTGGGGTACGTATGTCTTTCAGAATTATGTTTTTTTTCAGGGTATATGCCCAGTGCCCAGTACTGGGGTTGCTGGGTCATAGTTTTTCTAGCATTGAGTATTCTTATTAAAACTTTTTTTCATATCTGTTAGGTGAGAAACAGTACCTTGATAGTTCCTATGTTGTATTTATTTGATTATATAAGTTTGAACTTTCTTTTACATATAGTTTAAAAAATACATTTTTTCTTTCATAAGGTGTATATTTATATCCTTACCCTTTGGCATGTTAAGACTAAACAAACCAATCCCATGAGTCTTACTGTCATTTATTACAAAGGACTTGCAAAAATCATGTTTGATTGTCTTTCAGTTTTGTATTTGGACCTTTGGCTTATGAAGTTTAATTATAAAGAGAGAGAAATTTGTCCATCATTTCTTTTGTGATTTCTTCTGTTGCTCTTTTGCTTTGAAAGCATATAGGCCCAACATTTTAAACTGGACATGGTAATCCATTGTCTTTTCACAGTCTTTACCACAGAAAAACTTTCTTGAGCCTTTGCAAGCTCTCCTTATATCCTCCTAATTTTTTAGGTACTTGACACCTAAAAAGATGGATTAATTTTTTTCTCTGAACCTTTCCCTACTGACTCCTTTTCCACCTAACAACTTATTCTGAGAGAAAACTTTATCCTTCCTTCAGGGAATTCTTTCCTCCACTAGGCTCATGTCTGAAAATATTTAAGGAACAAAGTAAGCTGTATCTTTAAAAAATCCAGATTGCTAATCCAGCTGTTTTGAACAATAATAAGGCTTTATATTCTGTCTGGTATTTTATCATGTTTCACCCCTTCCCATATGTTATGTGACCCCAGCATCCCTGTGAAGCCCACAGTTCAGGTACTCTCTCCTTTTTCCAGGTGAAGAATCAGAGACTGAGAAGTTAAGTGGCCTGGGTCACAGAAGCTCGTGTAGCTAGGACTGGAGGCTGGTTTTTAACTTCTCTTGTGATCTTTTCACTGCTCCAAAGTTTGGTATAAATTACTTACTATCACAAGTGAGCTAAATACTCACATGGTTATTTTTCCTTTCTCAGCTGTTTTAAAAGGTCCTGATACTTTTCCCCTCATGCCAGAATGTTATCAGTTGGGGACAGGATACTCTGTAACATTTGCTTTATGTGCACACATGTTTTCAAGATCAACAAACACTGATGTATATATTCTATTACTGTAGAAGCAAATATTCCCTTAAAGAGGAGCTTGCGGTCATACTTAGCTTGTATTTCTCATAACTTTACACACTTGAAAGCCATGTGTCTTCTGACTATCTTCTGTGTCAGCCACAAGATGGTACCCTTGCACATGGGAAAATGCTCAAAATGTTGTGTAAAGTGAAAAAAATGGATTTGAAAACAGTATATTCAGTTGTGTGCACATGTGTGTACATGTGTGTACATGTGTATACATGTGTTTGAAATTGGATGCACAATAAATGGGGAACAATTTTTCTCTGAAAAGTGTAGGTAGTTTAATTTTTGACCTTTGAGTATAATCTACATTTTCTATAATGAGCCTGCTTTGTGTATGTGATCCCTTATCCAGGAGATGGGAAGGCTCTGCTGCCAACAGAGGTTTCACTCCTATCCTTGTGGTGGAGGCATGTGATGCCTGAATTGACATCCTCATCAGAATCACAGTGTCGGGAGGGGCATAGTTTCCCAAGAAAGGGATGCCAGGGAGACGTATGCCATTTGTGAGCTTGGACTGAATAGACGTAGTGGTCTTGAGGGTCTTGGGCTGGGCCTGTGTGAAGTGTTCTTTTAGAGATTGGTCAGTGATTGGTTGAAAGTCCTGTGTGTATTAACCCCAATGTTGGTTCTTTTTTAAATGTGCTGTGAAGTGGAAGGGCTTCCTAGGTGGCGCTAGTGGTAAAGAATCTGCCTGCCAGTGCCGGAGGAGTTGTGGATTGATCCCTGGGTCAGGAAGATCCTCTGGAGGAGGGCATGGCAACCCACCCAGTATTCTTGCCTTTCATGTTTTTCTCCTAGACAAGGAGAATTCCATTGACAGAGGAGCTTGGCGGGCTACAGTCCATAGGGTCTCAGAGTCAGACACAACTGAAGCGTCCTAGCTCACGAGTATGCACGAGGTGAAAATTTCAGGACAGCTAATGTTGACTAACAGAACCTTCTGTCATTTTGTTTTGGAGGAGTGAATAGAGTAGGAAGTAGCCCATAGAAGGTTTTGCCTATGACAGCCATTGCTTCAGAGGAGACCAGTTATTCTACCTCATTTTGTAACTGTCCTTGGAGCAGAAATACTTGGCAGTGATGATGTGTAATCAGAAAGCAATATCACTGAGGCAGTTTCAATAGGGAAATCTTTCTGTATACTTAAGTAGCAAAATTGTATAGCAGAGGTATGAATTTGGACAGGCATTTTTTATATTACCTGAAAGCATCATACTACCTGTTCCGTTCATTGTAAGATGTGAAATATGACTGCCCCAAATTTGCACACATTTGGTGTAAATTGTTCAATTGTCACAGTTTGAAAATTTCATGTTTTTCCCCAGATAAGGAAAAATAATTAATTTCACACTGAGAGTTGAAAAGTCTTTTTTAGACCCCAAAAAGAGAATTTGGCCAAGGGTTTTGCATAACATTTATGTAATTCAAATTGATTCTTGGTGTAAATTGAGTTGGATCTCAGAAACATATCAAGCTTCAACAGTTTGTCATCCTAGGGCGGTGGGTCCCAAAGGCTGGTGTGTGGAGGAGCTTTAAGAATCACCCACACCACTCCCAAATTCTGATTCAGTAGTTCTTCACTGAATCCTGAGAACTCCCAACCTTCCCCAGGTAACTCTGACATGCAGTTGGAGTGGGAAACCACTGATCCAGACCGTAGCACATGGAAGCTGTTAACTGCTTGTCTTCCACATTTAATGCAGTGGGTGATCAGTGATGTCTGATAAAGGTGTTCTGCATTCCCCAGGTCCCCTCGTGGTGCCAGTAAAAGTCCAATTTTATGTAAGGAAGTGGCATTTCAAATCTCAGAAATCACAGAACCCAATGTTTCCATGTGCTTGGAACCTAGGGAACACAGAAATCACTTTCCTGTGGGCAGTGTCTAGTTTTGAAATGTGACATTTGAGCATCCAACTTGTGTTTTTCTTTCTGGTACATTTTTGCCTTCTGCAAACATTTATGCAATGCTATTCGTACTAGTCACTGAATGAGGCATTGAGGTGGATAGAAGTATCAGACATCATTCTTGGCTCTGAGAATGCATTGTCCATCAGAGGCTGGGGGAGGATGGTGGAGTCCTACCATCACTGCATGGAGTGGCATCTCCTACTGTGGCAGCAGGTGGGAAGAGCATGAGTGAAATAAGGATAATAGTATAAGTCTCCTTCAAAGGTTCAGTTCAGTTCAGTTGCTCAGTCATGTCTGACTCTTTGCGACCCCATGGACTGCAGCATTCCAGGCCTCCTTGTCCATCACCAACTCCCAGGGCTTGCTCAAACTCATGTCCATTGAGTTGGTGATGCCATCCAACCATCTCATCCTCTGTCATCCCCTTCGCCTCCTGCCTTCAATCTTTCCCAGCATCAGGGTCTTTTCCAGTGAGTCAGTTCTTCACATCAGGTGACCAAAGGATTGGAGTTTCAGCTTCAGCATCAGTCCTTCCAATGAATATTCAGGACTGATTTCCTTTAGGATGGACTGGTTGGATCTCCTTGCAGTCCAAGAGACTCTCAAGAGTCTTCTCCAACACCACAGTTCAAAAGCAACAATTCTTCAGCACTCAGCTTTCTTTGTAGTCCAACTCTCACATCCATACATGACTAGTGGAAAAACCATAGCTTTGACTAGACAGACCTTTGTTGGCAAAGTAACGTCTCTGCTTTTTAATACGCTGTCTAGGTTGGTCATAGTTTTTCTTCCAAGGAGCAAGCATGTTTTAATTTCATGGCTACAGTCACCATCTGCAATGATTTTGGAGCCCAAGAAAATAAAGTCTGTCAGTGTTTTCATTATTTCCCCATCTATTTGCCATGAAGTGATGGGACCAGATGCCATGATCTTAGTTTTTTGAATGTTGAATTTTAAGCCAGCTTTCAAATGTTAGATGAGCCATTATTACTTTAGCATTTTCCCTAATTCTTCACTCTATTTTTAGAGTTTTTAGAATAACTACCTATTTTAGACAAGATTGGGTTCAGGGTGATATGGCCATAGATGAAAATTACCTATTTTAGCAGGTCTGGGCCCCTTCAAGCAAATACCACTTACAACAGGATTTTCATCTTTCAATCATCAGAGAGTCTCCTAAATTAGTTATAACTAGGAGGCTTCTTGAAGCAACTTCCTAAAGTCCAGTAGTAAGTGCAGATGCTGTTTAAATTTTTTTGTTGGAGGATAACTGTCCTTGGGTGGCCCAACCCATGAATGCCTGGCTACTTTCCTGACTACACTCTTTGGCCCTCTCTCTTGGGCAGCTTGTAACAACAGGATGTACCCAGTGCTTCTTGTAGTTGCTGATATACCTGCTAGAAGCCACTGTGGATTTCTCACTTGTTTCCTAACTAGAGATGGTGGACCCATCCCCCAAAAGGTACTCACCCTCCCTTATTCCATCAGCATTCACTGCCTGGAGTGATGAGATCTGTAGTCTTTATTTCTCCTTGGCTGGGACATCTCCCTTTTCCCCTACAAGGTCTGAATGGCATTAGTTCACTTCTATCAAGGCCTTATTCCTTGTATAAGAGACCATGGCTTAGAGGGAAAAGATTCTGTTCTTAATTCATATTGTAAGAGACAGTTTAGTCTTTAATCAGACCAAACTACAGCACATAGTAGGGCTTTCCTGGTAGCTCAGCTGGTAAAGAATCCACCTGCAATGCAGGATACCCTGGTTTGATTCCTAGGTCAGGAAGATCCACTGGAGAAAGGATAATGTACCCACTCAGTATTCTTGGGCTTCCCTGATGGCTCAGATGATAAAGAATCAACCTGCAGTATGGGAGACCTGGGTTCAATGCCTAGGTTAGGAGGACCCCTGGAGAAGGGAAAGGCTACCCGCTCCAGTATTCTGACCTGGAGAATCCCATGGACAGAGGAGCCTGGCAGGCTACAGTCCATGGGGTTGCAAAGAGTCAGACATGACTGAGTGACTTTCACTTTCATTACACATAGTAGGTAGTAATTAGCCTTCCCTCCATCTTTATAAGTGTAATTTGGATTTTGCTGGTAGTTGGATAGAAGGTGGCTCCTTTTTCCTTGTGAAGGGCCAGCTATATAATTTTCAGGACCCAGTGCAAAATGAAGGAGCAGGGTTCCATATTTAAAAAACATGAAAAAAGGTGTCTTGAAAGATATTAAAAAATGCTTTCACCTTTCTTCTGCAGACTCTCTCCTGATTTGTCATGGTGTTTAGAATTTGCTATTTAATGTCATTCTAAGTAATCGAAAGTTAAAAATTTAAATTATTAGCATGAATTTTACCACTTATAATTACATTTTATAAAAAGCAGTCTAAATGCAAGTTACTTGTATGCAGAATCAATGTAGCTGCACAATTTGTATTTCATAGATCATACATGTGTATATATTTCATTCTTACCAGAACAGTAGAAATGCTACACAAAACTAACTCAGCTTTTAAATTTTACTTCTTGATATATGCAGATTCTATCAATATTCTGTACCTGATAAGAAATGAATAACTTAAAGAAAAAGTAGGCAAGGGCTGTCCTACCTTTCCTATTCCTTCTGTGTCACCTTTTTCACCATAAGTAGTTGGCCAATTCAGGGAAGTAATGTGAATAAGAAAGCATATGGTAGGGTTCTTGGTCATTCATATTTCTGTCTTTCTTCATTGAAAGCAAATTCTGATTCAAATGGAAAAAGTGGCCTCCCTAAGGTGTCAGTTGACTCAGTTGTAGATGTAATAGGCTCACTTTGTACTCACTTTTGAGTCTTTCTGAACTCCTGTATGTGTAGATTTACCAGAATTCTGTACTCATGGGGTATCACAAATACTATATGTGATCCTAGTGACAAGAAACAGAAGCAGACTTGCATGTTGGATGTATCTCTTCTGCTTATACTTTTGCTCCACTGTTCCATTGTATGTCACTTACATAACAAGTTCAGAAATAAAATTATTAAAAATTTCAAATGGCAACAACAGGGTATTGAACCAAGTATAGGACTCTTCTGAGCAAAGGTCCTGTGCAGATACACAGGTGTTATGCCCAAGGAGTTTGTGCTACATGAATTCTTTCTAAACTAATTTTTCTTGCCTCAGTACACTCCAGCCACCTTTCATGGCAATAGCAGAGGAGGCTGAATGGAGATTATGCAGCCATATCTTCAGAATATCAGGGATCCCAGAGGAGGGGATGAGATAGTACCCGGTACCAGAAACTACCCATGGAGGCTGTACTGAAAGGGGACTGAAACACACACAGGTGCAGTTATGGCTCGAAAAGGTACAGACAGGCAGAGTCGAGGATCCAAGGGACCACAGCTCAGTTCTGTCCATATTTATTGTGAAAGACACAGAAGGACTAAGAGGTGCCCTGTACCCTTGAAGCAAAGAGTCAGGTCCTCCAGGAGACTTCAGCCAGGCAGTAGATTTGAATTTCATTTTGTAGGGAATGGGGAACCACTGAAAAACATTAAGAGAGTTATGGACTGATTTCTGTGTTTTATAGAGATGACTTTGGCCACAGTGCGATAGTGGGAGAGACAAGGCAAGGGGCAGGGGTCAGCTGGGAGGCTGTCGCAATAGTCCAATATCTTACAGATCACAACAAAAGGTCAGTAAGGAAGGCCACACACTGGGGGTGTCGAGTGTACCAGTGGTAATCCAGGTAGGGAAAAGCACCAGAACTGCTCTCACTGGGCTGGGATTTGTGGGCAGGGCTCCAGCCTTTGGGCGAATAAGTGCTCAGAGTAACACAGGCCACATATAGAAGCTTAGAGGAGAGAATTATCTAAGGAAGAGGAATCTGGGGATTAGGATTGAGGTGGTATCCAGTAGGAAGAGTGAGGTGAAGCTGAGGGGACAGCTTACAAGATAGGCTGACTCAGCAGTTTTAGACAGTGTACTAAGGCTACTTACATGCCTTCTGTCCCTCATCAGTCCTGGAGTTTGCCAAGTTCATGTCCATTGAGTCAGTGATGCTTTCCTACCATCTCATCCTGCTGCCCTCTTCTCCTTTTGCCTTTGATATTTCCCAGCATGAGTATATGTAGTACCCTGGGCTTCCCAGGTGGTGCAGTAGTAAAGAACCTGCCTGCCACTGCAGGAGATGTGAGTTCAATCCTTGGGTTGAGAAGAACCCATGGAGTAGGTAAGGGCAACCCACTCCAGTATTCTTGCCTGGAGTCTATGGACAGGGGAGTCTGGTGGGCTGCAGTCCATAGGTTTGCAAAGAATTGGACACGACTGAGCGACAGAGCTCATGCACTGAATCAGCAAGTGGAAATACTGTTTTTCCTGTTGTGAGAAAGAGAGGAGATGCCAAGCCTAGGAACCAGGCCTGACCACACAGTTTATATATGAATCTTTTTAAAGAACCATATATATATATATATATATATTTTTTTCCAACCACAAAAATCAGAATATTAGACACTTGTTATTGTTCAGTCACTAAGTTGTGTCTGATTCTTTGCAATACTATGGACTGCAGCATGCCAGACCTCTCTGTCCCTCACTATCTCCTGGAGCTTGTCAAGTTCATGTCCATTGAGTCAGTGATGCTATCCAACCATTTCATCCCCTGCTGCCCTCTTCTCCTTTTGTAGTCTTTCCCAGTGTCAGGGTCTTTTCCATTGAGTCAGCTCTTTGCATCAAGTGGTCAAAGTATTGGAGCTTCAGTTTTAGCATCAGTCCTTCCAGTAAATATTCAGGGTTGATTTCCTTTAGGATTGACTGGTTTGATCTTGCTGTCTAAGGGACTCTCAGGAGTCTTCTCCAGCAGTTTGAAAGCATCAGTTCTTCAGTGCTCAGCCTTTTTTGCAATCTAACTCTTACATCCGTACATGACTACTGGGAAAACCATAGCTTTGACTATATGGGTCTTTGTCAGCAAAGTGACGTCTTTGTTTTTTAATATGCTGTCTAAGTTTGTCATGGCTTTCCTTTCAAGAAGCAAGCGTCTTCTAAGTTCATGGCTGCAGTTGCCACCCACAGTGATTTCGGAGCCCAAGAAGAGAAAATCTGTCACTGCTTCCACTTTCCCCTCTTCCGTTTGCCATGAAGTGATAGGACTGGATGCCATGATCTTAGTTTTCTGAATGTTGAGTTTTAAGCCAGCTTTTTCACTCTCTGCTTTCATCTTCATCAAGAGGCTCTTTAGTTCTTCTTTGCTTTCTGCTATTAGAGTGGTATCATCTGCATATCTGAGGTTGTTGATATTTCTCCCAGCAGTCTTGCTTTCAGCTTGTAACTCATCCAGCTCAGCATTTCGAATGATGTACTCTGTGTGTAAATTAAATAAACAGGGTGACAATATATAGCCTTGTCATACTCCTCTCCCAATTTTGAACCAGTTGTAGATCAGTTGTTCCATATAAGGTTCTAACTGTTGCTTCTTGACTCAAGTACAGGTTTCTCAGGAGACAGGTAGGATGGTTTGGTATTTCCATCTCTTTAAGAATTTTCCACAGTTTGTTATGATCCATACAGTCAAAGGCTTTCACGTAGTCAATGAGGCAGAAGTATATGTTTTTCTGGAATTCTTTTGTTTTCTCTGTGATTCAATGAATGTTGACGATTTGATCTCTAGTTCCTTTGCTTTTTCTAAACCTGCTTGTACATCTGGAAGTTCTCAATTCAAGTGCTGCTTAAGTCTAGCTTGAAGGATTTTGAGCATAACCTGACTAGCATGGGAAATGAGTGCAATTATCTGGTAGTCTGAACATCCTTTAGCACTGCCCTTCTTTGGGATTGGAATGAAAACTGACCTTTTTCTAGTCCTGTGGCCACTGCTGAGTTTTCCAAATTTTCTGGCATATTGAGTGCAGTACTTTAGCAGCAGCATCTTTTAGGATTTGAAATAGCTCACTGGGATTCCATCACCTCTACTAGCTTTGTTTGTAAGGCCCACTTGATTTCACAATCCAGGATGTCTGGCTGTAGATGAATGATCACACCATTGTGGTTATCTCAGTCATTAAGACTTTTTTTAGTACAGTTCTTCTGTGTATTCTTACCTCTTCGTAATATCTTCTGCCTCTGTTAGGTCCTTACCATTTCTGTCCTTTATTGTGTGCATCCTTGCATGACATGTTCATCTGATATATCCAATTTTCTTGAGGAGATCTCTTATCTTTTTTTATTCTATTGTTTTTTTCTATTTATTTGCATTGTTCTTTGAAGAAAGCCTTTTAAAAAATATCTCCTTGTATTAGACAATACAGATGGGTTAAATGAAAAATCAAAGCAAAGTCTAATTCCAATCATCCTGGGTCACTATTAATATTTGGGGACATACATATTCCTGATTTTATTTTTGCAATTTCCCCCCTTCGTCTTCAAAAAATATTGGTCTTTTAAACTGAATATAGGTTGGAGAAGTGATATCTTTTACCTTTTGAAGTTTCACTGATATGTGGCTCCTACATAATTCATGTATGTTGATCTCTAGTCCCTTTCTCTAGAAACAACCCCAGGTCTACTATTTTCTTTTGAATTCCCCAGAGGATTCTAATTCTTTTTCCAATGTCTTCATGAAATAATGTCTTATTGACTAGAGGACTAGTTACCTCAGGAAGTGTACATTGAGTATGGTGGATCTCTTATTCCTTAGTTGAAAGAAAGAGAAACTATAATAATATATTCAATTGAAGTGAAAGTGAAAGTTGCTCAGTCGTGTCTGACTCTGTGCGACCCCTATACAGTTCATGGAATTCTCTAGGCCAGAATATGGAAGTGGGTAGCCTTTCCCTTCTCCAGGGGATCTTCCCGACCCAAGGATCAAACCCGGGTCTCCCGGCATTGCAGGGGGATTCTTTACCAGCTGAGCCACAAGAGAAGCCCAATATATTCAATTAATTAAATATAAAATATTTTAGTTATAGTTATGTTATATAAATACTTGAATATATTTGATATATATAAAATATGTTCATGTTACATATAGTATATTTAATAGCCTATCTAATATCTAGAAAACCTGACATTGTACAGCTCTCATTCTTTCAGTTCTTCCACCTGAGCCATAGTTTGAGATCCCATTTTCATCCAGAGGGAAAAAAAAACTGTTAGCAGATCAAAATCCCCAAAGATTTTGACAAACTGAAATAATGAACCAAAAGAACCAAATTTAGAGAGCTTTATCTAAGAGAGGTAAAGACCTATATTTGCAACCAAAAATCTAACAAGATTCATAGAAGAAACACACAACTCTGAGGTGGTGATGAGGCAGCAAACCATGGCTCAAGGGGAAAGGTTGGAAGAAGAGCACAGTTCATGATGGAGAAGACTGAGAAAGTGATGGTGCTCACTTGTCTGGATACTGTCATGCACGAGAGGAAGCTCCTCACTAACATAGATACCCACGCAAATATTACTTTTGGGTAACCACAATGTGCTATTGATTTGTATTTCACTTCCTGTCTCCTATTATTTTTACTATATCTTCATTCATGTACTTGTGAAGTTTCACGTTTCCTTTTTAGTTGCTTGCTTTTTAGCCATAAACATAGGACTTTATTAGATAAACTCTCTTCACATCTAGTTCATGGTTCTAACTTGTCAAAATCCTTTGGGATTCTGATTTGTTCAATGAGCATCTAAACCAACTCTTCCACTTGTATGCACATTTGATCAGCATACCATTATTATGTTGTAATCCTCCATAACATAGATTGATGGGAAATAGATTATTAAGATTATTAAGAAGTATAACTACTTGCCCAAGGCCTTACAACTAGGGTGTGTCAGAGCCCAGACTATACCTGGGTCTTCTGATTCTCAGATCAGTGTTGCTTCAATGGAACTAGACTCTCTCAAGATAATTTTGAACTGTCAGTAGAACTAAAAGTATAGGCTCTAGACACCATGTAACAGAGATTTGCCCTTTGAGTAAGTGCTTTCACAAACATTTTTCAATAAATTATTTTAATAACTTTAGAGTTGGTATTGTTGCCCTCTTTTATAAATAACAGACTCAGAAAGGTTAAGTATTTTTTATCCAAAGTCGGAAAGCAAACTACATATCAGTTTTTGCAAAGAACAGTTTGGTTGGGATGATGTCTTTCCTTTCTGGGATTCTTAAAACATCTTTGAGAATACCTCTTTAGAAGATCTAGGATAGTAGATGAACAGTTCATCAGGAATTATTAAAATGGGAGGACTTCAAGTTCTGATTAGTCAAGATACTAGAGAATCTTTTTACAGTGTACAAAAATTCCAAGATGAAGCAAATTTCCAAAGAGATGCATAACAAGAAAGCATGCAAGTACCATTTGGGATCTGATTAGAATTCTGAGACTAGTTGTTTACATTTAGAAATATAGAAGTTGGGGAAATTTTTCAGGAAATAAGAAAGCAGCATCCTTTTGGGCATTATTTGCTCTGTTTAATTAAGAGTTAATGTAAACAAGATTTTGATTTTTTCTGACTGATGAGTTTGAAGAGGTCTTTTAACACCAAGCAAAATCACTACCTTATTTCAATCATAAATTAGCAAGATTTTAGCAACTTGCTCCACTTTGAATTAGAACAGTAGGATTTAAGAACTAACAGTTTTCATAAAAATCTATCCTCTTCTTTTCAAAAATGAGGAACCGAGTTTCACAGACATGAAATAGCTTAGTCAAAGTCATCCTCCAGGCTTGGGCCAGTATTTGCCTTAAAATTGAGGTTTTGTGGATGCCCAACTCTGTCTGTTTTCTGTTGCATATGCTTTGTTGCCTTCTAGTTGGGAAAGCTCACCAGGGTACTATTATTTCTTTGGAGATATTCAGAAATTGAATATCTCATTTAGAATGTAAGAACAAAAACCACCTAAAATAATCACCTTCTTCATCCTTTGTTCATGGAATTCAGCGATGTCTTCCTAACGGGAAAGTGGCAAAATTTAGCCGTTGTGCTCTGCCACAAGAGGGAGTTAGTAGTCTTCCGTGGTCAAGTAATTTTCTGTTGGTTCACTGTCTAAAGACAACTTGGTAGCATTGGCAGTTGGCTCAACGGTTGGCAATGCTCCAGGGACCGTTATGGCAGTTGTTGTTAAGGCTGTTATGGCAGTTGGTGGTTGGTAAATTCAGCCCCTACTGTGCCCAACCATATGTCCAGACCTTCCTAGTCCTGAAGCTTCCAGTCAGCTCAGAACAAAGACAGTCTGAAAAGTCTTCTCCCTGTCACCAATGCGATCACTTGAGCATTTATGCTCAAAACAGCTCTCTGACAGGAAAACGTTTGTGTTCCTCCGGAATGTGAAGGAAGGTTCATGGTTTTTAAAATTCATGAATTGCGTGGAATGGAACGTTCCTTCTCCGAGTACAGGAAAGAAACAGAGAGGCTGTGTCTTTATGACATCCAAGCTATGGGTCATCTCAGGCGGGAAAAATCTAGTCAAGCCAATTATTTGGCATGGTATAGACCTCTTTCCCTTCCATTCCAAGAAAAGGTTATAAATTTTTTTCACTTTTCAATTCATTGCATTGGATTTACTCGAGAATATTCAGACTTAGCTAGCCAGCTGGAGAAATTCAGTATTTCTTTTTTCTATTTAAAATTATTTAAAGTCAGTGATTTAGGCTGGGTATATGATCAAAGTAAAAAATTAAAAGATTCAAGTGGTCTGATTTTTTTGTTTGTTTGGTTAAATACAGCTATGAGGATAGGTTAGAGCCTTGGGAAATTGTGGAGTTTATCTTTTACCATTCTTATCATCCTTTCTATGTTCTCTCCCGCCTTCTTGGGCCTGTTCTTCCTGTCTTCTGGATGTCAAATCTCCTCATACCCAAGAGCAGACTTCAGTTCCCCACCAAAGCATATTGAAGGATCTCTCTTGCCCTGCTTGTTCTCTCACCTACACTTTTGAATGAAACCTTAGCACTTGTGAGTTTGAAACAAAGACATTTGATTGAATTGATTTACAATAAGATTTTAATAAACTCTCATGTCTGAGTGTAGGAACACACAGCACACTCTCTAGCTTCTTGACTCTTGGGGGATTTTGATAGCCCAAATGAATACTTGGTGGTGGCATTTTAGGAGCACAATATTTTGGCAGCTGGTGGAATTGGGTGAGTTGGAGCAGGGCTCCTCAGCATGGTGAGTGGGTAGTAATCTATGTTTGTTACTGTTTTTGGAGTCTTAAAGTTTGTCCCTCCACGTGAGCAAGTCAAGGTGATAAGATGTACCTCGTTTTCATTATGTTTGAGTTGATCTTTCTCATTTGTATGTAATCTTTTTTATATATGTAAGCCATCTCTATTTCAACTGCTTTCCCTTCCTCATACATAATACTTAATAGCATGTCTGTAGAAACTAGAATTACTGTTTGATGATAGTGTATGAAAAATACCTGCAACAGACACAGAATTTTCTGAAGAGGGAAATTCCTCTTTTATAAAGAAATCATATTAAAAAACATGAGTTCTTTTTATCAGTTAAAAATATCCCATTTCTTTTTATTCCAAAATAGAAATCACTTTGTAGTTTTATTTATTAGCTGCATTAGTTGCAGCATGTGGTGTTTTTTGTTGTGGCCAACGGATTCTCTAGTTGTGGTTCACAGGCTCAGTAGTTGTGGCACACATTTAGTTGTTTGCTCTGTGGCATGTGGGAATTGTGGTTCCCCAACCAGGGATTGAACCCACATCTTCTGCATTGCAGGGTGGATTCTTAACCACTGAACCACCAGGGAAGTCCTTATGTATTCTGTATCATCACTTGAAAATAGAAAATATAAAGGAGAAAGTAAAAAAGATAAGCATGATCACAGCTTTGGAGAATAATCACTGTTGAACTATTAACATTTTGAAACTTTGGAACTTTTCAGGTATTTTCTTTTGCATTCATAGTCATTTTCAAACATAAATGAGCAATATTGTTTTATGATTATTATTTTGTAACCTGATTTAATTCACTTAATCACACATTGTGAGTATTATTTATATCATCATTTTAAATGGGAGCACATAATTCCTTTGCTTGAAAGTATTATCATTTACTTAAGATCTCCTACTAATGCAACTGTTCACCCTTAAAAATGGCCAAATATTTCATTCTGAGATTTACCCTTGCTGGAGATACAGCACATATTGTTTTTGAAGAGGGAATTTTCTAATGTTCACTAAAAATACTGTGGTCCTAGGTTCTGTCTAGTTTTTCAAAATTAACTTCAGGGAGAGACTAAAAGCCTATAGAGATTTAGAGAGGGATTGGCTATCCTTTTGGGTAATAGTTCTTCAGTAAACTCAAGGATATCTTAAGATCAAATGAGAATAATCAAGAGTTTCCACACAGACAATGAGAGCCTTGAGTATTCCATTCAGTTTTCAACTGAGGTTTAACCTACAAGGGCAGATTTTTAACTTGACTGTGCATTTTGTGTCAACTGTATGTGTTTCAACATTTAATATACAAGTATCCTTAGGAATTCTATCCAGACTGCTGTTGATTCAGAGTTACTGAAGGACAATTTAAGCAAAAGATCAAGGACACCTCTTCTATAGTAATGGACTGGGAGTCCTGTTCTGCCTCCTCATTCCTGGGAACACTGTTGGAGACTGGCATGGAGAATTCCTACAAGAGGTTGTAACCCTTTTTATTAACCTCAACAGCCATCTAGCCCTTGTGAGATTACCTTAGCTGGTACAAAGGGTTAATCGATGACAGTTGTATGTTTATATGAATGTATTTTCAGAACAGAAGATTTTAATTAATTTATTGTGGATAGAGCAAAATTACAAATAAAAAACCAGTACACTTAGAAATGTTGCCGAGTCTCTATTTGTTGAGGATGTGATAGAGGTGGAAAGAATCCAGTCTGGATAAAATAGTGCTGGAGAAGCTGACCATTAAGGGTCAGCTATATGAATAGCTCAGACACTAAGAAACATCTCTTGGACAGGACTGTTGCTACTGCAGTATATAGAATTTCAGCTCCAAAATTTGTGTTTGACTTCTAAATGCCTTAAATATTCTTGAAGAAGTTTAAACACATTATTTTTTAAAAGGAAGTTAATTTTGTTCATTTATGCCCTAAAATTCTCTGGTTACTGTGTGTTAATGAAATCAAGTGTTTTAATATTATCTTCAGCTTGTTGACTACTTCTGTTTTTGGTGGTTTTCTCTATCATGGCTGTCTCTTGGGATTGGTGAAACTGATTTCCAATTTACAGAGAAATTAATGGACCAGTGCCCACCTTTCTTCTTTCTTTCTCCTCTCTCTCTTTTTTCCTTTTTATTCTACCATCATCTTCTCTTTTATTACCAGTATTTCTCCTTCACTACCCTCTTCACCACTCTTCTTCCTTCCTTTAGCTGTTCAAATTCTACTTTTTTCTGAGGTAATTTTCTCAAAATTAGGCATCTTTTATGTTTCCCCTTCATTCTCCAGCATGATTGCTGGGTTTTCTGGCAAGCTCTGTAGGTTCTGCAGAATTTACTCTCTTGTTTAGAGAAGTGGTGGCCTAGAGTGGGATCCTCAGTTTTTCTGTGCTTTGATGCCCATCTACTTCTTTGCTTGAGTATTACCTAAGGGTCCAACAAATGCTTTTGATCACAAAAATAATGTTCAGACTTTCCCCCTATGAAGTAAGATCCCTTTCTCATTGGAGAAACTGAAGGTGGCAAACATCTGACCATGAGCAACTTTAAGGCAAATTCATCATAAAGTGCCTTTTTTAGTGTTGTTTGAAAAATAAGCTGTTGCTATAGGATTTTAATAAAACTGGCCACATGCCGAGATGGAAAGCATGTGGTCATCAACTACAAAGGGAGCTTCAGCTGAGAGGGCTCATTTTGGGATGAAAATTGTCTTCCTGTTTTCTTACTACATCAATGATACAGCAATTTCTTTTATAATTTCCAGTTGTGCACAAGCCAGTCAGCAGAAAAATGAGTTTCCTTTCCTTGCTAGCTGAGAGAATATTCTTTTAAAAGGGGGAAAGAAAGATAAAAAAGAAGGAGTGAAAGAAAGAAGGAAAAAAATCTATGGCAAAAAATACATTAAAAAATCCTCCCCCTCCACTGGTTTCAGGGAAGAGAGATTAGTTTGATATACAGTTTGTTTTAGATTTTATCTTAGCCAGATAAATTGCTTCATCAGGCACATGAGGTTACTGGGGGAAACTGATGAGCACTTTTTAGTGATTCAATATTGCATAAGTAAATATAGCCTCATTCACTGACCATTTATCTCTTATTTATTTCTGCTTACAAGCTAGAAAAAGAATATCAGTTGATCATTGGAATTTCACTTAGATTTTCTCATTAAACTGTTCACACATTTTATTTCTTTTGGATAGGGAGAAGAGAGATTACATTCCAAACCTGCAAAAACAAAAGAAAAAGTTCAAAGATTACAAGGTCTTTCTCTTCATCATTAGGGAAGAAACTTCAAATTAGGCTGTAGATTTTCTACTGATGTGCAACTAAATTCAGGGTTTTAAAATGTAATAAAATCATTGTGTTACAACAAGATCAGGAAATATGGTTAGGAACTTTCAGTAACATTTGATGCCAAGCCTTCCCAGTTGTATTTGCAAAGTTGAAGCAAGGTCAATGAGAACTGCTTACAGAATGACTGAGGTAGGAATGTGAGGATCTGGAAGCCTGGGCTTCCACTCAGGATTTATCTTGGCCACATGGGTGAATTACCCAGAATGGAACAGTTAGTTCATATACCACAGCTTTGTAAATCTAAATCTCTGTGCATGTAGAACCTTGCAGACACTCAAGATAGAAGGGGAAGAGACCAACCATCAAGTAATTTTTGTTTTTTTTTTTTGTTTTTTTTACAAGAACTGTTGTTTTAGATTGTGTTCCCTAGGAAAGGGGACCTTACCTTTAAGGGAGTGAAGGAAACAGGATTGGGCATAAATAGAAATTGAACTCCCCCACAATTGTAAGAAAAATTTCAGCCAGTCCTTGGGCTCATCAGAGGAATCCCTTCTTTAGGCTAGAGAGCCAGACCTTGGTACTCCCCTACCTCCGCCAGTCATTACATAAAAACTGCCCACAGGGAGGGATATAACCTTGAGTGAGCACACTCCCTTCTGCAGAGAGCAGTTCCCCAAGAGGGGCAGCTAGGAGCCCTTAGCGGGCAACCATCGCCAGCAACAACACTGTCAGGAATGTGGTTTCTTTTTTCTTTTCATTTATAAAACAGAGCCAATGTTGTCAACTTTATGGGATTAATGTAAAGAGTAAATGAGATAACCCTTGTAAAAGACCAAAGCTGGCATGGTAAATGCCAAGAGCTTAATGCATATTAGCAGTTATTATTTAAATGGCAGCAATTTAATATTACTAATACTATTTGTAAAAGTGTTATTAGCCATCAACCTCATCTGTCTGAGCTAGTAAATATGTATTTTCTGGGTGCAAGATGCAAGTTGACTTTGGGAGAGTGACCATGTCTCTGAGATGAATCATGTTTTTCTTATAACAACCAAATGTAATCAGCCATGTGCTGTTTTGTTGTATGCCTTCACTCTTGGAAAACACGTTCTGACACAGAACCCTTTTATGTCAGTGTAAAAGCCATAGGTGAGTTGGATGCTTAGATGATGCCTCCAGTGTTTTTAAGCCTCCTTGGGAGAAAATAGCACTATCTGCACAATGCAAGTGCCCTTGTTGAATAAGGATGGCAGAAGGAAATGATGACTTTTTTGGGGAGATGAAGAATATCATTGCTATTGTTCAGTCGCTCAGTCATATCTGACTCTTTGCAAACCCATGGATTGCAGCACGCCAGGCTTCCCTGTCCTTCACTATGTCCTGGAGTTTGCTCAAACTTGTGTCCACTGAGTCTATGATTCCATCCAACCATCTCATCCTCTGTTGTCCCCTTATCTTCCTGCCCTTAATCTTGTAGTTTAAGCTTTTGCAAATTCTTGTATTGTATTAAAATTCTATCTATCTATCTGACATTTGTCTCAGCATGAAAAAAAGTAAGAATATATGTACTGGTGTTCGCTTTTAGGTAACATGAAGATTAATTATTTTTTCAAGGTAATTACTGATTGAAGTGGAGACCAGGGAAGCTTATACTTCTCAGTTCAATAATTATATTTTTAATTATAAATATTTTTATTTATTTATTTGAAATTGTTTTTTTTTCTTGGTTCAGTAGTTCCTGATGTTAGCTTCAGCAGAAATCAATGTCTGCTTATTATAGTCCCAAGAGCCGTTGCAGGCAGCTCTACTTTTTAAAATAAATTTTAGTTCTAAAATTAAAATCTGGGTCTTGGTATCTCGTAAGTACTGTGTACTCCCAAGTTATTTCTATGAAATGTTAAATAAAACATTTATTGGATATGTTACCCCTGTCACCAGGCAGGAGCTATTATTCCTCTGCAGATGGGAGGGAATCATTATAAGGTAATGAAAGGTGAGAAGCAGTTACTCAAAGGAATCAGCCAGAAAGATTGTATGGCTCAGTCTCATTATAGTAGAAATAACAATCAGAAATCTGTCCTGATCTTTGCCATGAGGGAATATAAGCAGCTATTTCTGACTGCCTGAGGCTAGTGATTCCAGTAGCATTCAGGTGAATCTACAAGATTAAAACAGAAGAGGGAACAAAAAAGATCTGATGAGCCACAAGCCAGTTCCAGCCACACCAGTAATGGAGTTAGAGGTTGTGAAGGAGTAGGTACAAGAGGAGACTCACCTGTATGTGTCCATGGGTGTGCACAGCTGTGGGCATTCTTCGACATTTGGGGTTTAATATGTCCTGGAACAACTGTAACAACTGACTTGGTTAGAAGGGGCCACTTTCAATCCCCAGAGAGTGGTAACTTAAGGTGATAACTCAGATGAGGTATTTGAAATCTCTGGTGAGTACAAGCCTCTGTCTCTATAAGCTGGCATAATCTTACCAGATGAAAATGTCGAGAATGGTACTAGTGACAAGTTTTAAGGATTTAGGGGCCCCGCCATTTTCTAAACTACAGCCAGCCTGGGATTTAGGGACCTGGTTGTCTCCTGAACTGCAGCCAGCCTAGAAAGTTTTAGAGTGGAGGAGTGCAGGCAGCAGCTGCAGAGGGAGCCCCCAGTGAATTCTATAACATGACTGGTTGTTAGTAGGATTTTTATGTTACAGGAACATTTTTTACACTCACCTAATCTGCTCTGAATAGAGACTTCACTGTATAGTGTTATCCTATGTGAATGCCAGACAGACCGTAACCCAAACACATATGTTAAAACACATGTGCACATATACATACTTGTGTGCCTATCCCTCTGGGAGCATTTGTAGAGATTCTAACTGTATGAGGTATGTCAGGGCCATATGAATGTGATGCACAGACTGCGAAATTTCTGATCTATGGGCTTCCCAGGTGGTGCTAATGGTAAAGAACCCACCTGTCAATGCAGGAGACATGAGACCCCAGTGTGATCCCTGGGTCAGGAAGATCCCCTGGAGAAGGACATGGCAACCCACCCCAGTATTCTTGCTTGAGAATCCCCATGGACAGAGGGTCCTGGCAGCTACAGTCCATAGGGTCACAAAGACTGGGACCTGACTGAAGTGACTAAACATGCAAGGACAATGAAGGCAAAGGCTTTTGTCTCTTGTGGTCAGTGATATATCCCCAGTACCTAGAAGAGTGCCAGCATATATTAGATGTAGTATTTCACCATCTGTAACAGCAGCACCAACAGTACTACCAAGAACAATTACACTAGCAAACTAGAGAATTTCCCTGGATGAGGAGCACTTCAACTTAGGAAGAATACTTAGCATGTTGCTTGGTCTGTGTTCCTTAATTATTTAATGAATGGGTGAACTTTAGTATTAGTCTAGTTTTATTTTTTTAATTATGAAAGTAATATCTGGCCATGGTAAAAAGAAAAACACACATACGCACATTAAAAGAAGAGTATATAATGCAAAGTAGAATTCCTCATCACTCTGGCCACCGGTCTCACTTCCCAGAAACAACTAGTGTTTAAAGTTTATGTGTGTTGGGGAGAACATACTCTACACTGCCCTGCCCTTGCCCTTGCCTTTCTTGTGTTGAATGTCTTTCCTTATCAGATCATATAGATCTACCTCATTTTTTTTCAACAAAGACATAAAATATCGATAGTATTGTATCATGTAGATGTAATTAACATAACATTTAATTGGCCCCAGTAGTTGAAATCTGCTTCATTCTGAGTCATTTGACATTTCAAACAACCTAACAGTGAATATCTTTGTCATGCTACAGTGGCACCAGTGACAAAACTTCAGTGGGAATGGTGCCTTCTGACCCACCATTGTGCAGTGCAGAGTTGCCCTGATTCTTGTACTTTAGTTTTTGCACATATGTCCATCTATTTCTGTAGGATGAATTTCTAGAAGGACAATTGCTGGCTCACAGGCTGTGCTCAATGTGAATTTTCATAGCTAATCTCCAAAATGTTGAATGATGTTAATATGAATCAACTGATCAGTCATTTGTTGGAGTCTGTATTAGCCAGAGAAATAGCATATCTACTTATATGCTACTGGTTTTCTCTTTATATATATATATACACACACATATATATATATACATACATACATATATATACATGCACACACAAACATATATATATAGATCTATATGATCTGATATATATATATATATGTTTGTGTGTGTGTATATACAAAGGGATTTAAAAAAATTCTTTATTGAATTTTTACAGTATCGTTTCTGTTTTACTTTTTTTTTTTGGTTGCAAGGCATGTGGGATCATAGTTCCCTGACCAGGGATTGAACTCGCACCCCTGCATTGGAAGGTGAGGTCTTAACCACTGATCCACCAGGGAAGTCCCTATAAAGGGATTTTTTTATAAGGATTTGGCCCATATGATTATGGAGGGTGAAAAACCCCAAGATTTGCAGTTGGCAAAGTAGAGACCCAGGTGAACTAATGCCTTAATAAGCTCCAGTCCAAGTCTGAATCTGAAGGCTGGAGATGGATGTCCCAGCTAGAAGAGAGACAAGCAGAGAAAGCAGATTCTTTTCTTACTTACCTTTTGTTCAGTTGAGGCCTTTAGCAGGTTGGATGAGGCCCACTCACGTTGAGGAGAGCAATCTGCTTTACCCAGTCTACCAGTTCAGATGTTAACTTCATCCAGAAAAGCCCTCACAGACACACCCAGAATAATGTTTAATCAAACATCTGAGCACCTCTGGCCCAGTCAAGTGACAGATAAAATTAACCACTGCAGTGTCATTCACCAAAGATTTAAAATACGAAACAAATGCTACTCAGTTTTTAAAATGCAACTTGAGACTAATAAATATAACTTTATTTCTATCTTGTTTGTGTGAGTAAACACACTAATGATTTGTATGTAGTAAATTTTGCTTTCAGATTCTTAGTCTTTGGATGCTGTTAATATTTAGAGCTAGTGAATAAATTCCATCTTATAAAACACTTATTAATGTATTATGATAATGCCAACCCTAGCTCCTGGCATAATGCCCTCCCATGAAAGTCTAATTTAACCTTCCTTTTGCATATGTAATCTTGCAAACATCAGTGGGCATTTTACATCCAAAGGGCTTTGGGTTCAAACCTTTAGAGATTTCCTCACTGATGTTTCTCAGCTTTTAGTTCATCAGCAAATTCCAAATTCACTCTTGATGATTTTTATAGCTATAATAGTCATTCAATTTCATTATAAATGAAACAAGTGGCCTTTGATCACATACTCTTTGCAAAGCCTGATGCTTTCTGTTGAATGTTTTTGTTCCCTTTATATTTTTAAAAGCAGTAGCTGCACTAGAGACAGCTTGACCTTACCGTGAGAAATAGCATTTTATCATGAAACTTGGCAGAGCCTTCAATTTCCTCCCGTTTAATATCTGTCAGTCATTCCCTTTGTCCAGGAAATATTCTCTCTGCTCTCCATGTGAAAGTTGTTATCTCTGGTGGCAGATACAACTTCTCTGGGGCCAGATCATCCTCATCCTACAGCTCAATCATGTAGCATTGCCGGATCCCTGTGGAAAACCAATCATGTTCTTTAAAGTGTGGCTGGAAAGTTAATGATGCAAAAGAGAGACTCTGGGTCCCCTACACATTCCATTAAGTTCCTTCCCACTTCCCATAAATCGTGTGCCAATCTTTTTGACCCTGCTGATGAACCCAGCTGGCATAAAATAGAGGCTGAAATGAAAGGAAGAGGTCTTATTTTACCATGTCAAAGTATTGAGCTGGAAGGGACTTTTAGACTTTGTCTAATCACACACCTTCCTTATAAAGACAAGTAAGCTATGGCCCAAATGGGAAACTGATTTGACCAAGACCACCCAGCTCATTGGTGTCAGGGCTGATTGGGGCTGAAAGCATATATTTTTATTAACTTATTTAATTGGTACATAATTTGCATACCATAAAATGCACAGAACTTCTCCAGTTGATGCATTTTGACAAATGGATATATCTATGTAATCATAGCTAAAACACCCACATCCAATCAAGATATAGAACATTTCATGACCCTGAGAAATTTTGCATATATTTCTTTCTAGTTGGAAAGTAGGTTTTTCACTCCTAATCTAATGTTTTTGCCTCTAGTGACCTTTTCACCATCACATAGGTACATTCAGCATTTGGTGGAAAGACCCCAGGGCTGGAAACAGGGATATGGATTCTCCTTCCAGTTCTTGTTCAATTAACTGTACAATATTAGGCAAGTAGTTTCACTGAGTCAATTTCTCTAGCTATTATAGGATGGGGTATGCGTAGGGAGCCAGATGGTGAAAGTGAGAAAGCTTGCCTTTGGTTCTTCGACCCTTCTTCTCTGAAATCTTTCTTATCACCCTTGGACTGTGAAATGTTGCTAGTTCTAACTTCAGCTTCGTTCTGTGCATTGTTTTGATCTAGCTAAGTACCATTAAAAAGTGAGTTGAGTTGTCCATTTTATGTCAAGGTATTAATAACTTTGTTCCTGGAAATGCTTGTATTTAATAATCACAGTGACAGGTACAGTTTATTGGAACCTACGCTGTATATCAGACATGTGTTTAGTACTCTATATATGTTGCCTACATGAATGCCACCTTACAGGAGCTGTGTAAGGTTGTTGGGTTTTATATAAGGCCAGTCTGAGGCTCAAGTAGGTTAAGTTACTGGCCCACAGTTGCACAGCTAGCAAGTAGCAGAGTTTGCCCTGACACCCAAATCTGCCCAACTCCACAGTTAGGACACTTTCCATTCCCTTTCCCTGCCTCAGGGAACTCTTAAAGATGGCAGTGACTTCACCCAAAGGAATAACTCTTTGAAGGTAAAATTTGAGGTAGTGTATCTTTCTGGAGGGAAAATGACATCTGACCAGGGAGCTCATGGACAACTTATGCATCACCCCAGTGCTGTCACTGTGATTGTATTCCTTGTCCCAGGACCATAGTGAGAAAGACCTGAGAAAGCCCTGCGAACTGCACACTGCTTTACATGAGTTCTACTATATTTAGCTGGATTTGGACAATTTTATGCTCTGGGGTTTTGGACTCTGTAAGACGGAGCAAATGGATTTTGGAGGTAAGGTGTTATTACAGCCAATATTGCCTATACAAAGTGAGATTTCAGGCCAGAGTATATAACTCTGTTAATTACAGGAAAAGGGAAAGGAATCATCATGCACTCACCGAAGGAAGTAACTAGCTGAGGACCTCATGCCTGCTAAAGAGGTTCTCTGTCCTCTTTCCCACAACAGAAAGAAAGGTGTCCTGATTTAAGGGTGTGAACTGAATTTTAATCATGCACGCACACAAAAATGCTTAGGAAGTTTTTCCTGAGAGAATACTGAGAGTTTCAGTTGGGGTATCTAACTTCATTCATATACCTTTGCTTCTAGTTGTCTGGGTTGCAAATTTAGCATTGTATTCTTTTTAAAAAGCCCTCTTGGCTATTGAGTTTTTCTGAAGTAGTACAGAGGAGACTTTGAAAAATAAAATCAACTCAACAGATACAGGGACCAAATTAAGTATAGCACACATAATTCAGAACATACTATCCCCTTGCAAAGGATATGCAGGCCCCAGGAGAAACAACTGAGAACAATTCTGCCATGTGGTTTATGGGAGGAATCTAGGTCTGTCTTAAGAGCATTCCGGGCTCTATCCTACCACTGATTAAAACCTCCTTTTGGGTAACTTCTTGACCTTGGACTTGCTGAAAGACACTCTTAGGCAATGAATCAAAGTGCAGTCCTTAGTTTTGTTGGTAATGCACAGATATACATGCCACCCTTTGGCCAGTGCCCAGAGGCAGCTCTAGAAATGCCATAGTCATTTTTGAGCTGAGCTGAGTCCCGAGACAAACTTTGGCCTTTGAACTTTGGAAATGCTGAGGCTCAGTAAACCTGATTGGTTTTTGTGCTGATGAACTTCCACAGCTCCTTCTTATCTTTTAAAGAAAGCTACCTGAGGTCAGAGCCCTGAGACTTCATAAAAGCAGATGATAAAGCATGCAGTTGCATCCACAACAGAACAGTGGAGGCTTTGAGGGGTTGTTTGACTATAGAAGTTCATACCCATCTGTGGCTTTGTGTCGTCAGTGGGGTACAGAAGTTTGATCATCTTTGCCTCAACAGTTTTAGCCTTTAATAGCACAAGGATATCAAGATAGGACAGATCTCAGAGTATGAAAGAAAAAGAGGGTCAAGTATGTTTGTTCACTGAGGGATAAACGATGGAACCAGATCTTGAGAGGTAGCCACCATACTCCAGGCTGACATAACTTTCCAAAGAGATAACTTACCTCCTGACCAAATCAATAAACCAACAAGCCACTAAGGACTAGAGCTCTGAAGGGGGACTCCAGTGCTCTTAGTCTAAAGAGTAGCCATTTACATCTGCTAAATTGAAAGCAATAGGACTTGTTTTGTGCAAAGGGATATGTTTTTCTTTTACAGTTCACAAAATCTCTCAGTGGTTCACCAAAGAATATTCATTTTTGACTAATGTCTGAGAATATTCATTTATGACCAATTCATTCTTTTGACCACTCCATCAAAGTGTTTCCTGGAGTCTATAGCACAGAGGTACAAGGACAAGCGGAACTGCCCAATACCACACCTAGTCCTTCAGACTTGTCTTGGTCCTGATTATCTCTATGCCCTTGAAAGCCTGTGGGTGGCCAAGTGGAAGAAATCTCTCTACAAAGAGACAGCCTAACCCAAGACAGGGTTCATTTAATGACCATCTATAAAGGCATGGCTATTTGGTTACCATTCTGTGCTCTCTGATACTGGAGATCAGGAAAGTCTCTTGCTTTTACCCAGAAGATGCCCTACTGTGCCTCAGCCATCTGTGTTCTCATGCCCTCACTGGCCAAAAAGATACAAGCTGAACTGTGAGCTACTTTAAGATTGGAGATCAATGACTGAAGCCTTGAATAAAAAGTCTAATGTAATTTAAATAGTCATGGGCCAACCTCAGATTTTCCCCTGTTCCTGAGCCGTATGCCTTCATGACCTTGAGGAAATCAGTTAGCCATCCAAAAGAGGGCATTACTGGGTGTTTCCTGAACCTTACTGATATTATCAAGGCTCAAGACAATGGCTACATTTTTGTTTAAAGGAGGAATACAGTGAACCAAAACAAGCTTCTTCTATAATATCAAAAATCCCCCTTTCCACACCAGTTGTGAATCTAACTCCGTGAACCATGGTAGTTTAAGTTTACACTGAACATTTTGTGAAAAGGAGGGTATTAGCTCTCTAGGGATTAAACTAAATCTCCTTAGATCAAAGACAGAAGTAGAGGCACTACAAGTTTTATTTTTCTCTCCAGATTCAGAATCCAGAATTTTTTTTTTTAAAACAAAAAAAAACTGTGCATTCATTTTCTCTGAAAATGACTTCTTTGTGCTCCAGATTTCTAGCTCAGAGATAAAATTGGATTCTTTAAAGAGGCTCAGAAACTAATTTTAGAAACCTAAGGCTCATCAATAAAGGACAGAGAGTATTTTGGATACCATTTTATGATCCTAGTTCTAGGGACCATCATATCATATTCAAAAGAAAATCTTTCATTGTTGCTTACTATCCATTGTTACACAATACAAGTTAAAACTTTTGTTCTTCTTGCCCATGAAAACTGTACTAATTCTGGTCAGTTAAATGGAAAGTTTGTTTTCAGTGTGAAATATGAATAATAAGAATCTGAATTAAAAAATTCTTAGAGAAAGGTATTTTTGTGTTTTAAAGTATATTTTTGAATATTTTGCAATAAGCTTAAGCACTCAACAGTATTTTCTGAGATTTGTAAAAGATTTTTCCTCACCCCTCCCATCTTGATTTATATTTTGTTTAATTGTTTTTAGTTTTGGAAATTTAAAAAATATAGAGCAGTATGAAAAATAATAAACTATTACCCAGTACCCACTAACATTTTATTATATTTGCTTTTAGTATTTTTTAATTAAAAAATAAGACATTTTAGGTCAAATTGAAGTCCCCTTTATTCGCCATTGTCTGTCTTACCCCATTCCCAGGGTTAATTGCTATTATGAATTTAAGATGTATTCTTAAAATATTTCTAATATTTTTTATGTGCATACTTATCAGAGGACAGTATGTCCTGAGGTACATGTATGTTTTAAATGTATAAGAAGGACAGGTTATCCTACTTTTTTTTTTGGTATATATCATCTTACAAGTTGCTTTTCTCGTTCAATATTGATTTAACTATGAATGTCTTGATTAGTGGGCTTTCCAGGTGGCGATAGTGGTAAAGAACCTGCCTGCCAATGCAGGAGATATAAGAGACAAGTTCGATCCCTGGGTCAGGAAGATCCCCTGGAGGAGGGCATGGCAACCCATCCCAGTATTTTTGCCTGGAGAATCCCATGCACAGAGGAGCCTGGTGGGCTACAGTCACAGGGCCAAAAGAGTCGGACATGACTAAAGTGACTTAGCACACACACACCTCTTGATTAGTGGATGAGCCTTATTTTTTTATATTATTTATGGCATATGACATATTTGGAATTACTTATACCATATTAGTTTTTTTGTTTGTTTTTGTTTTTCCATTTTGCTTGCTTTTCCCCTCTTCTCATCTTCTATTAGATAGTTACATTTCTTTATTTTCCACTTTGTTTTACTAGTTTGAAAGTTACACATTCTATTCCTAGTCCTCTAGTTAGGTAGCTTTAAAATTTTGTTATACATAACTCATGTTATTTTTAAATAAATACTAAAATTAATTTATACTCTTCTTCTAAACAAGGAAATTAGCACATTTTTTACTACAAAAAATCCTCTTCACTCTCCCATAGTAATTATTGTTTAGAGTTGTAGTTCTACCTTGTTTTTAAATACTAAAGAGTGTTTATTATTGTTAGTTAACATATTTTTACATGTAAAGTTGATTTGTTTGTTTTCTTTTCTCACCGTTGCTCTTGAATTCCATCTTTTGTTTGGGCTTCCTATTCTTTCTTGCTGAAGTCTCTCAGCAGTTCTTTTGGTGAGGATCAGTTAACTCTCTTGGACTTTGGGTGTATAAAAACTGTTTTTATATTACTTTCATTCTTGAGTTATCATTTATCTGTGAATTTTATTGTGTCAGTTTTTTCTCTTAAAGATGTAATTCATTCTCTCTTCTGGCATCTGTTGCCTCCTAGGAGAAGTTTGCTATTAGTCTGCAGCCAGTCTAATTGAATGATTTTTAATTTTGAGATAATCTGCCTTTTCTGTTTGATTTTCAAATTTTCTTTTAATATTCTATAGGTACACTACAGAGTGTCAATATTTAGAATTGTTTTTATCCTGCTCATGACTCAGTGTGTTTTTTATTTATTTTTAATCTTAGGTATTTTTCTGGTTCTAAAATTCTCCTCCATTTTCTCTTTAAATATTGCTTCTTTCATGTTTCTCTATTCCATTTGTCAACGTTAAAAAAATGCACAATGTGAGAATTGCAAGTTAAGTTTTATTTGGGGCAAAATGAAGACTGCAGCCCTGGAGACAGCACCCCAGGTAGCTCTGAGAAACTTCTCTAAAAATCATGGGGGAAAGGTCAGTATATATATGATTTTGGTAAAGAGGGAATACATGCAATTAAGCACATATTTTTGCAGAAGCTTTCTACTAGTCATGAGAAACAGTTGTTACCATGAAGGATTTTAGTGCTTTTCTAGATAGGAGGAGATACAGGAATTGAGCTCATAAAATCAGCTCCTGAAAATATCTAACTATTTGAAGACCTGTCTTGCCAGTTTTTCACTGAGCACAGAGTGCTCATTTCTGCTCTCCTCCCTGAACTCCTTTCAGGGAGTGTTGAAAATCAGCAGGTGCAGCAGCACGTGATTTAATTCTTGAAGAGGTAGATGGCAAGTGCCAACTTGCAGCCAACACATTCTTTTGTAATTTCTACTAGAATTATACTTTTCCCCGTTTTTTTCCTCCATGTCTCTTAGTGTCTTGTTCAAATCTTTATTTCTGTAAATTTCTCTGTTCTATGTTTGCTGTTATTTTTTCAGCTCTCAGTTCACTAATTCTTTTCTCAGTTGTTTCTTTTTTTATTTAAATGAGCATTTTTTTTGTACTTCTACTAAGTTCTTTTCCAAATCCAGTAGTTCTTGTTTCATAATCTTATTTTTAGATTAGAGATTTGTATTTTTCCTTTTTATAACAAGGATACTATTTTAAAAACATTTTCAGACATTTTATTTTCCTGTCCTGAAAGTCTTATCACCCACATGGCAGTGACTGACAGGAAAGGAGAAATGCCCACTATATTTTCTGTTGTTCTTTAAAAAAAAAATTATTTATTTTAAAAAGACGTTAATCAGTTTTCATCACCAAGTTAGATTTTGTTTGAATCCACAATAGGGTAATGAGCTTGAAATCAGACTCCTTTAAACGTAGAGACGTTATTCTAACCAGTCTTGAGGTCTAAGCAAGAAGCCAGAATCAGTAGGGGAAGTGAAAGTCTAAAACCCACCACTTTAAGGCCTGTGTATAGGCAGGACCAGCTATGTGGATGTGCAACCTGGCCAGTCACATGGGAACTCATGCCCTGTACTTGGTTTAATGCTCTGCGGTTACTATCTAGAAACTCTTAATCATCTTTGAACAAGCAGCACTTACTCATTTTGTACTGGGCTCTGACAATTATGTAGCTTGTTCTGGTACTAGCGGAGGTCCTGAAAGACAGGAAGAGGAGGTAAAAGGAAAAATTAACTTTTACTGGCCTCAGGGCATTGGAGGCAGAAGAAGCAAGAGAAAAGTGAGTGAGACACGTAGATTCACTTCCTCCTTGGCCCAGGAAAGAGGATATTATATCACTGGAGAGGAACACCAGAAGGGGTGTTTTTGTCCCATTTAACATTTTGAACCCTGGAAGGAGAATTCAACCACCTACCTCCAAAATGGAGATAATAAAGCATTCTGAAAGAGACTTTAAAATGGTTTTTAAAAAATTTCCGAGAGATATAAAGCAGTAGGATTGTAAATTTACACGTGCTGTACTCAGGTGAACAGAGAAAATGTAGTTTAAGGAAATTTTCTATTAATTACCCAGATTTCATTAATAGTTCCCATCCTTATAGAAGTGGAAAAAAAAAATCTCAATTTTAAGTCAACTCCAATAAGCCTGGTCCACTGCAGTGACTGAAACAATCCTAAGCTTAATTTTTGTTCTTGATTAAATTTGCCCAATGCTCAGAAATTCACCTATTCTCCCTTTGTTCTCCCAGGTGCTGACTCATGTCTAGACGATACAGCAAGGTCATGGACCTTGAAGAATGGAAACTTCTTCCTGAAGATGGTGAATTGGCAAGATAGGAACCTTGATTCCTGATGACACTGTGAAGATTCCATATCAGTTCTACCTCTTCTGAACTTCTTTTAGGTGAGAGAGAAATATATTTCTGTTTTGTTTAAATGATATTTATTTTAAATGTTCTCAGATGTTCAGACGGACTTAATCCTGATACAGATACTTAGGCTGATTCTAATTTTTTTTGCTGCTGTAAACTATGCTGCAGTTAGCATACTTGTCCAAACATCTTTGCACATTTGTCTGAGAATATTTTGGATATATTCCTAGAAGTTGAATTATCAATTAAAATATTTATGAACAGTTTTTATTGTTTTATGAAATATCTTGCCTAACTTGGGAAGGCATTCTTAATGGGGATTCTCTTGGGCAGTGAACACACTGGGTAGAAATATGTAGGACACTGATACTGGGAAAAGGTTGACATACAGGGTGATGTAGGTGAGAGCCAGATGTCCCCATGTCAAGCTAAAACTCTTTTATTTCCTTTATTAAAATGACTGAATCAAAATCAAAATTATAAAAAAATAAGCCAATAAAATATTTGTGTTTCAACTATCAGGTGTTCTATCAATTGTTCTTAAGACATTCATTTGATATAATTATAAAGCAATAGATACATGCTCAAGCTATTCTGCTGGGCCCATTTCCTTCTATGATTTTTAGTAGACTCTGGATTGTTAGATTATTGTTAGGTTATTATTGGATTATGTGAAAATCAGTCTAAAAGCCTCTTGGAAAAGTACATTTCTAAGCTTCATGTATTCTGATTCAAGTGACAGGGGTGGGACCCAGGAATATGAGTTTTAACTGTCATACTGCTTTGAGAATCACTTATCTGGATACTTGAAAGAATTTTTTTGCAGCTATTGGGGTGAAATCCCATCCATCAGTAAATCTTACCGATTCACTGTTAATTAATTTTTTGGTCAGCAAAGCTGACTGAAGATGGGCAAAGAGGTACAACTGAGATTGGCAGTTCTGGTCCTTTCCATCAGTTGATTGACATTTTATGACTCTGGATTTAAAGTAATGGCCACATATATGAATAATGAATATGATTTTAGGAACTATTTAATATATTTAATATATATTAATATATATATTTAATATATTAAATATATTTAATATATTTTTCATTCCTTGTAAATCAAGACACCATATGGCTTCCCATCCTTTTAATCAATGAGTTTCAATGCTTCAGGGGCAGGGTAGTTACTGGCTAGAACACCAAAGTCATCGCTCAACTTTGACTGTCAAGCGAAGGTTTTTAATGTATTGTGTCCCCAGGGAGAAAGTGCTGTTGAAAGCAAGGCTACATCAAGAGAGAAAAGGAATTTCTAAATTCCAAAGCTCCCTTTATATATCATTTATTTCTAATGATATTGGATTCTTATTAGAGAATGAAGTCTGTAAAATCTCTACTTTCATACTTTATTGATTTTTTGTGTGTGTGTAGCCATGTTCATGATCAGTTTTTATAATAGGTCTTTCCTTTAATGGATGTCAAGTTCTTTAGCAATTAAAACAACTGACTTAAAAAAAAAAAAGAAGTGAGTTGATTGTAATAGTCAGTTCCTCTGAAAACCTATATTTGTTTTTTTGTCTCCTAGATCAATAAAGTATATTAAAATCTCTTCTGTAACTGTGTTTTATCTGTTTCTTTTTAACGTTTGTAGTCAAATTGTACTCTAATGTTTAAAAAACAAAAGTTAAAAACAAACAAACTGAGCAAAGTAATCCCTGCCTTATTCCTTCCTATTTCCAAATTTTCACTCCTCAGAAGTAACTACTTCCAACTTTGCTTATCTTCTGGTTGTTACTACCATATTTCAAAATTGCATGTAACTTTGTGGTTTTTTGGTTTGTTTTTAATTTTTATTGTGGTATAGTTGATTCACAATGTTGTGTTAGTTTCACGTGTACAGCAAAGTGAATCAGTTATACACATACATGTATCCACTCTTTTTTAAGATTATTTTTTTTATATAGGCCATGGGCAGAGAATTGAGTAGGGTTCCCTGTGCTATGCTGTAGATTCTTATTAGTTATCTATTTTATGTATAGTAGTGTGTATATGTCAATCCCAATCTCCCAATTTATCATCCCCTGCTTTCCCCCTGGTAACCATAAGTTTGTTTTCTACATCTGTGACTCTGTTTCTGTTTTGTAAGTAAGTTTATTTGTACCATTTTTTAAGATTCCGTATATAAGCAATATCATGTGTTTGTCTTTCTCTGTCTGACTTACTTCACTCAGCTGACGATTTCTAGGTCCATTCATATTGCTGCAAATGGCATTATTTTGTTCTTTTTTATGGATGAATACTATTTCATTGTATATATGTACCACATCTTCATCCATTCCTCTGTTGATGGACATTTAGGTTGCTTCTATGTCCTGGATACTGCAAATAGTGCTGCAGTGAACATTGGGTTCATTATCTTTTTGAACTGTGGTTTTCTCTGGGTATATGTCTAGGAATGGGATTGCTGTGCCATGTGTAGCTCTATTTTTAGTGTTTTGCAGGGGTCCCCAAACTATTTGGCATCAAGGACCAGTTTTGTGGAAGACAATTTTTCCAGACTGGGGCGGGTGGGGTGGTTTTGGGATGATTCAGGTTCATTACATTTATTGTGCTCTTTATTTCTATTATTATTACATCAGCTTCACCTCAGATCCTCAGGCATTAGATCCTGGAAGTTGAGGACCCCTGTTTTAAGGAATCTCCATACTGCTCTCCAAATGGTTGTACCAATTTACAGTAATCAGTGTTTTAACTAGTGCTTCAGGTGACTCTGTTGCACACTAAGGTTTCAGAACCAGGGACTAGACCTTGCTAATTAGCATAAATTAGTAAGGACTCTTGGATCAGATTAGTTGGCTGATACTTTGATTCAAGGGGCTTGACCTAGTCAGTTTCTACTGAGACAGTGGGAAAGGCTGGTTGAGGGGTGTCTGGTAACACCACTGCCCAGAAAGGTCAGCCGCCGGGCATGTGTGTGAAATGAAGAGCTCTGATCAGCCCTGAACACACGGTTTCTTCCTCATTTGAAAAGCCATGTTCTACCAAAAGAGAGCCCAAGCTACCCAAGGGCTTTCAAGAGTTGCTCCTGGATTTGGTGAGAACTGAAAACGCTGGTGTTAAACCATGTTAAAAATTTAGCTTTTGGAGCCCCACACCAACAGATTCTGGTTCTCTGGGTATGCGGTGGGCACCAGGAAATAACATTTTAAACAGGCACCCACAGTGATGCTGATGTAAGTGGTGTGTAAACCAAGCTCTGAAAAACATTGGTTTTATGGGCTGCTATATTGAGGCTTTGTGAGACCAACTTGTGAGACTTTCAGATTTTAATGCTGGTTCAGCTTCAGAAGGTCTAGGCTCCTCCACGGGTGTACAGGTAGCAAACCCGGGTCAGCATGTGCAGTCACTGGCCGAGCTCTTCATCCCAGTGCCTGGCTCCAAAGTGAGGATTTTGATGTTAGCAAGAAGCTTCTTTGTTTCAGGTCTCCCCAGCCCTGTCACTGCACTTCAGTCTGGCTTTGGAATGTCATTCTAGTGTCCCCGCCCTTGCTTAGGAAACTTTGCTGTATGCAAAATCCAATTTGCTTCACATGAGCCTAACTGCTTGATTGAAGTCAGAAGGAACACTTCCAAGAGGCTCCTTCTGAACAGAAATACAAAGCGCTGCACATATTTGGCCTCCAGGCGGCGCCAGCCTTTTGGAAAAGGAGGCTGTTTATGTAACAGATTGGCAGTTTCAGCGGCTGTGTAAATGTCATTCTTTAAAAATAAAGATGAAACTCTCAGTTGACTCAAACAGGAGCAAATTAAAAAGTAGAGTGAAACATCTATTTCATGAACACAATTCATTTGCTGTCTCTGGTACTTCAAAATGATACCTTTTCTCCAAATGATAACTGGCACCCTCCCACTGGCTTTAGCTAGGCAGTGACAAAACAACAGATCAATTCACTCACTTCAGTGAAGGAGAAAAATTCAGTCAGTTAGGATGGGCTTCATGTAACTCACACACCTGGAGACTGAATCCTTTATATGCAACCAAACTTACAAGCAGAGCCACTGAAACGAAACAGGTGTTAAGCTTGACCCCCAAAACGTAATAAAGAAGTTTTGTATTGAGTCTCAGTTGTTTTTAAACCCAAGGTATGATTATTTTCTTTGTGAACTCACCAAGAGGGTCCTTGAAATATCAATCTTCAACCATTCTAAGGGTATGTCTATAACATATAAAGGCATCTCATTTTGAGGGCTTTGTGTCCCGTGTGCAAAATCTCAACCTTAGCTTCAAAATGGAATTACTTGGGAAGCTTATAAAAATTCCAAGGTTCAGGCAAATATCCCAAACCAATTACGTAAGGATCTGGAGTTGGGACCCAGGCAACAGTCCTTTTTAAGTTCCAGAGATGACATAATGTGAAGCCACCCCTTTCTGCTTGCAGCTATTTTCTCTGGAGTTCAGACCCTAATCCTTGGGGCTGGGTGCAGGGACCAATCTCTAATACTCACACTGCTTCTCCCAATTTCTCTTCTCCTTGGGTCTGGTCCAAACCTCATGCAGACCAATCCCTGGTGGTTCACCATCTCCAGTATCTTATGCACATCATCCAGACATGTGTGAAATCCAGTGGTGGCTTCCCCTTGACTACAAGCTTGTGAATTCACCTCATAGTAATTGACCGGTAGACAGGAAAGATAGCTCATAGGTTGTCTAGTATGATGATTCCCGATTCCAGTCCAATTCTTATCCTGAATGATAATAGCTCAGGGAGCTTGCTAAAATACGTATTTCTGTGCTTAAACTCAGAAAGCCCCATTCCATTTGTCAGGAGAAAGACCTGGAAAGCTGTATTTCAACAAACTAAGCTTCTGGGAGAAACTGATCTAAGTCCAACACTTCCAATCCATAGAGGTAACAGAATCTCAGAGGATGTAACTTATTCAGGGTCAGTTGGCTAGTTAGGAGAAGGTTAGAATCAGGTGTCCTGACTCCTATGAAAAGAAGTCATGCTAGGAGAAATACAAGTTTTGCTTTTTAAAAATATTTTTAAAAATCAATGAATTTTCTTTCCAACCATACCAGTTAGATATTCCATAAAGAGCAAAGCCTTCCAAAGTCAGATCTGTGTTCTAGCCCCTGCTTTAGCAACACATTAGCTATGTGGTTTGAGGCAAGTATTTTCATCTCTCTGAGTCCTAATTTCTTTATCTTTCAAGTAGGGTGTTACTTGTCTCATAGGGTTTTGTGAAGATTAAATGACATAATGTTGCAGTGGAGAGGACTTATTTTGAATGTGCATGAGAAACTGTTTAGAAACTCCTAAAATGAGGCCAGGGAGAGGATTTTACAATGAGTTAGAACCAGGGAAATATTGTTTCTGCTTCTTTTGTGATCCCACTTTAACAGCATGCTATGTAACCTATAGATAATGAATAGATGTGGAAATGGAGGCCCAGCAAGGTGAAGTGACTTGCTCAAGATCACATAGTCCATTGCTTTCAGACACAGGTCTTCTGACTTACAAATAAATCACTGCTCTTTCTTCTACATCTCTTTGTCACCAAGGGAATTTCTTCCAGTCAGTAAGTTTTTACATCAGATGATCATAGTACTGTGTTACCTACCTGAATTTCTTGGAAGTAGATACAGACACCAAAGATAGGATGAGGGAAGGATTGCTCAGTCCACTAACCTTATCCTCCTAAATCAGGTTCAGTGGTGGAAGGGAACTTATGGCACTTTAGCAAAGGACAAAGGATTCAGGGAAGGACCCCTTGGATCCTTCTAGGATGGATAGGTCTAAACAGATCCTCATGTGGGTTCAGACCTTACCCTAAGCAATGTTGAAAATGCTCACCATTTAGCCCTGGGCTATCTGGGGGCCTGCAGGAGACATGCTAGATGGAAACTGGGTCAGTGTCTTTCTCAGGGCTAGTGAGCTGGGGATAGACCTTGGAATCATCACATTCTGCCTGTTTTCCACACCTGAAAGCTTTGTCAACACAGGAAGAACATGGAGTTGAGATGGCACTACAGTTTGAGCAAAAATCCTTTGCTGCGTAGTATTGCTAAATATTTGTTTGGTAAATCTGGCAACCTTATGAGTGATTGAGAATTTGCTGGAACTGAATTGTTTCATTGATCTATATATAGCTAATTGATCAAATTCACAGGTTAATTGGCTTAGGGCTTCATTTCACTTTGTGGTATAGACTTTGGTCATCACTGAAGGTATTTCTTATGTTTGTAATTTGTTTTAATTATGGCACTGGGGCGTTCAGTAAAAATAGGTGGAAAGAGGTGTTTCTTCTGAGAGCCCTTCTCAGTTTAGTTATAGGTTGATGGGAGTGGGCATGACTGCCCATGTCACATGTCAAATGTGCCCATAGCCACACTTTGAAACTTTGAAAGTCAGAAGTAGAAGAGGGCCATGAATACTGCCCAACCCCACCCCTCATGCAGATAAACTTCTGTAGTGTCTGTGTGCACAAGAATGAATGCTACATCTCTTAAAGGCAATGGGACTGAGAAAATGAAAGGAGAGGGCAGGCAAAGCAGCCTGGGGACGGCAAACAGCATGGGGCCCACTGCTTACTGGGCCAGGTGAGGCTGTTTGGTATTCACCTAGGTAACCTGTTGCCAGGAGGATCACAATAACTTCCCCATGACAACAATAGAGCAAGGTCCCTGGCATTGCAAACAGGGCCAAAAAAGTCTGCCCTTCATTAGGCCTGCTGCTTAATGAGCATGCATTTGTGCTGCAATCATTTTCATTTCCGGAAGGGTGGAGAGGGCAGAGGGCACTCACCAGCTTTCCAGCCTCTCCAACCATCAGCTCCTTGACAACGTCACTTTTTCTGCCCATCTGCATACCCTGGAACTTGTTTTTACAGTTGCTTGTTTTGAGCTGGTTCTGTGCTTTCTTTTTTAAATTTGTATAAGGATTGAATACTATATCCAGAAAGTTCCTTTAGAAACAGAATATTTACAACCTGCTTGGGAGTTTCCCTAATACAGATGACCTTTCATTGTCCCCTGACTCAATTTCTTCACCTGTAAAACAATCAATTCCCATTTCCCAAATTTGACTGAACTGTATCACACTGCTGAGTCACACTTGCTGTAACGTTGGTCTTGAAATTCAAATTCAAACCCCCTGAATTATGACACTAGCATATTGCCTGCCTCATGAAGAAGTTACTTTTGTTTCTAAGTCCTTAAGCCCCTAACAGTAAACCTTGTCCTTCTCTTCCCTTAGAAGGGCAGCAGAACCGATATGGCGGCAGAATTCCAGGTAGAATTTGAGGAATCCAGGAAATTCTCAAAGAAAAATGGTTTTCTTTTTGGTGTTGCCTGAAATTCCATCTTTTTGTAAAGTGTTACTTGAACTTTAAAAGAATATAATTTTTCTTGGAAGGATATCATCAATCAGGTGTAACACTCGGCAGTGATGGGGAATCAAACCAGATGAACCAGGAAACTTCCTATCTCATTGCATTGCAGTTGTGTCTAGAGCACCTCTTCCTCAAAGTTCTGAGGGAAGTTAATAGCATGACTTGAAAACAGAGTCTCATAGCCGGATTCATTTGGGAAACATTGTGTTAAATCAATTCAAATAGGTCTCTTTTCTACAGGTCTCTGTCAGAGACTTTAATGTTTAAATGCACAGTATGAATCTCCTTACTGTGCAATATTTCTCAAGCTTATTCAACTAGGAAACCATGTTTTCTCCCACAGAGCAGAAGGCTGTTGTTCAATAGACTGAATCTGAGAAGTTAGATCCGAGCAGTGTCGAAAGGTCTTTGATAAAGATCTTGTTCTGTCAGTCTTTACTGCTTAGAAAATGCTAGAAATCTCTCCCAGTCTCTTAAGATATTATTTGCTCATTCTTTAGGGAATTAGAGTCAATTTTTAAGAAAAAGCTTAGTTTTTTTAACTTGTAAAATGAGAATAACAGTTATCTTTCTCATAAAGTTGTTATGAGAATCGAAGGGGATATCCCAGATAAGGCATCTGTCACAGAGTAGACAATGTTATAAAGGTTAACAAGAAGCTGAAAAAACTAACATAGAACAGAGAGTCCCGTAGTGTTATAACAGTAAAAGATTGTAAACAAAGAGCAATGCATTGCCCATTCCAGGAAAATTGATACCACCATATATAAGGTTTAGAATATATAGCGTCTAATACCTAGTAGACATTCAATGCCTTTACTGAATGGATGGATGGGTAGATGAATGCCTCAATCTGCATCTATACTGAATGCGATCTGCATCGATAGGGACCACATGAGGATGGCTCTTGCATTAGTTACAGTGACTCAAAAGATTATAGAAGTTTGTTTCTACCTTATCTAATAGTCTAGAGGTGGGTGGGCTGTCTAGGGTGGGTAGACTGCTTTCTACCTCAGGAAATCATCCAGAGACCCAGGTGGGCTGATCTGCTCTGCTATCTTCAATATGGTGCTTTCATCTCTGGGCACAAAGCTGCTATAGTTATCCCTGTTCTCAGCCACTAGGGCAGGGGAAGAACGAAGACAAGAGTAAATGGTTTGTTAAAAATTAGATTATGGACCTGAACCTAATCACGTGACTGTACTCAGCTACAAGGAAGGCAGGGATGTAAGTCTTCAGCTAGACAGCCATGTACTCAGCTAAAACTGGGGTGTGGGTGGTTTTATTATCACTAAGAAGAGTAATAGTGGATATTGAGGCTCAGTTAGCAGTGTTTAACTGAGCTCCAAAATCACTGCAGATAGTGACTGCAGCCATGAAATTAAAAGACATTTGCTCCTTGGAAGAAAAGCTATGACCAACCTAAACAGCATATTACAAAGCAGAGACATTACTTTGCCAACAAAAGTCTTTCTAGTCAAAGCTATGGTTTTTCCAGTAGTCATGTATGGATGTGAGAATTGAACTATAAAGAAAGCTGAGCGCTGAAGAATGGATGCTTTTGAACTGTGTTGTTGGAGAAGACTCTTGAGAGTCCCTTGGACTGCAAGGATATTCAACCAGTCAATCCTAAGGGAAATCAGTCCTGAATATTCATTGGAAGGACTGATGCTGAAGCTGAAACTCCAATCCTTTGGTCACCTGATGCGAAGAACTGACTCATTTGAAAAGACGCCGATGCTGGGAACGATTGAAGGCAGGAAGAAAAGGGGATGACAGAGGATGAGATAGTTGGATGGCATCACTGACTCGATGGATATGAGTTTGATTAAACTCCGGGAGTTGGTGATGGACAGGGAGGCCTGGCGTGCTGCGATTCAGGAGGTCAAAAAGAGTAGGACATAACTGAATGACTGAACTGAACTGAATAGCTCCCTGTATGCATGTAATTATTTAGTATCTTCCTCATTAGACTGTAAGCTCCATGAAGGCTGCAGTCCATAGGGTTGCAGAGTCAGACATGACTGAGCAACTGAACTGAACTAAATAGCAGCCTCTGTCTCAAAAACCTGCTCCAACTTGATGCCAAGGTCTAGGAAAGAGAGGTATACTCAGTAAACATTGATCATTAAGGTCAAAGTGTTGATCCTATGGTATTGGGTTGGAGTATTTTTCTTCCATTTAAGAGTTTTATGTAAAGAGATATAGGCAAGCTGGAGTGGGTTTGGAGGACTTCAGCCAGGATAGTTAGTGATGACATGAGACTCCAAAGTATATGAAAAATATTTGGAGGAATTAAGTATATTTAACAGGGAAAAGAGAAAATTTAGGGATAACAATATACCTGTCTTTAAATGCATAAGGACTCCAAACTTGAAGAATGGTTAGAATTTTTCTGTGTGGCTTTAAGAAATAAAAGACAGGGGCTCAGACTTTAGTCCCAGATACTCTCCCTCCCAGGCCCTTGCACCACTTTACAGCTCAGCCATTTTGAATATCTTTGTGCTCCTGAAATGAATCATATTTCTCTCACTTCTGAGCTACTGTTCACGTCTAGAACACTCTTCCTCAATGTCTCTCTTCCCACCAGATCTTCATTGGACCATTTCCTGCTTGTCTTTCAGGTCTCACCTTAGACATTCCAAACTTTGCGAAATATTGCCTAACACCCAAATCTGTGTTTGGTGTCTGCCTTTTATATTCCTGTGGCATCCCACATTTCCTCATCATAACCCATTATGTTCTGTCATAATTATGTAATAGGTGGGACTTACCACCAACCACTCCCACTCAAGTGCAGGCTCAGGGGATTTTCCTGCCACTCAGTCATTTCTCTGGATGTCAAGACACCTTCTATTTTAAGCTATTTCAAGGGGCTAGTGAATGTCCTGATCTGTTGAAAAGGGACAATGAAGTTCAGTAATGGTAGTTTGAATGGTATAGTGGATTGAATAGTATCACTCAAAAATGTGCAACTTAGAATGTGACCTTATTTGGAAATAGAGTCTTTACTGGTATAATTAGTTGAGATGAAATCATACTGGATTTGTTGTTATTGTTTAGTCACTTCAGTCGTGTTTGACTCTTAGTGACCCCATGGACTGTAGCCCACCAGGCTCCTCTGTCCATGGGCTTCTCCAGGCAAGAATACTGGAATGGGTTGCCATGCCCTTCTCCAGGGGATCTCCTAATCAGGGATTGAACCCATGTCTCCTGCTTGACAAGTTAATTCTTTACCACTGAGCCACCTGGGAAGTTCTCATACTAGATTAGATGGACCCTAAATCCAGAGAAGGCAATGGCAACCCACTCCAGTACTCTTGCCTGGAAAATCCCATGGACAGAGGAGCCAGGTAGGCTGCAGTCCATGGGGTCACTAGGAGTCAGACACGACTGAGCGACTTCACTTTCACTTTTTACTCTCATGCTTTGGAGAAGGAAATGGCAACCCACTCCAGTGTTCTTGCCTGGAGAATCCCAGGGATGGGTGAGCCTGGTGGGCTGCCGTCTATGGGGTCACACAGAGTCAGACACGACTGAAATGACTTAGCAAATCCAATGACTGGTGGTGTTCTTATAAGAAGAGGAGAGGACACAGAGAGACGCATACAGAGAAAAAGGCCATGTGAATATGGAGGCAGAGATTAGGGTTATGTTCCCACAAGCCAAGGAATGCCTGAGGCCTCTAGAGGCTGAAAAAGGTAAGGAAGTTTCTTTCCAAGAGTCTTTAGAGGGAGCACTGGCCTGCTGATACCTTAACTACAAGGTGTAAGAATAAATTTTTGTTGTTTTAAGCCACCCCGTTTGTAGTAATTTGTTATGATAGCCCCAAGAAACTAATACAGATCACCCATGGAATGGGCCTTTCTTCTAGACCATCTTATGATGACCTGCACATAGCAGTCAGTAGTGGGTACTAACCATACAGCAGTGGGAAAAGCAGCTAATGTTATCCTTCCCATGAGTGACATGCAGCAGCTTGCTTAAATGGCAATAGGTGATTTGTATGCACTAGCTTAGCTCCCTCCTGGCTCCCCTGATGCTTTTGGTGGGTAATAATGAAAAGTTTCTCAATGTTGACTCCACTTTTTCCAAATTATCCTGAGTCCAGTCCCTCTTCTCAGCAAGTGCCACCCTTTCCCAGGTGTAGCCTTCTACTTCATCTCTAGCTTGTTTCCCAGTCCAGGTGGAGATAATTTAGTTTTTCTCTGTCCTTAGACTGGGGTCTCTTTTCAATCCACTGTCAAATGTCTAAACACAACTCTGCTGCTGCTGCTGCTGCTGCTGCGTCACATCAGTCGTGTCCAACTCTTCGCGACCTCATGGGCTGCAGCCTACCAGGCTCCTCCGTCCATGGGGTTTCCCAGGCAAGACTACTGGAGTGGGATGCCATTGCCTTCTCCAAACACAACTCTAATGGTTTCCAAAGTGTGGTCCCTGGATCAGTAGCAACAGCATCACCTACACTGTAAGGTTTTAATAGTGTTGGTGCTCAGACCTATTGAATTAGAAATTGTGCGTGAGTACCAGCAACCTGTGTTTTCATAGGCCCTCCAGGTAATTCTGATGTGCATCAAAGTTTGAGAATCATTGATGTCCACCTTGCTGTCTTGGGAAATAGCTCTTAATTTTCAAGAGCCTTTTCTTCTCTTGGCAGAGTCTAGACTGTATGAATCAAAATTATTTGGCTTTCAAACTATTGTTTCTTCTGTGAACCTACATTGAATATCCCCCAAATTAAGTTTTGACCAGATCTATTAGCATTTCTGCTGTAATACTCCTCCTTTTCATCAAGGATGTGTAAAAATATTTGACTGACTTGAGCAATGCTGTTATTCAAGGAAATAACACCATTGGAAAAGGAAAGCACAGAGATTAATTAAGCTCAATATAATATCTCACTGTATTCATTTATTCATCTGTATTTCCATCTAGACTCTAAGCTCTTTGAGGTCAGGGATTCTTCCTGTATTACCAGCACCTAGCTGTGGGGCTGGTCCCTTGTCGAACAGATGAAAAAAAATAATACATTATAAAGACTGAGTTTCTCATCACTGAAGGTGTTTAAACACAGAGTAGATGCTGCTGGCAGGGATACTGTATTGGATAGATGGTCAGACTAGATGGATTTTAAAGTTCTCTGCCACCCTGGAATACTGTAATTCTTTGTTGTAGGACCCTACAGAGCTAGAGATCAGACCTTGGTACAATGTCTACATATTTTAATTTATAAAATATGCTTTATAACTTCTTGATTTCTCAGTGAGGTGGGTGGGGTTACAGTGATTGTTACCTAATTATGAGATAAATTGTGATGTGTTAGAAATACCCATTGGGAAGTATTTTACCATTCAGAGGTATTTTTATTTTTCTTTCGCAGTCACATTTGTAAATTTGGAGGATTATTCTGATTTTACTATTGAAACACTGATTATCAGAAATGAGTTGCCAAAGAAAAGAGTAAGAGCCTCAGTGGGGAAAAAAGGAACTTCACACACAAGTGTAAAGGTACCCTGGCCAGTTTTATGCAGGCCTGGGGTCATAGGCTCAGAATGTTATTGCTGGAAGGGACCTCAGAGAATTTTTGGTTTATATTCAAGTAAGCTGAGGCCCACAGAAGTGGAAAATTTCTTGACCCCACACAGCTGTCCAAGTAGACAGTATATTGGAGGAATGAAAAATGTTCAGGCCATTTAAATGTTAAAACTATAGCCTGCCAATAAGGCAGGATTTGAGAGTCTTATTCCTCACCATCAGCCTTTTATGACAAATGCTGTTGGTATCTTACTTCACAAACTGTGGAGCTTAAGAGAAACAGGCAGGGATTGCAACCTGTCCTCTTGCTCTTGATGGCCTGAGAGCAGTAAGTGTCAGATTCCTGTTCTAACAGAGTAATAATACTAAACATTTATTAGGTGCTTACCATGCTAGGCACTGACCTAAGTTAAGTGCTCCATATGTTTCATGGTTTCCATCCTCACATTGCCCTCTATGATAAAAACAATTATTATCACCCTCATCTTACAGATGAGAACAGTGAGGCACAGAAAGCTTGAGAATCTCATCCAAGGTCATATAGCTAGAGATAGGCATAGCAGGATTCCAATGCAGGCCTTTCCAACCAGACATCAGGATGACTCTCCTATAAACCACTCCTCAACCTGCATGATCATGCTGGGGTTCAGGAAGACTTCATCTTTATCAACCCAGAGTTGGCTCCTTTAGGTTTCCCTGCTTCACAGAGGTTGATCTGCCAGTGGGTCATGCTTTGGGATGGGGCTACAGTTTACCTGTCCACAGAATGGCCGGTGAGGGTCCCTAGATTCCACCCAATGTTGCCTGATTTACTGTTGACTTTCTGAGGTGTGAACACCTCTACCTGCTGCCACTTAGTGGGTGGAATGGGTCCTTGTCTGCTTGAGACAACTGGAACCCCAGGAGGAGCTGTGTCCAGATCATTCTTTAGGGGCTACAGCATCATATGGGCTGCCTTGATGTCACCAGAGGAGGCCTGGAGAGGTCTTTGTCTCTTGCTCCAGCCTTCTTAAGCTGCAAAGGGTGAGTCAGTCTTGGACCTCTGATCAGACTCTATGGAACATGACATACTGCTACAGAAGCCCTGAAGAAGCAGCATGCAAGGCTCTTCCCATCAGCAGACTATGTGACCAGAAGACCATATGTGCTGGGCTACACTAGCATTGCACGGATAACAGTGATGAGTGGGGAGAGAGTGAATGACCCTGAAACATATCCTAACACGAGTCAGGTGCACACGGATCCTTTCTTCTTCTTACTTTCTTTTTGCCCAAAGTTTTTCTGAAGGCTCAGGTTTATGATGTGATTTTGGCGGAATCTGACTTGAATAGCTAAACATGAAACAGTTGATTGCATTGGACTTTGGCATGTTGGTCACTGATCACAACCTCAAGTATACCAGGGGAAAATGGTAGATAGGAAGAAGTTAGGCCCAGGTTAGGGAACCTAATTGTCTCCCTAGGGATCATATGTCATATGGGGCTGTTGCTTGTGTACAACATCAGGGGCATCATTGCTGTTGACTAAAAGTAGATGGTGCCCCCTCAAGTTGTGCAGTGTTGTGACTGTGATCAAGCCTTTGTTCAGTAAGTTTGAAGGCCCTATCCATCCAACTTCACAAAGCAGAAAGTTCGGATTTATTTGTGACCTCTCCTTGTCTTTCACCCTTCATGCTGCCTGATTCTGCATCCAGTTCCAATGTGTTGTTCTGTTTTTTTTTTTTCCTCCATGAACACATGATTCTTAGACACCAGCCATGTGACCTATGTGGTTTAGTCACTAAGTCGTGTCCAACTCTTGTGACCCCATGGACTGTAGCCTACCAGGCTCTTCTGTCAGTGGGATTTCCCAGGCAATAATACTGGAGTGGGTTGCCCTTTTCTTCTCCAGGGGATCTTCCTAACCCAGGGATTGAACCCAGGTCTCTTGCATTGCAGGCAGATTCTTTACTGACTGAGCCCACTAGGGAAGCCCTATAATTCAGCTCAATTCTGACACTATCTATATGGAAATAGAGTTCAGATCCCACAGGTTATCCTCCCACACACATTTCAGATGCCAGTCACAAGTCCGGGTTGTTGCCTTAGTATCTGACTGACTGACTATAGATCAGAGGTTCCAATGACCTATTCTTTGGGTTCAATTATGAATAATTTGCTAAAGCAGCTCACAGAACTCAGAGAAAGTTGCTTTCTGGATTCTTGTTTTAGTATAAAGGCATGTAACTTAGGAACAGCCATATGGAAGAGAATCATAAGGCAAGGTTTGGAAAAAGGGCAAGGAGTTTCCATGCACTCACATGTTCACCAACCCTCAAGCTCTCTGAACTCTGTCCTTTTGGGTGTTTGTGAAAGCTTCACTATGGAGGCATGATTGCTTATATCATTGGCCATTGGCAATTGATTCAACTTTCAGCTCTTCTTTCTTCCTCAGAGGCCTGGAGTGAGACTGAAAGTTCTAATCCTCTAATCATATTGTTGGTTTTCTGGGCACCTAGTCCCCATTCTTAGGTACAGTCCAAAAGTCACTTCATTAAAATAACAAAAACACTGTTATTACTTTTATGACTTAAGAAATTCCAAGGAATTTAGGAGTTATGTGCCAGGAAAGGGGTCAAAGACCAAGTACATATATATTTTTAAAAGATAAACTGAGCATATTAAATATTTTGAGAGTTTATTTGAACAGAAATTGATTTGGGCAGTACCAAACCAAAAGTGTTTAGGAATACTCTATCAGCAGGAGCTTGGGGAGAAGTTTCTTTTTAAAAATAATTATATTTATTTATTTTTAATTGATTGATGATTGTTTTGCAAAATTGATTTTTGTTATACATCAAGATGAATTAACCATAGGTGTACATATGCCCCTCTCTCTTGAATCTCACTCCCACTTCCCACCTTTTCCCACCTCTCTTTAGGTTATTACACAGCTCCAGTTTGAATTCCCTGAGTCATACAGCAAATTTCCATTGGCTATCTATTTTATAGATGTTAGTATATATGCTTCCATGCTACTCTCTCCATTCATCTCATCCTTCTGGGGAGAGATTTTTATAGTCAACATAGCATTAGTACCACATCCGTCCAATGGCCTCCCTGTGAAATTAATTTAACCATTTCCCCCTTTTTTGTCATCTTCTCACACATGAGAGATTGATCGCAAAATTGATATTAACACTACTATCGGTCCCTATCAGAGTTAAGTTGTTCTTGTCTCATTGTGAAACTCAGGTTATTATGTCAGATCATGGAAGAATGGTTTTTGTTATTCATCTCATTGCCCATCCTGTTTCTGTTTTTCCAGGTGCAGTGAGACCATCTGATAGTAGTACTATTGCTGGCTTGTTGTTGTTCAGTCGCTCAGATGTTTCCAACTCCCTGTGACTCCATGGACTGCAGCACTCCAGGCTCCCCTGTCCTTCACTAGCTTCCAGAGTTTGCTCAAATTCATGTCCATTGAGTCAGTCATACTATCTTAACCATCTCATCCTCTGCTGCCCCTTCTCCTTTTGCCTTCAGTCTTTCCCAGCATCAGGGTCTTTTCTGATGAGTTGGCATTTTGCATCAGGTGGCCAAAGTGTTGGAGTTTCAGCTTCAGCATCAGTCCTTGCAATGAATATTCAAGACTGATTTCTTTTAGGATTGACTGGTTTGATCTTCTTGCAGTCCAAGGGACTCTCAAGAGTCTTCTCCAACACCACAGTTCGAAAGCATCAATTCTTTGATATTCAGCCTTCTTTATGGTCCAACTCTCACATCCATACAAGACTACTGGAAAAACCATAGCTTTGACTATACGGATCTTTGTTGGCAGAGTGATATCTTTGCTTTTTAATATGTTGTCTAGGTGTGTCATAGCTTTTCTTCCAAAGAGCAAGCGTCTTTTAATTTCATGGCTGCAGTCACCATCCGCAGTGATTTTGGAGCCCAAGAAAATAAAGTCTGTCACTGATTCCATTGCTTCCCATCTATTTGCCATGAAGTGATGGGGCCGGAAGTCATAATCTTAGTTTTTTGAATGTTGAGTTTTAAGCCAGCGTTTTCATTCTCCTCTTTCACTTTCATCAAGAGGCTCTTTAGTTCCTTTTCACTTTCTGCCATAGGAGTGGTGTCATCTTCATATCTAAGGTTGTTGATATTTCTCCTGGCAATCTTGATTCCAGCTTGTGCTTTATCCAGCCCGGCATTTCACATGATGTACTCTGCATAGAAATTAAATAAGCAGGGTAACAATATACAGCCTTGAGAGAACATATGTTCCAGGGAGACTACAATAACTATTGGGAGAGTGCCAATAGCCAGATATTTGAGAAAATTAGAAGAATTCAGGATCCAGTTCAGTTTATAGATATATAACAACACCTCAAAGACAATAAGGAGAGCTAGAATATGATACCCACAAGATTGTGTTTTAATTTTTTACTGAAATACAGTTTTTCCCTCTGTAATCACCTTCATTTCTTTTTTTATAAAATGTATTACCTATCATCTTTTGGTTTTTGTTTAAATTTAATTTATTTATTTTTAATTTGTGGAGGATAATTGCTTTACAATATTGTGTTGGTTTCAGCCATATATCAACATGAATCAGTCACAGGTATAAAAATGTCTCCTCCCTCTTGAACCTCCCTCCCACCTCCCATCCCATCTCATCCCTCTAGGTTGTCACAGAGCACCTGATCTGAATTCCCTGCATCATACAGAAAATTTCCACACGCTATCTAATTTTACCTATGGTAATGTATACGTTTCAATGCTACTCTCTCAATTTGTCCTACAGTCTCCTTCCCCCACTGTTTCCATAAGTCTGTTCTCTATGTCTGCATCTCCATTGCTGCCCTGCAAATAGGTTCATCAGTACCATCTTTCTAGATTCCAAGCTTGCTCAATAGTTCAGTTGTATCAGACTCTTTGCAACCCCATGTACTGTAGCCCACCAGGCTCCTCTGTCCAAGGGATTTCCCAGGTAAGAATACTGGAGTGGGTTGCCATTTCCTTCTCCAGGGACCACCTTCATTTCTATCAAAGATAATCATAATAGTAAGACTAATTTGTTTGCAGAATAAGTCTAGTCTCATTAAACTTGACCTGATTATTTACATAAGAGAAGTAGGAATAGCCACTGACCATATACACTCTGCTGGAACTTTTCACAAGGAATCTTAGATTGGACTTTTAAAACCATCTCCAGGCTAAGAAGACAAGCCAAGGATTTACCATCAATCATTGCTTCTAAGCAACAGTTAGAACTGGATATGATAGAACAACAGACTGGTTCCAAATCGGGAAAGGAGTATGTCAAGGCTGTATATCGTCACCCTGCTTATTTAACTTATATGCAGAGTACATCATGAGAAATGCTGGGCTGGATGAAGCACAAGCTGGAATCAAGATTGCTGGGAGAAATATCAGTAACCTCAGATATGCAGATGACACCAACTTATGGAAGAAAGTGAAGAAGAACTAAAGAGCCTCTTGATGAAAGTGAAAGAGGAGAGTGAAAAAGCTGGCTTAAAACTCAACATCAGAAAACTAAGATCATGGCATCTGGTCCCATCACTACATGGCAAATAGATGGGGACATAATGGGAACAGTGACAGACTTTATTTTTTTGGGTTCTAAGATTACTGCAGATGGTGATTGTAGCCATGAAATTAAAAGACACTTGCTCCTCGGAAGAAAAGCTTTGACCAACCTAGACAGCATATTAAAAAGCAGAAACATTACTTTGCTAACTAAAGTCCATTCTACTCAAAGCTATGGTTTTTCCAGTAGTCATGTATGGAAATGAGAGTTGGACTATAAAGAAAGCTGAGTGCTGAAGAATTAATGCTTTTGAACTGTGGTGTTGGAGAAGACTCTTGAGAGTCTCTTGGACTGCAAGGAGATCCAACCAGTCAATCCTAAAGGAAATCAGTCCTGAATATTCATTGGAAAGACTGATGCTGTAGCTGAAATTCCAATCCTTTGGCTACCTGATGGGAAGAATTGACTCATTTGAAAAGACCCTGATGCTGGGAAAGATTGAAGGCGGGAGGAGAAGGATTAGACAGAGGATGAGATGGTTGAATGGCACCACTGGCTCGATGGACATGAGTTTGAGTAAGCTCTGGGAGTTGGTGATGGACAGGGAAGCCTGGCATGCTACAGTCCATGGGGTCACAAAGAGTCGGACATGACTGAATGACTGAACTGAACTGATTGCCTGTATTACCTATAGATTTGAGTGAATTCTCCCCTCTGGAAGTATGCAAAATATCTTGAAGTTCCTGGGCATGCCATGAAAGTGACCTTCCTTATTCATCTGGTAAAGCTGCTGGTAATCTGTAAGCAAAGTTCCAGGGCAGTTTTCCCAGGAGGCTTTTATTGACTCCATAAAGTCAACTTTAGTTCCTTAAAACTGTATGGCCATATCTGATTTATCCACATCCTCAATTATTACATTCTAGTCAAAGCCTTTGTAATATAACCAGTGTTTCCAATTGTGTCCTGTTACAAGGAGAACAGGTTCTTATTGAACTTATGCATGTAACTGTATTGCCATGAAAATAAGAATAGAGTTTCTGAATTATAGAGGGATCAGATAGGGAGAAAAAGATAAATGTTTCATCTTTTTGACAAAAATGGGTTTTTACCAAATAGCTGAATAGCTTAAAGGAGAAACAGTTTTCCTAACATTTGGGAAAACAAAACAAAGAACCACAGTGTTTCAAACAAAGATCTTAAAAAGTATAATCATCCTCATCAGTTCATTCAGTCCCATGTAATTAATTCTTGTTGACCTTGATCTTTTGTTACCAGTTTTATGAAGCCGTGAGTTTCTCCATTAGAATTCCACACAGTCTTACTCAGTTTAGTGGTATGATTTGAAAGTTAACAGATACCTCTATCTGTTAGAGTCCCTCCATGATTCTCCTTAAAGATGAAGTACTTTTGCAGGAACATTTCTACAAAAGCTTCAGAGTAAAACAATGTAAGTGATAAAAGACTTAAAAATGGTCATGGTTAACTGTCTCATGAGAGTTCATTATAATGCCATTGACAAGAAAACTTGGTCATTTCTTTGACATACAACATTTTAAGATAATCACTAGAACTACAAGTGATAACATTATACTGGGACTTCTCAGGTGGTGCTAGTGGGACCCACCTGTCAGTGCAAGAGATGAAAGAGACATGGGGTTCAATCCCTGGTTGGGAAGATCCCCTGGCAGAGGGCATGGTGATCCATTCCAGTATTCTTGCCTGGAGAATCCCATGGACAGAGGAGCCTGACAGGCTACAGTCCATAGGGTCACATACTAGGAAATACCAAATTTCTAGGACACTTATATTGATATCATACATTCATACAAATCTAATGTAATTATTATTTCTTATTTGACAATGCTTCCCATGTATTATAACATATAAAATAAGCCTAATTAGTTCAATATCTCTTTTTCAAAGGAGAGAGAACAAGTCTTTGGAGATTTTCCAGGGGAAATTACTCCCAGGTCAAAAAGACTTCATTTAGAATTTGACGTTTGCAAAAATATCAAAAGGTTTTGGCTACATAGGATCACAGATCGTTATGAAACAATATACTTAATTATCTATTTCTCCAAAGTGACAAAGATTTTAAAGGCAAATACAGAAGTTTACATAGTTGTGAACAAAACTTAGCTCTTTTAATATGGAGAAGACTCAGTTTTCTTTAAGTATTTAAAGACCTGATAAAGACAATATAAATCACAGAAATTATTTTAATAAGACACAAAATCTTTGCTCTAGGGAGATTACTTAAAAGGTAAAGAAAAATCAGAATCTCTTATTATCAAGAGCAGAAAACTTTGTCATTTTAGCAGATAAAAGAATTAAGTTTTAGTTTTACATAAGCATATTACTATAATAAAGTTTATTTTAAATATCCTTATAATAACAATTCAATTTTTAAAGAATTTATTTATTTTTTAATTGAAAGATAATTGCTTTGCAGAATTTTTTGTTTTCTGTATCAACCTAGAGGGGTGGGATAGGGAGGGAGATGGGAGGGAGGTTCAAGAGGGAGGAGACATACATATACCTATGGCTGATTCACATTGAGGTTTGACAGGTAACAGTTCAGTTTTAGCTAGCTTCACTACCCAAGGTAAACATTTATCTCTTTTTCTCTCTTCCCAACTTTCTATATCCATTTAGTTTAGTTATTGGTCCTTTGTTCTCTTTTTTCCCATTCTGAAGTAACCAGCTTTACTTTAGAACAAAATTACTTTCATTTCTCTTAACAAAAGTGCATCTCCATACCTCATAACCTTTTCTTAGCCAAAAACACATCTTACTTTCCTTGCATAGAGTTGTTTTCCTTATTATTTTAGTGGTTTTAATTACACATTAATTAGAATTCTTAATCCTTAGGAACCTTAATTTATAGTGAAAAATAAGAAGGAAGCAATTATGAACTGTCTTTTACCCCAGCAGCAAACAGATTCTTTATATTGGCAAATTTATAAATACACTTCATAATTTCTAGAAGCATATGCTTCCACATAGCATCATTTTCCACTGAACACAAGCGTGTTTACTAATAGATCCGATGATCTTGGGTTCCTCTGTAATAAGCCCACAGGTAGACCTATGCTCAGTAGTTAATATTTCAGTACTTTACCTTATTTCAGAGTGATCTACATATTCAATGAATATCCATCATTTAACCCTCCATTTCAGTATAACTCTAAGGTTTCAAGTTACCAAAAAGATTTTGGAAACTATTTTAAAGTAAATATACCATAAAGTATAATTATTCTTTAAAAGTTCATTTATAAACTTTTATCTTACCTTAATCTATTAAATTTGCTTGTTCTTAACAATTATGCTTAGATTACTCGTGAAAATTTTATACAATATTAAATAGCTCACCATTATCTTAAGATATATTTCTCATTGACAAATTCTGTAACAGAACCTGTTTTTTTAAATTTTAGTAACCTCAAGTAAAAGTATTACATTTAATGCTGATAACACTAAAGATATGCCTATTTTAATTAAACTAACAAACCTAAGGGCTTCCCTGGTGGCTCAGATGGTTAAGAATCTGCTTGCAATGCAAGAAACTTGCGTTCGAACCTAAACGACCTTTTACTTACCAAAGATTATCCTAGATCACGTGAAGTTGAAAAACATTTGAATTAGTGTTTATATTTCTGAAAGTATGCTTAATTTCTCAATGTATATGTGTATTTTTTACTTTCTTTTTTGTATGCTGCCCTACAGCCTACAGCTTGTGGGATCTTAGTTCCTCTATCAGGGATCGACCAGGGCCCTCAGCAATGAAAGCTCCAGGTCCTAACTACTGGAGCACCAGGGAATTCCCCATGCTTATTATTAAGCCAGTTAAACAGAGCTCTCTATAAACTAATTTTGCAATACTATCCAGAGGTAGAAAAATATTATACATCTGTTTTATATAAGAAAGGTGAAAGTTGCTCAGTCGTTTCTGACTCTTTGCGACCCCATTGACTATATAGTCCATGAAATTCTCCAGGGCAGAATACTGGAGTGGGTAGCCTTTCCCTTCTCCAGGGGATCTTCCCAACCCAGGGATCAAACCCAGGTCTCCTGCATTTCAGGCGGATTCTTTACCAGCTGAGCCACAAGGGAAGACCCTGTTTTATTTATATATGTACACACACACACACACACACACACACACACACACTTACATAAACATACAGACATACAAATCTTACAACTTTCACTTAAAAATTTTAGCCATGAGACAGGTATGATAATGCAAAAATCATGGGTTTATGAAAGGATAGTTGACTCCAAATTGTGTTTCTGGCAGATGATATAAGTGTACTTTCTCAGTTGGCTTAAACTTTTTCTAATATTGTGGAGAAGATTTTTAAGATTTTTCATTTGTTTAGTTTCCAAATAGCCTTTTCCCCACTTTTATTTTTCTCTTCTGATTTAGAGTTACCTCCCTGAAGTTTGCTTTTCAAAGAGATGGTCCTCAATTCCAAGAGAAGACTGGGTAGAACATTTACATTTCAAAGACACAGGGAAAGAATTCAGCTTCCTTAAGAAGGACTTTTGCTCTTAAATCTAGAGTTTTACAATACCTACAAGCCTTTTGAGACAAATAGGGGAAACTTGGGTTTGGTAAAAAGGATAAGTGGGCTTTGAATTGTCTCTAGAGCAGCATATTGGTTCTCATAAAGACTTGATTTTTAAGACAAGTACAATTATTTTTAATACCTTAAAGAATTGGGTTGCTGCTTGAATGATATCAAACCTGACCCATCCAACTGCCTTATCTCCCTTCTTTATCAAGGAGAAGTTCTTTTTAACTAATATGGAAGCCAAAGATCCCTATATTCTAGATTTAGAGCTGTTTGCCTTTAAATGTTTTTCTTCCCTTCTGGGTACATAATTTCTTTTAGCTTAGGGGAAAAGGCCTTAAAAACAAAAGAACAAAAGCAAAACAAAACCAAAAACCCTTCCTATCAGGCTCTGAATATTAGCTTCCAATTTATCCAACTTTTGACCTTAGAATTGCTTTAAAGAATCCTTTCAAATGTCTTTTAGGTTTTTCTGGCAGTACTGAGTAACACCATGGGCTTAAGACACATCCCTAAAGAGGTACAAAAGATACTGTTTTCCTAAATCCAGAGCCACTCCCCAAGATTGCTAAAGGAAAGAAAGACAGAAGATTTCTGAGAGCTGGCAGCAGTGAGTAAGACCTTAGCCACAAATAGAGTGCAACCCACATTTCTGCCCCCAGCCTGATGGTTGCCAAGACAAGTTCTTGTGACACAAAATGAGTCAAACAAGAAGGTAGTAGCTGTCCCTGGGAGAGAAAGGATTGGCAACCAATGGCTACCCGAAAGCAGATTTACAAGTCACAATTCAAAGACTTTATTCTCAAAAAAATTTTTTCTTCCTGCCAATCTGATTGGAATGAAGAGGACGGTGTGAAATTTTACCTTCTTCTCTTGACCGGGCACCATAGATAGAGATCTAGAAGGGCTGAGTTTGGTGAGAATTTTCACCCTTTGCTAGCTTCTGCCAGTTTTTCCAGGATCCCTTTTATAGGCTCTAAAGCAAGTGGGAGTGTTCCAGTGGGTCTCATCATGGTCACCAGAAACAGTAGAGGAGGAAAATAAATTTCCCTCTACCTTCAATTGGCTGAGACCCCATTTTCTCTATGCACCTCCTAAATGGATGTTTATCTAGGTTGGAAGTTCTCCTCTGTGGCCACTGTAATTCAAAATTATCTTTGGTAAAGTTAACCTGCTTGTTCAGCCTTAAAACAAAATTTTATTCACCCAAGGCTTCACACTGGTCTGCATCCAGTTGAAGTAGACTGGTTTCTAAGTTGAACCCAGTCTGACTCTGGCCAGTTTCTGGACCCAGTCTGGAAGAAGAAATGTTAAAATAAAGCCTGAAAGTTCAAAATGCAAAAAACCGCAGAGGTAGGAAAGAAGTACTTACCCAGCACCTCCAAAGGTGCAGCAAATTCAAGGGGCTCAGCAAGTAGCTTCCCCTGGTTGTTCATTTCTCCTGGGGACTGTGGGGACTTTCCTTCAGTTCCCTCTTCTGATGTCAAAACTGTCAAAAGATAAATTGAAGCATTAACATTTTTATGCGTTTATTTGAGCAAAAATAGATTGAATCAGGCAGCACCAAACCAGAAGTGGTTAAGAGCACTAACATAGTGGAAGCTTGGAGAGAGGATTTTTAAGAGAAAAAGCAGAAGAAAAGTAAGGAAGTCACTGATTGGTGATAGCTTAAAGCCTAATGGTTGTTCATGATTGACTGTCCTTAGTGGTTCTAATTTTGTAACCTTGGAACATTTATAAGCTTAGATTTTGATTTGCTTATGTAGTTATGTCACTATAGCCTTAGAGTCACATCAGTCTAATGACCTTCTTCTTTAATTAATTTAATGATTTCTTATTGTAAATCACAATATCATAATGTCTGATTCATCTCAAAATATATCTACCTAAATCTCACTTGAATATACCTAGTCTCCTCATCTTTTGCAGCACTTCCCTATTCTCTCACTTCCATTGTCCCTTGCATGGATTACTGAAGTAGCCTCTAACTGGTCTCCCCACATCTCTTTTGACCCTTTCCAAAAAAAAAATTGCAAATCTGATAATGACAGCTCAACCTTCTTTTCTCCCCTACTCCCACCCTCAACACAACTCCCGTGATTCTTCTTTGCTCTTAGGACGAAGACCAAGGTGTGAACATGGCCCCAGGCTCTGCCATCTGCCACCTTCCCAGAATCATCTTGCTCCTTTGCTTTCTCAGCTTCGCTGCTCTATTCAGGTCCTAGAAACCTGCTGTTCTCTCTGCCTAGGACATATTCCCTTCTCACTTCCACCCCCTGCATCATTAAAGTGAAAGTCGCTCAGTTGTGTCCGACTCTTTGCGACCCCCTGGACTGTACAGTCCATGGAATTCTCCAGGCCAGAATACTGGAGTGGGTAGCCTTTCCCTTCTCCAGGGGATCTTCCCAACCCAGGGATCAAACCCAGGTCTCCCTCATTGCAGGTGGATTCTTTACTAGCTGAGCCACAAGGGAAGCCCAAGATTACTGGAGTGAGTAGCCTATCCCTTCTCCAGCAGATCTTCCTGACCCGGGAATTGAACTGGGGTCTTCTGCACTGCAGGCAGATTCTTTACCAACTGAGCTATGAGGGAATCTCATTTATTTCTCACTTTTGGTTCATACCTCACTTCCTCATCAGATCTTGACATGGATCAGATTGTAACCTCCGTATGTGATTATTTGTTTTATGTCTTTCTCCCCCATTTGACACTAAGCTAGGAGTACGTCAAGGCTGTATATTGTCACCCTGCTTATTTAACTTATATGCAGAGTACATCATGAGAAACGCTGGGCTGGAAGAAACACAAGCTGGAATCAAGATTGCCAGGAGAAATATCAATAACCTCAGATATGCAGATGACACCACCCTTATGGCAGAAAGTGAAGAAGAACTAAAGACCCTCTTGATGAAAGTGAAAGAGGAGAGTGAAAAAGTTGGCTTAAAGCTCAACGTTCAGAAAACTAAGATCATGGCATCTGGTCCCATCACTTCATGGGAAATAGATGTAGAAACAGTGCAAACAGTGTCAGACTTTACTTTTTTGGGCTCCAAAATCACTGCTGATGGTGATTGCAGCCATGAAATTAAAAGATGCTTACTCCTTGGAAGGAAGGTTATGGCCAACCTAGATAGTATATTTAAAAGCAGAGACATTACTTTGCCAACAAAAGTACGTCTAGTCAAGGCTATGGTTTTTCCAGTGGTCATGTATGGATGTGAGAGTTGGACGTTGAAGAAAGCTGAGTGCCGCAGAATTGATGCTTTTGAACTGTGGTGTTAGAGAAGACTCTTGAGAGTCCCTTGGTCTGCAAGGAGATCCAATCAATCCATCCTAAAGGAGATCAATCCTGGGTGTTCATTGGAAGGACTGATGTTGAAGCTGAAACTCCAATACTTTGGCCACCTCACGCGAGGAGTTGACTCATTGGAAAAGACCCTAATGCTGGGAAGGATTTGGGGCAGGAGGAGAAGGGGACGACAGAGGATGAGATGGTTGGATGTCATCACTGACTCGATGGACATGGGTTTGGGTAGACTCCGGGAGTTGGTGATGGACAGAGAGGCCTGGCGTGCTGCAGTTCGTGGGGTCGCAAAGAGTCGGACACAACTGAGCGACTGAACTCAACTGATATATCTTTTTTAGTACCATACCCCCAGTGTCAGCACAGTGTATTCAATACATCTTTGTTGTTGTTGAAGGAATTGTTTTGCCCTTTGGAAGAAGGAGGAAAAACTGTGTCACTGAGAGAGGACAGGCATGCCCACAGCCGTGGATCCCTCACACCAACACCAGCCCCTCTGTCCTCCCAAACCAGGCACCATATTTCCCTCTTCTGCAGGTGCTTTCAGCCTGAGTACATTTCCAAATCACTTTTGTTTTTGTTCTTTGTCTCCACTGTAGTTACAGACTTCATTATAAAAAAATTGTAAAATACATATAAAATTTATATGCCATTTTTAAGTGTACCATTTTTACCATTTTTAAGTGTTCAGTTCAGTACACTTATACACTTGTATTAAGTACATTCAGGACTTCCCAGGTGGCTCAGTGGTAAAGAATCTGCCTGCCAATGCAGGACACATGGGTTTCATCTCTGGGTGGGGAAGATCTCCTGGAGAAGGAAATGGCAACCTGTTCCAGTATTCTTACTCGGGAAATCCCGTGGACAGAGAAGCCTGGTGGTCTACAATCCATGGGGTGGCAAAAGAGACATGACTTAGTGACTAAACACACACACAACACATAGTTGATTTATAGTGTTTCAGATGTCCAGCAAAATGGTTCAGTTATACATAAATATATTCATTATTTTTCAGATTCTTCTCCTTTATAGGTTATTACAATATATTGAATATAGTTCCCTGTGCTATATAGTAGGTCCTTGTTATTTATCTATTTTATATGTACTAATTTGTATCTGTTAATCCCAAATTCCAAATTTATCCCTCCTCCTTTCCCCTTTGGTAACCGTAAGTTTGTTCTGTTTTATAAATAAGTTCATTTGTATGATTTTTTAATATTCCACATATAAATGATATCATATGATATTTATCTTTGTCTGACTTCCTTCACTTAGTATGATAATCTCTAAGTCCATCTGTGTTGCTTACAAATGGCATTATTTCATTATTTTTTATGACTGAGTAATATTCCACTATATATATGTATATATGTGTATGTATATATATATATATGTATATATGAGTGTATATATATATGTATATATACACATACATACATTTAAAAAAATTTTTTTTTAATTTATTTTTGACTGTACTACATGGCACATGGGATCTTAGTTTCCCCACCAGGAATCGAACTCACAGCCTCTGCAGTGGAAGTACAGAGTCTTAACCACTGGACCACCAGGGAGTTCTCCATACCACATCTGCTTTTTTTTTTTAATTGTTTTATTTTATTTATTGGACACACAGCATGTGGGATCTTAGTTCCCCAACCAGGGATCAAACCCATGCTCCCTCCATTGGGAGCTCAGAGTTTCAACCACTGGACCACCAGGGAAATCCCCATACCACATCTTCTTTATCCATTAATCTGAACAGACTCAATTTTTTAAATGACATGCTTTAATTGTAAGATCAAAGGATGATATCTCCCTCATATTGATATAATGGAGTATTAATGGAGTCTTAAACTAAGTATTTACTTCTTCCCCCAAAAGTATCTGCTAAATCTTTCACTAAGCTGGCTCCAAGTTAGACATTCCCCACTCTGAGAAATTAACATGTGCAGCAAAAGTCTGTGCCCCAAATGGCAGTTATATCTGGATGAGGAAACAGGTTCTGTGAAGTTCTGAATGCTATGTTATGTATTCAAACTTTATCAGAATTCAGAAGGGAGAGATCAAAGTGGCCCTGAGGGCTAGAGAGATATGTTAGTTTCCTATTGCTGCTGGAACATACTACCAAAACTTAGTGACTTAACACAAGTATAATCTCTTTTAGTTTTGGAGGCCAGAGGTCAAAAATCAGTTTCACAGGGCTAAAGTCAAGGTGTCAGTAGGGCTGAAGAGAGAGTGTTAGTTGCTTAGTCATGTCTGACTTTTTGCGACCCCATGGACTGTAGCCTGCCAGGCTCCTCTGTCCATGGGATTCTCCAGGCAAGAATACTGGAGTGGGTTGCCATTTCCTTCTCCAGGGGATCTTCCTGACCCAGGGACTGAACCTGGGTCTCTCAAATTGCAGGCAGATGCTTTACCACTGAGCCACCAAGGAAGTGTCAGTAGGGCTGGTTCCTTCTGTAAGCTCTGAGGGGGATTTTTTTCCTTGCCTTTTTCAGTTTCTAGTGACCTTTGTATTCCTTGACTTGTGGCCCTTTCCATCATCTTCAAAGCACGTCATTCCAGTGTCTGCTTCTACCATTGTATTACCTTCTCCTCTGAATCTGACTCCCCCTGCTTTCCTCTTAAAAGAACTGTTTTGATCACATCAGGCATACATGGATAATCTTGCCACCTTAATATCCTTAACTTAATCATATCTGCAAATTCCCTTTTGCCATATAAGGTAACACATTCACAGGTTCCAGGTATTAGGATGTAGGGATATTATGTGTGGATGGGTATTATTCAGCCTACCACAGAAGGCTGAGTTTGCTTCCTGTAGAAGCATTTGGGCTGGCCTTAACAATGGGCAGGCCCTGTAGAAGTGGGTGGAGACAGCATCTAGTGAGGAGGTAGATGCATGCTAAGTAGTCTGCCCCTAACTGGGCAGGATCTTCTTTTTCCTGTGTATGATTCAATAGACATGTGCCCAAGGCCCACTGTGGGCCTAGACCCTCTTCATTGTACCTGTTTGAGTATTCTGTATTTTGCAAGTACCCACTATGTGTTACTGACCAGTGATCAATGCCCTGGACGTATAGCAGCAGTGGAGACCATTGGCATTGAATGCTCGTGGATCTTTAAAAAATTTACTCCTTGTCTACATTTTTTGGGCACCTCCAAGTGCCAAATATTATGTTAAGCTTTTGGACACAGATAACTGACATGTGGTTCGCTCATCCAGGGTATCTTTTTATTTTTTCTTTCTCAAGTTTCATATCATGAACAGAACTACGTTTATAACTAAAAAAAAAAACAAAACATAGTATCTATACGAAAACATAAAGGAGTTGCTTTCAGTGCCTTAGGTGAAAGTGAATCTAAAGTGCACTTTTTCTTGTTTTAGTGCAGATGAGAGTTAGAGAAGGTAAGAAAGACATCCTTTGTTTTGGAGGTGATTGCAGAAACATAGATGTTTTCCAGGAAAAGGACAGATATCAGAGAATGGAGAGTAACCAGAATGCTAAGTGAGGACAGACTTTGGGACCTGGGCTTAGTAAAAATTCCTAGTAGGCTCTGAAAGTTCAGTGCAAATGCTGATTTAAAGATGAACTGGTCTAGGGCCATACCACCCTGAATGTGCCTGATCTCATCTAAAGATGAACTGTATGTTCTTCCTTAAACCTTTCTTTCTTTCATGCTTGCCCAGTGTTAGGCCCTAGCACATTTCTGAGAGTTCTCATCACCACATTAGGGGGTCCTCTACTCTTTTAAGTGGTTTCAAGGGGAACTTGTCACTCATCAGGGATACACAAACAGCCCCAGAATAGGTCCTATGCTAGCCTCAAAAGTAAAACATAAAGGAGAAAAAAATGTGATTGGGTTTGCAGTTTGGAAAACCCAATTTATGCATTTAAAGGTTAAGAGTGTGCTACAGAATATGGGCTTTGCAGTCACACCATTTGTGTTCACATCCCAGCTTAAGGCTTTTACCCACTGGGTGGCCTGGGTGATTTATTTAATTTCTCTGTGATTCCCTGGACTTGTCTGTAAAATGGGGACAAAAATAGTACCTAGGGTATCAGGCTGTTGTTAAGGATTAAAGTATTTAACATATTACTCAGCATTTAGTAAGCTCTCAGTAAATGTTAATTGCCATTCAGTGGGTAAAGATGCTATTTAAACTTATATGGATACATGTTTTTAGTCTTTAAATCAAGGTAAGAGAAAATGATGACTAAAGTTGCTCCTTTTTCTAAGAAACTTGAAAGGAATCACCCAAAACCAAAACAAATCAAGTGACTTACAGAAAATGGGGCAAAACACGCCAAATGAGTTATAGAAATTGGTGCTTACTGAGTCATTGGCAGGTTCCTCCTTCCTTGCATTTTCCTTAGCAATTTATTTGAATCCTGGAATATGTGTTCAGATTGACCTCAGTCTCTTTATGAAGAGATATTTCAGAATCCAGATCTGCTGCCAAACTATGTCAAAGCAGGGGAAAAAGTTTGAAACAATCAAGGAAGAATATTAATCATAATGTTATAATCATAACATTATAATAACATTATATAATAACATAACATTATAATCATAATCATAACACAACTAACATTTGTATTCACCTATGGTTGCCAAAGAGCTTTTTCACCTGTTTTAGTTCATATCGTTCTCAAAACAATCCTATGAGGTACCTATGATGGGTGTTATTTTAATTTGGTTTTACTGATGAAAATACTAACATTGAAAGAAATTAGATAATGTGTCTAAGATGACACAGAAAATAAGTGGCAAGGTTCATGACTCCATATTCTGTGCCTTTAGAAAAAGTCATTATTCTATGCTATCAGCATCACTGTGAAACAATTTATATAATAATAAACACATCTTGTTCTGTTTAACCAGAGAGTGTTGTTTTTCACAGTGGTCACTTTTTTTTTTTTTTTTTTTTTTTACAGTGGTCACTTTTGTACAAGCTTTTTTAGGATACTTTTCCAAATATGACACATACACATGCACATTTCATTATTTTTTGATTCCTTCCCATTGTTGATCCAAAATGCCGAGTAATTCATTAACCTTAGTTCCAAATGACTTTTTGCTATCTTAAAAACTCAAATCTGCCCTTTTCAGATGTGACTAGAGACCAACAAAGATATTAGATAAGATCCACAGGTCCTCATGATACATCCAAAAGATTTTAAATCAGAGTAGCCTTGATGTATTGGGATAATGTAGCACTTCCTCAGGGGACTATTTTGAAGGGCATCCTTCATTTGAGTTTGAAAGTTCTGGTATGTTTGTTTAAACACAAGGGTCATATTACTTTATAGTTGGGTTTTAGGAAGTCAGTAAAATAAATCCCTTTCTTCCCCACCCAAATTAACTAGCAGTTGAGAAATGAGACCTGGAAAGCAGATAGATAGAGATCAAAGTGTGAACTATTACTGAGAAACTGATGGGAGAACTGATTTCTTAGCTGTGGCCAAAAGGTTAGCAACCTAACCCAGGGTGCCAGCAACCTAACCCAAAGTTAGAGGGGTTTTCTCACCAAACGCCCCCACCCCCATGGTGGAGCCTGTCTCACTAAGGTCTCATGCCGAAAAGGGGCAGAGCAGTGTGTCTGAATTCTACAGCCAGACTGATGAGAGCTGTTGAAGGGTTGAGAGGGCAGAGGAGGGTTGGGTGCAGGGAGCAGGAGAGAGATGTGAATACAAAGCCCATGTTTGTTCCAGTACATCAAGGAGAATTTTGGATCATGCACAAATAAGCACTGGGTAAGGCAGTGTGTGATAACAGCTTGGAGACTGAAGAGATTGTTCCATCTGGGAAATCAGGGAAGTATTTTGGAGGATATGGCATTTGAAGTAGGCACTGTGTAGGATTTAAACACTCACAAATGAAGAAAGGACTCTCTGGAAAGAGGGAACAGTATAGCCATAGATAAGGTGATAAGAAATTATCAGGAATTGAAAGGTAAAGGAATTGAAAATAGTACATATGGATGTCATATTGGGTTGGGATAGGGTAAGCACCATTTTCTTTTCCTTTTGAAAAATGTTTGTTTGGTTGCATTGACTCTTCGTTGCAGCACCTCAGATCTTCTGTTGTGGCACATGGACTCTCTAGTTGTGGCACAGGCTCGGAGCGCAAAGGCTCAGTAGTTGGCACACATGCTTAGTTGCTCCGAGGCATGTGGGATCTTAGTTCCCTGACCTGGGATTGGACCCATGCTCCCTGCATTGCAAGGTGGATTCTTAACTACTGGACCACCAAGGAAGTCCCAGCACTATTTTCAAAGTAGAAAGAACAGGAGTGTGCAAATAACTGAGGGGTCAGGGAAAGACCTCAATCACACCTAATGTCAAAAATTTTAAGCCTAGGTAGCTGTTAAAGAATGATGATGGCATTAATAATATATGAAAGTCAGGCAGTGAGGGTGGTTTTTATAGTTATTTATTATTGAACATGTTTATTTGGATGTACTATTTATTAGAGGTGAATACTTATTTTCATGATTTATCCATTCATTTAAGTAACAGCTTTTATTGAGTCTTTATGATGTGCTAGGAGGTAGGGATTTGATAGCAATCAAACATAGCATGGAGCCTGCTCTTGAGGAAGCTCATTGCCAAGTGGATGGGGGAACAGGTCACAATAGATCCCATGATGTGAAATTGCTACTGTGGTAATGACGACGGTGGAGATGTTTAAGGTGCTCTGAAGGTCTATAATAAATAAGGGGGTCTTACTTGGTTATGAAGATAAGGAAACATTTCCCGAAGTGACACCTGAGCTGAGATCTGAGAGATAAGTAAGAGTTAACTGGACCAAGAAGAAAATTTGCACTGCAGGCATAGGGACATTCACATAATGGGGTATGTGTTGTTTTTTGTTGCATAATCGATAAGTTGTGTCAGTTTCTTTTGTGACTTCATGGACTGTATCCCGCCATGCTCCTCTGTCCATGGGATTTCCCAGCAGGAATACTGGAGTGGGTTGCCGTTTCCTTCTCCAGGGAGTCTTCCCGACCCAGGAATTGAACCCACGTATCCTGCATGCAGGTGGATTCTTTACCACTGAGCCATCAAGGGAAGCTCCTAATGGAACATTACACAGCAGTAGTTTCCCAGGTGGTACTGCTGGCTCAGAGCAGAGAGGGTGCCCCTCAGGCCTCTGGACAGGAGGGAGGCAGGGACAGTAGAAGGCCAAGGCTCCCGTGCTGTGCAGAGGCGGGCAGGTGGTGGGAGTAGAGGTGGGAGCAGAAAGGCCACAGTACCTTGGGCTGGGCCCCTCTCCCTTGGCCCTCGATTTTCTTCCTTTGCCACGCCCAACCTCTGTGGCCGCTGTCTCCCTCCCCCACCCCTGGTATGATTATTTCATCTGTTAGATGTGGCTCTTTTGTGTAGCACTGTGTGCAGCCCCTGCCCCTCCCCAGTCCCCTATGTGTGCGCCCCCACTGAGATGTATGCCCCTTGCCCCCCCCACATTAATAATTTATATATTAAATTATTATTTAATATATCAGTTAAATAATATTCACAAATTATTTATATAAACAATATATTTTATATATTATTTAATATTAATATTATCAATGTATATAAATATTTGTTAATTAATCCCAAATGAAACTAACCAAACAAAAACATCCTCATGACTCCCCAGGGGGAAATAAAAAGAATCTTCCTGCCAGTGCAAGAGACACAAGAGATGTGGGTTCAATCCCTGGGTCAGGAATATCCCCTGGAGGAAGAAATGGCAACCCACTCCAGTATTACTCCCTGGAAAATCCGATGGACAGAAGAGCCTGGTGGGCTACAGTTCATGGGGTAGCAAAAAAGTCTGACATGACTGAGCACACCATCCTAATCCTCCTGCATTGCAGGCTGGTTCTTTACCCCCAAGCCACCAGGGAATCCCCTAATGGAATATTACACAGCAAGAAAAATGAGTAACTCTATGCTACTCACAACTACTTGGGACTCATGACTGTAGATGAATATTGGTAACAAAATGTTGGGTGGAAAAAAAAGCTATACTTCATGATACCTTTTAATAAAATTTTAAAACAAAAAAAATTAAACAACACATTGCTTAGGTATACAAATATATGTGATTTTTTTTTTTTAAAGGCAATGAAAAATAAGCAGAAAATTTAGAGAGTGAAAATTCAGAGGAGGAGTCATGAGGGAAGGGATGGGAGGTTCATAAAGGGACCTGCAAGTGTAAATTTTTGTAAAACATGGTGTTCTAGATACTAGGCTGGATGGAGAGTTCTAAAGAGTTCATTATATTATTTAAAATAAATAAAGAGGGCCACATACCAGCCAATTTTAACGGTGTGAAAACTAAGGATTATGAGTAATCCAGTTTTGGGCACCTGAGATTTTTTTTAAAAGGGATTATGCTAAGTATTGGAGACTTAAAGAATATTGGGATAGCTGGAATAGAAAAGCAGACGGGGAAAGATAGGAAATGAAGCTACAGAGACAGCTGAGCTCTGGACCATCTTGTAGGCCTTGCAGTCTGTTTTCCCATTAGACCAAGAGCTTTAGGAACCATTGAAGAGTTTTAACTAGGAGACAGGCTTCAAAATTTGCATCTTGAAAAAATTCACTTTGCCTTCAGTATAGTGACCAGACTGAAGAGATACCAGAATGAATGTGGATGAATCACTTAGAATTGTCTAGACATAAGATGGTGGGTGCTTAGGATGAGGTAGATGTTGCAGTGGTAGTGGTGACGGTGATGCTGGTGACGGTGATGCTAATGGTGGTAGTGGTTGTGGTAGTCTTAGAGGTGATGGTGGTTTCAGTGTTGAAAATAGAGCTAAATGGACAGGTCTGAGAATATTTAGGAAGTAAAATCTATAGAATTTAGGGGTAGAAGTGATATATGTTTTGATGTAAAGGAAGACAAGACAACAGGGATAATCCCTCAACTTCTGGCTTGTCAATTAAGTGGGCATGGTGCAGGAAGGAGAAATCAGTGATTCAGTTTGGGGCATGCTGGGTTTAAGGTGCTTTTTCAAGTTCTACTTCTTTTGCAACTCTTTCCCACAGATAGTGATTCACTTTCCTCTTTGTTCCCTAAATGAGAGCTCACAAACTCAAATTCTTTTGGGGACCAGGTGCGTAACTGGAGTGAATGAACTGGAGCAAGTGAAGCAGGCTGAGTCAGAGATTCAGAATGGTGAGGACTTCAGTGACCTGTAGAAAATGTGACCCATCAAAGAGGGGGTGGTGGTGGCTGCAATTCAGCCTAAGTGTTGTTGATTCAATTTTTTAAGAGGAGCAAAAAAAAAAAAAAAAAAATCATGATTTTAATGTTTATTGTTGTTATTTAGTTGCTAAGTCATGTCTGACTCTTTTTCAACCTCATGGACTGTTTTCCCACCAGTCTCCTCTTTCTGTGGGATTTCCCAGGCAAGAATACTTGAGTGGGTTGCCATTTTCTTTCCAGGGGATCTTTGTGACGCCAGGGTTGAACCTGTGTTTTCTACATTAGCAGGTGGATTCTTTACCACTGAGCCACCTAGGAAGTCCCTAATGTTTGTTAGCGACTAATTTAACACACCAAAAAACCTACTATCAGTGCTAATCCTGTGGGTGGGCCAAACAGAATTAGTCTGTGATTCATAGGTAACTAGATGAGAATTTTGGTTCTAAATCACTTATTAATATTACTTTATTCATTATATTATTGGTCAAGTACATTTCAACACAGTTATTGGGATAGAAATTTTCTGATAACATAGCACTATTAAGAGCTACTTGCGTTTGAATTTTACCAAAATGTACTATACATACTCTTTTTCTATTCCTTTTCAATTTCTTTTCCCATTTAGGTTATTATAGAGTATTGAACACAGTTCCCTGTGCTATACATTAGGCCCTTGTTGGTTATCTATTTTATTTTTTAAAAAATTATTTTTTGCTGCACTGGGTCTTCGTTGCTTTGAGCGGGCTTTTTCTAGTTGTGGCGAGCAGGAGCTACTCTCTAATTGTGGTATGCAGGCTTCTCGTTGCCATGGCTTCTCTTGTTTCATACGAAGCATGGGCTCTAGGGTGCACAGGCTAAAGTAGTTATGGTTCTTGGGCTCTAGAGTAGTGGAGCCCAAGTCGTCATGGAGCATGGGCTTAGTTGCCCCAAGGCATGTGGAACTTCCCAGGATATGGACAGAACCTGTGTTGCTTTCATTGGCAGGCAGATACTTAACCACTGGACCATCAGGGAAGTCCTGGTTATCTCCTTTAGTTTACCTATTTTTTAAACCTTTTTATTTTGTATTATGATATAGCTGAATGACAGCGTTGTGATAATTTCAGGTGAAGAGTAAAGGGATTGAGCCATACATATACATGTATCCATTCTCTTCCAATCCATCCATTCTCTTCTTTCTTTGATCAATGCAAATAATTAGAGGAAAACAATAGAATGGTAAAGACCAGAGATCTCTTCAAGAAAATTAGAGATACCAGGGGAACATTTCATGCAAAGATGGGCACAATAAAGGACAGAAATGGTATGGGCCTAATAGAAGCAGAAGGTATTAGGAAGAGGTGGCAAGAATACACAGAAGAACTATACAAAAAAGATCTTCATGACCCAGATAACCACGATGGTGTGATCACTCACCTAGAGCCAGACATCCTGGAATGTGAAGTCAAGTGGGCCTTAGAAAGCATCACTACAAACAAAGCTAGTGGAAGTGATGGAATTCCAGCTGAGCTATTTCAAATCCTAAAAGACGCTGCTGCTAAAGTGCTGCACTCAATATACCAGCAAATTTGGAAACTCAGCAGTGGCCACAGGACTGGAAAAGGTCAGTTTTCATTCAAATCCCAAGGAAGGGCAATGCCAAAGAATGTTCAAACTACCTCACAATTGCACTCATCTCACATACTAACAAAGTAATCTCAAAATTCACCAAGTGAGGTTTCAACAGTATATGAACCAAGAACTTTCAGATGTTCAAGCTGGATTTAGAAAAGGCAGAGGGACCAGAGATCAAATTTCCAACATCCGTTGGGTCATCGAAAAAGCAAGAGAATACCAGAAAAATATCTACTTCTGCTTTATTGACTATGCCAAAGCCTTTGACTGTGTGGATTACCACAAACTGTGGAAAATTCTTAAAGAGATGGGAATACCAGACCACCTTACCTGCCTCCTGAGTAATCTGTATGCAGATCAAGAAGCAACAGTTAGAACTGGACATGAAACAACAGACTGGTTCCAAATTGGGAAAGGAGAAAGTCAAGACTGTATATTGTCACCCTTTTTATTTAACTTATATGCAGAGTACATCATGAGAAATGCTGGGCTGGATGAAGCACAAGCTGGAATCAAGATTGCAGGAAGAAATATCAGTAACCTCAGATATGCAGATAACACCACACTTATGGCAGAAAGCAAAGAAGAACTAAAGAGCCTCTTGATGAAAGTAAAAGAGGAGAGTGAAAAAGTTGGCTTAAAACTCAGCATTCAAAAAACTAAGATCATGGCATCTGGTCCCATCGCTTCAGGGCAAATAGATGGGGAAACAGTGGAAACAGTGACAGACTTCATTTTTTGGGGCTCCAAAATCACTGCAGATGGTGATTGCAGCCATGAAATTAAAAGATGCTTGCTCCTTGGAAGAAAAGTTATGACCAACCTAAACAGCATATTAGAAAGCAGAGACATTACTTTGCCAACAAAGGTCTGTATAGTTAAAGCTATGGTTTTTCTGGTAGTCATGTATGGATGTGAGAGTTGGACCATAAAGAAAGCTGAGCACTGAAGAATTGAGGCTTTTGAACTGTGGTGTTGGAGAAGACTCTTGAGAGTCCCTTGGACAGCAAGGAGATCCAACCAGTCCATCCTAAAGAATATCAGTCCTGAATATTCATTGGAAGGACTGATGCTGAAGCTGAAACTCCAATACTTTGGTTACCTGATGCGAAGAACTGACTCATTTGAAAAGATCCTGATGCTGGGAAAGATTGAAGGCAGGAGGAGAAGGAGATGACCGAGGATGAGATGATTGGATGGCATCAGCAACTTGATGGACATGAGTTTGAGCAAGCTCCGGGAGTTCGCGATGGACAGGGAATCCTGGCATGCTGCAATCCATGGAGTCGTAAAGAATTGAACATGGATAAGCGACTGAATTGAAATGGACTGAACTGAATTCTCTTCCAAAGTCCCCTCCCATCCAGGCTGCCACATAACATTGAGCAGAGTTCCATGTGTTATGCTATAGGTCCTTGTTGGTTATCCATTCCAAATATAACAGTGTGTACATGTCCATCTCAAAGTCCCTAACTATACCATCTCCCCATCCTTCCCCCCCAGCAATGGTTATCTACTTTAAATATAACAGAACACCATTCCAGGTTCGATGCATGAGACAAATGCTCAGGACTGGGGCAATGGGATGACCCAGAGGGATGGGATGGGGAGGGAGGTGGGAGGGGTGTTCAGGATGGGGAACACATGTAAACCCATGGCTGATTCATGTCAGCGTATGGCAAAAACCACTACAATATTGTAAAGTAATTAGCCCCCAACTAAAATAAATAAATTTATTAAAAAATAAAAATAAAAAAATAAATATAGCAGTGTATACATTTCAATCCTAAACTCTCTATCTGTCCCTTTCCCCTCCCCTCCCCTTCCCCCACTGAAAACATAAGTTTATTCTCTATATACTCAGTTTTAGAACATCATTTTTTAGTATTTAAAATATTCATTTTGAAAAATATTAAATCCTCAGACGGGTTGCAAGAATAAAATGATTCCTTCACCCAGATTCACCATTTGTAAGCATTTCTTCACATTTGAGTTCTCTTTCCCCAACCTCCTCAGCCACTGCCCCCCCACCCACATCTAAACCATTCTAGAGTTAGTCGCAGACATCATGACCTCGAATACTTTGGCGTATATTCCCTGTACAGTGACATTCTCTTACATACTACAATGTAATGGTTAAAATTCAGGATTGATACAGGTTATCTAATATACAGTTAATATTAAATTTTATGATCTTTTTCTTATCCAGAAACCAAGGTTATTCATCCATGGAATTTGGTTTTCATGTATACTTACTCTCCCTTATTCTGGAACAGTTCTTCATGTCTTTTATGACAATGACTTTTTTGGAGAGTACAGGCTGGCTCTTTTTTAGAATGCCCCTCAGTTTGAGTTTGCTGGATTGTTTCCTCACGATTTAATTCAGGTTATGCATTTTTGTCCGGAATACTATGTAAGTATTGTTGTGTCCTCAGCACATCACATCAGGAGGTACATGATGTCACTTTGATCATTTAGGGTGGGTTGTACCTGCCAGATTTCCCCACTTACAGGAACTTGCTGTCTTTGTAATCAGCAAGTAATCTCTGGGGAATGGAAACAGTTTGACACACTGCAAATATCTAATTCACCAACAACTTAACACCCCATAGATTTAGCGTCCAGTGAACATTCGCATCTGAATCTATTCCTACTATGGAGGTTGCAAATTTGTGATTTAAAAAAAATCTTGTACATGTATTAGCATTCCACTGTAACGAGGAGATTTGTCCTCCCATTTATTTGTTTGTTTATTCTGTCTTTTTGTATCTGTATGGGAGCTTGGATTGTTTTGTATCCAATGTTTTCTAACCTGTTGCTGTTTTTATGCTAAAATTGCCCACAGTTTTATGCTAAATTGCCACCACCTTCAAGCTTGTTCCTATGTTCTTTGACATCTCCCCATCAGTTTCTGAGGATTTACTTTCTGCCATAAGATGCTATGGCTTGCTTTGTATTTACTTTCCCAGTCCGGGAATCTGCCATTTACCTAAAGGGTGCTGCTTGCATTTAGTGGGGAATGTGTTTAGAAATACAAATCAGAGACTAGGTGTGCAAATCACTATTGAGTGTCATTGATCCTGGGTGCTTTCAGTGGACAGAACCAGGAGGCATGTGCTTTCTAAAAAATTAATGGGTTCATTCTGATGCTCCTAATTCCAGCCAACACTAGAGGGCTCTTACTTGCTTCCACTTCAGTCCATAGGTGTATTTTTCTTCCCCCACAGTGAGTACCTGGCTCCTAATAACATCAATGTATTTGCTTATTTAAAGAATGCATTTTAAAGCAAGGGAGTTTTCCTCTTATGCTGCCTCCTTTCCCATCTACTGGGATAATTTATTTTGACATTCCCCAGTTCCTATAATTTTTCCTAGTTAACTTTTCCCCCACATTTTAAGCATGTTCCGATTTCTGTAAGTGTATCTTTGCAAAGATTTCACCATGTAGAAGTACTGTGTCAACCTTATTTATCACTAATCATGTGGAGAGCAGTTTCCTTGTTTTGAGTGAGGCTGAAATGAGGGTTGTTGACAATAACTTCCATCTGCTTGGCAGTTTACAGTTTGCAAAGTACTTCTTTACATGTAGTACTTCATTTACTTTTAATGGTTTGAATTCTTTAAGTCCCAGACAAAATGAAGAATACAGAAACTGAGAGCTTCATGAGTGTTTCACAGGGTAGGACTCAAATAATACCTGCTGATTTTTAAGAAGATGCATTTAGAATCTGGCAGATGAAAACAGGTATTATATAAAATCATGCATAATCCTCACTAACAGATGATCTAAAAATCTTTTTTAAACATCCAAACTTTATTTTTAATATTTGTGGCCATGCCATGTGACTTGTGCGATCTTAGTTCCTTGTCCAGGAATTGAGCCTGGCCCCTAAGCAGTGAGAGCCTGAGTCCTAACCACTGGAATGCCAGGGAATTCCCTAGATGATCTAAAGATTTTTATATTCACCTCAGCACTTTTTGCCATTGCCATTTTGTAGGAATTTGTGTCTTTCTTAGATTGATATTTTAAATATATGTCTGCTTTCTAAACATATACCAAATTAAAAATGCCTTTAAAGCAGTGGTTCTCATATGTGGCTGTATCACTGAGCCACCAGGGAAGCTTGGGTCACAGCTACACAGAAGGTAGCTTGATCTGGGTCTGTATTCTGATTTAAACATTGATACTTAACAGACACAACTGAGTGACTGAGCATGTACTTAAAGTACGGGCTTCCCTGGTGACTCAGCGGTAAAGAATCCTCTTGCCAATGATGGAGATGCAGGTTTGATCCTTGGGTCAGAAAGATTCCCTGGAGAAGGAAATGGCAACCCACTCCAGTATTCTTGCCTGGGAAATACCATGGACAGAGGAGCCTGGAGGGCTACAGTCCATAGGATCTCAAAGAGTCAGACATGACTTAGCAACTAAACAACAACAGCAACTTAAAGTATGCAAGAATGTGTTTTGAACTTGACCTAGCAGTTGAAAAGTACTGAGCATATTATTTTATTTTTTTCATTAGCCAGCCATATTCTCTTTATTCTAAGATTTACCTGATTTTCATGTTTCAGTATTTCTAAAATCATATCATGACCTAAAATTAAATATGTGTGTACATGAGTGTACACACATTCACTATAACATTCTGAAGCCATATCTAGAGCAGGGTTCTTAAAACTCAGTGTGCATCAGAAATATTTGATCACTTGTTATAAATGTGAAATCTTAGGCTGGTTTTGGGCTTTTTGAAAAGACTAAGGTTAACCAGCACCCTGGATGATTCTGATTCATCAGGTCCTTGGACTTTGCTTTGAGCAGTGGTTTACAAAGAGTAGACTTATCTCCTCCCCCACTCCCAACAGTATCCATATCACCTAGGAACTTGTTAGATGTATACATTCTCAGACCCTACCCTAGACCTACTGACTCAGAAACCCTGGAAGTGGGGATGAGCAGTCTGTATTTTTACAGGCCTCTAGGAATTCTGGGACTTCCCTGGTAGCTCAGACAGTAAAGAATTCACCTGCAATGCAGGAGACCTGGGTTCGATGCCAAGGTTGGGAAGATTCGCTGGAAGAAGGCATGGCAATCCACTCCAGTATTCTTGCCTGGAGAATCCCCATGGACAGAAGAGCCAGGCGGGCTACAGTCCATAGTGTCGCAGAATTGGACTGACCGACTAAGCACCGCACAGGAAATCTGATGTCATAAAATTTCAGAACCACTATTTTGAGGAACACTGCCAGTGTTTCCCATACTTCTTTGATGATAAGAATCACCTTGCATGCTTTAAAAATCCCAAATCTGGGCTGTATCCTGGATCTACTGAATTAAAATTCCAAGGCGGGTGGGAAAGTTCTAAGGGAACAGGTTGGAATCTGTAGATTAACAAGTTTCCCAGGTGATTCTTATCTTCAGACAAATTTGGGAAATACTGAGGTGGAAAAGCCAAGGATTTGCCAATTCACAGCCTTATATTCCTATTTAGATTTATCTTGAGTTTTGTGTATATCATTGCATTTAAACTTTATAACAACTTTATGAACTAGATACTATTATCAAACCCATTTTATAGAAGACAAAACTGAGGTTTTGAAAACTTAAAAAACACACTGGGTCATTTAAATAGTAAACCAGAGAGTTGGAACTCAAACTAGGAACTTTCTGACTCCAGAGCCTTTGTTCTTAAACTGTTCTAAGGTAACTGCAAATCACTGATGTTGTTGTTACAATGTAGTGTAGCCTTTTGGACAGATCCTTGCCCAGAGACATTCCTTGGGTCAATACTTCAGTGTTGCCACCTATAATCCCAACCCATCCTTGACCTCCCTTTGTTCACTCCTTCCTTTACTGTTATATTCACTGTACTCTTATTGATGAAAAGTATCCATCCTCTTATCTTCTGTTGTTGTTCAGCTGCTCAGTCGTGTCTGACTCTTTGCAACCCCATGGACTGCAGCACACCAGGCTTCCCTGTCCTTCACCATCTCCCACAGTTTGCTCATACTCATGTCCGTTGAGTTGATGGTGCCATCAACCATCTCATACTCTGTCGCCCCCTTCTCTCCCTGCCCTCAATCTTTCCCAGCAGCAGCATCTTGTCTTTTAGGCTTCTTTATTACTCATCTGTTACTTCATTACTCACAAAAGGATTGTCTTTTGTGGTCAAAAGACATGGCTTAAGACACTATTTCAGTCTCATTTCTTCTATGAAGAACCCCTGACCACACTGAGCATCAGTGACCTCTCCCTTCTAGGACTTACAGTGACATTCTTGGCCTGCACTGTCTATTTAGTCCCCATCATGGAGTGCCCTGCTTACACATCTTAATCTTTCATCTAGATCTGAAGGTGCTGCTCTGACCCTGGCCAAGTAGTAAGAGTGCTAAAATATCTGTTGACCTTCAATAATGTCAGTGTAGTTTAAGACTCACAAAAAATGAAGATGGATTTTTAAAAGCAACACCGTACACAAAAATAAACTCAAAATGGATTAAAGATCTAAATGTAAGACCAGAAACAATAAAACTCCTAGAGGAAAACATAGGCAAAACACTCTCCGACATAAATCACAGCAGGATCCTCCATGACCCACCTCCTAGAATATTGGAAATAAAAGCAAAAATAAACAAATGGGACCTAATTAAAATTAAAAGCTTTTGCACAACAAAGGAAAATATAAACAAGGTGAAAAGACAGCCTTCAGAATGGGAGAAAATAATAGCAAATGAAGCAACAGACAAACAATTAATATCAAAAATATACAAGCAACTTCTGCAGCTGAATTCCAGAAAAATAAACGACCCAATCAAAAAATGGGCCAAAGAACTAAACAGACATTTCTCCAAAGAAGACATACAGATGGCTAACAAACACATGAAAAGATGCTCAACATCACTCATTATTAGAGAAATGCAAATCAAAACCACAATGAGGTATCATTTCACACCAGTCAGAATGGCTGCTATCCAAAAGTCTACAAGCAATAAATGCTGGAGAGGGTGTGGAGAAAAGGGAACCCTCTTACACTGTTGGTGGGAATGCAAACTAGTACAGCCACTATGGAGAACAGTGTGGAGATTCCTTAAAAAACTGGGAATAGAACTGCCATATGACCCAGCAATCCCACTGCTGGGCATATACACCGAGGAAACCAGAATTGAAAGAGACGCATGTACCCCAATGTTCATCGCAGCACTGTTTACAATAGCCAGGACATGGAAGCAACCTAGATGTCCATCAGCAGACGAATGGATAAGGAAGCTGTGGTTCATATACACAATGGAATATTACTCAGCCATTAAAAAAAATACATTTGAATCGGTTCTACTGAGATGGATGAAACTGGAGCCCATTATACAGAGTGAAGTAAGCCAGAAAGAAAAACAACAATACAGTATACTAATGCATATATATGGAATTTGAAAGATGGTAACGATAACCCTATATGCGAGACAGAATAAGAGACACAGATGCATGGAACAATTTTATGGACTCTGAGGGAGAAGGTGAGGGTGGGACGTTCTGGGAGAATAGCATTGAAACATGTATATTATCATATGTGAAACAGAACACCATTCCATGTTCGATGCATGAGACAAGGGCTCAGGGCCGGGGCAATGGGATGATCCAGAAGGATGGGATGGGGAGGGAGGTGGGTGGGGGGTCCAGGAGGGGGAACACATGTAAACCCATGGCAGATTCATGTCAATGTATGGCAAAAACTATTGCAATGTTGTGAAGTGATTGGCCCCCAACTAAAATAAATAAATTTATAAAAAAAAAAAAAAAAAAATAAAGAGGGCATCCTTCTCAAGTGTTGATAATCTATCTAAAGTACAAGCTAATAATAGCACAATTGTTGGTATTTTAAATAACGTTCTTGTAGCTCTGTAACCAGTAAGAAATAAAACTGTTTTCCTCTAAAAAAAAAAAAAAAAAAAGACTCACAAAAAATGAAGATGGATTTTTAAAAGCAATTAAGTCAAGTTGTTGGACCTTCTGGGAGAATCTGTGAAGGGGGTTGCGCTGACTATCATGTGAGCCATCAGTGGATTGTTTGCAAGGGTAGTTAGATGAATTTAATGATTATTCCCTCAAATTTAGTTTACAGGAATCCTACCCTCTCTTCCAGACTTAGAAAAAAGGGGAGGGGGGTGGAATCTTGCTTTGGTGCGGGTGGACTAACAGTGGAATTGGGAGAGGAGGGTGGAGATGTGGTGTATGCTTTGTAAAGGGGAATGGCTTTAATTTAAAAAAAAATTCCATTGTCATCTCATTCCAGACTAGAATATATTTTCTTTTAAAAATACTATGGCTAATGCCTATTCTGGTTCCCTTCCAGATGTTAAGGTAGCATCATGTTTTGGAACAACAGCATCCTATGAGGTAACATGAGACTTACTAGTTCTGGAAGAACATGTCTAGGTGTCTCTGAGCTAGGGTCAGGGCGTGCTGGGGAAAGGGCTCCACCTACTGACCATCTATAGTCACATTGTTTCCTGACAGATACCTTTAGTTGGGTTTGGCTCAGAGCTCTTGCCTCAAAGAGGGTGGCCCCAGAGGCCCAGGGAGGTTCTCTGCCAACACTCATTGTGTTTCATGCGGAAATTCATGAGGACGTAGCCACACAAAGTGAGGTATCCCAAGAGTATGTCTTCTATGAGAATCTCTTTCAGGAAATGAGTTTTCCTTTGAGGAAAAATATCAGCAGCCTCAGTGTAGAAAATGATAGAACTACTATTTGGTTGAATATTGTTATGTAAAGTTATGGTTTCATCACATGGATTTCAGAGACAGCTGTGTTATTAAGGGATGGACAAAACAGAGGGTGATCTTTAGGACTTAACTCTGTTTTAGAAGAGTTTGAATCCATTGGTGGTTTAAATAATTAGTGGTCCATTTCATTTAAAAGTAAAATTATATTTTCTAACATATAGAAAATTTTATTCTATTTTTTAGTGTATGTTGATGGACGTGATGAGACACTGACAGAAAGGGTACCAGTATCTCTACCATTCAGTGTCAAGTTCCTTGTTTAGTTGATAGTTATAATTGTTTATGTTCTCAAGACCCTAGTGGGTCACTTTGGAAAGTGCATTAGTGGTTGACTAGATGGATGGATGGGATTTTGTTTCTTCCACCATGAAGATGCATCTAGGACACTTGATTATAGGTGTGAGAAAGGCTACTTCCTAAATCAACTGTAATCCAAAATTAGACTCTTTTGCTTTTTTGGTGGGAGTGGCATCTTAAAGAAAAGATGTTTTCATTGAGTCAGTACACAGGGGATTGTGAGAGAGTGAGAGGACTAAGAGAGAGGAGAAGGAAATGTTCCTGTGGTAACTGGAAAAGGACTTCACAAGCTACATCTTGGCAAATTGACTTCAGGGGCCTCCCACTATCACCCTCAGCAACACTTAATCACTGGGGGAATTCCAGCCCTTTGGATCCAGATAAGCAAAATCACACTTAACCTTCCATTGAGATGCACTATCAGGAGGGTTTTACCTAAACTAGAATGAGAGGAAAGGAGTACTGCTTAGCCTAAAATAGTAGTACTGACAGGCAACACTTACTGGCCCAGGCACTGTGCTAAATGCTTTCCACAGATCACTTCATGGATGCTCCCTACAGTTCAATGAAGCAGGACTAGCATAGGCTCAGGGTTGGGGATTAAGGAACTTGCCTAATGTCCCAGAGCTAATGAGTAAGAAGGCTAAGATCCGAACCCGGTTCTGCGGGGCTCTAAAATCAGTACTCTTCCCCATGTGACATTCTGAACCTGTAATCAGAAATTGCTAGTGGAATTATCTTAGAGTTAGGGAAGCTATGAAAGACACCATGGCCCCTCTCTTTTTTAGGTATAGGGAGCTTTTCTGTGCTGTGGTTGACAGATAGGCCCCTGTTTTCTTTTGACTGAAGACTATGTAGCTTCCTCAAGCTTGTGTGTGTGTATGTGTGTATATACATGTGTATGCATCTTTTTTTGTTTGGAGCAGGTTTGTTGAACCAAGAATAGTGAGACTGAAGAAATGGAGAGAAGTCAGTGCACAGTGTCAGGTGATGGAGCCTGAAATAAAGAGCAATGAACTGGGAGTTGGGGATTCTAACTCTGGCTCTGCCATATGCAACAACAACAACAATAATAGCAGCAGCTAACATTTGAGTACTTACAATGTGTCAAGTAGTGTTCCAAACACTTTGTCTTAATTCACTTAATCCTCATGACAATCCTATGGATAAGTACTGTTCTTATTTTACTGATGAGAAAATTGAGTCACAGAGGTTGTTACTTGCCCCAGGTCATACCAGCTAATAAATGGTAGAAAGTTGGCTTAAAGTCAGGCAGTCTTGGCTTACTACACTAACTATTATGTAATACTGTTTCTCAGCTAACTGATTATGTCAGTTAACTTTTCTAGGTTTTAGTTTTTCCCATTTATAAATTCACTTTTTTTAAAGCAAATGTTGAGTTCCAAACTTATCAGGTAGATATGGAAAAGGCCATGCACATAGAGTACAAAATGCAAATAAGAAGGAGTCCACATGCAGTTGGCAGCACCAGGAAAAGATGGGATTGGCATTGGAACTTATCTTATGGCTGAACCTCTTATACTGGTCCTACAGTGGCATCCCAGGCAGAGGTACAGTTCAAGGTGACTTTGGGAACTTTTTGATTGAAGACAGGGTATTGGGCACAGGGACACTGCCAGAAGGAAAGAGGTTAAGGAGTCACATTCAGGACCATTACTATCTTAAGTCAAATTCATGTGGGGAGAGGCTGGAGGCAGGGAGACCAATGAGGAGGCCAGAGAACTGAGGACCTCAAGTTGGATGGAGGAGGTAGGGATTTAACAGTGGGACCAGATGCCAGAAATATCAGGAAAGAGTGTGGTGAGGGTGAGACAGGGTAGAGGAGATAGTGAGCCAAATGGTTAAGTGAGAGGTTGACAATGGCTTGCAGAGAAGGATGGTTCAATTGCTCACTTCTTCAAGCTAAGATTCCTGTGGACTCTGTACTCAGATATGCTTGACCAGAGCTATGGGATTTATATGGCTGAAGCTCAGAGCAATAATTTTTGGAGGAATATGATAATGACAGATATGGGCCAGGCATTCCCTCCCACTTACAGTATCTTTTGTCAACAGAAGAATATTGCTCTACAGGTTCATGGCTTTCATTTTGGAGGGATTTTCCTTCCCCAAGGAGGCAGATAGCTTAGCTCTAGCAGGGCAGACTCTGAAGTCAGAAGACTAGAATAAGTAGAGGAGCTACTGACTAGTTAGTTGTATAACCTGGGCAAGAACTTTCATCTTTCTGTGCCTCAGTGTATACATGTGTAAAATGGGAATAATATCACCCACTTTATAGAGTTGTTGTGAGGATTAAACAAATTAATATATGTAAAGTGCCTGGCCTGAGTTAGCCCATAGGAAATATTAATTATTGCTGTTGAGTAAATGAAGGAGCAGAGAGATGAAATGATTGTTTGAGGACTCATAGCTCAGCATTCTAACCCAGGCCCACCTAGCTCCAAGCCTTCCTTAATTTTCACTGTGCCACATTAGGCTGAGAGCAGAGTCTGAACAGAGATGAGAAAGAAGTGAAGAGGACTGTGGAAATAGTACATCAGATGGCAGAAGGATGAAGAGGAATACAAGAAGTAGCAAGGAAAAATTATGAGGAAGGACAGAATAAAGAACTAAACCTTTCCTGTTTTTCTGATTATTAAATTGAAATAGCCTCACTGTAACAATTAAAACATCATAGAGCTAAATTACATGGTCTAACTTCCTCCCCTGGTTCTCTGTCAGATTTTGAAAAAAACAAAAACAAACACAGGACTTTATGGTATCATAGAAAGCAGGGGAGACTCAAAAGAGCAGAGGTGGCTGACAAGGCTAGATGCAGGACAGCCAGAGCCACAAGGTTTGGTGTTAGGGAGGGCAGAGAGGGGACATGATGGTAGAGGTTCGAGTGGCAGACAATGAAGATTTGGTAGTTAGATTTGGAGTGAATCTGGGGTGGGAGGGAGGGGGCAGTGGGCATAGACAGCTCCAAGATAAGGAGGCTGGAGTGGAGGGTTGTGGAAATAGGAAACATTTTGTGCTATAAATCCCTTTGGGAGCCTCATGAAGCTTAGGGACCTCTTCCCAAAAAAGGTTTTAATACCTAAAATAAAAGACCTGAGATTACAAAAGGTTGCCACTTCTACCCACCAACCTCTTGGAATTCAGAACTCCTATAAAGACACTTCCAGCTTTAAGATTTGGCAATTTAGTAAAGTTTCTATCCTTAGAAAGAAAAGACTTGCTGCCCTCAGAATCCTCTAAACCCTCTCTCTACAGAAACCCAAAGATACCTCCAGAATACACAATGAGTCTATGTCTCTGGCTCCAGACTAATCTTAGATGAGGACCTATCTTCAAGTAATTTGGATACCCTAAATTCAGAGAAGTTGTATAAACATCAACATCACCACCCCATTTACTTACTTCAGAAGGGTGCTACCAGAGTAGGAAGTGTTTTGGAAACCATGTTCTGATCAAATCCTCATAATGTTCTCTCTCCAGAATTTCACTGGAAACCAGAGGCGGGTAATCCTTGGTTATTGACTCATCACAAGAGGTTCTTGGTATGCTCCACATGCTTGGAAGACAGCTGATGTGCTTTTCTATGGTGTTGGATCCATTCCCTCAGCCCCATATGGGCATATTTGGGGTTTAAGTTTGCAAATAAAACTCAGAAAATCACCAGTGACCAAGTGGAGAGCAAGGGGAGGGTTGACAGCAGGTATGACCAGGGTGGACTCAGGTCACTATAAAAATGAGTTTCTGAGACTTTTCATATCATCATTCAATCAGAAACTGGCTGAGCCTGCCTATGAAGTCATTATTAATACAGTAGAGGAGGGGTCTACATAAATAATCCCATTTACTGTACCATTATATTTTCCTATTTTTGCCCAGCCACAGGAGTATGTCTATAGGAAAAGGGTTTTTCTACTTCTTGCTTGTAGCTTGAAATTAAAATCATCACCCCAACTACATCCATTGTTGGAAGGACTATTTTGGGTTGGCCCTGTGTAATGTGAAATGAAGAAAAAAAGTGTGTAGCTGAATCTTGATATGGAAATCCAGACTTAAAAACATTCTCTGATGGTTTGGCATCCGTGGGATAAATTGGTCATAGTTTTCAACAACTCAGATCAAAGCCAAATGCTGTTTGCATTCAGACAGTGATTCAGGGACCATGTCTTATTTGGTTTCTTTGAAAATAGAGCACAGACATTTTTTCATACCTTTGAGAGAAATCTTTTGGCTGCCAAATTTGTGCCTTGTAAATATTATTGTACCCTAATACAAAATTTTACATCTTGTCTCAGATGTCTTTTTCAGTTATTCCACCATCCCCAAGTGAGTGGCTTGTTCCAGGGAGGGTCTCCTGATGTTAGAGAGAAAAAATAGGCCAACTGGTAAAGATAAAAAAAAAAAAAAAATGAGAGTAAATAAAACACATATGGAATGTCTGCTTTCAGAGTTAAAATGTATATGAGTGTGTATGCAAATCAGCCATCCAAATAGAAATCTAGACTGAGCCAACCTTAGGCACAGCTATGAAGGAGAAAAGGCCATTTACTCCCCTTACCTAGATATTCCCTCCTCGATCACCTCTACCTCTCTTCTTTCTCAGGCTATTTTTGATCCTTCTCAGTGAGAGAATCAATATTCACTTTGGAACTCCTCCCTCTGCCAGGCATACACTTCCTTTCACTTCTACTACCCTTCAAATGCATGTGTCCTGTGCCCCTTTTCTGTGGGCTTTGCTTGTCAGGGAGTAGCTCCAGGGGTGTGAGAATTATTTAAATAACAATTCTTAAAAAAAAAAAATGAGCTCATAGCCAGTTCTTGATTTTAATAAACAGATTTTATTTTTTGAATTGTTTTCTGATTTTGTTTTGTTCATTTAATGGACTTTATTGAGTGTATATTATACAGAATGTAATGGCTGTGGTATAGTTGGAATTATAGAAGGAAATGGCACCCCACTCCAGTACTCTTGCCTGGAAAATGCCATGGATGGAGGAGCCTGATAGGCTACAGTCCATGGGGTCGCAAAGAATTGGACACGACTGAGCAAATTCTCTAATTGTTAATTGGAGGTGAGAGTCATATACACAAAATGTTAAACAACATGATAACATAGAGTAACAACTTGGAAATGATTTTATCATCTGATTTTATCTAGTGAATGCTTATATTGTACATTCAGTGTTGCAGATGCTTTTCTAAGTGCTTCTCAATAATAACTCATTTAGTCTTTAAAACAAATATTTAACTCATGCAGTCTTCAAAACAATGTTCTGTTATTATTGCTATAGTCTTTCCTATTCTGAAGATGGAGAGCTAGGCAGGGAGAGGTCAAGTGACTTCCATAGGGTCACTCAGCTATTAAGTTTGGAACCAGGACTAAATTCCAGCTGTTTGGCTCCAGGGTTGGGTCCTTAAATCATCTTGATGCAGCATCTCCAGCTTTAGGTGATAAGTGCCAAGTGCGAGACAGATATGAGCTCTGAGTTTGACAGCAGGACCCATTCTAGGTGAGCTGAAGAGGTCAGAGTGCTTTATGACAGTGGTTCTTACCCTGCCTGCCCATTACAGTGATCTGGAAAATTAAAAAAAAAAAAAAAAAATCCCCATGCTTTGACCAGGTATTAAATCAGAATCTCTAGGAGGTGAGGTCTGGCCAGTTATATGAAGTATTCTAAAGGGGCAGACAGCATGGAAACCACTGCAGGGAAAAGGTGCTAAAACTGGATCCTGGAAAGTGGGCTGGAGCTCATGAAGTTGGGAGGAGAGAAGGTGGTCAGATGGGAGACGGGGAGGCAGAGAAAAAGGTCCTTTCTTTTTTCCCTTTTCCTCTTCTCTTCCACCACAATGCTTCTGGATCTTCTTCCAGCCACCCTTTCTTTTTTTTCTCCTGCTTTCTGACTTCACTGTCCCCTTCTTTCCTTTGCTTCTCTCCCCTCTCCTTTCAACCCTCTATCCCTTTCCTTCTTACACCCTCCTGCTGCCCAGTCTCTTCCTTTCAGTTCATGACCTTTTGGTCATCTCACTTAACATTGTTCCTCCTCCTAGCAAAAAGAGAGCAGAGGCTGAGGCTTTTGGGTCAATGCAAGACCCATTCATAGTGCTCCTGAAGGGAATTAAAGGGAAGCCTGGTAGTACAGATCCAACTTCCAAGTAGTATAATTAGGATTAAATACTGGTAAGAACTGTGCTGTATTCTTTGGGGACCAAGAGCATGTGGTATGTCTGGCTCTGTGATGAGGGGAGAGAGGAGAGCTTGAAAGGTGTCTTAGTTTTCTGTTGCTATTGTAACAACTTACCCTCAATATGTTGCCTAAAATAATCCATATTCATATCTTATAGTTTTCTAAGATGGAAGTCTGACCTGAGTCTTACTGACAGGGTTGTATTTCTTTCTAGATGTTCTAGGAAAGACTCTGTTTCATTACCTTTTCCACCTTCTAGAGGCTGTCCACATTCCCTGGTCCATGGTTCCTTCCTCCATCTTCAGAGCCAGCAACATAGAACCTCTCTTGCCATGCTTTCATTACATTACAGTACTTTCTCCACCTCTTTTCTTCTGCCTTTTCTACTTGTAAGGACTCTTATAATCACATCAGACCTATCTGGATGATCCAGGATAATATCCCTATATTTAAGGTTATTTTATTAGCAACCTTAGTTCCATTTGCACCTTAATTCCCTTTGCCATGTAACCTAATATATTCACAAGTTCCAGGGATTAGGATATAGACATTTTAGTAGGGACATTAATCTTTCTACAACAGAAAGCCTCACAGAATAGGAGGAGAAATGGACAGTAAAGTTCATTTCATGTAGATAACAGCAGATACAAAAGAATAGGGGCTTTGGAGAGTGTTCAAGGTAGGTTTTGAAGAACTATAGTTTGATATCATTTTGTAGTATCATGCAACAGGCCATTACATTGCCACTTATACAGGATGTATTGTTCTTAAAGTTTACATAGTATTATGTTTACCACATATTTTAGCAAAATATCTTACAATAAACAATACTCTTTGAGGGAAATACAGTATTACAGCTAACAGCATGTGCCATGAAGCCATGGAGGGTAGGTTCTAGTCCTATCTCTACCACTTATTAGACTGATACCTATAAAGATTCAGTAAGACTAAGAATCTCAAGTGCTTTGCTCTGCCCCTCAGTTCAGTTCAGTCTCTCAGTCATGTCTGACTCTTTGCGACCCCATGGACTGCAGCATGCGAGGCATCCCTGTCTATCACCAACTCCTGGAACTTGCTCAAAGACTCATGTCCATTGAGTCGGTGATGCTATCCAACCATCTCATCCTCTGTTGTCCCCTTCTCTTCCTGCCTTCAATCTTTCCCAGCATCAGGGTCTTTTCCAATGAGTCAGTTCTTCCATCTGGTGGCCAAAGTACTGGAGCTTCATTCAGCTTCAGCACCAGTCCTTCCAATGAATATTCAGGACTGATTTCCTTGAGGATTGACTGGTTTGATCTCCTGGCAGTCCAAGGGACTCTCAAGAGTCTTCTCAACACCACAGTACAAAGCCATCAATTCTTTGGTGCTCAGCTTTCTTTATGGTCCAACTCTCACAACCATATATGACTACCAGAAAAACCATAGCTTTGATTATACAGACCTTTATAGGTAAAGTAATGTCTCTGCTTTATAATATGCTGTATAGGTTTGTCATAGCTTTCCTTCCAAGGAGCAAGCCTCTTTTCATTTCATGGCTGCAGTCACCATCTTCAGTGATTCTAGAGCCCAAGAAAATAAAGTCTGTCACTGTTTCCATTGTTTCCCCATCTATTTGCCATGAAGTGATGGGATCAGATGCCATGATCTTAGTTTTCTGAATGTTGAGTTTTAAGCCAACCTTTTCACTCTCCTTTTTCACTTTCATCAAGAGGCTCTTTAGTTCCTCTTTGCTTTCTGTCATAAGGGTGGTGTCATCTCCATATCTGAGGTTACTGATATTTCTTCCTGCAATCTTGATTCCAGCTTGTGCTTCATCCGGGTCTTGTAGGTCTTCATAGAAACGTTCAACTTCAGCTTCTTTGGCATTAGTGGTTAGAGCATAGACTTGGGTTACTGTGATATTGAATGGTTTGCCTTGGAAGTGGACCAGGATCATTCTGTTGTTTTTGAGATTGCACCCAAGTAATGCATTTTGGACTCTTTTGTTGACTATGAGGGGTACTCCATTTCTTCTAAGGGATTCTTGCCCACAGTAGATATAATGGTCATATCAATTAAATTTGCCCATTCTGGTCCATTTTATTTCGCTGATTCCTAAAATGTCGATGTTCATTCATGCCATCTCCTGTTTGACCACTTCCAATTTGCCTTGATTCATGGACCTAACATTCTAGCTTCCTATGCAATATTGTTCTTCACAGCATTGGACTTTACTTTCATTACCAGTCACATCCACAACTGGGCGTTGTTTTTGCTTTGGCTCAGCCTCTTCATTCTTTCTGGAGATATTTCTCCATTCTCCTCCAGTAGCATACTGGGCTCTGCCCCTGGCACATAATGAATGTGAGCTGCTATTATTTCTGTGGGCTTCCCATGTGGCGCTAGTGGTAAAGAACCTGCCTGCCAATGCAGGAGACACAAGAGACGCAGGTTCCATCCTTGAGCTGGGAAGATCCCCTGGAGGAGGGCAAGGTGAACCACTCCAGTATTCTTGCCTGGAGAATCCCACGGACAGAGGAGTCTGAGAGGCTACGGTCCAAAGGGTTGCAAAGAGTCGGACACAACTGAAGTGACTTAGCACACATGCATGTGCTACTGCCATACTTAAACTATGTCTTATGCTAATGGCTTATAACTTGCCACTCTTTCTCTCTGTCTTTTTTTTAACCGCACTGTGAGGCTTGTGGGATCTTAGTTCCACAACCAGGGATTGAACCTGGGCCCTCAGCAGTGAAAGTGCAGAGTCCTAACCACTGGACTGCCAGAAAATTCCCTCACTTTCTCCCTAATGTCCATTTCTTGATGGAAAAAAAGAAAGCAGTGATGGGAAGAACATTTCTGACCTATGTAGCCTGCTGAGATAACCTTATTATTATCAAGTTCAAACTGTGTAACTACTGAGCCCTTAATTCAACCTAGAATTTAAGGACTCTCTGCCCCTGCTGATTTTACCAACAAACCCAAATGGTATCTATATCTGTTTTAAATGACATTTGGTTATGAATGTAGAAGACAGAAAAGCAAGAGGGTGGGGAAAGGTGTGCTCCAGGCTAAACTGAAACTTTCTAAGGTAGGATTAATATTAATAACAACAGTGACAAAAGTGAGTGGGACTCAGAGATGCCTGGATACAAATGTTTTTATTTCTAAATGTAATTCCAGGAAAATCTTGGCTCTGTTTTATCTGGGAATGAGATAAAGTCAAGTTTCTATAGGAATTTGGGAATACATATATTTCTTATTAGGTGCTGAGTTGTGAGACTACATTTGTTAATCAGTAACTGAGAATATGTAAAAATGGCCTGGCTTTTCAAGTTAATTGTCTGACAACGAAATTGATATGCTATTCTATCTGGTCCCTGGAAGTTGACCAGTTGTTCTGAAAGGGGGCCTTGTGCAATTATTAGGGAAGTGGGATGTTTCTTGCTTAATATTATACTGAAAAAATAGTATACGATCTTGAAGGATCTTGAAAACAGCATGAGTTATAACTTTTAAAAAAATTATATCACAAAAACTATTTAATTATTAGGTGAAAGTGAAAGTCACCAGTCATGTCCAACTCTTTGAGACTCTATGGACTATACAGTCCATGAAATTCTCCATGCCAGAATATGGAGTGGGAAGCCTTTCTCTTCTCCAGGGGATCTTCCCAACCCATGGATTGAACCCAGGTCTCCCACATTACAGGTGGATTCTTTACCAGCTGAGCCACAAGGGAAACCCAAGAATACTGGAGTGGGTAGCCTATCCCTTCTCCAGCCAATCTTCCTGACCCAGGAATGGAACTGGGGTCTCATGCATTGCAGGCGGATTCTTTACCAACTAAGCTATCAGGGAAGCAATTACTAAGTAGTAAGCGCCTTTAAGTTTGTCTCGCTTATCTTTGTACTCTCCATGGTGCCTTATAGAAGACTGTAGGTACTTCTATGACTTGGTGTCAGCTATTTGTTGAACAAATAAAAGGGATCTACTGGCTCCTACAAATGAAATAGTCCAGCGGTCAGATGGAGATCAGGTCTGGCCCCTGCTTTCTGCAGCCTTTTCCACCCTGCCATCCACAAAGTACCAGTTCTCTCTGTAGTCTGAGAGGAAGACAGCTTCACCTCTGTCTCTTCACAACACACAGAAGAGGAAAAGTCATCTTTCCAGGTGGCTCCCTAGAAGCTACCATACCAAAGAAACTTCCTCTCATGAGAGCATCTCAAGAGCCTAAACTGAGTCACATGCTCATCAATGAACCCATCCTTTTGTCAGATGAATGTCATGTCATGCATTGATTGGCTTGTGTATGAATTTATGAGCAATTCACTTTAACCAGGGGAGGGAGATTTCTCTCAGAGTCATCAAGTCCATTCCTGGAGCTGGGACTGGGGTTCATTTCCCCTGAAGGTCTGAAACACTGTCCCTTATCAATAGAGGAAGCCCCTGCTTGCACATGTGTGCTGGTCAGCGTCGCAGTTCCCATTCAGTCTTTGCAATAACTCATGGAGTTGAACTGAGGTCCCCAGTTGCTCAGGAACTAGCTCAAGTTCTCCCAGTGAGTAGTGAAGTTAGAATTTCTAGGTTTTCTGATTCCAAAGTCCATCCTGCTTCTAACACACCACCCTTCCCAAGTGAATAAACAAATACATGTATGTTGGAAGCAGGACCCTCAGCTCTGAAAGGGTAACAGAGTAATGGTGAATGTGAGAGAATCTTTCTCTTTGAAGTCTGGCCAGTCCTCTAGGAGCTGGGTGACACTAGGAAGACATCATGCCTCTCTGCTTGTTTCCTCATTTATAAAATGGCAGTTGTGCTAGCTCTTACCTCACTGGGATGTTGTGAGAATTAAGTGAGGTAATGCTGATAATGACCCTGGAACAGTGTTTCCAGCCTGAAGTAGGTCAACACCCTTGCCTAAGGTAGGTCTACTTTGGGGAGAAATTGGTTATTTGTCCAATGGACAATAAAATTACACTTCTCCCTTCTCTACAGGATTAAAAGGGGAGAGAAGTATTTATACATGTGAAAACCTCCTGAGTGCTTCAGCATCATACGGGTTTAGAATTTTTAGAAAATTTCCAAATGTGTTCACACTGCTCTGCAAGGGTATTTGGAACTTGAAGTGGGTAAGGGAGAAGTCTGAAAATATACAGAATCCCTTTCTTTTCAGAGCTTAATTCTACCCAAAGCTCATTCATTGTTCCTTGTTATCCTGATGGTGCCCTAATGCTGTCCTGCCCTTTTCATTTCCTCTCATCATCCTCTCTGCACCCTCATTGCATCTTTCCCTCTTTTGTACTCCCCATAATTTAGTACAAATAATTTTGGGGAGAAGACTTCAGTGTGTGATGCAAATGACATGATTTGGAATCACGTTAAGGAGGTAGTGGGGTGTCCGATAGGGAAGGATCATCTTGTCATTGGAGGGGGAGGCTCACCCTGCTGATTCTAAGCATTGCACAGAGACTGAATTTATTTCCCCAAGAAACAGGAAATAATATTTTAATCTTCAGTTCGCAGTGAAAAGCCTGGGGGCACAGAAAGAGAATGACAGGTGTTTGGACTCTTTTGGAGTATTGAAATGATCGTGCATGTACACAAAGACAATAGTTAGTGCTATTCAACATCTCTGAAAGTAGGGAAGCCATTCTTTTACTTCCTCATTAATTCATACCTTCAATTAGCATTAATTACTGACTAATGCCCAGCACTATTGTTAGACCATGAAGGGCTTATAAAGTAATGTAAATTCTATTTATAAGGTACTTACAGAAGGCAGTTATAGATAAGATAGCATCATGATGAGGTAATTAATTTTATAATACTGTATATAAGTGGCCAGTTTGAATATTAAGTGAAACTGGAAACTGCCATAGGAAACTGGCTGCCTGTGAAATATTGTGTATATCTATGAATTTATTTTTATTTAGGTAAACTGTAGACATACCTTAGTAATATGTCAAGAAATATCCTGTAAGCCTTTGTAGAGTATTAGATGCATCTCAATTGGGCTTGTACAAAATCGGGAGAAAAATTTCACCAGTAAAAAAAGATGGAGAGACATTGTATAGAGTAAAATATTGCACATTTTGGTCAGTTGTGTGTGGAAGGATACATTTTAGACTGTGACTTATAGTTTTGGCCTTAGAAAGGAGAAAAGGCATGATGCTATGAACTTAATGAATATAAATAATAATTAAAAAAAATTATATCACTGATGTATAACCAGGAGAGTCTGGGCTAACTACACTTGTGGCAAAATTAGTAGAAAGATCAACTTAAAAGTTTTATTAGGATATCAAGCACTGATAACATTCCACTATTTGTACTACTCACTTAGAAAGTGGAAATTTTTCATCTTACACATTTAGTTCCCCTCTTTAAGTTGGCAAACATTGACATTTTCCACTGTATTTCTATGTAGGTGGACTCTTACCAGCTCCTGTGTGTGTGTGTGTTTTAATAGTTACGCATACTATCACTGGTGCTGTTAGCTTAACTTATCTGCATTTTGGAGTTAAAACTCTCTATAGACACTTTACAGGAGTAGGAATCTGATCATAGTTCTTTGCAAGTTTGTAAATGCTTTGCTGTCAGATCGCTCAGACTGACACAAATAGTAGCTCTCCTGAAGCTCTGCAGTCAGGATGTTCCCTCTGGAGTCTCCTGTGTTCTGCTGCCGCCTCACTGAGACTGTGAATATTCCTATTGTGTACTCTAGCTTTGTGTGAGCAGATACACTGGACTCTGCTTTTTTATGTCCTTTCTGATGCTGATTCCTCCTCTTGAAATATTCTTGTTTGTTTATCAGTTCTCTACCAATTCTTTGAAGTCCAGCTGAAACAGCCAAGCTACTTATTCAATGTTCTATAGTAGGAAGTTATTCCTTCCTCCTCCACACTCAGTTGTGCTTGTGTGACATTGATTACCAGATGCCTTTTACTTATACACCTGCAGTGTATTTTACACACATTCAAAGAGCCTGCATGGTTATTGTGTAAGGTAGCAATGTTGGAAGGTCTTGGGGCTTCTAGACTGGCAACCCAGATCTGTCTTCTACTCTCATTAACTGCTTCCCTGGTGGCTCGGACGGTGAAGAATCCGCCTGCAATGCCGGAGACCTGGGTTCAGTCCCTGGGTTGGAAAGATCTCATGGAGGAGGGCATGGCAACCCACTGAGTATTCTTGCCTGAAGAATCCCCATGGCCGGAGGAGCCTGGCGGGCTACGGTCCATGTGGTCTCAAAGAGTCGGACACAACTAGCGACTAAGCACAGCAGCGTGATGCATTAAGCATGCAGCAAATTCAGAACAGCTTAACTGCCATGAAATAAAAAGCTCAACAACAACAACAACAACAACAAAAAGCTTCCAGCTTTCTTACTCCTAAATAGGAGACTGCCAGTGGCCATCTCATACGATTACTTTGATGAGATAATATCTGTAAAGAGCTTCTCTTTGTTTGCTATTTTCCAGGCCCTGGGCAAAATGCTTTATGTAACATCCTCCATGTACAACGTCTACATGTGTAATTCCTTTGCCCCCAATCCTGGGACAGAGTAGGTACTCATTAAATATTTCTCGAATGAGAGCTGGACTTGAGCTGGCAGCAGGTCCCTGTCTGCTGGGTCAGCTACCCTGAGTCAGCTGTGGAGATGCATGCAACTGAGGACTCCAGAGAGGAAAATTACAGCTGGGTTGTTGTTCACACTTATCTGGCTGAAAGGCTACCATGGTATGATTTCTAAGCACAATGGAGAGCTCATGTGGAAAGAAGATTGTCATTTCTGAATTGCAACTATTTCCTTTTCTACCATCTCATTATTCTTCCCTCCCCAGTTCCTGCTGACCAGTTCAGTCCAGAAGAGGCACAGATCTCATTCTGAGTCACTCCATGGTTGTATTTGGAACATTGTATTTTTATTATATCCCATGGAATATATCCCTTAGAAGAAATGGAGTAGCCCTCATAGTCAAAAAAGAATCCAAAATGCAGTACTTGGGTGCAATCTCAAAAATGACGGAATGATCTCTGTTCGATTCCAAGGCAAACCAGTTAATATCACAGTAATCCAAGTCTATGCACCAACCAGTAATGCTGAAGAAGCTGAAGTTCAACGGTTCTATGAAGACACTCAAAACCTTCTATAACTAACACCCAAAAAAGATGTCCTTTTCATCAGTGGGGACTGGAATGCAAAAGTAGGAGGTCAAGAGATATCTAGAGTAACAGGCAAATTTGGCCTTGGAGTACAAAATGAAGCAGGCAAAGGCTAACAGTTTTCACAAGAGAATGCACTGGTCATAGCAAACACCCTCTTCCTACAACAAAAGAGACGACTCTACACATGGACATCACCAGATAGTCAATACCGAAATCAGATTGATTATATTCTTTGCAGCCAAAAATTGAAGAAAGTAGGGAAAACCACTAGACCATTCAGGTATGACCTAAATCAAATTCCTTACGATTAGGCAGTGGAAGTGACAAATAGATTCAAAAGATTAGATCTGATAGAGTGCCTGAAGAACTATGGATAGAGGTTTGTGACATTGTACAAGAGGCAGTGATCAAGACCATCCCCAAGAAAAAGAAATGCAAAAAAGCAAGATGGTTGTCTGAGGAGGCCTTACAAATAGCTGAGAAAAGAAAGGAAGCTAAAGGCAAAGAGAAAAGGAAAGATATACCCATCAGAATACAGAGGTCCAAAGAAGAGCAAGGAGAGATAAAAAAGCCTTCCTAAGTGAACAATGCAAAGAAATACACGAAAACAATAGCATGGGAAAGACTAGAGATCTTTTCAAGAAAATTAGATACCAAGGGTACATTTCATGCAAAGATGGGCACACTAAAGGACAGAAATGGTATGGACCTAATAGAAGCAGAAGATATTAAGAAGAGGTGGCAAGAATACACAGAACTATACAAAAAAGATCTTTATGACCCAGATAACCATGATGGTGTGATCACTCACCTAGAGCCAGACATCCTGGAATGTGAAGGCAAGCAGGCCTTAGAAAGCATCACTATGAACAAAGCTAGTGGAAGTGATGGAATTCCAGCTGAGCTATTTCAAATCCTAAAAGATGATGCTTTGAAAGTGATACACTCAATATGCCAGCAAATTTGGAAAACTCAGCAGTGGCCACAGGACTGGAAAAGGTCACTTTTCATTCCAATCCCAAAGAAAGGCAATGCCAAAGAGTGTTCAAACTACCACACATTTGTGCTCATTTCACAGGCTAGCAAACTAATGCTCAAAATTCTCCAAGCCAGGCTTCAACAGTATGTGAGTCATGAACTTCCAGATGTTCAAACTGGATTTAGAAAAGGCCGAGGAACCAGAGATCAAATTGTCAACATCTGTAGGATCATAGAAAAAGCAAGAGAGTTCCAGAAAAACATCTACCTTTGCTTTATTGACTATGTCAAAGCCTTTGACTGTGTGGATCACAACAAACTGTGGAAAATCCTGAAAGAGATGGGAATACCAGACCACCTGACCTGCCTCCTGAGAAATCTGTATGCAGGTCAAAAAGCAACAGTTGGAGCCAGGCATGGAACAACAGGCTGGTTGCAAATTGGGAAAGGAGTTAGTCAATGCTGTATATTGTCAGCTTGCTCATTTAACTTATATGCAGAGTACATCATGTGAAATGCCAGGCTGGATGAAGCACAAGCTGGAATCAAGATTGCAGGAAAAAATATCAATAACCTCAGATATGCAGATGACACCACCCTTATGGCATAAAGCAAAGAGGAACTAAAGAGCCTCTTGAAAGTAAAAGAGGAGAATGAAAAAGCTGGCTAAAAACTCAACATTCAGAAAACTAAGATCATGGCATCTGGTCCCATCACTTTATGGCAAATAGATGGTGAAACAATGAAAACAGTGAGAGAGTTTATTTTCTTGGGCTCCAAAAACACTGCAGATTGTGACTGTAGCCATGAAATTAAAAGAGGCTTGCTCCTTGGAAGGAAAGCTATGACCAACCTAGCATATTATAAAGCAGAGACATTATTTTGCTAACAAAGGTCCGTCTAGTCAAAGCTATGGTTTTTCCAATAGTCGTATATGGATGCGAGAGTTGGATTCTAAAGAAAGCTGAGAGCCAAAGAATTGATGCTTTTGAACTGTGGTGTTGGAGAAGACTCTTGAGAGTCCTTTGGACTGCAAGGAGATCAAACCAGTCAACCCTAAAGGAAATCAGTCCTGAATATTCATTGAAAGGACTGGTACTGAAGCTGAAACTCCAATCCTTTAGCCACCTGATGGGAAGAACTGACTCACTGGAAAAGACCCTGTTGCTGGGAAAGAGCAGGAGGAGAAGGGGATGACAGAGGATGAGATGGTTGAATGGCATCACCAACTCAATGGACATGAGTTTGAGCAAGCTCCGGGAGTTGGTGATGGACAGGGACGCCTGGCGTGCTGCAGTCCATGGGGTCTCAAAGAGTCAACAGGACTGAGGGACTGAACTGATCCGAACTGATGGAATGTAAGGACATTGTAGATCTACCTTACTGGGAAGAAAAAAGAAAATCAACCAAAGCATTGTACCTATTTAGTGTTAAATGTCTTAGGAATTGTAGAAGCTTTTGAAAATCCTACCTAAATAAAAAATGACATTTGTACCCTCAGGTTCTTATAAATGAGGAGAATTTCAGGAATCTCCAGGTTGATGACTCATAACTTTCCAGTGTTTTATTCTCATGAGCCATTGATTAAAATAGGGTGTAGCATTATCTTTTTCTCTCCCAGCAAAGCTATTGCCATCAATTTGGAAGTTTTGGAAGCTTCTTCAAGCCCATAGGATATAATTTCATGCATAAAACCATTGTATTTGAAATAATATTTGAGGTACCTTGAAAAGATTTTATTTTGCAGCCTCCACTGAGGCTTGTCTTGTTCCTGGGGAGCAGTAAGTACAGTGCACAAATCTGGATGAAGAGTATTTCCTATGATGCATTGAAAGGTCAGTGTTCCCATCTTCCTCTGCTGCTGAAGGCTGGAGTTAATGAGGAAAAGTTTGTATGTGAATGTCAGGCATGTTGCAATAACTAGCCACAGTGGAATAGTCATGGCAACTTCCATCACTTGGTTTCTTTGTTTTTGTGATGTTGCTGCATGCTTCATTTTATGAGTATTTTCTTTTCTTGTGTGTGGTTGAACCCATCTATTGCCATCTTGGGCTTGGATACTTGTATTTAAAAGGAGAGGAAGAACAGAGGGAGAAACTGGAAAACTGACAGAATGATATATCCTAAGAACTTATTACTTTATTTTCCTCCCTCCACTTCTGCTGACAGATATTCTGGTGATTAATATTCTGATGAGTCTGTGACTTTGGGAAAGGGAAAAAAAATGCCTTCCCTGAAGAGAATCTTGAAAAGCAGATCATAACGAGACATAGGAAATATTGTGAAAACTGGACTTTTTGGTGACTTCATATCTTGGATACAGACCAACTCTAGTAATATTATTTCTGAAGTAAGATAAATGAAAATTGTCAACAATCTTTGGTAAATCATTTGTATACTTGAGGGCTTTTATCTTGATCATAGCATCTACCACCTGAAGAGAGCCCTGGAATAGAATATAAGGAGTGGTGACAATCTAAGTGTCTTTAGATACCCTCATTCATTTTATTCATGAGGGTGAATAACATTCTCACTGTAGACAGGTCTAACTGGAGAATATCCTGTGCTTTACATACATTGACTCCCAAGATGGAAATCTGCACATCTGTGGCAGTACATGTAGGGGACCACTAATAGTTGGCTCTCTGGGGACAGCCTCTTGAGCATTCTGACCAAATCAAGCAGAAGTGCTGGGATCACAGCATAGGTAGGGTATGAAGCTGAGGATGTTGAATTCTTAAGAAAAATGGTCCACTCTATAGATGCAACATACACAGGGAATATGCTTCTATTCCTAGCAGTCTGTATTTATAATTTCACATCCTTGTAACACTTTCATCACCTTCCTCTCTTGTCTGCCTATTCTTTACTTTAAAAAGTTGCCAAAGGCATCTTCACCCATCCATTTGCAAAGTTATATGCATCCAATCGTATATTAGAAAGGCTCTTTAGCCATTTTTTCGCTTTTTAGTTTTTCTCTCCATTTTACTATTGGATTTTTTTTTAAACTTTTTTATGCTTTGACATCAACTCTTGTCGAAATGCTGACACTTTTACAGGTTAAAAAAAGAAGGAGCCAGTTCAACAAATAAGGCCCAAGAAGAAGGTGAAGTGTCTCCCGGCTGTTAGCCAGTTCTGGAGTTTTTTGACTCTCAGGGGCACGGGAAGGACTGTGTGCTTGGTCGCGTCGAGAGGGAGACACAGACTCGGCCTTCGAATTGGCCAGCCTGGTGACCAGCGAGCCCGCCCCTCCTCCCCCCTCCCGCGCTCACACTCAGGAAGCAGCTGGCTACAGGCCGGCCTTCGCGGCCGCACACACATCCACTCTCCTCCCAGGCCGCCTCCTCCCTCCCTCCCTCCCTCCCTCCCTCTCTCTTCCCCCTTCCCCTCTCCTGCAGCCGCGTCCACACCGCGCCGCCAGGGCAGCCCAGAGCGCTGCGCGCACGGGCACCAGAGCTGGGGCTGCCACCACTGCCCCTCCCCGCAGCCAGGTTCGCTGCCCGCTGCCGTCTAGGCTCGCACCAGCGTGCCCCCGACGGAACCCGCCGAAAGCAATTAGCCAACATCCCGAACCGGCCCCCAGACGCACCCCAGGCCCAAGGCAAGGATGAGCAAGACGCGTGAGGCACAAAGCCGAAACTCAACTTTTTAAAGATATTATTTGCTTTGTGTGCGTGTGTGCGTGTGTGCGCGCGGGAGGGGGGTGGAGGGAGGGGGAAGCGGCAGAATGAGCTGATGCTGAGGGTACAGCCACCCCACTTCTGCCTGCCTCCTCCTCCCCCTAACTCTACTGCCCTAGCACACGCGCGCGCACACTGCACTTGGGCCGGGTTTCGGGGCTCTGTCCCCCGGCTTGGATGGGAGTTTTCATTTCCGAAGGAGGCAGAGCCAGGGGAGCGCGCTGAAGGGCTGGAGCCCCAAGTTTCTCCTCGCCAGCGCTGGCTGCCCGCTGTCACTCGCTCAGGCTGGCCGGGGGAAGGGACCCGCACGCCAGGCTTTGTTGTGGAAATCCCGGGTTACCTGGTAAGTGGATGCCATAGGAACTTTGCTAGTAGGCGAGTGGAGAGAAGCCGGGCGCTTGAGAGTGGGGAAGTTACAACGCTCAGAGATACAAACTAGGGATTAGAAATATTTACACTCTGAGCTGCTGGCGTGGTTTAAGAATACGGGCACCCCAACATCCATATTCTCTAAATGATCTGTTTACTGAGAGAGCAATTCTCAATTAGGACTCAAGCTGTGTTCTTGTCAGTTGCCTAAAAGCATTGAAAGTAGAAGAGGGAAAGGAAATCAACAAGGTTTTAAAGTTTTTCTATTTAGGAAGACATTTGTTGTTGTTGTTGTTTTGGACTTTTCTTCTAAACTAGAGGGTCCAGAAGGCTACAAAATCAGGGCAAGTTACAGTACGCAAGGGCATGGTCGTGCACGCCACCCATGAGTCCCCCCTGAAGGGAAACTTTGGAGAAGTGGGAACTGATGGGTTGACATGAGCTCTCTCTCCCTCTTTCCAGTTCCACGTGCTTGTGGAGCTCTAACGAAGGCTGTTTTCCGTGCTGTGTCTCACCCAATTCGCGATGTCCCTCCCTATTGCCCAGAGGTCCTCCGGTAAGGGGATACGTTAACTCCTCGTGGGGACGGGTCCAGCGACTCGCAGCTGCTACGTCTTGTAACTAGAACTATAACCCACACCGCAAACTGCGCAGAGATTCAGACTCTCACACTCCCCACCAGGTTCGTCACCTCGCGTTTACATTTTTGTAAGGCTCGACAAAATGTCAGCACTGTTTGGAAAATGTCTCAGTCCCAGGGACGTTGTCCTGCGCAAGACTCCAGTCCCTATAAATGACCCTGTGTGTATTTTGAAGTCGCCCGAGGCCGCTTTCTGGAAAGCGTGAGTGAGCAGCCGGCTTTCTCCTAAACACACACCTTGCCTGGAGCGACACTTCCAACTTACTCACTGGAGCCGACAAGTCACTTCGGTGATGAGGAAGTCACCCAAGTGTCTGGAAAACTTGGCCCTGACGGATTTGTCATCCTATGGATGATTCAATTAGGTACCTGTAGGGAGAAACTTTCTGAAAGGTCGTCTCTGGTTTCCTGGGTCGCACCCTCGACTTCTTGGGGGTGTCTAAGAGGCAAGAAGTGAAAGAACAAGGATTATTAGGACGCTAGCTCGGTGCGGGCTCTGGGCCACGCACGGCGTACGGCGCGGGGACGTGCGCTCCCGGGAGCGGCGAGCAGGGCTGCGGCTCCCTCCGAATCCCGGCTTGGGCCGGGCAGCGCGCTGGTTTCTGCCTCCTGGGCTCCGCAGCCGCCGACGATCGGCGGCGCGCATTCGGCCCCGACTTACTCGGGACTGGGTTGCACAACAGGAAGCCTGAACGAGTTTGTTTTGTTTTGCTGCGCTCGCTTGCGGACAAGGCCGAGGGTTAGGGGCAGAAGCGGCCAAGGAGTAACGGGGTCGCAGCAGCGCATCCCAAGCAGGGCTCTGTCGCCTCAGCTCCGGACCCGCCCCTCGCTCCTCGCCAGAGAGCCCGGGGGCACGGGCCTTCAATCCCCGCGGGCCAAGATGGGGGGCGGCGTGGGTCATGAACTGATAGTGGCTGCCGTCTCCTGCCCTGCCTCACGCGCTTCTTCGCTCGGCAGGTCCCTGGCACCATCCCCCCCCCCCCCCCCCGCTTGGTATTCCTCACCCCCTTACTACGCTTTCCCGGGGGCATCATCTGGGCCCTCATCCCAGCAGCATCTAAACCCAGGGCAGAGGTGGAGGGTACTTCCGGAAATTCGAGGACTTGCGGCCCCCTCTTACATAGAAGAGGGATTTGCACTCTCTCCCCACCTACTTACAGGACTTAGCATCTCTCCTGAGTTTGGGCCTGGGGCTCTGGAGTTTGAGGAGAGGAATGTTCTGCAGCTCCCCCCAGTGGACCAGTTCCCTTTAGGTTGTGGAAAGAGGGAATCTCAAGTAAAGACCATAAGGCTAGATGGGGATCCTGGTGATCACCTACAGATGAAGAAACTGAGGCCCAGAGACTTTCAGGAGTTTTGCCCCAGACCTCAGAGCCAGTTGTCACAGTCGCAGGGCAAGCACTCAAGTTTCCCAGTTTAGAGAGCATTTCTTGGCCTGAAGGTGAACTCAAGACAAATGCAGTCTCATTCTGCCCGCTCTGAAGGCTTTGATGAGTCATGATTTCTGCCTTGGGAGTTAGCCAGACGTCTGTTTCCCTCTCTGTAGCATTTCCCACTGGACCTCCTTTTTTACATAAATGGGGAAACTTTTTTTTTTTATTTTGTAAGAGATTGATTTGTGTTGGTTTAAATTTTCTCATTCCTTCTTTTCTTCCTTCTCCAAGTTTTCTTAAGATGAAGTGTGAAACAGGTGCAACCTGCAAAAGTTTGTTGAAAAAAGATCTGCCACAATGAATGTTTGAAGCCATTTAGAAACAGGAGTGTGTCATATTAGATGTTATATTTGCAGTTGGGAGCTGTTGAAGTTGCAGGATCACCTTTGAATCCATTACAATTTTCATATGTTTTCACTAATCGTCTGTGTAGCCAGACTAGCACTAACACTACCTTGAAAAGCAAGAATGAGGGATTTCTTTTCCAGTCACTTTCAAATTCCTTTCCTTATTGGTAGTTGAAGTCCTTTCCTTTGTTGCTCAGAGGACTCAGTAATCTTTCAGCGTGAATAGCTAAATCTAATTGCTGTTCGAACTCCCTCTCCCCTTGGTTCACATTAAGCCAGTTTTAGAGAGCATCTTGTGGCTGGTCCCTGATCTCATCCAAGTTCCTTAATAGTAGTGGGTTTTTCAGATATTGACAAACGTCTTGTAGTCAGACGGTGTTCTTGGGAGGAAGTGATCATGATTCTGAATAGAAAAAGCAACTTTTTTTTTTTTTGGATGGACTCCAGGGTCCACCTAGCGGGTGACATTCCTATTAGGCCAAAATAGGCAGGGTGGGGAGGTTAAATAGCAGCAAATTATGTTTTGTACTAACCTTGCCTTCATTTATATGGCAGAAAGTGGTCTTTCCATCGTTTCAGAAGATAGCTTAGTGTTCTCCGTCTTTTTTCTCTCAGTATTCTTTTCTGCTAGTAAATTAATTTGATGACATTCTTTCTGGTATTGTCTCTTTCATATTGTAGTTATTGATCTCGAGTTGGAATGTTAATTTGTAGTTCTCCCAGAATATATAAGGAGTAATTCTTGAAGGAGATAATTCAGTAAGTGCCATCCTATGCACGTTCTCTTCCTTGAAGAAGTCATTTTCTGTGTTTCTATAATTATTTTATGTAGAGATTATTATAAAGAATGCTGAAATGCAAGACTTGACATTTAACTTTTCTCAAAGTTTAGTTGGGTCATAGGCTCAGAACTGAAAATAAAAACACAAACAAATGGCATATAGGAAATCTGTGCAATAAAACCGTGCTGCCTTACGCTTTCCAGGAGGGTTAAATTTGCAGTAAGGTCTTTAAAATGACATTAATACATAGTTTGATTAAACTGAACACAGCTGAATAAGTAGCATCTGGATTTCAAGAAATAGAACATTACCAATACCCCAGAAACTTGACTCTTAATCTCTTCTCAATACTGTCTTCCCCCATCTCTTGCAGCCACTGTGTTCTCCTCAAGAGTAATGACTGCCTTAACTTCTAACAGATGTAATAATTTTGCCCATTTTTTATGCCTTATGTAAATGGGATAATTCAATATGCACTCCTGAGTTTGACTTCTTTTGCTGATATAATAGCCTTTTAGTAGGTCAAATAATTTGGACTCCCCTTTAAAGTTTAGGGAAACAGTGTGGCTTGCAGAAATTAGTTGTTTCAGGCATTACTTAATATGGTAGAGTTAAGGAAAAACACTAATGAAACAGAAGCCCTGTTCTCTATCCTAATGACTGTCTGATTAGGGAGACTACACAGATATGAGTGAAACCATAAAGTGAAGCCAGCTTGGGGTGAGCAAGGAGAATGCTGAGGAGCAACTTCCACCATGACAACCCAAAATGCATTTGGCAGTCTCTCTGTTAGGAGCAACAACCCCCATGACAAAAAAATGCCTGGTCTCAGTACTGAAGTGACTGTATTTGTTTTGTGGCTTTCAGCTAGGATTTTTCATTGTTCACGAGTATGCCAAGATAAAGACAAGAATAATATGTCTGTTGAGAAGAGTGGGATAGACTTTTTATGCTGCTTTGTTCTAATAGAGAAAGGAATAGACCAGGAGGAACAGACCAGGAAGCACACAACTGTAATTAAACTGGTTCCACAAGACACAGAGCTTAGGGTTTATGGTCACACCTTACTTAGACTATATTTATTCAGGCAATAAATGATAAATATGGGATATGAATATGTAAGTATATAATTATATATTGATTATATGATAATTTTCAGTATAAATAGGCAGTACAGTGTGATAAATACAAGTATAATATATGTGCATAAATGTATTTGAAAAGTCAATATATATGACATGTGTAGTGTGAAAAATATAAATATATAGGTATATCAGATAATTTATGTACCTATAAGGGCTGGGGAGAGCTTGATAAATTATACAAAGTACTAAAACTTAATGAAATTAGAATTTAGACAGGAAGGTGCAACACAGGCAAATAACTATAAGGCAATGTGGAAAGTTATGAATGTTAAAGGAAATGTATGTAGAGTGAAATAGTCAACATTTATCACATCCTTCTAGGTACCTGGCACTGGGCTAAACAAGTAACATGCATCATCTCATTTAATGTTATGTAATGCTATGAACTAGGTACAATAGTATAATACTCACCATTTTACAGATCAGTGACAGAGGTAGATTAAGAAAGGATCAGATAAAGCCAAAGGTGGGGTGGGCCTGGAAGGTGACTAGAATCTGGATTTGGGGGAAGAGAGGGCAGAAGAAGGGAGGAGGGGAAGGACTACTCAGGTGGACTCAAAGACTCCAGAATAGAACAAGAAATGAACAGAAACAAGGATCCAACCATGTTCTACTTTGGGAACAAAATCAGGAGACTGAGTTGTAAAACTGAGATAATGAAGGCTCTAAGTAGTTGAGCGCAGACTTGAAGTAAAGAAAGCTGGTGGGGGGCCAGTCTTGTCTGACATGATTTCTTTAGGCCAAGAATGGGAAAAACTGCACATTCCTTTGGGTGCACCAAGTCTTGCTGAACTACAGATGAGCAGATAGGATTACAGTGCAAAATCAGACCCTGTTCCAGGCTACTTGATAAAAAGATCAGACTTTCTCAGTGTCAATTATTTCTGAAGCTCTGAGCCAGATCTATGAAGTTTTGTTTCTAGGCCTGCTGGCTACTGTACACAGAAAATTAATCAGATGCTAGGGTTATGCATGATTTCTTGTTATTCCTGTGTGTGAAGAAATGGATTAATGTTTTCCCAACCTTTGCAGTATGACCAATAGATTCCACTTCTGTCTGTAACTGACTGAGTCATTCATGTAGGACTTTTTTTTTTTTTTTTAATAAATATGTTGTCATGTTGGTTAAGGGCCTAGTCATTGTTGTGGACGTTCATACTTGTGCAGTGATGTCAGTGAACATAATTTAACTTGTATTAAACTTCTGTCTACCAACAGCTAAAAATAGTTACACTGGTTACTTTTCAGCAATAACTAACTACACTGAAGGAAAGAAATCACTCAATTACACATGTGATAGGGATAATTTAATATACTTGAATATTTGGTTTAATGAGTGCTAAATTAAGTTTATTTCTAGAATCTTCCATAGATAGATGTTTATTACCCTTTTGAAAGAATTGTGAGTTTTAGCTTTGCAAATAGCTATTCACATGGCTGAGTAATTATTTATGTACACTAGGTGACCAAGAATGCACTTTAATTTGCCATATTTTACAACCTAAGTATCTCCTTGTGTGAAAATGGATTTTTTTTTTTAAAGAAAAATCTCCAGCCAGTTACTTTTCTATTTCTGAAGAAGCCTTTGTGTCTCAAACCATGGCCATGTGGTGTTCACTTTTTGCAATTCAGGTAATTAATTCAGTGGTGACATCATTGGGAATGTGTTCATTTTTCCATTTCAAATTCCTCCTCATAGGATCTGATGTTAACTCATATTAAGAACACATTTCAAAAAAACTCAGTTCTCGAGGACAGTTAATTTAAACTACCCCCCCCCCCCCACCACCACTTTCACATTGTAAAGCTGAAGTTTTATTTCAGGGAAGGTCATCTACCCCTTGCAACAAGGAAGATATAAAATTGTCAGTCATCTTGATCTCTGATTCTGTCAGTCAGTTGGTTAATTGGTATTTGTAGAGCACAATTGATCAATCGATACTAAATAAAAGGCAAAGTGAAAGATAACAGTGGTAGGAGTGTGCGGGCGCGTTGCTCAGTCATGTCTGACTCTTTGTGACCCCATGGACTGTAGCCTGCTAGGCTCCTCTGTTTATGGAATTCTCCAGGCAAGAATACTAGAGTGGGTAGCCATTCCCTTCTCCAGGGACTCTTCCCAACCCAGGGGTTGAAGCGGGGTCTCTTGCATTGCAGGCAAATTCTTTACCATCTGAGCCACCAGAGAAGCCCCAGTAGGAGTATAGCTTTGTGTTATTTAATCCTTATTTTTCATAAAGCTAAAAATGTCAATCATTTAGATTTTCTCTTCACTACAGCTATATTATGGGATCTGTTTTACTTTGGCTGTTTAATTTCGTCTGTTTCTACAGATTTTCTTAGTAGGTACCTGGGCTGGCAGATAGTCTTAATGCTTTTATAACAGTAGCTTTTATGTGTTTTTTGTCTGTAACCCACCAGAAAATATATTTTTTATCTTACCCAGAGCACTGTGCATATAGATATGCAGACATATATACCTGCAAATCTCTGAAATGAAACTATTGTTAACCATTAATATATTTGATGCACATTGATGGCTTCTGTTTCATTCTAGTCAGTTCTATTTCATTAAAAAATGTTTCTCCATTAAATAGTTGATTTCAGGGCTCACCAGTGGATTTTGACCAATTTGAAAAAAACAGTACTTTAGAAACAATACTTTGTTAAACATAGATCTGAACTTACAGCCCATATTCAACTTGGGCCAATGCCTTGGCCAGGGCATGGTGCCTTTTTGAACTTACCTATGTTTGTCTCAAAAATTATTTTCCTTTCAAGTTTGTTCTCATTTTGTGTGTGGTTTTTTTTTGTTTGTTTGTTTGTTTGTTTTTGCAGCTGACTAAGGGAATCCCTAGCTATCCCCCTCTCTTTTGCTTCTTTTGGTAGGGTCATGTTTTTCTAGAACTTGCTGTACTCATTGGTGAGTTCATGACTGAGGCAAAGTCGATGAAACACTTGTAGGTAATTACTACTAAAAGTAGTGACATTTAGTCAGTTAGGGGGGTATGAGAGTTGCATAGATGCATTGGAGTGTAAAAAGTAGATTCTAAGAAAATTATTGAACTTCTAATATTGCCCTCCAGCAGTATTTTCCTGAAGGTCCTGAACTTCTTCTAGAAATTTATAATCACTAGCATTGTTTGGAAGGTTGTTTGCTGCTTCTGATTTTTAAGTTAGGATTAACTAACTACAGAATAAATTCCTGCATTAGATTTGGTCATTTTTTCCCACTGCTTTTCCCTCCCCTCTCCTCCTTTCTGTTCCTCTTCGCCCTTTCCCTTCCTTTTTTTCCTCAGCATCCTGTCCATATTTACTATCCACATTTTTAGTATCATAGCCACTCATTGGATTAAAAAGGCACTGCCAGATATTTTACTCCATAAACTTAGGGGAATATTATTTTTATTTTTGAGAAAATTTTATATGAAAAGTTAAAGTGTTTATCTCTAATTCAGTAGCAAAGAGTTGGAGTCAACAGATAAAACAATGTCAAGAATTCTATTAAATGGGATCCATAAGTTCATTATATTGTCTTTTCTGAGTGGTCTTTGGTAGAATGGTTTTGAATTTCTGAAGGGAACACTGATTTGTCTTCATACTTTTAATTGAAGTATGGTATAACTCAAAGCTAAACCTCTTTAATTTTATTTTAATGGTGATTATATTGCTTGAGTAACAGCTAAACATCTTAGTATTCAAAATAAATATGTTAATATTCTTGAATTACCTATATTAGACCTTGGGAGTGCCCAAGTGGCCATGTGGTCTATATGTACTAACTACCAGGTGTAACCTCCTTGAGTTTTCACTCCACATCCTAATGACGTGGAATTATTCCAGCTCTGTCTCCGTGTAACTTCTGTTGTAAAGTCTGTGAGTCTGTCAGTCTCACTGTATAAAGTTATGAAACCACAGAAATGATCAGCTATACTTTGTGCTGGTTACTTAATATACTTTCAATTTAGAGAAATGATATTGTACACATCCAGTGCATTTCCTCTATAATATCCTCCAGCTTCACAGGCACATGTTTGCACTTTTCTGTTGTTAAAATTGCAGACAAGAGTAATTTTGATTTATTGGTGACATCTAATATAGCTGTGTTTATACTGTTGCCAATAAAATGACTTACACGATTGGTTTTTGTTTATACAATCTTTTCTGAGGAGTCAGTCACCTGTGTTAGGACAAGGTACATTCTGCTTATTAAAATGAACTCCTGGGATCTAAGAACATTCAGCTCTATCTGTCCTTGATTGAATTGCAAAATGTGCTTTACACTGCAGCCGTGCATGAGAATAACTTATATTATCTATCAATAGGCTTTTCATTTCTATATTCTTCTGGCTACAAAGCTGTAACTAGAGAAACCCATGGGAATAGTATGGGCCTATTAGTGATCAAGGCAGCGATGTTGTAAAGGCAACATTAATGAAATTATACAATCATTAACCTGAAGGGGAGAAATAAAATAATCAATAAAAACTCTTATTTTAGATGGTTTATATGTATATATAAGAAGTCAGCCCAGGGGCGATTTGTTTGCTGACCAGTGTTTTGTGTCTCATTATCAGGTTTTCTGTGCAGGGTAAGAAATGCTTGTGGCATAAAAGGAATGGAAAATGTAACAAAGGCTAAATGTAGCCTAAGGAAATGAAATGATGTATGAAAATTAATAATTAACTGGCTCATCAGATGAATTATGACACTAGATGAGTCTATTAATAATATTAAGTAAGAAAGGGATTTGGATGTAAATAGACATTATGGAACTCATGTTTTTGGAATTTTCTTTAAGAGATGAGTTAACATTGCTTTCTTGAATCTTTTAACCTACAAGGCATAGTGCCTCGAGCGTTGGGTAGAAGGTAGAAGTATGATCTTGTATTTTGATTAAAGTCATAGCTTTTCTAGAAATCTATTGAAACTATCATTAAATGATTTTGTGCCTTGGTTTCCTCAGGAATTAAGTAATTTCCTCTCTGACCTCACTTACAACAGTGTGTTTTAAGAGTTTTAATGCGGTTGAAAGGAAAGATTTATTAACTTATGTTGACACATAGCAGAATGAGTAAACATTTTCATTGTTTTAACCAATGGAGTATTAAAAATCTACATGTGTTAATATGTCATATCCAAAGTACACCAAATTTATCCTTCTGGATGTTTCTTGCTTTTTCTGTTTCTACTTTTTTTTTTTTTCCTGATGATGCCTGGGTTACTCATTGAATGGAGGACAGAAGAGAAAGTAATGCTGGAGACCGTAAGTTTTTAAAGAGAAAAATGCTCTTCCAGTGGAATCCTACCAGTCGGGTTTTGATAATGATTAGTTGTGATTTTACTTTCTGGCAAAGTATAGGAAATTTTAACTTGGATGTTCATTTTTCAGGGTGAATGTTTTCTTTCAGCACATTGCTGATGTGAAAGCCTCCTATCAGCTCTTGTTTTGATGGAGTTGGTAGAGATTGCTGTTCTTTTTTTGCTTTCATATCCACCCAGTCCCTTTGATTTAAGTGCTGCAGACATAAAATCTACTTATTTGGGCTTCCCTTGTGACTCAGGGTAAAGAATCGGCCTGCCAATGCAGTGGACATGGGTTTGATCCCTGGTTCGGGAAGATCCCACATGCCTCAGGGTAACTAAGCCTGTGGGCAACAACTACTGGGCCTGTGATCTAGAGCCTGAGAACTGCAACTGCTGAAGCCCATGAGACCTAGCGCCCCTGCTCTGCAAACAGAGAAACCACCACAATGAGAAGCCCCCACTCACCACAACTAGAGAAAGCTCGAGCAATAACCAACACCCAGCACAGCCGAAAACAAACATGTTTAAAAAAACTACATATTTGTCCTTCATCATAGTTAATGTGTACTTTCTGTAATCTTCCTTTTCTTAATTATGTGAAAGAACAAAGTTTCAAGTGATTATCACCAAATTCTTTATCTTTTGTGGATGAAAAACTGTCCAGAGAAGTTATAAATGGTTTGCCACAAGTAAAACTCAGGTCTCCTAAATTCTCGTTGGGAACACTGTTCACTCTGACTCAGTGACGATGGGTCTTTCTTACAAGTTAGTTGTTTATTCCTTTTTTGTTACCAAGTAGGCTCAAAATTTGCATGATTATATGACCTAGCCAAAAAGCACATAAAATACTATATAATGTGAATAAACAAATTGATTTTTAAATTCTGGTATCTAATGTTTGAAAAATCTGCTTGTATAATTAATGTGAAAACTGGATTATTTGGCATATTTTTCATACAGTTTATTTTATTTTTGTCTTGAGGCTGGTTTTTCTCAGCTCACACAACATTGACCTATTGGTTTTTATTTATGGTATTAATCACTTTACTTTCTGGCTGTTGCTTTTTTAGTAATAAAATTTAAGTACATTTTTTGTTATTGTTTTCACTTTCACCCTAAAGCTATTTAAAACAGGAGTGTGATTTATAAAAAATTAAAATAAATGTTCAAGCAAGTTTGAGTTCTTATAATTAAGGTCTTAGTGCTTTAATTATTTTTCCTCTTACAAACTCACCTTCTTAATGGTCTAGTACTTACTTACATGTTTTTATCCAGATTTTTGATGAGAATTCCTACTTGTATATGATCTTACTACCAGAACCAACTCCTTTATTTTTAAAAACCTGGAAATGGGCACAGTCTGCAAATCTGCAGACACTTGTCACTTGGACCATGGTCTTAGTGACTCATATTTCCAGTCATGTTGTATAATTCTTCATTTTCAACAAATTGCCAATACAATATATTTATTTTGGCTTTTTTTTTTTTTTTGATTGGTGCTGAATAAGTGCTTTCTTGTGCAAGGTTCAAAGTGCTTCAGAAAACACTATTTTATCAATGAGTGGAGAATAGATGGCCAATATTATCTGGCAAAGCACAGAGACGTTAAATGAGTCTTGCCCATAATCAACCAATGAATCAGCAGACCAGCTGGTAATACACTTGAGTTCTTCTAAATGGGTGCAGCAGAAAAGGCACTGGGATTTTTCCAGCATTAAAAAAAAAAATCTTACAGCCAGTCTGATACAGGATTATTTCTTATTGTTTCATGAACCAGCTTAAATGATGCAGGTTTGAATAATCTACGTTGCATTTATTTGTCCCTTCTTGGCTACTATAGTGGAGGGAAAGATAGGAATGAGACCTAGGATTGTTTCTGAGGACTAGATGGCATGTCAGTATTAACTGTGGCAGACTGATAGAATTATTAGTAGAATGGAGACTTGATAAAGTTAAAGAAAGCATTCTAGATTTACATTGTTGTTAACCTTAGAAGTTCCTCAATAAAGGGACATATACAGTCAGCTTTGCAGAAGGCACAGTGAGTGCTTGACTTGAAAATTAAATACTATAGATTTCCTCTGCTATCTGAAAATAGAGTGGTCATAAGAAATCTTTCATCAACTGAAATGGCATAAAGTTAAGAAGCAATTACCTTAGGATACATGTTGCTAAGGGATGTACAAAATAAATTGAGATAAAGCGCAGATGCTCACAGACACAGTTTGATGCTGTGGAGGCTTGAAGTTGAGATGCTGAGTGTTGTTCCTAGGGAAGGGAGCTTGATGATGCCAATCTCACTGCTCGAGATGAGGACTGCCTCTGTAATAGCCCCCTGCAGAACAAATGCTGAATGATGTTTTTGTTTTTCACTTTTTTTTCTTAAAAGTGAAAATCCCTCCTCAAATTTCTTTTGGTTAGTGAAAATGGTTACTTAGATAAATCTGAAAGTGAAGTGGCATAAAGTGAACTTTCGAAAAGCAAGGGATACCTGTATTTCTGACTTTCTAAAATGATAAAGAAAAAAGAAAACCTCCTCATAAAAAGTTTACCATGGTTGATATCCTGTGCTCAATGATTTATGGAACATTCTTTTGGGAGTTGAGTTGGAAATATTCACCCAAGACATTGAGTGGATCATAGAAAAAAGGAGGACTCGTCCAGTTGAAGATATCTGGCCATTACTACTTTGCACCCAGTCTGTATTTCTTGTTTGTCCAACGTTGGCTTCTTTCCATGACTGTCATGTTTACTTAAAAGAATTCAAATTGTGACTGAGTCTGTCATTTATTTGGAGTAGTGGCACTTAGTCCTTAGTCATGGCATGACATACATTTTGGGGAACTATAGATCAAGGGAGGAAAAAACCTTTCCTAATGATCTGTAACCAGGGAGTACTGACACACAGATGGATGATGATGCCCTGTGGCCACATCACTACTTTTGGTTCTTCCTCTGCCACTTGAGAAAGGGGGTGGTAGGAGGGCAGACGGAAGCTTCGTGGAACTACTGTCAGTTTAGCGTGCGTGGTATATGGTGAACATACTCACCTTGAGAAGGGTTGTTTTGTCCTTACACTCTCTGTAAAGCATTTCACACAGTCTTATCCTTTTCTAGGATCTTACTGAAAGGTGAGAGTATTGTGATGTTGATTATACTTTCATCCCCGTAACTCAGGATCAATATAGAACTAAGACTCTAATGCGGCTGTAAATATTTAGATATATGGATATCTGAAGCCTTTATGAAATTCCCATGCCTATTTTTAAAAATCTTTTGTTAATCTAGGGACCATGAAAAAATTGCTTGTTAAATGTCCTCACAGTCTCATTTAGAGGTTATATCATCTTTCTGTTTGTTTACTGGAACCTTTGAGCAGTAGTCTTACAGCTCATGAAGGGGATGCATTTGGGTTTCCCAGGATGCACCATAGCAAATGTGAACTAGTACAGACAGATCCTCTGTGGAGCAAAGTAAGTTTCATTTTGCAAGCTGGCACCAGTAGATTGGTTATAGTTGCCAAGAGCACTGTATTGAGAACAGTTCAGTGGCAAACAAAACAAAACAATGCAGTGATCCATAATCCATGTCTACCGTGAATGCAGGAGGAGAGAGCGCCTGCCAATGAACCATGTATTCGATAGCCATGTTCTACATAAAAGACTGTTTTGCTGAGTGCTTCCTGATATGAATGCTACACAGGTTGAAAACTCGTTGTAACTTATTTTCCTTTTTACTTTTAAAAATGCCTGCATTTATTTTTTTAAACAGGCTAATAAACCACACCATGGATAACTTATTGGACTTTGCCTGAAAGGACTCATTAGTGTCATTGGATATTTGACCAACCTGGCTACAGGTTTTTTCAGAATGAATGGAAGGTCATGCAGCATGAATCTCCACCGGACATCAGGAACCCCACAGGGGCCTGGGATGGTCAGTGGCCAACACATCCCTCCCATTCAAGCCCATTCGGGGACTCCTGGCCCCTCATCCTGTGGCAGCACAACAAGCCCTGCCATTGGAAGCCTTGCTAACAGCCTCCATCTCAAGATGCCCTCAGGAGGAGGGATGGCTCCTCAGAGCAACATGAATGAGAGCCCCATCCATCTGCCTGCCTTGAGCCCCAGGAGACAAGTGCTCACCAGTGGGAAGCCACGTTTCCAGGTCACCCAGGCTGGAGGTGTGTCAGGGCCACACACTTTAAAGCCAAAGCAGCAGGAGTTTGGAAGCCCCTTTCCTCCAAATTCTGGGAAAGGTAGGATTGTCTTTCTGGGATCTTTTAAAAGTCGACACTGTTGTTTTTCTCTTCCTTGTCTCTTGTCTGCAAGCAAATCCTATGGAAAAATACATGATTCAGTGTCAGGGTCAAAGTCTCATAATGACATGTAGCTTCCTAGGAAAGGATGTAGATGTGTACATTTGTGTGAGGACTAGGGCACCACAGTGGTAAATGTATTGTTTCATGAGACAGGGTTGAAGATGAGATGGAAAGATTGGAAACAGGGAGGTAGCATAAGGGTCATAGAGGAAAACAAGAGCATGTTTAGCAAGATCCTGCCCTCTGGATGCACAGAGCTCTCGTCCTACCAGGAGCTAGATTCTGCAGGCCATGGAGGAGATGGGTGATTGCAGCTGTCATTATGTTAGTTGGATGCTAGAAGAAAGGTGATGTTTGGAAGGAAAAGGATTTAAGGTGGAGAAATTTTAATAGCCAATAAAATGAGGAACAAGTGCATAAAATGAAAAAAAATTATCCTAAGAGCAAAACCTATAATCTTTATAACATAGCTAGTGACAGTAGAGAAAGCAGCTAAAGAATATAATGAAAAGATGTTTTTCTGTGCTTGTGGAGAACTAGAAAAACTTGCCAATTTGAGAGAGATGAGTGCAGAGAGAATGCTTCCAATTCAGTAGGTTTTGAATTACCATAGCTTTTTTTTTTTTTTTTTACCGTAGATTTTGAATTAAGAATAATTGTTGGAGAATAACAAATTATTTGAATGACTTGCTCCGTCTAGAAACTGATGTTGAGTTAATGACGTTATATTGCTAATGATATGTGTATCTGGGCTAGAAAAAGGAGCGTGTATCTTATGTAGAACATAGCTTTGTTATATAGAATAGCATGATTATATATTCCTCTAGGTATTTTTACCATTTAGTTTTAAATGCCTATACTCAGTGTTTATGTGTGTGCGTTCTCAGTCATGTCTTACTCTTCCCAACCCTATGGACTGTAGCCTGCCAGGCTCCTCTGTCCGTGGGATTTTCTAAGCAAGAATACTGGAGTGGATTTCCATTTCCTCCTCCAAGTGTTTATACCACCAAATAAAATTACTAGCAGCCTTGTAAGTGGCTGTTCACCTAGTTAGCTCATAATTTAGCCAATTATGATGAATAATGATTTATATCAGGCAGGTAACCCAAAAGTTGTTTGTTTTAGTGTCTGTGTATTTCTGAGTATGGAGAAGTTGATATAAATGGGTAGATTAAAAAAACCTAAACATATGTGTAACTTTTTTTCTTTTCTTTTTTACTTATTTATTTTGGTCTAGGTTTGTTTTGAATTGTTTTATTTCTTAGAGCTAACTTATATCTAGTGTAAGTACAGGAAAATGTTCCCTGGGGGCTGTATCCAAAATAGCTCTGTCATTGTAGGTTGCTATGTTCATGACATGGCAAGCTAAGTTTCTTAATGTCAAGCTCATGTGTTTGTATTTTCAGGGGCTGAGGCCCAGTACAATCTTTCAGCTCATGCTTGACTAGTGAACTGTAGCTTGCTTTTATATATATTTGTGTTTGAAATCCTTACTTGCAGGAAATAGTGGTGATAATATTAATAACTTGTACTTATTATATAATAACTTAGCATGTGTTAGGCATTGTGTTAAGTGCTTTCCAATACATAGTCTCAGTTATTCCTCACAACAGTCCTGAGTTGTATGCTATTGTTGAATAACTGACAAAGAAATTAAAGTCTAGAAAAAAATAAGTAACTTAAGGCTTATCAGGCAATACGGAGTTTGGGAATATTACTTTGATAGTGACTAGAAGGGTTTATAATTATAATCATAGTTTGTAAAAAAATGCTTCAGGTACTTAAGGAACTCTCAGGGTCAGTTCATCATGGAACTCATGTAAAAATTAGCACTGCTTCCTGATTCTCCTCTTTTTGATTTTCTGGCTCCTTGCTTAGCTTCCAAGCTTGCAGTGCCTTTTCTGGATCTGTATGATTAGGGCATGCAGGGACATGGGTAAGGAGTTGAGGACAACTGAATTATTATTCTCCCTCACCTTACAGGTTCAATACCACTAGTGCTCTGGATGTTACCAGGAGTGGCTGATTGTGTCCCTTTCAAATCTTGCTTGATAGTTTCTAAACTAAGCCAATAACTGAGAATGGTGATCTGGGACTGTTTGAACTTCATCCAGTCATTTGTTCTACAAATAATTATTAAGCATATGTTATGGGTGAGCTGCTATTTTGGGGGTTTGTTGCTGTTCAGTCACTAAGTCGTGTCTGACTCTTTGAGACCCCATGGACTGCAGCAAGCCAGACTCCTCTGTCCCCCACTGTCTCCCAGGGTTTGTTCAAATTTGTGTCTGTTGAGTCAGTGGTGCTATGTAACCATCTCATCCTCTGCCTCCCCCTTCTCCTTTTGCCTTCAATCTTTCCCAGCATCAGGGTCTTTTCTAATCAGTTGGCTTTTTGCACCTGGTGGTCAAAGTATTGTAGCTTCAGCTTCAGCATAAGTCCTTCCAATGAATATTTAGGGTTGATTTCCTTTAGAGCTGACTGTGGCTTATATCATGAACTCATTATTGCAAAATCCAGACTTAAAGTGAAGAAAGTAGGCAAAGCCGCTAGGCCATTCAGGTATGACCTAAATCAAATCGCTTATCACTGTACAGTGGAAGTGATGAATAGATTCAAGGGATTAGATTTGGTGGACAGAGTGTCTGAAGAACTGTGGACGGAGGTTCATAACATTGTACAGGAGGCAGTGACCAAAACCATCCCAGAAAAAAAGAAATACAAGAAAGCGAAGTGGTTGTCTGAGGAGGCTTTACAAATAACTGAGGAAAGAAGAGAAGCGAAAGGCAAGGGAGAAAGGGGAAGATACACAACTGAAAGCAGAATTCCAGAGAATAGCAAGGAGAGATAAGAAGGCCTTCTGAAATGAGTTTTAGGGATGTGATAGCCAATAAAACATAGTTCTAGCCCTTAGGGAGTTGAGAATTCAGAAAAATAAATGAACAGTTAAAGCATGGTTGAGGCTCTGGTAGACGTACACTCAGGGTGATAGGGCAACATTTGAAGGGGTCCCCAGCCTGATCTTGAAAGGTGGATCTGGGAGAGGAGTAGGGTATCTAGACAGATACCTAAAAAATGAGGGGCTAACTTTAAAATCACAGAAGAGTATGTCCTCTGTGTGTGTTTGTGTGTGTGTGTGTGTGTGTGTGTGCGCATGTGCATGCACATGCCTGTGAAGGGGCAGGGACTATCTAGAATTTGCTCTGGGTAGAGAGAAAAGCATGCTCAAAACCTGGAGGGGAGAGACCATAGTCCATTTCATGGACTTCTGTCTGGTTTCACATTGAGGGGAGGTGTGGAGACCTAGGTAAGAGATGAGGCTGGAAAAGAATAAGCAGTAACCAGGTGAAGGGTCATGAGTGACATACTAAGGAGTTTGGATCCATCTTGAGGGCACTGGCAATCTGTGGAAGCATTTAACCTTGGGGTTGATGTGATAAGCTTGAGACTGACATCTCTCCCTGATTTTGCCACTGCTTTCCCGTGCATGGGACAATGTCATGATCCAGAAGGATGGGTGCCGAAGAACTTGTGACTCTGTAGGTGTATTAGAGTTTTTCAGAGACACAGAACCAATACAAGGTATATCTATATATGTTTCTGTGTATTGTCAATAGAATAAGTTACCTAGGGATTGTCATACAGACAAACATCTGATTTGAAGACTCAAAAATTTCCAGTGGGAGCCTCAGGAGAAATATACATTTGATTGTAATGTTTATGTTAAGGATTGAGTTCTGTTCCTATGAAAACGAAAATAACCATGGATTTAACATTGTAGGGTGTGGTTCCCGAATAGTGTGCCAAGTGCTCTGGGGTACCACAGGAGACTCAGAGAGCTATGAGATATTTTAAATTTTGAAGGAAATATGGGATATGTGACATCCCTGCAGGCAAAACCCTAGTTTGAGGAGGTTCACAGTTTCAACATTAGATTATAGTATGTTCTTTTTGATGATATTGTGTCTTTGAGAAACTACATAATTGGTAGTTGTGACTAAGAAAAGCAAGTAGTTTGTACATCCATGTTCAGAGCAACATTTTTCACAATAGCCAAAGGTAGAAGTAACCCAGGTGTCCATCAGTGTAAATGAATGGGTAAACAAGATGTGTCATATCTATCAGTTCAGTTTAGTCGCTCAGTCATGTCCGACTCTTTGCGACCCTATGGACTGCAGCAGATATAGTCATATTTATACAGTGAAATATTATTCAGTCTTCAAATGGAGGGAAATATGACGTATGCTATAATGTGGATAAACCTTTGAGACATTATGCTAATGAAATATGCCTGACAGAAAAGGACAAATATTGTATGATTCTTCTTATATGAGGTTCCTACAATAATTAAACTCATAGAGACAGAAAGTAGAATGGTGGTTACTGTGGACTAGGAAAGGAGAGAATGAGGAGTTATTAACTAATGGGTACAGGGTTTCAGCTTGGGAAGTTGAAAAAGTTCTGCAGATGGGTGTTGGTGATGGTTGTACGGCAGTGTGTATATAGTTAAAGCCACTAAACTGTACACTTAAAAATGGTTAAAATGGGACATTTTATGTTACATATATTTTACCACAATAACAAAAGCAAGTGCTAAATGAAAATCAGTGTGGAATAGGAGGTGAATGGTGATGTCCAAGCTGACTCCAAGATTTGAGAAGTAGTAGCAGGCATGATTGAAACGCACAGCCCAGTAATAATTGTGGTTTATGTGAAAATGAAATAAAAATGATTTAAAAAATTTGTTAGTTTTTCAAACAGATAATAAGTTATTAGTACATAAATACTATTAAGTTATTGACACCTAAGTACTTAATAAACAGAACTGTTAGATGTTCCTTTTCACCTAGGGGCACCATGAAAAATTTACTGAGACACTAAGAATTCCATGAACTGAGAGCATCTGGGAACCTCTGTCATAGGAGTTCATTTTTCTCACAGAAAGAGCAGTTAAGGGTGGGTGACTGCTGTTAATGGTTACAAGCTCAAGGGAGACAGGCCCATGATCATAACTGTTTTTGTCAGAAAAGACAAAAGGTTCTACTCCCTTGGAATCTACCTTCTTTCACTGGCTTTTCCAGAAGCTGCATTCAACTACTTCCACTCGTAGGTAACTAATCTCTTAAATAAAACTTATTCTTCATTCCTGAATATCTTTCTTTAAACGTTAGAATTTTTTTCATTTCATTTTGTATTACCTTCTATTGAATTTTACTTTTTGGCATTTACCATCTTTATCTCTAAAGTAAGCTGAAACACTTGGAAGTAAGTTGCAGACCTTGTGATCCTTTACCCTCAGATTCCTAAGCAGGTATCTTTCATGCTATATCCCTAAAACACATTGATCATAACCAGGAAATTTAGCTTTGATACAACAGTATCACTTATAAACAGTTATATCTTAAAATATAGCTCACATTCAAATTCATTATGTAGTTTATTTTACTTAATCATGATTTATAATATAAGGTATTATTTTCCCCCCTCACAATCCAGTGTTATTTGTAGCCATTTAAAAAAAAAAAAAATCTAGGCTCTAATGAAGGATCATCCACTGCATCTGGGTTATGTTTGGTTGCCACGTTTCTTTGGTATGCTTTAATCTAGAATGACCTCCTCTGTCTGACTTTTTTTGTGTTTTTCATGACAAAAATGTGTTAATATTTTTTAAAAGTGCAGGTCAGCTGTCTTGTCTCACAACCTGATCAGTCTAGTCATTTTGTCATACTTGGGTTCAGGTTAAACATTTTTGGCAAGAATACTACATGGGTGATTCGTGCACCGCCCATTGTGTTATACCAGGAAGCACTAAATGTTCATTTGTCCTAGTATTTGTAATGCTGCTTTTGGTGGTCCGTCTAAGGTGGTGGCACTAGATCTCTACATTGTAAAGGACACTTTTCAAAATGAACAAATAATCGTATGTGAATATCTTTAATAACCTTTCATAGGATTTATTGATCTTTGTCTGAATCAGTGGTTATGTTGCTGATTGCATAAAGGTTACTCTCTGATTTTATCATTCCTTCTATGATTATTAGCTGGTCTTCTTCTGGAAAGGAGAGCTTCTCTCTCTTCTCTTCTAGTGTCATTGCAGATTCACTTAATCTTTTAAAAAATTCACTGTGCCCTAACTCATTACCATCACTATTTTTTCTGATGGTCAAACTGTCCCAGATTTGACCGATGGAAGCCTCTTCAGGTCAGTTCTTTTGTCCTTTTGACATGTTCCCATTAAGTTCTTCCTTACTTTGAGACACAAAATATTCTAGCATTGCTTGTACTTCACTGCCCCAGACTGGGAATCAACCATTTTCCCCAAGAGTTAAGGTTCCTTTTAGTGAGAAATGATATTTGGGAAACTGGATGAAAGGGTATTCTTACTGGCTCTGGGATATCATTGCTTCTAGGTCCTTTCTATGGACAGAGTGAGGAAATACACGAGAACAAGGTAGTGAGTTCCAGTTAAAATATAACATCACAGAGTTCTTCGTCACACTTCCTCATTGCAAAGCTTTTAGTGAGAACGCTGGTTCTCAGGAACATGGGTATATTTTTATTTTCTCTGTAGTACAACTAAGAAAAATTTACCTTTAGCTTTGTATTTCTAAGATATAGAAATTTATTTTTAAAATGATTCCTTACTGTAATTAAAAATGTAAATTTTAATGTGTTGAAATAAGAATTTTTATATTGATCTTTGTCACCGAGTGTCGAGGACATTCTGCAGCTGGCAACTTTCTGACCCTTCTGTAATTGGTGAGTATAGAATCCCAGTAACAGTGTGCCAATAGTGGTGTTTCTCCCTGCTTTCTTCTCAACAGTTACATACTGTAATTAGACTGGGAGAAATGCATTTTTCAAGGCATCTGGGAAATTAGTTTTATGATCCTCACTATAAGCGTGTTTGACACAGCAATTTAAATACTTAAGACAGTTCGCAGTACCTCTAGGACTATATAATTGGAAAGATTTTCATTGTAAAGGTTTTTTATTTTACTTCAGGGCCTCTGACATTTCTTGTTGGGCTCTGCTGTCCTTGGAGACAAAGGAAGTTAGTTATTCATTAGTGCTTGTGGGTTATTCATTATTGTTGGTCAGAAAAAGGAAAATAATATCAACAAAGGACACCAAACTAATTGGAACTTAAAAATTCTTTTGTGTCACTTAAGGTTGGTGTCTCTTATAAAGACCTCATCTAAGAAAATGTGTTGTGTGAGCCTGGGAGGTCTAAAAACTAGTGTATTTTAAATACTACATCAAGTTTTATTTTTATTGTCTGTGGTTTACTAATTCGATTGGTTATGATCTGGAGCTTAGGTTAGAGCTTAATTTCTTAGTGGTTCAACAACAACAAGCTTCATATTTTTCTCTCACTGCTGCATTAGAAATTTTAAAGTCTGCCACTGATTTAAAAAGTTACTTTCCTTTCACTTATGTTGATCCCTGGTAAAATAACAGACAATAAAAAAATCTGCTAACATCAATGGGTGAAGCGTGTTAAATGTAGTCATGTAAGAATTGGGGCAAGAATAGCAACTGGGGATCCTGCATTTTTGAAGCATTATAGTTGATATATTAGCTTAAGAAAGTTGGGGCAAAATATGTGGTTACTTTTTCCCCCCTCACTTCTGCTTTTTAATCACTTATATTTCCTTGCACTTCCAATGTGGCTTCCTGCAGAATTAGAGCAATTAAAGTTAGTATTCCATAAAAGATTCCAAAAATAACCAAACCAGTCAGAGACCAAAGGCTTTATTTCAGTTGAAGTAACCAGAATTTTCATTTTGTCTTGCCAAAAAGGCAGGTGAAACACAGTGTTTAGTTTTGTTTACTCTTTGGGCTGCACAGGGTTCACTTTGTGTGATTTATTGATGCTGGATATAAGTCAAATTGATGATGGATTTCCAAGTATTACTGAATGGCAGACACAATTTGTTCCAGTTATAAAAGTGGTTTGTCAGTCTCGTAACATTCTACCTTTAAAAGAATATTCCATTTAACACCCCTGCCCTCTACATATACCTCAAATGCTATGGGACATGAAGTTGAAATGTTACATCTGTTAGTTACCTACAGCATTTTCTAAAGCTGTTAAATAGCAACTACTTTTTTTTTCTTTTTTAATTTATCTGACTGCACTGGGTTTTAGTGGCAGTGTGCGGGATCTTTGTTGCTACGTGAGAGATCTTTCGTTGTGGCATGTGACATCTAGTTCCCTGGCCAGGGATCAAACCTGAGCCCCTGGTGTTGGCAGCATGGAGTCTTAACCACTGGACTACCAAGGAAGTCCCTAAACAACAACAACTTTGGATTTGTACAGTACTTTGTAGTTCATAACCTTTCATAGTGACCATTTCATATGATTTGATCAAAGGCATCATCCCATAGGGTAAGGTAAGTGTAACTGGTCCCATTTTAGGGATGAAGAGACAGGCTCATTTTTCTAGAGATCTCATTTTTCATGTGCTGCATGGATTGACATTGAATAGGACTCCATAGTCTGAGAGCTCCTATTACAAGAGTGCTGAGAAATCTTGCCTATTTTATCCATTAGAATCTGAGGTTACTGCTATTCCTGAAATAGTATACCTTTATAAACTCAAAACTGTTCAGTGGTCATTTCTATCTATGAGCTGAGGCTATGGGCCCTTGCTCCTGTTTTAGAAAATTGTACTTGACAATTTTCAACAACAGGACCTTCTGAGCAGTGGGGCCATTGTCTACCCAGGAGATATCAGGCAGCCTTTGCATGATGGATACCTGAGTGACATCAGTATATGTGCAAGCATGAAGTCTTTAAACCCAGGCCAGAGGATATCATAAATATATTAATAGATTTGCTCCTTCTGACATGTCATGTTTTAAGGATACAATGGATGGTGACTTGTATTTAATACCTATTTTCATGGCTGCATTATTTGAATAATGAAAGAAATAGAAGTTCTGTAATTGGACCTGACATAATAAACAAGTTAAAAAATGAGACTTGTGGAATAGGATCTTGTTACTCAAGGATACTCTGAGGCCAACAGCATTAGCATCTTCTGGGAGGTGGTTAGAAATGCCCAGTCTCAAGACTCCCCCAGATCTACTGAGTTGGATCTTGCATTTTAATAAGATCCCCAGATGATTCATGTGCACAGGGTTGGCTAAAAGGTGACTGCACAAAGCCCTGTCTCAAAAGGGGTGCCCTGTGCTTGGGATATATAATGCTTTGTGGTGACTGACTTGACATTCTTACTAATTTTATCTTTGAAATTATATTTTGTGAGTGAAGTCTGGTGGGACACTGAAATTTGTGAGGGAAGTGGGCTTGAAGTCTTAGTTCAAACGTATGTAGTTCCACACTTTGCCAGGATGACCACTGGCTCCCCCGCCCCACTCAGTGTCCACTATTGCCCTGTGCCCCTGCCAGGCACCTTGAGCATTGGTATGGTGAGGTCAGGGTCAGATACGTATGCCCCGTGTGTTCAATCATGAGTGATGCTTTGGGCATCTTTGAAGGCCTGTGTTGACTCGGTTAGTATCCCTGTGTGGAAGCAGTACAGTGTTAAATGGCAGATAAAAAATATCATGGTAAATCAAAAGATGGGAGAAGAAAGGAAAATGCTGTTTTCCTGCTCTTTGGACAAGGAATCCAGCATTTTCATTTTGGTCCTTGTAAGTTATGCTCATTGAAATTTGACAAGCTTTAGTATAAGAGATGGAGAAGGAAATGGCAACCCACTCCAATATTCTTGCCTGGAAATCCCATGGACAGAGGAGTCTGGAGGACTGCAGTGGGTTGCAAAAGATTCAGGCAGGACTTAGCGACTGAGCCTGTGTATAAATATAAGAGAAAGAGCATGGGCACGATTCAGAAGACCCACATCTCTCTCGTTCATGCTTTGCTGGTGTGTGACATTCGGCAAGCCACTAGACCTCCTTGCCTCAGTTTCCTCATCTGTAAAATGAGGGTGATGTCTTATGCTCCTTTCCAAATGGGCTGGGTCTAGGTAAAGGGTAGACCTGGCAACATGTCTTTGAGTAGGAGTGCATCCAGAACACCTCTCATCTTTGACTTTGATTTCGTGCAAATGATAAGCAAACGTAGGCATCATGGCCCGAGAGTGGGATGGAGGTGAAGGGCAGGGTTCAGAATTGGAGAAGAAGGTCCTTGGGAGTGGATGGAAAGCACAAGTCAAGGACTGAGGAAGGCAGGAACTGGGGATTGTGGGTAGGGAGAAGTGAGCGTAGGAGAAGGCAATGGCACCCCACTCCAGTACTCTTGCCTGGAAAATCCCATGGACGGAGGAGCCTGGTAGGCTGCAGTCCATGGGGTCGCGAAGAGTCGGATACGACTGAGCGACCTGAGCGACTTCACTTTCACTTTTCCCTTTCATGCACTGGAGAAGGAAATGGCAACCCACTCCAGTATTCTTGCCTGGAGAATCCCAGGGACGGCGGAGCCTGGTGGGCTGCCGTCTATGGGGTCGCACAGAGTCAGAGACTGAAGCAACTTGGCGGCGGCGGAAGTGAGCATCAGACAACTTGTGAGCTGCACACATGGGTTTCCCAAGTGGTTACCCACTTATGTGGAAATCTGAGGCACACATGAAATTGTGGAATAGAGAGGATGTTTGCTCTTGAGACTTAAATTTGATGTTAAATATGAGAATACATTTTATGCTGTCAACTTCCAGAGGCAAGTGAAGTAGTGTTCTTCCCTTATTATAAGGGCAGTGTGGATCTCCATGGGGCTTCCCTGGTAGCTCAGCTGATAAAGAATCTGCCTGCAATGCAGGAGACTCCAGTTTGATTCCTGGGTCGAGAAGATCCCCTGGAGAAGGGATAGGCTACCTGCTCCAGTATTATTGGGTATCATTGGGCTTCCCTGGTGGCTCAGATAGTAAAGAATCCGCCTACAGTGAGGGAGACCTGGGTTTGATCCCTGGGTTGGGAAGATCCCCATGGAGGTGGCATGGCAGCCCACTCCAGTATTCTTGCCTGGAGAATCCCCATGGACAGAGGAGCCTGGTGGGCTGCAGTCCATGGGGGTCACAAAGAGTTGGACCTGACTAAGCACAGCACAGCACATGAATCTCCATAATCCACAGCACTTGTTGCTGAATGGGATGGCCTCACCCCGATGCCAATTCATTCATGGATTTGTCCTTTGAAGCAATGGGCATTCAGTTCAGTTCAGTCACTCAGTCATGTCTGACTCTTTGTGACCCCATGAATTGCAGCACGCCAGGCCTCCCTGTCCATCACCAACTCCCAGAGTCTACCCAAACTCATGTCCATCGAGTCGGTGATGCCATCCAGCCATCTCATCCTCTGTTGTCCCCTTCTCCTCCTGCCCCCAATCCTTCCTAGCATCAGGGTCTTTTCCAATGAATCAACTCTTCACATGAGGTGGCCAAAGTATTGGAGTATCAGCTTCAACATCAGTCCTTCCAATGAACACCCAGGGCTGATCTCCTTTAGGATGGACTGGTTGGATCTCCTTGCAGTCCAAGGGCATTAGCTTAGTCATAAATTCCAAGTCTAGGCAGTTTGAAAAGCTACTTGTTGTGTGGCTGAGAACCCTAAATTCTGTCTTCACAGTTTGCCTCAAAGCTAGAGAGAAAAAAATTAAAACACAATAACCAAACCTTGAGGTGAAATAACAGCTTTTAAACTTGTCTTCCATCTAAAGATTTTACTCTAGATAGAGTGATCATATAACTTATTATCCAAACCAGAACGCTTTCAAAAGTGAAATGGAGCCCTATTAATAATTATGCACAACTACCCTGGATGAACTGGAATGAAAGCAGTGTCACTATACATTTAGGGGGAAGTCTCATTGTGTTTAGACTCAGCATCTTACTTAACTGCTATAATGCAAAGTAGTTCAACCTACTTGACTTGACAGGATTAGCCCCATTTTAAGTTATTTTTTCAAAGTTCTTTCTTGGGGCTATTGAGTGATTATTAGTATATTATTATGTAGAATATATTACTTTCTAGTTGTTACAGGATTGAAAATAAGTGAGCTATCAATTATTTAGCGTTTTGTATAACTATGCTTAGCTTTACGTATTTTACTTTAATCCTTCCCAGCTCTATGGAGTATCCCCATTGAAAACACGAGGAAAGGGAGGCTTAGAAAGATTAAGAAACTTGACCAAGAACGCATGGGTATTTTAGCCCCTGCCTCACTGACTTCACAGCCCTAAGTACTTCTATAGGATGTTGTTCTGCTTTTTTGGCACAGAGTTTGCCCTAACAGGCTAGGTTCTTGGCAATTGAGTACAGTTTCCTGAAAGACATATCTATCATAGTTTCTACTATGAGTAGTGTAATATCTGGTATATATTTATTTTGAAAAGAACAGTGAGATGAAATGGAAAACCACTATCAAGTAAATTTTGCAAGTGCTTATGTTAATTTGTGTTAAAAGTGCCCCTCCTTACTTGATTACGGTAGTAGTTTTGGTAGCAATCAGGTAGGTAATGTGATATAAAAAAGAAAGATACAATAATGGCTAATTTTCCTGAACCCTTACTCTGGGGTAGCTGCTGCCCTGAGCAGAGCTGCTGGACCATACAACTGGAGAACAATCCAGAAGGCCTAACATGATGGCCTTGGAGTTCAGTTTCTTTTTAATCCTTGTAACAACCCTATGTGTCATTAAGATTTAAGAAAACTAAAACTAAGGTTTGAAGAGGTAATTTAGCAGCCATCACATGGCTAGTATGTGGCAAACCTGGGAATTGAATTCAGATACTCTTTGAATCCAGTGCCTTGGGTCTTAACCATCCTACTATGTTCTATTTGGGATGAGTCAGGTTATGGGGGCCAAGCTGGAGACCAGGGATTTCTGACAAGTGCAGTTATTCACCAAGTATCTTATTGAAGCCTCTTATTGTTTTTAGGTAGCTGAAATCCTCTGTGCTAGCTCATGTAAAAAGGGATTTATTGTAAAGAACCAAGGGTGTTTCATGGCACCCCAGAAGAAGATGAAATGTCAGCCTACTCTAGTGTTCTTGCCTGGAGAATCCCATGGACAGAGGGGCCTGGCAGGTACAGTCCATGGGGTTGCAGGAAGTCGGACACAACTGAGCGACTTTCACTTCACTTCACAAGAAGATGAACTACCAGATCTTCTGAAGGCTATAAGAACAAGCTACTTCTCCATACTCCTTCTTCCTAGGCAATGTGATCGTTTATCTCAGTGTCTTCTTTTTGAACATTATTTCATTCTCCTCCTGAAGATTGCTTTTCTGTATTATTTTTTTGGTGTCTGTATTAGTCAGGGTTGTCCAGAAAAATAGAACCAAAAATAGAACTACAGGCTTCCTTGGTAGCTCAGCTGGTTAAAAGAATCTGCTTACAATGCAGGAGACCATGGTTCAATACCTGGGTTGGGAAGATCCCCTGGAGAAGGGATAGGCTACCCACGCCAGTATTCATGGGCTTTCCTGGTGGCTCAGACGAGAAAGAATCTGCCTGCGGTACAGGGGAACTGGGTTTGATCCCTGGGTTGGGATGATCCCCTGGAGGAGGGCATGGCAACCCACTCCAGTATTCTTGCCTGGAGAATCCCCATGGACAAAGGAGCCTGGCAGGCTACAGTCCATGGGGTCACAAAGAGTTGGACATGACTGAACAACTAAGCGCGCGTGCACACACACACACACACACACACACACAATTTATTAAAAAGAATTTTGCTATTAGGTAGGCAGAGATGTACCAAAATCTGCAGTTGGCAAGCTGAGTACCCAGGAGGGCTGATGGTTTAGTTCTAGTCCAAGTATGAAGGCCTGAGAACCAGGAAAGCCTATGATATTAAGTGCCAGTTCAAAAACAGGCAGCCTCGAGATTCAGTTAGAGTAAATGTTTCAGTTTGAGTCCAAAGATGGGAAGATACCAAGGTCCCAGCTAAAAGCTGTCAGGCAAGAAAAGTTCTTCCTTGGTTGCAGGAGGATTCATTTTTTGTTCTATGTATACCTTCAACTGATTGGAATAGGCCCACCCACATTGGGGAGGGCAGTCTCCTTAACTCAGTCTGCTATTTCAAATTTTAATCTCATCTAGAAATACTTCACAGACATACCCAGAATAATGTTTGACCAAATATCTCTTCACCCCACGGCCCAATTAGGTTGACCCATAAAATTAACCATCATGATGTCTATGGTCTCAAGATGACTTTCTTCCCTAGCCCTAAGCATGTACTCAGAACTTCTGTGCTGTGAGTTTACTGGGTGGAGTTTCTCTATCCCAGTTTTAGGTTCCTTGGAAAGAAGGAGAGTCTGGTTGGTCCAGCTTGTGTCAGGTATGGTTGGGTTAGGGAGAGACTCATGGAATAAACATGGGTCCCATCTACTCAGAAAAGGAATATGTAGATTGAGTGATACCTAGGACTTAGTCTCCTAAATAAAAGTGGTTTGGGGATAAGCTTCAAATAACAGTGATGTTTCCAAAGGTATCACAGAAATAGTGTACTTTAGCTGGCATGATTCCAAAGTAAGGGAGAAGATTTTGGAAGTATGGCCACCAGCAAAAGTTAATTCTAAGAAAAGTTATTTTTTAAAAATTATTTTTCTACTTAAAAGATAAACTACTAAACTGTGATTATCATTGTGATACTTTGTATTACTTTTCAGTAGAGGCCACTAAAGTTTATAAGGTAACTCATTTTTTTAATGTTACCTAGATTTTCAATCCTGGATGTGGGAATTAAGAAAGAGCATGTAATAGTTAATCTGTTAAGCATTTATATTTATGTTCCATTGAGAGTTTATTGAAGGTGAAGATTGCCAGGTTTCAGATACTCAGACCTGTGATTTCTAGTTGAAATCACCTTGAACAATGCAGCAATTTGAAGTGGTTTGGCTGTCAATTTAGAAAATTTTCAGCTTAGCTATTTCTTGTTGCCTTGGGTTATATATTAAGAGAGTGTTTATTCATGATTTGAATACTTTTGGCATATATGCAAGTTTTATGCCAGTTTTATTAGGACTCTGTCAGGCACAAAACACATGTGATTAATCAATGAATTAAAATTTTTAAAAGTTGAAGTACAAGGATTGGGTTTTGAAAGTGTATTTTCTTATATACTTGGCCCAGGTAATTTCCCCATGTACATAGAAGCAATTTCTTTTTTTTTTCTTTTCTTTTTTTTTTTTAGTTTATTTTCTATTTTTTTAGCTTTACAATATTGTATTTGTTTTGCTATACATTGACATGAATCCACCATGGGTGTACGTGTTTTCCCCTTACAGAACCCCGCTTCCACCTCCCTCCCCATCCCATCCCTCTGGGTCATCCCGGTGCACCAGCCCCGAGCACCCTGTATCATTCATTGAACCTGGACTGGCGATTCGTTTCACATATGATAATTTACATGCTTCCATGTCATTCTCCCATATCATCCCGCCCTCGCCCTCTCCCATAGAGTCCATAATACTGTTCTGTTTATCCGTGTCTCTCTTTTTTTTTTTTTTTATAAATTTATTTATTTTAGTTGGGGGCTAATTACTTTACAATATTGTAATAGTTTTTGCCATACATTGACATGAATCAGCCATGGGTTTACATGTGTTCCCCTTCCTGGTTTTGGATAGGCCCATGTTGCAAGTAACAGAGAGGGGGCTCTGGCCAAAAAACAGTGAAGAACTGAGTCCTCAGTCTGTCAACTGTCTGGAAACTGAATTCTACTAAGAACTATGTAAGAGTTGAAGTAGATCCTTCCACAGCTGAACATTCAGATGAGACTCTAGCTCTCACTGACACTTTGATTGCAAGCTTGTGAGAGACCCTGAAACAAAGGACCCACTCCAGCCATATTCAGATTCCTGAAGCACAGAAACTGAGATAATAACATACGTATGTCATTTTAAGCTCTTAAGTTGCTGGTAATTTGTTATGTGTGTGTGTGTGCTGTCTCTCAGTGGTGTCCGACTCTGTGACCCCAGGGACTGTAGCCCACCAGTCTCCTCTTTCCATGTAATTTTCCAGGCAAGAATACTGAAACAAGTTGCTATTTCCTGCTCCAGCGGCTCTTCCTGACCCGGGGATTGAACCAGCATCTCTTAAATCTCCTACATTGGCAGGTGGATTCTTTACCACTGTGCCACCTAGAAAGCTGTAGATAACTAATCATGTTATTGTCTGGACTTTTCTTTCTTTCAAGAAGCACTAGAAATTATGTAACATCTAGGAGCAGGTGGGTAGGAATTAACCTTTGGGGTTTTTTTAGATTTTTATTTAATTTTTTAATTTATTTTTTATTGAAGTATAGTTGAATTACTGTGTTGTATTAATTACTGTTGTACAGCAAAGTGACTCAGTTATACATATTTGACATTGTTTTTCATATTATTTTCTATTATGGTTATCACAGGATACTGAATATAGCTCACTGTGCTATACAGTAGGACTTTTTTGTTTTTCCATTCTGTATATACCGGTTTGCATCTGCTAATCCCGAACTCCCCATCCACCTCTCTCCTACCTTCCTCCCACTTGGCAACCACAAGTCTATTATATATGTCCTTGATTCTGTTTCTGTTTCATAGATAGGTTCATTTGTGTCATATTTCAGATTCCACATGTAATACATATGGTATTTGTCTTTCTCTTTCTCACTTACTTCACTTGGTATGATAATCTCTAGTTGCATCCATGTTGCTGCAAATGGCATTATTTTATTCTTTTTTATGGCTGAGTGGTAGAATTAGCATCTGTTGAAGGCCCATGGTATGGAAGAGATGGTGACAGGCTCTAAGATTCAGCAGAGCCAAACTGTGAGACCTTTTTCTATTACCTCCATTTTACAAAGGTGGAAATAGACATTCAGAGAAGTGAAATTATTTTCTCAAGTTTACATGAATTATAAGAGACAGAATCAGAGTTTGAATGTAGGTGTCTCTTACTCCAGTTTCTCTTTTCCTTCCATGCATCTAGCCAACTCCTCCCAAACTATGGCAAACAATAGTGTGACATTTTTGCCTAGAGAAAAAGGATTAAAAAAAGACACTTCATCTTTAAGCATTCAGCAAGTAACCAAGTACTCTCTGTGGCTTGTTGAAAGGACCAATCCCCCACATCCTGGTCTTTCTACTCAGTGTCATGTTCTCACCAGATATTCTTTTGCTTCTCTCTTCCTGCCCTTGATCTCCATCTAAACCTGCATTTCATAGCCCTACTTTTAATTAACTTCTTTATTATTCTCAAACAAAATTCATGAACAGCATTGTCTGCCTATGCAGATAATTTAAAAAATTTGAAACAATTTTATAACTAAAGTACAAGGAAAATGAAATAATTTATAATAAAATAAAGTGCACTTAAATATGAAAATATTCTAGCATACCTACACTAAAAGACATAATGAAGTAGATAAGCTTGGACCTAAAAATGAAATTAGTTAGAATTCTGATGATTTAGAATTGTATTTGTTGTATTGGTGACTCAGATATCTAGTTGTTTGCTTTCAGTGATAGGATTTCATGAAATGGTGGACAATACTTCATAGTATTTCTATCAAAATGATAATTCACTTGATTTTCACTATCATTTTATTTTAGATAATTAAGTATAAATAAGAATTATGAAAATAAAATTGACTTAGGTTTTAAACTCAAATGATTATTAACAGGTTTTTACCTACATGAATGTCTGGTGAGACACTTGAAAATCATGTGGGATAATTTTTTATTGTGTGGCATCCCTTCAGCACTGAATGCCAATAATGGTAACAACCCAGAATGCCCCCACAACTTCCAGATGGCTCCTACCAGGCAGTGTCCCCCAAACCCACTGATATAAATCTAAGTTTGCTTTTAACAAAAGAGGTGATCAACTGATTAAAAGTATCATAATTGTCAGAGGTGTTTATTTTTTAATTGGGTCAGTACCTTAAGACAAAGAAAGGCATCATTTATGGTAGAACTTGTTTGTGGGGGGTAGAGAAGTGCAGTATGAAGAATGAAAAGGATCTCCTTTTTGCAGCCCTTAAACTACTTGGCATATGTGTACTCTTTATATTTTTGATTCTAGCCTTTCCTCTTATATCCCTTTTCTGTAAGTTTCATGTATACTTTATATGACAAAATAAATGTCTTTCTAAATAAAATTCTTTTTACATTTTCTGATTGTATTTTTTAAGAGCTTCTTTATGTATCTGGTGCTGTCAAAAAAATCAACTGATGTTTTCTGTTACCAACATGATATTGTGCTAGCTACTAGGGAGTCAAAGGTGAACAAGATGCAGCTGAAATCTCAGTATATTTGTGATTGTAATCCAATCTAGCACAGCATTTACAGGGCAAGGCACAATGCTAGGCATTCTATGATACATGCACACATATATGTACATACACTTATGTTTATGCTTTTAGGGAGCTGACACATACATATAATTATGAAGAGAATCCATATGAACACAATCAAATGTGAAGAAAGGAGAGACTTTAAAAAGCAAGGGTATCTTCTCAACCCAGGGATCGAACCCAGGTCTCCCACACGGCAGGCAGCTGAGCCATCAGGGAAGCCCCTAAAAAGCAAGAGATTTTATAAGTGATAGGTTATTAACAAGGATAAATGAATTTTATAGGATTTGTGTACTTATCTATAACTCGTAACATGTAAGTATATAAAACCTTTGAAATGATATGTGTTATATGAACTGTATATATGTATATAATATAACTGTATATACTGTAAATAGCTCTAGCAGGAATGAAGAAATGGAGCCAAAGCAGAAAGAGCACCCAGTTGTGAATGTGTCTGGTGGTGAAAGTAAAGTCCATGCTATAAAGAACAATATTGCATAGGAACCTGGAATGTTAGGTCCATGAATCAAGGTAAATTGGAAGTAGTCAAACAGGAGATGGCACAAATGAACATTGACATTTTAGGAATCAGTGAACTAAAATGGACTGGAATGGGTGAATTTAATTCAGATGACCATTATATCTACTACTGTAGGTTAGAATCCCTTAGAAGAAATGGAGTACCCCTAATAGGCAATAAAAGAGTCCAAAATGCAGTACTTGGGTACAATCTCAAAAATAATCTCAGTTCATTTCCAAGGCAAACAATTCAATATCACAGTAATCCAAGTCTATGCCCCAACCACTAATGCCAAAGAAGCTGAAGTTGAACAGTTCTAGTAAGACCTACAAGACCTTCCAGAACTAACACCAAAAAAAAAAAAAGATGTCCTTTTCATCATAGGGGACTGGAATGCAAAAGTAGGAAGTCAAGAGATACCTGGAGTAACAAGCAACTTTGTCATTGGAGTACAAAATGAAGCAGGGCAAAGGCTAACAGAGTTTTCACAAGAGAATGCACTGGCCATAGCAAACACCCTCTTCCGACAACACAAGAGACAACTGTACACATGGACATCACCAGATGGTCAGTACCGAAATCAGATTGATTATATTCTTTGCAACCAAAGATGGAGAAGCTCTATACAGTCAGCAAAAACAAGACTGGAAGCTGACTGTGGCTCAGATCAAGAACTCCTTATTGCCAAATTCAGACTAAAATTGAAGAAAGTAGGGAAAACCACTAGACCATTCAGGTATGACCTAAATCAAATCCCTTACGATTATACAGTGGAAGTGACAAATAGATTCAAGGGATTAGATCTGATAGACAAGAGTATCTGAAGAACTATGGACGGAGGTTTGTAACACTGTATAGGAGGCGGTGATCAAAACCATCCCCAAGAAGAAGAAATGGCAAAATGGTTGTCTGAGGAGCCCTTACAAATAGCTGAGAAAAGAAGGGAAGCCAAAGGCACCGGAGGAAAGGAAAGATATACCCATCTAAATGCAGAGTTCCAAAAAATAGCAAGGAGAGATAAGAAAGTCTTCCTAAGTGAACAATGCAAAGAAATATATGAAAACAATAGAATGGGAAAGACTAGAGATCTCTTCAAGAAAATTAGAGATACCGAGGGAACATTTCATGCAAAGATGGTCACAATAAAGGACGGAAATGGTATGGACCTAATAGAAGCAGAAGATATTAAGAAGAGGTGGCAACAATACACAGATGAACTATATAAAAAAGATCTTCATGACCCAGATAATCATGATGGTGTGATCACTCACCTAGAGACAGACATCCTGGAATGCGAAGTCAAGTGGGTGTTAGGGAGCATCACTATGAACAAAGCTAGTGGAGGTGATGGAATTCCAGCTGAGCTATTTCAAATCCTAAAAGATGATGCTTTGAAAGCGCTACACTCAGTATGCCAGCAAATTTGGAAAACTCAGCAGTGGCCACAGGACTGGAAAAGGTCAGTTTTCATTCCAATTCCAAAGAAGTGCAATGCCAAGTAATGTTCAAACTACTACACAATTGCACTCATCTCACAGGCTAGCAAAGTAATGCTCAAAATTCTTCATGCCAGGCTTCAACAGTACGTGAACCATGAACTTCAGAATATCAAGCTGAATTTAGAAAAGGCTGAGGAATCAGAGATCAAATTGCCCACATCTGTTGGATCATTGAAAAAGCAAGAGAGTTCCAGAAAAACATCTTCTGCTTCATTGACTACACTGAAGCCTTTGACTGTGTGGATCGCAGCAAGCTGTGGAAAATTCTTAAAAGAGTTGGGAATACAGACCACCTTACCTGCCTCCTGCAAAAGCTGTATGTGAGTCAAGAAGCTACAGTTAGAACTGGACATGAAACAATAGTCTGGTTCCAAATTGGGAAAGGAGTACATCAAGGCTCTATATTTTCACCCTTCTTATTTAACTTATATGCAGAGTACATCATGTGAAATGCCAGGCTGGATGAAGCACAAGCTGGAATCAAGATTGCAGGAAAAAATATCAATAACCTCAGATATGCAGATGACACCACCCTTATGGCAGAAAGCAAAGAGGAACTAAAGAGCCTCTTGATGAAGGTTAAAGAGGAGAGTGAAAAAGTTGGCTTAAAACTCAGCATTCAAAAAATGAAGATCATGGCATCCAATGATACCATGGTCCAGTTGGGAAAAGAACAACTACTTCCATTATTTTAACAGAAAATCTAACATCAGAAATTAATGGATTAAGCAAATATTGAAGGACTGAAAAGGGGAAACTAACAGAACTCTGATAACACATAGGAAACAGGTACCACCTTAAGGCTAGATGACTGAAAAGAGGGAATTCTAAGTTACCTGAACCTAGAAGCTGAGAGGAGGAGGCTGCAGGCCTGGAACCCATATCTCTGAGAAGGTGCAGTGAAATAAATGCATCATTATCATAATGAATGATATCCATCCCATATACAATCAAGAACCACAGGCTGAGAAGAAAGATACGTGTGTGTGTGTGTGTGTGTAAAATGTAAGCCAACAGTTGTGGATATGCTAGATAGCATGGGCGATGAGAACCAGTGGCGTCTTAATAGGGTACACATATGGGCTATTCCTAATTTATATTGCAGTAGAAGAAAGAAGTGATGTCACTTTACTGCATCTCTGAACTTGTAGTACCTATTCTTAGGTCTTGTGCTATTCCAGAATTGAGCTGGAGGATCCCAGAGAATTTTCTTAGAGCTGTCAAACTTTAAGAGGAGTCCATCTGAGGCACTCCATCCTGTACAGTTAGGAGTTAATGGGAACTTGAGGCAAGAAGTTTGTTTGGTTCTTTCTGCATAAGCCAGGCAGCTGATTTTCCTGGTGAAAGATGAAGAGCCAGGACGAATGTGTTTTACTGAAGTATTTGGCTTTTTCAGGTTGTGAACCTGTCGCTTCTAGTTCTTATTTAAATTTATAATCTTTAGAGGGAAAGAGTTCATAATGTGGGTAATATGGGTGCTGAAGTAGTATGATAAATGTCTTATTTGATGCCTCATCGAATAACACGGCATGTGGTCTCTGTATGCACATGTGGTCAGTTGTCTTCAGTGAATTGTATTTGGGTAAATGAGTTCTTGTGATTTAATACAGACATGAAATTTCAAGCAGTACAAGTGACAGCATTTTTTTCCCTATGATAGGAGGTAGAATTGAAGCATTAGAAGTCATTCTAGTCAGTTCCTCCATTTTACAGGTAATGGCATGTAGGGGCATGTGAGGTAATGACATGTACATGGCATAGCTTATTGGTTAAAGGTGTAGACCAGAAGTGTGATCGACCTGAGACTGAATCTAAACTCTCCCTAGGATCACCTTTAGGATCTTGAGCAAGTGACTAAGATATAGCATTTATATGTAGCTCATAGAAACTTAAAAAATTAAGAAGATATTTTCAGAGTTTCATATAATTTTTGGCACATAAATTGAAAGTGTTAGTCGCTTAGTCGTGTTCAACTCTTTGCGACCCCATGGACTGTGGCCTGCCAAGCTCTTCTCTCCGTGGAATTCTCCAGGCAGGAGTACTGGAGTGGGTTGCCATTCCCTTCTCCAAGGAACCTTCCCAACGCAGGGATCAAAGCCGAGTCTCCTGCATTATAGGCAGATTCTTTACCATTTCAGCCACTGGGGAAGCCCTCATTGGTACATAGACATGCTAATATGTTAAGTAGTATAGTGTGAAATTAGCACAGTAAGCAACAGACTTTAGACCAGATAACCAGATCTTTTGAGCTCAAGGTCTTTGCCCTGTTATCTGTCACCAGATGTAAACTTTGTGAGGACAGAAGATTGCTACTTCACTAAGAATTTGAGAGCCCACTGCATGCTCGTGTGAACAAGACAAAAATCTCACCTGATGTTCTAGTGGGAATAGCAGTCAACAAGTAAATACCTAAGATGTATTTTCATAGAGTGTTAAGTGCAATAGAGAGAAACAAAGCAGATTAATGGGGTTCAGAGGGATGGGAATAACATTTTAGAAAGGGTGTCCAGAGAGGGCTTCTCTGATTTAAGTGAAGAGTAAGGCATCTGAAGATCTAAGAAAGAGTGTTCCTGGAAGAGATAAAAGCAAGTGCATAGGACTTGATGTGATTCCAGTGTCGATAGATCATTTATGTCCTTAGAGACTATAAAGTAGGGAGTTAAGAGATTTTCAGTGTGATGGAGACTCCCTTGAAGGACTTTAAGTAGAGAACTGATATGATCTAACATATAAAAAGGAGATTCTAGTTACTATGTTGAGAATAGAGTGGGTGGGAGGGCAAGAGTACAAACAGGAAAACAAGTTAGGTTATTGCACTGCCCCAGTGAGATAGACAGAGGGATCAGACTTGAGATGAGTTTTGATGATAGGACTTGCTGAAGGATTGGATATGATGATAAGAAAAAAGAATTCTAGATGTTTTCCTGAGCATATAGTCAATGGCAGTACCATTTCCCTACCCTCAAAAAATTGAGTTTTAGGGTAGGAAGGAAATCAGGACTTTATTTTGAACACATTGTATTTGTTTACTCCTCCAAAATGAGGATGTCAAGTACATAGTTGGATACACAAGTCTGGAGCTCTGGAGTGAAGTGGGAGCTAGAGATAGAAATGTGAGAGTTCACAGCATAGAGATGATATTTGACATCATACCCAGGGAGAGAGTGAGGGTGGAGAAAACAGCCAAGGACTGAGTCCTGGGAAACCAACATTGGAGGCTGAGAAGAGGAAGAAACTGATAAATACAGCCAGTTAAGTAAGAGGAATACAAAGACGGAAAATGTCCTGGAAGCCAAATGAACAAAATGTTTGAAGAAAAAAGGTGTGATCAACTTGGTCAAAAGTTCCTAAAAGAGAACTGGAAAAGATGAAGCCTGAAAATTCTCTATTGAATTGGGGAAGATGGAGGCCACTGTTGGCCTTAACAAGAGGACAAAGTCCACGTTGTTGTGCCTGGCTTCTTCAGTGCTGTTTTCTGTGAAATACATTGTGTCTGGAATATGGTAGAAACTTAAACGCGTCTGTAGAATGCTGGATGAATGAATGAATGAATGAATGAATTGACAAGCCAGACTTTTCTCTATTTTTTAGTTCCAGTGCAGTCTTTGCTTATTTTAGACTTTAGTTTTCAGTCTTATCAGGGACAGAGTCATATGATTATAGTAAAACATGTACCTGGTTTTCTCTCAGCTAACAGTGTAATATTGACTGAACATTTATCTCACGTGTTATTATTACTAAAAAGTCTACAAACCACCACAGTTCTAAACACTGTCCTATTAATACATTATACATTGGAATGAAGTAGTTAAAGAAGTGACTGATCCGTTAACACCATACCTACTGTCCTCTCTGTTCCTGAGTCTATAGGGTCTCTCTGAGTCACCCTGGGGTTTATCAGTTACCCAAAAGCTGCTGTATCTTGAATGTAGACCGCTTTTAGTAGAACAGATCAGATGTTACTTCAGGCCATTTCAGAATGGGCCATACAGATGTTTTCCCCTTACTTTGAGATGTAAACCAGTGAGGACACTCTAAATTGGTTGCAGTAGGAAAATCCCAGCCTTGCAGTTTCTCAGTTTTCTGAAGTACCCTGGGGTGACACTGTGAATTCACAGGGAGGCTGTGGGATTAAGATTTTTTTTTAAAGAAGACAAAAATAGTTAATATCTGTCAGTTACTCTGTGAACCACTGGCTCAAGGTAGTTCATAGTTTCAATATTAGATCACTACATTCTTTTTTAATGATATCATATCTTTGCAAAGCTGGGCTCTTGCAGTTTAGTGTCCTTAAAAAACAGTATTGTATACAAAGTAATGTGGAGCAGAAGATGAGGTAGGGAGTTGAAGCTCATTTCAAAATTTGAAAAGCTGCTAAGTACCAGTAGGATACACATCTTATTAAAAATTGTGGTTATTTAAGAATGAAATAAAATATTACTTTCATATCAGTTTGGTTCTAGTTTGTGAATGACTACCAAGTTGTTAGAACATAAATACTTATTAAGTTGTTTGGATCTACCTATTTAACAATGGAACTGTTATTATTTTTCTTGGCCCAGGGGAGCCATTAAAAAATTACTAAGACACCAGGGACTGAGAGAGTTTGAGAACCTCCGGTTTAGCCTTTTAGGCTTCTAGCAAGAAGAAAAGGAGAGAGGGAACCATTCAGCTGCTATCTCCAGCTTGGTCTAATTGCTGCCTGGCATCTCAGCTAAGTCCATGCCACTTTGCATTCTATGAGTCATTTCTGTGAATGACTGGGTGAATTTGCAAAATTAACAGGTATTGATGAACATTTTTTATATTATAGCTGTGTCAACAGTCCTACTTATGAGTAGCCAATGTTACCCCTCATCCAGGAAAGAGTCACAGCATTTGCTGTTCCCTTTCTCCCTTTCTCCCCCTTGAGCACTATGTTTATGGTTAAAGAGACTTTTTGAACTAACCTGGGTCTCTCTAATAACCATTCATTTCTATTTTATTTGTCTCTCCATGGCAATGTGTTTTGAGCACTAGACAACTACCTCACACGTGAGCTATCGGAGCATAGCTCTGGATCTCTAGAGAACACTTTCTGAGGATATTAGAGGATATATTTAGTTACGATGTATTATATTTGGCCCTTAAAAGAAATTCATATCTGTTCATTGGAGAAGTATGGTGCTTTTTGTGTGTGTGAGAGATTCAAGAGAAGAAAGTGAAAAAGATCCATTTCATAGGTTCATGAGCAGTACCATGTGATTTATGACTTTCTGAAATGGGAATTGTGCTTAGTGACATTGTAGGTTTATGGTCATTGACAAAGATGAAAGGCAGAGAAAAGAGTGAATTACATGACGCGGCTTTGTCAATTTTGCTCAGGGCTATAATAAGGGCTCAGGATGCCAGAGGTATATCCTTTTATCTTCACTTTTGTGCTTTTTTGCTGAGTGGGTTGACTCTCTTGGATTGTCTCCCTGGTCACTTGTCACTTTATTCTTGATACTCACCTTCTTACTCTTAGCCTTCAGAATTATTCTGAGTAGTGGGAAGGGTGTTTGATTTTTACCCACCATAGAGAGATTCTTTCCTGTCTGTCTGTTTCTTCTAGTCTCCATCTTTCCATTCATACTTTCACCATCCTCTCTGCTCTCTTTCCATCTCAATCTACCCTTCTTCCTCTCTCTCCACACTCCTCTCTCATTCTTCCCTCTCCTTCATCGCCATATCTCCTCTTCATTGCTTCCATCCCAGCAGAGTCTTCAAGCCCCATGTCTCACTCTGACGTATCACCAAAGGAAAGAGTTGCTCATGTTGAATTGTGGGCTTTTACCCCAGACCTGAATTGGCCATCAGAGCTTTTTGATATTAATATTTTCTGTGGATGGGACACAGGTGATCTCTATAAATGGATTTTACCCTGGGATGAGTTAACTGGATTTCAGTTCCCTCATCAGTTTACTTGAAGTCCATCAAATTTGGAAATATTAGCCTGTGTTTGCTGCTTGGGTTTAAATGTCTCTAATGCTAGAACCACATTATCTCTAGAGCAGCACTGCTGTGTAGAAACATTATGGTAACCACAAACATAAGCCACAGAAGTAATTTAAAAACATTTTAGTGAGCACACGAAAAAGTAAAAAAATTGAATAGTGAAGTTAATTTTAATAACATATTTTATTTAACCAAATATATTGAAAACATTATCATCTCAATGTGTAATCAGAATAAAAGAGATTGATGAGATATTTTACATTCTTTTATTCTTACTAAGTCTTTGAAATCTGGTATGTATTTTATACTTAAAGGACACCTCAGTTTAGATGAGCTCCATTTCATTGCTCAAGAAGCACATATACTGGTGGCTACTGTATTGGACATTGAAGCTCCATGTAGTAGGGCATGGAGAAAAAAGATAGACTTTAGGCAGTTAAGAACTGAAAGTATTTCTTGCGTTTCATGCTTCCAGAATTCTGTGTGAATGGAGCAAGTGCTCAACTAATAGGATGAGCTTGGAAAGTACCTTCAAGTTCAATGTCAGTCTTTTAATTACCTTAATCAAATAGCTGGTTGGCCAGGGGTGGGTCTGGGGACTTGATCTGAAAGAATAGAAGGCTGGGGGGTCACTGCCTGTCTTTCTGTACAATCACTCAATTCCCTGTCTTCTCTATTTCCACCCCCTGCCCCGCCATGCTTGAATTTTCCCACTTCTTGGAAGTCTTGGACTTAAAAAATAAAGATTAGTCCTTCTGGTGAAAATACTCAGGAGTTAAGAGCTCAAGTAGATCCTTTAAGTCCTGATACACATTCTTTTCCTTTATATACCTTCTTTCACATGGCAAAGGAAGAGATTTACCTTTTTCTTTGAAGTTACAGAATGATATCTTATCCCAGAAAGCCTCAAAAGTCAGAAAATTTAAGTAATGTATTTTCATAGTTTGCATGTCACGGTGACAAGAAGGTGCCCCTTTTGAATAGGGACAAGTTAGAACAGGCCCTGCTCCTTTCACTTTGGTTAAGCATTATCTTGTGTTCTTTGGGTTACTCTTGCATAACACTATCACAGCATAAACTGAAAGCACCCCCCCATTTAACTTTGGTCTGAGTCTGCCCTGAGGGTGAAGGGATAGGGATGTGGGGGTGGGGAGTTGGTGAGTTGTCAATAAGTAGGTAAATAAAATGGGAATACCAAACTTCCATTTATTTTCTTCCAAATGAAATGAGGAGTTTGATTAGATGAGAAACCTTCAGTGTTTCTCCTGAAGAAGGTCTATTTTCCATTCCCTATGTGTGAAGAGGAAGGTAGAGGGTGCTGCCTGCACTGGTAGAAATGGGGAACTTCTAGTTCTGTAACCAGTTGTCTGGCTTTTCTTAGAATTGAGCAACTGGAGACCCTTGGATCTCGTGTAACCTTTGTTAGTCTCAGTTTCTAGGTTTCTGAGTTTTGTAGAATTCTTGAAGTGTTGCTCATCTATGCTTTTGCAATAGAGAGGTAGGATCTGAGTGGTGGGGTCTCCATTAGTGACAGACAAAGAAATATCTAGAATGTTTGGTTAGGGAGTGTGTTATGCAGGCAAATAGGGGACAGGTAGGAGAAGACACAGAGAAGGCAATGGCACCCCACTCCAGTACTCTTGCTTGGAAAATCCCATGGACGGAGGAGCCTGGTAGGCTACAGTCCATGGGGTCGCTAAGAGTCGGACACGACTGAGCGACTTCACTTTCACTTTTCCCTTTCATGCACTGGAGAAGGAAATGGCAACCCACTCCAGTGTTCTTGCCTGGAGAATCCCAGGGATGGGGGAGCCTGGTGGGATGCCGTCTATGGGGTCACACAGAGTCGGACATGACTGAAGCGACTTAGCAGGAGAAGACAAATCCATAAGGGTCCATTGGTGTTTACCAGAGTAAATTTGTTTGCTGAACGATATCTGGGGCTTTGTGATAGTAAGCCAAAGAACTGTGTTTAGAAATAGAATTGGAAAAACCCAGAGATTGAATGATTTCCACGTGTTAGGGATGTGGAGGGTTGCTTGGATAAAAGAGAAAAGGAAGAAAAGAATCCAAGTAATGTCCTATTAGGTTAAGTTCAGTGTTTTGTTTCCAAGGGACTTCAGAATTTTAAATATGTTTACTATTGTAGCAATAAAAAAAGTAGTTAACATGTGAAAACATAAAATCACCCTCAAGTCTGACATAGAAAACCAACTAGTTGAGTTTTCTGTTGATTCTGAGAGTAACAAGGGCTAATTTATAAGTGGGAACATGGTTCCCCATAAAAAAAGCTGTGTGCTGAAGAATTGATGCTTTTGAACTGTGGTGTTGGAGAAGACTCTTGAGAATCCTTTGGGCAGCAAGGAAATCAAACCAGTCAATCCTAGAGGAAATCAGTCCTGAATATTCATTGGAAGGACTGATGCTGAAGCTGAAGCTCCAATACTTTGGCCACCTGATGGGAAGAACTGATTCATTGGAAAAGACCCTGATGCTGGGAAAGATTGAAGGTGGGAGAAGAAGGGGACAACAGAGGATGAGATGGTTGGGTAGCATCACCGACTGGATTAACATGAGTTTGAGGAAGCTCCGGGAGTTGGTGATGGACGGGGAAGCTTGGCAAGCTGAAGTCCATGGGGTCAAAAAGAGTCGGACACAACTGAGTGACTGAACTGAACTGATGGTTCCCCTTGGTGATGATATCCTTAGACGCAAAGGGCTCCTTCTTTACTCATTATGAGTCTACCTTTTTTTTTCTTTTTAAGTAAACTTTTTGGATCAATTTTAGATTTACAGAAATATTGCAAAGATAATGCAGAGATAAAGCCCAAAGACACGCCCCTGATACTTCCCTGCGGGCCATCTGACTAAGCTTACTTGAGGACTGACAGTGAATTTTAAGGTATTTCCCAATCAGATTTTACTGACCTATATTACCTAAATTACTTTATATTACATTTGTCAAAACTAAGAAACCAACCTTGGTATATAACTATTAACTAAACCCAAGGCTATATATTCAGATTTCATGAGTCCATTGTGGATCTCTATCTATTAGTTATTTTTTAAAGTTTGATATTGTCTGTGATATTACTTTATTTAAATAATGCCTTTTTTTCTCTGAAAACTACATACTTTAGGGGAAATTTATTTAAAATTTTTTTTCAAATGTGTAATTTAAAAAAATCATATTCCATTGTATAATTACTCATTTATTTATTGACAAACAACCCTTGGTGGTTTAGTCACTAAGTTGTGTCTGACTCTTGAGACCCTATGGACTATAGCCTGCCAGGCTCCTCTGTCCATGGGATTCTTCAGGCAAGAATACTAGAGTGGGTTGCCGTTTCCTTCTCCAGTGGATCTTCCTGACCCAGGGATCGAACCCGGGTCTCCTGCATTGCAGGCAGATTCCTTACTGACTTAGCTATGAGGGAAACCAGTAATTGATATGGGCTTAAACAACCCTTAGGCTCATTTTAATTTGAGGTACTATAATTTTTTTTTCACCACTTCTCTGACAGTGTTCTCAGTGAAAGTTTCTACAAGTGGAATTATTGAATCAGTGGACCTGCCTTGGTGTATGTTGCCAAGTTACTATCCAGAAACGTGGTACCAATTTATACTCCCAAAGTATCCTTTGATACTTATCCTTCACCTTTACCAGCATTGAACATCAGAATTTTTAATTCTTTTCAGTACAATAGGTGAAAAGTTGTATATCTTTATTATTTTACTCTGCATTTCTCTGTCACTAAAGTTGTCCTATATTTTCTTAGCTTATATAAATGAACATTTATGATTAGTTTTAAATCATCACTGGTTAAATTTATACTTACTTAATGGTATGATGTAAAGGTTTAAAAGGTCTTTTTCTACATAGTTAATGTACCCCCAAACTATAGTTGAATATTGCTTATCCTGTTCTCAGTGAATTATGTTCTTTTTCAATAAAATAGGGGTGTTTCTATCTGGAGTCACTCCTCTGTTCCAGTGATTTCTCTGTATCTTTGGCCAGTACCAATATTATTTTACCATTAGGACCCTTTTTATTCAGGTCTTAGGCAAATTCCTTATCTTTTTATTCCAAAGTGTTCTAGCTCTTCCAACCCTTCCCGATGAACTTTGGAACATTTTGCCAGTTTTCAAAATGGAATATATACTGTCCAATTTCATTGGAATTGCTTTATAATTGCTAGTATTCTGAGTCAGTAATATGGCATGGTTCTCTTTTAAAAAATTCTGTTTCTCAAAGTGATTTGTAATTTTCCTCAAATAGATCCAACACTTTTCTTGTTAATGCTATTGTGTTTTGTTATTGTTGATGTTATTTTTATGGTGAATGGAATGTTCATTTCCAAATATCTTCTATTTATTTTTTGTTGGTAGAGGTAATTACACAGGACTTGATTGGACCTTATTTATTTTTTTATTGCTTGTGCCTAGTGCATTATCTGACTCGCTATAAGTGTCAGTTTTCAGTTCTTAATTTTGGGTTTTCTCACTGTACTATCATATTCTATAAGTAATGATATCTTTGTTTTAATATTTATATGTTTTATTTCATATCTTACTGAGTTGTTTATATCTTCCCAAGTAATGCTAAAGTATAATGGTGGTAGTATTATTTTCCATAATTTTAATAGGGATGCTTCTGATGCAGAAATTCTTAACATCCTTAGAGATATATGGATAGGCTTTAGTGAGAGTCTGTTAACCCCTAGAATATATGTGCAAATTTGATTTGATGAGAGAAATTATGTCTGTGAGAGAGTCTTTATATTTATATAGCTATCTTTATATAATTATATATTTTATATTGTATTAATTTTATAATTTTAAATCATATAAAATATCTCTTTATTTCTTTACTTCTTTTTACCATGAGATTATTATCCTTTGTTAGAGTTCATCTTTTGTTTATTTTAAAACAACTGTCTGTTGAGCTTTAAGGCCATGTCCCTGTAAAATAGCTGGTTTTGGCTGATGCTACTGTTAGCAGAGGGGAAAATAGCTATTGAGGAAATCCAGGCAATTGTGAGATTTAAACTTTGTAGGAGGCTGGAGATACAAATGGCACAGGGAGAGATTATCTTAATAGCATTTTGGTACACACTGAACTCATGAAGACCAAGAGAAAGATGACTGACAAGGTGTTTTCAAAATCCACAGTGTTTGAAGCATTCAGATGTTTGAGTGGCAAAACATATTGAATAGAGACTATAACCATCTCACAAATATTTTATCTTTTGCTTAAACCAAACTAAGTGTCAGCTAGTTTATTTAGGATAAAGCTTTTTAGTTCCTTTGGTGACAGAGTTTGGTTAAAGACTGTGAAAGAGTCTCAGGAAAATAATAGAGACTATTTCATTGGACAATAGTCATTAAAGCAAATTAAATGTAATTTACAGTTTTTTTTCAGGAGTTAAACAAAACTTGAAAAGTCCATTTAAGAGCTCTAAATAAGTTCTACAATGGAAAAAATGCAGTTATGTTTTAGGAAATGACAGGAGGAAAAGGATGAGGCCAGTTCTTTCCCTTTAACCTTAGCAAATTTCATATCAGGTAGATGCTTTTAGTCAGCAGCAGTTACTGGGGATTCAGAAATCCAGTTTCAGTTTGGAAAATACTACAGTGATGGCTGTAGTTTACTCAGGGATTATTCACTACTCAAATTTTAGTGAGAGTCATTAGACATCCTAAAACAATCGAAAGAGGCACTTAGAGAAAAGGCATGTAAATTGTAGTCATATAGAATCCCTTATGGAGTTGCAGAAGCATTTTACCTTAAATAAGATATTGAGAAGCTTACTTCCTATCTGCATACTTAGGAACACAATGTGGTCTATTTCGTCCTATGGACAGTTACTGACTTCATCATATACATTGTTTTGTGTGTGCAAAAGCACTCCAAATTATGATCAGCAAAAGCATTGTTAAGCATTAAAAATAAAAGAAGTATTTTAAGAAAATTTATTGCTTCTTAGACTCATAAATTATATGTGCCCTCCTTGAAATAGGATATTTCCTTTTCTAGCAGATAGGGGAGGTGCAAACACAGCCAAGAATTACTTTTCCCTGATTATTCTTTATGTAGTTTGCTAGGTCAAACTGGAAAAGGAAAAATAAATGCCAGAATAATGAACAGAAGATATGAGAGTGAACAAAACCCAGGAGCTTTAACTACTTTGATAGTCAGTTGAAATTCTGCATTTAGACTTACCCTGCTCAGCACAGGGCACTTTGACATACTCTGTGCTGACTTAGAGCTGAAAAGAGAGGTTTCCATCCTGGAGGCATTTAACAAGGGAAAACTTAACTGTAACATAAGGCAGAGATAGGGTAATAATAAAAATATGTAGTGTTGTGGGAACCTAGAGGACCTGGAGGAATGGAAAAGGTGGAGAGTTTTCAAGCTTTTCAACTCAGAGGTGAATTTAAGAAGTTCATTCCAGGCCAGAGTAAGAGGGGGGCAAAGACTGGGGATATGGAAATGTTAAGGAAGACTCTGCAGTCTCTTGTGACTTATGGTAAGAGAAACAAGCCTGTGGACCTACACACTATGAAGTCCTTCAATGCAGTGTCCTTCACTGTGTTGGCAGAGGTAAGTTCCTGAAGGATGTTGAAGAATGGAGTGACACGATTTGAATTTTGTTTTAAGAAGACAGCTTCGGTAGAAAATAACCATATAATTGGGGGAAAGAATAGCCATGTGTTCGTGTTGTTTATTTATTTCCATCCTTCTTCCTCTGTGTAGTTATCTCTTTATTCATTCATTTAGGAAAAAAGGCTGAGCATATACCACTACATCCTTGCACTTTTCAAAGTGCCTTTATATGCTGTCTGTCTTGTTTCCTGTAAATACCCTATGAATTAAATAGGGATGATGTTATGGTTCTTATTTTATATTTAGATTAGAAAACCTGAAAATTGCTCAAAGTCAAGAGCTAGGAAGTAGTAAATTTGTATCAGAATTTAGATTTTCTGATTCCTTAAACAAATATGACTTCTTCCTTTTGTACAAGACTTAATTCTGTGTGGAATGCTGAAGACTGTGGGCCACAATAATCTTTTCTCTGAGAGAGGGACAATTTTTGTGAGGTCTAAGGTCACATACCTACCAAGGAGTAGAATCCCTTTTAGCCAGCATGATCTGGATTGGTTATTGTTCAGATGATTTTAAAAGAACTGTTCACATGGGAAACCAGAAAGCTGCCCTACCTTAATACCTTAAACATGTTATAGCAACTTAAAGCATCTAAATGTATATTTATTTACCAGTCTTTTGATTTGGGACCAAGATCTTTTTTATCATCATGGGTCTTCTTCTTGGAGTCTACTTCAATCATCTGTCTTGTATAATTCTTCTATAATTTCAAAGTATTGATTTATTTAATGTGGAGTGAGAACTTAAAACATTTGCGATGCACTCTTGAGTACAGAATCATTTTAGATTTTAACACCACCCCCAATATCTTTTACAAATATCTACCCCACACCTAATTTAGCAATAGGTTTTTTAGAAAAAGTGGTTGAGATTTTTTTAACTCTTTCCAATGTAGTTTTTATAGAAAACCAACCTGCCTTCTTTTTCTACTCACTTGATGTAATATTTAATTAAAGTATGTAAATATAACAGCATACAACTGTCATAAACATGCCTATCATAAATGGGTTTGGGAACAAACACAGTGACTCCTACTCAGTGACTCCTACAAATATCCTACTCAGTTGGTGGAAGTGAAGTACACTGGCATATTTGAGAGTAATTTCCTAGTCAAGAAAATTCACTATACCGTAGGCAAACAGTCAGTATATTTCACAGAGGGAATGGGCAGCATAAGCTGTTTCAGTTGGTTGAGAAATTCAGGTGCAGTGTAACCTACAGCAACATATACCACTAAGGCAATTCAGAGTGTGGGTGGGTTGAGGTGGTCTAGAAAGATTCATGGATGGCTTGGAACATTAGTTGGGGCTGGAAAGACAGGTGGGGATTTAGGAAGGGAAATTCTGGTCGTGTGGGTGTGTGGGTTTGTGTGTGCCCAAGCAGAGAAAAGCAGAGAGGTAGGGAATAAATAGGGAGTGGTCTGGTGTTCTCAGCAAAGGAAGGAAGTCCATTTCCTTGAAATACAAAAATGTGGACAGTCAGACCAACTTCATCTATTCAAAATCCTCTTCTAAATTCTACCTCATGAAGGAAATCTTCTCATAATAGGTGGGTTTGAGGAGGATTTGGATTATTTCCTAATGTAAACAAAATCATTGTGGTTCCCATACAAATTAAAAAATTTTGTTCTAGTTCTGTGAAAATGCCATTGGTAATTTGTTAGGGATTGCATTGTATCTGTAGATTTCCTTGGTAGTATGCAGAGTCAGATGTGACTGAGCAGCAGCATGGTCATTATAACCATATTAATCTTCCAGTTTGAAAACGTGGTATACTTTTCCATCTGTTTCTCTTGTCTTCAATTTCTTTCATCAGCATCTTATAGTTTTTGGAGTACAAATCTTTTGTCTCCTTAGGTAGGTTTATTCCTAGGTATTTTATTCTTTTTGATGCAGTGGTAAATGGGGTTGTTTCCTTGATTTCTGTTTCTGATATCTAGTTGTTAGTGTACAAAAATGCAACAGATTTCTATATATTAGTTCTGTTTCCTGCAACTTTGCTGAATTTACTGATGCGCTCTTGTAATTTTCTGGTAGTATTTTTAGGATTTTCTGTGTGTAGTATTGTTATCTGCAAACAGTGACAGCTTTACTTCTTTCTTTCCAGTTTGGATTCTTTTTATTTGTTTTTCTTCCTCAATTGCTACGACTAGGACTTCCCTGGTGGCTCAGATGGTAAAGAATTCACCTGTAACGTAGGAGACCTGGGTTTGATCCCTGAGTTGGGAAGATACCCTGGAGGAGAGCATGGCAACCCCCTCCGGTATTCTTGCCTGGAAAATCCTAATGGGCAGAGGAGCCTGGAGGGCTACAGTCCATGGGGTCACAAAGAGTCAGACATGACTGAGCGACTAAGCACAGCGCAGCACACAGGACTTCCAAAACTATATTGAATAAAAATGGTGCAAGTGAGTATCCTTGTCTTGTTCCTGATCTTAAAGGAAATGCTTTCAGCCTTTCACCATTGAGTATGATGCTACTTGTGAGTTTGTGAAAAAATGGACTTCATTATGTTGAGGTATGTTCCCTCTGTGCCCACTTTCTGGATAAGTTTTTATTTTTTTATCATAAATGGATATTGAATCTTAACAAAAGCTTTTTCTGCATGATGATCTTATGGTTTTTATTCTATAAAATGTGTTAATGTGGTGTATCACATTGATTTGCAGATATTGAAAAATGCTTGCGTCTTTGGGATAAATAACAGTTGCAAATGGTGTATTGATCCTTTTAATGTATTGCTGAATTTGGTTTCCTGGTATTTTGTTGAGGATTTTTGCATCTGTGTTCATCAGTAATATTGGCCTGTAATTTCCTTTTTTTGTTATGGTTTTGGTATCAGGGTGATGTTGGGCTCATAGAATGAGGTTGGAAGTGTTCCTTCCTCTGCAATGTTTTAAAATAGTTTCAGAAGGATAGGTGTTAGTTATTTTCTAAATGTTTGGTAGAATTCACCTGTGAAACCATCTGGTCCTGGACTTTTGTTTGTTGACAGTTTTAAAATTACTGATTCAATTTCATTACTGGTAATTGGTCTATACATATTTTCTATTTCTTCCTGGTTCAGTACTGGGAGACTGCACTTTTCTAAAAATAAATATGCCATTTGTAGCAAAATGGATGGACCTAGAGGTTATCATAGTAAGGGAAGTGAGACAGAGAAAGACAAATATCATATATCTCTTATATGTGGAATCTGAAAAAATTATACAAAAGATATTATTTATAAAACAAAAATAAACTCTTAGACATAGAAAATAAATTTATGGTTACCAAAGGGGAATGGGGGGGAGGAATAAATTAGGAGTTTGTGATTAACAGATACACATTATTATATATGAAATAGATAAACAACCAGGACCTACTGTATAATACAGGGAATTATATTAAATATCTTGTAATAATCTGTAATGGAAAAGAATCTGAAGAAAGTATATTATGATTAACTCAATCACTTTGCTATACACCTAAAACTAATACAACATTGTAAATCAACTATTCTTCAGTTAAAAATCATTGTGGTAACTATTTTGTCTCCCATCTCCAATATGGACTATATCTGACCCATCTCAGAAGATTAAGGGCTACCCTATTTCAAGAAAGCTGTCAGAGAAGCATTTATGATTTCTCTTAGTAATCCATTCTGATGTTCTGGCCCTCTGTAATAATCCTTTACATGTTTAAATCTTTCTTCCAATACCTGGAAAGAAAGTGAAAGTCACTCAGTCATGTCCAATTCTTTGCGACCCCATTGACTATATAGTCCATGGAATTCTCCAGGCCAGAATATGGAGTGGGTAGCCTTTCTTTTCTCCAAGGGATCTTCCCAACCCAGAAATCGAACCCAGGTGTCCCACATTGCAAGCAGATTCTTTACCAGCTGAGCCACCGGGGAAGCCCTACTTCTAATGCCTAAGCTGGATTATTCCAAAGTGGTAGAACCATCATTTCATATATTCTTTATTCTAAATTTACTCAGTAGAAAGAGAGAGAAATTACAAAGCATAGATTTCCCATTCACAATTTTAAATCAGCCATGAAGGATGTTGGTACTGTAGGTATATATCTGTGTTAGTACTATGTGTGTATGAGTGCATCTGGATTGCATATATATGCATGTATGGACATAAATATGTGTCTAAAACAGTGTGTAAATATTATATGTATATACATATATATACACAAATGCACATACATACATACACACACATCATAGCTATTAGAAATCAAAAGATAAAGGTGCCAAAGGCAGTCTTACTTGTGTTACTTAAAAATCAGAATGTTGAGGTTCTGGGGTCACCTGACAGGGTAAGTTGCTTGTTTGGTACCCTTTTACCTTGATCATTTCTGGCTGTTCCTTTCTGGCCACTTCCTCCTCCTTTCTGTGCTCTATACTCTGTCACAGGTTAAATAAGAATTGACCTTCATATCAGTTTGCTAAACTCCTTCTGATTATTAAGTGGGTTTGCTACTAAAAATGGATTAAGATATCGGTCTCCTTAGGGTTATTTGTTTCTTAAGGGAGGATTTTTGGACAGAAGTCCTTGAATACTTAGGTCCTGAAGACCCAAGGCCTAGAATCTCTAATGTGGGATCAAGTAGTTGAAGGGTTAATCTCACTAGTTTGCCAGGGATACATTGACATTTCATCAATGTACATTCAAACCTGGGCTTTTCTGTATGCATAGCTTATCTAGAGCAGTGCTATCCAATAGAAATACAATGTAATGAACACATGTGAGTCATGTATGTAATTTAAATTTTTGTGTAGCCAAACAAAAATGTAAAAAGAAACAAGTGAAATTAATTTTTATTAATTTGTTTATCTTTTTGTGACTTAATCAGTCTCTTCTTTTTTAAAAAAATATTCTCCATCATGGTTTATTATAGAATATTGGATGCAGTTCCCTGTGCCATACCAGAGGACCTTGTTGTTTATCCATTATATATGTTGTTTATCCGTATAATAGTTGACTTCTGCTAATCCCAAACTCCAAATCCACCCCTCCCCCACCGCCTTCCCCCTTGGCAACCACAAGTCTGTTCTCTATGTCTCTGAGTCTGTTTCTGTTCTGTAGATAAGTTTATTTGTGTCATATTTTAGAGTCCACATACAAGTGATATCATATGGTATTTGTCTTTCTCTTTCTGACTTACTTCACTTAGTATAATTTCTAGGCATATCCATATAGCTGCAGACAGCATTATTTCATTCTCTTTTATGGCTGAGTAGTATTCCATTGTGTGTGTGTGTGTGTGTGTGTGTGTGTGTGTGTGTAAATGTATACCATATCTTCTTTGTATATTCATTTGTTGATGGACATTTAGATTGTTGACATGTTTTGACGATTGTAAATAGTGCTGCTTTGAACATTGGGGTGCATGTATCTTTTCTAATTATAGAGCTTCCCAGGTAGTGCTAGTGGTAAAAAACCTGTCTGCCAATGCAGGAGACATAAGAGACCTGGATTCAATCCCTGGGTTGAGAAGATCCCCTGGAGGAGGGCATGGCAACCCACTCAGTATTCTTGCCTAGAGAATCCCATAGACAGAGGATCCTGGCAGGCTACAGTCCACTGGGTCACAGAGAGTTAGGCACGACTGAAGTGACTTAGCACACAAGCATCTTTTCTAATTATAATTTTCTCTGGATATATGCTTAAGTGGGATTGCTGGATCATATGGTAACTATTTTTAGTTTTTTTGAGAAAACTCCATAGTGGCTATACCAATTTACATTCCCACCAACAGTGTAAAAGGGTTCCCTTTTCTCTACACCTTCTTTAGCATTTGTCATTTGTAGACTTTTTAATGATGGTCATTCTGACTGATGTGAGGTGGTACCTCATTGTAATTTTGATTTGCATTTTTCTAATAATTAGCAATGCTGAGCACCTTTTTGTGTGCCTGTTGGCCATCTGTATCTCTTCTTTGGAAAAATGTCTATTTAGGTTTTTGAAATTAATTTTAGTAACAGATTTCATTTAACACAATATATCTAAAATACTATAATACTTAACATACATAATCAATGAAAAATTTCGCCATGACATATTTTACTGTTTTTATGTTAAGACTTCTGAATTTGGTTTGTACTTTGTGTAATACATCTCTATTTGGATTAGCCACATTTTAAGCACTCAATAGCCACTTCAAGCTGGTGGCTACTCATTAGAATAGTGCAGGTCTGGAGACCTGAGAGTGGCCCATAGTGAGGACAGGGAGCCTGACATTTCCAAGTGTTAGATCTCATTTGGTACAGGGAGCCTGTTGTCAGACCCTCCATCAACCAGGGCATTTCCATGGTGTGCATGGTCATGCCCAATAAGTAGCTGAACTCAGGGTTTTTTGTTGAGCATGGGACTTTAGAATACCACTGTGTGTTTGATTTTACCTCAGAAGGAACAGATTGATTCCTATAGAATTCTGAATAAAGAGAATTGTTCCTTGGAAAGTTGTTGAGCAACAAGTATAGGATTTCCTGGAGAATAGCCAAGCCTGAGCAGGTTTTCTATAGATTGGCTGGTACACTTTTTTTTTCCCCTACTTCCTGGAGATGCAGGAGAATTAAAGATGTAAACCAGCCAAGTATTACAATGAGGGACTGTGAAAGACACAATGTACGTGAAACTGACCAGTTTGGAAGTTGTTTCCAGAGGTCTCGGTTGGATCAGGAAGGGTCCATAGCAGCAAACTGTCTTTTCTCTGCTACTCAGACTCCTGAGGCACTCCTGTGAGTTACTTTATGTTGCTGAGGACCTCAACACCACAAGATAAATATGGTATAACTTTACTCCAAGACTTAGAGAACAGCAGTGTCATTTTTGTATTAAAACAAATATGGCTATTTTATGAGCACAATGCAAAGTTCCCTTGCATTTTAAAACATAAAACACAAGTCCTGTAAAAAAAGTTGATAGTGAATTACTTTGGGATACACCATCTTTTCCCTTGGGCTTAGAGCTCATTTTCCTTTGCTTGTTGGGAATACTTGTAGGAGTGCTGCATTTCCTATGTACCCCACCACATTTCTTCCAGTCTTGACTTTACTGCACCTTCAGGTTCCAGAGCATACACAAAAAGGCAAGGAAACTCTGGTAGGGTCATAATTATAAAGAGGAGTTGTCCAGTGACAGGAGCAGTTATTTTGAAATCAATATTCTGAAAGAAAAGGACAACAAATGCTTTTGAAGGTTAGTTTCAGTGGAAATTAGTGTAAAAAGTATACACACTACACATACACATGTATGTGTTTTCTTCCCCAGAGTAGCCATAGTTCTCTTTCCTCGATCTATATCATTTCTTTTCATTTGAATATTTCTTTTAGTGAACTTCAGTGAACAGGGATATGCTTTTTAGATAGTTGTCTTATTCCTTTTAGCATTCCAATTCATATTTTATTTAACTAATTAGTTAATTTTATTGAAATATAGTTGACACATAATATATGAATTTCAGATATGTAACACGATGATTCAGTATTTGTATGTATCCAACTTATATTTTAAATCTTTTCTGACATTTTTGCTTTACTCGAATTATGAGACTAACACATTCTAACTATATGAATAAGATAAGGTTATCTGTTAGTTTTATGATCTGGTGCTATTTTATAATCTTGTTTATGATTGTTACTGTTTTAAAAAAAAGTTTTCTGAAGGGAAACCTTAAGAACAGAGGATCAAAGTTAGGCTCTAGGTGATGAAATAATCATGAGAAAGATAAGATATATGTCCATCACTGACATATTATGATTTTATCAATTGCAATTGCACTTGTAAAAAGATCAAGTTAAATGGTTGCAGAAATAATTCAGCATGAAAAAACTAAAGTCAAAATAGTAACTTAGTTTATAATGTAATTCAGATGGGTGAGATAGGATCTATCACCCTTTATTTTGATAAAGGTCTAATGATTCAGTGAGGAAATAGACACCATTTGCTAATACTTCTGAAACCTGGTTATTGTAGTGGATAATGCTCATTGTCCATGGTCCTTTTTTCTACTGCACTTAGGTATAACCTCACAAGACTTTTTCAGCAGCTGTTGGTACAATCAAGTAGAAACTATTTAATTTTTATATTTACTTAACATTCAAGATGTAGTCTAATCAGAGATGAGAAATAGGTGATGGAAAGCCATAAAAAAATTTAGATTACTTTTTTAGTGGAAAAAAAAAAAACGGGACCTAATGATGATCAGATCCCCTACAGTTCCCAAAGTCCAAGCCTTCTGTTCTATTTGTTGCATTTAAGAAAAGATAGGGAACACTACTGTAGTAATTCTCAACCTTGTTTTCTCATTAATGACAAAAGTTCTAGAGTTGGCACCCAGGGCTATAGAAATGGTACAGAGTCTGCAACCCACAACTTAGGTCTGGTCATGGGGATACAAAAGTATGAGAACTTCATCATCCCTAGTCACAGAGGAAAAAAAGCTGCCAACTGCTGTGGCTAGAAAGAACAACTCTTTAATAGTTTGTTTTAAACTCATTTCCTCATGATGAAGAATTTACAGCAGCACCAGCCACAGCTTCAGTAGTTACAGTGGTTTTAGCACATCTCTCTACTAGCCATTTCAGAAGTCTGAACTCCAGGGAAAACCTGACTCACAGAAGAATGCTTTGGGACATGAGTGCTTCAGGGTTTAATTAAAGAAAGCTAATGCTGAAAGAAAGATGTCAAATAGGCACAAAATACAGTGATGGAAGGTATCTGACTCATGAAGAATGACACCCAGGGAGAACACTTGTTCAGAAAATTGTTCCTTTTCCTGTTATCAGTAAGTGAGAGAACATTGGTAACACTAGTATTATGCTGTCCATAAATGGTTAAGTTTCCTTTGGTTGCTACATAGAGGCCTTCTGAGTTCAAGTAGCCACAGTGGTTTTAGCAGTGCAGGGTGGGGGGGTATTTGGCACTTGATTTTTTTTTTTTTTAATTGTAAACTGATAGGTTTAGGTGTGTTTCAGGAAGGAAGTTAGAATGTTGGAGGATGATTAATATCTTCTCTTATACAGCTAAGTGCTCTCATTCTTGAACAAAGAAGAGTATGTTCATATTTTATTCTTCCTCATAGTGATGTAAAAATTCCCTCTCCTGTGTCAATTCTATTCTGGGCAGAGGTTAGAGATGGAGAGGGGTAAATACCAGGTGTCTACTAAGAGATCACCTCCCTCCCTTTTGGTCTTCCTTTTAGCTACATTGTTTTATACTATCTGAAGCTCTGTTTGGGAATCACCTTTGCCTGAAACAGACTGGGAACTCCTTTCTTAAGGAGTGGACCTGGGTCTGTCCATGGAATTCTCCAGGCGAGAATACTGGAGTGGGTTGACATTCCCTTCTCCAGGGGATCTTCCTGACTCAGGGATTGAACCTGGGTCTCCTGCATTGTAGACAGACTCTTTACCATATGAGTTACCAGGGAAGCCTGATAAAGATCGTACTTCTAGATTTTTCAGTCATGCCTCAAGGCCCACTATTGATCCTGAAGTAGATTTCTTCCTGCTTTCACCAGGAACTACTATTTTTGCTTTTTTGCATATTTTAAAATATTTGTGTTGTAGCGTAGACTTAATTCTAAAAGATGCTTACTCCTTGGAAGGAAAGTTATGACCAACCTAGATAGCATATTAAAAAGCAGAGACATTACTTTGCCAACAAAGGTCTGTCTAGTCAAGGCTATGGTTTTTCCAGTGGTCACGTATGGATGTGAGAGTTGGATGGTGAAGAAAGCTGAACGCCGAAGAATTGATGCTTTTGAACTGTGGTGTTGGAGAAGATTCTTGAGAGTCCGTTGGACTGCAAGGAGATCCAACCAGTCCATCCTAAAGGAGATCAGTCCTGGGTGTTCATTGGAAGGACTGATGTTGAAGCTGAAACTCCAATACTTTGGCTACCTCATGCGAAGAGTTGACTCATTGGAAAAGACCCTAATGCTGGGAAGGATTGGGGGTAGGACGAGAAGGGGACGACAGGATGAGATGGCTGGATGGCATCACCAACTCGATGGACATGAGTTTGGGTAGACTCCGGGAGTTGGTGATAGACAGAGAGGCCTGGTGTGCTGCATTTCATGGGGTCGCGAAGAGTCAGACACGACTGAGCGACTGAACTGAACTATAGTCTAATTTTTTTCTCAGTTAATGTAAAGTTGCCGTGAACGGTTAGTTGATGTTGTCATAATTTTTATGAAAGTGAAAGTGTTAGTCACTCAGTTGTGTCCCAGTCTTTGTAACCCACTGGACTCTTCTGTCCATGGAATTCTCCAAGCAAGAAGACTGGAGTGGGTTGCCATTCCCTTCTCCAGGGGATCTTTCTGATCCAGGGATTGAACCCAGGTCTCCTGCATTGCAGACAGCATTCTTTACTGCCTAAGCCACAAGAAGCTTAGGCGAAACTTATGAGAGCTTGGGAAGCTTTCGTAAGTTTATGGCTGCATAATATTCTGCTTAGAGACTCTGCATAACCATGTCTTATGTTAGATATTTAGGTTACTTCAAAGGGTGTTTTTGTTATAACAAATAACCCACTATTAACATATTTGCACAATATACATTTCTTCCTTATTTTTTGGACTATTTCCTTATAATTATTTTAAAGTAGGATGGGTGAAGGGAAGAACATCTTGATGACTATACTTATTGTCAAATTCCTTTGTAAAACATTTCTCTGATTTTCACGTGGTGGAGTTAAGATTGGATGTGGCCACTGGTGCCTAATGAGATTATACTGTGTGAAAGATTCCCTAGGTTCAGTGCAATTGAAAATGATTCTCACCAGAGGTGATGTTGAGTCAACTCCCAAGGGAACCCTGGTCTCAAAAAATACTTTTAATCAATTGCTATGGACAAAAGAAAGGAAAGCGTCTGCCAGTCAAAAGTTTTACATAGCCTTTAGTGGAGGGAATTTTTATTTTGATTATTTTTTTTTTAGGTTTACAGTGTCTCATGTAAGTGTTTTGGGGCCTAAAACCTGGGAGTAACTACAACTTTAATAAATTGAATTTTGTTTTTTATAAGATAGCACCTGAAAAGGCCTCATACATAGTGGAACTCAGTAATGTTTGTGAGTAAATGAAATGCTGTGGGAAACTTGTCTTTGAAAGCAACCCTGAAATGAATGTTTTTTTTGTTTGTTTGTTTTTTGATCAACATAACAGAAATCAGACTATTCTGCTTGAAACTTGAGATATTTTTCCATCTAGGTTTTCTTAAAATGAGGTAGACTTCTCCAGTTCATTGCCACAGCCAGTATTTGCAAATACTGTAACAAAAAACTGTTTAAACATAAAAACAAATATTCAGTCTGTCACATCCCAACCCATGTGGAAAAGGGAAACACTTTTTTACAGTGGGAATTCTTAATATTATAAATTGTTTGGTTGGAACAACAATGATTTAAAAATTTGCAATATTAATAAGTGAAGGAGACATACTGATGTAAACTACAGACATATTTAGTGCGTGAGATTGTTCAGACTCCTCACCTTCAAAACAAAAACTTTTCCTTCTTCTCTGTTTTTTCCTTTTTCCTTTCTTTCTCTTCTTTCTTTTCTTTTTTTGACAACCACGTCAAGTTTTCCTGGCGGTGGCCAGGGAGCAGCGCTCCAACTATTAAGCTGTGTGAGAACAGTGAACTTGGTCAGCAAGGATCATTTGTCTCTAGTTGTCAACAAAGGCTTGTTTTACTAGGAACAATGACTACGCAGGTTTGTGCAGAGTGTTGTGTGCAAAAGTGTTAATAAGTAAGCAGCTTGAGCCATACTCAAAATCTCTTTTACATAGATATTTTGCTTTTTGGGGGTGATTGTTGTCTCTGTCAATTGGCACTATCTGAAAAAGAAGTTCATCAGTATGCTGAGATGCTCTCTGCAGAGAAAGCTTGACTCAGTCCTCTGTTTCTTTCTTTTGATTCTCTTTGATCAGTTTTCACCAGTGCATCGCCCTGTTACTATTGATGTTTAAGTACAGCGAAGTGATTAAATGATAATGATCTTGGTTTCTATCCAAGATGACAGATTTTTGTAGCTTTGGGAATTCTTCAGTGCCCTGATGAAGTACATTTTTTATACACTCACTCACCCAGTCATGCTTTCACAAGCACACATACATACACACTTCACACTCACAGAGGACCTTGATTCCAAGAAGTACAGAAAGGATGACTGTTGGCTATTAGAAAGGGTGCTAGTCTAAAGCCAGTAGGAGTAAGTGGGGGTGAATGAATTCTTCTGCTCTGTTTGGCACTTACCAAAAGGACTGAATCACTACAAGAAACATTCTGAGCTTAATTCCAGCGTGACTGAATCACTGAGATCAAGTTGTTAGAAATTTGAAGCTGCTAGAAGCTTCACTTTGAATCTGAAGGAGTCATACATATGCGAGCCTTCTCTCTATGTGCTTATTTCAGGAGACTCTTCCCAGTGTTTCCCACTCAGTGACCAACCCCTCTGCTACCCATCACATTTCTGTTAAGTTCAGTAGGGTATAGCTTTCTGTGCCTGACTGAGGCAAGTGCTACTGGTGCCAGGGAATATATGGAGTGGCATATTTTAAAGTCCTTCCAACTTCAGAGAGTGTTAGTGACAGGGCAAAGAATATAGTGTCTAAGAGCTAGGACTGTGGGCTCTAACGCAGATAGACCTATGTTCTAATCTTGACAGTGTCTCCTAATTGCTGTGTGACATCCAGCAAGTCATTGAACCTCTCAGTATTATGAATCAACTACAAATACTGTATTAACATAACAATAGTTTAATACTAATTGAATTTTCACTACATACTGGGCACTATGCTTAAGCATGTTACATATGCTCTCTCATTTAAGGCTATGACAATGCATCCAGGTACACCCTGTTATGTATGTGAAGAAATTCAGACCCAGAAAGGTTAAAAATGAGCAATCAGCTGCATCTTTTGAACCATATTCTTTCCATTACACCACTCTGCCTCTCCCTAAATGCCCTGATGTGGTTTTTTATATACTAGGTTTCCTGTTTCGGAAAGATTGAATAGATGAGATAGGGAGAAATGGTTGATCAAGGATCTCCCCACATTCTAAACTGTGTTTACTTTTAACCTCTAATGGTTGGGAAACAGGGAATGGGGGATAGACCTATAAGAAGTGATATTCTAACTAATTGCTGTTCAAAGTGTTTTCCAGCAAGCAGCTTAGGGGTAGTGAGAAATGGAAAATAATATAAAAGGCTGAGGCATCCCATAGTCACATGGTCCTGGGAGAGCCCATGAAGTAGTAACATCATTGACAATGCAAGAAAGCTCATATGAGGGTCTAGTGAGTCACTTTAGTCAAAGGTCTTTCAGCCCTAAGGCTGAATGTATGAGGATTTGTGTAACTAAACTACAGTCATTGTACCAAGTCTTGGAGTGTGAGTCTTTGGAAATGCTCGTTGGAGCATCCTGTAAGCCCTACAGACTTCATTGTCCTTGAACAGAGCTTCCTTTAGCCAAGGTGAGGGAATTGAAGGAAGTTCTGAAAGTTCTGCTTCACAAGAGAAGCGGTAGTTAACCAAGAGCATCAGGAAATCACCTCATCTGCCAGTCCTAAGAACTGAAGATAATCTGGGAATACTCTCTCTTTGAAAAAGGGATCACCAATATATTTGTATCATTGATACCAAAATTAATGTGATTGGTCTTTGGAACTCATCCTCTTATAATATAAGTATTACTATCAGGTGGTAGTCTTGGAAGCAGAGACTTATTGATGATATTCTAGAGTAGAAAAGAAACAGGCCCAACACAAAACATTTTGCCTTTGAATACTAATTCCACTGGAGTTATTAGGATTAACATTCTACTCTTTGGTATAGTCAGTGTTTCCCGGGTACTTTTAACCCATCGCCTACTTGTATCATAGTGCCAAATATTTACACTTGATTTAGTAAATGGAAATGTTAGGAGAAAAAAGAAAGAATAGAAATAATATAGGTAGTCTCCTTATATGGGATGCCTTTTCTAGATCTTGTAGCTTCATCATCTTTATTATGAGCACTTTCAGAAACCCCTACTGTTAGTGATGATAATGATGATGATAGCGATTGCTTTATAGTAGTTAGTCCTTGTATAATGTTTAGAAGATTTTTTATGTATTAACTCCAAAACAAACCAGTAAGTTAGAGATTATTATCATCTGTGTTTTAGTTAAAACATTGAGATTCAGAGAAGGTATCTAATTGCTCAAGTCACATAGATAGTGGCAGAGTGAGACAGGAACCTAAAAAAGTATAGTGCTCAAGTTAGACTCCTTTGTTTCCCTTTTTAAACAATTTTTTTTTACTTGTAAACAGTGAGTTAAAAAAACTAATACAAATCTTACTTTTAAAAAAGCTACAGGTTTAAAGAAATTATTTCTTTTGATTTCTGGTAACTCAAAAAAAGTATTGTTTGGGCAAATTATTGTAGATGAGAGGAAGGGGCTTTAACAGGAACATGATGCCAACCATAGACCATTATCAGCTTCATAGATGCCACTGTTTTAAATCCCATTCCTTACATTTGGTTTGTTTGTGGTATATACTTTAATAATATTTCTCATGAAAGTCTATGAATTGGAATACAGTTTAACAGTACTGTCTATAAGTAGTAAAGCCTTGATCTTTGAATGTCTGAAAACATCTTTATTTTGCCTGACTGATTGAATGATAGTTTAGTTGGACACAAAATTCTAGATTGACAGGAAATTTCCTTGGAACTTTTAAGATGTTAGTATGTGGTCTTCAATTTTTTTTTTTCTAAAGTTTGCTACTCATCTAACTATAGTTGCTTTAAGAGTTTTGCTTTCTTCTGATTTTTTTCCATTTTTATCTCAGGTGTTAGGTGTAGATTTATCTTTACTTATCCTGTTTATGCTTTCAATCTGAGGATTTATTTCTTTCTCCAACTGTAGGAGACCTTTATAATTCTCTCCATTTTTTCCCCCGGAATTGTGATTAGACATGTAATGGAGTCCTTCAGTCTGTCTTCTGAATCTTTTAATTGAACTTTAATATTTAAAGAAAAAAAACATTTTTTTTCCCCTTGTGCTTCCTTTTGGATGGAAAAGTAATACCCCTGTAGTATTATCTTCTAATTCACCATTTCTCTTTGGGCTTGTAAAATATTGTTTTTACCTCATTTATTGAATTTTTTCTGGTTCAGTTAGTGTACTTTCCAAAATTTTAAAATGTTTCTTTTTTATGTCTCTGTGTATGTGCCAAGTCACCTCAGGTGTGTCTGACTCTTTGTGACCCCCATGGACTGTACCCCGCCAGGCACAAATACTAGAATGGGTTGCCATGCCTTCCTCCAAGGGATCTTCTCTACCCAGGGATCAGAACTGCTTCTCATGTCTCCTGCATTAGCAGGCAGTTCTTTATCTGCGAAGCCCTTTTTATGTCTACCTGTTTTTATTTTTCTTTTTCGTTTTCATGAATCTGTTCTTATTTTTAAAGGATAGTGCTTCTTATTTATCTTATTAACCACCCTAAACCTATGTACTATAAACTCTTTTTCTGTCTGTTCTGTGAAATTAATTTCTTTTGGACTAAATTCATAATTTGATGGTTGATTTGACTGTCTTAGAATTAGATCCTTTTATATGTTTGGAATTTTAGTTTGTGCATTAATTTTGAATGTGAGGTATTTTTGCTTTCTTCTGTTGTTTTCTTTCTCTCATTGGTCCTTCTTGACCAATGCTTTTGTGGTTTCACATTTACCTTTACCTGGTGCCTCAGGCCCAGTCTATAATAGAACATTATAACAGTATTTATTTTATCCTCGCTCTGTGGTGATTTGGGGAATATCACAGCTTCATGGAATAAGCAGACAGCCTGACCCAATTCCTCTCTTAAGACTTTCTTCTTTCCCTGTGCCCATAGCTGCTGGTAAGGCTTAGGAGTCTTAAGCAGTAGATCCTCTGTGACTTCATCCAGGTTCCTTTCACAAACCTGTGGTACTCGGACATTTGCAGAGGAGGGAGGGAGCCTCACTTCAGTCTCTGGCTTCAAGCAGTAAGCCAGGCTCATCTCTATCTAGCACGTGACCACTTAGACACTCATATCCCTCAGAAATCCAATTCTCTGTTATTGCTGCCTGCTTCTGATTTGGGAGTCCTGCATTTCTTTAATCTCAACTGCACTTTATTTCTGTTTCTTTTCTAGTTGATGGAGATTTATCTTGCCTTTGAGACTGATGATAATCTTATTGATTTTCTCTTTTTTAAATTAAATTTTAAAATGTGAAATGTGTGTTTGGATCGGAGAAACTGTTTTGTATCTTGGGTTTACAGGGCTGACTTGACCTGAATTGTGCTATTTTCACTTTGCCAGTCTGCCTGCTTTAAAAGTTATTTCCTCAGAAATGCCAGGGTACCACTGTATTGCTGTCTGCCTGTCCTATTTCCCTCTATTGTAGAATTGCTTCAGAAATTAAGGGACTTACTTTCTTCCTAGTGTTACCCTTGATTGGGTAATATTAAGAATCTATTTCAAGACTTCATGTTTAGTGTAAATGTCAGTATTTTCTCAAGTTAAAGATGATAATATTAAGGACTAAGTAAGTTTACAGAAATTATTCTCCAAAACCAATTTTCAGGAGATGTGACATTTGATATGATGTGTACTCAAGTATTAACTTCCACTTGCCTTTCATGTACATTGTTATGAAATAGCTGAAAAAGCTTCATGAGTTGTTAGGGTTTTCTTTCTTTTTGTAAAAAATAAGAAATAATATGGTAGTAAAGACTTTCTTTATATCAAAGCTTTTAAGAAGGCAAATGTTAATAAAACTGCAAATATTTATTTTTTTCACATCTTATTAAATTCAAAGAGCCAAAAAATATCCATGGTTCAAGGCACTTTTAAATGTACCTTGAGTACTTCAAATTTAAAGGTGACATTGTGCTATAGGCAACTTCACCAGTCCTCCTTTAAAGTCTGGTGAAGGCCTACCAACTTTCCTGTCATTCCAGTAGGTCATGCTCTTATGCTTAGATCCTGAGCTCTGGGAACTGATCATGGAAACCAACTTAAATTAGATTGCTTGAAATCCTTTCTGTGTGTACAATAATTTAATGTCAGCTATTGTTTTCAAAATTATTATGTATTTAAAATGATTCTTTAAACTATTTCAAAAAGATAATTGTGCATGGAAAAATTTTCACACAAAACGTATTCAGTAAAAGCAAGTCTCTGATTCTATCAGAGATAAATAGAATCTATCTATCCCCCTCCTCAGAGATAGCAAGTGTTGCTGCTCTGTATTTTCTTCCTGAGACCTTCTATGCATGTATGTGCATATTCCATTTTTTTAAATAAAAGAGTATCATATACCCCATTCTGAGCCTTGTTTTTTTACACCTAACTACTTATTCTAGAGCTCATCATCTATTAGAATATATAAGCCTGCCTCATGATTTTTTACATTAAAAGTGGTAATTATTGCTAGAATCTTCTGTATTCCATAAACATTATCTAAGAGCTGTTAATATCCATCAAAGATTTATTTTATTTTAGAGTAGAATGGACTCTATCTGGCTTTCCTGGCCAGTAGATTTTGAACTTTGTATGCGAGTTCAGTAGATAATAGATAGATAATAGATCAGCATTTCACTATATGGAAGTCAGCTCCTAAATTAGCCTTTCAGTTCTGTATTTTCAACAATAGGTGGCACCAGCAATTTCTGTATTTTGGCTGTATGTAGATGGGAAGCATCATCATTTTGATCTTTTTTTCATTTTATATCGTTGTGTTCACAGATTATTAAGAGAAAAGATATATTTACCTGAAAGCCTAGAGGCTTGCAAAAGCATGCATACATACATGGGGGATTAAGAAGCACTTTGTAGAAAGGTGCCTGGAATACTATGCTGCTTTCCTTCCCTTGCTTTGAATTTGTAGCAGTCATCTAGTGAGGTCAGACATTTAGTTAACACACTTAATTATGAATAAAATTTTACATATACAAAATAAATCTTTGCAGGTGAATCTTTTGAGATTGATTTTGGTGGAAATTTATTCCTTGGCCACACATGAGAGTTTACCATTGCAGTGAGGAGTCATGCATTCTCACGCTTAACCTGTGACATCTTTGTCTCACCTCCTCCTGGTATCCCACGTTCCCTGTCAGCTGTAACTAGGATGTCCCTCTCAGCCTTTAAAAAGCTAAATTCATCATTATTCCCTTTTCTTTCTATTGTTACCTTAGAATTCTCTCCACCGATTTCTAATTCATCCTTTTGTATTTCAAAAAATTGCCTTTATTTCTGTTTTGTGGCAAGCCAAGGCTTTGGTCACATTATAACTGTAATTCTCCTGCCCCTTCCCATTTTGTTCTTTTCAAATATAGGAATAATAATCCTCTTGAGGATGGAAATCAATTGAGGGGCCCTCAACAAGATGTTCTAAGTTAAACGTTCACTGATTCCAATGAACTACGTGATTCAGTACAGGTGTGAACACGCACATTCTAATGTCATCATCCCTTTACCCACATCCCTTTGGTTCTTGGGCAAACTCTGGAAATGAGGCAATGAAGGGAGGTTCTACAACCCTCAACAGTATTGGCTTTCATTTGAAAAAGGTAGAAAAGCATAAGCATTGCTTCTTTCTTTTCCTTTCTGAAGGGAGTTCAGAATTCCTTGGCCTTCACCTGAAATCATGCTTTGCTTTCATTCCATGATGATATTTGTGGGTTTCTGTCTTCATAGAACCTTTTGATCTTATAGAAGTCCTGTTAGGTCTGCTGTGTATCTGTAAGTCGAGACCTTATACTTTTCCAGAATTCTTAGATCTTCCTTTGTGTTCTGTAAATCAGTACTTTACTCTTAGGCTTTTATAAAAAAAAAAGTAATTTTATTTACTTATTTATTTTTGGCAGTGCTGGGTCTTCATTATTGGGTAGGCTTTTCTCTAGTTGCAGCCAGCAGGGACTACTCTATAGTTATGATGCATGGACTTCTCATTTTGATGACCTCTCATTGCAGAACACAGGCTCTAGAGTGTATGGGCTTCAGAGCACATGGGCTCAGTGGTTGTGACTCCTGGGCTCTAGAGCACAGGCCCAATAGTTGTAGCACACTGGCTTAGTTGCTCTGTGGCATGTGGGATCATCCCGGATCAGTGATTGAACTCATGTCTCCTGCATTGGCAGGCGGATTCTTTACCACTGAGACACCAGGGAAGCTCCAGGCTTTTTCAGGTTTTATTCAGGTACTTTTCAAAATATTTCAATGGCTTATTCAATTCCTGTTTCAGTAAATGATAAGTTATGCAGAAGTACCAGAGCACACATTCAGAATTAAGACTATTTGTGCTGAAACTTCTGGTTTCTCAGACCCATATTTTGCCATTGTATTGGGACAAGAGTCTGTACCAAAGAGGCCAATATACTCCTAGAGTCACTGCCTTTTCCGCAATTTTTGCTTTAAGACCTTCAAAAGCTCTTCTGAACTTTCCATTCAAGACAGACCATCATTATGTGGAGCTAACTTTGTGTGTGCGTGTGTGTGTGTGTGTGTGTGTGTGTGTGTTTGTGTGTAACATAATGTGACCTGGAGCCATCTTTGGGAGTCTGGCTACTCAGACCTGTCTTTCTTGGCCCGTGAAAGATTACCTACCTTAGAGAAGAAAACCCAAGAGAGAGAAAAAGACAAAAGTAGTGATGCTTTGTGAGGTTCCAACTGGAACCTGTCTCATTCTGCATACTCCCCATCAGCAAAGTGAAGGGACGGAACACAGTATTATCTTCCTGCAGACCTCCCTTGGTTCTTACTTATGTGCTAGGACTTCTGTTTCTTTTTTTCCCCAAACAGTGCTCTCAATGTTTATTCTCACTGGATTTTGTATGTATGTATGTATACATATATATGTATAAATATGAATATGATTATATAGAATATGTATATATGATCAACTGTGCCCCTCTCAGAGATGAATAATTCAGATTCTTTTAAAAATACCTGGTGGAGTGATAGTCTAGAAACTTACTTAATAATACTAGCCACCGATTAAGGTCATGCTAAAAGCTAGACACTTTACACCCATTATCTTTTTAGTCATCATAAACAACTTTATGAGGTGAGTACTATTACTCTTTTCTCATTTTGCAGTGGAGGAAATCAAGGTTCAGAAAAGTTAACTAACTTGCCTAAGGTCATACAGATAAGGGGTAGCCAGAAGGAGATGTGGCTCTTCATTTCATACCTTGTTAGCTCCATACTCTGAAGCAATGGTATAAAGTTCTACTTCAGTAAGAAGCAAGAAGCCATATAGTTCTCCTATCTTGCTTAGCTTTTTCTTAGCATTCACTCTCCCTTAGGCATAGACAGGTTGCGATGCAGAGTTTGAGCCTAGGCATAGCACTGTTTTGGAGGAGAAAATGGCAACCCACTCCAGTATTCTCACCTGGAGAATCCCATGGACAGAGGAGCCTGGTGGGCTGCAGCCTATAGGTTCGCAGAGTTGGATACGACTGAGCTACCAAACAACAACAATAGCACTGTTTAACCTTCTGTAGAGAAGAGCCCATATTTCTCTGTTTGAGTTTTGTAATTTGTTTTTATTGGTATTTTTAAAAATTTTTTCGACATATATTTATTCTAATGACTGTGCACTAAATACTGAGCATATGGTTGTTCAAAAGAAATATATGATTGTATCTTCATAGAGTTTTATGGATTAGTTAGGGAGAATACAGGCTATATGTATATACAAAAAGATGTATATAAAAAAAGAGATGAACTTACTTCAGTTCATCCTTATTTGTCAAGATATTGAAAAACAGAATTAACTTGAGCATCCAGGGCAAGTCTGCTGAAAAAAGACACATATGAGTACATTGTCTCATGGGCAGGAATTTGTAATTCAAACCAGTAATGTTTGAAGTTGATTAAAGGAAAATAGTCAAATTCCTGAATAATGATTTAAATGTGCTGGAACATTACCCATTACCCACACATTTTATAAATATATTTTAAAATTCTGGCCAGTTGTTGAAATAATAATATTTCAAGTAGGTGGTGCTAATAGGTATTCAGGCAATCATAGAATGTTGAGTTAGAAAGTGTTGTTTGACCTTCCTGTTCTTCATTTTCCCTGAAGAAATTAAAACTCAGATAAATTGCATGTGTGGTGTTCCTGTACTTCCCAAATTCAAGATTTGTAGAATGAATAGACTCTGGTTTATTCAGGGTCTCAGAAGTTCAAGTTGTCAACATTTCATCCTCTCACACATTAGCAATGTCAATGACTTGGAAATTAATATGATTTGAACTTTATGATTCTTTCTCTTAGATGTGGTTGAAGTAGTGTGAGCTCATCATCAAGAAACAGTTAGTTAGAACTTCTCTTCAGCCTGCCTTGTCTAAATTTCATCTTCTACTACTAAATGGCTTTTACTAGTTCTAGTGACTCAAGAGGCAATTTTACTCTTTGTGACTAGTTTAGCAGACCACATTAAAGCATTTATGTTCCTTGTTAGGCTGCAGGAATGAGTTTTCTTAATGCCATCACTGAATTCCAATGGAGGAAATAAATTACTCATGCATTTTCTAATGGTTAAAAAATTTTCCAGAGTCTTGGCTGTCTAGTTCTCATCATGCTGAGGTTCCATTACCAAAGAGTAATTGACATGATTTTGACTAGCAGGCTGATACTACTTAGAAAACCAACTAAATAAAACATCTGAGTCATGGGATCCTAGGACAGAATTTCAAAGAGTAAACTATATAAGAGACAAAATTTTATAGTTATGGGGAAAAATACTAGACTTGGGAAAAAAACCTGTGGTTTTGTCTTATTAACTTATTAACTTTGTCAGTGTGGACAAGCTACTTAACCTCTCCAAGCCCATTTTTCTCATCTGTAAGCCTAAAGATAGTCATATTAATAACTACTGCAACTGTTTCATATGATTGTTGAGAAAATCAAATGAGTTAACAAATGTGAAGGCTCTCTAGAGAAATACTATGAAGATCTTTGTAAACATAAGGGCTTAAAAGTTTTGTAGTAATGCTAATAATACTCAAAGTGACCACTGTGATCTAAATCTTGGCGTAGAATCATAAATGAGAGAACATTAAATGGGTGCTTGGATGCTCTTATGTGTTGGTATAGTGACAGTGTTTGAAAAATGCAAGTCACTAAAGGAATGATTTTGCTGTTTAGCACTGATGTCAGTAAATGAAAATAGCTTGAAATATCTCCTTTGTGTAAAAAAAAAATTAAAAGTAGCTTTCAAAGATATAAACAATAGAAAAAGATGAAAAAAAGGTTAAGTGAGGAAATGAAGTTAAGGGAAAGTAGGATGAAACAAAGAGTTAAGTTAGGATCCCCAACACATCTCATCACCATTTGTTAGAGGTGAGTCAAAGATCATGTTCTCAGTTTTCCTGCAGTCAGTGCAAGAAGGGAAACATAATCAACAGTGTGACTCATACTGCCCTTAAGATTCAGTAGTGAAGCAGGGCTATTCCTAATGAAGCATAGGACAAAAGATTTTCCCAGGGAGTCATAAAAGAGGACAGTGTGTGATGAGCAACATCCCACAAGATGTCTCAGTGATAAGTATTCATGTATCTGTTGACATTGTTATTGGTATAATTACCAGATGAAAAATTGACAAATTCACTGTTTGTTAGCAAGTTTTTAGTTGCTTGTATTTAATCAAGAATGAAGTATGTTAGGACTAGAAAGAATTTCTGAGATCACCTTGGTCCCTCCTTAAGTCTTGTGGGTTAGGGAACTGTGGCCTGCAGGAGTTGAGTGAAGGCTCAGGGTTAGGTGGTGGGTTTATATCAGAGCACAAAGGTCTTCAGTGAAGATAGTTTCCTCTGAGCGCATTCTGTGTGATTGTGGGAGCTTTGCCTGTCTTGGTATAAATACCATTTGGCACTTTCAACATGTTTCTAATTTAGAGTTCAGCAGTTTACTGTGGTGGGTTTTTTTTCTGGCTGTTCATTGTATAGAAGCCATTGAATTTGATAGCATCTTTGTATATTGTCTGTTTTGTTTTCACAGAAGTTACTGTTAAGCCTGCAAAATTGGATCTGAAATTTACAGAGAACAGGTCTTAAAATGCATAATTTCTAAAATTTATAATTATACTGCCTGGAATGCCCCTCCTTATAAACTTAACACTATTGTCAAAGACATAACTAGAAAATGTAGAACAGCATCAGTGTCTTATGCAAATTTAAAAATAACCCAAACCATAATTTTGAAACATAGATGGAGTTTTAAAATATTGGCCAAAAGCCTGAGGGATTTTAGATTGGCTTCTATAGTGAACTTATTTGCTCACATTCATGGAAGGTGGCTTCTAATACAAACTGCAGTTGTTTAAGAGGTTCCTGTAACGTTTTACAGGCAGGGTAAAATAAACTTCTTTTATCAAGGAATCATGAAATCAGCTGTGAGAATAAACAAGGAGGCTTAGGTTCTAGAGAAAATGAGAGTGGGTCTCCAAAAGAATCAGTCAGTGGGTTTGAGGGATTTTAGAGAAATATGACTTTTTATGGTCAATTTGTGAGGCAATTTGTGTCTTTGAGAGGCACACACATGAACTTTTAACATAGGGTAGTGAATCATAGAATATAAACATTGGAAGCATTGGTTGTGAGAAGCCATCATATCTAACTCACCCAAGAGTTTAAATGGCTTGACCAAGAGACACAAAGTACTGGGAGTTGAAAATTCTCACTCCAACTCTAAGATGTATGGGGATTGCTGGGGTGGAGGGGAAGAAGAGACAGTGCAGATGTTACATTCTTTCTCCATCTGTCTTTTCTTTACTAATTTGAGAAATTAAAAATTTGGGCCAGATTATCTCAAAGCAATTTCATAAATCTAAAAAGAATCCCTCTGGTGGAGCATAGGTGTGGGAGATGTAAGTACTTTAAAAGTAATCTTGCTCTTTCCTCAAAAAACTTGAGCCTACCTAAAAATATTTTTTTCTCTCTTGTTTTGTAAGGAATAGCAGTTAAAGGAGTTAACATGAAGGCTACTGAGATGAACAGAATGGAGTCATAGTCTATTATTTCCCTTCTGCTTGGTATATAACCCTGTGAATGGACACGTTGGCTCAAGAAATGGAATGCCACATCTTTTTCACCTTACTGACAGCAAAATGAGCTTGACGTCTTTTATGTCAAACGTATGCACTTGTTAAGCCAATGTGTTAAGATGCAAAACATATACTACTTTTTTTTTTTTAACTTAAATTGCTTAGCTTGTCAAGTGTAACATTCCTCTGACCTTGGTACTGCTTAGATTTGGTTCAGGTGATGCCTTTATTCTTTCTGTTAAAGTACCACTGTTCTTTGACCCTTACATCCTCAAACTTGCCTACTGAATTAGTGATTTGTGCAAGCACTTGATACTAGATAGTGACATCATGATCTGAAATATTTGGTGAGCTCTGGTGCTGTGGGGTTAAGTAAAGTCTTGGCTGCATCTGTTTATGATGGTCATTGGTGATGACTGTTAAGTGATTCATGAATGGAAAGGTTTAACACAAGGGTGGGCCCATTCTAAGCATCTCATTTCTGTGTGTCCATTTTCTAGGAGGTAAGGTGAGTCAGTGTAAGGCTTTTTGGAAGGATTTAGTCATGAAGAATATGATGCAGAGAGGTTGTCTTTTGGATAAGTGTATAGTGGGAGAAGCAGGGTAGATACAATAATATTTTGCTTGGGAGTTGCAACAGAAGAAGAGAAAGAGAAAGGTACACTTTGCTACAGTGTCTAGAGAAGTTATGGTCCATAATGGTTTACATTTATACAAAGCTTAGCGCTTGGAACGCATTCTCACACACATAGTCTCCCTACTCTGGGTGGAGAAAAGGGAAGGAGGGAGCGGATCCTGGAGGTAGTACCAGTGGCTGCTGCTGCTGCTTAAGTCGCTTCAGTCGTGTCCGACTCTGTGCGACCCCATAGACAGCAGCCCACCAGGCTCCGCCGTCCCTGGGATTCTCCAGGCAAGAACACTGGAGTGGGTTGCCATTTCCTCCTCCAATGCATGAAAGGGAAAAGTGAAAGTGAAGTCACTCAGTCGTGTCCGACTCTGTGCGGCCCCATGGACTGCAGCCTACCAGGCTCCTCCGTCCATGGGATTTTCCAGGCAAGAGTACTGGAGTGGGATTCTATTGCCTTCTCCGAGTACCAGTGGCATGAATGGTCAAATACAAAGACATCTTGAGGGTCCTCTGGGCCTGTGGCAAAGCTCCAACTCCATCATCCCTAGAGCCTATGTAGCTTCTCCCTCTTCTTTCTGGTTTCAAGGCAGCTGGTTTGGACATCTTGCCAGACCTGTATGTAGGAAGAAGACTCCTGACTAGTTTCTTGGCATAAACTATTCTTGGCTTGCCAAAAAGGTGGATCACCTGTACCCTCCCCCCACTCCCCACCCAACTGTTTTGCATAGAAGATGGAGATGTGGCAGCCTGAGAGGCAGGAGCTTTAGGTTTTGTCTGGTTTTGTCAGACTAGAGACAAGCCATGACCTAGCTCAGGTGATCGATTTCCTCCTCTTACGTTGGGAAATTTGCCCGGGTGGCTTCTGGGCTCCCTTTTAAGGGCTCTTAGAGATTATTCCTAGCGCTGAAACTTCTTCTTGCTTAAAGACAGATGGTACTGCCTCTTCAGGTTATCTGATTGCTATCATGTCGTTTGCCTTGGCCTCTTCTTTCTTTCATTGTCACTACACGCAGTGCTTTTCTCAATTGTTTCTGGCTCTTGGTATTTCCATATGTTATCTTTGCCCCTTTCACTCATGGTATAATCACATGTTAGCCAAAGTCAAGTGTTAGACTTTCCATTCTGTGTGTTGGTAGCTCTTTCTTTAGGCATTCTTTGATATCACAAGAGGGTTTTGGAAAAAAATTAGGTCAGGTGCCTGAATTAAATCTAGATAATTTTCAAAATCTCCTATTTTACTGGTTGATCTTTGTTTTCTCATTCATCTAAAGAAAATGAGAGGAAAATTGTTTCCCGCTAGTTCATGGCCCCTGTATTTTTTTTAAATATATTTAAAAATTTTATTTATTTTTAACTGAAGGATAATTGCTTTACAATATTGCATTGGTTTCTGCCATACATCAATATGAATTAGCCATAGGTATACATATGTCCCCTCCCTCTTGAAACTCCCTCTCACCTCCCACCCCTTCCCACCCCTCTAGGTTGTTACAGAGACCCGGTCTGAGTTCCCGGAGTCACACAGAAAGTTTCCATTGACTGTCTATTTCACATATGGTAGTGTATGTGCTTCCATGCTACTCCCTCCATTCATCTCACCCTCTCCTTCTTCCCCGCCTTTGTCCATCAGTCTGTTCTCTATGTCTGTGTCTCCATTGCTGCCCTGCAAATAGGTTCATCAGTACCATCTTTCTAGTTCCATATATATGTATCAATATAAGATATTTGTTTTTCTCTTTCTGAGTTACTTCATTCTGTATAATAGGCTCTAGGTTCATCTACCTCATTAGAACTGACTCTAATGCGTTGCTTTTTATGGCTGAGAAATATTCCACCATATGTATGTACCACAACTTCTTTATCCACTCATCTGTCGATGGGTGTCTGGGTTGCTTCCGTGTCCTAGCTGTTGTAAATAGTGCTGCAGTGAACATTGGGGTACATGTGTCTTTTTCAGTTTTGATTTTCTCAGGGTATATATGTAGTAGTGGGATTTCTGGATTGTGTATTAGTTTTATTCCTAGTTTTTAAAGGAACCTCCATACTGTCTTCCATAGTGGCTGTATCAATTTATACTCCTACTAACAGTGCAAGAGAATTCCCTTTTCTCCACACCCATTCCAGCACTTGTTGTTTGTGGATTTTTTTGACAATGGCCATTCTGACTGTTGTGAGGTGATATCTCATGGCAGTTTTTATTTGCATTTCTCTAATAATGAGCAATATTGAGCATCTTTTCATGTGTTTATTAGCCATCTGTATGTCTTCTTTGGCAAAATGTCTGTTTAGATCTTTTATGGCCCCTGTATTATATGTGTATTTCATACATGCTTGAGGTTTACAAATACAAAATTATTTATTTTCTTTATTTTTTACCTGTATGTTTTTGGTTAACAAAAAATTTTTAAACAATTTCAAACCTAAAAAATAGTTGTAAGACTAATACAACTTTTTGGATTCCCACATGCTCCTTACCCAGATTCCCCAAATTTTAGCATCTTGCCTCCTTTTTGTCTTACTATTCTCTCTGCTCTTCAAAAATGTCAAGTTTTGACATATATCTATACATCTCTATATATGTATTGTTTCTGAATCATTTAAGAGTAAGTTGTAGACATGGTCCAATACCTTGAAATATTTCAGTGTATATTTCCTAGAAGAGAAAAAAAGAAAAAGAAATCTTTCTCTTATCTTTCCTTTTCCTTTTTGTTCTGGATGCAAGCTAGAATGTGACACATTGTTTCGTCATGTTTCTTGGTCTCCTTTAATCAGGAATAATTCCTTAGTCTTTTGTCTTTTTTAGTCTTGCTTTTTTTTTTTTTTTTTTTTAACAATTTGATGAGTTGACATTTTTGAAGAGCACCTGCTTCTCATGTTGTCCATATTACTCATGGCAGTGTGCTTTGGGTCTAAAGACCTCCGAAGTAATGTGTTCTTCTTGAGGAATCAAATTGGGGCATCAGTGTGTCCAGTGCTGGTAATGTTAACTTCTGTCTCTTGGTCAAGACAGTGCATGCCAGATTTCTCCTCTCTAAAGTTAATTAATATTTTCTATTCAGGGATTTATAAGTGACACAAGCTTTTGGTGTGGAAACACTTTGAGATTATTTTAAATATCTTATTCCTCATCAAACTTTTACTCTCTGCTTTTAGTTACACTGATTATTTTCTACTCTCACATTCCTTCTAAATTTATTAATTTAATTCCACAGTAACAATTATTTATTTATATAGTATGTGATGGATTTTAACTTTCTCAACCCATTATAAACCATTGCTATCAATCTTTATTTTGATGTTCAATATGTCCCAGATTTGTCCAGTGGGATCCCTTTCAAACTGTCTCAAGTCCTCTTGAAATGTCTCTATCATTCTTTGAGCAGCTTTTACTTTCTGCTCTAGTTAGATGTTCTCGGTTTACCTAGTTCTTTCTTGCTCCAGCCCTGGAATCAGTCACTCCTCTAAAGAGCCCTGATTCCTTTTGGTGGAGAGTGGTATTTAGAAACCCAAGGTCTGTGTGGTAGGTGTGTTTATTGCTGCTGAGATATCATAGCTCCTAGGCCCTCTCAGCAGGAACAACTAGGAAATATATATACATATATATTATATACTGTGTACACAAGAACATCTATATGTCTTTCTATATCTAACTATAGATAATAAAAAAAACAAACTTGAGTTCATACCAATACCTCTAATTCCCAATTTAATATCACAAGGCTTATCCTAGTTGTATCTCTTTCCACATTCATATCTCCTTCTCAAACAGTGCGGACCCTACTCCTATTATTCTTGGTATATTTACTTATTTTTCTCAACTTTCTGGCCACATGGGCTATCTCCTGAGTCCTCTCCAACCTAATAGTCATCTGGGACAAACCCCTTTCCCTGTTTTGTCCATTATGGGTCTGCTGCCCATGCTAACTGTACCAGCCAAGGCCTCTCCCTTCCCTTAGCTCAGCTGAATTATGTGTGACTTTTGAAAAAATGCTAATATTTTTCATTGAAAGATGCTTAGAATAGTAATCATGTTAGCTAAAGTAAAATTTGTAACTGGTATTTTTTCATCTTTCTCCCTGTTTACTATGCTTATGAGAGAAGTGACTGATTTATAAATATTTGAGTAATATTTTGAGGGTTTGGGGTTTGAGCACATTTATTAAAGAGTGGGTTCAGTGGGTTAGCAGTGCTTTTCAACAATTTTTATATCTTAAGGCAGCATAGAAAATGGTGTATTTGTTCAGCACACCAAGTTAAATGGCTAAGATTTGTGGAGGATGCCGTCAAACAGGCCTCGGGACTGTGAGTATTCAGATTCCCTTATCTTGTTACACTTGTCACCTAGTAAGGGCATACTGTTTTAGATGCTCAGGTTTAGACCATGGCATTCCTGAACTGCTCAGATAGTTCGAGGACCTAAATCTAGTGTCTGTAGCCTGTGTACCTGATGTTGGTCAGTTCTCTGTTGGATTTGTGCCAGTGGTCAAAGGGGGCTGTGTAAGAGGGCATGAATAGCTCAAGACAGTCTCCTGACATGTTAGGTGCAGAAGCTCAAAGCACTTGTTATATTAATGGATGGACTCACTAATCACCTCCTTTAGTGGAGGACTGCTATGTAAACACAACATAGAAGGTAAAATTAAACTTTAAAAAATATCTATTCCAAATTCATCTATTTATTCCTTTAGCAATTACTTACTAAGTTCTACTTATGTGCGAGACACTGCTCAAGCTAGGAAGTATACAATGCTGACCAATTTGGCTCTCATAGATCTTATATTTTAGAGGAAGAAACAGATAATAAAGAAACATTTAAGAATTATTTTAGATGGCTATGAGTGCTATGAAAAAAATGAATGCAGGGGAGTGTTTTAGGCTGATGGTAGGGTGTAGCCTGATTTGGTGTATTGTGATTTGTAATTTTAAATGATCAGTTTGACTGATATGTACAGAATACATTTTAGGAGGCAAAGAGTGAGTATGGGAGACTAGGAGAAAAATGATGATTATTTAGACTTGGCTGTCCAATTTGATAGCCACTAGCCGTATGTAATAGTTTTTCTGACACATTCTATATAGTATGGATGAGCCTGGAGGCATTATGTTAACTGAAACAAAAAGAGTCAAAAAGATAAATACTGTATGATTCCATTTATATGAGTTATGTAGGGTAGTCAAATTCATAGAGACAGAAAGTAGAATTGTGGTTGCTGGGGCTGGCAGAGGAGAGTAGTGTTTTAATAGGTGTAGTTTCAGTTTTGAAAGATGAAGAATTCTGGAGGATGGTTGCACAACAATGTCAATGTACTTGCCTCTTCTGAAATGTACTCTTAAAATGATTAAAATGGTAGATTTTATGTGTATATTTTGCTACAATTTTTAAAATATCAATTAAAAAGAACTAGGGAGTGTCTTTTACTAAAATTTTTTAAAGAACAGTGAAAAAGAAGTTGGGGGCTTCTCCAGTGGCTCAGCAGTAAAGATTTTGCCTACAATGCAGGAGATGAATGAGATATGGGTTCTGTCCCTGGGTCGGAAGATCCCCTGGAGGAGGGCATGGCAACCCACTCCAGTATTCTTGCTGAGAGAATTCCATGGACAGAGGAGCCTGGTGGACTATAGTTCATGGGATTGCAAAGAGTCAGACACAACTGAAGTGACTAAGCACAGCACACACAAAAAACTAGCTAAAATTTTCTACATGAGAACCTGGGAGATAAGCAGAAATTTGTGGAGTAGGAGAAAGATGAGAAGAGAAAAAAGGTAGAAAAGAGTAGTAAGAGAGCATGAAGTTGGGGTCAAAAGAAGGGAGGAGAACCAAGCCAACATATCTCAAGAAATAGGATAGGGAAAGACAGTTTAAAAACATTAATGTGTCTCCTCCTCTACCCCAAATTTATTAACCTAAAATCATTGGTTTTTTCAGTTACATTAGCCACATTTTAAGTGCTCGGTAGAAACATGTGGCTGTCCAATATGCTGTCTGCCATATTGGACAGTGCACATATAACACATTTCCATCATTGTGGAAAGTTTTATCATATAGCTCTGGAGCTCTGGTTTAGACCACAGTGGTTGTGATGGAGGTGGAAAGTAGACGGATTGAGAGTGGATTTCGGAAATATCATCAACAGGGCTTGCTGATTGATAGGATATTATGGGGAAAGGGAAGCAACAAATAAGGGATGAAGTGTGGTTTTTCTGCTTGTTCAACTGGGGTAGATGATAAGATTGAGTTAGGAATAGGATTGAGTGTACAAATCAGAGAGTTCTACTTTAAGGCATATTATTCCATCTCTTCTAGAGTAGAATCTAAATAAATCTTAACTGAAGTAGAAGGAGAAGAAAAAGTCCATTTTGATGAGTTTTTCAATCTCATAACAGATGCTAAATAAGTCCCATATGTTTGTAAGTCCTCATCTTGCTTTAATTTTAGAGAGGCCATTATTGTCTGTTGGTAGTTTTATTAAATACTATTTCATGCTGCTGAAAAATTTAATTCCACAGAAATCCCTGTGTTTATTTTAATTTTGTTTGAATTGTGATTTGAGATGCCAACTGAAAGTGACCAGAAAATGGGGAGTTTGCTCTTGATTCTTTGTTGTAGAGTTACTTATTAAGACCACAGATAGAGTACCCTGGCTCAGGCTATATGACAAGTAAATTAAATTATATTAGCTATACCTTTTTGAGTATAACACTTTAAGATATATAAGGAAGTCATGTCCTCTAAAGAAAAAAACATAGGGGTTGAGGATAACTGGAAGTGGCCTCCCTTAGAACCAAGAAATGTCAACTAATGTCAAGAAATGACATTTCTTGGTCTCTTTAGAGAAGGTGCTACTTTCGTATACAAGGACAGTCCAGACTGAGCACTGTTATGTGGGTACATACACTTGCAGTTTTTCCATCTTAGAAATTTTTTGCCAGTCTTGCCCCCTTTTTGGAAGGAGTCACTTGCCTGTTCATGTTTAAGGTAAGAGACCCTACATTGATAGTTGTCATGGGGGAGAAGGCTAAATATTTTTTTTACTGCCATAATGCTTTTATGTCTAATGGCTTACAAACAGGTATCAAGGTCTGAGCCAAGTGAATGAGTCATGTCTGTGCTCTGTGTGTCTCCCTGCACAATTTTTCTGAAGCATGACAGTTCTTTCTGGCTTCTTGGGTTAACCACTTTTGTGCTCATGGACCAGTCACTCTGGTGCCCTGCTTCACATTTCCAGACCCTCTTTATTGTTCCTTGGGAGTGGGAGCGATCACAGAACAGGCTGACAAAAGCAAACTGGGGTAAACTTGGGAAACATTACCCTCTCCTTTGTTTGCTTCACTAGCACATTTTCCAGTGCCTCGGCTCTTGGCAGCAGCAGTCCCCTTAGTGTGGCTCTCTTCCCCTTTGAATATTCACCCTTTAATGTATTGAGATCTCCATTCTCTTATGCTGTTGTGCAAATCAGATTGATTCCAATTTGCTATTCAAGAGAGGAGGAGTTTTGATTTTTAATACAATGCATGTGACATTCTTTGTCTGCTTCATCTTTTTGTTGTGACAACCCCCTCCCCCATATCCTGCTCATCAGATAGAGAATGAATATTTACAGATCCATAGCTATAGTAAGAATAAACTTACCAGGAACATATGAAGAGTTTTGAAACCTAAGTCCTAGACTGCCTTGGACTGGATGTGTACTAGAAACCACAGAAATAATTGGGATAGGACTAAAAACAAAGAACAACCAGGTATGTATCACAGTGAATTTGTATGTGGCACTTGAACCTGGCTCTCTCTAGCCTTCCTTCAGAGCCCTGATGGGGTTCTCTAAGTCCAATGTTTTTGCCAGTTCAACTCACATTTTCTCCTTGCATGGAATTAATTTAGAACTAGGGAAGAAAAACTGCCCTGGCATCTGTCTATTTAAATAGAAGGAAAAGTCAAAGACTTTTACAAAAAACAGTCTTCTCTGAGCATATGTAAGGAATTTATGTGGCATGATTATCTCAAACATTAGGAAGGCTGCAATGGGACCATCATCATACCAAACAACATAGAGTCCAGCATCAAAATGAGAGAGTTATATTTGGTTTTAGAATTGCATTAGAACCTAATTTTTGATTTTTAAATTCTCCTGTGTATATCCTTATATTGCAGAACTGTTTTAAGAAAGGGATTTTGAAAACAACTGAGTTCATCTTTCTTTTAAAGGCAGGCAAATGCCAACTAAATATTGTTGTACTATTGAAGAAAACAAACATTGAGAGCTGGAACATGACTTTGTAGTAACACAATATCATGAGGAAACTTTGAAGTAATACAATTACGCAGACATGTTTTCAGAGTCTAGTAGGTGTTGAAAATGGATGCTGATGATGGGAACATTGCATCAAAATTGAATTGTAGAAAGATGATTCCATGGGATAGACTCAGGCAATGGCATTATGGTGAAGCTTCAGGGTTTTGGATGTTTGTTTGGAAGAAGAAAGTAGAACATTGGAAAATCCAGGAATCTTTTCTTAATTGAGTGGTAATAAAACCAAACATACTTTTTTTCATCATAAATGATAATTGATGTGTCCACTTCCACAAAAGCTTGTCATATACTTAACAAAAGGAGTGTACTCCCTTCCCACCTGAAAGTGAGTGTATATATAATATATGCACACCAATTTATTTGTATGTGCATATACACATGCATGCACACACATGCATGTCTTCCCTGCCCCTTCACTGGCAAGTATATGCCCAATGACCGTGCATTGCAAAAGTTTAGATCAGTTCTAACTGGAGAATTTCAGAGGTGAGGTGGGAGGGTTTGCACATAGGTATATTTGCTAGTTATTAATCCTCTCTTCCAGCAAGGAGTCTGGAGGTTATCTCAGTGAAGTTTTGCCTCTATTTGCATGAAGTCACATTTTTAATCTCTTTCTCTACATTTTAATATTGGTTTACCTGTGCACCAGGTAAGTCAATATTGTGACTGTGCTATGAGAACAAAAGTCATCATTTTTTTTCCTAATGACCATTTATACAAGGCTTTTAAAACTACAGACTGCTGTCCTGCCCTGTTTCACAACCAGGAGAAGAAGGCAGTTTTTTTTTTGGAAATTTTCTTTTTGAAGAAATATTTATTTTTATTTTTGGTCGTGCTGGGTCCTCATTGCTGCGTGAGGGCTATCTCTAGTTGCAGTGAGCCGGAGCTACTCTCTAGCTGTGGTGTGTGGGCTTCTCATTACCGTGGCTTCTCTTGTTGTGGAGCATAGCTCTAGGGTGTGAGGGCTTCAGTAATTGTGGTGCGTGGCCTTAGTTGCCCTGAGGAATGTGGGATCTTCCCGGACTAGAGATCGAACCCATGTCCCCTGCATTGGCAGACAGATTCTTAACCACTGGACCACCAGGGAAGACTGGGAAAATACTTTTAAAGTCCAGATGATCTTGTTGGGGGATTTCCTCTTGGGTAAGTGATTAACATAAGTCACATGCTGTTGACCAGCCTTATCATTTTTTTCCGGCATACGAAGTACACTTTATATTCTAACATGTTTCCCAGCTACATGATTTGTAATCCCATGGTTTAGATGCTGCAGTAGCTGAGGGAAGTTTCATTTTATGCAAGATACTGAATTATGAAATAATGTTAGTTTTAGGAAAGGATACAGCTTAAGACTGTATTGATAAAACTAAAATCATGGCATCTGGCCCCAAATACTGCATGGCAAATAGAAGGGGAAAAGGCAGAAATAGTGACAGATGTATGTCCTCTTCTTGAGCTCCAAAATCATGGCGGATGGTGACTGCAGCCATGAAATCAGAAGATGATTGTTTCTTGGCAGGAAAGCGATGACAAACCTAGACAGTGTGTTGAAAAGCAGAGACATTACTCTGTCAACAAAGGTCCGTACAGTCAAGGCTATGGTCTTCCCAGTGGTCACATACAGTTGTGAGAGCTGGACTGTAAAGAAGGCAGAACGCCAAAGAATTGATGCCTTCAAACTGTGGTGCTGGAGAAGACTCCTAAAAGTCCCTTGGACACAGGAGATCAAACAAGTAAGTTTTAAGGGGGATCAACCCTGAATATTCACTGGAAGGACTGATGCTGAAGCTGAAGCTCCAGTATTTTGATCATCTGAACTCATGTGAACTCATTGGAAAAGTCCCTGATGCTGGCAAAGATCTAGGGCAGAAGGAGAAGAGGGTGTCAGAGGATGAGATGGCTGGATGGCATCACCGATGCAATGAACATGAACTTGGGCAAACTCCAGGAGATGGTGAGGGACAGGGAGGCCTTGCATGCTGCAGTCCATGGGGTCCCAAAGAGTTGGACATGATGGGGCAACTGAACAACAACAGCATTCTTGGAGATTTTATGACCATGGATAAAGAACATTCAGAAGTTAAATGAAAACCAAAAGAAAGAAGATGGTGTGACCTGCTCTGCTCAAGTTGTCTCTCTTTCTCTCTCCTTTAATGTGGGTTTCTGTCCCTCATGCTTAGGGAGATGCTTAATTAAATTACAAAGCAGAAGATACATGCTGCAGGTGGAGGTTTTGATTGGCTGCTGGTTCTGACACATGTTGTGACACTGAGTAATTCAGAAGATGTTTCCCCCAAAGTTTGCAGAAATTCTCTGCCTGCTGAGACACGTTAATAGCTCTGAAACAGAATATGGGTCAATTTTGCCACTGCCTTCTTTCCACACAAATGCTTACTTGAAAGCTTTTATGACAAGATGATCAGAGAGCAGAATTTATTTCTGAGCAATTATCTTACTTTCTGTTAAAGTTTGTTCCATTAACTTTCATCATGAGTTTGTTTGATATGTGCTAGAATGCTGGGGCAGCAGAGGCTCTGGCAAATACTAATAGTGAGATAAGTATCTTTAAAACCAGCACATGCTCTCTCCATTATTCTCTATCCCTTTATTTTGCTTTATTTTTTTTTCATAGCACCTCTCTCTCTGAAATTTTTTAATTTTGTTTTGCTTAATATGTATTTTCTGTCTTCCCATTAAAGTGCAAGTGCCATAAAAGCAGAGTACTTGATCTATGACCCTGGTATCTAGAACAGTACTGGGAACTTTGTAGGTGCTTGATAAGTGTTTGTTGAATGAATGAATGAAATTATGGAACTCTGAGCCTGTCTGTATTACTTATTCATTATATAACTATTTGTATATTTATCAAGTTCCTATTATGTACCCCATGCTTTTTTAAAAAATATTTATTTATTTGGGTGCATCGGGATCTTTGCTGTGGGATCTTCATTGCTGATTTGGGGTCTTAACATTGAGGTGCACAGACTCACTAGTTGTGGCTCTCGGGCTCAGTGGTTGTGGTACATGAGCTCCAGAACACGTGGGCTTCAGTAGTTTTGGCACTTGGGCTCTCTAATTGTGTCAAGCGGGCTCTAGAGTGCTTGGGCTCAGTAGGTACAGTGTGCAGGCTTAATTGCTCTGTGGCATGAGGGATTTTAGTTCTCTGACCAGGGATCGAACCTGTGTCTCCTGCATTGCAAGGTGGATTCTTAACCACTAGACCACCAGGAAAATCCCTACCCCATGTTTTTTTATACTCGGAGTTTCAGCAGTGAAAAGATACAGTGCCTATGTTTACAGATTATAATGTGTACAGCTGTGCTGTCCAATATGATAACCACATGTGGCTCTGTAAATCTAAATGTAAATTAATAGCATTAAATAAAATTAAAGGTTCTGTTCCTTAGTCACACTAGCCACATTTCAAATGCTTACATGTGATTGATGGCTACCATACTGGACAGCACAGATATAAAGTATTGCCATTATCATGGCAAGTTCTACTGGATAGCACACATTTAATGATAAGACAGATCAATATTTGGGCGTTTGCACTTGCAGAAGGATATAATGCTGTGGCTTCGCTAGTGACTCAGATGGTAAAGAATCTGCCTGCAATGCAGGAGACCTGGGTTTGATCCCTGGGTTGGGAAGATCCCCTGGAGGAGGCCATGGCAGCCCACTCCAGTATTCTTGCCTGGAGAGAATCCCCATGGCAGAGGAGCCTGTCAGGCTACAGTCCTGGGGTCATAAAGAGTTGGACACAACTGAGCGACTAAGCACAGCACAGAGAATAAGCACATGTTTCAAAGAGAGCATATAGGAGTGGCTTCTAGCCTCGAATGTGGCTGTCAGGGGTTGTCAGGGATGGTTTTTTGGAGGAAGGGCTTCTAAACTGAGAAATCAAAAATGCATAGGAATTACAAAGGCTAAGGAGAGTGTCTGAGTCGAAGGAAACAGTTAGAGGAGAAGGGCCTAGGATAAGAGTCTTAATGTGGTTAGCTGCAGGAGGACCTTGTACTTTATTCCAAGGCCTACCCATGAGTGGACAGAGTGCATGGCCATTCATAAGCCACCTCCCATGCAGGCAGATATTTTTATCATGGCAGCTTTTGCCTCTTCTCAGGCCCAGCCCACCATCAATCTATAACAGACTCCTAATGGAACTTCTGGCTTCTAGTTTTGATTCCTCCCCATTTTATCTCCAACGAACTCCCAAGTTTGATCATGTTATTCACTTGCTGAAAACACTTTGTTGCCTTCTTCTACCACTTAGGATAAAGCCCAAACTCCTTGATATACCTGTGAAGCTCTTTATGATCTGACCCCTGTTTACTTCCCCCGAATTTCTTTTCCCACCTTTCACCTCTCACACTATGATTGAGTAGCATCACTTCTCCAGATATTTCATTTCTCTTGCCTCTAGGCCTTTGTACCCACTGTTTGTTTTCTCTGCATGGAAAACTATTCCCCTTCCCTGGTTCCTCTTTGTTTCCATACTTGCTTTTCAGATCTCACTTTAGAGTTTCTTCAGGATCCCCCTGATATCGAAATTAAGGTGAGGTGCCTGTATGCTCTGTCACACCTATGTGTTCCCCTCTTGTAGAACATATCACACCATCTTATTTTGCTTACTTTTGTGTCTGTAACTCTCAGCCCTGGGACTGCAAGTAATCACATCTTCTTTGTTTCCTTTTATGCCCTAAGTACCCAGGACAGTGCCTCAGTAAATATTTGCTTATGGAATAAATGAACAGATTTGATGATCCATCTTCCTTTTTAAGGTGAGATCAGTAGCAAGTATGGTTCTGAAATGAAGGAGCCCATTAGAAAACACTCTTAAAATTCAACCACTGGGAGAGAATAGAGATGGAAGCATGCTCAATGAATAAAGCAAATCAATGACCCTTGTTATTTGTTTTTATGCTTAATTTTTTAAATTGAGGTGTAATTTCATGTACAACTCAACACTATGCATGGGAACATGGAATCCAGTGACTTAATAGAATTGTGCAACTGTGACCATAAGCCAGCTTTTAAAACATGTTTGTCATTTCAAAAAAATTACTCCTGTGATTTTACAGTTACTCCTTGTTCTTACTCCCAGTCTCAGGCAACCATTGATCTACTTTTCGTCTCTGTGGATTTGTCTCTTCTGGGCATATCATGCAAATGGAATCATATAATATTTGGTCTTTTGTGTCTGACTTCTTCTTCTTAGCAAAATGTTTTTAATATTCATCCTTGTTGTAGTGAATATCAGTATTTAATTCTTTCTATATTTAATGATATTCCATTATATGGATGTACCATATTTTATTTATTCATTTATCTATTGGTGGATATTTGGGTTGTTTTCACTTTTTGACTATTATGAATAATGTTGCTAAGGACATTCACATATGGATCTTTCTGTGGGTGTATGCTTTCATTTCTCCTCGGTAGATATCTAGGGGTGAGACTGCTGGATAAATTTATTTTTAAGTGTAAATTCACAGAACATAAATTTTACATATTAACCATTAAGTGTACAGTTCAGGAGTGTTAGATACATTCACACTGTTGTGCAACCAATTCCCAGAAAGCTTTTTATTTTGCAAAACTAAAACCCTATACTCATTGATTAACAATGCCTCATTCTCCCTCCCACTTAACAACCAACAACCATCATTCTACTTTCTGTCTCAATGAATTTGACTACTCTAGGTACCCATGTAAGTGAAAACATACAGTATCTGTATGTGTGTGTGTTGTGTGTGTGACTGACTTATTAATTACACTTGCATAATGTTCTCAAGGTTCATCCAGGTTGTACTATGTGTTAGAACTTCCTTTATTTTTAAGGGTGAATGATATTCCATTGTATGTATATACCTCATTTTGTTTATCCATTCATCCGTGGATGGATAGTTGGGTTGTTTCCACCTTTTGACTATTGTGGATAGTATTGCTATGAACATGGGTGTATAGATGTCTCTTTGAGACCCTGACTTCAACTGTTTTGTATAAATACCCAGAGTTAGAATTACTGGATCATATAGTATTTCTGTATTTAGTTTTTTGAGGCACTTCAATACTATTTTCCATAGTGTTGCACCAAGGTTTTCATTTTTCCACATCCTCTCCAACAATTGTTATTTTCTATTAAAAAATCTTTTTTTTTTTAAATAGAGTCATTTTAATGGGTGTGATGTTTAACTTGTTAACAAATTTCCAAAGTGTTTTCCAAAGTTACCACACCATTTTACATTCCTACCAGTAATGTATCTTCTGTGACCTTTGTTCTTAAGGGCTAAGTTTAACCAAGGCTGCATACTCTTTTATCCTACCACCTTGTGTTATGAGCTGACAGTTAAATGACGCAATGTCTCTTTCCTTGAAGAATAAGGGATTGGCAGGATTGTGGCAAAGCTTGCTAGGTCTCTTTCTGCACTGATGTGAATGAAACCTCCTCAAGGAATCTCTATCTTAGAAGTCTGCTGGAAAGCTCACTGCTTAAAGTCATCCCAGTGAGAATTCATTTTGTGGGTTTTGTTAGAGTAGAGCCCAGTGGACCGTGAATTTACACAATCACATGGAATCCAGAAAAGATGTACATAAAGAACAGGGTGCAGATTCAAACATTCGAACAACCTGGAATAGCCGTGTAAACAAGTTTTTATTGAGCACTTACCATGTGGCCACAACTGAGCTAGACGCTGGTGGTGTGTGGGTTTCATAGACATGCAGGAAGTTTAGTCTTGTTGGGGAGACCAATGTAATCCAAAGGAAGCTACAGCTGAAACCTCTAAGATAGTATTTACTTAAGTGGGTAAATGTATGGTACAGATTATAAGTATGGTAGCAGCTCTGAGCAGAGGACTGTCTTTAAGAGCTGGAGGTGTTGGACTTGGCTTCCTGGGTAAGGGAAGGTAAGAGTATTTGGGGTTTACTTGGGAGAGAGAAATGGGGACATTCCAGGTGGGGACCAGCAGGAGAAAAGGCCCATAACTGAGATGACCCATGGCTTATTGGCGAGACCATGAGGAGACTGCTTGACCAGAGCTGTGGAAATTAGGGCAGGTGAACTACACCTTGAACCTGGTGTAGGCCTGTAGGAGCCCCTTCTTCCCTGGACTAGGAGGATAAGTGTTGTATTTCGTTCTATATTTTGAAGCTTTACCATTTTCTCGAGAGCCTTGCTTATTTTTAAACTGAAGGCTAAGGTTTTCTGGATTTTAGATTCCCAAGATAAGAAAAAAATTCCCCAGGGCAGCTTACTAAAGTTTGCTCTTAAAAAAATATCCTGCTTAGAGGTCATAAATAGCTTGTTAGATATGAATTAAAGTAGGCCAAATTTGAAATTCTATTCTAATTCAAAGCATGTTGCAAAGCCTTGTTTTCAGATTGGCAATTCAAATGCTTTCCCAGATAATACAGAGGGATGTTAAGATAAACTAAGGCCACGACAAAATAGGAAAGGCAACTGGATGCCATACTTCACTGATAACAACTGGCATGATAATCTGATGGTTACTTTCTGGTTGGATTGCTCAAAGATGGAATGATTAACCACACCACAGATCCTTTATTCATTTCAAAGCTATCATAATAGGTGTTTTCTTGAGAAGGTCTTTAGGATTTCTGTTACTGGAATTAGGCTCATTTATTAAAGCTTGAGTTAATAACTGAAGTATGTATTGTTCTGAAGAAGGCTTCTTTCATTCAGGAAATACTTACGCTGTGCTTGCTATGTGCCAGGCATTGTACTAGCACTGGAGATACCAAGCTGAACAAAACATCATCCTTACATTCTCTGAACTGTGTACCCTAACTTCACACCAAGCCACAGACTGATGTCGACAGAAAAAATTAGGGATGAGATGATGGGATGTCTCATCTCCTTATGCCTGCATAGTTTTCTCACTTGCGGTTTTGGTCTAGAGTAGTGGTTCTCAACTGTGGGTGGTTTTGGGAATGCCTGCATGTATTTTGAAGCTTCTCTGGAGGCACAACGATAAAGAATCTGCATACAATGCAGGAGCTGCAGATGTGAGTTCAATCCCTGGGTCAGGAAGATCCCCTGGAGGAGGAGGATCTCCTCCAGTATTCTTGCCTGAAGAATCCCATGGACAGAGGTGCCTGGCAGGCTATGGTCCATGGGGTCGCAAAGAGTCGGACCTGACTGAAGCGACTTAGCACATATGCAGATATTTTGACTGGCATAACTGGTGGGGGGAATGTTACTGGATTCTGGTGAATAGGGGTCAGGGATGCTGCTTAACATCTGGAATGCACAGGACAACTCCCCACACAAAGAATCATCCAGCCCCAAATGTCAATAGTACCAAGGTTAAGAAATCCTAGTAGAGAGGATGATAAAATGATAGGAATTCTACAAGGGCTCTAACGATGAATTTCTCTGACAAATATGATTAAGGTTGTAGAGAAAAGTGAAATGGAATGAATGTGACATATAAGAATCCAGGAGCATGGTTTGTGCATAGACTTGTCATGAATTTTTGAAAAACTTTGGAAAAATAAGCCCATCTTGAGAGGGTTGCTCCCAGTATGTCCCTATTGTCATTTGGACTAGAGTATTCTTTGTGTGGAAGACTATTCCCTGGATTGTAGAATGTTTAGCATCCCTGATCTGCACTTGTGAGTGCTACCATGTCCAGGCATTATGACAAATTCAGAGACCTTATGTTCTTCCAAATGACCCTAGGGGAGGTAGCACAGACTGATGTTGAGAAACTTCAAGAAGCACTGAGCTAGGGTCAAGATGTGTAGGTTCTAGGTGGACTTGATGACTCCCAGTAAAAGTCATTTTACCTCTTTGAGCTGAGTGTCTTCATCTATAAAATGAGGTTGGGCTAGATCAGAGGACTCCAAAGTGGAAAATAGGTATCCATTTTTATACAGGAAGAAAATCTATAATTTTATCTATTTTTCATGTGTTCTTTTAAAATGGTCCTTTTATGTATATGTTTTGTAATGTACCTTGCATGGATGTTAGCATCGGTACATAATTTATATACAAACAAATGTACATTTATGATGGGCATGCTTAGCAGTGTTCTACTGAGGGAGTATACCATCAGAGAAATTGGGGACCCTTTTCCTAATCCAACAGCTTAAGTTTTGGGAAGGGATGGAGACTTTCTAGCCATGGATTCACCTCTACTGAAGGGCATACAAAGTGATGGATATCAGTCTTGCCAGGAAGCGACCACCCACAGAGCTTCATCTCCTGGCATATGGAGATTAGCATAGGGCTATAGGCAAAAAATTACATGATCCCTCGTCATATAGAGCCAGAATTCGTGAAAACTGGCAGGCCACTGGGGTTTTCAAATTATTCTCTACACGGGTGTGGAAAATACTATTCCCTGACAGCAAATTTGATTCACACTTTACAAAGAGCATGGAGACATGGTTAAATTGCATAATCTCCACTCACAAAAGGGCCCTGAGTAGAAACAGCCTTTTCTAACCCTGCCCACTTCAGCTGGAGCAGAATAGCACACTTGTTTTCAAACACTCATGCTACACCATGTTGAGCAACTTAGTAGATTTTATATTCTTAAGACCACTCTTTGGAAGCTGCTCAGAGGCACAGTTCTCACTCAGTCCCTTTTCCATTGACGTCAGGCTGAACTGCAGCGAGACCAGAAGTTGTCCAAGGCCATTGAGTCTCAAGATCTAAAACAGAAATCTTTTCCGCCCCCCATTTCCAAGCATGTTAATTATCAGCTCTCCTTTTGTCATTTAACTTGGGGGATCGTGTATTTGGTAATCATAAAAAGAAGCTGTATTTTAGAAATCAGCTAGTTTCTTAGATTACTTATGTGTAGCAGGAACTGCTTTGACAACTAAAAGTTTCTCCCCAGGGAGTGAAGTAAAATGAAAACTACAGGCCTGTTTAGGCCTGCACTTGACAGAAAAGGAGGTTAATGTGACGTTAGTAGAATAGAAGTAACTTTGCTATTGGTGTAGAGAATGGTTATTAAATCACACACACTAACTGTGCTGTTTTAAGCACCCTGTCATTGCCCCCTACTTTGCTCAAAGGAGGTATAGTATTTCTGTGACGGTTAAGGTAGAAGTACTTTACTTTAGCCAGATAAAGCAAAGTTAGAATTGTAGAATCTCTGACCTAAGAGTAATCTTAACAAATCATTACATTTTCTTCCTTGTCTCCTACCCTGCTCAGAGACAGTGTAATACAGTGGTTAAGGGCATGGACCCTGGGCCAGTCTGCCAGCTCTGAAAGCCCCCTCTTCCACTCATGAGCTGTGTGGCTTTGGGCAACCTATTTATGCCCTCTGTGTTGCTGCTTCCTCATCTGCAGTGCAGGCACAATTAGAAAAATAATGCTTATATTATAGCATTGCTGTGAAGATTAAATGAAACATTATCTATAAAGATCTTACTATGTGTAAGGTACATAGCAGTATGTTAGCTATTATTATTATTAGCTATTATTAACTTTAAAGAGGAATAACCATTAATCCCAAATTTGTAACCTGTCTCTAAATTACTCTGTAAGCATCATTTTGAGGAAGAGGCATACTGGGAAAAACGCACACTCTAATTCTGCAAATGTTTCTTTTGCGTTCTAAGTTTAGGTAAGGCTGGAGAGGCAACTTCCTCTGCCTACAGTGGGGGAACTTAGGAGGCAGCTACAGTAGGGGCTGCTCTGTGTGAGGAGAGGATTTGGGGTTAGATCAGAAAATGGAACTGGTTTACAGAAAGAGAATTCTGATTATTTTTCACAAATCATTAGGAATTGAGAAGTGTGACTTGCAGGTAGGGAATGAATGTGATGACTTTCTAGGTGCCCTCTAGTCTTAAGATTCTGTAGTTTTCAAAGGGCAGGTTTTGTCTTCATCAGCTTACAGCCCCTCCTGCCCCTCCCCCCACTCAAAAAATACATTTGGTTTCTGTGGACATGAATGTCCAAATAAGAATGTTAAAATTGTTGTTTTTCAGTATCAAGGATTTGGTCCCTCCCAGCTTCCTCCCAGTGCAATATGCCAAGTATCTACATTAAAATGTGAGAGGTATGTTAATCTCTCCATTGTACTCAGATTTGACAGGTCAAATTTCAATAGACTGTTAAACAGTTCAGCTTTGGCGTAAATTGACCCAGAGTTCATATCTATCAAAGATGTTCATTCAGGCAGTTACCACAATTCTGCATTTTTCACAGATATATCATTTCATTTATGGATGGTTCAAACTCCTCATTAGACCTGAGAATTTGAGGTGTGAGACCCATGGTTCTTCCAGCCCAGGGACTTGCTGTGGGCGAGATTATTAAGCATTTTGTTATTTCAGTGAACTCAAAGGTTAGGGAATATGGAGGTTTCTTTAAATGTCTCAAGTGTCTATTTGGGGGTTTCCAAAGCAGTTCATAAAGCTATGCCTGCATTTTTGACTGGTAGGCATTCTGAGTTTTACATTACATAATTTTCCATTGGAAATAGTAATTTTCATGTGTAGGAAATAAACTTCTTTCAAGGTTAGGGCGTGGCTAGCTGATAGTCTTTGTGTATTGAAATTTGGTGAGATTTTTTTTTTAATTTGTTTAATAATGCTCTATTTGTAAGTATCCAAATATTCAAATGTACTCCTCTAAAATGGACATCTTATTTCCACTTTCATATGCATAATTTTTTCTCTTTAAAGATCCTGCTTAAAAATACCCAAGATTTTAAGTCAATCTTTTTGTAAATTTTTGAAAGACTCTCCTTATGGCCTCCCTGAAATTTCTTCTTTCCAGAATAAAAACTTTGATTTTTTTTTATAATGTCTTCAGTGAAAGTATAGGAAATAAAACTAATCTGCAAATCCCCTTGAACACTTTAAGATCTTCTTTCCAGACAGTTCTGTTACAGATTTCTTAGTTTTATTGACCAGAAAGCAGATAGACTTTGCCTTCATAATTTTATAGTAGAAGCATCTTGTACCAGTTCTTCACTTTCTCTTCTAGACCTTCTCTTCTAGACCTTCATTTCTCCTTTGTTCTAAATCCTTACTATCAGTTTTCAAATTAGATTCAGATATCTTACATGTTAAAACAAACAAGCAAGGAAGCACACAATGAGCATTAAAACAAAGCAAGACAAAACAAAACCCGCCAAACAAAAAACTAAAAATCTTCTTTTTGACCACACCTGATCTTTCTTTGAGTGCTACCTAAATTTTGTTCCTTTCATTCAAATTTCTTTAAGGAGAAATCAACCACATTTAATGTATCTACCAATCAGTTGAAACTGCTTTGCTTCAGGTCACTAGTGACCTCTTATATCAGCCAGGATTCTTTGCCTTGTCTTGTTGAACCAACTCCAACTGACTTAAACATAATGGAGAATTCTTGGCGCACGTAAGTTAAAAACCTGAAGTGAGTGCCGGCCTTAGGTGAGGCTTAATCCAGTGCCTGAAATGATTTACCAAGGACCTGGATTGTCTCCATGTCTTTGCTTTGCCTTCCATGTTTTGGTTTCCTTCTTTGGTTCTTTAGTGCCATACCTCACCTCTAGCCTTTCCCCTCTTACAGTGACACATTTGCAAGCAATTCCAGATATACATTCTCACATTAAATGTTACAAGAAAAACACATAGAAAAGGTCTTTTTTTCCCTCAGAAGTCCCAGCAAATATCTCCTTGAGTCCCATTGTCTCTACTTGAATTCCTGCCCATCTTTGAACCAATCAGTCACTCTGGCCAGGGGTTTTGATATGGGGATTGACTGAAACCAGTCATGACTCATTTTTGGAGCTATGCATGGGATCAGTAAGTCCAGATCACATGACTAGGAGTGGGGAAAGAGTGGTTCCCAAGGCAAAACTGGGATGCTATTAACAAAAGGAGAGAAGAAGGTTTGGAGAAGTGTAATAACATTCCTTCTTGGAACTTGACTCTGTTGGTATCAGCTCTCTTCTATCATGATACCTCTACTTTCTTGGTTCTCTTCGCATCTTACACTTTCTTACTTTAATTGCCTTTGATCACTCCTCTTACTCTGCTTATCAATAAACATTGGTTTCTTCAGGACTCAATCCTTTCTTCTTGCTCCTTTTGCTTTCTTTGTTTACTTTTGTATTATGTATCTTCTCAGCTTCTGCTTCCATATTAATGCAGGGAGTCTCCTACTCTCAGATATAATGCATTCCTGAAAATGTGTCAGATGGTTACACGTACAAAAATGAAATATGTTGTAGAGGGCATTGGGATGTGTGTTGACAAAAATGGTTATAAAACTAATCATTCTTCTCCTTTTAGATGTTATCATCAATTAGAAGATATTTCCAAAAATGTATACCTATATTCTTTAATATAGTGCTTTTTCTTCATAATAGGCCATGCTTTCATCAACTTAGATCCAGTGACTATCTGTAACACAATAATTTCTGGCTTTTTTAGCACTAGTGTCAGACTTCACTTTTCTTCTTCATACTACCTCTTTTCTTTGGGTTAATAAAAACACTAAACCCCAAATACAATAAGCCCCAGTAGCCAAAAAATTACACAAACATTGTTGAGTGGAGACATTGTTACCCAAACTGAATATCTGGCTGGTAAGTATTATTACCATATGATTACTCAAAATACTCTTCATTTGAGGAAACAAAATCCATATTTGGTATATGAAAAGCGATTTGTGGATTTTAGTATATAGTGTTCAGAGGTAAAATGGATGAGAGTTTATTGCAGCTTACATTTCTAACTCATGTATATCCAGTTGCCTCCAAGACATCTCCATAGACATGTCTTCAAGGGCACCTCATCCTTTCAGCATCCCTCATGCATTCTCTAACTCAGGTGGGGACACCACCACCTCCCCTGGTTGTTCAAAACAGAAACCTGAGATTGTTCCTGACATGACCTATAATTTCATTCACACAGTTTGCTTATTTGATACTCTAGGTCATGAAATTGCCCTACCCTCTTTATCCCCATTACTGTTTACCCTAATTCAACCCCATGTCATTTTTCAACTGGTCTTCCTTTCTTTATCCATGTTCTATACCAAGGGTCAGCAGACTTCTCTGTAAAGGGCCAGAGAGTAACTTATAGGCTTTATAGGTTGTATGGTCTTTTCCAACTGCTTTAACTTAGCTTTGCAATGGAAGGCATTGAGACTATGTAAATGGATGATTGTGGCTGTGTTCCAATAAAACTTTATTTATAGACGGGAATCTGAATTTTATATAATTTTCATGTGTTACAAGATACTTTTCTTTGGCTTTTTTAAAACGTTAAAAATATAAAAATTCTTCTTAGTACACAGATCATACAAATGTCTTGTAGGCTGCAGTTTGCTGACCCAAGTTCTACAGGGTTACCTGAATGAGATAACAAAGTATAAATCTGAACATTTCATTTGTAGGCTTAAGTCCATCATCAAAGTTCTGTCAACATGAGACAACAGAATAAGGTCTACCTTCCTTGAAATACTCTGTTAATTCCTTCATGATCAGAGACTCTGTCTTATATCTTGCCTGTTCTAGTTGTCAACTGCACAATTCACAATGTTGACTTCCTTGCAGTTCCTTGTCCACACTGAACTTTCTTTTTTTCCCTGAGGCCTTGACAACTCTTATTGGAATGTCTTCCCCTTTTCCTTTCTCTCTTTTCCTTTCCCACCCTCCTCCCTTCCTTTCTTCGTTTCCTTGCTTCCTTTATTTCTTCCTTTTTTCTTCACAATGTATTAGAATTGTTGCTTTGTTTGCTCCACTAACAGGTTTCCTGCTGGCAGGACCATGTGTTATTCTACTCTGTGTCCCCCTTGTCTCATTCCTAGCCCAGTGCCCTGCTAAAGTAGACCCTCAATAAATATTTGCTGAATGCATGCATGCATGAATGGATGGACAAATGAATAAGTGAAATGGAATAGTTAAATGAGCCAATTTTGTTATTTTGCTAACAACCCTAACCAATGTGTTGATGAGTTCATAGGTTGAAACCAGTACGGACAGTTCTTGATATAGGAATAGATTGGGTTCCAACAGTTTGTTTGTAAATTGGTTGTTCAGAACTTGGAATATGTTTTCCCATATATATGATGTTGTAAATTTTTCCTAATTGTTAATCCTACTCTATAAAGGATTATTTGATGCCTCATGTCACTGAACTGTGGAGTTGAAATTTTTAAAAATTATAAAATAATAACTGAGATGTCATAGTTTAAATTCTATTAAAATATTACAAGCCCATATTTCATGGCAAGAAATGATAAAAGATGTTTCCTGACATTTTGTAGTATTATAAATAAAACTGAATGTTGGTAATGGTTTAGTGTAGAAAAAAAGGTAGAGGGAGAGATTCTGAAAAATTTTCTGGGAAACAATGTTTTCAAGAACAGGATTTTACTCTTTTTATTATCACTTTAACACTTGCAGTTCTCTTTGCTATGGTAAATGTTTATCATTAGAATTTCATTTGGCTCATCGGAAAAGATTTTGTTCTTTTTTTTTTTTTGACGGCACTGGGTCTTTGTTGCTGTGTGCAGGCTTTCTCTAGTTGTGGCAAGTGAGGGCCTTCTTCTTAGCTGCAGTGCCCACACTTCTCATTGCAGTGCTTCTCTTGTTGCTGAGTATGGGCTCAAGGGCATATAGGCTTTGGTAGTTGTGGTCCTCAGACCCCATAGTTGTGGTGCACAGGTTTAGTTGCCCTGTGGCATGTGGAATCTTCCCTGAACAGGGATTGAATCCATGTCCCTTGCATTGGAAGATGGATTTTTAACCACTGGACCATTAGGGAAGTCCATCATTTTTTGACTCAAATGTAAATGATACATAGACACACTTTAGAGGGAAAAAATCCCCAAACTGTTTACTTCTAACCTCCTTCAGCAAAATTTCATTTTATTTTATCCTAGCCTTTTTTCTTGTTTAGAATTATTGTTTCTTGCTCCCTCTCCCCCCAATTTCTTATCATTTTCTCTTCAGTTCATCAGTGTTTTTCTTGTGGTATTTGATTTCCTTGTATCTTGACTAAGAGGTCAGGTAGGCACATGTGAGATGAACGATAAGATCATTAAACTCAAGTCACTTTCATTTGTTAATTGAGGTGTTTATTAAATCTTTCCTGTATTTGATACATATTTATCAAAATGCCTTCTAAATCTAAGGCAGAAGTCCAGGTCTGCTTCAGTTAGGGAAAGATGTTTGGAAGAACAAAGTGAAGTTAGTGGAAATGAAAGGAAGTTTGAAGAGCAAGAGCAAGGATTGGTATTCAGAAACCATGATGATATGTCTTCATAACAGAATATACTCATTGTAAAAAAATCCTAACATTATAGAAATTTTTAATTTCCTCTTAAACTCCTCCATCGCAGATGACGTATATACACTCAGATTTTATTTCATGTGTATATGACTGTATATTATTAATAATGATTTTTACAAATTGGAACCATACCTTGTTTCATCAAATCTAAAATTCTCCATTAAAGATGTACGGTTATTTTGCATATCACTAAAAAAAGAAAACTGCCAATTATATATGTTGATTGCTCTTCCATATCCATTTTTCACCCTTCCCCACACTCCCACACTGCTCTCTGTTTTGGAAGACTGATTGATTTGTATGGATCATATCAATGGCCTTTCTTGCCCTCTGGCTTCCAGTTGGATCTGGCCAACTAGGAACTCCTTCAGGAGTTAAGAGGGAAAGAGAAGAGTGAGGAAGGAGGATTTATTCCTATCACTGTTCCGGGAGACCTTGTGCTGAGTGTGCTCCTTGACAGAAGGGCACTTTCTTCTGAAGGTGGAAGATTCTTAACTATGTGAGTGGCTCCCTATCCCCACAAAAAATCTATGTTGGTGTGTTAACACACAGACTTGCCTGTGAATACTCACAGAAGCATTATTCACAATAGCTGAAAAATAGAAGCAACTCAAATACTGGAGACTGGATAAACAAAATGTGATATACCTATATAATGGGATATTATTCAGCAGTAAAAATGAGTGAATTCTGAACGCTATGACATAGATGAGTCTCAAAAGCATCATTCTAAATGTAAGAAGTCAGACACAAAAGACCACATGTTGTGATTCCAGTTGTATTAAATGCTCAAAAAGTCAAGTCAGTGGAGACAGAAAGTTGATTAAAAGTTGGTTAAGGTTGGGGGTCAGAGTAGGAGTTAATTGTATATAGATATTATTGGGATGATGGCACTGTTCTAGAATATGTTGATCATTACACAACTTGTAAATTTACTAAAATTCATTGATTTGTACACTCAAAATTAGTACACTTTGTGATATGTAAACAAAGGTGTTTTGGCAAAAGTACACCTTGGATATCTTTTCATGTCAATAGCTATAACTATAACCCATATGTTAAATAATTTTGTATATAATTCTATTTTTCTACTATGCGGTATTGATGTTCAACTTCCTCCCACATTCCCTGCCACACCTCCAAATAATCCATTTTCTTAAAAGCACTGTAAGTGCTATGGACTCTGCCAAAGATTTTATAGGGGAGTTAATATCCACATCCATCCACCCATCCATCCATGTATGAATGTGAGAGTTGGACTACAAAGAAAGCTGAGAGCTGAAGAATTGATGCTTTTGAACTGTGGTGTTGGAGAAGACTCTTTAGAGTCCTTTGGACAGCAAGGAGATCAAACCAGTCAATCCTAAAGGAAATCAGTCCTGAATATTCACTGGAAGGACTGATGCTGAGGCTGAAGCTCCAATCCTTTGGCCACATGATGCGAAGAACTGACTCACTGGAAAAGACCCTAATGCTGGGAAAGTTTGAAGGCAGGAGGAGAAGGGGATGACAGAGGATGAGATGGTTGGGTGGCATCACCGACTCAATGGACATGAGTTTGAACAAGCTCCAGGAGTTGGTGATGTACAGGGAAGCCTGGCACGCTGCAGTCCATGGGGTCACAAAGAGTTGGACATGACCGAGAGACTGAACTGAACTAACATCCACGACAGACAGGTCTGCTGTCCCAGGTCTCTCCAGGTTTCTCCTCCAACCAGGGGCTTCTCCATCCTTGGAAATTTTTCCCTCCATTCAGTGCCAACCTAGGTTTTTCTTTTCCCCTCTTCTTCCCTCTCTTCCCTTTCTTTTCTCCTCTCTCCTCCTTTGTCCTCCCCTCTTCTATCTAGCAAGCAAATTATTGATCATACTTAACTGGAGAACAGTTCTATTTGCATTTCTCAGTCCTAGATGCTAGTGATGTCTCACTTTCAAATGCCCACCAAGGAGGATATCCACTCAACAGAAAAACAAGTCTCTCTTGTTGGAGTGAATGTCTTCTAATACAGCTGCTAAGAAAAAGAAGATTATCTTTGCATTATTACATTTGTTATTCTATTCAGTTGCTGTGTGGTATTTCATTTTATGAATGAAATAAACTTTTGTCAGTTTTCTCCTGAACGATATCCTTGTGCTATCTCATATTTTCAAATAAGAATGTGAGGACTCCCTATTGTTTAATTTAGATCAGACAGTGTTTATCCACAAATTTGCTTTTAATCCATGCCCTCCCACACTGCCAAAGATAATCAAGAGTTGGCTGTAATCACCCATACTTTGATTTGGAATATGTAATTAATTATATGTAAATATTATATCCTGTTAATAGGTCTTTTCAGTATAAATGACCTGAGTTGAATTTTTTTTCTAGGTTTTTTTTTTTTAATAATCAGAAAGTAATTTTTCAGTGTTCCCCATTGATTTCCTATGCCAATAAAAATAAAAAGTATTGAATTTTGTAATATGAATTTAATTTGCAATTTAACAGAATTTAATTAAGTAATTTAATTAACATACCTGCTATGCTAGACAGAAGCAGTATGTTAGAATTATCTATAGTTCTCTGCCCTCAAGGATCTGAAAGGCTAATGGAAAGTAAGGCATGTAAATAACTAACCTGTAAAAGATCCAAAGTAATTGTCAGGAACCTGTCAAGGCAGGAAGAGAAGGCATTCCTTCATTAGTTCAGTTCAGTAGCTCAGTTGTGTCCGACTCTTTGGAACCCCACGGACTGCTGCACGCCAGGCTTCCCTGTCCATTACCAACTCCCGGAGCTTCCTCAAACTCATGTCCCTCGAGTCAGTGATGCCATCCAACCATCTCATCCTCCGTCATCCCCTTCTCCTGCCTTCAATCTTTCCCAGCATCAGGGTCTTTTCCAGTGAGTCAGTTCTTTGCATCAGGTGGCCAAAGTATTGGAGCTTCAGCCTCAGCATCAGTCCTTCCAATGAATATTCAGGATTGATTTCCTTTAGGACTGACTTGCTGTCCATGGGACACTCAAGAGTCTTCTCCAACACCACAGTTCAAAAGCATTAATTCTTCAGTGCTCAGCTTTCTTTATGCTCCAACTCTCACATCCATACATGACTGCTGGAAAAACCATGCACCTTTGTCGGTAAAGTGATGTCTCTGCTTTTTAATATGCTGTCTAAGTTTGTTTTAGCTTTTCTTTCAAGGAGCAAGTGTCTTTTAATTTCATGGTTTCAGTCACCATCTGCAGTGATTTTGGAGCCCAAGAAAATAAAGTCTGTCACTGTTTCCATTGTTTCCCCATTTATTTGCCATGAGGTGATGGGACGGGATGCCATGATCTTAGTTTTTTGAATGTTGAGTTTTAAGATGGCTTTTTCACTCTCTTTTTGGCTTTCATCAAGAGGCTCTTTAGTTCTTCTTCGCTTTGACACGTAGAGCTAGTCTAATTGAAAGTGATTTAGGAAGTGTTGCTATTTAATTTTTTTAAAAGATAAATTAACATAATAAGAAATAATTAGATCTGAAAGAGGCCTTTGAAATACATCTAATTAGTGCTCTTATTGTACAAATGAAGGAACTGCCTTCTAACCTGGCAGAAGGGCTTTATAAGGTCACATACCTTGGAGTAAAGGAGTCAGGACAAATGAAGATTCATATACTTTTCTCTGGTACAGTGTTCTGGACCATGTGGTGAAGCTACAGTAAGTTAATGAAAATGAAGCTAATTAATTTAATAAAAAATACATGAAATCTTTGCTTAGGAAATCTATTAAGTCTTAGGAAATCTATTAAGTGAATGTCATGGTAACCTTGATGTAGAAATGTGGATTCTTTGCAAAACTCCTGATCTATATGATTGGTGTTATTTTCACAGAACCCTGGGCTCTGCTGGTTGAACTGATCCCCAAAACTCTTTGAATTTTTCCTTAAAGTTCTATGTTGAATTTAAATTTTTGTGCCAGATATCTATTAATACCACTTGATTTCAGTTTTGTATCTCAGAAATAAATGGAAGTTGTACACTAGTATTTCATTTGGAAGTTCCTTAATAATCCAAAGATAGTCAGATGTCCCTCCCAAGTCTCTCCAGGGCAAACTGCACCATGGGAAATGCTTTCCAGACAGCACACTAGCCTGACTACTATCTTTGTCAGTCACACATAACTGTTCTTCACTGGGATTGAGAAAGGACTTTAGAGTGAGAGAGACCAAATGCCATTAACTAGCTCTTGTGTGGCCCTTGGATGAGTTACATTCATCTCTGCTACTCATTTCTGTGTTTGTAAACTAGGAGTTGTTGGAAGAATCATATGAGATGATAGATATAAAGCATTTTAGATTGATGCTTTTATATATTGTTTTATCCCTGTCATGTCCCACTCTTTGTGATCCCATGAACTGCAGTACGCCAGGCTTCCCTGTCCTTCACTATCTCCCAGAGTTTGTTAAACTCGTGTCCATTGAGTTGGTGATGCCATCCAACCATTTCATCCTGTGTTGTCCCCTTCTCCTCCTGCCCTCAGTCTTTCCCAGCATCAAGGTCTTCTCCAATGAGTTGGCTCTTTGTGTCAGTTGGCCAAAGTATTGGAGCTTCAGCTTCAGCATCAGTCCTTCCAATGAATATTCAGGACTGATTTCCTTTAGGATTGACTGGTTTGATCTCTTTGCTGTCCGAGGGACTCTCAAGAGTTTTCCCCAGCACCAGAATTTGAAAGCATCATTTCTTTGGCACCCAGCCTTCTTTATGGTCCAACTCTCATATCTGTACATGACTACTGGAAAAACCATAGCTTTGACTATACGAGCCTTTGTCAGCAAAGTGATACCTCTGCTTTTTAATATGCTATCTAGGTTGGTCATGGCTTTTCTTCCAAGGAGCTGCTGCTGCTGCTGCTAAGTCGCTTCAGTCATGTCCGACTCTGTGCAACCCCATAGACAGCAGCCCACCAGGCTCCGCCATCCCTGGAATTCTCCAGGCAAGAACACTGGAATGGGTTACCATTTCCTTCTCCAATGCATGAAAGTGAAAAGTGAAAGTGAAGTTGCTCAGTTGTGTCCGACTCTTCGCGACCCCATGGACTGCAGCCTACCAGGCTCCTCCGTCCATGGGATTTTCCAGGCAAGAGTACTAGAGTGGGTTGCCATTGCCTTCTGCATTCCAAGGAGCAAGCATCTTTTAATTTCATGCCTGCAGTCACCATCCACAGTGATTTTGGAGCCCAAGAAAGTAAAATCTGTCACTGTTTCCACTTCCCCCCATCTCTTTGCCATGAAATGATGGGACTGGATGCTGTGATCTTTGTTTTTTTGAATGCTGAGTTTTAAGCCAACTTTCTCACTATCCTCTTTCAGCTCATCAAGTGGCTCTGAAGTTCCTCTTCACTTTCTGCCACTAGAGTGGTATCATATAATATGTGTTCAAAAAATGGTGGCAACTTACTGAACACCCCAATTGATCCTATTCATCAAGACTATTGCTTTTCCAAGACACTAGTGGTGACTAGTCTTCAAGGTAGCATCCAGTGATCCATGTTTCTGGTGGTTATACCCTGTATTGTCCCATCCCATATTGAATCGGGGCTGGCCTATGTGACAAATAAAATATTGCAGAAGATATGTGACTTTCAAAGCTAGGGCATAAAAAAGTACCAAGAAGCTTCTGTCTTGGTCTTTTGAATCACTTACTCTTAGGGAAGCCGTCATGTGGTAAGGACACTGAAGCAGCCCTGTGGAGAAGCTCATGTGGAGAACTGTGCTAACAGCCAGTGCCAGCTTGCCAGCCATGGAGTGAGTCACCCTAGAGACAGGTACAGCTCAGGCAAGTCTTTCAATAATTACAGCCCCACTGACATATGACTGCAGTCTCATGAGAGACCTCAAATCAGAACTGCCTAGCTGAGATGCTCCCAAATTTTTGACCCATACAAACTGTGAAAAATGATAAATGTTTATTGTTGTTTTAAGTTATTAAGTTTCAGAGTAATTTGTTATGTGGAAATAGATTACTGATTCAACACATTGTCTTGTTTTTTATTTCTTTTCTGGGGAAACCATGACTCATGGAAAACTTGCCCACATAAAAGAGGAAGATGAAGAGTGAGCTCTTCTAGATTGCCAGTAGTCTCTGAGATGTTGTTGGTTCTACTCCTAAGTTTTTATGCCTTCTCATTACCTTCCCCAGTTTTAATCCACTTTTCAGTTCATGTCTCTGTTTTGTCCTGTCATTTAAATCAAGTATTCCTAAATGTAGAGGAAGTTCAAGTTTTCTATACCTGGTACCCCATAACTTATTACTGCAAATGGTCAAAAATGAGGGGCGGAGGAGTAAAATGTCTGTACAGCCACCAAGTGACTTAAACGGCTGTAGGAGGTATGGATTTTATAAAGTGGTGAAAATGTGGCTGAAGTGAAGAGTACATTCCCATCTAAAAGAACTCACATTTCAAAAAAATCTTCAATACTCCATGCTCAGTTAAACTCTCTGTCTACAGAATTCAGCTAGTTGGTACCAATTTGATAAATCTGACCAAAATGAACAACCATATTAATAAGCCTAAAGAGACAAAATCTCACCATATATGTACTTAAAGAATGGATACATCTGTATCTTTGAAGAGCTATACTTTATTACTTACCTATTGCAATATAACAAACCACTCTAAAACATTGTTGCTTAAAACAGTACATGTTTTTTATGTCTCACAAGTCAGTGAATTAGTGGAGTGATTCTCCTAGTCTGGACTAGCTCACAGGAGTTTGATGACCTAAGATTCTTCACTCACTTATATGGGCCCTTAGCTCAGAAACTGGGACAGACTATCTCTCCATGTGGCCTCTTGATCTCAAGGGTGGTAGCCCAGACTTCTTCACACAGTGATCACAGGGTTCCCAGCAGCAATAAGTTCCAGTGCTCAAGTGCTTTTCAAGCCTCTGCTTGTGTCATATGTGTGAATGCATCATTGGCCAGAGCAAGTCACATAGCCAGGCACAGATACAAGGAGTACATAGACTTCACCTGTTGGTGGGGGAAATGGCAAAGTTACCTGCATGTGCCTGGGAAACTGTATGGTACCTTTTGTTTCCATAGGTAAAGAAGGCTATACTTGGTGGGAAAATTTCCAGATATAAGAATAAGGATTGGATGGTGGTTAGGCAAAAAAAGACAAATATCCTGAAGACAGTTCTTCAGGCACTGACAATAGCAGCCTAGATATCATGGAGCATAGTTGTGCTGGAGCACCTAGCTGTCATCCATCAGAGCTCAGAGAGATAAGGAAGTGCAGGCAGACTGAAGTGGTCCTCAGGATGGTGCCTGCCAGCCTCATGGATCATGGAGGATAAAGGAAAAAGGGGTGTCTTCATGGAGTAAGTACTGTCTGTGGTCAGTTGCAGTGTCCAGGAAATAGGTGGGGCCTGATCACACCCACAGATCCTTAAGGGAACAATTCTGAATGATTTCTGTGGAGAGGAGCTATGCCTAAAGCCCTTTACATTTCTGTCAGGTGAAAGCATCCCCAGAGTGGGTAACTGCCAGGCATCTTTCAGGACTGACACCCACCTGTGCCTGGAGACTTCACTCAGCTCATCTTACCTACATGGAGTAGACACCTGCTTCAACATCCAAGGGAACTTGAAATTCCTTTTACCCACTACCTCCAAAATAGAGTGTGTCATTCTGGATAGCCAGACAGATGGTAGCAGGCACCCAGTAGAAGAGATACCGCCCCCAGTACCTGTACTTGGGTAGATCTGAACAAAACAAGTTTGAGAGTTTGTTCACTAGCTGTTTGCCTCCTGCCACCCATAGGTTTTGTGTGTGAGACAGGAGGAATTTATGGTCCTCTTTTTTTTTTTTTTTTAAATAACAGTCTACTAACTTGCCTTAGGGAAGGAAGAGTAGGAAAAAGTTATGTAAGGAAGGGAGGCATGTTCTTTGATGAAACTGAAAAGAAAAGACCTCTAATTAAAATTGGAAACAGAAAATTTCCAGAAAAAGATTTCTATTGACAGTCCTGACATTTGATGAACATCAGCTATGTACAATACTGGGCAGTAAGTCACAAAGAGTATTTTCATTTGATCCCAAAATGACCCTAAAAATTTATATGAAGGTTTCCTCATTGCTGATGAGGAAACTGAGGCCAAGAACAGCTGAACATCCTGAGTGTGCCCACTGAGCTAGGAAAAGGCTGAACCTCGTAATTTTTCCTTGTGTCTTACTACTTCCTGTGATTATATGGGGGATTAGGGTAGAGATATCTGGGTAGGGTGGGGTTATCACTGATGTAGGACTGAAATAGTTTTGGAAATCATGCTGATAAGAGTGTGATGTGTGCTTGCGTGCTCAGTCACACAGTTGTGTCCAACTCTTTGTGACCCCATTAACTGTAGCCTGCCAGGCTTCTCTGTCTGTGGGATTTCTCAGGCAAGAATACTGGAATGGGTTGCGGTTTCCTTCTCCAGGGAATCTTCCCCACCCAGGGATTGACCTTGCGTCTCCTGCATTGCAGGAGGATTCTTCACCACTGAGACACCAGGGAAGCCACTGTTGATAGGAAACTCTGCTCCAGAACTCTTTGCCCTCAATTCTCCTCAGACTTCACCCTCTCCTAGGCATCCACCATCCTGTTCACTGTGCCAGGATCTCTATCTCTGCCCCTCACTGACCCTCTCCAGCTCAGCCTTGACATAGGTAATCATTGGTAACTTGGAGATGGAGAAATCTCTAAATCAGGCATCTGTCAAGTGGCAAAAAGAATGTAGTTGGAGGTCCAAGTAGATGACACAGGCTCATGGAGAAATTCAAGTTTGAATTTCAAACCTACTTTCCTATAGAAATTCTATTACACAGGTAGTTAATTTCTTTTGCTAGAAATTAATTTTAAATGGAGGTTTTAAAAAAGGGCTTATATTTCTTCTCTTTCTGTGAGAGGTTGCATCCTGGGTTAAAAACTAGAGAGACTGGATAAGTAGGATTTCCAAATAATTTGTCATCCAAACTGAGCACTTTTGAGAGTGGAAGGAGGCACTATTAATAATACCCCGGGACGATCCCAGATGAACAGGGCCATATAGCTAAGGGAATTTTAGGACAGAACACCTTTGAAAGTTCGGGACTGCTTGCACATATTTTATAATTTGATGACAAGTTGTTTTAGGTAGTGTCTTCATAATTTTAAAGAAAATATATGCATGTCTCCAGGGATGACTTCTAAACAGTGAAAGGAAGAGTAACTTTTTGGCTTGCTCATTATTAATAGTCCAGTGCTTTCAAATTGCCATTAAGTTTCTCTTCTCTGGTTCACACATTTAGATTCTGTCCTTCATACTGAACATTTGCAAACTATCCAAATATAAACATCTTTAATGAAGCAGTAAGATACTGAGGTGAAACAATGTCCAAGGTGTGAATTATTGCACCATCCATAACTCAGATTTAAGTGTGACTTTTTGTGATTGCAGAATGGCTGTTTGCCAAGTTGTATAACAGAAAGCATGGTAATTACAGCCCTAAATAATTCTTATTATCTTTAAACATCTATTTTTAAGTTGGTAGAAACTGTAAAATAAAAACTCAGATAGTAAAACCTCACCCTCAATCTTGTTTATTTAAATAACTGGTGTTTGTTTATGTTATATACCCTCAAATATGTTTGTTTCTTTTCTTAGTGACTTTTGATATTATTAATGGATAATTGATAAGGGTTAGATAATGGTAACATGTCTCTGGTGAATGATTTCCTGTAAATCAATATATATTGAGAATAATTCTATACACTAGAAAATGGTATATCAGGCCATGTGAATTTCTTTAGGAAATTTAGATTATCATTTTCCTAATTTTATCATGGTTAAACTGTGATTTGTTTAACATGAACTATATGATCTTACAAATTTGGAATACCTAAGATATATGTAGGACAGGCCTTAGGCAAAACTATGTAAATTCAACAACACTCAATAGCTTTTGTTTGTTTTAAGCAGTCTTGACACTGGATGTTCCTAGCTTCAGATTTTCTGTATCTCCACTCTGATTCCCAATTCTTCTTTATCCTGTCTCTTTGCATTAAGATTCTGGTCTCTACTCAACCTAAAGACTCTTTATTAGTGTTAATGATTCCTGTTATCTCCTACGCCACCATTTTTTTTTTCTTTTTGGTAGGATGTCTTTTAGAAAAGTGACTTAGAAGAGTGACTAGATACTCTGGCACTGTGGCAAAGTCAGTCATGAGGAGCAGAATTTTATGGGTAGGGGTATCTTTCTCAGCACCCCTGAGTGTCCAGTCTGCCTACCCTTGTTTTATTATGCGAGTGACCACAGTCATGCTAGTTCACTTGGAAATAAGAATGTATCTTTAAGAATAAGAAAATCCTATGAAAAGATGTACTGAAATGTGAAGTTTTGAAAAAGGATGCAGTAATTGCCAGCTTTGCTCCATAAATCACTGTATTTCCCTGAAGGTAGAGATAATCAACATTCTTTGACTCTCAGTTTCAGCTGGAAGAATTGAGGAAGAAATATTTCACATTGATTTGTCTCATCCAGGACTCAAGCTGTGATGGGAATTAGTGAATTCTGAAGAATGGCTGATACATCTGCTGGAAACATTCAGCATTTGGACCACTCCTGTTTTCCTGTTATATAGTTTATTCAGTATTGCTTTTTTTCTCTGCACCAACTGCATTTTCAGGGAGAAAGAAAAAAATAACCTCTCAGGTTCACCAGGAATACTTACCACATGAAGGTTTCTTACTAGGCCTCTGGGATGCTGGCTTCCTGAACTCACCAAATCTTAGTGTGTTTTTTAAAGCTTACTTTTGTACACTGGGAATGATTGGTTTCATAGAAGCTCAAAGAGATCTTAGAAATCAATCTGCTCAATAGTATTTTGTTTTATTCTTCAGAGCCCCAAAAGTTATGAGGGGCCCATGTGTAAGAAGGTAAGGTCCCTTGCTTCAACCCCAGAATCTTCATTTTTGTTTGTTCTATGCAATAGGTTCTGTGTAAAATTCTATTGGCCATGTCAACCAGAATTGGAAAGCTTTTGATCTGTGTGAAGTGATTAGTCCCAAGTGTTCCACCTAGATAATGGCAGTGTCTAGGTCTAGAATATGTCTCCTGCTCTGTGGACCTCTTGTTTTGTTATATTGCTATATCTTATGAAAAGGAAGCAAAGGCCATAAACTGCCAACTAGTAGACAGAGGCATGAAAAGACCACTCATAATGAGCATTTTTTAGAAAATGCTCAACCTCACTGAATTTAATATAGATTAAAGCAATGTTTCTCTTTTTTTCCTTTATCAATCAAATTGTCAAAGATGATAATAGTGGATAACCAGAATACATTGAAATTACAGTTCTCAGTTTGTGATTTGGGGGTATAAATTCGGGGGGAGGCATATTTACATAGAGAGCTTGAAAAATATTTAAGACGTATTCACATTTTCACCTGGTAAGCACTGTTGCAGCCCAGCAGATGTTCATAAGCCACATCCTTTTTTACTGATCCATGTGTACATTCTGACTGGGGAATAACCAGGCTATATGGGAATTAAAGGCACTGACTCTTGTCCCCCATATAGCCCAACAACTCACTTTTAGAAATCGATGCTAACAAGATAATCTGAACTATAGTAGAAGAAGTGTGGGTAGAAATGTTCTTTGAAACGTTTTTCATTGTTTTTTAATAGTGAAATGCACAACAGTAAAGAAACAGTTAATCTAACTGTTAATGTCTGTATGGTGAAATATTAAAACTAAGTTTACAAGTTGTTTCTTGAGAAGTGTTAAAATAATTTTAGAATACATAAAGTGAATAGGACTTCATATAAACTATAGACTGCAATGATTTGAAAATATAAATAGACACAGAGAAAAGATTAGGGGGAAATAGCCTACAATGCTATGATTATCTCTGGGCAGTGAGATTATGAATGATTATTCATTTTTTTTTTGGCTTTTGAAATATTTTTCCAGTTTTCCACAATATGCATGTGTTACTTTTATAAGAGGAGGAGAAATTAGTTTTTTCTCTTCCTGCAAATTCCACTGAAAGTGCCACAAAAATCTTGGTTTGGGTCTATTTTCTGATATAAACCAGGAGTGAGGAAAAGGCCAGAGCCTGCCTTCCACTGTGTTGTTTTGGTTTTGTGAACAGAAGAAATTTTCATGTGTCATTTGTCATTTGGCACACTCATAGTTCTCTGCTGGCAACAATTACTCCCCGAGTCTTTTTAGCATCAGGGAATTTTGGGTTTATGTTTGGGGAAATATAATGGCAGTGTGGGGGTTCAATTAGGATTTAGCAACTTAAACACAACTTCTAGCTCACAAAAATGAGCAGCCCTGGATGTCAATTCTGGCTATATCGCTTCCTATCTATGTGACTTTGAATTTGGAAACTCTCTGAGCCTCAGTTTTTTCATTTGTCAAATGAGAATAGTACCTTTTTTATGGTGTTATTAAAACAAGAAAAGACAGGTAATGTGCCTAGCATAGTACATAGCACTGAAGTGGAAGAAACCTCCAGTCTGTGTTTATTCCGTTGCTTTATTTATTCCAGGCCTCTGTCCTTTATTATGGGAGTTATATAAAGGGAAAAGTACTTGTGCTTTGAAAAGTTATTCCTTATCCAATACTTTGGGGACTTGGATAGATATAATCCTGAGAATCAGGATAGTCCTAGATGGGTATATCATTCTGACAACTCCAAGAGAAAAACAAAGGGCAGTTTCTGTTTTTCAGGACCTGTGGACTGACATGACTAAGAACTTTGTTAGCATGTGTGTCTTAGAGGATATATAAAAATTGCAGTCCTTTGTCTTCAGTAGCTGGAGGTCCAGCTTTTTATTCTGTATTTGTGACTAGGAGAAGGCACCTAGCACAGAATGAGTTCCAAAACTGGAGGAGACATTTCTTTTCAGTTTCCTTAGTCTGCCTCCATCCACCTAGAACCCATTATCCCAAATCTCTCTATTTGCCTCTTAACTCTTTCAGAAAACTGTTGTCAAATCCTTCATTCTGGGAAAAAGTATCAATATTAACAGCTTTTGTTCCTACTTTTCTTAGGTGCATTTGCTTTTAATGAGAAGGCATGGAGCTAAAAGCATGGGGTTCTAATGGAAGAATTTTAAGGTTCAGTTAGCAAGAGAATTTTGGATATGAACAGACCATCCAGAAAGGCCTTAAAGTAATTCCTGAGGAAACCTCCTGTTTGGATTATTTGATCTTTAAAAGAAAGTAGAGCTGAGTACGGAAGACCAAGTGCTTGGGGAGGGTCACCGCTGTTGGTGCATGGTTCATTTTTTCCTTTTCCTTTGTGTCCTTGGCCTGTTTCTGAGTCATCTCACTACTGCAAATGCCACCAGCCATATTTGCTGTGAAGATGGTCAGATCTGGATTCTTGCACGTGTGAGGGCTCATGTTGGAAGAGCCTAAAATTAAACCAAGTCAGATGCCGATATATGTCAAATGCAAACGAATCATTAAATAATTAAAAATTCAATTTATGTTTACTGTGTCATGGAACATAGCCTGGGAACCTAGATGCAAGATCAGCATACATCTCTTAAAGCAACTGCAGCATGGGATTTAAAATCCAGTAATTCCAAAGGAACAATTAATATAAAAAGGGAGGTTAATTCACAGTTTACAGACTTAGCATCTGCTTGTTTAGCATATGCAATAAAAAGCAAACTAGTGGTAGATTTATAAAAATGTCAGTTAAATAATTTATGATATATACATACTAATTGTTTTTGCTCAATCCAGTTCTTTTTTCCCCTCTCATAACCCTCACTGAGATACTGTTTTAGAACAGGATGTGGTTCTTATACTCTGATTTAAATATTCTAAGTTGAAAGCATTTATATGTTTTTTGGTGTGCTCTTTGTCTTTGGAATTTTGGAACTTGTTTTTTTTCTTTTTCCTTTAAATCAGTGAATTGAAAATTACCTATTTGTGTATATATTTTCCCTGACATGTCCAAGTAATATTTTTCAGCTGAAATTCACAGGTTATCTAAATATATGTAATACAGGAGTCCTATTTAATTTGCTGATAATAAGAACTTAAATGCACCTTGTTGTAATATGAAGAAAGTCACATATTATTGCTTTATCCTTGCTTATTTGTATCTACATTTATTCTGTAGGAGCAAACAATTATTTTAAGTGCTCTTTCTTCTAGAGAGAGGTCCCTACTGCAAAAGGTTTTCATGGTCTCATCTACTTATATAGAATTTCCTACAGAGGCCAAAATTTACTGAAACATGGGGTTAAAACTGGGAAAGAGATGTGGAAATCTAAGGGTTTTTCAAAAATTTGTATTTTTTCTGTATGGGTATGCTTAAATATGTATGTGTGTGTGTGTGTATTTTAACTGGGTACTCAGACTGGAATTCATATCTTATTTTGCTAAAGGCTCAAGGACATAAATCATTTGAAATAAGGATCTTCCATTTTTTTTCAGTGAAAATTCTGGATATAGAGTTTTCCAGTAACAATTTTTACTTCAGAAAAATCTCACCCCTCAGGGATCACTTTGTGTGTTAAAAATACATTGCTCCTAAATATAGTAATATACTTGCCTATAATTAGAATATTATGAACATCTGAAAGACTGCTTTTTAAAAACTTAACTTATGCCCCACATCTTTTCAAAGAGAATTTGAAGCTGTTTACAAAAAGAAAAGAAGATGTATATGACATGATAAATAGGAAGAGTTAAGGGCAAAGTTAGATGGGAAAGCGGGTGGTAAAATAGAAGAAAACAAATTGCCATCTGAAGTTTGAGCATAGTTACTCAGTTTGGGCTTCCCTGGTGGCTCAGACAGTAAAGAATCCACCTGTAATATGGGAGGCCTGGGTTTGATCCCTGGATTGGGAAGATCCCCTGGAAGAGGGCATGGCAACCCACTCCAGTATTCTTGCCTGGAGAATTGCTATGGACAGAGGAGCTTGTCAGGCCACAGTCCATGGGGTCGCAAAGGGTCAGACACGACTGAGTGACTAAGCACTGCATAAAAAAACACAGCACAGCACTGAGATTAAAGATATTAAGGACTTAATATTGTATGAGCCTTTACTGGAATTTAGCAACTTAAAACCAAACTTGGTTTTCCCAGTTGTACTTCTTTGGTTTATTTCTTCATTGATATTGGTATGTTCCCCCACCTCCCATCCTTTGCCAGACTGGAAGGAAAAAATAAGCAGTGAGTTCTTACTGACATGTAGAAAAATTTCGATGGGATATTACTGAGGGTTGCTCCAGGCAGAATGTGGCCCCTAGTGGTTTTGTTAAGTCCACATAATGTTAAAAAATACAGAGATAACAGTTAGAAATGAGAAGATTTCTCATAAAATTCAGATTTCTGACTTCTTTTAGAAAGTTTAAAGAGCAACCAGGCATTCTGCCTACTTTCCTACATGATAACAAGCAGACCTGGACCTCTTCACATGGAACATCTGTCTAATCTCAGAGGGCATTTTTGAGCATTTCCTCTGATGAAGACAACCCTGCTTGCAAAGAGCTTGCAATCATTCTAACAGAGAGAGGGGATAAGTATTGCCTAGCCTGAGCTTGTTTCCTAGTGATTTTCTTGTGATTTTTGTCTTAATACCCTTACCTGTGGAGAGCACATTCGAAGCCCTTTGTACCATCTCAGATGATATACCTTCATTCGATATTCATTCATTCTTTACAAACACTTTTATATCAGATTTGCTACCAAAACTCAAACTTAGGTAACACTATCTGTAGTTGATATTTTGCTGTTGTTCAGTCGCTCAATTGTGTCTGACTCTTTGTGATCCCGTGGACTGAAGCACACCAGGCTTCCAGTCCTTCACCATCTCCCGGAGCTTACTCAAACTCATGTTTATTGAGTCAGTGATGCATTCCAACCATCTCATTCTCTGTCGTCCCCTTCTTCTCCTGTCTTCTATCTTTCCCAGCATCAAGGTCTTTTCCAGTGAGTCGACTCTTCACGTCAGGTGGCCTGATGCAAAGTACTGGAGCTTCATCTTCAGCATCAGTCCCTCCAATGAATATTCAGGGTTGATCTCAATTAGGATTGACTGGTTTGATCTCCTTGCTGTCCAAGGGACTCTCAAGAGTCTTCTCCAACACCACAGTTCACAAGCACCAATTCTTTGGTGCTCAGCCTTCTTTATGGTCCAACTCTCACACCCTACATGATTACTGGAAAAACCATAGCTTTGACTACATGGACCTTTGTCGGTAAACTAATGTCTCTGCTTTTTAATATGCTGTCTAGGTTTCTCATCACTTTTCTTCCAAGGAGCAAGTGTCTTTTAATTTCATGGCTGCAGTCACCATCTGCAGTGATTTTGGAGCCCCCCAAAATAAAGTTTGTCACTGTTTCTATTGTTTCCTCATCTGTTTGCCATGAAGTGATGGGACCAGATGCTATGATCTTAGTGTTTTGAATGTTGAGTTTTAAGCTGACTTTTTCACTCTCCACTTTTCACCTTCGGCAAGAGGCTCTTTAGTTCCTCTTTGCTTTCTGCCATAAGAGTGGTATCATCTGGATATCTGAGGTTAATGTTATTTCTCCTGGCAATCTTGATTCCAGCTTGTGCTTTATCCAGCCCGGCATTTCGCATGATGTACTCTGCATATAAGTTAAGTAAGAAGGGTGACAATATACAACCTTGATGTACTCCTTTCCCGATTTGGAACCATTCTGTTGTTCCATGTCCAGTTCTAACTGTTGCTTCTTAACCTGTATACAGATTTCTCAGGAGGCAGGTCAGGTGGTCTGGTATTCCCATCTCTTGAAGAATTTTCCACAGTTTGTTGTGATTCACACAGTCAAAGGCTTTAGTGTAGCCGATGAAGCAGAAGTACATGTTTTTCTGGAATTCTCTTGTTTTTTCTATGAGCCAATGGATTTTGGCAATTTGATCTCTGGTTCCTCTGCCCTTTCTAAATGCAGCTTGTACATCTGTAAGTTCTCGGTTCATGTACTGTTGAAGCCTAGCTTGGAGGATTCTGAGATATTTTAGAAAGTGCTAAATAGCCCTATGAAAGAGCACTTTAAAAATACTGTCACGTTGGGATTTGAGATAGTCTTAGATGTTTACAATCAAGTCTATATTTTCACTGGGATAAACTGCTTGCGGTGTATCAGTTATTCAGTTTGGGCACTGAATGACCTTGGTGGGCCAGATAATCCTACAGCCTTGTTAGTGCCCGATTTAGTCTTAGGAATGAGACAGCTAGGAATCTGTATATATTAAAGTTTGGAGCTGAGCCATTACTCCAGAAAAGAAAGCTTATTGATAGTAAGAAAGACAGATGCAAATACAAGATTTTCCAAGTAAGTAAGAAAATATATATTTATGCAGATTGATTCCACGCCTGAATGTGATTCATTTTGGGTTCACAAATTTTTTTTTCTCTCAGATCCTAACATTTGGAGGCAGAGCTAATCTTCAGTTTTTACATACCCTTAAATACAAGGTACCTGATATAAAAGAAACATCTTATGAGAAAGAAACATTTAGCAAATCTCTTCATTTGGGGGATAAAAATGTCTCTTTGGTCATTATTTCCTTAAATACAAAAAAAAAAAAACAAAAACCAAAACATAGAGATTTCTCAACCTTTGATTATTGATTTCCCTTTAAAATTTTTTCCCTTAGAAGCCAGCCCTCTCCAGTCATTTAATCTTTCAGTCAGTTGACATTTGGGCATTTGCTTTCTGTGTGGTACTATAGTTCCGAATTAGACTCATTGAAAACCTGCAACATCTAAACACTACTGACCCAGTTTTAAACTTAATCTATATTAAAAGAAAGAGTTCAGACTATCTTAGATTCCTTCCATATGACTGCTTTTGTCGTAAATTTTTGTGTTATGTGATACCTTATCAATGCATCAAAGGCCACATTGGATGATGTAAGCAGTTTTTGTCTCAGATGGCTAAAGTCTAAAACAATGAAACAGCAAGAATCTTTTCTTATTCCAAATTTTGAAGTCTGCATCTGATTTTCAAATTAAGTAGATGAGGTTTATTCCATGTTTCTTTCCTTTTATAACACTAAAAATGGAAGCCTGAAGACAACTTATAATTTCTTTTAAGATAAAGAACAGAATGCAATAGGTTAAATTTTAATCTAATCTCCTTCTAAGCAGCTTCTATAGAGTCTTTCTTACTAGGCTTGGGTACAACACATTTCATTTTTGAAGGCTTAACTTAAGCTATTCTTGAAACTCTTTTAGTGAATAAAAATAACTCTTTTATCTCTGTCCTGCTTTGGTGAATACTGTACTTATATGTATATTGTCATGTTCATCCCTGCAGAATTGAATTGTAATAAATACCCCTTCCATGATGGAAAGTCATAGCATTTCAGGAGTGAAGGTCTGGTATGCTAAATATGACTTACAGGTGATATTAATAAAAGGGCATTCACCATGTACAGGGGTGGTGATAAATCTTATCCTTAGATAAAAGCTTGCTTACTCTCATATGACTTCATTTGTGTGATCTATATGTACTATGAACACAGTTCTAGGTATATTATTTCTTAAAAGTTATTAATTGATCAATTCATTTTTCTATCTTATTGTGCTCCCTGCCTACCTGTGTGTGATCCCCAGTTATGAGATTCATGATTTTTACTTAGTATTTATAGTAGAAGTCTTTGGAATGTTCCTGCTTACATGAAATTTAGGTAGTTACTAGTAAAACACACACCCTGAGCATACAGATGTTGGATAGAACATGGATATTTTTCTGAAAATTTTGCAGAGTGTGGAAAGGAGTTCCACTATATGTTTTAGTCCCCAATGCGACTTTCCTACATTGGGGTTAGAGCATTGTGTTGACTGCATCTAGTACTTGATCTTGGGGATATTGTATTGGGTATGTGCTTGGAGAACAAGATGCGCATGCCCCTAGGTGATTATCTCAAAGACTTTAATACACTGTACATGGCATATTGCGTTAGAGGTTTTTTATCAGGCTGGGAGGGTGCTCTAACCCTGGGTCTCATGCCTTGGTGGCATCCTCACATGTGGTGTTGAAAAACTGATCTGTTAACTAGCCAGATTTCCCTCATCCTAGCCAGACAAACTTGCTTGGTCTTCCTGGCAGTCCTGCTGCCACCCATCTGTTCAAAAGGGTGGCCCTCGTATTGTTTCATTGCTGATTCATATCTTTACTACTTGTTAAGATTCCACTTGAAACTCATCATTCTCTCTTTCCCTGTATATGAAGATACTGTTAGATTAGCATTCTGTGAATATTCACCAATTGCTGATTATACACCTATGGTTTATTTTATATTTTATTTTGATATCATTTCAGACTTGGAAAAGTTGTAAGAACAGTACAAAGAATTTCCTTATACTCTTTACTCAGATTTCTCAAATGTTTTTACTACATTTGCTCCACTATTCTATTTTATTTTATGAACCATTTATTGTAAGTTGTAGACATGGTGTCCCTTTGCTCCTAAATTCTTTAATGTGTGCTTCCTAAAAACAAGAAAATTCTTTTACATAACTGCATTGTAATTATCAAAATCAGGAAATTAATATTGACCCATACTGTTATCTAGTATATAGACCTCAGTGATTTTGCCAATTATCCCAGTGTCCTTTATAGCAAAAGAAAATCCTGGATCACACATAAGTGACAGCTCTGAGATTAGCACCCAGATCTTTCAACTCATTCTCCCATGTTCTTTTTGTCTCTCTACACCAAAACAACATTTCTGAGACCACCATGGAGTTATCTGAAAGCCTTGGTAAACTTTTTAGGGCTTTCAAAGCTGTTGAGTAACTTCCAGAATCTGGGGCTACTGATGATGTTATTTTTTTTTAAGTCAGTGAATGCAAAGTAGAAATCTTGATGTCATTCTTTATGCTTTCCTTGTGTATGCCAAGCTGTAGAGGTCTCATTTATGAGACTGAAACAAAGAGAGCTACTGGTAGACAAAGTTTGACAGCAGCAGAACCTTGGCCAACAATTAACTGGGGTTGGAGATGCCAAGAATCAGAACAATTAGCTCCTTCCTCCTTCCTCATTGAAAATGGTGGTGATGATCTTTGATCCCATAGGAAAAAATATAATACTGTAAGCTTGTTTAAATAACTCATCACTTGTAAATTAAATAACATATATCTTCCTACAATGCTACCATGATTTTCATCTTCTAAATTCTAAATAAATACAAATAAATAAATCTAGTAAATCTGGATCATATAAACCAGTTAGAGAATCTGTGTTAAACAGAATGATTTTTCAGTGATTAGACTGGCTCAGCTGGTAAAAAATCTGCCTGTAATGCAGGAGACCTGGATTCGATCCCTGGGTTGGGTAGATCCTCTGGAGAAGGGAAAGGCTACCCGCTTCAGTATTCTGGCCTAGAGAATTCCATGGACTGTGTAGTCCATGGGGTCGCAAAGAGTTGGACACTACTGAGTGACTTTTACTTCACTAAGACCTAACTAGGAACCAAGGCTTATATCTTATTTCCATAGAATTTCTTACTTAATATATCATAGGGTATCCCAACACAGTAAAGGAGAATATGTACTAGAAGAAAATTTGACACTGTTCAAAGGTTTGGAGGACAGTTATGACGCTCACAAAATCAGAAAATGATACATAAATCTTTCCTAAAGTACAAATGTTGACTTATTTCTCAAAATGTTTCTATTACTTAATACTCTGAGTATCAGGATCCTTTGTTCAGTACATAATGTACAGGATAATTGGGTAGACATGAGCTAAAGATCCTTTAAACAACTCGCTTTTATCACAATTCAATTTTATTCCTCTATTCAGACATGATGACAGTCATTTAATGACTGCTGTGGGAACATTTCTTTGCATATAGTGTACAGAACTGTTCAAATGTAGTCTGTTTTGAATCATTATCCATTTCTTTGGGTTTTCTTGGATGAATAAAGTAGAGTCCAGTTAACAGCTTCAACTAAAAAATATCTGAAAAGAATGGCATATACACACACACACACACACACACACACACACACATATATAATTAGAAAAAAAATCCCTTCAGTTTTGGATATCTTTAGCAAGTCATTTACAACAGTGATCTGGTCTGATGCTTTGGCAAGGAAGAGAGGAGAAAGAGAGAGAGAGAGAAAGTAGAAAGACAATTAGTCTGACTTGCTGGCCGAGTTTTAATTTGAATACTTTTCTGACAAGGAGGGAGGGAAAGATTGCCTTTAACCAGTCCAGTTATGTCATCTCTACACATTAGGAACAGACTTTACACTGGAGCTCAGGACCAGCATGATCTTCCGTTACTCTGTGCTTCCTTGCTCTTGGCCCTTGGGAGCGTGTTCTCATCAGTACACTTAGGGATACTGACAGTGCTTGGCCACAGGAGAGGAGTAACCGGACCAAAAATCGCATCTTGAAAAAACACTTTGGAAACAACCTAGGACTTATAGAAGAGGATGGAAAAGCCATATGCATGATAAAAATCAGCCACTGCATAGAAAATAAGTGTTTTTCTTGGGATTAGAGAAACGTTTATGAAAGAAAGCTGGTTCATGTGGGGAAAGGAACCAAATGTACTATGGGCTCAGATAATCCCAACTTCAACTTCAGATTCTATGCTGCTACTTTTACTAGCAAACATAAGCATCTTGAATACATAATATCTCTGATCTTCACTTTCTGCACCAGGAATATCTTATTCATTTAGCAAGCATATATTGAGCACCTACTGTGTACAAGTACTTTGTCCAGCACTGAAGTTCATGGGTGAATAAGATAACTGTTACTCTCCTCAGGGAGCTCAGAACCTATGAGACTCACAGAGTCATGAGGTATATGAGAATGTGCAAGAAATTACTTAGCAAATTGTCTAGCATGTAGCTAGGGCTTAATGTATTGTATTTTCCTTTCCTGTTTGTTCTCTCAGCTTCCCACGAAAATGGGGAAATCCAATGATTTCCCAAGAATTTAGCAATTGTAGTCAATTATTCCCATTACCTCCCACATAAAACCTCTTATTAGGAAATGCTATAATTTGGAATTTGATGCATACCAGTTAGATGCATACCTCCATGGAATGCATACTTCTGTGGTACTGAACTGAGTAAGCAAACACGAGCTCCTATTCCAGCTTTGCGTCACTAACATTTGCTCTTGAGTGATTCACTTCACTTTGGGAGTTATTTGACTGAATGGTATAATGAGGATTGTGATTTAGTTAGGCATGGTCTTTGTCCTTTAGGATCCAGCGTTAATGGGTTTACTTCTGGTTTTCTACCTAAATCAACGTTATCTGCATTTTTGTCTTTCTTATGTCCACCTTCTGGCTCTCCTCCAAAAGCTTTGTTGGAATTGCTGATGAACAGGAACGATGCTTGGTTTCAGTCTTGATTCATTTGCTCTTATCCTTTCTTTCCTCTTGTCTCTGGTTTTGGGGCAGATGGAGGAGGAAAAAGAAGGGAAGATATGGCTGTCTCTACTTCTTAAACTTCAGGTAACTTTTGGTACTTCCTTTGATACCTAATGTCTTAACCAGTGTTATTGCTTTCGCTTGTAGCCACTGAATACCTTAGGCTAACTTATAGAATACCCCAAATCATAAATGGTTCGAACTGGAAGAGGAATTCATTGGCTATTTTTGTATGAAACTGAAGTTCAGGAAGGAGAAGAAACCTTTTCTAAAATCTGCCCTTGGTTAGCAATCAGTCAGATTTTGACCTCACATCTCTAGTGCAGCTCTCTTTCACTTGCCATTGTTGTAAGAATGGTTATTTTTGTGGTTTATTCTCCACATCATCTCTTAGGCAACCGAACATCATGACCCTCTTTTTTTTTGGTAAAGATTTTTTTTTTTTTTTTTCTTGAGCCCCATCTTCCTTATACTTTGCTTTCTCTATACCTTATGGGGTTCTGCCATCTGTCTTCTGGGCCAAGGCTTTCTTTTCTACTCTTTGGTGTATTCAGAGTAGTTCTAGAAAAGGATCTGAGATGCTCTTAGTCACCCATAACCTTCTGTATCTATTCCTATAAACATATTAATCATGAGTAATCAACTTTTTGAATGCTTAATATGAGCAAGACACTGTATCAAGTACTTTCCATTAGAACCATATGATGTGATACTGTTTTCCCTATTTTCCAGAGGGGGAAATGGAAATATGTAGAAATTCCATATTTTATTTGGGGTTCCAAGTCCTGTAAGCAGTTGTTCCCTGATATGAAGCCAAGTGGTTTCACTCTAGAGTCTGTGTCTTTAAATATTATGGCTTCCCACCCTGGTCCCTCCTGCTCACACCATCCCCCACCCCAAAGACACTTGCTCTTCCTTATTGCACATTCCTTTTTGCCTGTAGCCCTAAACACTGGAGACTCTCAGAATTCTATCCTTTTCCTGATTTTCCATTTCCTATATATGTGATTCTTGAACAATCTTACCTGCATTGAAGACTCTGTACTTATTGATATCCCCAGAACTTGATTCTAGCTCTGTTTCTAGGCTCTCTCTTCCAATTGCCTTTGTAGTTCTATCTGGATTTCTACACAGACACCTCATACTCAACTTGTTCAAAACTGTGTGGCATCTTAGGTGACTGGAGTGATTGCCTGTCAGGCGTCAGCCTGGAGGGGGAGATGTTTTGAAAGTCTCCCAGGTTCTGCAGCAGTGAAAGTGTAGTTCCATGTCATAGTGTGTAGGTCTGGATATTAGAAAATATTTGTGTTTACCTATAAACAAATAAATTAGAAAACTTTTTTTCCCTGTGGAAACGAATACAGTTTTAAAAAACGTATGATTTTTTTTTTTTTTTGGCTTTGAACATTCAAGTAGATGTTTATATCAAAAGGAACTCTGCAGGGATGATATTGGAAATGGCTTCCTCACCATGTTTGAGGACCCCTTCAGCCTTTCTTATCCTATATCCATGGAGCATCAAAGGCAGAATTGCTCTAGAGCCTCTCACAGTGTGGATAAGACACAGCCCAGGAAGATTTCCACAAGTTTCAGTAGCCCAGTGTATCAAACCATAGCATGATACCATGATACCTTGAAAGGGAAACTAAGAGCAAAATTAAGAATTAATCTCTCATCACTTCCCTTCCCTACTTCTAGTCTCCAGCTGGTCTGCTATCTTTGGTTTAAGTGGCACTATTTATTGCCAAGATTAAGCATCTCTTTGTTTCTTTTAAGTCTGATTTTTGCCTTGCTTGGGAGTGTTCATCTAGGTTTTACTCCCTTCTTCCCTGATCCATGAATTTTTGTCCTTAAATAGCCCTCTCACATAGTACAGTATTTTTTGCCTCCCAATATTGTTTATTCTATGCTTATAGAATGTTCTTTGCCATCTAATTTTAAATCCTACATAATGCCCTCTAAGCAGTCTCTTCTTTGGATAAAAGCCATGGTTAAGATGTTACTTTCCCTAAAACAGTTTTGGTGAAGATGAAGGCAGCTGTGGAGATGGGAGAGGGGGCCCAGGAACTCATGAAATATGATCCTTTCAAAGTTGACTTAATCCTCCCTCTTATCCCAGCCATCTTTGTGCTGCTCTTTGGAGGGTGGATGGACCTCTTTAACAAAAGGAATGAGATTTTGCATTGTTCGACTTTGTCACAACAGCAAAGGCCCTGGGAAATTCCAATTAATTAGCAAGCTGTGGGCTAATGAAAGAATAAAACTGAAGAGAAATGCTATAAGCGTGTGCATGTGAGGACAATGCTGGTTTCAAATATTTGGGGCTTTTTGTATAAGTTTCCCAGGGTTTGCCTTCCTGAGACTCAGAGAGATAAGGGGAGAGACAAAGAGCAAGCATTTGTCAGAGTCAAGTTCTAATAACACTGTTGGCTTTTCAGGACACTAAATGACCCACCGTCATCTGAAGAAGAAAGTTAAATATGAGCTCACACAATCAGGGAAATTAAAACCGGAATACAGACCCGTTGCCCATTTCATGTTTAGAGAAAAACATGGCAACTGGCCTGGCATAAAATAAATTACAAAATAAGGTTGAAGTTAATTATTGTGAAGGATCAGGAAATCACTGTATTACTGTATCCTTGAATGAGGGAGTACTTGCTCAGTGTAGCCTCTGAGGTTCTATTCCCAGTTTGGTCACGAGTTTTTCCCAGTGACCAAGTCATTCAACTATCATTTATATTCTTCAGTGTGTTTGTCTATAAAATGAAATTGTTGTATTAGATGATAGCTGAGGTGTTTTCTGGTTGTAATATATTGAAGATTAAGAAAATGATGTGTTCTAGGAAAAGAGTAAATGAAATGATCATGTTTGAAGTATGTGTGTGTGTGTGTATGCGCAGGCTCACATACACACATTCAGACATAAAGAGTGAGGTATCAGCTTTGGATTCAGGTAAATTTATGTGACTCTCCGATATGACTTGGGGATGATTGCTTAATCTCTGTGAACTTCAGTTTCTTTTCTTCGGTTGGAGGTGATGATTGAGTGATGCCCAGGCATTGCTGGTATTTCTCCTATTTGTCCTCATGTATTACTAGATAGTCTGAGGGTTGAGTAGAAGATGCTCCACTTAGGGACCTGGTTCCAGAGAAGTTCATTTGGCCAAAAGAGTCATTTTTCTTGAGTTGGTGGCTGGGTAGGTATTTTTGCATGATGAATCTGTTGGTGATTGACCTCGTGGGTGAGAATAATTTAGATCTAGAATCACCAGACTGTTGGCAGTTTTCCTGTTAGACTCTTTTTTGTGTGAATTTTGTTTCTTTCCTTTCCCTCTTCTTCCATGGGCAGTTATTTCATCTGCAAATATTCTTCAGATAGCAGTGTTCTTCAGGCTCCTTGAAAGGATGTCGCTTGGCAGCCATACTGAGTTGTATAGTGCCCCCTCAAATTCATGCCTACCTGGAATCTCAGAATGTGCTGACTTCATTTGGAAATAGGGTTTTGTAGTTGTAATCAAGCTAAAAGGTGATTTCATGCTGGAGCAGGGTGGGGCCTAATCCAATAACTGGATCTTAATTTAAAAAAAGGGAGATTTGGACATGGATACCAAGATGAGAATGCCACATGAAAGCAAAAGGCACACAGGAAGAACACCACGTGATGACAAAATAGAGATTGGAATGGTGTGTCTCCAAAGCAAGGAATTGTCAAGGATTGATTATTGCCAACTGCCAGAAGCTAAGAAGAGGGAAGATCTCCCACTAGAGCCTTCAGAGAGAGCATGACCCTGCAACACCTTGATTTAAGATTTTTAGTTTCCAGAGCTTTGAGAGAATAAATCTCTGTTATTTAAAGCCACTCAGTTTGTGGTACATTTGTTATGGCAGCCCTCAAAAACTATTACAGCAAGTAAGGTACCTGTTACTACTAATAATCAAGGTTGGATGAGAGGAAGAGAAGAGAGACAAATAGACGCTGATTAAGAGGGGAGAGAAAATACAATGCATCCACAAAGGGGTGATTTGGATGCTGTTTATTGTCATCATGGCTCCTCTGTCCAGGGTAAGTAAAAGCTCTTTTTACTCTTATTGTCCGGGCTCAGAACAGGTGTTGTGGAAATGACAAAACACTTGACAAAAATTGGATTTTTAGTAGGCTAACATTTTTTAAAATTTGACCTTCATAAAATCAGTGTACTATAAACTACAATGATTACCAGTGAAATTCTGAATGTTGGTCACTCAAAGAATATTAAGAGAAGTGCTATAACATGGTTGTCAGTTGATTTGAATATTTTTTTGAAGTCACCTACATGCTTCAAGAGGTTGAAAATGATTAGCATTTCTGAAACACTAACTTTGCTGTAGAATAGATTGGAAAGTACAGAATTCCTTAGGATCAAATTATCAGTTGTAATTTGGGAATCTTAAAGTTGTAATGAGAAAAATAAATCTTAGTTACCTAAAAGGCAAGGACTTTGCAGAGAACAGCATGATAATAAGACAAAACTCAAATAGGCTGGGGCTGTGTGGACTCAGTTTGTTTCTGAAAAGCTCGGAGTGAAGACAGCTCGTGAATTCTGTCATCAGGCAGCGAGGCTGGTATCACACGCCACTTTACTTTGTTTTTAATGTTTGCTTCAAGTTATGCCAGACCTGCTTCTGTGTGAGAGATGTACTTTCTGACAAAATACGGCATTTTCCTGGCATCAGGCCCCTTTGGAATTTTTACTGGTGTGCATAAATTCTGCAAGTTTGCATGTCCCACACATATCCAATGTGGTAACACTTGGCTTTCTGCATTTGTGGTGGTCTCAAAGCTTGTCAATGCCAACCTGATTATTTCCTTGTCACTACTGGGGCTTATTCTGAAGAAGTGAAACCAGGTGTTCATTCATCCGTTATTCAAAAATGATCTCCCATCTACCATGCCTGATATGAGAAAGAAACCAAGGGGGCAAAATAAACCTATTTTGAAAAGACTAAAAATGTTCTGTAGAGTAGGAATGAAAGTATTCCTAGTAAACTGTCCCTTTTCCTCTTTTTCTTCCTCCGTCCTGATAATAGAGTCCATTGGAAAGGTTCATTTATATTATTTCATGTTCAAAGTGATGATAATGATGATGATGATGATAACAGGGATGACATTAATATTAATGTTAATTCTTGATTGTTCATTATTGGCTGAATTCAAGTGCTAAATATCAATAAATAAACAGATCTCAGGACATGAGTCTGAGCTTTTCTAAGCTACTTATTGAAACCTTATTGGTTTGCCTTTTAACTCCTGGTTCTCCTCTCCTGAACATATGTAACTCTTGGTCACAAGAACCATCAGGGATTTCCAAGCACAAATTTATCGTCACTGATGGAAAAGTGACTAAAAGAACCTTCTCCAGCATTAAGAGTCCATGATATGTTATCTTTGCATTGATAGATCACGATCATCCATGTTGAAAGTTGGGGCTGCAAGAAAGCAAATTATACAAAGCAAGAGAAAAAATTCCTCAGTATTTCACATATGACCTTGAGAAATAATTCATTTACTTTATTAATTCAACACACATTTGTTGATCATATGTCATTTATGAGACTAAGGACTAGAGCTACCAACTCATGTGAGACACAGGCCTTCTTTTCTAGGAAAAGAAGTCTTTAGTCTATAGTCTTAAATCAACAGATTAGGTCATCTCCAGCTTTGTCTGGTACCATGCTTCCCTTTGGGTGAGTACATTTCAGTCAGCCTGATTTTCTTTTCCTTTCTCCAGCATGCTAAGCTGGATCACCCTTTAGGTCTTTGTACTTGGCAGCTGCCTCTGCTTAGGACTCTGCCCATGTTGTTGCATGGCCAGTTTCACCATTTGTGTCTCAGCTTATGAGCCATCTCTTTCATGGGCCTTCCTGCTACTCAGTCCAAAGTAACACCCTCCCACCACTGCTCATGCTTCTTAAGCCCATCTATTTGTTTTCTTTTTTTCATGGCACTTACCCTTGTTTGAAATAATCTTGTTCATTTATCCATTTGTCTCATTGTGTATCTCCTCACCATGAGAATGCACACTTTATGAAAAAGCAGATCTTACTTGTCTCATTTACCATTTTGTTGAATGAGTGGATGAATGAGTGAATGGCTAACTATAATAGATTATAATACAATCCGTAATGGAAGCATTAACAAAGAGCTATAGAAATTCATTGGAAGGACTGATGCTGAAGCTGAAACTCCAATACTTTGCCACCTGATGCAAAGAACCGACTCATTGGAAAAGACCCTGATGCTGGAAAAGATTGAAGGTGGGAGGAGAAGGGGACAACAGAGGATGAGATGGTTGGATGGCATCACTGACATGATGGACATGAGTTTAAGTAGGCTCTGGGAGTTGGTGATGGACAGGGAAGCCTGGCATGCTGCAGTCCATGGGGTCACAAAGAGTCGGACACGATTAAGTGACTTAACTGAACTGAACTGATAGAAAAGTAAGGAAAAGAGTGATAACTTTCATGTCTGAGGAGGTTGAGAATGTCTCCACAGAGAAGATGTTTGAACTGGACCATCTGCTTAGGTAGATGAAGCTCCTCTTTCCTTATCCAGACCTTCCTCAATTGACCCACCTGCTCCTGGCATTCAGTGATCAGCCCAGATCATTCACTGCTGCTGCTGCTGCTAAGTTGCTTCAGTCATGTCTGACTCTGTGTGACCCTATGGACAGCAGCCCACCAGACTCCTCTGTCCACAGGATTCTCTAGGCAAGAATACTGGAGTGGGTTCATTCACTGATAGAGTTGACTTAATACCTGACAGGATAAGCTCAGTAATCATGACCCTTGCCCTCTCTGGATGCATGTATCAGGGAAGTGAAGAACACATGTTTCCTGAAAACTTCTCTTTCATGCTATGAGAAGTTGCTGAAAGCTTGTCTTTCCAATAAAGAGAACTTGGAATTGATGTAATGGATAAAAGGAGCTTATGAAACCTAAGTAGGCATTCTTGATGAAGTAAAAATAGAAACTTAAAAGAAGCATCATTTTTGGAAAGTTAAAAAAGATTTTTGTCTCCTACTGTAAGAAAATATGTGTGGATGAGGCATGTGTTTTAAACCATAGAATAAAATTTGCATATTTCTTCAGGGTACTGCAGCCATGGCATTTCAAAGTTTTTTGTCATTCCTGATAGACATGCTTGCAATATATACATCCATTAATAAGATTATCACTTGAAGACACAATCGTATTTTTACTGAAAAGGTTTTTTGAGGATACAATTTATTGATATTTAATGAAGCATGAAGCTTCTAAATGAACCATGAAAGCAATAGCTAAACTAATTAACTGCACATAAAGGCTCTCAGAATACATACGTGATGTGGGCTGTGTGCTTATCAATCGTGCCTGGTTACACTGACATCCTGGATAACATGCTCCTCATATGTGCTTTGTGGAGCAACAGTAAATCCTTCTGTAATGCATGCAATGAAAGAGGAAATAACCATTTAGATTTCCTGCAAATGTGGATGGGATATTTAAGTCAAGCATTGCAGGGTTTATAGGTTATAATTTAGAAGAGTTAAGACTAGTAATAACAACATATTATTTCCACACACTTGATTTAAGCCTCTATCTGTGCTGTTTCATTGAATGATAAATTGTTCCTTGGTTCTAAAAATATGCATCTTCCTCCCTCCCCTTTCCCTTCCAAAGAAAGACTAAGGATGCTAAACTAAATAACATGAGATGAACACTTCATTGTGCAACAGGAATTCTTTTGGACTTTTTTCAACTGTATGTGAAGATATATTCTGTCGAGAGCTCCAATTTTAAAAAGAAAGCAAAACCACTCTGACTTTGGTGGTTGTTGTAAGTTGCACCAATTTGGGAGGCAAACTGTTTACCCTAACAGAGCATTCACATTGACCTTCATCAGTGGCCATCTTCCTTTTTATCCGGTGGCTACCTACTCAGCCATGGACACCTATTCTCTGCCTTATTATCACAGAGTTTAGCTCTCAATGAGTAGCTTATAATTTCCTTATACACCTTTCTGGAAATGATATTCTATACCAATAAAAGAGTCTGACAAATCATTAAGACCCATGGTGATAGTGCATATGAATGATAGAGAGGCAGGCACTCTAATCAGGCACTACTGATTCAGTTGTTACAGGGTGAGTCCGAGAATCTGCATTTCTAACAAGTCCCCAGGTGATGTTGATGCTGTTGGTTCAGACACTGCACTTTGAGAACCATTGCAGTACTACATGCAGATTAAGGTAGGGAGGGACATTTCAGGAATACCCTTCAGGGAAGTCACAATCAGGGGAGGATATAATTTGTCTCAGATGCCCTCTAGACTCCCATCCGATATCCTTTTCTTTCTTAAAAAATATTCATTCTTTCTCTGAGACATCCTGGGCCCTCCTCACTAGATAAGAGTTTGAAATTTATTCATACTTCGGTGTAAGTGACTCTTGGTAGCTTAAAGGGTTGTCCTTAACAAGGATATGTACATTTTAATGGGGGTGAAATGAAAAGAATAAAGCTCTGAAGAAGATATTTCAGATATCAACTCTGCAAAGAAAACAAATGGGCTGAATATTGAAAGGGTAAAACGAAAAGTTTGTAGAGCAGTCATACTGTCTATGGGGTGGCACAGAGTCGGACACGACTGAAGCGACTTAGCAGCAGCAGCAGCAGCAGCATATTGAACAACTATATGAGAATCTGTGTCATGGCCAGGTCATAAGCTTGGGAAAATGACTTGATTGCAGACCAAATGGGTCACTGGTTCCAGGTGTAATTGTCCCTGATATCACTGGCTGCACAATCATGTTTATTCTCCTAATTTTTACTGGATTTTTAGTCTTTTGGCAATAACTTATTAACATATGACTTTTTCAGTTTTTAATCCATCAATACTAGTATTTTTTCTTTAAATAGCTTTTTTTTCCCCCTGAGTATAAAAATACATGTTTACCGTAGAAAAAATTTTAAATACTAAAAAATGATAAAGAATAATGTAAAATCATCTACTTGTATCCGTATTCCCCAGATACAGAGGTATCCTTTGTTAATATTTAGAAGATAAATATATATAAATATCTTGTGATAGATAACAGTGGTAATAAATATCTAAACAAAGTTTTGTTTTCTTGTATTTTCTTTCTCTGCCTTATGTTATGAACTTTCCCCATGTATTCTTTGAAAGTACAGTGGATATTTTTTATGTGTGTGAGAAGTATACTATAGTTAAGTTTGGTTTCTTTTTTGTTAAAACTATATTATCACAAATATCTTTTTAAATGATGGCAGATTATCGGGTCTAGTGACCATTTTAAATACCCTTGACTGTATTACCAAGTTGGTTCCCAGACAGGTTATATCATGTTTTATACTTTGTACTCAATCTGCTAGGAGAACATTGAGAGTGTCTATTTTATGTCTTATCTGCTCTTTTTTGGTGAATTGTATATGTCTTTTGACATTTTCTTCCATAGGAATGTTTGTCTTTATTATTGATTTGTAAGGCCTCTTTACATATTAAGCCCATAATTCTTTGTTGTATAGAATGCTGGTAATTGCCTAGTCTTTTGTTTGCTTCTCAATTTTGTTTATGGTACTTTCTGAGCTAAAATACTTTTGTAGTTATATATATTTATCTTTGCCTTCTGCATCCTAAAATTAAAAAAATCTTAGGTATAGTTTATTTTATTTTATATTTTATTTTTGATAAATATTTATTAATAATACTTAACTCTTAATTTCCCTGGAATTTATTTTGGTATGTTATGGCTGATCATATTTTCAAATGATGACTGAAGCCATCTTTCCCATTCCATGTGCTTTTCTTTAGTGTGACTTTACCGGTTCCTTCATTACCAATTCCTTTACCAGTTCCTTTATTTACCAGTTTACTTTATTTTTTTTTCACCACTTTGAATTTGGGTGAGTCCTGAGACTTCTTTGCCCAACAATATATGGCATAAGTAATGCTGTGCCTGTGGTAGGCATGGGTCTGAAATGTGCTAAAAGTCAGCCTCTGTGCTGTGAGAAGCCCAAGTCATATGTAGAGGCCATGTTTAGATGTTCCCTCTGACAGCTAGGATATGAGGGAACCGCTTTAGAAGCCTATGCAACTCTAGTTGACATCTGACTGCAGTGCGTGAGAGACCCCAAGTGACTGGTGCCTGCTGACCCAGTCAACTCCCAGAACCACAAGAGAGAATAATACATTGTTACTTTAAAGACGTTAAGTTTTGGGGGTGCTTTGTTATATAGTGATAGATAATTGGAACATATATAATGTGAATATGGAGTTAGCTTTGATTTTTTTCCCAAACAATAAGCAGTTGTTCCACTACTATTTAATGAAGGATCTCCTTTTTCCTACTTGTTTGTAATGGCGTCATATGCTAGTTGTTACATATCTGAGTTAACTGAGGTCATGATCTTTTTCTTCTGTCTGACTCTTTGTTCAGTTTAACTACTCTTCCTTCTATATTTCAGTTTTTTACTTTCAGAGCTGTATAATGTATTTATCTTCTTTTTAAAAGACTTCTTGACTGTTAGTATAGTTTATTATTTCATATGGACTTTAGAGTCCTTTGTCAGGTAGTGAATAGAGAAGGTCCTATTAGGACTTTGCATTAAATCAACAGTTCCCCACTTGAGCGTTGTTGTCCCTTGGGGATATTTGGCAATGTCTGGGTAACATTTAGCTTTGATTATCAACAACTTGGAGGAGTGCTGCTGGCATCGAATGGGTAGAGGTTAGAGATGCTGGTCTACATCCTACAATGCACGCGGTCTCCCTCCTTCCCTTAAAGAAAGCCCAAAGAATTATTTGGCACAATAATAAGGCACACAGTGTCATTAAGCAGAGGCTGAGAAACCCTGCATTAGGTCTATGAAATAGTTTAGAAGAATCAACATACTTACTATATTTAGTTTTCTCACCTAAGAATGGGTGTATAGACTTTTTTCATGTCTTCAGAACAATAAGTCATTCTTTTCCTTTAACATACTAATGTTGGGTATTTTTAATTAAGCTTCTTTCATTATGTTTTGAAATTCATAATTGATAGTATATAAGAAATCTATTGCTTTTGTAATATTTATATTATGTGTTGTCACCTTCATGTATTTTCTTTTCCTATATGATGATTTTTAGGGGATTTTATGGGTATATAGAATTCCTAAATTTAATTTGGTAAAAAGGAGAGAGGGTAAAGTCAATGTTCACCAGACAATGTTTGAGCTGGATGGGATTTGTGAGATTACTTAATCTCTTGCCTTTATTTAAGTGATGATCAATGTGAGGCCTGGAGAAGTTAATTTACCTGCCTCGTGTCACATAGAAGAAGCCAAGAGTAGAAAGAAGCACACTCACAGAAAAGCCATTGGATGAAGGTGTTGAAATTTCTTATAATTTACATAAAATATGAATGTTGACACTGTGTTTTAAGTCTTTTGGGGTGTTACATACAGTGGGGAATGACCTCAGAAATGTTCTCTTCCAGTTCCTCTCCCTTCTACATTCTCAGCAATATCCTGGCAACCCTTCCTTGTATTCTTTCAGGGACAAGAACTCTATCTTACCAAGTATTCCCAAGTCACTTCTGCTTTTTAGAAAGCTCTTCCTTTGATTAAACTGTTTTCTGCTTTCTTGAGGTTCACACAACTGTAAGTTGAATGATATTGGAGCAAGCAGAGCTTTTACCGGCTACAGAAGTAGCAACTAATAAAGGTTTGAAGGGCAGTGGGGAAAAATTTTCTTACTATTTGGTTGAGTAAGTGAGATATGGGGTTGGGAGAGTTTTAAGTTCTGCTTTCCAGTTGTACAAGACCCATGTCAGCTGGGCATCCCAAAAATATTTGTTGAATAGAATTTAATTTTATATGACGATTTCTTTTTCTACTTTTTTTTTTTTTTGAAAGGTCTATAGATAAGAGTTTGGCCCAAGGAGGACTAAGGATCTGAACCCAAATTGCCTCTGGTTCTGTTATTTTCCAAAGGGTCTCCTTTGGTCATGGCCTCAGCCAGGGTTCCCCCTTGATATGAAAGGTATGAACAAGTTTAGCTAGAAACAGACAGTTCTTACGCTACATTACCAGGCAAGGTCCCTGTGCCATGGGGACTCCCCCCAAACTCTCACTGACATAATGAAGAACTCTTTCATTATTTTAGACTCCTGAAGGCAGAATTTTTCTTCAGAACAAAGACAAAGACAGTAAGGCCATAATGCAAAGGAATCCCTCAGTGCTTAACTGCTAATTGGATAGTCTTCTGCAATTATTATTATGCCTGGAAATAATCTCATAGCCTTACTCATTGCTTATAAACTTTCTTTGAGATGGGAATATTTTTAAAAATTATGCTGTCAAGTTTGATATGCTAAAATTAGATTTTTTTTCTTTTCCTTAACAAGGTGCTTGCTGTCCCCAAGCAGTGTGAACATTGGTTCCATGGCAAATTTATATTTGGCAGGTAAATAAGCAGACACTGGTTCCACTAAAACCTGTGGTTCATCAGTGGTTCTACTGACACCCAAAGTTTAAGGATATTTGAGCAAACTCAAACTGAACCTCTTTTTTAAACTATTGAAGGTAAACAATCTCATTACTCTTTTATCCTGAAAATTCATACATTTTGTCTAACGTGGGAGAGTGGTGGCTGTTGTATCCTCTATCTAGGCTTGTAGATAAAAGGGAGGGGAATCTGGCTGGTGCACTTCTAGATTAAATTTGTGGACTCAAATGCAATTGATTTGGGGGCACAGTTGTAAAATAGAGGGTCTCTGTGTCCTTTTCATTCTTATTCTCTCCTTTGTACTTACCCCTTTTCTCCTCTGGCTTGTCATCTCTTCATGAACACTCTTGTCCCAAACTCAGCACTCATGGTGGAAGAGGAATCTTCCATCTGCCATTTTCATTCTGTTTTGAAAACAAAAGACATTTTTGACTGCCTCAGAGGTATTTGCACTATTAAGCAAGGCCAATGAATGTAGTAGGATGAAGTAGAAAGTGGGATTGGTTGGGTACTAATCACTTGGATTTTTATCCTGATTTTGCAATTAAATGGCTGTGTCCTGGGACAAGTCACTTTACCTCTCTGAACTTGAGTTTTACCACCTGTAAAATAAGGAGATTGGAAACATGATCTCTATTAGTTCTTCTTGACATATGAATCTATGAATTCAAAGCACGGTGGGAGCATGGATACATCATTTTCTCATGAGGGAAACTCTTGAAATGATTTCATTATCTATTCTGGTTTGAAGATGGTCTTTTAGATTATGAGAGATGAAAGGTTTTCAATGTGATCTGTGGGTAGGAAGGGAAATGAATACTTATTGAGTATTTGGTTTGTGCCAGGCCATGAGCAAGATAGTTCGTTATATGTTCTCACTAAGCCACGCCTGGCGGGAAGTTTAATCTAAGTGATTTGGTCAAGTTCACACAGCTACAAAGCCACAGACCAAACTTAGCCTCCTAGTGTTATGACTTGGCTCCAGATGGCATAGACCCTTCTCATCTCCATAGTGCCCACCCATACATCCACATTCTTTTCACCTTATTTTTATTTCACAGTGAAAGCAGAAAGCAGCCACATGTCTGGGGACAGTTAGTGGCTGGTTAGACTCTGCTTTTACGTCAGTGCAGTTTTGAAAGATGGAATTTTAAGGCAGAATTTTAGAAAAGATTCCCTTTAAAGGCCTCATTTTTATTGTCTTTAAGGTTGAGATTTCTAGTAGAAAGGAGCCCTACTGAACTTCATAAGAGGTTGTCCCTTCAAGGCACATCTCATATTTACTTTTTGTTGAACTTGGCGCACTGTGTAACTGTCTTTGTGCTCCTTTGTGTGAGTGTGTGTGTATGTGTGTACACACGTGCATGCAAGTATCTATCATATTCTTACATCTTGAATATTTATCCTGATGAACTGTGCACACAAGACTATAAATCAATAGAAAAATCAGTACTTTCTATAGTAAGATTCATGGAGATGCTTACTTTTGTGTTGTGTTCCTAAATATTGTCATTGTCATCTTCATCATTATTGTCTTCTCAATGTTCCAACAGCTTTTGGATCTTACCTTATTTTACAGATGTCATTTTGTCTTGTAATTCTGTTAATCTGTTTTACCTTCTCTTTCTATGCAATTTAACCCCTGACTGAGTGACTGAAGAAATGAAGTTGATTTTATGTACCAAATATTCCTGAAAGTGAGTGGGGTCATATAATGGACATTTAACTACTGCTGTAAAGGTTAGAATAGTGTCATCTTATACTTGGCATGTGTGACACCATTTATGGCACCTACAGGGGACAAATTAAAGTATGGTTCCTTACTGTTGCTTGTATATGGAAACCAAGATGTGGGAAGCTGTGAGTGAGTGTTTGTTCCAGCTTTGGGAGAGAAGAATCAGTTTCCATTTGTCCTGTCTTCTCCCCATTTATTAATAATATTATCTGTCTTGTCATGTGGAGGGTGATGGTCAAGGATATATGAGTTCATGGACATCTTTGTGTATTTTTGGAGCAGGGCTCATTTCAGTTCAGTTCAGTCACTCAGTCGTGTCCGACTCTTTGCGACCCCATGAACCGCAGCACGCCAGGCCTTCCTGTCTACCACTAACTCCCGGAGTCCACCCCAACCCATGTCCATTGAGTCGGTGATGCCATCCAACCATCTCATCCTCTGTCGTCCCCTTCTTCTTCCGCCTTCAATCTTTCCCAGCATCAGGGTCTTTTCAAATGAGTCAACTCTTCGCGTCAGGTGGCCAAAGTATTGGAATTTCAGCTTCAGCATCAGTCCTTCCAATGAACATTCAGGACTGATTTCCTTTAGGATGGACTGGTTGGATCTTCTTGCAGTCCAAGGGACTCTCAAGAGTCTTCTCCAATACCACAGTTCAAAAGCATCAATTCTTCTACACTCAGCTACCTGAGTTTGAATCCTCACTCATCAAATTACTGTTTTCTGAACCTCAGGTTGTCTCCTCTGTGAAATGGGGTGGCAATAATTAGGGTTGTTGTGTGAGTTGACTGGTTAATCCAAGCACAGAGTCAGGCATCCTGGTACCAAGTGAATCTTCCACTAATGTTAGCTTTCATTTTGTTTTCAATGTACAGATGTATTATAATTATTATTGTAGTAGTAGTAGAAACAGTACTAAAAGTATAAGTTCTTGGTGAGGAAGTATGATCACCAAGTCAATATCTAGGTAATCTGTGTGTCTTCTTTGTGATATTTATGAATAGCTAAGAAGAGGGAGACGAGAGAGAGTTTTGTTATACTTCTGTTTTCATGGAGGGCTTCACAGAAAAGGTGACAAGTCCAACAGTTTGGAAAGGGCTGTGTCCTTGGAGAGAAATTGTGTCTGTAATGAGGTGTAGAGTCAGCCCGTGGGGTGCAAAAGAGGAGGACAGGTTAGGAAGGCAGGGGCAACAGAAAAGAGGTCTTCTCCACCCTCACTCTGGGCCTCCCAGAGATCTCCTTGTTTTAAATAATAAAGTACTTTTCTCTTTTTAGCCCTTCTCCCCACCTACCTGTGGAAAGTGGCTCAGTATTTACAATAAAAGGTATAGGCATTACCTGTGCATTTACATTTAGTTAGTGTCTGCCCTGAGCAAGATGTGATCTGGGGGTGAGGGACTGGGGGTGAAGGTAGATAAGATAAGTTTTCTATCCTAATATTCCTGCCAGTTTCCTGCCAGTATAAGCGGGAAAGATAAGATAAAGGTACAGGTAATATATAAAGTAGAAGGGATCAGTAACATAAAAGATGCAAAAATAACATTACCTGGGATTTTAGAGAAGGGATAAAGCACCTGAAACTTGGAATAGGAGGCAAGATTCTGCAAGGTTTGTTTCAAGGAGAGAATAGCATGTTAGCTGATCTTTAATGATGGGAGTTGGGGATTGTAGGGTTATTAGAGGTGGTGGGCAGGGATTCCCAACTCCTGAAATGGCGTATGTATGAAGGGGCCTCCTGTGAGCGCAGCAAGGAAACTAATAGAGCTAGATCTCATCTAGGATCTGCGATAATTAGTAAGAGTTTTCCTGAACCTATTTTCACTATAATAAAAGGGGGGAGGGGTTGAGAGCTAAAGCATTCTCAGTATTCAAGGTTAAATGTTAACTCCTTTGTGTAGTTAACAACTAACTTATTTTTTCCTCTGCAAAAGAGAGGGAGAAAACACAATGAATTAACCACATTTTTTTTTTAAATTGCCATTACTTATGTGGTTGCTTATTTTCAGGGTAATACATATGTAGCGATTATAAAGATGTGTGCAAACTTGAACAACAGCAGACCCACCTTCGTGAGTTCCCTGTGTGGCTTCTGCAGGGTTCTCAGAGAGTTAGCTATTTTCAAACACATTCCTAGTTTAGCCATTAGAAAATTATGGGTTTTATTTGTATAAACTCAGAAGCTAAAATAGCACTTCCAGAAAGGTGGGTGAGCTCATCGCAGTCTGAACTAGGCAAGTTAATGACCTGCCCAGTATTGTTCATGCGGGCCAGTGCTGGCTGACTTCACCAGCAGTTCCGCTTGAAGAGAGACATTGTTTCTTAGGCTGCATATGTTAGATGCTTTCCTCTCTGCACACCACCCCTTGCTGAATGTCCTAGCAGTGCCTGAATATACAAGCCCTCTGCTCTACTTGATGAAACCAAAGAGCAGGTAGCCCTAGAAGTGTAAGCAAAGTACTCTAAGCACAGCTGTGAGGCCCCCAGCCAAGAAGAAGATATAAACACCTTTATCTCCACACTTTTCCACAAACTGCCAATGGAAGCTCCCCAGTGGAAGAGCTTTTTACTTTTAAACACTTTTAAATGTCAGTGACCAAACAACCTGAGAACATGAATAACCTAAGCAGATACTTTTGTTGGTGATTCTGATCACTTTTCAAAAAGAATAATGGTAAAGCATAGAATGGAGATATGTGGAAGAAGGGCATTAGGGATTATAGAATTTGTATTTTCTGTGAGAAATGAAAATATACCATGATGTTGAACTTTTAGGGACTTAGGATATTACCTTCACAATGTTCTGGTGAAGGAATGAATGGCTGGAAGAGATGAATTTCAATGGACTTTAACATTGTAAATGTTGAGTGAGTGCTAGGACAGAGTGGCTAGAAAAGTAAGAAGCAGATGGTAAGTGAAATGCCTTTGATTATACCAATAAGAGTGAATGTGTTTGACACTGAAGATGCTGTTCTGCAGACGGTCAAAATGGAGAAAGAAGAGCAATGTAGTTTTAACTGAATGCTCTTCAGAATGAGTGCCAAATACAATCCTGGTGCATTGGTCCTATCCTTTTTTAAATGAGTAGTTTTTGCTTATCCTCTCCTTCCACTATGCTTATCTGCAGGACTGTTTGATTTTTATTACTAAGCTAATCCCTATATTAAAGACATAAGACATTCTGTCGTAGGTAGGAGAATAGGTGCCTGATGTGAACTTTATTCAGGGTTCTGTCCTTACTGGAGAAAAACCCAATTCACTGTTGAGTGGATTGAAACTGCAGATGCTAATTTAGAAATCCGTTTGCCAGATTCAGGTGACTCTGATAAGACTTTTGTTCTTTTCAATCTTACGTGTTCGTGCGCACATTCTTGGGAAGATTGCTGCTGGGTAGTGTTGCATGTCAGAGATGAGAGAAGTTTAGTTATTAACCCCACGTAGAAGGTAAGGGGGGGCAATAGGCAGACTGTGGAATGAGGAAAGGGCCAGGCTGAAACATTTCCAAATGGTATTTTTGTTGTTTATCCTTGTTAATTATTAATATTAATTATTGATGAAAGGCAGTTTTGAGTTACATGCCACACATTGTTCAGGAATAAATTATCACATTTCTTATCTGAAACTATAGTAGATATTAAACTGTTTCAAATAATCAATATTTATTAATTCAGCAAGATTTCCCCCCTTTAACATTAAGGACAAAAATTCATTAATTTCTGGCTCATAAAGAGTTTTCGTGAAAGTGTACTCTTCTCTCAGCTTTGGGTGGCTTTAACACTCAATGAGTATGTTAAGAACTTTATTTGGGGCTTCATAGATGGTGCTAGTGGTAAAGAATCTGCCTGCCAAAGCAGGAGACGCAAGAGATGTGGGTTTGATTCCTGGGTTGGGAAGATGTCCTAGGGTAGGAAATGGCAATCCACTCCAGTATTCTTGCCTGGAAAATCCCCTGAAGAGAGAAGCCTGACTGGCTGCCATTCATGGGGTCGCAAAGAGTTGGACACGGCTGAGCACATACACACAAGAACTTTATTTAACCAAATTAGGTCAATAATTTAAAAATATCTTTAGAACAAAGTACATATTTTATAAAAGACACAGATAATACTTAAAGCTTTGTAGGTTAAAATTGCCAATTTAGTTGTGAGTATTGTGCTTTGTCTCAAATATCTGAGCCTTTTCAGATATGCACTCTATATGACTATCTGAGCTTCTTGGACATAGGATTTTTAGGCATCTCCATATTTTGTAGTTTATCATATAGGTTTAAATGAAGTATATTCTGTTCAGAATCCAGTGGGCAGATACATAAAGGATTGAAGATAGCTCCTGGAGTCAAAACTGGCTGATGATCATTGTGTGTGTGTGTGTGTGTGTGTGTGTGTGTCTCTGTGTGTGTGTGTGTGTCTGTGTGTGTGTGAGGGGTTGGAGGTTGGGGATAGAAGAATAGGTGGGTAGAGAAAGAGAGGTTGAGATGGAAGGTCTCTCTGACAGAAAAGGAACTGATGTGACTTTGAGACGTTGCTCTCACAGTCAGGCTATAAAATTCAATGTTTAATTCTTAGGAATTACAGTCTTTTTGAATGTTATTAAGATTCATTTTAGCCTCAGTCTAAAGACTATGCATTGGGCTTCCTGTGGCCTTTACTCATTCTGCTCATTTAACTCTGTAATATCATAGCAGTCACAGCATTAGCAACCCAAAGAGTTATTTGATTGAGAAAATAGCACACACAGTTGAACCATCTCTGGAGTTTGCCTGGAGGTGACCTGTATTGGTGTACTTTTCCAGTATGGAGAGATGGTAATAGTGGCTTGAAAACCTTACCTAAGGTGGAGTAAGTAGTCTGATCCTAGATCAGTTCATCCTCTCTGTCATCTGAAAGACTTTCCCACTGACCTCACCTCTCGCTTGGTGTTGATCTCTGTAAGAAATTGATTCACCACGTTTGACAAGCCCCAATCTTAGATCAGAGATTCTCTGGGGAACCTGGGAAAGTCAGCCTTATCTTTTTGAAGGTTATGGCTATTTCAACCTTGCTTTTGGTGGACTCACTTCATTTTGGGAAGAAAAATTCTGCAGTTGTGAAAAATGAGAGACGTTTGCCTTTTTCAAGGGAACTGACAGCTATTGGTTTCTCCAGAGAGGATTACTGGTGGAGACAGTTATGAAGAGAACAAGTAACTCTTTTAAATGAACAACATGTTCTTGCTTAAATATTTCCCAGAACAATTCTAAAGAAATATAATACAGGTAAGTTTTGTTATGTTCTCATTGTGAATTATGTTTACAGGAAACAAAAATAGGATTAGAATCCTAGAGGAGGAAAAGCAAGCTTTTTTGTACCGGTGACTTATGTTTTATGTGTCATGAATTGTAACCATTTATAAAATTATCTGGTTTCTTGCCCCTACTCATGGTTGATTTTTTTCCCTCTTTTTCCACCTAGAGAGCTTTGAATTATTTTTATTCATAAGTGAAAAATGTGTTACAGCTTTATTTCCTTTTATTAATAGTTCCTTCTTGCCCTTAACCACATCTCTGACTTTTTGGCATGTAAAGTCCAATGAGCTCATGCTTAATCATGTATAAACAGCCATCTAATTATATGGTTTTGAATTTTCATTTGACCGACTAAACAAAAATGACACAGAAAAGAGAAACCTGACAACCTTCCTGTCTTTGGATACCTGGCCTTTCTCTCCCTCACTTTCTCTTCATGCATTTAGTAAAATGCACGTTAAAACTTATCAAAAAATCAGTTTGTACTTGCCAAGTTTCTGAGGTAAATTTGTTCTTTTCAAGGCTACGTGTCAAAAAACAAGTCAGTTAAGCTGAATTATTGTCTTTACAAATTTCTCTCGGACTCCATTCTTTCCTCCTCTAGAGGGAGGTGTTACTAGAATTCCCTGTGCTACTGGTGTCAGATGACAGAGCAGCCAGTATTCACGGGGCAAGATTTCTCAATCTTCATCTCTTTACCTTCACTCAAGTACAATAACATGGATCCCAGTTGCCATATCTTCCCACCTTCCCCAAGATTACTCTGATTGACACATTTTTGAAAGAAGATAATGAGAAAATCTCTCCAAACAAAGGTGCTTACTGTGTTTAAAGAGGAAGGAAGATGTTCTCTATTCCCTGCGTCCCACCCCCCCTTTTTTCTCATTGGCTTGGTTCTAGAATTTGAACATGGAGCAAAGTCTCTTCTGAAATTTGTGATGGTTTCACCATAAATAGCTTGCTGTGCTTGAAAGCAGAAGACCAAAGAAAAGATAACTTCCTTTATTATTTTTTTTTTCTGGATATTTAACAAGATGAGTACCTAAGAGAGTAGGTTTTGTTATCTAGTATTTAGTAAGTATGAGAGAGAAGAAAGGGATACCTGTGAAATTTGGTGAAAGTGATTTATTTTCTCACTAATTCTTCACCTTTAAGATGTAACTTGGTTTCTCAAAGTACTGTGACTCTGAAGCATGCATATCTTTAAGTGCTAAAATTTATCTAATTTTATTAACCTACTAAGTAGATTCATGTGTGTGTGCTCAGTCGCTTTAGTCATGTCCACATCTTTGTGACCTTATGGACTGTAGCCTGCCAGGCTTCCATGGAATTCTCCAGGCAAGAATGCTGGAGTGGTTTGCCATGCCCTCCTCCAGGGGATCTTCCCTACCCAGGGATCAAACCCGTGTCTCCTGCATTGCAGGTGGATTCTTTACCCACTGAGCCACCTGGGAAGCCCACTAAGACGATTTATTTAGAAGCAAATTATATTGACTCTATTTTGAGAATTTAGAGTTAGAATGACCTAAGATGATTGCCTAAATAGTTTTCTTTATTGAAAATATTTTAGCAGTATCTTTATAATTTTTCTGCTCATTATAAGTATCTAATATTACCCAGTGATTCTTAGGTATTTATTGTAATATTTTATTTCAAACTGTAGATTTATATCAAAGTTCTTGTTCCTCTAATTGTGCAAGAAGATAATAGTGAGACATTGTCTTTCTTTGTTATTTTTTTGTTGTTGTTATGGCGTTTTAGAATAAAGAGAAGAACAAATTCTGGCAGTTTATACTTTGGTTCATGTGGAGCAGTCAAAAGAGGAGGTACTTTGACCACCAAATCAAGACCTTTACTTAATTGATGTTTGGAGAATTGGAGAGAGATTTTATTTCTTTCCTTCCTATTTATATTTAAAGCCATAAGATTTTTTATGTTCCTTATGATTTGTTATTATCTTCTAAGAATTTGTAAATTATTTAGGAAATAATTTTCAATTCAATTAGCATTCAACTTTTTATTCATATTTATTTTCAGCTTTCATATTCAAACTCAGATAAGTAATAATACTACAATAAAGTATTACTTTAGGGAGAATATAAGCACTACTTGTTTTTTAATTGAATGAAAAATTCTTTAAAGTCTATAGTGCTTTACAATTTTCAAATTTGTTGCATGATTTCATGTAATTGCATAATTACCTTTTTCCCCTCTATAACTCTCCCTGCTTCCTGATTCCCATTGGTAACCACTAGTTTGTTCTCTGTGAGTCTGCTTCTTTTTTGTTTTGTTCACTAGTTTGTTGTATTTTTAGATTTCACATATATGTGATATCATACAATATATGTCTTTCTCTTTTTGATGTACTTCATTTAGCATAATGCCCTCCAAGGTGATACATGTTGCTGCAAATGGTAAAAAATTTTTTATGGCTGAGTAGTATTCCATTGTCTGTATATGCATGTATGTGTGTGTATTTGCCATTTCTTCTTTATCCATTTACCTGATGATAAACACTTAGGTTGCTTCCATACATGGGTAGCTGCAAACAGTGCTGTTATGAATGTTGGGGTGCATGTATCTTTTCGAGTTAGTGTTTTGTTGCTGTTGTGTTGTTGTTTGGATATGTACCCAGGAGTGGAATTTCTGGGTCATATGGTAGTTCTATTTTTAACTTTTTGAGGAACCTCCAGGCTGTTTTCCACAGTGACTGTACCAATTTACAGTCCCACCAACAGTGCAGGAAGGTTCCCTTTTCTCCACATCCTTGCCAACATTTTTTTTTTTTAACTTTTTATTTTGTACTGGAGTATAGCCAATTAACAGTGTTGTGATCTTTTCAGGTGAGCATCAAAGGGACTCATCCATGCATATACATGTATACATTCTCCCCCAAACTTTCCTCCTATCCAGGCCGCCACATAACATTGAACAGAGTTCCATGTTCCTCACCAACATTTGTTATTTGTGTTCTTTTTGATAATAGTCACTCTGATAGGTGTGAGGTGATGTCTCACTGTGGTTTTAATTTGCATTTCCCTGATGGCTTGAGAAGTTGAGAATCTTTTCATGTTGACCATCTGCATTTCCTCTTTGGAAAAATGTCTATTAAATTCTTCTGCCCATTTTTTGATCTGGTTGTTTGTTTTGCTGATGTTGGGTTGTATGAGCTGTTTATATATATTGAATATTAATCCCTTATCAGTCATGTCATTTGCAAATATTTTTCTCCTATTCCATAGGTTGTCTTTTCATTTTGTTAGTGGCTTCCTTTCCTATGCAGAAGCTTCTAAGTTTAATTTGGTCCATTTGTTTATTTTTGCTTTTGTTGCCTTTGCTTTAGGAGATGGGTCCCCCAAAAATTACAAGCGTCTGCTGCTGCTGCTGCTGCTAAGTCGCTTCAGTCGTGTCCGACTCTGTGCGACCCCATAGACGGCAGCCCATCAGGCTCCGCTGCCCTGGGATTCTCCAGGCAAGAATACTGGAGTGGGTTGCCATTTCCTTCTCCAGTGCATGAAAGGGAAAAGTGAAAGTGAAGTCGCTCAATCGTGTCTGACTCTTAGCGACCCCATGGACTGTAGCCTATCAGGCTCCTTCATCCATGGGATTTTCCAGGCAAGAGTACTGGAGTGGGCACTTTTTAAAAAATTGAATTTATTTATTTTTAATTGAAGGATAATTGCTTTGCAGTATTGCATTGGTTCCTACCAAACATCAACATGAATCAGCCATAAGTTTACCCATGTTCCCTCCCACTTGAACATCACTCCTACTTCCCTCCCCATCCCACCCCTCTAGGTTGTTACTGATCCCCAGTTTGAGTTCCCTGAGTCATACAGCAAATTCCCATTGGCTGTGTATTTTACAAATGGTAACATTTGTTTCCATGTTACTCTCCACACCTCCCACCCTCTCCTTCTCCCCTGCCCCGCACCAGCCACGTCCATAAGTCTGTTCTCAGTGTCTGTGTCTCCATTGCTCCTCTGCAAATAGATTCATGAGTACCATCTTTCTGGATTCCATATATATGCATTAGTATATGATAAATGTTTTTCTTTTTCTGACTTAATTCACTCTGTATAGTAGACTCTAGGTTCATCTACCTTATTAGGACTGACTAAAATGTGTTCTTTTTTTATGGCTGAGTAATGTTCCATTGTACATATGTACCACAGCTTCTTTATCCATTCATCTGTCCATGGACATCTAGGTTGCTTCCATGTCCTAGCTATTGTAAATAGAACTGCAATGAACTTTGGGGTACATGTGTCTTTTTCAGTTTGGTTTGTCCAGAGCATATGGCTAGGAGTGGGATTACAGGGTCATATGATGGTTTTATTCCTAGTTTTTTTAAGAATCTCCATACTGTTCTCCACAGTGGCTCTATCAGTTTACATTCCCACCAACAGTGCAAGAGGGTTCCCTTTTTCTTCACATCCTCTCCAGCATTTATTGTTTGTAGATTTTTTTGATGATGGCCATTCTGACCTATGTGAGGTGATATCTTATTGTAGTTTTGATTTGCATTTCTCTAACAATGAGTGATGTTAAGCATCTTTTCATGTGTTTATTAGCCATCCGTATATTTTCTTTGGTCTGTTTAGGTCTTTTGCCCATTTTTTGATTGGGTTGTTTGTTTTTGTGGTATTGACTTGTATGAGCTCAAGCACCACTTTTAATCTAGATTTTTTTCATACTGGCGTCAATCTGTGTTATGACTGCTTTTTTGTATTGATGAGAAAGAATTTGGATTGAATGTGATGTTCTTTTCATTTGACCTAATTTCATTATTATTGTTCAGTTATTGTTGATATAGTGTCTGAATTTAGCACTTGTAAGGTGTAGAGATAAAACAGTCACAATTACATTAATACTAACTCATATTCCAATTATATTTACGAAGATGCTTGGATTACTCTAGTTCTAAGTTCAAAAATGCCATTAAATAAAGGACACACTGGGAACTTACACTATGTAGGCCTTAGTCAGATTGTCTGTGTTGAGACTTGTGATGTTAGAATTTTTAAAAATATTTTAGTAGTAATGTTACATAATTTTACACAATGACAAGTTTCAAGTTGCTTGAGCCAAAGGGTAGATATTTCAGACTTCCAATCTCTCCAATTTTAATTGAATCTGTAGTGGATGTGACTTACTCTACCAATTCTCATATAATTGAAAGAGTTCTTTAAATTGTTTCCTTTAAATGAAAACAAATCAGACTCCAAAACCCTGAAATTTAATATCAGTCATTGTTGGTTGGAGTACCCAATGTCTTGCCAGAGAGACAAGATCCTAGGGTCTTTGTATAGCATAGAATATACCAAGAGCTTTTCTGATTTTTGGTCCAGGTTACTACTGAGGTAGGTGCCTACTTAACCAAGCCCACATGGTCTCTGGAAGTCTGTTGCTTGCCGAGCAGTGTGCTTGGCACAGAAACCTTTGCCAGAGCTGGGAGCCCCTAGACCTAGAGCCTAGGCTTTGTACATTTGCCATTGCAACCATTCTCTCTACCCCTATTGCCTTCACTGAGAGCTGCCTCACTGCTCAGGGTACTGTAAAACTGATGTTCTTCCCGACTTTGGGCAGTCTCTCCTCTGGCTTTCTCTTCAGATGTACTCAGAGCACCTGGGTAATCTCAGTGGATTTAGGCTTCCCCACAGGACTAGAAGAAATAATGAAATCAAGCAGTGTCTACTTTTGACCCTTTTATAATTTTTCCTGAGACAAAGGAGCACAAAATACAAGTAGCAGCTCAACAGATTTTCTTGCATGTACCTAGGCTTTTGAATGGATGTTGGAGCATAAGTTGAGAATCTGCAGCCTAGAAGCAAAAGATATCTTGTTCATAAGACCGTTGAACAATGGTGTGTGACTTCTGGACGCAGGAAGCCAAGTATTTTCTGGTTGTTAGAAATATGGGTGACAATTTTTAGTATAAGAGAATGTGGTCTCCGTAACTGCCTCCCATTTCTTTGGGTCTTATAATTCTGGGCATCCCATTTGAACATGTAAGCCTATGTAGAATGTGTGACAAAAAATTATGATACAGTATATGTTTCTTTGGACGGTGCTGAGGAGTTACTATGATGTTAGCCCAGTAGCTTTTAATGATGACTGTATAAGTTATGACTTTTAGATACTAAGAAGATATCCTGATTATGAAGAATTGAATGGGATTTTCCCTTAGAGCCAGCTCTTAGATCCTAAAAAACAAGTTCTGGTGATTTACACTGACTGCCTTAGACCACTCTCCCTTCATGTCAAAATGTGTAGGTGTGTATGTATAGGGAATAAGGAGAGATGCAGCAAACTAATATTTCCAGCTCTTCAGGGACTTAAGAGATAAGGATATGTCAACAATTGTATTCACCAGGGATCTCTTTCTTTCATCTACATCACAGCTCACTTTTAAGAGGGAACTTCTCACTTTGTGACCTTGAACTATATTTTTGTTAAAAGTGATATTATTTATTCATTCATCCAGTTGTTGAGCACCTACTCTCTGACAGGGGATCCCAGTCAGTGTTCCATACAGTGAGAGGTTTTGACAGTGGGCAGCTTTCCCAGTTCTCTTCCAAGCACATTTTTCTCACTTCACTTTGGTAAATCTCCTCTTCATACTTCCCTCTCCCCTCAGGCCATTAAAAGGCTCAGGTCAAGTTTCACCTCCTCCACCAATCTTCCAGTTAACAGCTCTTTTTCTTGTCTAATCTATTTCTTTGCTTGGCACATGGCAGCTCAGTTTAAGATTGGATGTTTCCTCCTGTCAGAATGGTGGTGGTGGTTTAGTTGCTAAGTCTTGTCTGACTCTTGCAACCCCATGGAGCCTGCCAGGCTCCTCTGTCCATGGGATTTTCCAGGCAAGAATACTGGAGTGCATTGCCATTTCCTTCTCCAGGGGATCTTCCCGACCCAGGAATCGAGCCCAGGTCTCCTGCATCTGCAGGCAGATTCTTTACCGACTGAGCCATGAGGGAAGCCCCATGGCTATCACCAAAAAGAGCACACATAGGGCTTCCCTGGTGGCTCAGATGGTAAAAAAAAAAAAAAAAAAAGAACACATATGTGAGGATATGGAGAAAAGGGCACACTCCTACATTACTGGGGGGAATGTAAACTGGTGCAGCCACAATGGAAAACAGCATGGAGGTTCCTTGAAAAACTAAAAATAGAGCTACTATGTACATGCTAAGTTGCTTCAGTCATGTCTGACTCTTTGCGACCCTATGAACTATAGCCTTCCAGGCTCCTCTGTCCTTGGGCTCTCCAGGCAAGAATACTGGAGTGGACACAGACGTAAAGAACAGACTTTTGGATTCAGTGGGAGAAGGAGATGGTGGGATGATTTGAGAGAATAGTGTTGAAACATGTGCATTACCATATGTAAAATCAAGTTCGATGCATGAAGCAGGGCGCCCAAAGCTGGTGCTCTGGGACAACCTAGAGAGATAGGGTGGAGAGGGAGGTGGGGGGGGGTTTCAAGATGGAGGGTACACATATATACCTATGGCTGATTCATGTTGATGTATGACAGAAGCCATCACAATACTGTAATTATCCTCCAATTAAAATAAATAAATTTTTTTTAAAAAGAATACTGAAGTCGATTGCCATGCCCTCCTCCAAGTGACCTTCCCCACTCAGAAATTCCACTCTTGGGTATATATCCAAAAAACACTAATTCAAAAAGATGCATTCACCCCAATGTTCATAGCAGCAGTATTTACAACTGTCAAGGCATGGAAGCAACCTAAGTGTCTATCATCAGGTGAATGGATAAAGAAGATATGAGATACACACACACACAGATGTACACACACACAATGGAATACTACTCAGCAATAAAAAAGAATAATATTTTGCATTTGCAGCAATGTGAATGGACTTGGAGGGCATTATGCTAACTGAAATAAGTCAGAAAGAGAAAGATGAAAATTGTATGATATCACTTATATGTGGAATCTAAAAATAAAACAAACTAGTGAATAAAACAAAAAAGAAGCAGACTCGTAGATGAAGAAAACAAACCAGTGATTACCAGTGGGAAGAGAGAAGAGGGGAGGGGCAATATAGGGGTAGGAGGAAAAAGGTTATTATGGGATTATATGAAATCCCATGTGTGAAACTTTTTGAAAATTGTAAAGCACTGTAGATTTTAAAGGATCTTTCATTCAATTAAAAAAAATTAGGTGTTTCCTAATCATTTTGTGTGTTGATTAAAACTCTTTCCTACTGGTCAGAGGCTCTTTGGGGGAAAACCCAATGGCCCAGGCCTCCATTAGTATAGCACAGCACTAAGCCCACAGGTAGTGCTTAATAAATATGATCTGTTCATGGTTTTGGGGAAGCTGAGGCAGTTTGCCCGTTAAAGTATGCTGCCTTCCTCTTTTTTTCTCATTTTTTCATATATTCATGGAAGTCCTCCTTTTACAGAGCAAGTGTAATTTCACCTTGAATTCATACATCTTTATAGATTAATCACATGTGTAAGCCTTGATGTAAGTCTACTAGATTTTATAGTAAGCAAGAATTGTTTAGCTTATCTATGTATCTGGACTCCCTAGAGTATATACTACAGCACAGAGCAGGAGCACAAATAAATGAATACCTAATCAGTGAGCAATGAATTTATGCCAGTACTGATATTTCAGCTTTTCAGAGTAATGGTTTGCTTATTTAACAAATGTATCTACTCTTGTCCCATGGGATTGTTAGAAAATTGGTCCAGGGAAAAGCAGTAAAATGTGCTTACATTTCCTCTTTGGTTTTCTAGGCTAATTGTTGGTGAACTTTATTTAACACTCTTGCTTCACTAAGAGTCTCTATGGAGCAAAGCAGCTTTCAGTTAACTTGGCAAATCATTACAAGAGAGAACAGAAAGGTCAGCATAAGCACTCTGTACTAATTAGTTGATAATTGATGTACAATAGCTGACTGATGGGACTTTAGAATATAAAGTTTGGGAATGCTGTTTAATATATCTTTACATCTTTATGAGGTGGTTTGGAGCTGTGTGTTCTTAATAACATCTTATCAGGAGTGCCCAGTGGTGGAGAGTAAGAAGACAGACTTCATGTCCAGGAATCCAGGGCACTGAGTGGTACAGAAAGGAATATGATATTTTTTAATCTCTCAGAGTATAAATATGATTCCATTTAATGCAGGGATAAAATGAAATGAGTAATGCTGGTGATTCCATACTTGGTGGCCAACATTCCTTAATACTGACTAAGGTTAGAAGAGTGTTAGTGTGAAAGTTATATTCTTTGTGGGATAAACTTGGTAGATTCAAGCTGAACTCCTGGGGGCAAAGTGGTGGGACATTGCCACAATTCATGGAAATCCTAATTAATCTGGATTAGGACTTAATCTATTTATTATCTGGTATTGAATAATTAATTTCAAACTGGAGTTACAAAAATGGCCTTTATATGACCTCCTCCTTTTAATTTTTTAAATTTATTTTTCCTCCTCTTTATTTATTTTTTAATTGGTGGATAATTGGTTTACCATGTTATGTTAGTTTCTGCCATACAGCAATGGGAATCAGCCATAATTATGTATATCGCCTCCCTCCTGGCTCCCATCCCATCCCTCTAGGTCATCACGGAGCACCAGGCTGGGCTCCCTGTGTTATACAGCAGCTTTCCACTAGCGGTCTATTTTACAGATGATAGTTTAAACTTGATCTCCTAAATCTTTACCAACCAATTACAATATATAATCCGCAATCTTACTCTTAACTTGCTTCCCTAACTATTGCTTTCTTATGCTGTCATTTATCACCATGGGGGCTGCTCCTCATTGTTTGTCCAGCTTCTCTTTAATGTACTCTTCCATCCTTGATCCTCATCTCCACCAGATTAATCGTGGCTGAACTTGGCTTCTAGTGAGATGCACCACTATCTGTAGCACAGGGTTCCAGGTGCATGTCAGCAGGCCAAATACAGCACAGCATCTGGCTTAGCTGGTTTGAAGTGAAGCCTATGAATTTGCATTTTTGAAAAACTTCCCTGGTGACGCTAATGTGCAGCCAGGTTTGGTGCCATGGGTGAATACATAATGTCCAGTTGTTAATTCAGGCCCACCAGCCTGACTAAACAAGTCCTCTATTTTCTCCCTTTTTTCTGGTCAGATCCGCTTCTTGCAAGCAACTCTGATTTCTCATTTCCTTAATACATGCCATGCCTCCTCCCTGCTGTTTCCATGTCTGCACCTTACTATCTCCTCATTCATGTGCTCATTTGTCCTTCGGTTTTAGCTTATTGTTTTCTAAAGAGTGTGCTTTAGTATGCTAGTCTTGGGTGAGTCATAGGGGAAAAAAAGCACCCTAAACAAATATATTTTGTGTATTATTTGCTCCTCTTGGAGATTTATTATGTGCATTTGCATTTTATAAAGACTCTGAGAAGACCTGTAATAAAGAGATATGGTTAATTAGAGTTTCCCAAAGTTATTTGACTGTGGATTTGTCCATGACCTCACATAATTTGTTATTGTTGAAAACCTTTGGACTTCCTGAAGACATGCTTTTTTGGTTAAGATTGTTCTTTAATGAATTATCCGGTACATAGAGATTTCCCCCTTTTCTGAACTCCTGTCTCTGTACTTCAGTTTCATGCTTTATTCGTACAGTCAAGTATCATTATCTGGTTGTTCCTAGGTGAGTGCGTCTTATCTCTACGGAGTTACTGGCACCATGGAGGCAGGATGCTCTATTTAGTAGTCCTTCCCTCTCATAAGTTTTGTGCAGTTTTGACTGTTTGTAACATACACTAAATTTAAATGTTTTGTTCCTGAATAAGAAAGCTAGCAATTTCATTCTGATTTTCTTCTTTTGGTGTTCTTAGCCATTTACCCTTGCTTTACTAATATTTCAGAGTAACACATTACTACAACTTCATGAACACATGTGAGTACATACATGTGTTCATGAAAGTTGTCACTACTATATCTCTGCAGTAAAACATTACAAATTTGATAAGACACTATATAATAAGCCTAGTACTTTTAGTATGTAAGAATTTATCTCTAGTTCCAGGGAGGAGTATGAATGAAAGCTGGGGAGAGTCTAAGAGTAAGATAAGATGGGAGTGAGGAAAGGCCTGAAGTCTGCAGTCCATCAAGGGGAGGATAAGTCTGCTGTGTGTCAAGTGGAAGGTCTTAGGTTGGGAGGTATCAGCATGCAGTCCTTAGTCATTCAAGAAAAGAGGTGCTAGAAATAACAGAAAGGTACCATAAATGAGTTATTTAATAAAATATAACTAACATTTATAATGCATAAGTCCCAGGCCCTAGACATATTACATACATTAGATCATTTAATCCTCAAAACAACTCACTGGGGTAAGTAATAGTAGTATTAACTCCATTTAGAGATCAGAACACTGAGGCACAGAAAGCTTGAGTAACTTGTCCAAGGTCCCATGGCCATTCAGTGGTGAAGCTAGGGTACCGATCCATGCTTTTAATTATTGTGCTGTTTGCTGTTACCTCTCTCTTCTTTTATTTCTCTGATTTTCTACTTTTCCAACAACCTATAGCTCCCTGGTGTCCACTGATTTACTATTCCATCCTTGAAGATACACTTCTGCAAAATATTTCTTTGAAATTCATGATCCTGGATTGGAAAACAATTTCTCTAAAGGTTATTATTGGATAATTAGTAATATTTGAATATAAGTAGTGTATTACACACTAGTACTATATCATTGCTAAATGTCTTAATTTGATGATTGTGTTATGGTTACATATTTTGGGGTGAAGGGCATAATAATTAAAACAATAATAGGCTTATATATAGCGAGAGATGGATCGATGGTTAGATGGATTAACAGATGGAATTTATCAATTGGTAAATTAGATAAAGAGGATTCATGCACTGTTCTTAGAACTATTCTGTAGATTTGAAATGTTTTACAGTGAAAGATTGGGAAGAAAACCCTGATCCTTAAAGACGGTAAAGTATATGATAATATATACTAACCCTTTTAATCCTCATAAAGCCGTATGCATTAGGTACTATTACTTTCCTCAGGATCTTACAGGATACGAAGCACAGAGACTTTTAAGTACCTTGCTCAGTGTCACACTGTCAGTGGATGGGTGAGACACACTGAAATCCTGGTATGCTTTATTTCTGTTTCCAAAACACTCTGCATATGTGTGGGGTTGAACCATATAGAAATTGCTCTTATTTGATCATGTTTGACCTGTAAAGAAAGACATTTCAATGACCCAACCTAGGAGCAGGGCTCTCTTTTATAGAACGGCTGTTTTGGTGTTGCTCTTCATCGGCAGCTCTTGGAATCTTGATGGGACTCTTGTCTCTTGCTCACCATTGTCTCGTGGTTGGCATTTGGTTAGTATCAGTTGAATGAACAATAAAAACCACAAAAAGAACTGATTACTTTTCCTTACCACCTCTCATATATATATGTGTCATTTATGTTCCCTCAGTATCTGTGTCATTTTTAGAGGAACCAGTGATTAAACATAAATCGTTCTGAAAGATGCAGCCTTAGCAGGGGTAATTGCAACATAGTCAGCTATTTGACTTCAAGAGAACTCTTTTAACTAATGAACATGTTAATTAAAAACATGGCCTTGCTAAGATGACCTCTCAGTTCAGGAAATGCAAAACATTTGTACTTCCCACCAGCATGCAGTGATTTTGGCTAGGATGTATGTGGTACTTAGAATGCCATCTACTCTAATCCTTATTTGAGCAGTAAACACATTTTTAAAAAACATTGTACAGTCTCTAAAAATAAGCTGTATTTAAAAGTGAAAACCAGCACACAAGTAGTTGGCACATCTGGTAGTCAGAAAAGTTGTATGGTTTGTTTTCAGGGAATGACAAGCCAAGGAACGTTCAGACTTGGCCAGTTGAAAACTTTTCTTCTATCTGTGATGACACCTGGTTTTAAAAAAAATTGGCTCCAGGCTCAAAGCAGAAAGAACATTGGAAATGGGTAAAGAATTAAATAGTATCATTTACTTGTATCTTGTTTTATAAAGGAGTTATAAAGAACTGTTTTCTTCTTACTTCAAGAAAGAATGCAGGAAATAAAGTGATGACAGGCATGAACAATAATAACAACAGCTGCAACAAAAATCACAGCTAACATCAATTCAGTACCTTCTATGTGCTAGGCAATGTGTGGAGTCCTTTGTGTATATAATTAATACTAGATGCACAACAACCTTATGAAGTAGTTTCTTTTTATTCCCATTTTACAGATGAGATGACATAGACGTAGAAATAAACACAAATATTTAAGTAATTTGTCCAAGTCACACAACCATCCTGGGTTTTCAGTTCCCAAGCAGGCTGTCTCCAGAGCCCAAACTACAATACACTAGACAATTCTGAGCAGCTTGGAGGTATTCATTCTCCCCAGAATTATGAAAAAAATTGAAGTTAGATGCTTGCGTTGAACACAGTGGTTCTTGGTCAAAGTATTACTTGCCTCCAAGTGTGAGAGTGATGATGCCATTTTCCAGAACGTTCTTAAAACTGCTCCACAAACATTATGTGTGTCCAAGAAACTTACCATTTAGCTTCATGGACACTGTATGTAATTCCTGTCAGAAGTTGTCACTCCTCTGTGGTTAGATGAGGCTCAAGTTGACTAGTGAATTCAGGAGTAGGAGGTGTTATTGTGAAAATGATGGAGACGCTGGGGAGCGGAGGACTAATGTTTCTTTATTACAGTCAGAGAAAAAGTACTATGAATGTGAGAATCCAGGGTATAGGGTTACCAGGGCAGCCTTGACCACTGTAAAAATTCTAGCCTAGGAAGATGGATTTATAATTACTACTCCCACAGCTTCATTTTCCATCCATATCTCTCATTAGTCACACTGTGGAGAAACATCAAAGGACTGACTTAGTTGGAGTCTGCTTTTGAAAAATGGCACGGTTTTAAACAAGAAGACCAGAGGACTTTAGTGGAAATCATGTCTCAGTATTTAATATCATATATTAAAATCTTTTTTTTTCATTCATTCATTCATTCTTAGCTTCATTGACAGACTTTATTGTGTACTGTACAGGCCTTAGGCTAGGTGCTGAAGAAGCAGTGATGTCTCAAGCAACAGCTTTGTCTCTAAAAAGCAATCAAGTATAAATGGATGACAATCATGTAAACATTTCAGTTCCCTGAGGCAAATTTGTCCTAAAAGCCTGTGGGGGAACGAAAAGAAGAATTCATTTAGATTTGCCCAGCTGCTAATGTGTGAAGGGAGTCATAGGGAAGATGATCTTTGAAGAGAGAGGCTGATCACTAGGTAGGCAAGTTAGGGTAAGGCTGTACCTAGCAGAGAGAAAAGTGTGAACAAGAAAAGGGTTAAAATAATTTTTCCAGCAGTCTTATTGGTATTTATCTATTCTAAGGTGTGCATTATTTTCACATCAGAGTATCTGTGAAATATTAACACCATGTACCAGTTTGATGTTTTTACTGATACGTGAAATAATGGTATGACTTATATGGCATCTAAGATTTGATGAAATGATGTATTAATCTGCTTTGGCACCAAATAGCATTTCTTGGGTGTGCTATTCCAGCTGCTAATATGTCTTTGTTTTAGAGGTAGATATTAATACCTTTTTATTGTGAAGGAAACAGGCACGAAATGAGTGAGTTCCTTAGATAAATATATGACACTGAATTGGACAGAACACCTGACATCTAATATTGCTTTTAGTAGCAGTTGCTGGTAGGGATGGAACCTGGGGATGGAATTCAAGTGTCTTATATACTGGGCATTGCCTTTTTCCAAGGTAAAAAGGGAGTTTGAAAAGCAAATTGCATGTAGCTTGTTGGAATTTTAAAAGATATTAAGCTTATGATCATTGCACAAAAATGTACCCACTATCTTGGTGTCAAGATGAAACCCTGATGGTACAGTGTTATATGAACTATGAAAATAGACTATCTATGACTGATGTTTCAAGGCACAACAAAATGCATCAGATATAAGCAGCAGGGAGAGGGGTAGGTTCTGGTTTGTGTATCTGGAAAAAATTAGGAGACATTTCTGTTGGATCTTGGAAAGTATCCAAGGAAGGAACTAAGCATCCAGCACCTAAACTTAAATACACAGGTGCCATGAAAATGCACTCTCATAGAATTTGTTTCTGCTCTGTCAGTAAATCCCTGTGTGACCTTGGGCAAGTCAGTTACCACTTGGATTTTAGTTTCCCAGAGGCCTGGACTGGAGAAGGCTTCCTGCTTGCTAAAGATGCTGTGACTCTCCTAGCACTTTGGAGATGTGAGTTCATTGATGAGAGTGTTGGTGATTATGCTAAGGTCTTGTTTATCCTTAGTTTTGTGGGCTCTTGGAAGAGAATGTTACAAAAGATGGAAAAGTCATTTTTTTGACTGTTAATTTTTGAAAAGACAAAAAATTATATTCTCTAAAGCTAAGTGAGGAAGGTTACTGTGATGCTTTTCTACTACTTTGATCCCAAATATATCAATGAGAGAGATGAGGAATTTGGTGAGAAAACTTCAGAGCCTAATTTGCCAGAAAACCTAGGATCATGTTTCTTTTCATTTGCCTGAAATGGGAACTGAGACTTGACCAAATAGTTTGCAAAAAATGTTTGAAAAAGTATATCCATTTAAAAAGAATGTCTAGAATGATTCAATGACTATTATTATTTTTTTTAAATGAGTCATGGCAGTGTTTACCTTTCTCCTCTTTGCTTTTCACTTTTCCGTAACGGCACAGATTCTTGAGGGTTTCTTTCTTTTTTTTTCCTTTCCCCTCTTGTTATGTACCAAATTTTTACCACATTCAAAAGATTGTTGCTAATGAAATGAAAAATTATGTCAAATTTGGTTAACATACTACTTTTAAAATGATGTTTTAAGGCTGTCTTGTCCTGATTTTTTAAAAATTGGGTGTATGTCCAATGACAATATATTAGGGTGAAGAGGAAAAATAAAGATTGGAGAGACACAGCCAGACTATATCCTTTTAAAGAGGCTTTTTGAAAGGCCAGACTTGAATGAAGTGAACCAGTTAAACAAGTTTTTGTCAGTAGTGTCACCTTTCCTTGCTGGATGATTTAAGATATTAGCTATTTTGGAAAATACATGGTTTGATATAAGTAATCCCATCTACTTACCACCTTAACCCTTTGGGTAAAGAGATGATAAAATATGATTCTTCATATAACTGGACACTTGAATGTAGAAGGAGCAAAATGTAAGCATATTTTGTATGAGTGGTGATTATAGAAGGGTTTCTATTGTGGCATTATGGATTTTTCATTGGAATTAGAGAAAGCTTTTTGGTATCACTAATACAAAAAAAAAAAAAAAGATGATCTAAGGACTGTCTTTAAAGATGAGTCCTGATATAAGTGTGCACATATGTATATTTACTGATTTTTGATGTAAGGGACGTGAAAGCTAACCTGATTCATTTGTTTTTAGGGGCTCTTGGCTTTGGGCCTCAGTGCAAGTCCATTGGAAAAGGCAGCTGCAACAATCTAGTGGTCACCAGCAGTCCCATGATGGTTCAGCGACTGGGACCCATTTCACCTCCAGCAAGCCAGGTCTCTACAGCATGCAACCAGATCAGTCCTAGCTTACAGAGGGCAATGAATGCAGCCAACCTGAATATACCTCCTTCAGATACCAGGTCTCAAATTACTTTTTTTTCCCCCTTCTTATGTTATAATCACACCCATGAGTGTTTTCCCTTTTCTTCCTGAACACATGCCCACACAACACACATACAGACACACTCATTCTCTCTCTCACTCACTTAAACAGCTCTTTTACTTTGAGCTTTGTAGGGGAAGGTGTATAAAAACCGTGTGTGCCATAATACCATCTTAATTGGGAGGAATGATTTAGTACTTTCTGTCATAAAGTGTGAGTGAAATTAATGCCCACTTTGAGATTTTGGGGCCTCAGTGACTAAATGCATGCATGTTAAGTCGCTTCAATCATGTCCTAGTCTTTGTGACCCTATGGACTGTAGCTTGCCAGGCTCCTCTGTCCCTGGATTCTACAGGCAAGAATACTGGAGTGGGTTGCCGTGCCCTCCTCCAGGGGATCTTCCCCACCCAGGGATTGAACCTGCATCTCTTATGTTTCCTGCATTAGCTGATGGGTTCCCTACCACTAGCACTACCTGGGAAGCCCCCTGTGACTAAACACCAGTATATTAATCTTTTGATTCCTGGTAAAGATCATATCATGGCCTGGAAAGATAAGATGTTCCATGTACATCTGTCTTAGCAGCTCATTTTTCAGTGTTTATGTTGCAGTATCCTAAGGCTGCTTTATAGTCTGTTTTGCCTGTCCATCCACCCATTCACTTGTCTAACCAAGTATTTTAAATATCTATGTTCTGCATAATATAATAGTTGAAGTTTAGGGAGACAGTTGAAAAGTTAAAGATAGAAATTGTGAATTTTCAGACTTTATGATGTATCTGGGAAGACATACTCTCATGTGTGAGTTACATAACATTTCAACACAATTCCTGATTAGGTGCTGAAATAAGTAGGTTCAATAAATGCCATATATCTATCTCATGGGAGATAATTAAATAGGGAAATTATCTGAGACAGATTTTTATCTCTCTCAAGGTTGATATTACAGGCTACATAAAACCAAAATACTCTGCAATGTGTAAGGTCTATTTCTATGTTTGAAATGAATTATTTCATCTTTTACAAGTAGTCTTCTTGGAGAAATACAATCCAAAGTTTTTGCCTGAGTCCCGGATCTGCTGTAACTGTGATTTTGCAAAGGAATTGGACCTCTGTTCTGTGGACCTCTGTACCCTTCTTGGGGGACTGGAATCTGTTGAGATGCCTTGCAGTTCTGGGTTCTTTGTCTTCCTCTTCTTCCTCCCCTTCCTTCTTCTTTTCCTCTTATCTTTCTCCCTCTTGTGTCTCTGCACTGTCCTAGCTGCTATTCAAGACTCTGAAATCACAGTTCCTCGATGATTTTTTATGCCAATTTTTTTAATGAGATGGGAATATGTTTTTTCACCTGAGATTTTTGTGTGTGTGATGGAAAGCTGCTTCTGTCATTTTCCTGTTGATGATTATGCCTTGAGGGACTCTTCAGACTTGCTGAGTATTGCATGTAAAATTAACTGTACTCATGGGGTAGGTGTCATTGGGAAGTCTTCAGCTTCCTGTCTGTGGCAAGTCCAGCCCATGCCTTGAAGGCAGAGAGTCATAATTAATGGAGAAACTAAAGGTAGGCAGGGCACAGGCTGCTCCAACCATGCATTATAGTGCAGTCCCTTTCATGGGTTGGGCAGGGAAGGGTCATTATCTCAGTGTTCTCTAGCATATTTGATTCCTTAGCATAAATTTTTATACTTAAAAGACAACATCTTAGAGATGCATTGACATATGTTTTAACTATGTATTCTGTGAGTCCTTCTATGGAAATTTTTTTTTTTTTTGGTAGGATGAGCAAAAAAATAAGAGTTGGGAAGTAGCTTGGTAAAATACCAAATTCACTTTTAGCAATTTGGAAAGGTTGCATTTGTTTGTGATACTTAAACTGGTTTGTGTATTCCATAAGAGGAAAGATAGGATAGGAGGCAACAGTTCAACCTAAATGCATTTTACTATCTAGAGATAAAGATAAGATGGAGAGAGAATCAGCTTTGTGTTTTATTTATTGGGAGCATGCCCGAGGGTAGGGGGCGTCGGGGGGTGAGGAGGAGGAGTTGGGATGGTGAGGCTGGGTGGAAGCTTAAACTGTTCAATCTGAGTGATGGTTGCCCTATAAAAAACTGTAAAAATTATTAGTTTTTCCTGATTATCAATGTAATTCTTACTAATTGTAGAAGATGTGGAAAATCGTGGACAAGCACAAGACAGTATATGATAGTCATCCTGAATCTTATCACTCATAGGCAACCACGGGGGAAATTTTGACATATATCCTTCTTGTTGTTGTTTAGTCACTAAGTTGTGTCCAACTCTTTTTTGACCCCATGGACTGTAGCCCACCAGGCTCTCTGTCCATGGGATTTTTCAGACAAGAATACTGGAGTGGGTTGCCATTTCCTTCTCCAGGAGATCTTCCTGACCAGGGATGGAACCTGCATCTCCTGCTTTGCAGGCGGATTCTGTTGAGCCACCAGTAGGCAAACATGTACATCATAATGACCTACATAGTATTATATTTACTTTTTTCAGTTAATATAACCAATTTCCTTTGTCATAATCTTTTGTGGTAAAAAAAAATCTTAAGCATCATATAATGACTTCTTCCTGCCCAAGATTCCATTTTATTAGAAAGTATATAAATAAAGCTCTAATTTTATCAGTCTTTTATAACTGGGCATTTGTTTCCCTTTATTTCAGTATTATAAGTAATACTTTATTGGATCAATTCTGTAACTCTTTCATTGCACATCTCTTTTTCATGACATATGTATGTATATATATGTATACATATAGATATATAGTCATTTTCTTGAGCACCTTTTTGAGGAATTCCTTGTTGTATGTAAGTATTTCTTTTGAGCAATTTGGCTTAGTCATCACACCTCTTATGGCCTCAGTAGAGATACTGAGCTCTTGCTTCATCAGCCACCCTAACCTATTTCACTGATGATTTCTTAAGTTTTTCATATTGCTTTCATTTTGTTTGAGTTATATTTCTTTCACATATAGCTTCAAATTAACTGGTACAGGAAATAATATGCTTAGGATGAGATGAACATCCAGAAATGGAGCTTTCTCTCAGTATGGTGATAGAACCACAGCTCTTTGTCACTTTCTTTCCCATAGGGCTAGTGTGGGTAGCAGCAGGGATTATAGGAAAGAGTTTTTTGCAATCTTTCTCAATAATTCAACATATTGTTTCAGAAATAAAACAGAAAATGTGGGTTCCATTTATAGCTTGTGTGACTTTAAGTCTCTTATACCAGATCTTTTAATCGAGAAGAGCATTATGGACCATGTGTTGGGTATGATATGGGGAAAACAATAGAGGATATATCTGATCCAACTAAGTAACTGCTTATCAAATCTGCTGCTTTATTTGTACTAATTTTAGCATTCTTGGCCCCCCTCTTTTTTTCTGGTATCATCGGGAGGAATTTCACAGAACCTTGGTTTTATTCTTTGTAAAACAGAGGCTATTTTAAAATTCCAATTTGCTTACTTCACAGGCTGTATTAAGTGGAATAATATATAGGGAAAATACTTTGTAAGTTAAAAATGGTTATCATTATATTAATTTACTCACCTTAATCAACATTTTGGCGGGGGGAACTTCATCTAACACTCTGGTGGGTACTGGCAGAGATAAAAATAATCCCTTTTATTGGAGGTCTTTGAATTTTATTGAGGAAGACAACACCCACAGATGCCTGAAGTTAGCTATGTTAAGGTTCAATATAGATAGAATATAATTTTTCTGGAAAGAGAACTTTTACTGAGAGCTACTATCTTTGGGACAGGTTTCATGGATTAGAACTTTGAAATATTAAAAGATCTGGGTAATTGCTCAGAAGAGAGGTGGGCTGCTAGGCAAAGGCCATTCATTGGAAGTTTTGTTCTTATTAAGTATTCAAGAAGAGAGCTCTCCATTCATATTATTGCCTTAGTGAGTAGGACATAGAATTGCTTTCTGAAAAAATTTTGATAACTGTCTTAGAACACTGAGATATCTAAGGAGTTAAGGAATGTGCCTGCATGGAATTATGCTCAAATTTAAATCAAGTCATATTTAGGCATATTTTAAGAAAAATAAGCAATAGCTCTTAACAAAGGAACAAATGAACATGTCTCACTATAGGCAGCCCTCAAACCAAATAGTATAATTTCAAATGCAAAACATATACAGGTGGGTAAAATACTTCCTACCTGCTATTCACTGCTTGACCGGTTTGATCTCTTTTCTTGATCTCTCAAACTAGTCAATCTTAAACGAAATCAACCCTTGATATTCATTGGAAGGACTGATGCTGAAGCTGAAGCTCCAGTACTTTGACCACCTGATGTGAAGAGCTGATTCACTGGAAAAGATCCTGATGCTAGGAAAGATTGAAAGCAATAGGAAAAGGGGGTGACAGAGGATGAAATGGTCAGATAGCATCACCCACTCAATAGACATGAATTTGAGCCAACTCTGGGAGATAGTAAGGAACAGGGAAGCCCGGCATGCTGCAGCCCATGGGGTTGCAAAGAGTCGGACACTGAGTGACTGAACAACAAATTCACTGCTTAAAAATCTGAAATGCTCTGGTATGGCAGTGACCAGGCAAATGCACCATTTAAGAATGTTATATAAACCATCTCAACCTCAGGGTGTAAAGCAAAGTCAGTTGTCTTTGCCTTATATATGACATGACTACTGATTTGACTTGGGTTGGAAAGCAATTCCTGAATCTCCCTGGGGAAGGGACTAAAAGGCCCTTGAATCCTATCACCAGGAGCCTTCAGCTGAGCTCTGCAGGGAGAGCTACATGCTGTGGGTGTGCTGGGAAAATAATTGAAAGTGTTCATGGGAAATTAAGAAACAGATGGTTCAGAAACTACTTTGGGACTTGCAAAGGACTTCAGCCCAAATATAAGGATCTGGACAGAGAAGAGAAAATCTGTGTTAAGGGCAACTGGACTTAAATTCTTGCTGTGTTTGTCATTGGTAAACATTACTTCACTGGATGAAAAACCAGATTGACACTGGTGTTATCTCTCACCTAATACAGTGCATTTCAGAGTCGAGATGTTTTCTTGCTAATCTCTCATGCTTGTAGGAAACAGTGTTCCTGGCTTCCATTTTGTGAAAAGAAGTAAGAGGAACAGATGGGATGAGGATACTTTTATTTTTCCCTCAGTTCATTTGCAACAGGTTGCTTTATAACAGCTGGAAGTAGTAAGTGGGCTCATCCTGGGAAAGACAGACATTTTATACAATATCTAAAATATTTTTGTCAGAAAAAAGATCTCTGTAGAAAGCTAATAAAAGCACATATTAAAAAACTGGCTTTTTAATATACACCATTCTGAGTTGGGAGTATAGTGAATTGTGTCTAGCCTCTTTGGGACAATGTTTCCATCCAAAAGGCATAGCTTTTCCCTTCAGTGATTTTTAAAGCAAAGATATCATGGTAAAGCAAAATGAATTTTAAAGTGGCTAGACTACAATACAAAGCATTTTGATATTCAGATAAATGTTGTGATATGTGAGGCATATTTTATAAAGGGTAAGAAAGACAGGAGAAGAATTGTTGCTATAGTAATTAAAGCAGATGCTTTGCTCTCAGTGCAAATCTGCTCTGATTTGAGGACAGCAGCTCATGGAAGATCCAAAACTGCAGGTGTAATTAAAACTTTGCATGACCCACATGCAGAATTCCAAATATGACTTGACTTCAGGTTGTCACTCCCTTATATATTACAGCTGTATTTTATATATAATTTTTATTTCTGGGTCAATTTGATGTTGTGACTGACTACTGACAACTTATAGTGTGAATTGCTGTCTTTTATAGAAATGTGTAAAATTCCTTGATGTCAGTGGAACAAATTTGTGAAATTATTACTAGATCCTCTGGATGACCCTTTGACTTTGATTTATTTACTTTTTCCAAATTAAGCATCAGTTTATGTTTTACCTTACCAAATAGATTTCACTCAAAGGCTGGGACTCTGTTTAGACTTGTATTCCTAACAATGCCTATTTGTAGTGTGTTGCACATAGTAGGTACTTAATAAATACTTGTTTATTTGGTTTGCCATGACAAGTTTCAATAATTATTCCTAGGTCTCTAATTTTTCCCTGTAGTAAAAAAGATATACAAAAATATAGCAAGGACTATTTGTTATCATTGAAGTATTAGATTATTTATAACAATAGATCTTTGTTTTATTATTCCAGTAGGCATTAGCCTTTATTTTTCGTCTTGGTAAAATGTTATGTACTAAAAGTCTTGGGCTTTATCTTAGCCAAAGAATGTGTGTTTAGCTGAGAATGCAATTAGGGGCAATACTTAAGAGATTGTCAATGCAATGTTCTTTTAGTCTTAAGCAATCCATATCCTGCTAAAATGTTTGTCTTTTTTTTTCCTCCTCTTCCGGCTGCTGTTCCAGGTCCCTTATCTCGCGAGAGTCTTTGGCCTCCTCAACTTTGAGTCTGACAGAAAGTCAGTCAACCTTGAACGTGAAACAAGAGTGGTTGCAGGGCTATAGGGCTCTCCCTTCGCTCTCCTCGAACCACAACTCTCAGAATGGCACTGATCTAGGGGACCTAATTAGCCTTCCTCCTGGGACAGCCATGTCCAGCAACAGTGTCTCTAACTCATTGCCGTCCTACCTTTTCGGTATGGAAAATAGCCACTCTCCTTATCCCAGTCCCCGACACTCTTCAGCCAGGTCCCACTCGGCTCGCTCCAAGAAGAGAGCACTGTCCTTGTCCCCGTTGTCCGATGGCATCGGGATAGACTTCAATACCATCATCCGCACCTCGCCCACGTCCTTGGTCGCCTACATCAACGGTTCGAGGGCTTCCCCCGCCAACATGTCCCCACAGCCTGAGGTCTACGGGCATTTCCTGGGAGTGCGAGGCAGCTGTATTCCCCAGCCGTGCTCAGTGCCAAGCAGCCAGAAGGGTGTGCGGGTGGCTAGCGGCGGCCTGGCTCTCCCGGCCTACGACGAGGACAGTGCACTGGAGTATGAGCGCATGCAGCAGCTGGAGCATGGTGGCCTCCAGCCTGGCCTGGTCAACAACATGGTGGTGCAGCATGGCCTGCCGGACCCTGCCGGCCACGCGGCCGGCCTGCTGAAGACGGAGCGCCTGGATGATTTCCCTGGCGGTGTCCTGGACCTGCCCCCTGCACCCCCTCTGCCTCCTCTGCCACCGCCGCCCCAGCCCCAAGGCCCCCCGCCGCCCTACCATGCCCACCCGCATCTGCATCACCCAGAGCTGGTCCACCAGGCCCAGCCGCTGGCCCTGCCGCAGGCCGCCCTGGAGGAGGATGGGGAGATGGATGACATTGGGGGCAAGCACTGCTGTCGCTGGATCGACTGCAGTGCCTTGTATGACCAGCAGGAGGAACTTGTGCGGCACATCGAGAAGGTTCACATAGACCAACGCAAAGGGGAAGACTTCACTTGTTTCTGGGCCGGTTGTCCTCGAAGGTACAAGCCATTTAATGCCCGCTATAAACTGTTGATCCACATGAGAGTTCACTCGGGGGAAAAGCCCAACAAGTGTTCGGTGAGTCTGCTAAAGCCCCCGGGAGTTCATTGGAGGTGTATGTGGTTTTCCCAACTCTGCCACAAGTTGGGGAGTGTTTTCTTTTATGGAGTTTGGGTGCTGGAGGTCTAGGTATCCATGAGATTTGACTCCTCTTCAGCCTGAGGAAGGGGAATGTTTCTTTAATTATTAGTGCCTGGGGTATCTCTCCACTTGTAGATTCTCGTCTGCAAATGTGTGTGATCAGGGGAGGTTCATCTGCCACACTGTCCAAAATCTTAGAAAATTGATTCCCATTAGGCACCAACTTAAACTTACTGAAATGTGCAGGGCAAAGAAACACACACTGCGCCACCAGCAAAGCTTTAGCTCTTTTCCAAAGTAAATATTCAGTGACTTCCCCTTCCCTGCAATAACTAGGTGAGTATTAGGGTTAGAGTGATGGTTCTGATACTTGGAAAGGAACTCACACTTAGCAACTTGGCTAGTAAAAATGTTGCTGCATGCACCCACGTGCCTGCACACTGCACACTCCAAGGTTGTGAGACTAGTTAATTATTTATAGCCAGCATTAAAACACTCAGGGATACCACAGGAGCAGAACCTGACTGGATCTCCCTGAACTCTAAGGAGAAGAAATTGGGTGAAAATGTATAAAGAGAAAGAACCCAGAGGGGACAGTGCCTTTGGTGTTGAAAGAAGTTGGCATGGTGTCTTTCTCCCCATCTCCCCCTTTCACAGCATCAATCCTGGAACTACCTCTGTTTCTTTGCAAAATTTACTATTTTTGAATAATATGACTCTTAAATGGTTGCACAATCATTTCACACCTAACAGAAACCCTATGGGTTTATAAGCCGGACATCACACTTGGGATCACAGGGTGGCTTTGCACAATCTCAGACAGCTCACTTAACTCTTGAAAAAAGAAGAGCCTGTGTTTTATGTTAGTCCAGATGGACAAGAATATTTCTTTTAAAGTTAAAAATCTGAGAATTGTAGGTATTTCCTGGATATTGAATATGCTGCAGGTCACTTAATGTGTGAAATATATATATGATTTTGAAAAGGAACTTGTTTAGATGGTGGCCCTGTAGCCTAAGTCCCTTCTTTTTGTAGTATGTCTTGATAATAAAGAATCTGGCCTATGTTTGCCATGTTAATGTTTGATGATAGATTTGCCAAGTTGTCGGATTCATGTAAAAGCAAACCAAACAGGTGGTAGTTGTAAGGCAAGTATTAGAAGCACTTTTTCACCGTCCAGTAGGTACTTTTGAAAAGGTTTTAAGAATTTCTGGAGAAATGAAATCGCATTTCTTGTCATTACATTATGCCCCATGTTATGATTTTTCTTAAGGAAAACTTGAAGCTGATACATTGTAAGAATGCCAGGTTATATGACTGAAAAGAGTAATTGCATTCCAGCCAACAAAATCTTACTCTGTCAGTAAGGTTCTGCATTAAAAATGCCAGAAGGAGACAAGCAATTGAAGGCAATCCCATTTACTCTGTTTGGAACACACTGGCCTATTGCAGGCAAGAGAGACATTCAGTCTCTGAAGGAAAACAGTCCAACCTTTTAGTTCTGACTAATCCTGGCTGAAAATAGTTTGCTGGATTTGGCTTTACTGAAATAAACATAAAGGCTTGAATTATCAAAAAAACTTTTTTTTTGCATTGCAAAATTAATTTTTGTGCAATAGGATTTCCCTATTTTCCCACTGTTCCCAGATTTTGAAAAAACATATAACTTTGTAGAGTTGAATTTTGCTAAAGTGCATGATGACTATTAAAAATAGAAATGCTTCAGTGAAAGAATAAGCTGAGAGGTGAATGTTTGCAGGCATCTGCATAGCTTTTCATGATATTATTCAAGATGGCTATGGGAAATGATTGCTCTCTCTCCCCTGGTCTGCCTACTCCCCACTTCTAGATGAAATCTTTGTAAAATTTAGATTGCTAGATTTAATAGCATATCAGATCAAGGCCCACAAAGCATTAAATTACATGTTATAGTGCAAATGTATTAGTACAGGGTTTCTTGGGGGCTGACTAATGTTGTAGCTCTCATCTTGGGACTATATATTTTTAGCAGGGAGACATCCATTTTCCTATAAAACATACATATCATGAACATTCTGTCTTCTGAAAACTGTTATGTTGCTACATGTCATCTGGTTGATTTGTAAGGTTGTAGTTAACTGGTAGCAAATAATTTTGCTCTGAAAGTTTAGCAGTCCTCTCAAGTTGTAGCCCATGGAAAGAAGACATATTGTGTGTAATGTGGATGCACATCTGAAAAAGATGCATTTTTCTGCCTTTTGCAAAACCAGTCTTTACACTCTCAGAATCCAAACAGAAAGAACTATTAAAACTCATCTGTTTCATCTGTTACTTTTTTAGAAACTGATGGTAGTTGATTCAAAGCTCAAGGTCTTTGCCAAGTAAAATGACCACAGTCTTCTTTTGGAGACATGAAGTGATCTTTGGGTTTTTGTGGCTGTGTCACATGCTGCAAAGACTAGGAGTAATTTAAATTAAAAGGCCTAGTCCACTTTTGTTTTACTTATGTTTAACTGCTATTAATTTTCTGTGGACCATAGTTAGAGTTAGTCATCATTTTCGCTCTCTTAGCTTATTGACCCAGGAAAGATGTGATGACCCAGTTGTGTTTGGTGACCATGACTACAGGCAGCCCAATGAGCTTCTGGAAGTCATGGTAAAAGGAGGGTGTGTGAAAGGGCTATTCAGTGACAGCCTGCTTACAGTAAGAGGCTACCACTGGTGTCCTCCCTTGATGCCAAATTCCATTTCATGCATGGGAGAACACATTCTCAGAGTCTCTGACTGTAACTCCTCAGCCTTACCCAGAACTCTGGGATTTAGATCACTCAGGACTTTAGGTGGCAGAACTGGGGGAGGATTGCTAATTTATTACTCGGTTAACTTACTGGAAGAAGAGAATGGTTTCTTTTCTCTTTCCCACCCAAACAACTCCACCCTTCTGTAGATCTCATTCTTACTGCTTCTCTGAAAAGTCAAACCAGCTGCTCTCTTTTCAATCTTGGCCTTGATTACAAAGATATTCCCAGCCAATGGCAAAGTGCTGGAGGGGTAAAGGCCTTAGTAGGCAGACAAACAGACCTCAGTTAAATCAGAAACTGGAATATGGCAATATTATATTAAAAAATACTGGAGTCCATTTACTTTTGTCTATTAATACAGCAACTTATAGGTGTGATATTATTCTATTTAGACCTTCCTGAGCTTAGACCACCCTTAACATTGATGAATCTCAGAATTATCAAAACTTTTGAGCATTTCCAGGTATAACTTTGCTGAATTCAATTTTTTTTTTCCTGAGATGATAAAGTTTCAAATTCTCAAGTCAGCGCAAGTAAGGAAGCCTTATAATTAGTTTCTTTCCCAAATCCCTGTTTCATGTTGGTTAAAGGACAACATAAAGTACAGTCCAAAACTATAGATGTACACTGTGTGCTGTGCTTAGTTGCTCAGTGTCTGACTCTTTGCAATCCCGTGGATGGTAGCCTGCCAGGCTTCTCTGTCCATGGGGATTCTCCAGGCAAGAATACTGGTGTGGGTTACCATGCCCTCCTCCAGGGGATCTTCCCCAACCCAGAAATGGAACCCAGGTCTCCTGCATTGCAGGCAGCTTCTTTACCATCTGAGCCTCCAAGGAAGCCCAGGAATCCTGGAGTGGGGAGCCTGTTCTTTCTCCAGGGCCTCTTCCCAACTCAGGAATCGAACTAGGGTTTCCTACATTGCAAGCAGATTCTTTACCAGCTGAGCTACCAGGGAAGCCCATAGATGTACACTAACCATCCCTAATGATAGCTATGGTAAGTGTTCCAACAGAGTGCTCACTGAGATTGTTTTTACCATAGTAGGTCTTTTTGCCATTAAATTGAAGAGTGTGCAGCACCTAGATAGCACTCCCAGGAAGATGTGCTCTGAATGAGGCCAAGTACACTCTGTCTGCTAGTACTTCTCATGAGAAAGCCTATCTGATCAGAGCAAAGTGAGCAGAGGGACAGGGTTCCACTGCGAGGATCAGAAACACTGATCCTGGCCTTTATACACAATAGAAAGCAGTGGTGCTGGGAGGTTAGGGAGTGTTAATAAGGGAATTAGGGGGAATGTGGGTCGCCACTTAAATTTTGCTTATTTTTCCTGGATGAATTTTATCCAATAGCAAAAAGGAATTTTGCAAAACTTTTACCCACCCACAGATTTTCACGAAAATGTCACTGACCAAAGACAGCTTTGAATCTTGTATGAATTGACTCATTTCTCCAACAGGCATTTTGCCTGGCAAAATTCAGAGTATTTGCTTTGGCTTGACTATTGGGTCATTTGCTTTTTAAGTAACATTGGATTATGGAATACAAGAAAATAAATACAGAGCTGGGGCCATGTCCCCATTCCTCTTTTATGGCCTGATTTATGGGTTTATGAGCCAGCTTTAGCCATGTAAGACATTTCTTGAGGAAAAGTAAATTCATTGTAAAATGTGGAAGAAGGTTTCTTCCTCCTACATCCTTTATTATTTTGATAAGATTTAGCATTGATGTGGTGACCACAAATTAACTGAACAGAAGGAACCTCAGAAAAATATCATCTAAGCATAACTATTAGTTATCACTCCATAGTCTTCATATTGGCAACAGTTAATAAGTTCTCATAGTGTCACATGTTGGAGAATATGGAGAAGGGAATGTTTTAACATTACTAGTGAGAGTAAATTAGTCTAACCATTTTGGGGAAAAAATTGTGAATATCTAGCAAACATGAAGTTGAGAATATATAACAAAACTCTAAGTATCTTCCCTGGAGCAACCTTTGGTGGCAGGAAGACATACAAAGAGGTTTTTATTATACCTTTGTTTTTTTAAAAAATTATAAATGACTTATCTGTCCATAGATAAGGTACATCAGTAAACTGTGGTTTATTCCTAATGAAATAATATGAAGAAATTTAAAATTAATGTACTGTATATAAAACAATATATCTATATATTGATATATATATTGATAATATATATATATTGATAGATAGCATGGATAAATAGATAACAATATTAAATGAAACAATTATATGCAAGAGGGTATATACAGTGTAATACAATTTATGTATATTTAAACATATGCTCGGAGCAGGCAATGGCACCCCACTCCAGTACTCTTGCCTGGGAAAATCTCATGGGCGGAGGAGCCTGGTAGGCTGCAGTCCATGGGGTCGTGAAGAGTCGGACATGACTGAGCAACTTCACTTTCACTTTTCACTTTCATGCATTGGAGGAGAACATGGCGACCCACTCCAGTGTTCTTGCCTGGAGAATCCCAGGGACGACGGAGCCTAGTGGGCTGCTGTCTATGGGGTCGCACAGAGTCTGACATGACTGAAGCAACTTAGCAGCAGCAGCAGCGTACATATGCTAAGCAGTATTATATAGTTGTTGTAGATACATAGATACATAATTACTTAATACGTAATACATAATACAATGAAATCATCTAGGCAGGATAACTTTAGGATAGTGGATACTTCTAGAGACAAAAGAAATAGGAATATATGGGATGTAGGAATTTTGCTTTATCTTTTATCCACAGAACGACAGAAATGAAACAAAGATGGCAAAGTATTAAAATTATTTTAACTTGTTGGTGGTAATACAGGTGTCATAGGTATCTTATAATATTCTCTATGTGTTGCTGCTCATTTGAAATATTTTACAACTATAAATATAAATTTTTATCTAAAAAGAAAAGAAAATCAATGGGTATAACAGTCTAACTCTGTTGCATACATAACAGTTTTTAAGATGAGGAGAAAAAAAACTAGGAAAATTAAGTGATTTTTCTAAGACTAATAGGTTGTTTGGTCATTGTCTACTTATACAAAGGAGGTGGTTTTCCACCTTGACTGACATTTGAATTACCTGAAAAGATTTATGAAATACCCATACCTTGATCCTACCCCCAGAGTCTGTGATGTAATTGGTCGGGGGTGTAGCTTTCCAGGTGATTCTAAAGTACAGAAGGGTGAGAATCAGTGCTCTAAAAGCTTCCACATTCTGACATTGAACTCAAGAGAGATGAAAGCCTACCCTGTCATCTCAGGTAAGGTGTAGGGAGGCACTGTTTAATAGAAAGTACATTTTCATTATCATTAATGCCCTGACAATGATTAGGGTACTTTTGTGTTCCCTTGGAATAAAATTCAAGACGAGATAAGATTACAGTGTAGCTCTGGTAGTGACAGAAGGCTTTCAACTGAGTGTCCGTTTCGTATTCAGAGTATTCTCTCTCTATAATTAATAGTCAGTTAAAGATTGAGATGAGACTGTGCTGAGTAATGAATGTCATTGCCACCTCTTTGCCTCTTGAGTTAAAAGTGGAACTGACAAATTTGTCACATTATTCCCATTTGTAAAGGTAAGATAGAGTGTTTTTCCTTCCCACTACCATGCATGCAGCCTTTCTGCTTTTAATATAAAATGATATTCAAAACATTTTTGCTACTATGGATGTTTCTGAAGAGTTGGTAAATTACCAAAATATTGAATTTTTCCTTTTAGCAAATCTGCCTGATATGATTAAATAAATAAAATTATCGTTAATATCCTCTTTGTCTCTTGAGGCCGAAATACCACCAGTGAAACATCTGGTAAAGATCAGAGAGAGGATAGTTTCCAAATCATATCCCATAAGGCATCAGACTGTCAAATATTTAATGCAAACTCAATGATTTAAAAAGATACAACTAAACGACAAGATTATTTCCCAGCAAGTTTACATAAGAAAGAGATACCACCATATTTATCTGTGTATGTACATATCCAACATAGTGTAGACACATATATGTCACCATAAATTATAAACCCATTAGTATAGGTAAAAACAAAACCACAGAAATGCTCATCAGATGGGGCATTGACCACAGTTTATAAGGCATCTGTCAAATTGGATTTTACATCCCCAAACACAGTTTAGAAAGCTTCCATTTGGTAGTGGTTTGATTTTATTTTCCTTTGGAAGGTATTTAATCCGCTTTACCTGAGGAACTGGCCTTTCATGAACTTTGCCCTGAAAATAAATTCATAGCAGATTTGGGCAAACGTTTCACAGCAAGTCACGGTTTATGTTTGCTTGCCCTGCGCTTCTAGTATTAATGAAAAGCAACAGATAATGAGAGAAACTTAAGAGGCTAAATATTTGAGGCTTTATCCTCATTAAGCAAAATCATTAACTACATGGTGCTTAATGTTCCTTTTAGTTCATATTTGTTTTGTGGTTTTCCTCTAATTTCATGCTCTGAAATACTGTTTTTAAAATTAGGAAAAATTATGGTAATCTTTTCCTAAGTGATATGATTAAGGAAATATATTTCAGATCTTTTGAGGTTTATTCATATGTAGATTTTAAAACGTGTTTTTCTTAGTTTCAGTATGAAAAATTAGTTTGGCAATTTTTTAGGAATGTTTTTTGTGACCTTTGGAATATTTCTTGATGACCTTTGCTTTGAGTGGTTGTGTTGATGTCTTTGACTCCAAATACAATTCAAGTATGTAGAGTGAAAGACTGCGGTTATGCTTCCATAAAAGAAGTGGTCTGATTCTCTTTGGTGCTTCAAAAGTGTTTTGTTCAATCTTTGGGTAGAATGATATGGAAAAGAGATTTTTTTTTTCTAGGCAGATTTATTAGTTTCTATTGCAATTACTGAATCAGGGCTTCTGTACTATCAATGAGACAATGAATGTTGTAATCTTGGGCAGTGGATATATAGCTGGCAAACACAAAACCTGGGTGAGCAGGCTCAATTTTCCATTTACTCCAACTATGGGCAGCCTCAACCAGAGAGGAGATTGGTTGGTTTGGTTAGGTGTCATCACTTGTATGGGAGGTTGGTTTAGATAGAAATTTGATGAGAAAATGGAATGAAACCTGTGTGTTCTTATTTTGCAGCACACTATTTTTATTTTCTTGGGTCATGGATCCTAGATTTGAGTACAGAGAACAACTAATACTTCTGGATTTTGAAGAATTAAAAATGATTAATTTGAAAAGTTATTGAGAAACTAGAAAATGAGATGACCTAGTTCTGGGCAGACGGGGCAATGTGCATGAGTAATTGAACTTAGTGTGAGCATATAGTTTATTATTCAAACTGGGACATTTTTGAAAGTAAAGGGATTCTCTTTCCCTGGAATATTGGTGTAAACCAGGCTTGTCCTGGGAAAACCAGGATGTATGGTTGTCCTACCCAAATAGTATATGCACTGATGTGTCCACCCAACCAGTGCATGCTCGTTCACTCATTGGATCACTCAGTACAAGCCATGTACCATGCCCGGTTCTGGAAGCTGGAAGTGGGTAGGTATAGAAATAATGGGACATTCTTTTAAGGAGATCATAGCGGTGACAGCTATGAAAATAGTTGTTTACACAGTAATGAAAACAAGGGCTCTGATTGAAGTCTGTGCAAGTTGTTTTAATGGGAAAACAGGGAAAGAAGCTTCCAACTATGTAGAGTCTTAAAAGAGGTGACTGCATCTTGAAAGAAGACAGTGATTCCTGCAGAGAAAAGGAAGGAAGCCATTCAAGTGGAGGACCACAATATGTGATAACTCGGGGGTGTCAAAGAGTCCAGGAAAGAAACATTTCCTCGTTAGTTCGATGGTCCAAGACTAGGTAGGAATGGGAAGGGAGGCTTGAAACTTACTTTGAACTAATAACGAAGGACTTTTGCTATCAAACACTGGTAATATTTTGAAAATTAGAAGAAATTATACACCTAGTTAATACGAATGCAAAATTGGTTAAAACAAAAATCTTCAAAACCAGCATCACTAAGGTATGAAGCACTCCGCTTTAGCGCATGTGAAATGAAACTTTGACTTCCCTCCAAACCATCTCATTGTCTTGTAAAGTTTATAGTTTCATTCTTCATTAAAACATATCTCTTGTTAGCTCTAATATGAAACACAAAGTTTTCTTTTGCCAAGTGATCAGCCAGAGAAACTGATACATGGAGACAAACATAAAAGTATTTTCTGTGGTGGACTTTAAAGAAAAAAAAAAAAAAACCTGAGGAAGACTAGGGACCAAGGGCTATTTGATAAGTTATGTAGAATGACTGAGATATGGACAGAGACCGTATACATTATCTTGTCTATGAGTAGCCTTCCATTCGTTAAATAATTTCCTTTTATAATCTGTAAAGAGAGTAAAGTACTGTTAAGCACTTTGGTTGGACTGGTACTCATCACATTGAGCTTGTCAGCCCTTTCCCAATTTCCCTCCACCTTCTGACTACTAAGATTTGCCTCGGAATTTTTTTCTGCTCTGACTGAATTAATACAGAGGAGAGCTAAACGTTTGAGATGGCTAGAGGAATGCACATTAAGTTAGTTCTCATCAAAATAGCACCCATTCCTGGCGATTCAATCTGGAGCACCTTAGGTCTTCATGCCTCTCTAAACTGGGGAAGGCAGAGTGGAAGGAGAGCCTGGCCTTTTGTCACTTGAGCTTCCTACACTAGAAGCACTCACCTCTTCTGGGGCTTGAGCATCCCAAGGTCAGGCCATTTGCCTGTGTGACCAGAGAGCCAACCTGGAGACTTAGATGTCCAGAGTGTTGCAGTAGAGCTTCTCACTGATCTTGTTCTTAAAATTACCAAGCTTGTGCAGAACTTGTGCAGAACAGGCTTGTGCAGAACAATTTCTTTTCTCTCTCTCTCTTTTTTAAGCATGCTTTTTAAAAAAATGCTTTAATTTTTAAGCTGGGGTATGGATGTTGGTCCTGGTAAGCTCATCCTTTGATGAGAAATATTGCTACCACCGTTTTCTGCCACTTCTGCCTTCCATTCCCAGTCACAGTTTCTAGTGTGAAACCACCAAATGGTGCTTTGTTAGCCAAGAGAATGGATTTGAGGGTGGAAGAGCAGTTGTAATGAAGGGAAAATGGGGGACCCCACCTTAAACAAAATTCTGAAATGAAAATTTGTCTTCCATTACATCTGTGATGGCTCTTACTGTATCTTTCCCTCCGAATTTTCATGCTGCCTTAGGGCCCCATGCTTTTGCTCCTTATTTTTTCCCTCCATCTATTCAAGGCTTGCTTTTGGGGAAGAACTTCATCAGAAATAAAAATCATTACGTATAAATGGTGAATGACTGAGAAAAGGTTCAATGCACTGGCTTCCCAAGGGGTAGCTACTATTTTCACTAGGAAGAAAGTGTTAAACCTCTCCCTTAGAAACTCCTTCGGAGAAATGAAAAGGGAAAGAAAATTTGTGTTACAAATTCTGAGTTACTGGATTACTTTAATCTTCACTATAGCCCTCAGAGTGAAGTAATTTTTGAGTCTGAGACTCATATTTTCTTCTTTTTAACTATGTATTCAAAGATCTTTATTCATCTTGAAGTCCTACCCATAGCACCTGGCTCAATGATTAGAATAACGTATAGTAGTTCTCAAATATATATACATACATATCTATCTACTTATCAAGCAATCAACTTATCTATTTATTTATATCTGAGTGTATATGTAGATATATATGTATATACATATATGTGTATGTGTATCTTTTTGGAGTCAGGTGATGGATACATGAAGGTTATTATTATTCTATTGTTTCTACTTGTGAAAAGATTTGAAAATTTCCCTAATAAGTTAAAAATAAGCAAATAAAGTCTTTGAGTTAACTTCTAGGAAAGAAAAGGAGAGTTTGTTCCTTCCAGCACCTCAGAAAATGTTGCCAGCCATTTTTTTCCTTAGGTATCCTATGTTCTGATCTGAAAGCAAATGAATTTTTTCCATTTCTCTTAAAGACCTCTGAAATAATTTTGTTTAAAAATGAGATGAGTGATTCTCTTTAGCAAGAGTATGATATTTGAAAAGCAAATGATAGCAAGGAAGTGTTACTGGAATATATTAAGATAATCTAACTTCTGCAATAGACAGCCCCAAATCTCAGTGGCTTGGTACAATAAAGGTTTATTTCTGGTGCATGTTATAAAACAGCTTGCTCCTCGTGATTGTACAGCATCCTTCTATCTAACAGCTTTGCAGTCTGAGTCTATGTTGAAAGAACATGCTGAGAATTGTGCAGAAGTTTTGGAAGCTAGATCTGCAAAGGACATATTTCACTTCTTCCTGCATCCCATTGCCCAAACTCAATCACATGACCTCAGCTAACTTCAAGGGAGGTTGGCAAGTGTGGTCCTTATGTGTGCACAGGAGGACATTAAACACAGAACACTGTATCTGCAGCAGGGAATTAGACATCCCTCTCCTGCTTCACCGCTAACTTATCCATGCTCTCTGTATCCCTTTGAAAAGAAGCAACATTCAAGTCTTGATCTCTGAGTTTTTCTTAACAGCCAACTTATCTCATCAATGCAGTTTTGTAAAAGATCATTTCTTTTTTCTTATCAGTACTGGTTTCTATAACTTGCTTTTCAACTTACTAAATCTTTCCCAGCCCAACCATTTTTTTCTTATTTACTCTCCAAGGATTCCATTGCCATACAGTCACCACTGCTGGGAAAACTTTTGTTATCTCAAGTGAATTACTCAGTTTTTCCCACCTTGTCCAAATTACATGTTCTTGGTGCATAATTCCCCACTGCTCATCATCTTTCTAAGTCATGATGATGTGTGATGTCTTTATGTCCCACAGGCACTCACCCTTGAGGGAAATCTGCTCATTATCAAGGGCAAGGTCATAATGAATCACAGAGAGATACACCATTTTGAACAGAAATGTGGTGTGAAGGGCTATTTTACTAAGACCCTGAAATGCAATATTCCCCAACTGTTCGTAAAATAACTTATTTGATACACACAGTGTGGTCATAAATGCTCTTCTCTTCTCTGTATGCTTGCTTTTGGTCATGAACTGGCACACACAAAAGGAAAAAATGACAATGTGCCTCTATGGATACTTTTGGTCCATTTCCACAAATATATTCAAACAAAATGAAATTGCCTGGCTCTTTATAATAGGTCCTTTAGTGTGTTTAAGCTCACAAAATTACCCCCAAGGATGACAAATTGTAAACATCATGCAATACCACAGCCCTGGTTCAAGGCCTGTCTCAGTGTTCTGCCGACATTCACTCTTCCTAGAGACGTTTAAAGTGTTTTAGAAAAACAAAGCTAGGCAAACAAGCTTATCAAGAAAAACAATTAAAAAAAAAATCATTGATTCTAATTAGGCAGCGTCACATATACAGAAACAAAGCTGCTTTTGTGTAGTGAAGTGTGTACCTGTTCTCTGAAACACATGGAGTGCTTTCCAGTGGCTTTAGATAGTCAAGCTGACAAAGTTTCAGGGCCCTGACCTTTTGGCCCATCACAAGCAATGCAGCTGCATTTGTCAAAACTTGTTGAAGGTGTTGGTGGGAGGTGTGCTGGGATACAAGTATGAGACAGGTGCTGTTTTTTTCTGAAAGTTCCAAATTACATGATAAATTGAGATGGGAAGTATTTAGGTTCTTGAGGCAAGGACTGAGTTTGCAGCAATTATCTCTAGTTGTTCCTGTAGCAAGTATTTCCCCCAACAACTCAGTGCATTGACGCACCGCTGGTAAGGACTCCAGCAACTCGGGCTGTCTGGGTCTTCCTGATCTTTGTCAATCGTGTGTCCTGGGAAGATCATCTTTAGATTATAACCCTGGTTTCTTACTATGCTCATGGAATGGGGTCTTTATGAGGAACTAGGCAAGAAGGAGCCATATCTTCTGAGCAGATAATGGAGAAATCACTCTAACTGCTTTCTCCATTGAGGTAGTAAATCAGAATCAACAGCTGTGTTATTGTCACTTCTCTTGAATTTAGAACTTCAGAAAAATGAATTTCACTAGACCACAGGGTCAGGAACATAGACCTCAGTAGATCAATGGGCAATTTAGTTCAAAATTAAGAGTACATATTGACCATTTGCCGTGTCAATGATTTATTTTTAAGGAGGAGTTTCATAAAAACATTTTTAGTTGCCTGATTGTACATTTCCTTGGAAGACTGTCTTGCTAATTACCATCAGGGAGTAATAATGGTTCCTGCTGCCCTCCAGCCAAAAAGCCCATTGTGTTCTGAAGGAATGATGCTGCCAAGTGTCTTGACAGGTTCCTGCTGCACTTGTCAAACAGGTGTGCCTGGGAGTGAAATTTTGAAGTTGGATTCTCACTTAGCCAAGATTAGAATAGGTTTAATTGAAGATGTCTGGAATGGGGGCAATTTAGAATTCTTAAATACAGAATGCATACATTTCTAAAAAACATTGTACTGACCATTTCTAAATTATTTGATTTCATCCTTTATTTTTACTAACATAGACATCATATAAAATTCAAATGATCATAATATAAAAGAAAATTATTTTAATATGGAAAATGTCATAACGTTGTTTGTGTGATTTTTTCACTTAAAAATCTTTGCATTTTGATTTATGTTTATATTTTAATACTGAGTCATTCATCTAATTGTAGGTATGCATGCTCTCTGTGTGGTCTCCAAAAGTGACCCTCAGGTATAAGACAAAAAGGTTTCCCATGACTGTTTCTATTTCACTCATTCAACTATTGAGCAACTGAGCAACTATTTCATAACAAACAATCTTCTAGGACCTAGAGATATAGCAATGAACAGGTCAGACCTCACACTCCCTGTCCTCTTAGAGGTCTAGAGGGAAAGATAGTAAATAATGCAGATACCTGGGGGAAGAAGGTTTCACACTGAGAGAACAGCAAGTGTAAAGGCTTTGAGGCAGTAGTGTTGACCTGGTGTTTTCTAGAAACGTCAAGGGGTCCAAGGTGGCTGGAATGGAATGAACAAGGATGAAAGAGAAAAGGAATTCAGGGGGAAAATGGGATCTAGATTGTTTAGGGCCTGTGGGCCATGAAAGGATAGTTTTGAGGAGAGGGACGATATGATTTATTTTTTGTTTTGGTGTAATTGTTGAATGCTGAATGGAGTGTGTATTGAGGAACAACAAGGACTAGAAGCAGAAAGACCAAACCTCCATAACTGGGATCATTGCGATAGCCTTCTCTCTGGTCTTCTAGCTCATGTTCAGTGGTAGAAGTTAGGATAATCAGTTGATTTCTCAACAGATTGGATATGAGATGTAGGAGACAGAAGTGTCAGCAGTGGCTCCAAGATTTGGAGTCTGGGAGGATGGGAATTACCTTTAACTGATGGTAGGAGGTTTGGGAGAAAAGAGTTTGGTTTAAGAATTGTTAAGTTTGAGGAGCCTGTGGTATGAGTCCCAGGGTGAGTCTAAGATCAGGGAAGTCAAGGCTGATACAGTTTTGGGGCTACCTGTGTAGACATAATATTCAAGGTTATGAGATTGACTGACTTGATTGAAAGTCAAAATAAGGAGTAAAGTCATGAAAAAATTGGTGTCTGTACTCCTGAATCCCATATGGATTGAGCGAAAGGAGAAGTGACTAGGATGAATCAAGTCCTCTTTACAACACCTTGTATCTCCTTTGCCCTGCTTTGTTGTGTTACCCTGACTCTATTTCCTGTGTATCTAGGAGAATTTCAAGGTGCTGTTGAAGACAAAAAGATAGGGTTGAAGAGGTTGTTTTAAGTTGGCCACCACTGATGTATCTGTATTTATGTCTCCAGCTCAGAAGATAGGCAGACAGAAAACGTGGAGGACATACTTCAAGAGAAAAAATAGGTTTCTACCATCGGAGTCTTATGCTCTTAAAATTGGGGGGTTGTTAATAATAGGATCCATATATCTTTCTTTATACAGGACTTAACTGTGTGTGGGCTTCAAGCAATAGTTTTAAGTCAGTTCTGTCATTGGGATGACAAGGAATCCAGGAACAGATTGGATGACTTTTTGGTCAATGTTTGTTGAGGGGACTCGAAAAACAGTTGGTAATTTTTTTCTCCCTTTCCAATAGTGAGATTCTGTCTTTTAATAAATTAGTCTCTCAGTGAATTTGATGGTAGCTTGTGCTCCAGAATTCACATTCTCAATAATCTGGCTGATTTCTGCATAGACAGCCAGCTCCACCAGTATCTCCATAATGTCAATAGGGAGCAATATGAAATGGCTGTGGGTTTGAGGCTCTCAGGCATTGTACTTGGGTTCATGTTCTGAATGTGTAGATTGTGTGAAAAGGCTCAGGGATTCTGTTCTTGGCCATTAAAGCACAGTGAGTCTATGGAAATAACTTTAAGATCATACAATGACATTTCTTCTTACTCTAGAAAGAGCTTAACGAAAAACCTTTTGTGTACCATGTATTGGGTTTGTTTATTGTAGATTATGATAGCTAGGGAACAAAACCTTACATTTTAGCTTTTGGAAAATTTTATGATGTTCATGTCTATGGCAATAAAACTTTGTTGGCTCCAACAGGACGCCTCCTCTTTTGTTTGCCTGAAGTGTTATGTCATGTCTATATCCACAGAAAGGATAGGAATTTTTTTATATTTATTTTTCCCGTCTATTTCCTTCCATCTGCCCCCATTTACTAGCATCTACTCATTCACTTTGGTTTTTCTTTCTGTGCAGAATTATTGAAAGTGAGAGCAAAGAGAAAATGGAGTTTGTAACAGTGCTTAAAATCTGTGTTTGTATTCCCAAGTAGTGACCATGAAACCATATTCATTGCTTAAAAACAGTGATATTTAATAAAATTAAGCCTATATTTTATAGAATTTATATCTCTTCTAGGGACTTTCTTATATGAGGTTAGGGCAGGGCTTCATCATCATACACTGTGGATTTTGTGGACCAGATGACTCTTTGTTGAAGAGCAGCTCTCTTAAACGTTGTAGGATGTTTAGCTGTATCCCTGGCCTCTACACATCAAATACCAGTAGCACCCCTTTTATCCCTGGTAGAGACAGAAATGTCTCTAGGCACTGCATATGTCTCCTGAGGAGCAAAGTTGCTGCAGATTGAGATCTACTGAGCTAGGGAAGCCTGAATTTACCTGCCTTATCCATATGAAGATAGGGCAGTTATTTTGAGGCTATAGCCACTGCCTGTAACACAAATACTTGGCTTAAAGAATCTTCACTTGGCATTTCCAAGTGAGAGCTAGAACTTCTTCTTCTCTGACTTCACCACAGACCCCAGCCATGGCCTCTGCAACTTCTGGTGACTAGATGAAGAAATGCTTTCAGGATTGTAGTAGGAAGGGATGTAAATTGTTTCAAGTACCTAGTTAACCTGGAATTGCCTTTCCTTATAGAAATATTGTGGAGAAGGCAATGGCATCCCACTCCAGTACTCTTGCCTGGAAAATCCCATGGACAGAGGAGCCTGGTAGGCTGCAGTCCATGGGGTTGCTAAGAGTCGGACATGACTGAGCGACTTCACTTTCACTTTTCACTTTTCACTTTTCTGCATTGGTGAAGGAAATGGCAACATATTCCAGTGTTCATGCTTGGAGAATCCCAGGGACGGGGGAGCCTGGTGGGCTGCCGTCTATGGGGTTGCACAGAGTTGGACATGACTGAAGTGACTTAGCAGCAGCAGCAGCATAGAAATATTGATAGAAATGGAAGTTTGGTTCCCTGTTCTAGGAGAATGGCTATATCTAGAATGTATCCTCCTCTGATGAGGAAGTATCTAGAGCAGAGCTAGTATTGTATTTTAAGTCAGCATTCTAGTCTTAGGTGAGAATAATCCCTTTCAGTGTTAAACTTCTCAATTTTAGTATCCATAGTGAAACCATACTACTGAAAATACACAGAAATTTAGAGGTCCAAATTTGCAACTTCACTGTGTTTTTGTGATGTTCTTGTAATCCTCTTGATTCTAGAAGTGAAGCCCATTTCACTCTTCCATTTAGAATAAGCTGTTGAAAGGGTACATTGATCATGTCCATGATGACACTAGATAATGTGCTAAGTCGCTTCAGTCATGTCCAACTCTTTGTGACCCAGTGGACTGTAGCCTATCAGGCTCTTGTGTCCATGGGGTTCTCCAGGCAAGAATACTGGAGTGGGCTGCCGTTTCCTACTCCAGGGGCTCTTCCCAACCCAGGGATCGAACCTGTGTCTCTTATGTCTCCTGCATTGGCAGGCAGGTTCTTTACCACTAGTGCCACCATAGAGACGACACTAGATGTAAATGACTCATTAACAGGAAAGGGCTCTTTCAATCACTACTTAACTTCAGTAAGAAAAGCCAAAGAACCTTGAGAACTACAGCTATGTCAAACCAGCAGTGCTTATAAGATTAAACTTTTTTGAACAGCTAATTGGAAGCAATTTTAAAACAAACAACTTTCTAGCTCTTCATCAGGAAAATCATAGGTATAATTATCCATAGTTACATGTATTATCCTAGAAGAATAATTTTCAAAATATAAGACATTGATTGTTTATCTAATCTGTTCTACCCATGAGACTTTTTAAGTCAAGACTGGATTTGGAGATATTTTATACAGAATGACTAGTGGCAATAATAATAGGCACTGACAAATGAAAATGGCCATGTATGGTTTACACGGAATAATAAAAATCCCACTATGCTCATGACAGAAGAAAGTTAAGTAAAACAGCTATATTTGGACAATACTTTGGAGCCCCGAGGAAAAAATGTTTTCATGGTTTGAGACAGAATGTTGGGAAGCTGAAGTCTATCCAAGATAATAACCTCTTCCATTTGTTAAGTCTGGTTTACAGAGCAGTGTCCTGTGCATAATCTCATTGGATTCTTACAATAATCCTTACAGGTAGACAAGGTAGTTGCAATTTTCATTTCCATTTTAGAATAAGGGATCAGAGCAGCCCCTGTGAGTTTACTGAAGTTTTACCACTGGTAAGTACTAGATTGTAAACCAGGACACAGACTCCTTAACCAGAACTTTTTCCAATCTACCACAGCCTTCCACAAAGCTATTGTGAGTTATGTTTATTCCATTTCATATTCTGCTCTTTTGTGGGGATTCCAATCCTAGTTCCTGCTCCTACCCCCACGAGGACAGCTACACTGCACAACTAAGGGCATCATTTATTTGCATACTCCCTGGTGTATTGCAAGTAGAGGATCCTGGTGTAATACCATGTATGTAGACCATATGAAATTCCATCCATCAGAGAAGTTTCTACCTGTGTTAAGTACAACTGCACAGCAGTACAATGGGTGGTGGAATGGCCCTCTAGGCCTGAAAACTGTAACAGAATCACTTTTTCCCCTCCTTTTCCCCTTCAACATTATTCCACTTAAAATATCATACAACTCTATGTATACTAGTTGTGGAAATAGCCACTCAGGTTCTGCAGAATTAAAAAGAGATACTACTGTTTCTGTTCATTTGGTTATAGAAAGACCCTGATACCTGACATAGAATCATTTCATCTTTTATGAGATGATGTAATTTTGTTCTTTTGAATTTGGTTATTCTGGGAAAGATGGTCTCAATAAAGGACAGAAATGGTATGGACCTAACAGAAGCAGAAGATATTAAGAAGAGCTGGCAAGAATACACAGAAGAACTGTACAAAAAAGATCTTCACGACCCAGATAATCACGATCGTGTGATCACTCACCTAGAGCCAGACATCCTGGAATGTGAAGTCAAGTGGGCCTTAGAAAGCATCACTACAAACAAAGCTAGTGGAGGTAATGGAATTCCAGTTGTGCTATTTCAAATCCTGAAAGATGATGCTGTGAAAGTGCTGCACTCGATATGCCAGCAAATCTGGAAAACTCAGCAGTGGCCACAGGACTGGAAAAGGTCAGTTTTCATTCCAATCCCAAAGAAAGGCAATGCCAAAGAATGCTCAAACTACTGCACAAGTGCACTCATCTCACACGCTAGCAAAGTAATGCTCAAAATTCTCCAAGCCAGGCTTCAGCAATACATGAACCGTGAACATCCAGATGTTCAAGCTGGTTTTAGAAAAGGCAGAGGAACCAGAGATCAAATTGCCAACATCCGCTGGATCATTGAAAAAGCAAGAGAGTTCCAGAAAAACATCTATTTCTGCTTTATTGACTATGCCAAAGCCTTTGACTGTGTGGATCACAATAAACTGTGGAAAATTCTGAAAGATTTGGGAATACCAGACCACCTGACCTGCCTCTTGAGAAACCTGTATGCAGGTCAGGAAGCAAGAGTTAGAACTGGACATGGAACAACAGACTGGTTCCAAATAGGAAAAGGAGTACGTCAAGGCTGTATATTGTCATCATGCTTATTTAACTTATATGCAGAGTACATCATGAGAAACGCTGGTCTGGAAGAAGCACAAGCTGGAATCAAGATTGCCAGGAGAAATATCAATAACCTCAGATATGCAGATGACACCACCCTTATGGCAGAAACTGAATAGGAACTAAAAAGCCAATTGATGAAAGTGAAAGAGGAGAGTAAAAATGTTGGCTTAAAGCTCAACATTCAGAAAACTAATATCATGGCATCTGGTCCCATCACTTCATGGGAAGTAGATGGGGAAACAGTGGAAACAGTGTCAGACTTTATTTTCTTGGGCTCCAAAATCACTGCAGATGGTGACTGCAGCCATGAAATTAAAAGACACTTACTCCTTGTAAGGAAAGTTATGACCAACCTAGATAGCATATTAAAAAGCAGTGACATTACTTTGCCAGCAAAGGTCCATCTAGTCAAGGCTATGTTTTTTCTAGTAGTCATGTATGGATGTGAGAGTTGGACTGTGAAGAAAGCTGAGCACCAAAGAATTGATGCTTTTGAACTGTTGTATTGGAGAAGCCTCTTGAGAGTCCCTTGGACTGCAAGGAGATCCCACCAGTCCATCCTAAAGGACATCAGTTCTGGCTGTTCATTGGAAGGACTGATGTTGAAGCTGAAACTCCAATACTTTGGCCACCTCATGCGAAGAGTTGACTCATTGGAAAAGACGCTGATTCTGGGAAGGATAGGGGACAGGAGGAGAAGGGGATGACAGAGAATGAGATAGCTGGATGGCATCACTGACTCAATGGACATGATAAACTTCAGGAGTTGGTAATGGACAGGGAGGCCTGGCGTGCTGCAATTCATGGGGTCAGAAAGAGTCGGACACAACTGAGCAACTGAACTGAACTGATTCTGGAAAAGACACATTTTTATTGTTACAAAAATTTATTGCTATCTATCTCTGAACCATCCCCAAGAAAAAGAAATGCAAGAAAGGCAAAATGGTTGTCTGAGGAGGCCTTACAAATAGCTGAGAAAAGAAGAGAAGTGAAAGGCAAAGGAGAAAAGGAAAGATACACCCATTTGAATGCAGAGTTCCAAAGAATAGCAAGGAGAGATGAGAAAGCTTTCCTCAGTGATCAGTGCAAAGAAATAGAGGAAAACAATAGAATGGGAGAGACTAGAGATCTCTTCAGGAAAATTAGAGATACCAAAGGAACATTTCATGCAAGGATGGGCACAATAAAGGACAGAAATGGTATGGACCTAAGAGAAGCAGAAGATAAGGAGAGGTGGCAAGAATATACAGGAAAATTATACAAGAAAGATCTTCATGACCCAGATAACCATGATGGTGTGATCACTCACCTACAGCCAGACATCCTGGAATGCGAGGTCAAGTAGGCCTTAGGAAGCATCACTACAAACAAAGCTAGTGGAGGTGATGAAATTCCAGTTGAGCTATTTCAAATCCTGAAAGATGATGCTGTGAAAGTGCTGCACTCAGTATGCCAGCAAATTTGGAAAACTCAGCAGTGGCCGTGGGACTGGAAAAGGTCAGTTTTCATTCCAATCCCAAAGAAAGGCAATGCCAAAGAATGCTCAACTACTGCACAATTGCACTCATCTCACACGCTAGCAAAGTAATGCTCGAAATTCTCCAAGCCAGACTTCAACAGTACATGAACTGTGAACTTCCAGATGTTCAAGCTGGATTTAGAAAAGGCAGAGGAACCAGAGATCAAATTGCTCACATCCATTTGATCATAGAAAAAGCTAGAGAGTTCCAGAAAAACATCTACTCCTGGCTTATTGACTTTGCTGAAGCCTTTGACTGTGTGGGTCACAACAAACTGGAAAATTCTTAAAGAGATGGGAATACCAGACCACCTGACCTACCTCCTGAGAAATCTGTATGCAGGTCAGGAAGCAATAGTTAGAACTGGACATGTAACAGTTGACTGGTTCCAAATCGGGAAAGGAGTACGTCAAGGATGTATGTTGTCACCCTGCTTATATAACTTACATGCAGATTACATCATGCGAAATGCTGGGCTGGATGAAGCACAAGCTGGAATCAAGATTGCCGGGTGAAGTATTAATAACCTCAGATACTCAGATGATATGACCCTTATGGCAGAAAGTGAAGAACTAAAGAGCCTCTTGATGAAAATGAAAGAGGAGAGTTTAAAAGTTGGCTTAAAACTCAACATTCATAAAGCTAAGATCCTGGCATTGGGTCTCATCACTTTGTGTCAAACAGATGGGGCAACACTGGAAACAGTGATAGACTTTATTTTGGGGGGCTCCAAAATCACTTCAGATGGTGACTGCAGCCATGAAATTAAAAGACACTTGCTCCTTGGAAGAAAAGCTATGACCAACCTAGATAGCATATTAAAAAACAGAGACATTACTTTGCCAACAAAGGTCTGTCTAGTCAAAGCTATGGTTATTCCAGTAGTCATGTATGAATATGAGAATTGGACCATAAAGAAAACTGAGCACTGAAGAATTGATGGTTTTGAACTGTGGTGTTGGAGAAGACTCTTGAGAGTCCCTTGGACAGCAAGGAGATCCAACCAGTCAATCCTAGAGGAAATTAGTCCTGAATATTCATTGGAAGGACTGATGTTGAAGCTGAAACTCCAATACTTTGACTGCCTGATGTGAAGAACTGACTCATTGGAGAAGACCCTGATGGTGGGAAGGACTGAAGGCAGGAGGAGAAGGGGATGACAGAGGATGAGATAGTTGGATGGCATCACTGACTCAATAGACATGAGTTTGAGCAAGCTCCGGGAGTTGGTGATGGACAGGGAAGTCTGGCATGCTGCAGTCCATGGAGTCGCAAAGAGTCAGACACAACTGAGTGACTAAACTGAACTGATCTCTGAAAGATGTATTTTCAAGGAGCATTAGAAATGAACTTTTAAAAATCATCTTTTTCCTAATAACTCAGGTGTCTTTTATACTATTTTGTTGTACCCTGCCCCAATTGAAAATATATTAATATGCTCTCTTGTTTCCCAAAAGTTGTTTGTCCTCTTTTCGTAAGTGATCAGGTTTGTGGGAACAAAAAATGCGTGTGAGAAGCTTAGTGAGTGGCGCAGCGTGTAGTTAACCGAGCAGCCCGGTGGGCACTAAGACCGATTAAGATGGGAGGAAAAAGACCCGCCAGTGTAGACTTCATTCTCCACACCTGGTCTGGTTTCTGTTGTAAGAATTTGATTTCTATTACAGATATAAAACAGACAACTAAGTAAGAATAAGAATACCACAACTTTTCATTTTTATACCATTTTATACCTTTTCAAAACTTCCTCTTACATACTATATGCCATCTTATTGTTGCATAATCTAGTATGGAAGGCAGAATGGGCAGTCTTATTATTTCCATTTTCAGTTCAGTGCAGTTCAGTCGCTCAGTTGTGTCTGACTCTTTGCGACCCCATGGACTGCAGCATGCCAGGCTTCCCTGTCCGTCACCAACTCCCGGAGCTTACTTAAACTCATGTCCATTGACTTGGCAGACTAGGAACCCAAGGCTCAGAGAAGTTATGTGAGAGAATTGTCCAAGTTAGTAATTTATACGACAGAGTCTTCTTTATTTTTGTTGTTGTTCAGTCGCTAAGTAATGTCCAACTCCTTGCAACTGCAGAACGACAGGCTTTCCTGTCCTTCACTATCTCCCAGAGTTGACTCAAATTTAAGTGCATTGAGTCAGTGATGCTATCTAACCATCTCATCCTCTGTCGCCCCCTTTTCCTATTGCCTTCAATCTTTCCTAGCATCAGGGTCTTTTCCAGTGAATCAGCTCTTCTCGCAACAGGTAGCCAAAGTACTGGAGCTTCAGCTTCAGCATCAGTCCTTCCAATGAATATTCAGGGTTGATTTCCTTTAGGATTGACTGGTTTGATCTCCTTGGAGTCCAAAGGACTCTCAAGAGTCTTCTCCAGCACCACAATTTGGAAGCGCTAATTCTTTGGTGCTTAGTCTTCTTTATGGTTCAACTCTCACATCCATACATGACTGCTGGAAAAATCACAGCTTTGACTATATGGACCTTTGTCAGCAAAGTGATGTCTTTGCTTTCTAATATGCTGTCTAGCTTTGTCAAAACTTTCCTTCCAAAGAGCAAGCATCGTTTAATTTCATGGCTGCAGTCACCGTTGGTAGTAATTTTGAATCCCAAGAAAATAAAATCTGTCACTGCTTCCACTTTTTCCCCTTCTATTTGCCATGAAGTGTTGGGACCTGATGCTTTGACCTTAGTGTTCTTATGTAGAGTTTCAAGCCAATTTTATCACACCCTACCCTGGACATAGGTATCCGTACTTTGAGCTCTGCATGCAAGTTTGTTTAATGTCTTTCAGAAGTGTGTCAGAGGTAGCTTGGAGAGACAAGTGAATAAGCTTCTAGGAGAAATTAAATCATGAGTCTATCTATATTTGAGTCAAGATCCCTGGAATTTTTGTGTCTCAGCTTTGATCATGGTTTTTTTCACTGTAAAGAGAAAGCAAAAAGTTGAAGAAGAATAACACTATAGCAAGGGATCGGAAGAATTTTTCAACAACTTAGAAATTAAATTAAGTTTAGAGCCATCCTGATAGTCTTAAGGTACAGTTGTACAGTATACATTTGGATGAAGGAAATGTTATGAGGCCTTAGTTCACATCCAATTACTCTCTCAGAATAATTTGTTTACTGGATTCTCTTGCCAAACCCACGAGTTACTTTCTGCAGGGGTGAGAGTTCATCAGTGAAGTGATTTATTATGTTTCTATTACATTGCGTATCAATCCTGCTCATGGAAAATGTTAATGATGTCCCTTATATGTCATTCATCTTCCACTTCCCCATTCATTATTCCCATCCCCCATCAGTAGTTCTTGTATCACAGAGGGACTTCTCGTTAGGAATATACCAAAGTCAGTGAATGACATGGCTGTTTGTTGCTGCAGAATTTTTAAAAGGCAGTCATTACTCAGAATTGCAGGAAGGAATTAGCATTTAAGTAAGAAAATGTTACAAAGTCTTGAAAGTGGATCTTTCAGTGAGAAAATTCTGAGAGACATAAATTTGTTTTTATTTTCATATCTCTTAACTGTACCAACTCTTCCTTCTTTAATCATCCAATGTCCTGCTGTGTAGAAGGATCTGTGGAGACCCTGACTTTAAAAAGTTACGAACTATTTCTGACATACATAAAGCTGCAAGAATGCTATAATGAACACTCAGATAGACTGATGAAATAGACTAGATCCCAGAAATGACCCACAAATAAATGGAAGCTTAATATTTTGGATTTATGGATTGTTGTTTTGTTACTTTAACTGAATAATGGATCTTCCTGCTACTTTTGGGCATGATGCAGACCCAGGACCATTGGGTTCTTGAGATATCATCTCCCAGTAAACTCCCCATGTTGATCATATGTGCTAAGTCACTTCAGTCGTGTTTGAGTCTTTGCGGTCCCATGGACTATAGCCCACCAGGCTCCTCTGTCCATGGGATTCTGCAGGCAAGAATACTGGAGTGAGCTGCCATTTCCTACTCCAGGGGATATAGTCAGGATATAATAAAGATATGTTACTGGCAGTGAACAAAGTGCTCCATATTCTACAACAACAGCACAGCACACACCCATGATTATATTTTTAGAAAATATTTTATCTTGACAAAATATTCTGGTCACTGTGTGATATTGTAGGACTGACATCTTGCATTGAAATACCCACTATAATGTCATCAGTTAAAAGCCCCAGAACAGGGAGGAAACTGGTAGAAGTGGTCGTAGGAGATGCCGCCTCCCTCTGTCTGCTGTCATAGAGGTGCACAGGTGGATCTCTAAGAGGAAGTGACATGAGCATCAGATGAGCCGCTCTTTTGCCGGAAGATGAGCCTTGAAGCCAGGATTTTGTGTAGGATCATGTTTCCCTCTATTCCTTCTTACAAGGTAGCCATCCTGTTTGTGCTGTAGGTCTTCAATCAGCAGAGACTCGAACTTTTTTATTCTCAAACCTAGAAGAAACTTTTCCTTTTGTCTCAATTTACAGTGAAGAAACTTTTCCTTTTGTCTCAATTTACAGTGAAGACAATCTTGGTTCTTTGTGGCTCTGAATGGCAGGAAATCCTAAGAAAGGATGCTCTTACCCTAACATATTGGAGGCTTGCTGCTAAGTCACTTCAGTCATGTCCGACTCTGTGCGACCCCATAGACGGCAGCCCACCAGGCTCCGCCATCCCTGGGATTCTCCAGGCAAGAACACTGGAGTGGGTTGCCATTTCCTTCTCCAATGCATGAAAGTGAAAGTGAAGTCGCTTAGTCGTGTCCGACTCTTTACGACTCCATGGACTGCAGCCTACTAGGCACCTCTGTCTATGGGATTTTCCAGGCAAGAGTACTGGAGTGGGTTGCCATTGCTGCTCACCAAACCTGTAGGTGCTTCTTGGGAGAAAGATTTCCACAAGCAGAACCCTCCCCGTGGAGTGAAGAGTGACTTTTTTTTCTAGTTTATTCCACATTTTGTTTCCTGTATTCCACTATAGTTTATAAGATGTCTTTCCCTGATGCCACCTCTGCCTCTTCTCTTCCCCTCTCTTTAGCCTTGTTTTGAAAAATAGATTACATCCCATGTAACTCGTAAATTCAGTAAGGGAATAGTCTCCACTACACATAACCTCAGATTAAAGATACTCCACTATAAGTTTTTGTTTAATCCCTTAGCCACTAGATTTAAGTAACTCAAGTAACATCTATACTCCCTCATCCTCCAACGCCATTTTTAAAAATTATAAATGGTCACCAAATTAAAGAATGGGCCATTGAGAGCTTAGAGTTCTAGAGTTATTCATAGGATGAATGCCTTACTTTTATTTTGAGTATGAGTTAACAATACAGATGACCTTTCAGTTGAAACTATTCCTGGATGAGGTGTAAGAGTGATTCAGTCTATGTCTTTATAACACAACTGGTGGGGAAAAAAGAGGCAAACACCCATATTTGCATTATTCTAAATAGTCAATTAACAACAAGTCATCTGGTTATTTTAGTATTATGTAAAAACACAGATTTTAAGTTACTTTCAGTGATTCAGAATTTTTTTTTTTTAATTATCTATTTGCTTCTTTGGTGAACAAACTTATCTTTTGTCCTTTTTTATAATTTCCCCTTAAAATATTTTCTCCTGGACATCTCTGGTGGTCCAGTGGTTAAGAGAATCTGCTTGCCAGTGCAGGAAATACAGGTTCAATCTCTGGTCTGGGAAGATTCCACGTGCTGAGGTGCATCTAAGTCCATGTGCCACAACTACTGAAGCCTGTGCACCCTAGAGCCCATGCTCTGCAATGAGAAGCCCGTGCACCACAACTAGAGTAGCCCCTCTCACTGAAACCAGAGAATACCTGTGCTTTCTAATGTGTTCATCTGACCTGATGTTTCTTTTTTGATTTTCTGTCTGGATAATCTCTTCACTGATGTAAGTGGGGTGGTGAAGTCCCCTACTATTATGGTATTACTATCAGTTTCTCCCTTTAGGTTTGTTAATATATCCTTTATGCATTTGGTGCTCTTATGTTGGGTACATATTTATTTACAAATGTTATTTCTTCTTGTTGGATTGACCCCTTTGCTATTACATAATGCCCTTCTTTGTCGTTTGTTACAGTCTATTTTGAAGTCTGTTTTGCCTTATATGAGTATAACTACAACAACTTTCTTTTCATTTCCATTTGCATGAACTATCTTTCTCCTTCCCTTTACTTTTAGTATGTATATGTCTTTATTTCTGAAATAAGCCCCTTATAAGCAGTATATAGAATAATTTTTTTTAATCCATTCACCCTCTCTTTCTTTTGATTTGAGAATTTAATTCATTTTCTTTCCTGGTGGCTCAGATGGTAAAGAATCTGTCTGCAGTCTGGGAGATCTAGGTTTGATCCCTGGGTCAGGAAGATCCCCTGGAGAAGGGAATGGAAACCCACTCCAGTATTCTTTCTTGTGAATCCCTTGGACAGAGGAGCCTGGCAGGTTACAGTGCATGGGGTTGCAAAGAGTCAGACATGACTGAGCGACTAACACTCACTCATACTTATTGCCGTTTGTTAATTGTTTTCCAGCTGTTTTTGTAGTTCCTCTCTGTTTCTTTCTTCTCTTGCTCTCTTCCCTTCTGGTTTGATGACTTTCTTCAGTGTTGTGCTTAGACTCTCTCTCAATTGTGGGGGGCATCTAGTCTAGGTTTTTGCTTTGTGGTTACTGTAAGGTTCTCATGTAGCATCTTATGTATTTAACAGTTTAAGTTGAAAGCAACCTAAATTTGAACTTTCTCCAAAGCCTTACATTTTTATTTTCCCCTCCACCACGTTTTATGTTTTCAATATTGCATTTTACATCTTTTAAAGTTTATGTATCCCTTAGTTAAGTACCACAGTTTTAGTTAATTTTACTGCTTTTGTCTTTTAATCTTCCTACTAGCTTTAAAAGTGATTAATTTGCTACCTTCACCTTATAACTATTTGCCAGTAAGATTTTTACTTTCACATGCTTTCTTGTTATTCATTAGTGCCATTTCTCTTTAGTTTAAAGAAGCAACTTTAACATTTCTTGTAAGGATATTTTACTAGTGATGAACTTCTTTAGCTTTTGGTTGTTTGGAAAACTCGTTATCTCTCTTTCCATTCTGAGTGATAACCTTGCCAGGTAGAGTATTATTGGTTGGAAGTTTTTTCCTTTGCACAGTTGAATATATTATGCCACTCCCTTGTGGCTTGCAAAATTTCTGCTAAAAAATTTGCTGATACTTTATGTATATAATAAGTTGTTTTCCTCTTGCTGCTTTCAGGATTTTTCTATAACTTTTGCTGTTTTAATTATAATGTGTCTTGGTGTGAATCACTTTGAGTTCATCTTATTTGGAGATTTCTGGGCTTCCTGCACCTGATTGTCTGTGTCCTACCCCAGGTTAGGGAAATTTTCAGCCATTATTTATTCAAATAAGTTATCTGCCCATTTCTCTGTCTCTCTTCTCCTTCTGGGACCTCTATGGTGCAATTGTTACTGTGCTTGATGTTGTTCCATGTGTCCCTTAAGCTATTTTCTCTTTTTTATTTTTTTCTTTTTACTGCTCTTTTTGGTTGAGTTCCATTGCCCTGTCTTCCAAATTACTGATCCATTCTTCTGTTTCATCTAGTCTCCTGTTGAATCCTCTAGTATATTTTTCATGTTAGTTATCATGTTCTTCATATCTGTAACTTCTATTTGATACTTTCTTATATTTTGTCTTTGTTGAAGTTCTCAGTATGTTCATTTATTCTTCTCCCTAAGTTCAGTGAACATATTTATGATCATTATTTTAATTAATCAGGTGATTATTTATTTCTGTTTCATTAAGATCTTTCTCTAGGTTTTACTTTTTTCTTTTGTTTGAAACATACTACTCTGTTTTTTTTTTTCATTTTGCGTGACTCTATTTGTTTCTCTGTATTAGGCAAGACAACTTCCTCCCTCAATTTTGAAGGAGTGGCCTTGTGTAAGTGGTGAACTTTATCATTCAACCTGCCCTAGTTCTTGATTGTCCCTTGTGCCTTTATGATTGTCTAAGCAGCCTGATTTATTATTTATATGTTCCTGTTGTTGAGGGTACGCCAAGACCTGTCAGTGTTCCAAGGGGAGGGATCTCACTTAGCACCAGTTTCAGGCTGATTAGAAGCCAGACCCTCAAGCAGCAGCTTTTAAAGTATATAAATATGTACAGTCCCATGGGGTGAAATCATAAACTCTGCTGATTTCCATATCAAGAGATCTGGAGATGGGGTCCCCTGGATGACAGTTGCAAAAATAGAACTCCAGATGAGTATTTACACTCTTTACTGGAAGGTATCAGTGAGCTGGAGTGAGGCCAAGGGAGTGCTCAAGGATAGTGTCTCCCTGCTTATGTTACCTGGCAGTGCCTCTATAGCCTCTAGATGTATGGCAAGTCTGAAGTCTATCTCTTATGTGGAAGCTCTGGGACAAGTAAATAGGCCTTTTTAGCATGAAGACTTGGGATGTGTTTTACTTTGCTTTCTGTGTGGTACCCTGAGGGTGGTAGCCTGCCAAGAACTGTCCTTCTGATTATTACAATCACATAGAGCCCAGGCACACAAGCCTCCTCGACTACCAGGGCAGATGATCTAGAAGTGTCCCCTTTGTTGACTTGCATGCCCACTGGCTTTAACAAGCAACATAACCAGAAAGTGAAGAGGTCAGGGCGTGCTCTCTGAGTTCAGCAATGCTGCAGGAGAGTACGTTGTCTGTCTGTGCCCTTGGCTTTAGCAAAGGAGCCAGAGAGTGGCATGACTGCCCATGCTTGTTTGCTGCAGTCTGGGAGCAAGAGAGTGCTGCAACTGCCTGTACTTGCTGGCTTTAGCGACATAGCAGGATAGTGTTGCACCTTCTTGCCCCCACAGGCCTTAGCAAGACAGCAGGAGGGTGTCACATCCACATACACCCACTTGTGCTAGCAGGGTAGAGTGAGAGTGCAGAAATGGTATTTGCCAGTGCCTCCACCTCTGGAGAGAGTCCCAACTATCCCCTGCCCCTCCAGCAGATCCTGAGTTAGCAAATGGATCTGCTTCACATACAGCCCAGGCACTTTGCAAATTGCTTCTTTGGCACTGGATCCTGGGGCACACGAGACTCTGAACCCTTTAAAGAGAGAAACTCAGTTCCCTATAGCCCTTAGAGTTTGTTGAACATAACCCTTGTTGGTTTTCTAAGCCAGATGTTTTGGGATAAGTCCCAAGGGTTACTCCTCTGAGAGAAGCTCCAGGTTTGTGAGGTCCCTTCCTGTTGTGAGTCACCATGCCAGGGATTAGAACCTGTATGTTCCCCTTTCTCAAACCCATACCATTTTCTCCTTACAGTAAAGCTTGCCCCTTTATCCAATAAACCTTACCCTTGAACTCTATAACACATAGCAGCTACCTAAACAGATCTCCCAATTTAGACACCGTAGGAATACGAGTGAAATATTATCTCGGTCTTCTTGGACATCACATTTGTTATAACATAATTTTTTTAATTAAGACAAAGTTATAGTATGAATAATTTTATGTCTGTGGTTATCATGAAACCTGTTCATTAATCTCTCTCCTGAAATTTAGAAGTACTCAGAATTTGGATGTCTTTTTGGTATGGCATGAGGTGGCATCCAAGTATGTAAGGTTAATGTTCAGGGAATGGCTTATTGAAAGGGTGTGTACATTTAAAACTGGATAAATATTGGCAGATTTCATTGCCATAGGCAGTTGTACTGATTTGCACCCATTAGCCATGTGTGAGAGTGCCAGTTTTTCCCATACCTAACCAATATAGTGTGTCAGCAAACTGCCAATTTGCCAATCTGGTAGATGAAAATTGTTCATTTTTTTAAGAATTCAGTGATCCATTCTGTCTTTATTGTTCCTCAGTCGCTCTGTTCTCCCTGCCATGTTCCTTTCTTGTATCTTTTTGTCCATCATCTGGTGGTTTCATTTGAGATTTTAGATGGCTTAAAGTCTTTTACTGGGAAGCATGCATAGAAAAGATGATCTAGAGGAATCCAAAGTTAAGACATTTGTGGGAAGCTGAATTCAAAGATCATGAAAAAAGCAACAAATTATCCCCAAGAGTTAGTTGTTGGCAAGATATTAATTCAACACATGGTTGACCTAAGAGTCCTAGGTTTTGGAGTGAGATTTTATGAGATGAGGCCTCAAGAATATTGAAGAATTGATAAAGCCTTCTGGTTAGCTTGTCCTGTTGTGACCAATAAATATGTCTTTGGCCTCAAATGGCCTAAAATTCAAATGGGTGTGAATAACAAGTCCAGTATACCTACTACAATCTAGGGAAGCTATAAATGGATAAGTGAACCTCACTTCTGGGTTTGGAGGGAAGCTGAGGATGCCTTGGATTCCTGTAAGCTTCCTCAAGACCAATATCCAATCTTCTGGTTATATATAATCCCTCATGGCACCAGAGAAGGCCAAGCCCAACATAAACATTTGTTCCTTGTCAGTTTAAAACATGCTATAAACTAAGTGACTTTGGATTCAGGGCCAAAACTCTGAGTTCCTTTTGTGTCTGTAGGTCACCCTCATGTTCTGACTTTGGCTGGAAAACCCCTGCCAGGCCTGCATAGGGAACAGTGAGTTGACCTTTTCTGCCTTTGTCCTCCATTTGTGTGCACTTTGCAAGAACTGTCCACTCTTATTGAAAACAGTAGAGTCAAAGTGATTGACTCTTCAGTATTTGTCTAGCAGGCAAATTCATTCATTGTTTTAAACTTTTTTTCAGGCAGCATAGCGTAGTGATTAATAGCATGGGCTCTGAAGCCAGATGGCTTAGGTTTAAATCATGACTCGCAGGAGTCTGCCACTCAACATGTTATTTACACTGTGTCTCGGTTTCCTCATCTGTAAATGAGGATAATTAAATATACATACATACATATGTACATATGTGTGTGTGTAGCTTAACAAAGTACCCACCTTATAGTAAATGGTTTTGTAAGCTTATTGTTATTATTGTTACTATTTTTACTTCACACACTGTAAGGATATGTAAAAAAGATGCTTACTACATACAACTCTTTTTTTTTATTAGTTTATGTATCTCTTTTTTTAACTTTACAATATTGTATTTGTTTTGCCGTACATTGACATGAATCCACCATGGGTGTACATGTTTTCGCCTTCCAGAACCCCCCTCCCACCTCCCTCCCCATCCCATCCCTCCAGGTACATACAACTCTTGCAAACATTTTATACATATAACTTTATTCACAATGGGCTTCCCTGGTGGCTTAGACAGTAAAAAATATCCGCCTGCAATGCAGGAGACCTGGGTTCGATCCCTGGGTTGGGAAGATCCCCTGGAGAAGGGAATGGCAACCCACTCCAGTATTCTTGCCTGGAGGATTCCATGAACAGAGGAGCCTGGTGGGCTACAGTCCATGGGGTCGTAAAGAGTTGGGTATGACTGAGCAACTAACATACTTCACTCACAGTAACTTCATGGATGTTATCATCCTCTTTTTATATAAGGAAACTGAGGCACGGAGAGGTTCAATGAATTGTTCAAGGAACTTACCTAAGTCAGAAAATGGCCCAGCTGGGATTTGAAGTTAGATTCTAGAGCCTGCAGTTGTAACCACTGTGCTGTGCATGAAACTTTTCTTCATAGAGCACACAATCTAGTGACTCTAGCATGCTGGCAGTAGTAATAGCAGCAGTCCCAGCACTAGCAGTAAAAGTATTGATACCAGCCTAGTGGTGATAGCATGCATTACCCTCTACTTCACATACCTTATGAGAGAATTACTGTTATAATCTCTGTGGATGAGGAAATAGCGGAACAGCTGCCATGGTGGCTACATATAGCTGAGCCATAATTTGAACCTAAACCCATCTGACTCAAGTGTTTTGGGCCTTAATACCACCCTGAATGTCTCCAGCTTGGTTTCCATATCCTGGATCAGGTGGCCTGAGTGTGTTAGGCATACATCAGTGTGGGTTCAGTGGTCTTGGAAGCTTTCTTTTCTCCTTCTACCTTCAGCTCTAGCTTCCCTGATCCTTTCTGGGAAGGCTCATTTTTTTTTTTTTTTTTACGTCCCAAAGAAGGTTAAAATACGAATTCTCTTATGACACATCATAGTAGATATCATCAAGTCTTTTGTTTGCTTGTTTTGTTTTCGTTGAGTGTCAGCTTAAGATCCTCAATATGAATGAATTTAAGGGATTTTCTTAAACTTGAATCAAATACTGATTAAGCCAAGACCACAATTTTGGATCTGTCGGGAGTTATAGGTAAGAAGCTAATACTAAGAAGTCTAGGGTTCTCTGAAGATGATGAGGACACTGGGCCTCTGAAGAAGTGAAAAGGCAGTGCAGATCATCTTATCAAAGCTCTTTCTAATACTATTTTTGGGACAAGTAAATTGATCTAGATGGGATGAAAATAGGAAATACACACTTTGAAGTCCCCAGGAGCCCAGACAGGACGCTCTCACTGAGACAGGGCAGAAGGGACCCAGCAAAGAGCAGAGTTCTTGGATATAACATCCCTTATGCCAAGAACATGGTACTTAGGGGGAAATTCCACTTCTTCTGAATGAAAAGAAGTATTCCTCTATGTGATCCCTTGGAAATGTGGGTTTTCCTCTCTTCACTACTTAATTAGTGAAGACACCTGAACATTTAGTTTTTTATGTTTTTAGTATTTTTATATTTTGGCAATACTATTCCTCAGTAATTCCCCAATAATTTTGAAATAGTAATATATTTTCATTTCTGCTTTCTTCATGTATTTGAATTTTAAAGCCATGTATGGAAATACATAATTTTATATTATCTTTAATATTTTATATTTATATATAAATATATATTCATACAAGCATACACATATACTTCCATTTGTTTTATCTGAAAATCTCCTTTGTGAAGGAGAAAAAGATATTATTCATTATGTCTGCTATTTAAGATTAGACTTTTCAGGAATTTTTGTTTTTTATTTTTGAGATAAATTGATTAAACTGAGCTATTTTATAGGTGATATTTGTCTCCTTTATATAATGGAGTAATGTATCCCCATAGAACCTGAGCTTAAATTGCCACATTGCAGTTGTGACAAGCATTAATATTTGGATTATTAAGAAGCATAAAAAACTAGCTCAGATATGAATATTTGTGATTAGTCCACAGAAATAAAGATAAAGCCAACCTTTAAATTTTGTTTGAAGAAAGTTGTGAGGGAGAGCCTTCCTACCAACTTTGTTTTAACATAGACATGTGGTTATAGATGTTTCTCTGTCAAAATTAAGTCATTGATAACTTCATTTGAAGATCTGTCTATTTCATTTTGTTTCTGAGGAAGGAATACAGGCCTTTGGGGTGAGGCCCTTTGGACTGGCAGGCTGCCATGTAGGATTTGGCTGTGAAGTACTCAGGCTTTATGAAAAGTAGAATTAGTATATCTCTTTTGGCCATGATATTAGAACATATGACTTCATAAATATTGTGAAATGTCATCATGTTTTTTGCATCATAGTAAAAAGTACTGCAGATTACAAGGAACAGGGCACTAAATTTTAAGGTCCTTGAGGGAAAGGACAATCTTATTTATTTCTTTCCTCCCTAATATCAGAAACACACTTCATATAGTTGGTGCTCAATAAATATTTATTGAATTGAATTTAGTTTAAATTAGTGAGTAGCCAGTTTTAAGAAGATAATTTCTCCGTGAACTTTTACTTACAATATCTTTTCAATTTGGCTTAAGGGATAGGTATCTTACTGAATCACTTTGGGACATGTTGGGATGGGGAAACTAAGGGAGGGTTGCCCTTCTCTTCTGTTGACCTTCATTCATTTCTCATTTCAGTAGATACTAATTGAGAACATTTATTTTTCTCGCCCTTCTCTCTCTTTAATTAACTAATTGATTTTCCAAATATTCATTAGGCATATGTTTTATATCAAGGATTGGATGAGGCTACGGGACCACAAAAGTGTAATACTTTCTTCCAAAAGGAGGCATGTCAATAAATTAATTGTTGCAAGTTGCCTTGATAAGAAGGATTTATCTACATGGTATTAACTGCTCTTCTGTCATTTTGTCCACCTTTCCTATCTTTATTTTTCCTCCCTCTGAGAAGTAGAATTCTTACAGGGTTTGTGAGGGTAGAGGAGAAGTCCAAATCTAACATGCTGTGATCAGACATTGTCTAGCCAATCAGCTGTGTTCCACTGTGGCAAATGCATTGAGAGTTTATTAGTGAATGAAATGTGAAGTTTATCTGCAAGTGTTCTAAAATTCATTGGTCCATTACCTGGCTATAAGTAAGTGTAATACAAAATGGGGATAATGGTATATGGTATAAACAGGGATAGAATGTATTTAAGGGCCAGAGAGAACACTTCTGTGTGTATGGTGAAGGTGGAGGGAGGAAGAAAGGGTTGGAGGAAAAAAAGTGAAGACTTCATGGAAAAAATGGTCAGGTGTGTGCTGTGTAATAGAATGGGATATCTCTGGACTGTCACCTCACAAAGGAATATGACTGTGTATTTCCATGTTAGGAATATGGGTACTCAATGAATATTTATCTCACATATATGAATCTTCTGTTGTTGCACTTTTTTTCCTAAGTCTCCTGTTGTTTTCTAACCTTTAATGTGGCTGTTAATATAACTGTATTTTCAGCTCTGTGAGGATCGAGTCCACATTGTGTGCCTTATGTTATTCATAGCAGGGGATTTGCAAACTGTTTTCTAGGCACTAAAGGATTTAGTTGGAAGTATTTTCACCAATTAGGTTTTAGATCTATTTGGAAATTTCTGATTTTTTTCTATTTTATTTGTAAGGATATTATTTCAGAATCCATTTGCCTTTTCCTCTTTTATCTCCAAACTTTTTATCACCTTCACTTAGTGGTGGTTCTGTACAGTTTTGGCCGTGCATATTTTCAAGACTCTCACTTGAAAGTAAAATATATGTTTTATCCCCGACCTAAATAATGGATAACAAAACAAAAAATTGATAATGTTTTTATAGCTATTCTACCTCTGCCCTCAATATGAGCATAGTAAACTAATATTTATTGCTGTTACCTATTAGCAGTGTTTTAGATTTTTCTCTTCCTTGCTTCCACTTAACATGAATTATTAGCTGCAAACTAGTACAATTATTGCTCTTTCAAATTTGAAACTTAGTCATATTTTCTTGGTCAGACCAATCCTATTAAACAACTGCAAGTTGACTGCCAAGTGTATGCAGTGTATACTAGAAACTTGTAGATGCCGTGGAGGTGAGAAGTAGAGAGTCCTTGTCTTCTAGGAGTTCATTACCCAACATGGAGGGACACATCTATAAATCATAACATTATCAGTTAGACTGTGCCAGATGCTACAAATAAAGAGCAACATGGATCTGTGGGAATTGAGGGGAAAGAAAGAATAATCTACACAGAGGTTATCTAAGTTCACAGGTTTCTTTGGTTAGTGAAGTTGTTCCATGATGCCTAAAATCCTGTCTATGCATAGTGCCAGGCACATGTTATAGCGCCTTCTTGGACTATGTTGAATAGTAGTACACGTTAATATTAAAAAAAAAATCTAAAACTCTATGAAAGAGTATACAGTGGAAAGTAAGTCTGTCTATTAACACATTCTGTCTTCTTTCCTCTGTAGAGATACCTGCTTTTCACAGTTTCCTGTGTCTGATTAATTGTAAAAGATTTATTTCTAGAAGATCCTTTTAAAATGTCATTGAATTCAATCCTACATAATAAACATTCTACAAATGTGCCAGGTGCTGTATTAGGCACTGGCAATACAAGACTGGGATTCTGAATCCTGAGAGTTCACAGTATGATACACATAAAGATATAACTTGAAATATAACATATTCAGTGATTTGGAAAGGTATGGGATAAGTGTTCCGATAACTCAGAGGAAGAAATGGATGACTTATTGCCCTAAGTTGGAGCTGGTACAGTTTTATAGAGGTCATGATCCTTCAGCTGGGACTTGGGGATGGGATTTCACTAGAATGAGGTAGAAAGAACCATATGTTCAGAGAAATAGAAGACAGAATACATGTTGAGTATATCAGTAAGGCTGGGGTGTAGGATACATGTAGCAGTAAACATCTGAAGGTTGAGGCCAAATTGTTGAGGACATTACATTTCTCATCTCATGAAGTTTAGATGTCATCCTGTATAAGAATGAAGGGGAATGGTTGAAGGTGTATGAGAATGGTAGGAATATAAGAAATATCTGTCTTTTGGAAGAATACTTTTGGTGGTCCTCTGAAGGATGGAATGGGCAGAGGAGAAAGCATAAGTTTGAGGATAGGGTTAGGATTATAACTTTGGCTACTACCTGGACAGGATGACTTGAGAAGGTGGCAGTGGAAATGAAGATAAGAAAGATCTGAGAGATATAACAGAAGGAGAAACATGACAGGCTCTGATGACAATAGGAACATATTGGGCATGCTCCTATCTCAGGATTTGTACCTTTGCTAAGTGATGCTCATGGATGAATTAGACATGGTTTTGTCTAATGATCTAGTGAGAAACAACATTTTCAGAATTCAGAGCAAGCAATGAGAAAAAAGGGAATCCCTAGAAACCGTCAACATTTAAATGGCAGGTGAATAAAGTCATCAGTGATAGAAGCAAAGTGATTGATTATAACACAGAATGAGACAGTCTAGAACAGCACAGGGATGAAAGTTTGAACAAGAAGAAAGTGTTCTGTAGTGTCTGACCACTGTTAACACTGCTACTGAGAACTCAGGTAGAGTGAAGACTCTGAGAGCACTTTGGCAATTAGAAAGTCAGTGTTGGCTTCTGAGGGAGAATATGACTTACTGGGCAAGGAAAGAAAGGTCATAGTGAAGGGCCTTGAGGGGAAAGGAAATGAACTATGAACCACTGGCTACGAAATGGACATCATGAGAAGAAGCACGACTGAGCATTCCATCTTTCCTCATGCCATCTACTCAGTGACTTTTGCCCAGGGTTGTTGGTAAATGTGAAACCAAATGTGAGAGCTGGAGGAAAGAGAGTTGATTGCCTGTAGTGTGAAGGATGGCAGTTGTAAAGGATGACGATCAAGGCAGGGAGAGAGTGAAGGTTCTGCAGAGCCGCCTTGGGCAGTCCATTTCTGGCAGTGAGCAGTGTCTGTCCACTGCCTTCACTGGCAAGCTGTTTTGTTGTTTCTGTTGAGTATCTAATTTTATGTATCAACTCAAACAAGATCATTTTCTCTGGATCTTTTTTTTTCCCCAAGAAAAGTTTCGCATCCTTTCTCTTGCAAAACCTGATAGTTGTTTTTCATCACAGATGGGTCTAACCCTTTCTGACCGGCATCAATGTGAATGCAGGAGGGTTCTTGGAAAGAAGCAGTACAGTGCCAGATATTACAGAAGGCCCCTGTGTGCAACTTGAAAGATACAGATTAATGGCCACAATCCTGACATGGTGTTCTGGAAACAGCGTCAATCTACGCAAGAGGGAAGCTGAGGAGTTTGTTAGGTCACCAGAGCCTGGAACTTGAAGCGCAGCTTAGTGTACGGCATGCTTCTGTTGTTTATAACTTTCTGTAATGTGTGATAACAAAGAGCAGTGTGTGGTAACAAAGAACACTCTGTTACCACGAGTTATTTTAACCACCAGCCTTCGGCTGCTCAGCCTTTTTTCCCCTTCTTCCTCACAGCTCTGTTTCTGGCTTCATGTCTCTGTCACCCACTTCCACCTCCTCCCCAGCTGCTCCTCCTGTCTCCTTGTGTGAAGTCCTTTCTCATGGCTGTTTCTCCTCCACCACAGGGAACCTGCTGGAGGCTTTTGGCTTCATAGCATTAGCAGTTTGCCATTATTTTCCCTCCCCTTGCACTAACATTTCTCTCAGAGGTTTTTCAAATTTAGAGAATCCCAAGATGAAGGATATTCTATGGGCCCTCTCAGTTTAAGTGAAGTCTGGGTAAAGTGACCATGTGTGTGTGTGAGAGAGAGAGAGATGAGCAGTTTTGAGGGCTTCATAGGTGTTTTCTCTCTTCCCAGAGGACTCCATGTCTTTTTAATGCTGCTAAGCTAAAAACATAGAATAAGCTTTATTAAATGGACCTGGAGAAGTCAGTGTGCTTTGTTTTGTAAAACCTGGCCTCAGACTCTGAATGGTATCCAAGCACTGAGGATCTCCATGTGACCCTGTAGAGAGAGATGGGCAATCAGATATGACCATGGTGTACATGATGAACTCAGAATGGTCAAGCAGAGGCATTTGTTTTCTCTGGAGATATTTTCTACGTGTATTGCCTCTCTTTTCTGGCATGAAATAGCAAGTGAAATCAGAAATTATTGATGTTAACACAGGGTACCTGAAGCAAGAGTATATGGTAAGTTTTACTGATGATCTTGCGTGAATATAAAGGTAGAGAGTGATTTTTTTCTATAGCTCTTCTTGTACTTTTTGTGGTAGATTTTTTGTTTGTTTAGTTTATAGAACACACCTGAAATGATTTTCTTGAACCCCTTTATTCTTAAATCTTGTTGTGCATGCTTTCAGTGGTATAAATCATACCTGAAAATAATATAAAATCAGTTCAAAGATTTCAATTAAAAAATCCCTGTGTATTGACTATTTGACCTTTGAAAAGTCAATTAACACCTCCATTTCCCAGTTTCTTTATCTGTGGAATGGAGAAATTGAACAGCATAAACTCTACTAAAGTCTTGTCCACTTCAGACATTCATTAATAGTAGTACAGATTTGGGGCTGGATATACTGATTTTCACCCAGTATTTCAATTCTACGTGTCTGGTACCAGCTACCTAGAGGGCTGTGGTAAGGATTATAGACTGCCAGGCTCAGCTGAAAAGAGTGGGGTATTGATTAGTGATGTCTTACCTTGAATGCAGTATTTAGGAGTGGTAGTATGTATTTTGAGTTTTTCCCATTTTTTCTCTAACCCTACCAAGAGGGACCACAGGACAAGTATGTTTTCGTTTTATACACACACACATGGACACACACACAAATACACACAAATATACATCTCACTTGAATTGAATTACTGATGAATCTACAAGCATGGATCTATTCCTTTTTGTGATGATTTAGCTTCAATTAAATCAAATTTCTTCTCTTGATTCACATCTTAAAACCAAGAGGAATAGAGAAAAAGGTGTGTAAGTGACTTATTTTAAACAAATAACCACTTCAAACCCAGATGTTCAAAAAACTTGTTCATTTGTAGAGGACAAGGTACTAAATTATAGCCAGTTATCTATCTAATATAGTATATCATTGAGTCCTAAAATGTGACTTTTTAAAATGGCTATGAGCTAGGAACAAAATGGCATAAAGGAATATGTATGGGAAATTTAATATAAACTAAATCCTAAATCTACTTCAATAGTGTATACTAGTATTTTTATAATTGCTGTAGGGTATTTGACAAAACTGTGTTTTCAGAATAATCAAGTGAAGTGTGGAAGAGCTACAAAGCAGTATTTTTAGAATGCTGGATGAAGATGGGTGATGTTAATCAGATTTCAAGGTTCATCTTGACCCGCTGCCTCTTGGGACAGTGATCAAAGTTCCATGAATCCTTCTGATGCGGAGTTATTCATTAGAGTTCTCAGCACATAATTATGGACTGTCAGAAGATTTTGGTTTTGTGTAATAAGTGAGTAGCATGCCTGCAGCTTGCTGAGGTGTTAGCTTAATAACCTCATAAGGTAGATTGTTTTTCTTCTCCCTCAAGACCTGAGCAAACTGGCTTATATCTTGCCCACCTCATCTCAGATGAAGATAAAACATTGAAGACTTAGATTTCCTTAAAAGTTTATTTGTAAGAGGAAAAAACACAGATTCTTATTTTATCCCCTTTCCCTTTGTTCCATCTTCCTTTGAATTGGAAGCATAACAACTTTTGTTTTTAAACTGGAATCTTGATTAGGACGTACACATTTTTCTCCTATCACACATAGTTATATACAGTAAGATATTAGTAAATCAGTGCTGATAAACAACACCACATTTAAATTGCTGCCTGCATGATGCTCTTACTAGGAGATGCAATTATTTCCCTTGGTTTTGACAAGATGTCATCTGTGATATTCACAGAGCACAAACAAATCCTAAGACACTATAGTGCATTAGAAATCTTTCCAGAAGAAAACTCAAGTATGTGTGTCTGGGGTTCCCATTCTGACTCTGTCTTCTGTCTTTGGATGTTTGTTTACATTTAGATATTAACTGATTGTGCACATGAAGTGGCAGTTAAGAATCAGTCATTTTATTTAGTGATCATAATTAATTGAGGTTTCTAGGAATATTTTTGCCTTCATTTTCAAGTTTGAGAGTATAAAGAAATTGAGGGTAATTCATCATTACCATTTTATTGGTAATGGTGGTGGAGGCGCTTGTTTATTATAGCTTCAAGAGGGAAATTGAGGTGGTTAATTTACTGTAGAATTTTTGTTGCAAACCTACTGTGTACAGCTCACTGTTGAGACTATCGAGATGCATCAGATACAGAGCCTGTCAGTGAGGAGTTTATAGTCTAGTTGAGGAAGTAGATCAGTCAGGATAGGCTGGTTGCTATATCAGACCCCTAAATATCAGTGGCTTATACAATGATCTTATTTTATTTATTTCCAGTCAAAGTATATTTTGAATTTGGGGGCTTTCCTTCTTTCACCCAGAGACCCCTGCTCTATCTACCTTTGACTTCATTGTCTGGGAGGTCTACTGTATTCTCTCCATTTAGCTATATAAGGAGCAAAGGAAAGGTGGATTATACATGGGACATCTGACGTACATGAGTACACCCCTTGTTCATGCCCTGTTGGGTAGAACTGAGGCACATGGTCAAATATTGGTGCAAGGGAGACTGAGAAATGTAGCCTGATTTACTTAACAGCTGATAGCCTCTGCTGTCACAGATAATAATGTGCAACAGAGAAAGGGTTGGATGTGGTAAGGGCAGAGTAAGCCTGGGAAGTCTAGGAGAGAGAACCTGGATACTTAAGAAAAGAAATCAAGTGGGTCGTTTTTGTACCACTTGTGTCTGGCAGTCTCATTCCCACATAGCATAGTAATCCTCGATGCCATGCTACAATTTGGGTGCCTGGCCTGCGCTGAAAATATAAAGCTTATTGTGTAACCCAAGAACAGCTAAGGGGGACCCATGGTAGCCAATCAGGTCTGGAGCAGACTCTACTCTCGTGACTAAGAGCCAGCCAGGCAAGTCTGGAAAAATGCCCTGTGGAGTAGAAACCTTGCCAATGGAAATCCAGTTGCTCTATGGAGCTGCGTGTGTAAACAGACTGTGAATGACAAACAGTGCCACCTCAAAGGCTGTGTCTTCATAAGTGAAAGGAGTATGAAGGTTGATGATGTAGCAGAGGATGATCCAACAGAAGGACTGGTTTCAGGTATTGCTGCTGACCAGCCTTGTGCCATTTGCCCCTTGCTTTTTCTCAGTCTCAATATTTGCAGTATATCATTAATGTCCCTAGATTTCCCCCATTGGCAACTATGGAATTCCAAGTTTCAGCCAACTATGAGACATGTCTAATTCAGGGCAAATTAGAGTCAGAAATCTTAGGGGGTGCCCAAAGCTCATTAAGATCAATAACGTTTTACTGTAAGATTTGATGTAATCAGTATTAATACAGAAAAATCCATGGTGGACAAAATATCAAAATTTTAAACAGAACAGGATCATTATTACTAATTTTTCTTTCTGCCTCAGCTTCTATATGACTCAGCATAGAACTTTGCACAATCTTGTCTTTATTTAAAATCTTAATATTTTATTCATGGTGGATTTTTTGTATTGATACTGAATACTGAAAATATTGCATCAAAATATTATTTATCTTGATTATTGAGTTTTTGGATCCCCTTTAAATTGTGTATCCGTGGCAGATGCCTCCCAGCTAACTTTAGTCTGAGTCCTGGCTTACTTATTTCTGCATCCCAGTGTCTATCACAATGCCTGAGGTATAGTAGATACTCAAGAAATGCTTACAAATGCAAGAATGCTGGAAAAGATAATGGATAAACTACCAAATGAGGTGTCTTGAAATTGGAATAAAGGATTGTTTTGGAATCATAGTGCACAGTCTCTAGGTGAATTTTAAGGCCAGGTTTCATAGAAACCCAGTATGCTCAGAGTCCTTAGGTCTTACAAGCAGACAGATTCCTGCATGGACATTTTTACAACAGCATTTTCCAAGTGCATCCTTAGTTGTAATCTTCTTAAATAATTGTGCATATTTTTCATGTTTTAGGATGAGAGTATTCATGCATGTGTGTGTGCTCAGTCATAGTATCTTCTATTTTATCAACAAATATCTGTGGAATACCTCCTTTTTCTTTTTTTATTCTCTTTATTAGATTTTTTGGAAGGAAATGTTTATGTATGAGCAACTATGATTCATTGAATTTTTCTTGTGTATCGATTGCTTTTAATGATCACAGCAATCTTTCAAGGCAGTGTCTTTTGTTTGCCTTTATTTCTTAAAATTCTCTTTCAAAGGTGGAAATAAAGGCTGTTCCCAGTTTTGAGTGGTAAAGCTAGTATTTCAGCCTACATTTCTCGGGCTCTGTAGCCCATGCTGTTCTTAGCACATGCTTGGGGACAAAGACATTTCCTTGGTTATGACTTGAACTGTGTCCCAAAGGCAGAGGAACAGGGTGAGGACTTTGAAACAGCCCTGACCTCTGCTGATTGGAGGTACTTTTCCTGGAGAGGCAGATAAGAAAATCCCATCAATGGAACAAGTTCCTCCAGGCTTGCAGAAGTTTCAGGATTGGATGTGCTGTGTGCTTAGTCGCTCAGTCGTGTCCGACTCTTTGCGACCACATGGACTGTAGCCTGCCAGGCTCCTCTGTCCATGGGGATTCTCCAGGCAAGAATACTGGAGTGGGTTGCCATGCCCTCCTCTGGGGGATCTTCCCAACCCAGGGATCGAACCCAGGTCTCCTGCATTGCAGGCAGATTCTTTACCCTCTGAGTCACCAGAGAACATCAGGATTGGATGTTCTCCCTTTTTTAGCTTTCTTCACTTTGGTTTGCAGATACTGCAGTTTAGGAAAGCAGCATACCTTTCAGAGAAAGAACAGAGCAGGCATACTGGAAGTCTTTTTCCTAGTCAGGATTTGACCAGGATTTTAAGCAAGTTAAACTTTCTGAGCTTCAATCTTTTCTTCCATGAAGTCAGAATAGTTCTAATACCTGCCACTTACAACCTTTGTTGACAATTGATCAAAATATATGAAGAAAAAAGTATTCACAGGTTACAAATGTTACCTATACAGAATTTAAATGTTTGAAATTTATTCCAAAAGCATTATGACCCTATTTGAGAGATCAAAGAAGGTAAAGACATAAGCTTAAAGCAAACCACAGTGGAACATGAGTGACAGAAAACCACCTTTAATATGAAATATCTTGTTTGCATTAAACTGTTTTACATTTGAAGAGTTTGAGTATCACAAAGACTTGGTTCAATTTAACAGTTTCCTAAAGAAGCAAGACTACATTTTCAGCAAATGGCCTGAATTTTTTTTTTTGAAAAAAGAAAGCCTAATAGTTTTCTGAGGGGTGGGAGTGGGGTGGGGAGGGCATTTGAAAGAACAGAATTTTCTTATTCAGGACTTTTACTGCCCTCTCTGAGCTCTAAAGTAGGTAAATACATGTTTAGTAGCTTCACTGAAAGAAAGTACAGCCTGGAGCCAAGAGTTTTCATGCCAAACTTTAAGCTAGAGCAGATTTTTTTTAAGTCACATTAGAAAGCTCCAAAAGAAGAGGGATTATAATGAAAAATGCTGACCTGTCCTTAACTTAACAGCTGGAATGGCAGTGCTACAATAATAATGATTTCTCTACTGTGTTACCCCCAGCCGGGCTGAAAAGGATTCCTTGGTCTCCTTCTGTGGTCAAAAGATGGGGCTATAAATGGGACGGCTAGGAATCTATCAGTCACCCTGGGGCAGGAGACTTCTGTACTGCTGGAGCTGTTATTGGGCTCCGTAGATCTCCAGAGAGTCCTGGGACCATGCAAGATGAATTACAGAGTCACAGAATCATAAGATTTGGAAGAGAGCTCAAGTTGTCTGAGTCAGTGGTTGCTGGACTGGGTTCTACTAAACCCAAGAGTTGCACAGAAGGTTGGGGCAGAGCAAGTGGGAGCAGGACTCTATAGAAGCTTTTGGTGGAGTGGGACTGTGCAAGTAGGGCCAGAATGCTCCGTACCCCTGTTTTAGCCAAAGAAGCTCCCTCTTATATGCTTTATTGTATTTAGTTTGGCATAAAATTGTATTTGTAAAAAGGGTTGCATTGATAAAAATCATTTTAAGACTTTCTCTTAGTCTAGGAATTTCCTTTACAGTGTCCTAGAATAGAAGTAATTCCTTCTAAATTTACCTAGCTCTAGTGATGGGGAACAGTATCAGTCAGTCAGGGCCCACTGAGAAGACCAGAACCACATTTGTCATTTCAACAGAGAGAATTCAACATAAAGAATTGTAGTGCTGAATAACTCATAACAGTTTTAAACAATTCCAAAGTACATATGGGAAAAACGAAAAGGTTAAGAAAAGTGGAGGAAGTAACTGTGGAAAGTAGCTATCACCCTTTGAAACAGGAACAAAAAGAAGAGGTCAGAATTGTTAAAATCTGGGGGCTTAGAGAATGGTCCTCTGGGAGTTGGCAACCAGATCTCTGAGGAGGAAACTCAGATGAGTCTGGTTCTGGCCTTTCTGGAAAAACTACAAATTGGAACTAATTACTGAGGTCAAGGGCTTCCCTGGTGGCTCAGATGGTAAAGAATCTGCCTGCCATGCAGGAGATCCAGGTTCAATCCCTGGGTTGGGAAGATCCCCTGGGGAAGGGAATGGGAACCTACTCTAGTATTCTTGCCTGGAGAATCCCATGGACAGAGGGGCCTGGCGGGCTACAGTCCATGAGGTTGCAAAGAGTAGAACATGACTGAGCGGCTGATACACACTGAGGTCAAGATACATGAAGGCCTTCTCCAAGGGTAATACTGACAAGAACAGAAAAACATGAGGTATCATTTCACACCAGTCAGAATGGCTGCTATCCAAAAGTCTACAAGCAATAAATGCTGGAGAGGGTGTGGAGAAAAGGGAACCCTCTTACACTGTTGGTGGGAATGCAAACTAGTACAGCCACTATGGAGAACAGTGTGGAGATTCCTTAAAAAACTGGGAATAGAACTGCCATATGACCCAGCAATCCCACTGCTGGGCATATACGCCGAGGAAACCAGAATTGAAAGAGACGCGTGTACCCCAATGTTCATCGCAGCACTGTTTACAATAGCCAGGACATGGAAGCAACCTAGATGTCCATCAGCAGACGAATGGATAAGGAAGCTGTGGTACATATACACAATGGAATATTACTCAGCCATTAAAAAAAATACATTTGAATCGGTTCTACTGAGATGGATGAAACTGGAGCCCATTATACAGAGTGAAGTAAGCCAGAAAGAAAAACAACAATACAGTATACTAATGCATATATATGGAATTTGAAAGATGGTAACGATAACCCTATATGCGAGACAGAATAAGAGACACAGATGCATGGAACAATTTTATGGACTCTGAGGGAGAAGGTGAGGGTGGGACGTTCTGGGAGAATAGCATTGAAACATGTATATTATCATATGTGAAACAGAACACCATTCCATGTTCGATGCATGTGACAAGGGCTCAGGGCCGGGGCAATGGGATGATCCAGAAGGATGGGATGGGGAGGGAGGTGGGTGGGGGGTCCAGGAAGGGGAACACATGTAAACCCATGGCTGATTCATGTCAATGTATGGCAAAAACTATTACAATATTGTAAAGTAATTAGCCCCCAACTAAAATAAATAAATTTATAAAAAAAAAAAAAAAAGAAACAGGTATTATCTTAAAATAAAAAAAAAAAAAGGAAAACATGGAAGGAGCTAGCCCTTTTTCCCTCTCCAGTTTTCCTCTAGCACTCCCTATTGGTAGAGGCTAACCGGGCAAAGGAGAAAGGAATTGCAACTTCCCAGCTTTAGCATCACAAAGCACAGCACAAACAGGCGCGTTTTGTAGCTGAGATGCAGTACCTTAATAAGCAACATAGTAAATTACCCTTTCTCAAGGAACCTAGTGTATTGTTGAATCAACTTTAAGTGAGAAACAAAGAAGCAGACAAGAAAACAAAAACCCTTTCCCTTTTGGAGGAATTTATCTTTCCTTCCAAGTTTTCTTTTCTCCAGGCCAAATACACCCAGTCCCTTCCAGCCTGCCTCAAAGACATGTGTGGACATTTTGGTTGTCATCCTTTGGATGCCTTCCAGTTTGTCAGCATCTCAAATATGGTTCTCAATTTGCTTGTACTGAAAGCCTTAACAATGTGCATACTTTTTTTCTTAGCAGTTCCACTACTAAGAATTTATCCTTATGAAGCCTTCCATAGTGTGAATAAAAATTTAGCTGTAATTTCAAAGTTGCTGATCATTTAAAAAAAAAAAAAAAACTTTGAATGATCATAAATGTTCAAGAATGGGGGATTGGTAGTATTTTGCAGGACCCAGCAGGTATTACAAATTATGAAGAAGAAAATTTAACAACATGAAAACAGTCGCATTGTATTTTTAGGCAAAAAAGTCGGGTTATGATGGCTTATATAGCAACATTATATCTTTTTAATACATGCATGCATGTTAAAAAAAAGATTTGGAATATATATATACTAAATATCCAACATATGATTTGTGATTATTTTGAGGTAGAGATATATTGGACAGTTTTAATTTTCTTCTTTCTAGTTATTTGTATTTTAAACTTATTTTATAATTAAAATATATTTTCCTTTGTAATAAGCCAAGAAGTAATTTGGTGGACAAATTGAAGCTTAAGACAGTATAGGTATGTTTTGACTAATGTATAGTATAATGGAATTACAATTCTCCTTCATCTGAAAAATATAGTTAATTAAGACAACCCAAGATTGCAGTCTTTTTCTTTCTGCAATTATGTCACTTTGTTGCTCCATTGAAAGGTTATAATCATTTAAAATTTAATATTTTTTAATATGAGAATCATGGTTCTCATGGGATAGCAGGTGGAACCTATTAATCAAGCTTTCCCCACCCTCTATAGATCTAAAATATATTTTTAATCAATTTTATTGGGTTTTAATTTATATTCAGTAGAATGTACTCATTTTTAAGTATAAAGTTCTATGAAATTGATTAATGCGTATACCTATGAAACCACCACTCCAGTCAATATAGAAAATATTTCTATCACTCTGCCAAGTATCCTTGTATCAGTTTGAAGCCAAAATCTCTGCCAAGTCTGGACTGAGGTGACCACGTCTTTGCTTTCTGTTACTTTAAATTAGTTTTGGGGTTATAATAATTTTATAGAAATGGAATCATCCATCATGCATAATTTGCCCCTAGCTTCTTTTATGCAGTATAACATTCTTGAGATACACTTGTTTTTGTACACTGAAGTAGTCCATTTCTTTTTATTGCTTAGTAGTATTCCATTTATATGAATATATCACAGTTTGTCTATTCACACACTTGAAGTGCATTTCAGTTGAGGCAATTGTGAATAAAACTTCTAAAATCCTAAAATCTTTTAAAAACCCATGTCTAAGACTGTATGTTAGCTCCTATTTAATATCTTTTATTTGATTTATATCTATTGTGTCAGCTTATGTCAGCCTTTTAAAAGCTAGTTCTGTCATCTAATGTAATTGTCATTCTTCTCATCATGTGCTAACTACTTATTTGATGAATATGGCTTTTATATTTTCATTGTGAAATTGCATCAGTAGAAAGATTGCTGGAGTAGTCAGGAAACTATAAACCACCTCCTGTGTGTCTTTGAGAAAGTCTCTTTAAACAAAAACTTGTGTCTGTATCGGGAAAAGTGAAAGTTGCTCAGTTGTGTCCGACTCTTTCATACTATACAGTCCATGGAATTCTCCAGGCCAGAATACTAGAGTGGGTAGCCTTTCCCTTCTCCAGGGGATCTTCGCAACCCAGGGATTGAACCGAGGTCTCCCACATTGCAGGCTGATTCTTTACCAGCTGAGCCACAAGGGAAGCCCTGGAGAATCAATTAAATTGCAGTACATTATCTTCTTACATGGCTTTAGTGCTAGAATTCTGGGTTTGGTGCCAATACCTGATGACCAAATAGAGGCAAAATCACATATACTGAGATCATGTTTGCTTTGTAGGTGACACAGATGGCTAAGACCAGGTAACTGAAGTGTAACTCAAACCTATGTTGATGATTTTAACTAATGCTATCCAAGAAAAAGTCTTGGTACAAGGATAGAGCCCTAAACATGGCTCTTGATGGTGATAGCATTTCCAAATCATTGGAATATGGAAAAATAAATCTCTTATGATGTAATAAGGATCAAGTTATAAAATAGAGGAAAACAATAGAATGGGAAAGACTAGACATCTCTTCAAGAAAATTAGAGACACCAAGGGAACGTTTCATGCAAAGATGGGCTCAATAAAGGACAGAAATGGTATGGACCTAACAGAAGCAAAAAATATTAAGAAGAGGTGGCAAGAATACACAGAAGAACTGTACAAAAAAGATCTTCTCAACCCAGATAATCACAATGGTGTGATCACTCACCGAGAGCCAGACATCCTGGAATGTGAAGTCAAGTGGTCCTTAGGAAACATCACTATGAACAAAGCTAGTGGAGGTGATGGAATTCCAGTTGAGCTGTTTCAAATCCTAAAAGATGATGCTGTGAAAGCACTGCACTCAATATGCCACCAGACTTGGAAAACTCAGCAGTGGCCACAGGACTGAAAAAGGTCAGTTTTCATTCCAATCACAAAGAAAAGCAATGCCAAAGAATACTCAAACTACCGCACAATTGCACTCATCTCACATGCTAGCAAAGTAATGCTCAAAATTCTCCAATCCAAGCTTCAGCAATACGTGAACCGTGAACTTCCAGATGTTCAAGCTGGTTTTACAAAAGGCAGAGGAACAAGAGATCAAATTGCCAACATCTGATGGATCATTGAAAAAGCAAGCGAGAACCAGAAAAACATCTATTTCTGCTTTATTGACTATGCCAAAGCCTTTGACTGTGTGGATCACAATAAACTGTGGAAAATTCTGAAAGAGATGGGAATACCAGAACCACCTGACCTGCCTCTTGAGAAATCTGTATGCAGGTCAGGAAGCAACAGTTACAACTGGACATGGAACAACAGATGGGTTCCAAATAGGAAAAGGAGTACGTCAAGGCTGTATATTGTCACCCTGCTTATTTAACTTATATGCAGAGTACATCATGAGAAACGCTGGTCTGGATGAAGCACAAGCTGGAATCAAGATTGCCGGGAGAAATATCAATAACCTCAGATATGATGACACCGCCCTTATGGCAGAAAGTGAAGAAGAACTAAAGAGCCTCTTGATGAAAGTGAAAGAGGAGAGTGAAAAAGTTGACTTAAAGCTCAGCATTCAGAAAACTTAAGATCATGGCATCCAGCCCCATCACTTCATGGCAAACAGATGGGGAAACAGTGAAAACAGCGGCTGACTTTATTTTTTGGGGCTCCAAAATCACTGCAGATGGTGACTGCAGCCATGAAATTAAAAGACGCTTACTCCTTGGAAGGAAAGTTATGACCAACCTAGACAGCATATTAAAAAGCAAAGACATTACTTTGCCAACAAAAGTCCATTTAGTCAAGGCTATGGTTTTTCCAGTGGTCATGTATGGATGTGAGAGTTGGACTATAAAGAAAAATGAGCACAGAAGAATTGATGCTTTTGAACTGTGGTGTTGAAGAAGACTGTTGAGAATCCCTTGGACTGCAAGGAGATCCAATCGGTCCATCCTAAATGAGATCAGTCCTGAGTGTTCATTGGAAGGACTGATGTTGAAGCTGAAACGCCAATCCTTTGGCCACCTGATGCGAAGAACTGACTCATTTGAAAAGACCCTGACGCTGGGAAATATTGAAGGCAGGAGGAGTACGGGAGGACAGAGGATGAGATGGTTGGATGGCATCACCGACTCAATGGACATGAGTCTGGGTAAACTCCGGGAGTTGGTAATGAACAGGGAGGCCTGGCGTGCTGCGGTACATGGAGTCGCAAAGCGTCAGATACAACTGAGTGACTGAACTGAACTGATGTTGTAATAAGGATCAAGTTAAAAATATAGACCATAAGAGAATATAATCCAGTTGGGTAGATCCTCTATATCTGACAAACGAGGAAAGGAGTTTAGAGATTGACAGCTGATGGAAAATGGAGAACAAGGACCAAAACGTGGGTGACTCTCTCAAGGTTATGAGGTTAAGCAACATGAATCATCTAAAAAGAATTATCAGGAGTGTATTTAAAGGTATATAAAAGGAGTGTATTCAAAGGTATATAAGCCACAAAAGGCTTAGAAAATAAGCGTTTAGAAAAGGGAACTAAATTCCTGCAATTTCTATGACAAATCCTTGGTGATGAGGATGCTCAGTAATGGTTTAGGTGGAGCAGTTTCAACCTGAAACCAAAGCATTTGGAGGGACCCATATTGAAATGGCCCTGCTCCTCTGGAGACTTCTGGTTCATGACATTGATCACTCCCAGCCTGGGGCTAGCTTGATGGTAAATTAGCAAGAAGACTAATCCCTTGGATTGGGGAGGAAGGAAGAACCAGTCAACTGGAAGGGAGATAGAAATGGCAAATGCCAGATAGAGGGGCAAAATGACTGTAGCATGTTCCTTATGCATATGTGAGTGAATAAAACTGGAAACTTGCTCTTTGGCCCTCAGTTTGAATAAAGGGATTCCACAAGTTTCTTCTTCAGTGACTGTTCTATGTTCTGCATTTTAAGCAGGGGTTTGGACACACACAGCTCAATTGCTGAGCATGTCGTATATGTCACATGCTGTTTTATATCCCTTGTATGTTTTGGTTTACTTAAACTTCCTATTACTTTTGTACACTTTCACTTCCCATGAATTTTGTAAAGTAGATGCTCATTACTATTCCCATATCATAACTTAAGAAACTGAGGCAGAGAGAAGTTAATTCCTTTGAGTAAGGATTTGAATCTTGGCAATCTGACTCCAGGATTTATTCTCTCAACCACCGTGTTACATTGCTCTGTACCTGATGTGCCCTGATCAGGGTTGGGGAAGAGTGCTGTATTTCCCAACTGAGGCAGTCCTGAGTTTCTGCTTTGTGACTGAATTGTATTTTCAGCCAGCTTTGCTCCTGTTGTCACACCCTGAGAGTCTGTCTGTCAGCTTTTTCAGTCTGGGAGTAGAGTTGCAGATACCTCTTATGAGTGAGTTCCAAAGTGTGGTAGTCCATGATTTTTCAGAATGACCTGGGTACGTAATTCAGAATTCCAGGCCCCATCTAAGATCTTCTGAATCTGAAACTTTCAAGGTGAGACCTGACAATTAGGTGTAACCAATTCCTGGGTAATTTGGGTATACATGGAGGTTTGAGAGCAGTTGTCTACGCATTCTGTATTTAAATGATTGTTACCACCAGTGCTCTTTTGCATGATCGTTCTTGTACATCAGTCTCAGAAGAATGTATCTCTGTCTCTACGGCACTATAGAAATCAGGTTGTGGGTATTAGAGGAGCAGGTTGCAACACAAATGTAGTGGCTGCCAGGTTATAAAGCTGGTTTCCAATTTGAGGCTGGTAGTCATTTAAAACAGAGAGAGACTTATTAAGGGGCCAAAATTTAAAAAACAAAGCAGTAAACCCAGATGGAAAAGGATCACGAGTACATAGCATCATGCTTTATGGCTAAAGCATATGATTTTGTTTAAGAGTTATTTTAACTACTAATTTGGTCTTTCAGTTCTGTTTGGGGCTCTTTGTGAACTTTAAATGGATGAGTGTGGCTTTGTTAGGCTGCTCATGCATATCACAAAGTTCTCTTTCTTAATTCACTCTACTTTTATAGAAGAAAGAAACTAAACAATCACAACGGCAGCACAATAATATAACAACAGAAAAGCACAGTCCTGTCTAGAAAGCCAGTTCTCTGTTATGTGCAGAAATCTCTATAATAAGCAGGATGTCATAAAAAAAAAGTTCATGCTTGGCTAGACTTTTCAGTAAATTGTAAAGAGGAAGAAATGTCATGTTTTATTTATAGTGAATGCAGTCCATACATAGGAACTAAATTTTGATAGCTCAGTAATGGCTATTTAAAATGTCCCTGGAAGTTTATAGAAAAGTCTTCCCCTCCCCTTCTGAAAATTAACTCATTATTGCCCAAATATTATTGGTGGGTTGAAGATACCCTGACTCCATTGTCATGAGAGAGTGGACTCACCATGAAACTACTCACTGACCATGTTGGGAACATTGTATGGTGATTCTTGTGCACTTGTCAACTACGAGCTTTATAGCCTGGCCATTTTCACATTAGTCCAAACTTTGCAATGGTCGTGAATAGCACCGAAGACCCAAATTTGAAGGATTTGAGTTGTGTGAGAGCCCATGTTCAGAAATGGTCAAGCCTAAATATTATTATCAAGATGAACTTTAAGAGAAAAGACTAACAGCTTGAAAGCAGTCTTTGGAGGAAAGAACCACTGAGAGAGTCTCAGAACTGGAAATAAAGGATGAGGGGAGGACTATTTCCATGATTAGAGAAAGTACCCCTACGCAACTTTGCCTGGCCTTCTCTAGCATCTAAGACAATAGGATGACCTAGCACATGGGTATATATATATAGAGCTCCACCCTTTTTGTTGTACAGAGCTACAGGGTTCATTCTCTGTCCAAAGAGATGTTATCAAAGCAAGTAAATTCAACCTGTTGCTTTTCCTCTTCAATGGTGTTTCTTGATGTTCTGTTATCTTTTGTGATGGAAGAGTTTTTGTGGCTTTTGTGAAACTCTCAGGGTGACTTTTTAAAAGATATATTAAGAAAGTACTTTAAAATGTTAAAGGCACCTTAGTAATTCTTCTCCTAAAGAATAAAAATGCCAAATTAGGAATTGAGGACTCCAGGGAGTTCCTTTTCCTTCTGGCTGGCTCTAACTGTCCTGGGAGCAGATACATAGTAATAAGATCTAAAAGGTAGCAATATTGGCAGCTGTCACTTAGGCTTTTTCTTAGTTCTTTGTTCCTTAACACTTTGCAGATATCCATGTACTCTTTTTAAAAGTTGAAATCTGAGATCCAGGATGGAAAAGGAAATGTTGTAGAGACTTCAAGGTCATGGGTAGTTTAGGAATAGCTCGTTTTGAACCCTAATTCTAATCCAACCCCAGAATACTCTATTGGCAAAGCTAGTTATCAAATTTATTTTGGGGATACTACTTTCTGATACTACTTTCAATTTCCAGAGAATCATTTCTGGATTATTTAAGGAGTTCCTCTGTACTTTGAAAAAAGAAAGAAAAACAACAAGGTTTTAGATTAAGGACATCTACTTGTGATTTTATTTTCCTTGTTCATATTGGCCAAGTGGGTACATAACAGATATCTACTGTGAATATTTCCCATCATGTTGTATCTTTGAAATGTAAGCCTATGCCTCCCAATGATGCATTGTCTCTTTATTTAAATTCAAGGAATGTTTTGTGACCATTGCTAATTCCTGAGTGGGAGCTTTTGGTGTATTAGCATGCTTTGAAATTGAAAAGCCTCATAGATCTCTTTGCATAATATTGGTCAAAGCATCATAAACCAATTTTAAAGGAAGAAAAAGATCTCAGTGGTGAAAGGAAAAACTAATGACAAAGAAAGCTGCTACCTGTTAGTGTACACGTGCATATCTCTGAGTGCTAAAGTACAGATGTATAAAGCAGAGGGGTTAACCTTGCCATTATGTTGTGAAGCTCTTTTCTTTCTTAGCAAGGCTTCTTTAGTTGACCCATAAAAGTGTCCTCATAAATAATTGGAGGATCACTGGTGCCAGATTAATTAATTAGTTAATTCCTTAGTTACTTAAATATTGTTGCTTTGGGGTATATGACTTTGAATACGTGGGGCAGAGAAAAAATTTTACCCACTGTCTTTCATCTGGGTGTGTGAGAATTACATAAAGCTTACACATAAGCACACATACACAAACACAGAGTTACCACCACCTACTATCTTCTTTTTTGTCTTTTTGATACCAGAGAGTTTAGAAAGACAGCAATCATGTCTGGGGACATAGTCTTAGGTATCTGAGAGATCTTATTTATCAAATTTTCCCAGGAAATACTGCTCATTTGTCAGGTTTCTAATTATTCTTACTCTGTGCAAATCTAAATTTATCCTAAGTCATTATCCGTTAATATGCCCAAGAGACAAGAATTCAGTACAGAATGGATCTGTATGGAACCTTTACATAAGGAATGTGTGCTTATTCACTCATTCGTGTCCAATTCTTTGCAATCTCCTGAAGAGCAGCCCAACAGACTCCTCTGTCCATGGAATTTTCCAGGCAAGAATACTGAAGTGGATTGCCATTTTCTAATCCATGGGATCTTCCTGACCCAGGGATCAAAACCACATCTGTTGTATCTACTGCATTGACAGGTGGATTCTTTACCCTTACTCACCTGGGAAGCCCAAAGGGATTTGCTAATTGAAAAATCTGAAGCACTTTTCTATAAAGCCACCTCAACTATGAAATCTCAATTTCAGCAGAAATAGTGAAGGCAGAATTAAGATCCAATAAAGTAAGATCACTTCATGGGAAATGGATGGGGAAACAGTGGAAACAATGTCAGACTTTATTTTTGGGGGCTCCAAAATCACTGCAGATGGTGACTGCAGCCATAAAATTAAAAGACACTTACTCCTTGTAAGGAAAGTTATGACCAACCTAGATAGCATATTAAAAAGCAGAGACATTACTTTGCCAACAAAGGTCCGTCTAGTCAAGGCTATGGTTTTTCCAGTGGTCATGTATGGATCTGAGAGTTGGACTGTGAGGAAAGCTGAGCACCAAATAATTGATGCTTTTGAACCGTGGTGTTGGAAAAGACTCTTGAGAGTCCCTTGGACTGCAAGGAGATCCAACCAGTCCATCCTAAAGGAGATCAGTCCTGGGTGTTCATTGGAAGGACTGATGTTGAAGCTGAAACTCCAATACTTTGGCCACCTCATGCGAAGAGTTGACTCATTGGAATAGACCCTGATGCTGGGAAGGATTGGGGGCGTGAGGAGAAGGGGACGACAGAGGATGAGATGGCTGGATGGCATCACCGACTTGATGGACAGGAATTTGGGTAAACTCCAGGAGTTGGTGATGGACAGGGAAGCCTGGCATGCTGCGATTCATGGGGTCGCAAAGAGTCGGACACGACTGAGCGACTGAACTGAACTGATATATATACACACACACACACAATACAATATGTATTATATATATGTATATAATTGGTTCCAAACTGGGAAAGGAGAATGTCAAGGCTGTATAGTGTCATCCTGCTTATTTAACTTATATGCAGAGTACATCATGTGAAATGCCAGGCTGGATGAAGCACAAGCTGGAATCAAGATTGCTGGGAGAAATATCAGTAACCACAGATTTGCAGATGACACCACCCTTATAGCAGAAATCAAAGAGGAACTAAAGAGCCTCTTGATGAAAGTGAGAGAGGAGAGTGAAAAAGTTGCTTAAAACTCAACATTCAAAAAACGAATATCATGGCATCCAGTTCCATCACTTCATGGTAAACAGATGGGGAAACAATGGAAACAGTGAGAGACTTTATTTTCTTGAGCTCCAAAATCACTGCAGATGGTGACTACAGCCATGAAATTAAAAGACACTTGCTCCTTGGAAGGAAAGTTATGACAAACCTAGACAGCATATTAAAAAGCAGAAACATTGCTCTGCTGACAAACTTCCATCTAGTCAAAGCTACAGTTTTTCCAGTAGTCATGTATGGATGTGAGAGTTGGACTATAAAAAAGGCTGAGCACCAAAGAATTGATGCTTTTGAACTGTGGTGTTGGAGAAGACTCTTGAGAGTCCCTTGGACTGCAAGGAGATCCAACCAGTCCATCCTAAAGGAAATCAGTCCTGACTATTCATTGGAAGGACTGATGCTGAAGCTGAAGCTCCAATACTTTGGCCACCTGGTGCGAAGAACTGACTCACTGGAAAAGACCCTGATGCTGGGAAAGATTGAAAGCAGGAGGAGAAGGAGACGACAGAGGATGAGATGTTGGATGGTATCACCAACTCGATGGACATGAGTTGGAGCAAGCTTCAGGAGTTGGTGATGGACAGGGAAGCCTGGCGTGCTGCAGTCCATGAGGTCGCAAAGAGGCGGACACGAGTGAGCTACTCAACTGAACTGATATATATGTATATACATATATGTAACATTTTGAGTCAGATGGAAGAATCATTTGTATCTTGGTTACAGTTACATGCAAATATAAGCTAGACCAAGTAGAATGTGGATGAAATGACTACCTGTGCACCTTGGTACTGTGTTTGTGGGTCTCTGCCTGGATTTGACAGTGATGACACAGATGGCTGGAGCATGCCCAGAACTTCTGTTTCTATCACCTACAGGCTTCCTCTCCCAAATGGAAATTTTCAGTTACAGTTTCAGGTACTCTGGAGAGGGCAGAGAATCTTTGGGGTTGGTTTTGTTTAAAAATCCACCGTAGTATTTTAGAATGATTCCCAAATCTTTCATAAAAGAGCTTTGGCAAAATAGCAAAACAGCTGTAAAAGCTCTTGACTAAATTTAATGGCTTAATTTCCCTGTAAGTATGCACTGTAGGCCCAGAAGTACCCCTACTCACATACTTTCATTTCAAGGCACTTTCTGTCTCAATCTGGAGGTAGGCATGCAGTTGGCAAAAAATCTTTTGATGTTCTGGGGGGAAAAATAGCCTAGTATTTGACAGATAGTCTAGAAAGAAATTTTAGGTTTTTCATATCTTAAGTATCTGTAGAAGCCACTGTAGGCTGTTACAGACTCAGGGACTGGGTCTTCAGTAGGTTTGCAGGCCCGTTTACATTTAAATCTATTAACAATTTTTATTTGTACATATCTTATCTTTAATCCTGCTTTCTCCTGGGGACAGCAGCTGGAAGATTTATGAGCCTAGTTTTTGGAATGGCTGAGGGGCTGATCCAAGTTTGGCTACTAGCTGGGCAGCCTCTCCAATAGTTTTAGGCCCAGAGGCTGAAGGAGACCCAAAGGAGCAACCTGCAAGTCTTGAAATCTGAAAGACAAGGTAGCCAATTAATTCCCCAAGCATAAAGTTTTAGAGCTTCTAGCTCAGATATCTACTCTGTTCAGTAAGTTCCTACATATTCAACAGGACATTTTTATTGAACCTTGTCTGGGGCCCTAAAGGCTTCATAAAACTATGAGTTTATAGTATTCAGCTAATCCCATACATTTATTGGAACTAATATTACTGGCTGAATGTGTACAAGTTATTTACTTTTCTCAGCCTTATTCTCCATGAGTGAGACAAGGCATTGGATTATAGATGATTTCTCAAAAATCTCTAATTTTTCTGATATTCTTTAATCAGTGATCAGACCTGGACTTTTTCATTGGTCACAGCTCCATTGAGAACTCAAATAGACATGGTAAACACACAAATACATACACAGAGCAAAAAATCCCCCAAACCTACAGTGAATAAAGAAGGAAAAGGCTCCCTTTACAGCACTCCCTTTCATTGTTTCCATCTTACGACAAGTCTGTCTCCTTCTGCTGCTCTTATGGAGGCAGTTGTAGGTCCATGTAGATTGACATAATTTGCAGTTAACAGTAAGAGGAATGTCTTCTCTGAAACTTTAGCTTTGAGTTCCAGGATCTTCTCTAATATCTGTTATTTTATTTCTGATTATATGCATTATACTTGGTCATAGTAAACAAATTGAAAAGTACAGAAAAAATTAAAGGCAGAAAAATAGTAAATTTATTTCTCAACCACTTAACATGGTTTTGGGTATAATGTTGGCCTTTTTCCTTTGCATGTATATAATGTTTCTTTGTCCTTTTCACCTTTTGTGATTTGGAAATTATTGCTTTTAAGTTAAAATTAGTTTTATAATTAGTGTACAACTTTATCTCTAGTTGTCAAATCATAAATGAAATACTCTGTTGACTTCCCACTTGTGTAACTTGTGTAACTTGTGTAACTTGTGTAAAGAGACGCATGTACCCCAATGTTCATCGCAGCACTGTTTACAATAGCCAGGACATGGAAGCAACCTAGATGTCCATCAGCAGACGAATGGATAAGGAAGCTGTGGTACATATACACAATGGAATATTACTCAGCCATTAAAAAAAATACATTTGAATCGGTTCTACTGAGATGGATGAAACTGGAGCCCATTATACAGAGTGAAGTAAGCCAGAAAGAAAAACAACAATACAGTATACTAATGCATATATATGGAATTTGAAAGATGGTAACGATAACCCTATATGCGAGACAGAATAAGAGACACAGATGCATGGAACAATTTTATGGACTCTGAGGGAGAAGGTGAGGGTGGGACGTTCTGGGAGAATAGCATTGAAACATGTATATTATCATATGTGAAACAGAACACCATTCCATGTTCGATGCATGTGACAAGGGCTCAGGGCCGGGGCAATGGGATGATCCAGAAGGATGGGATGGGGAGGGAGGTGGGTGGGGGGTCCAGGAAGGGGAACACATGTAAACCCATGGCTGATTCATGTCAATGTATGGCAAAAACTATTACAATATTGTAAAGTAATTAGCCCCCAACTAAAATAAATAAATTTATAAAAAAAAAAAAAGAAATATAACATCTTTTGACAACTTCCCTGAACTTTAGAATTAAATTATTATGATTTTAAAATTATTTTACTACATTTTTCTTTTAATATTTTAATATAAGAATTTTCCTTGTCTTATGATCTTATAAATTACATTTAGTTTTACTTAGAAAATTTAGTTTCTGAACTCATGCTTACTACCAGTCTTTTCATAATAATACTTCTCCATTTTTGAGCTCTTAATTTTGAGTCCTTTCTCTACCAGTTGGGTGTTTTTTGAGAACTGTTTTTAGGAAGGATATTTAGTGGAATGTTTTATGACTTTGTCCATGCTGAGAACTTTTTCTGTTGTCTTTACTTAAGAATGATAACTCCTGGATATTGAAAAATTGTATTGTAATTTTTTTCTTTCAAAGCTCAGTGGTTGTTGCTTCACTTTATTTCTAATTATTAATGTTGTGGAGGAGAAGTCTGGAGTCAGTGTGTTCTTTGCTAGTAACCTTTTTTTTTCTGCTTTGATGCTTAATTTTTTTCTTGAAATGAGACATTGTTAATTTTTTTCTCTCCTAGAATCCAGTTGCTATTCCCTATCTTGATATGGGTTTAAACTTGGCAAATCTGTTTATACTGTCTTGGGAGTTTCCTCTTCATGAGAGTTTGCTCTTGTTTTGCATATAAAGTACCAACTTGAATCTAGTTGAAAAGATAGATTTGAAATTCTCATAAATATTCTGTTGGTTATTTAAACAAAACTATTTCCCAGGAATGCTTTTACTTTGACATTTTGTGGCTGTTTGCTTCTTTTGGCAACATCTTTTTATAGCGCTTTTTAAACAGCATCTTTTCTTGTGTTCTTCACTCTTACTCTCTCCTTTGTTCACTAATAAAAAAATTACTTGTTAAGATAAAATATTGAGACAATTTTCAGGCATGGTTCAGTCAGGAGGCAAACCTTGCCGATGTTTTGAAGAGGTACAATTTAATGTAAAGGATTATTAACCTATCAAAGTGTTAAGCGGCAAAAAGGATAAGAGGATTCTGAGGAACGCTTGAAAGGCAAATGCAGAGAATAGTTGATTCCTCTGTGGCTGAGGGGGACTAAGCAAGGAAGAGACTAAGGATTTAGAAGCAAGATCCCCTCTTGTCCAAACAAGGTTGAGAATTAGACCTCAATGGAAAGGTTGTGTTTGCAGCTCAACGTAGTAGACAAATTCACTGAGTGTTAGCCAACCAGAGCTGTTCAGCATGAAGCCAGCTGGCCACAGCTGTTGAACAGGAAGTCACCCACCGTGGTGTCAATGGGCTTGGGGAGGTCCACAAGAATGTGTGCACTAGGGTACTGGAAAAACTCACTAGAAAGTAAATACTACTGGGCCTCAAACACACTGCTGCAGGAATGCAATAGAAGCAAGAAGGAAAGCACACCAGAACTAGGAAGAGAAACCCTTTCTGCTACTGTGCCTTGCAGGGGCCCTCCAGCTTCTTTTGTTGACAAAGCCTAATATTTTACCAGCTGGCAAAGAAGAAATGTTTACAGGGTTCAGCTTTGGTTTTACAAAGCAGAGAGAAGAAGAGTGAACTGGAGTTGACAGTCAATAAGTTGCTAACTGATACAGATGGTCTCTCTGAGGTACAGATAAAGGAAAGAAGGAATAGTCTTAGTATTGCTTTATATCAGAAATCTAGCAGCCTGGAGTAGCCGGGAGAGAGCTGGAGCCATAGCATTGGTGACAAGGAACGTCAGCTTTGTGCCAATGAGTTTCTTTTTCATTCTTGCTTGACCACCAAGAGGAGGCCTGGACAGTGCTCTTGTTCTGCAGATGGTACAGAGATCAGCGTCAAGGGCAAACTGGGAAAGCAGAGAATTTCCCACGCAGGAAGCTTCCCTGCCTGGATGCTTCTGCAAACCCTGCTGGGGTTCAGGTAAGTTCCCAGTTGCCCCACAATAATGAGTGTTAATGAGTTTCTGCTGGAGCCTCTCCCACTTCTGTGCCAGAGGGTTACATATATGGTCATGCCTTCTCTACAAATACCATCTGCTCTTTTATTAAATAGAAATACCTTGAAATTTCTGTTGTATGAATGTAACCTTCTTTAAATTCCTTAAAGGATGTAAGTTTTCTCTGTTGTTTTGTATTTGAGGGGTCATTTAAATGATATTATGAAAGGAGGCAGAGTTATATGTATACTTATATACCTGGAAGTGCCAGGTATATATTTTTAATGTGCCACAAATCCGTTTTCCTATACTTGTTTTAACCTTATATTAAAAAGTTCAGTCTTCTTAGTTTGTATTTCTTATGCCCTTTCTAACTGAATTGAGAACTATGTAGCATCATCTCAGGGCTAAAGATATACTGCATGCTTTAACGGTTTAATTTTTCTGTACATACAGTGTAGCCAAACTCTAGCATCTTAAACAGACCTCTTCATCTGGAATGTTCTATGCTTGTCAGGTTAGTTAATTAACATCACGGTGATTTGTGGGTTTAGAAACATTTGAGTTTTGCTACTTCATTCTTTTCTGGCTGTAGGAAATTTATAAGGTTAATACAGAGAGTTCTATTTTAGTAAGCCTGTTTACTGTTGGTAGAATATGACATTTGTGTTACTTAATACGTTAAGGCAGAGAGTTGGGAACTGGTATAAAACAAACAAATTTGATATTAAAGTTTGAAAATGACAGAAAACTTCTCACTTGGGCTGTTGTGCAGTGTTGGTATGAAAAGATTCAAAAGGGGTAAAATAAAAAGTGAAGAGCTTTATTTAGATGTGGAAAAAACGCCAAATATTACAGTTCTTAAAAAAATAAGCCATTCCACTTGTCCTTGACTCATTCTTTGTTCAGTACCCCCTGTGATGCTTCTTTCTCTACCTGGGCTGTGTTGCTAGTCCCTGTTTGGAAGGATGGCTTTGAGTCGGCGAAAACCAGAGAAGGGACCCAGAAGAGCCTTTGTCTCTGCTAAGTCACCTCAGTCATGTCCGACTCTGTGTGACCCCATAGATGGCAGCCCACCAGGCTCCGCCGTCCCTGGGATTCTCCAGGCAAGAACACTGGAGTGGGTTGCCGTTTCCTTCTCCGATGCATGAAAGTGAAAAGTGAAAGTGAAGTCGCTCAGTCATGTCCAACTCTTAGCGACCCCATGGACTGCAGCCTACCAGGCTCCTCCATCCATGGGATTTTCCAGACAAGAGTACTGGAGTGGGGTGCCATTGCCTTCAGGGTCTAGTTTGCAAACTGCACAACCTGAGGGAGTTTTGGGGGAAAAAAACAGAAATTCAGACTTACAGAAGTGAAAACAGCCAGTTCTATATCTTTGATGGGTCATAGGCTCTGAGCCACCTGGGAAGTCAGATCTTAAAATGATTATTTTTAAATTATTTCAGTTAAAAGTATTCAATTAATAAAAAGTAAATTATTTTGTAATTTCCAGAATCAATCTTTTCTCCTGTTCTAAAGAATTAAGAACAGTGCCAGTTTTCATCTTCAGGCCTCTCTGCTGTACTCTCAGACAAATTTATAGTGGAGCACTGGTCACATCTGTCGGTACAAATACTAACAGCACCCTGGGGGATTAGGACCCTTCAGCACCAGGACACTGGGACCCAGTTAACATGACTACATGCTTTCTTGATTTTTTTGATCTAATTAGTCTTCAATTTCAATTTGAAGCCCATTTCCCTATATGAGAAAATGGAAATAAAATGGGAATTAAATAATTTCCTCTCTGACATTGGTTAATTTTACACATTTTCCCTAAGGAGAGTCTGGAATTGAGTGTGGTAGGAAGGGGATGAGCTAAATGGGGATGTAGATCTTGCATAAACAATATTATAAATCCAATATTTATATTTTATGAAGTAAAAATTAGAAATGCAGAAAACAAGATGGTCAAGGAAAACCTTGAACTAATGTATACATTTTGTTTAAGTAGTATCTTTGTGCTTTGTTGTATAAAGGCTTTACATTTTTGTTAGTCACATCCTTCAATAACTTTTATTATTTGTGGATTTTTATCTTATTTAAGAAGGCTTTTTTTATCCTAATATTTAAAAAATTCTCTGGTGTTTACTTGTAATACTGAAGACTTTTCTAGTCACTTTTGTCTCTTCATTCCTTGTAGAATTCATTTTTATGTATGGTACTAGGTACAAATATAGAGGTTTTTTTTCTTCAATAAATATATGCTTTCCCAGAATCATTAAGGTCTGTCCTTTTTTCCTGAGATAGTATGCTAATGTTAGCATAAACTATTCTAATTTTCGCCATAATCTGTTACTTGGTTCTCCCATCTGTTTCAGTAGTCTTGTGTGTACTTGTGCTTAGTTGCTTCAATCATGTGTGACTCTTTGTGACACCATTGACCACAGCCTGCCAGGCTCCTCTGTCCATAGAATTCTCCTGGCAAGAATACTGGAGTGGGTTGCCATGCCCTCCTCCAAGGGACCTTCCCGACGCAGAGATCTCACCCACGTCTCCTGCGACGCAGGCAGATTCTTTACTGCTAAGCCACTGGGGAAGTCCATTTCAGTGATCTAGTTGTCAGTTATTGTAGAGTCATTTCAGAGTTTAGAGTTTACAAAAAAATGTCTTAGAGCTTTTAAATATGTTCTGACATCTGGATAAGATATTTCCTTTCATTATTAGTCATTTTCAAAATTTTGTTGACCTTGCAGATTTTCCTTTTAATTTTAATGGACCTCAGAATCAGGAATTTGGTAAGTTCCATAAAAAATTTTGTGATTTTGATTGAAATCGCATTCAATTCACAGGTAAAAATTGAATCTCTCTGTTCAGAATTTGATATTTTCTCTATTTCTTCATGTCTTCCTTTATGTCCTGTAGTAAAGGCTTATGGTTTTCTTCACATACGTATTTTACTTCTATCTGGAGGTTTACTATTGAATATTGGACACACCCACATCCACAGACACACACACGTGTTCTGGATACTTTCACTTTTCAATTGGTTGGTTGTGTGCAGAAAAGTTATTTTTTCTATTGTGACCTTGTGTCTGAACAACCTATTAAACTCTTTTAAATATTTGCCTTTTATTTCTTTTCAATTGGTTTTCCTAGATCTTTTAGATATTCTTTTCTAATATTTACATCTCATTTGTTTTCTTAATTACCTTATTTAGGACCTTTGATACATAGTTGAATTCTTAGTGGTGAAATGATAGCAAACTTGCTTGTATTTCTTCTCATTTTAGTGAATGTGCTTTTAATACATTTTTATCATTTTGGGATTGAATCTTGTCAAGAGCTTTATTAACCTCTACTGAGACAGTAATCTGGTTGGATTTCTGATTCTGTTAGTGTACTGAATTACATGAATAGATTTCCAGATATTTAATCATTGTTCATTCTTGGTGTATACCATTTGTCATGGTAGGGTTTGATTTTCAATCATATTATTCTTTTCTGAAGCAACATGCCAAATACATCACCCAACCTTCCAGGATAATTTGTTACATACCTCTAGAAGTCTCTTTCACACTGTCTGAGTTATCCACTATATTATATGTTTTATAAGAGTTAGAATTTTACTTCATGGGAGATAAAAAAGAAATAGAAGTAAGAAGAAACGCTAAGTTTCATACATTTTGCTCCTGGGAGTATTGCAACATGTATAAATCACATCCCTAGATGGACCTAAGATGGTGTTGGCTCAGAAATACTTTTTTTCTTTTGTGCTTTTCAGAAATGGAACTTAATTTACTAATCATCAGTATATTAATCTGATGAGGGTGAAGATTCAAGTGATGTAATTGAGTTTATTCCAAAGTTCTTAGTCAACGTGACAGCAGTAAGAATTTGTGTCGCTTATACACTGTACTTAATGTGTAGCATTCTTAACAAACACCATCTAAATTAATCTTCACAGCAGTGATGGGGGCAGGCAGATTTATTATCACCCCATTTAACAGATATGAAACTGAGGTTTGGAGAAGATTAGTGACTCAACTGAGGTCACATAGAGAATAAGTGATTCGACTAAGACTAGACCTCCAAGTCTTCTTAATCCTAAATCAAAATTCATTCCATCTCTGTCTTGGACTTTTTGTTTGATGAAAACGCTATGTGGTAGAAACTGGCACAGAAGCAAAGAAAGTGTAAAATCCATTCTTTCCCTTCCATCTCTTTCCCACTCTCTCCAGTAATTTCAATATGAGGAAATTAGCAAAGAATCCACAAGGAACATTTCAACATATCATAAATATTTTAATTTTGAACTACCTTTCCCTTCTCTCCTAAATTAAGGAAGTCACTAAGCCACAGGGGCAGTGTATCATTATGACTCTGCATTTGTTGAGCTCCTTTGGGTCAAAGAACGTACAGTGCTGTATAGACATTCACTTTCACAACCTGGGTACTTAGTGTGAGTAGGCAAGGAAGTAATTCAATCTCCATATTGTGGGTAATGAAGTCATGTCAGGAAAAGGTGCCAGGACGGCCCCAAACCTCAGGGCAAATGAAGCAAGAACTGGGAGGACCAAGATACCTGCAGCCCTCTCTCCCTCCCATGTCCCTTTTTTACCACCTGAAGCTCAGCCCTCCCAAAGAGAAGAAGCTGTCTCGAGACACCCTAATCACTGATGAAGCAAAGGAGCAGAGTAAAATATGTAGATAGTCCTTATTACATACATGTGGCATTCTAGCATAGTTCTTCATGGAATATGCAAATAGAAGAAAGACTAGCTTGTTGTTTTTTCCTCTAGAAACATTTCATTATATCATGATGCTTTTGATAATTCAGATATTTTACTGGATTCTCATGCAAGCATTAGGCTAAAAATAATTGTTGGCATCTCATTTTTACACTAAACTATGATAATACATACTCTGCATAGTTCAATCTTTACAAGAGTGCAATTAAACCACTCTGTGCTTAGTTACATGAGGTTCCAAGTCTAGAATATATAGCTCTCCCCCCAGCCCCCTGTAGTACTGTAATGTTAACAATTGCGCAGCAACCATCACAAAGCAGGTAAATGGAGAGTGGTGTGCAAGTCTATCTGAAGACCAGAAGATTGGGGTAGAACTGTATGTGGAGCATAAAAGAGATAGACGAGAAAGTAAGAACTGCAGGGTGGGCTCTGAGTCTAGAAAATCTATAGGTGAGGTGGAGGGTGATAGGGCATCAGAATGGTACTAGCGAGCAGGGTTAGACTTGCTTCTGGGGTAGAGCCTGGTTGACTTAGAGAGAAGAAAAGGGAACACCACTCCAAATGCCACTCATTGGTGAGCTGGCAGAGAGCACCTCCAGGTGAAAGGGACCAAGGATTATATTCAGTTGAGAGGAACCATTACCCAATGTAATAAGAAACAGATCAACTGAGAGGAGAATCAGGAATCACACTGGTGTTTAAAAAGACAACACTTGTTAAATTGAAAAGCTGAAGAGAAAACACAAATGGGAGACTGAATAAAGGCAGACTGAATAGTCCTGGAGAACTGAAAACAGAACTAAGTGAGGGTGAAAATTCCATTAAGTGAGAAGTTCAGGATTTCCAAACAAGGAGTTTGACTGAAATATCTTCCAGTAAAGTGTCTGGCATATGCTACAGGGACTGGCAGATGGGCTCAAAGAAGCTGGCTGGACTGGCTAGGAGCCTTCCAGGAGGAAGCCTGCATGTAGAATTCAACTCAACTCCTTAAAAGTGGGAGTTGAATTCTAGTGCAGGTTTTGAAAATTGCAGGAGACTTTCACCTCTACTCTACCAATGAGAATAAGAAACAGAATTCCAAGTGTTTTTAAACCAGTGGCAGAGCCAAGGACATGAAGAAATACACTTAAATTCTTTCTCTTCTTAGGAGACAAAAAAAAAAAAAAAAACCCAGGACTAATTTCATTCCTGGAAGAGGATGAAAATGTTATAGGCAGAGTAAGGAGAAACTATCCCAATTTTAACTAAATTTGAGTAGATGCATGTTGTCTGTCATGACTATTTAGAAAGCCAAGGATCCCTAGCCACAGAGCAAGCCTGCATCACCCTCTAACTTTTCCATGGACTTTTACCAAGTGCACAGGGATGGCAGGCAAAGGATAAAGAAGCTAATAGTGTCCTCCTAAGGCACATGTGGACTTTCCCAAGAGCAGGACAGTAGCTTGGTGAAGTCTGACTGGGGGCAGGAAAGGAGAGCTAAGAGAAGTCCTGCCACAGCCCTCTGGAGTGCTATGTAATCACTATCCAAAGGTTCAGTTCAGTCACTCAATCATGTCTGACTCTTTCTGATGCCATGGACTGCAGCACAACAGGCTTCCCTGTCCATCACCAACTCCCGGAGCGTGCTCAAACTCATGTCCATTGAGTTGGTGATGCTATCCAACCATCTCATCCTCTGTCATCCCTTCTCCTCCTGCCCTCAATCTTTCCCAGCATCAGGGTCTTTTCCAATGAGTCAGTTCTTCACATCAGGTGGCCAGAGTATTGGAGTTTCAGTTTCAGCATCAGTCCTTCCCATGAATATTCAAAACTGATTTCCTTTATGATAGACTGGTTTGATCTCCTGGCAGTACAAGAGACTCTAAAGAGTCTTCTCCAACACCACAGTTCAAAAGCATCAATTCTTTGGTGCTCAGCTTTCTTTATGGTCCAACTCTCACATTCATACATGACCACTGGAAAAACCATAGCCTTGACTAGACGGACCTTTGTTGGCAAAGTAATGTCTTTGCTATTTAGTATGCTGTCTAGGTTAGTCATAACTTTTCTTCCAAGGAGTAAGCGTCTTTTAATTTCATGGCTGCAGTCACCATCTGCAGTTATTTTGGAGCCCAAGAAAATAAAGTCTGTTACAGTTTCCATTGTTTCCCCATCTATTTTCCATGAAGAGATGGGAATAGATGTCATGATCTTAGTTTTCTGAATGTTGAGCTTTAAGCCAACTTTTTCTCTCTTCTCTTTCACTTTCGTCAAGAGGCTCTTTAGTTCTTCTTCACTTTCTGCCATAAGGGTGGTGTCATCTGGGTATCTGAGGTTATTGATATTTCTCCCGACAATCTTGATTCCAGCTTGTGCTTCTTCCAGCCCAGAGTTTCTCATGATGTACTCTGCATATAAGTTGAATAAGCAGGGTGACAATAGACAGCCTTGATGTACTCCTTTTCCTATTTGGAACCCATCTTTTGTTCCACGTCCAGTTCTAATTATTGCTTCCTGACCTCCATACAGGTTTCTCAAGAGGCAGGTCAGGTGGTCTGGTATTCCCATCTCTTTCAGAATTTTTCATAGTTTGTGGTGATCCACACAGTCAAAGCCTTTGGAGTAGTCAATAAAGCAGAAATAGGTGTTTTTCTGGAACTCTCTTGCTTTTTCAATGATGCAACAGATATTGGCAATTTGATCTCTGGTTCCTCTGCCTTTTCTAAAGCCAGTTTTAAGATTTGGAAGTTCACGGTTCATGTATTACTGAAGCCTGGCTTGGAGAATTTTGAGCATTACTTTGCTAGCATGTGAGATGAGTGCAATTGTGCAGTAGTTCGAGCATTCTTTGGCATTGCCTTTCTTTGGGATTGGAATGAAAACTGACCTTTTCCAGTCCCATGGCCACTGCTGAGTTTTCCAAATTTGCTGGCATATTGAGTGCAGCACTTTCACAGCATCATCTTTCAAGATTTGAAATAGCTCAACTGGAATTCCATCACCTCCACTAGCTTTGTTCGTAGTGATGCTTCCTAAGGCCCACTTGACTTCACATTCCAAGATGTCTGGCTCTAGGTGAGTGATCACACCATCGTGATTATCTGGGTCGTGAAGATCTTTTTTGTACAGTTCTTCTGTGTATTCTTGCCACCTCTTCTTAATATCTTCTGCTTCTGTTAGGTCCATACCATTTCTGTCCTTTATCAAGCCCATCTTTGCATGAAATGTTCCTTTGGTATCTCTAATTTTCTTGAAGAGATCTCTAGTCTTTCCCATTCTATTGTTTTCTTCTATTTCTTTGCACTGGTCACCAAGGAAGGCTTTCTTATCTCTCCTTGCTATTCTTTGGAACTCTGCATTCAGATGGGAATATCTTTCCTTTTCTCCTTCGCTTTTTGCTTCTTTTCTTTTCACAGCTATTTGTAAGGCCTCCTCAGACAGCCATTTTGCTTTTTGCATTTCTTTTTCTTGGGGATGTTCTTGATCCCTGTCTCCTGTACAATGTTGTGAACCTCCGTCCATAGTTCATCAGGCACTCTGTCCATCAGATCTAGTCCCTTAAATCTATTTCTCACTTCCATTGTATAATTGTAATGGATTTGATTTAGGTCATACCTGAATGGTCTAGTGGTTTTTCCTACTTTCTTCAATTTAAGTCTGAGTTTGGCAATAAGGAGTTCGTGATCTGAGCCACAGTCCACTCCCAGTCTTTTTTTTGCTGTCTGTATAGAGCTTCTCCATCTTTGGCTGCAAAGAATATAATCAATCTGATTTCGGTGTCGACCATATGATGATGTCCATATGTAGATTCTTCTCTTGTGTTGTTGGAAGAGGGCATTTTCTATGACCAGTGCGTTCTCTTGGCAAAACTCTTTTAACCTTTGCCCTGCTTCATTCTATACTCCAAGGCCAAATTTACCTGTTACTCCAGGTGTTTCTTGACTTCCTACTTTTGCATTCCTGTCCCCTATAATGAAAATGACATCTTTTTTGGGGTGTTAGTTCTAGAAGGTTTTGTAGGTCTTCATAGAACCTTTCAACTTCAGCTTCTTCAGCATTACTGGTCAGGGCATAGACTTGGATTACTGTGATATTGAATGGTTTGCCTTGGAAATGAACAGAGATCATTCTGTCATTTTTGAGATTGCATCCAAGTACTGCATTTTGGACTCTTGTTGACTGTGACAGATACTCCATCTCTTCTAAGGAATTCTTACCCACAGTAGTAGATATAATGGTCATCTGAGTTAAAGTCACCCATTCCAGTCCATTTTAGTTCTCTGATTTCTAGAATGTCGATGTTCACTCTTGCCATCTTCTGTTTGACCACTTCCAATTTGCCTTGATTCATGAACCTAACAATCCAGGTTCCTATGCAAAATTTCTCTTTACAGCATCAGACCTTGCTTCTATCACTAGTCACATCCACAGCTGGGTGCTGTTTTTGTTTTGGGTCCATCCCATCATTCTTTCTGTAGTTATTTCTCCACTGATCTCCAGTAGCATATTGGGCACCTACCGACCTGGGGAGTTCATCTTTCAGTGTCCTATCTTTTTGCCTTTTCATACTATTCATGGGGTTCTCAAGGCAAGAATACTGAAGTGGTTTGTCATTCCCTTCTCCAGTGGACCACATTCTGTCACACCTCTCCACCAAGACCCATCCGTCTTGGGTGGCCCTGCATGGCATGGCTTAGTTTCATTGAGTTAGGCAAGGCTGTGGTCTGTGTGATCAGATTTGCTAATTTTCTGTGATTGTGGTTTCAGTTTGTCTGCCCTCTGATGCCCTCTCTCAGTGCCTACCATCTTACTGGGGTTTCTCTTACCTTGGATGTGGGATATCTCTTCACAGCTGCTCCAGCAAAATGCAGCTGCTGCTCCTTACCCTGGACGTGGGGTATCTCTTCATGGCCACCACTACTGACCTTGGACGTAGGGTGTCTCCTCTCGGCCGCTCACTGCTCCAGCGCCGTGCAGCCAAAAACTCCACAGGTCAACTATAGATTAAATGACATAGTGCCCCTTTTCCCCAACAGTAATCTTACCAAGAAAGATGAGGCCTTTTCTTTGGATAAATATTATTTAGTCTCTGTTTTTCTTCTATTAAAAAATGTCTGCAAAAAATACGTTATAAGACCTATGAGGAAACAAGTGAATGTGACTCTTGAGCCCAAGAGATGAAAGAGACAGTAGACATAGATATGGTCCAGATTTTTAGTTATTAGGCAGGATTTTAAATGACTTTGTTAGGTATTTTCAAGGACCTACTAGAAAAAACATGGTAACATGCAAGAACAGATGTGGAATTTCAGTGGAGAGATAGCAATTTCTTTTTTAAAGTTGGGGCAAGAGAGTCTAGAAACTAAATGAAATCAGTAGGCAGAGAAACAGAGATGTGATTTCTGACCCCAGGACGGTGACCACTGACCCTGTGCCATGCTTTGGGCTCCCTGTTGTACATGTGTGTTCATAGTTGCTAATTATGGAAAAACAAAAATAAGTAAAAGCCAAAACCAAAGCAAGCCAGAGAAAGCACACATAGGCTGCAGAAATCTGTGGCATCGGAAGTGAAGCTTATAACTAAATCCTGGATTCACCTGCTTTCCCCAAAGAATAGGTATGTTTGCGATTCTGTACAATCCACACAGTGAGTGATATTCTTTGTCATTTCCCTTAGCTTTATTTGGAGAAATCACTCAGATACATCAGAAGAAAATGTCTGAGTTCCAAACCCCAGAATAGTGATAAATGTCTATAGATAATTTTAGAACATTGTATTTTCTTTACAGTTATTTATTTATTTATTTTTTAACCTGTAAAGGAGATCAAAGTTCATAGCAAGGAGACTGGGCTTTTTGCATAAATCCATCATCAAGGCCTCTTTTCTGAGGTTTTTCTCAGTGAAGACCACTTTTTCTTACACAATAACAAGTACTGTCATGTTTTTGCTGAGAATGGTCAAAGGCTTGTTTTGGTATCATGGACAAAGTTGGGTAAACTTTTTTTTTTCATGCTGCATTTTTCTGTTCCCTAGGAAGTCAGTTGACCTTTCTTTCTTTTTCTTTTTTTAAAATTTTCTTTCAGTGAAGAGGAGTGGATGGCTCACACAAAACGTGGCTTTATGTTGTGCTTTTTAGTTGAGAACAAACAATGAGTCTGAAACAGACCCCAAATGCCTGCCTTTTCCAGGAAATGAAAAAATTTTTCTCTTGATTTGTGATTATCCATTTTGAAATTGTTTTGTCACCTACCTCTGTACTTTCCTGTTCAGGTCTTTAGAATAAAAGTTCATATCTTTGTTACATATTTTTCTTGGGGATGGACCCAACCAGAGAAAATTCAGTTTGAAATTAGACAGGACCAGCTTCATAATTTGCAGGGACCAGTGGAAATGAAAATATGGAGCCCCTTGTTCAAAAATTGTTAAGAATATTAGAATAGTGACAGCAGAATATTAAACCAAGTGTGGAGCCTTTTTATCGGTGAGGCCCTGTGCAACTTCATAGCTTCACAGCCCGTAAAGCCAGCTTTGGAATTTGGATTATCTCAGCTTCTGGTTCCTTAGGACGCCATTGATCATTCATGAAGCTGCTCATCCAGATATTCTAGAGCCATAGTTTTGAAGATGAAATTTAGGAGCCTAATTGTTATGAAGTCTGCATGGCCAGGATGTAAGGCTGTGCACGTTGTTCACTGCACAGTTCTAGGAAGCACCGTTCACATTCTTTGTCATCATAGATATAGATAATTATTGTGGCATTTTTTGCTGGCATATGGCAAAAAAAAATGTCTTAAGGAAGAAGAGTGGTTTTTCAATACACAAAGATGTTATTTGGACAAGTAGTAGCTGCCTTTGCCAACTCCTTTTTTCCTCCCCATCAACATTTTCTCTTTCCCTGCCTGCTTGACCTCATGGTTTATGTATGTCTAGCTCTCTTTTGCTCTTTCTCCTCTCTTCTCTTCTCTAGTTTCTTCACTCTCTTTTTTTTCTCTGTTTTGTGTTTTTCCTTTCTCTAGCCTTTACTTTGCTCCTAAAGCCTGGCTCTATAGAAGTCTCCTGAGAAACTGGCATTCAATCTTAGGTTGAATTTCATTCAGTTTGTCCCATTTTAAATCCTCTGTTCTAAATCCTCATTTTAAATCACATATTCTCTGTCTCATATTTACATATTCTAATCTTTCATGTGTCTCAAGATTATAAGCCCTGAGAGGGGTCTACTCTCTCAGTCATCTTTGAGCCCCCATTTTCTTTGCACATGGAAAGTGCTTAAGTATAAGAACTTTTTGGTGATGCTGGGAGGCATTGAAAAATAGGATCAGAAACAAGGATACACAGAGACACCCCTGATTTCATCTTACTTGGAATTTAGAGTAACCTGAGGATAGTCAGACTCTACATCTGCAGTCATATGTCTCAGAATAGCCCAAGAAAGAGAAAACAGAGGCTTTTGCCAACTCTGTTGATGTCAAGGATGACAACTCCATATGCTAAAAAGCAGGAAGCCCCAGCTGCACTGTTCATTCTTGGTTCAGGACAAAAAAGTAATGGAAAGGAGAAAGATGAAGCATATCTGGCATCATTTTTTCTTTTTTGCCCCTTACCCACAAGACCAGGAAGAGAGGAAAATAAAATTTTAAAAATCAAGGTAGCTTCATAATGATTTTTTTTAAAACCTTAGATATCAATGTTAGGGCAAACTTTCTTAAATCCCAGAAAGGTTAATTAGTAGCTCTTTTGGGAAAAGCCTTGAGAGGCCCTTAATTGGACCAATATCTTCATTTTTAAAAATAGAATCTTCTAAGCATTGAAAGCTCATAGTGGTCAAGTGTGCCAAGGAGCAGGATATTGAAAACTGCTGTTTTCTCAGATGATTTGGTCAAGAACCATCCCTACCACCACCAAGAGTTCATCTCACCCTGCCCAGAACATACTAAAATTTTAAAAGATTTACTCTGGTTTCAAAATGTTCTAGTTTGACTATCCATGATATGCCACCATTATTATTATTTTTGTTGAGGAACAGCACAGATCTCTAAAGGAAATAACTAAATAAGCCAAGGCCTAGGAAACTGATAATCATGTTTTCAAACCCTGAATTCCGATGAGGCAGCTTTGTCACCAATGTTCCCTGATTCCACCTAAGCCCGTGAACAGGTCTGCATTGACCTCCTTCTCCCATATAAGGCCATTTCTGTACCTGCAGAACCCACAGGCCCTGACTGTTGAATTCACTCCACAGCACATCCTCATGTGACTCTAAGTGAGTGAAAGTCACTCAGTTGTGTCTAACTGTTTGCAGCCCCATGGACTATGCAGTCCATGAAATTCTCCAGGCCAGAATACTCGAGTGGGTAGCCTTTCCCTTCTCCAGGGGATCTTCCCAACCCAGGGATCGAACCCAGGTCTCCTGCTTTGCAGGTGGATTCTTTACCAGCTGAGCCACAAGGGAAGCCCATGTGACTCTAACCAAGGGATTTATTGTCAGTCTTTAAATTCAGGTAGTTCCGCAGAGCCTAGGAAAACACCTGTATTTGTTCTGTGCCTCTGAAAGCTTGGAAGCATGGAGGCACTGTGGAGCTGAGGGAACATATATCGAGGAGACTGCAGGCATTGCTCTAGTCGGAAATCAAGCAGTGACCATGAAACGCAAGGTCTCTGCCCTCATGAAACTGATGTTCTACTGGTGAGTGTAGACGGGCAGTCTGCCCTGCCACCAGGGAGCTCTGTGTCTTTGAATAAGCAGTTTACTGCATGAAGCCATGGTGTCTTCATCTCCTAAGAAAGAGGAAGGCCTTTGAAAGGCTTTGTGCTCAACTCAAACATTTCTCTCTATTCTTCTTTCTCTCTTATTCAAACAGCAAGAATCTGATCCTTGTGAAAAAGACCCAAGCTGGATAAAAGCAAATGTGTACATGTTGAAGGATCCTACAAAGTAACTTGACATTTTTTGCTTTGATGTTAAACTGAGTTCTTTGAGGCTTCTGTTTGATAAACAGGACAGAACAAAACAAAGTGAAAGCCTGAAGCAAACTTACATTAAGGGCTAAGCACTTTTGTCTTAACCTAAGGAACAAAACCAACCAGTTGCAGTTGTGACTGGTCTGTGAAATAAGGCCGAGCCTTAATGCACAATTGAAACTAAACAGTCTACAGTTGGTCAATGGTGTCACTAATTGAGTGGCCTTTGTGGCCACATTTCTTTCCTCTCTTTGGCCTTTAGAGCCTGCTACCATCCAGAATTGTTTTGTTTTCACGAAGTAAGAAAATTAATATGTACTGAGTCTGGATCTTCCTCTATCTTATAGTAATTCTTTTTAGCCTTGAGCACTATTTATTCACTAAAAAAATGCCTACTTGTGCCTGCTACTGTTTTAGACACTGGAGGTGTAGTGAGAAACAAGGCAAAAGAGTGCCACTCTCATGGAGCTTACATTCTAGAAGAGAAAGATAGGCAATAAACAAGCAAATGAATAAATAAATAATTCCAGACAATCTGCAAGTTCTCTGAGAAGACTGCAATAGTAGCCTGTAAGTACCTGGGTATGGGGAGGAAGAGGTGCTTTAGTTTGAGTAACCAAAAGGTTCTGTCTGCAGCAGTGTCCAATGAGCTGAATCTGGGCAATACAAATAAGCCAGCATAATTGCTTGTTCCTGCACTGACTGTTCATGTTATTTAATAATAGTTATAAAATTAAACATAAATGTAAAATGAGGTAGCCCACGAGAAACACAGTTTGATGGTCCCTAAATAAGTTAAATGTAAAATTACCATATGATCTACCAATTCCACTTTTAGGTATATACCTAAAATAATTGAAAACAGTTGTTCAAACAAGAACTTAATACATGAATAGTCATAGCAGCACTCACTTCTTACAGTAGCCAAAAAGTATAAGGAAACCAAATGTCCTTATCAGTGGTGGATGGATAAACAAAATGTGCTGTATCCATACAGTGGAATATTGTCCAGCCATAAAAAGAAATGAAGTACTGTTAGATGCTGGAACATGGATAAACCTTGAAAACATTATTCTCAGTGAAAGAAGCCAGACAAAAAGGCCACATATTATATGATTCAACTTACAGGACATGTCCAGACTAGGTAAATCCACAGAGACAGATAGCAGGTTAGTGGTGATTAGATTACTAAAAGTAGGGGATGGGAAGTGACTGCTAATGGCTACAAGGTTTCCTTTCAGCGTAATGAAAAGGTATTGGAACGAGACGGTGGTAATGGTTGCATAATACTGTGAATGCACTTAATACCAATGAATTGCATACTTTAAAGTGGTTAAAATGGTATGTGTATTTTGCTACAATTAAAAAAATTAAATTCAAGTGTGATGTTAGACTCCAGTCCATACTGAGGGACATTTATATTTACAGTTAGAAAAAAATCCTGAAAAGTAATTGTAGATTGTCTGGCTTAGCCCTTTGTTTCAGGTAGGAAGTTTAACTTGGTATTTATTTAGCCCCATGGTCTCTGGATTGATCCCTTGATCATTGTGTAGTATTGTTCTTTTGTCTGTTGTAACAATCCTTAATTTAATGTTTATTTTGTCTGATATGAGTATTGCTTTTAGAGATGTATCAAGATAGATTTGAACACAAATATGTTTGTACAAATATACAGATATGCACATCTCTCCAATGAATCTATTTTTAATGTCTCAAACCATGTATAAATGAATAGGATGTGTTCTATATGGGCCTTCCCTGATGCACACTAACGTCTATTTTTTTAACTTTTTATTTTGTATTGGGAGTATAGCCCATTAGTAATGTGATCATTTCAGGTGGATAGCAAAGTGACTCAGCCATACATATACATGTACCCAGTTCATTTCAGTTCAGTCGCTCAGTCGTGTCCGACTCTTTGCCACCCCATGAATGGCAGCACACCAGGCCTCCTTGTCCATCACCAACTCCCAGAGTCTACCCAAACCCATGTCCATCGAGTTGGTGATGCCATCCAACCATCTCATCCTCTGTCGTCCCCTTCTCCTCCTGCCCCCAATCCTACCCAGCATTAGGGTCTTTTCCAATGAGTCAACTCTTCACATGAGGTGGCCAAAGTATTGGAGTTTCAGCTTCAACATCAATCCTTCCAATGAACACCCAGGATTGATCTCCTTTAGGATGGATTGATTGGATCTCCTTGCAGTCCAAGGGACTCTCAAGAGTCTTCTCCAACACCTCAGTTCAAAAGCATCAATTCTTCGGCGCTCAGCTTTCTTCACCGTCCAACTCTCACATCCATACACAACCACTGGAAAAACCATGGCCTTGACTAGACGGACTTTTGTTGGCAAAGTAATGTCTCTGCTTTTAAATATGCTATCTAGGTTGGCCATAACCTTCCTTCCAAGGAGTAAGCGACTTTTAATTTCATGGCTGCAATCACAATCAGCAGTGATTTTGGAGCCCCCCAAAATAAAGTCTGACACTGTTTCCACTGTTTCCCCATCTACTTCCCATGAAGTGATGGGACCAGATGCCATGATCTTAGTTTTCTGAACGTTGAGCTTTAAGCCAACTTTTTCACTCTCCTCTTTCACTTTCATCAAGAGGCTCTTTAGTTCTCCTTCACTTTCTGCCATAAGGGTGGTGTCATCTGCATATCTGAGGTTATTGATATTTCTCCCAGCAATCTTGATTCCAGCTTGTGTTTCTTCCAGCCCAGCATTTCTCATGATGTACTCTGCATAGAAGTTAAATAAGCAGGGTGACAATATACAGCCTTGACGTACTCCTTTTCCTATTTGGAACCAGTCTGTTGTATACATGTACCCACGCTCCCTCAAACTCCCATCCCATCCTGGCTGCCACGTAACATAGAACAGAGTTCCTTGTGCTATACAATAGGTCCATGTTGGTTATCCATTTTAAATATGCGTACTTGTCTATCCCAAACTCTCTAAGAAGCCCTTCCTCCCATCCTTCCCCCTGGCAGCCATAAGTTTGTTCTCCAAGTCTGTGAGACTATTTCTGTTATGTAAATAAGTTCATTTGTATCATGTCTTTTTAGATTCTGCATGTAAGGGATATCATATGATATTTCTCCTTCTCTATCTGACTTATTTCATTCAGTATGACAATTTCTGTGTGAACTCAGTTGCTTCAGTCATATCCAGCTCTTTGTGACCCTATGGACTGTAGCCTGCCAGGCTCCTCTGTCCATGGGATTCTCCAGGCAAGAATATTGGAGTGGGTTGCCATTTCCTTCTCCAGGGGGTCTTCCTAACCCAGAGATTGAACCCGTAACTCTTGCGTTTCCTGCATTGCAGGTGGATTCTTTCTTCACTCACTGATCCAGCTGGGAAGCCCTGATGACAATCTCTAGTTCCATCCGTGTTGCTGCAAATGGCATTATTTCATTTTTTGATGGCTGAGTAATATTCCATTGTACATATGTACATCTTCTTTGTGTCTAACTTTTTATCTGTGAAGAACATTCTCACCTCCAAGCTTGTTGACTAATCCTGAAGTCTTGGTGAAAAGAGAAGGCTCTTGAGTTAAGGAGTGGGTGTCAGGAGGTGATATTAATTATTAAGAGCACAAGACTTGTAATTAAAATGGGGGAGAAGGTTTGGACAGGTCTCCCAAGAGCAAGTTGAAGACATGGCCATAGATAGAGGTAGCACAGGGGAAGGGCAAGAACAGTGGCCTGGCATTCCAGAGGCAGGATTCTAGCCCTGGCCTCACCTTCCTTAACTTGCCTGTGCCTCTAGAATGTCATTTCAATACATGTAAATATGTATTATCTACACAGATTCCTATCTTTCACAAGCTTGGCACCTAAAGTAAACATAAATGGGAAAAAATAAGCACCTTTGATCAAACTTTAGAATATTAGCCACAACTATAGACTGATGTTTCTTCATTGAGTTTGGTATCTCATCCATCTGACATTTCTTAGAACGATAAATGAGAAAATTATGTACCCCCCCCAAATTATTGATGACATCAAAAGAGTTTTCAAACCTCTGGTAAGAATGATTGTTGTGTTCTTTTTTAGAAAAAATATCTCTCAAGTGAAGTGAAAGTGTCAATTGCTCAGTTGTGTCTTGACTCTTTGCAACCCCATTGACTGTAGCCCACCGGGCTCCTCTGTCAATGGAATTCTCCAGGTAAGAATACTAGAGGGGGTAGCCATTCCCTTCTCCAGGGGATTTTCCCAACCCAGGGATTAAACCTGGGTCTCCTACGTTGCAGTAGACTCTTTACTGTCTGAGCCATCAGGGAAGTCCCAAATTGTATTCTATCACAAGTAATATATCTCAAGTTGTATTCATTTAATTAAGTCGTTATGACCTTGTTCTTTCTTTGAGTGTAATAAATAAAATGCTAGCTCTTGGTTTTTTACTACCAGTTCCACTGATCTATATAGTTATTGGGAAAGGGAAATTCGCTCAGTCATGTCCTACTCTTTGTGACCCCACAGACTCTACAGTCCATGGAATTCTAGAGGCCAGAATACTGGAGTGGGTAGCCCTTTCCTTTTCCAGTTGATCTTCCCAACCCAGGGATCAAACCCAGGTCTCTCACATTGCAGGCAGATAGTTACTGGGAGGTAGAGGTATATTTAGATATACTTTTGAAGAGGTTTTAGATACATTTAGGCACAGGAATAAAGCATTCCATGAGCCTATCTAAGAAAATGCTAAGATCGTCACAATTTCCAGCAATCCAGAATTCAGAATGTTCTGTCTGCTTGTCAGTGGCAGCCTCTCACCCCCACCTCTGCCCCATACCTTTTCTTTTCTTCATTTATTCTTCCTACCACACTCAGCATTGAAAATAAGCAATGCTATGTCTTGATTAGGCAGTATTTGAATTCCCTCATCAGCACATGAGAGAAGAGAAGCGCATTCTGTTCTGTTTTTTTGAGACCCATTGTCTGCTTTCATTTTGACCCAGATTCTTTTTGGGACTGGAAGTACAGGCAAAATTTAGGCCTCACAGGAGATTATCAATGGATGCTTTCAGGCAGTTCTCTGAGACGTGTGCCTGAGTAGTAATTACTTGCCTAGGATCCTGCATTCACTAGAAGTTTATTGTTCTCAAACAGGAGGAAAAACAAATCTTTGTAGTTTATTGTGAAACTTTCTACTTCTTCCAACTACAAGGACCCTGAAGGCAGGTTTAGGGTTTCACTTGCAGGTGTAAAGGCTTACTCTCTTTATCCCCTTTTACATGAAGGAAGGCCTAGCTCTGATGGGGGTGGTTAAAGCCTAGCCAGTCTAATAAAAGTGATGCCAGTGACTTTCAATGGAAACTTGGTATTTGGATATTGAAAAAAGTCACAACTAAAAGATTTGAATTGCCCTGAAAGTGTATGAAAACAATAAAGACTCCTAATCCAGCATTAGTGGGCATGGCAACCCACTCCACTATTCTTGCCTGGAGAATCCCATGGACAGAGGAGCCTGGGGTGCTGTATAGTCCATGGAGTCACAAAGAGTCGGACATGACTGAGCAACTAAGCACAGCACAATCCAGCATAGTGTCTTCTTTATAGTGATATATACTCTGTGATTTTAAGACATTCTCTGAGGATTCTTATGCAGAGAGCTTAATCCTATGTGTCCATACATGTGTTGGAAGGAGGGAGTTGTATATAAAGATGAGAGAGAGAATCATAATATTAATATGCTCACAGGACACTCCTTCTAGCATCCCTACGCTGTGGGCTTTGGTGATAGTCACCATCTTTAATAACCGGCCTGGCATGGTAACTGATCCATGCCAGAAATGTGTTGTGTGCTTAGTTGCTCAGTCCTGTCCGACTCTTCCGACCCCATAGACTGTAGCCTGCCAGGCTCCTTTGTCCATGGGATTCCCATGCCAGGAATGGACGTCAGCTATATTGCTGATGCAGAGTCCTGGACAGCCCATTTTGTGCCAAGTTTTCATCCTTTATCTATCATGTTGTGGGGAAGAGGTCTTCTAGGAGGAATCCAAGTGGCCATCCTGTGGCAGGGGGAACTTAGGTATCAGGGCAGTGGGTATTTACCAACCAGTATGAATACATTTGAATATTTCAACAACTAGTACACAAGCTGCAGGTCTCTGTATCCTAGGCCTGTAAAGCGATTCCTATCAAGACCCGGCCTACTTGGTATCTAGAAGAGCTGGTTGTTGTTGTTAGGTGTTTGTTTCTTGGCTAGTATGCTTAATGTGATAATGTGCTCATACATCCTTGGTGGTCATCTGAATTGCTACACAATTAGAACCCAGTCATTTGTCCTCAGCAATCTTTATGCCTATGATATTCGGTACAGTAGAGGTCTGCTGACTACATCAGGAACACAAAACTATTTTGAGTCCTTGCTTGCTCTGAACTCATCTTACTGCCTGTTGGTGACTATTTCAAAGTGAAAGGATGCAGTTAAGTCACTGACTCTACAGAGATGCTTTTTTTAAGGAGAACTACATTGCGTATTTCCAGGAAAGGGTTGAAATATTGGAAGTCACAAAGTCGTTGGTAAGGTGTTTGTGTAGGGATCCTAATGGGTGTACAAGCTAGGTCTGGTTGCATAGTGGGTGGCTGGAAGGGGAAAGTATTGGAGAGGGGTGAATTTATTAAGGAAGCTTGCAGTTGGGACATCTGATTGCCACATAAAGATCTTCAGTGTTGAGAGAGACGCTGCCATCTTTTAATCCTGATCTTAAATGGTGCTTTCATGTGCTCCATGAAGAGATGCTTCTTTCTTGATTAGGTCATTGCCTTCTGAGCGATTTAATACAATTTAAAAATAAGCACACAGTTGAATACTATAATGTAGTTAAGCAAGCTGTTTCTCACTGTGCAAGTTAACTTTTTTTCTATTTATGAGAATGGTTTTTATTATATTATGCACATGCTGAGCCATGGTGTGACTATACGATAGCCCTGTATAATATCAGCATTTAAGGTGGACTGTTTAAATAGATCCACAGGGGAATAAGTTTTCAGCAGGATCCCTTGTAGTCCATGAACCATCTCACAGCTTGATTTGTACCTTTACATCTTCTGCTCAATATGTTTTCTTTTCTTGATCCTCATGAACATCATTCAGAGCTAAAAAATACCATTTGCTTTCCATGGTTCCACTTAACTATTGTATTATGTTTAACTCTAACATGCCTTGTATGATAGAATCTGCTAGAGAGTCAGAGTAGGGTTTGATGCTCAAATGTTAACCACTCACCCTTCTTCTTCAGGGTTTGGCTAAATTCAGCATGAACACACAGAACTGCAGTAAATAGGACAAAGTATCTGTTTTATTAAGGGTTTTCTGCTCATGGGTTAGATTGCAGAACACTGTGGTGCCCCTTACCATTCTGCCTGAATTTTGAGTGTTACCCAGACTTCTCATCTGGAGACTGCTGGAAAAATTGGAACTAGCGGACAAAGACTTTCCTGGGTCTACTGAATAGCAGCTGGTTGTGGAGGGTATAGCTAACTCCCTGGTTAACTGGATCCAGTGGATGTCAGAGTTTCTTTACTGTTAATCACAATCTCCTTCCTTAGGGAATGGCTAGATGGACCAGAAGCCTTAAACAGAAAATCTATCTCCTAAAGAGGACCTTGGAAATCCCTTCTTGGATATGTAGATTTGGGAAAGTAGAGTTCTGCCCACACTCCTTCTATCCCAGCAGAGTTCATCTCATAACAGTTCATTGACCTTGTCTAAACTACTTGGAGTTACTTTTCTAATCCCTTCTTGGATATGTGGATTTGGGAAAGTAGAGTTCTGCCCACACCCCTTCTATCCCAGCAGAGTTCATCTCATAACAGTTCATTGACCTTGTCTAAACTACTTGGAGTTACTTTTCTAATATGTAACAGAAAGAGTGTACATAAAGGCTCAGGATGTGGCTCTAGAGTCATATTGCCAGTGTAGGTCTTTCATAAGGTCTTCTTGGCTTAGCTAGTGGACTCCTCTTCTGTGCTCCAATGATGCAGCACACTGAGCCCACTCTGTCTCTTCACTCTGACAGCATTATGGTAAAATTCTTTCTTCTCTTACATTGTGAGCTCCTTGAGGCCAAAGATCATTGGCTATTTTATATCTTGAGCTCCTACAATAGTGTCCACATTATAGTAGGTAATCAATAAATATTTGTGAAACTAAAATGAAAGGCGAATGAAGCCATCTGGTAGAGGTCTTTTAATGGTAGGTCTAAGGGTGTGGACTTAAGCCAGTTTGTAATTGGGAGCAATAGTGTATTTTGTGAAACGACATGATTGAAAAGGAATATAAGACTTAACAAGTAATATTTTTTTTAAAAGCATAGACTCAAGATTAAGAAGACCTTACTGGATTACCTCATTCAGCCACCCATTTAAGGTTGACCCTCCTGTATAACTTAGTGGTTTTGGGGCCTTCCAGCATCTGCCATGGCAGCCTATTCCATTTTCAAATGAGCTAAAATATCCTCTATAGCTTTATCGCTAAGTTTTCCCTTGGAGATACCTAGACAGCGTATTGCCTCTCTTATATATGCACACACCCAATTCGTCATTCCTCATATGATAGGATTTAGGGTTCCTTTATTATCCTAGTAACTATCCTCTAACTATTTTCCAGTGAATGTACATTACTTTAAAAATGTATCACTGGAACTGAAAGGTATATTTCAGCTATGGTCCAGAGTAGAAAGGGTTTTTTGCCTCTGTAATCCCAGAAGCCATATGCACATTAAACACAACTTATCTTATTAGCTTTATTGATGATCTTGTCCCATCACTGAATCTTGTTTAGCTTTCCATTTTTGAAAATCTAGTCTTTTTCCAAAAAATGTAGTCTTTACTGTTACTTAACCTGGGTATCCCTCAGCCTCTACTTATGTAATTGCTTACTTAGACCCAAGTAGAAAATGTTACATCCTATCCATCTCTCAACACCTATCAAACTTCTCTAGTTTCGATGTATCTGATACCTTTCTCAGCTCTGTGACATCTAAGGAGTGTGTGTGTGTGTGTGTATGTGTGTGTGTGTGTGTGTGAGTTGCTCATTTGTGTCCAACTCTTTGCAACCCCATAGGCTGTAGCCCACAAGACTCCTCTGTCCATGGAATTCTCCAGGTAAGAATACTGGAATGGGTAGCCATTTCCTTCTCCAGGGATCGAACCAGGGCCTCCCACATTGTAGGCAAATGCTTTACCATATGAGCTACTAGGGAAGGCCCAGGACTTTATGGGTATCCCTTTATTATTATTACTGTCTTTATTGAACTTCATATGAAAGTGTTCAGCTGGGTGAGGCAAGGATAGAGTCCTATGGCAAGTGGCTGGAAACCTCTCTTGTGATGGGTGCCAACTTTGGAAATGGTTTGTGTTCATGACAAGTTTTACATCCTCCCCTCCCCCCATAATGTATAATATCATAAGAGACCTTGTAAAATGCATTGTTGAAGTCCACATTTCCGTGTAATCAAAGGGAAGAATGCTTAGGCAGATATGGCTGATTCTGGGTAAAATTTTGCTGCCTTCTGGTGATTGCAGCTTCTCTTTTTGGCTTATCATGAACAATTCCTTTTAATAAACCATTTCAGATTTTTCCCAAGCTCTCTCCCAAGGTGACCTCTATACAGTTTTTTGAATCTATCTTATTCTTTAGTTTGAAACCATGAATGACATTTGCCAGTCCCCCAGTTGTTGGCACATCTTGTATTTTCCACAGTTACTCAAAGATTCTGACAGGGCTGGAGCTTTAGAGATCTCTTTTGTGAGGACTCATAATATCTAGGCTGTGATTCTGATGCTATGTTTAATTTCATCTTAAGCCTGTTGTCTGATTTTTTCCAGGCCTTGACTGTTGAGACCAGAATTTCTTCTTTTGTTGAATTATTACATTGTATGTACAAAAGGGATTTGATCTAGGTCATACCTGAATGGTCTAGTGGTTTTCCCTACTTTCTTCAATTTAAGTCTGAATTTGGCAATAAGCAGTTCATGATCTGAGCCACAGTCTGCTCCCGGTCTTGTTTTTGCTGACTGTATAGAGCTTCTCCATCTTTGGCTGCAAAGAATATAATCAATCTGATTTCGGTGTTGACCATCTGGTGATGTCCACGTGTAGAGTCTTCTCTTGTGTTGTTGGAATAGGGTGTTTGCTATTACCAGTGCGTTCTCTTGGCAAAACTCTATTAGACTTTGCCCTGCTTCATTCTGTACTCCAAGGCCAAACCTGCCTGTTACGCCAGGTGTTTCTTGACTTCCTACTTTTGCATTCCAGTCCCCTATAATGAAAAGGACATCTTTTTTGGGTGTTAGTTCTAGAAGGTCTTGTAGGTCTTCATAGAATCGTTCAACTTCAGCTTCTTCGGCGTTACTGGTCGGGGCATAGACTTGGATTACCGTGATATTGAACGGTTTGCCTTGGAAGCGAACAGAGATCATTCTGTCGTTTTTGAGATTGCATCCAAGTACTGCATTTCGGACTCTTCTGTTGACCATGATGGCTACTCCATTTCTTCTAAGGGATTCTTGCCCACAGTAGTAGATATAATGGTCATCTGAGTTAAATTCACCCATTCCAGTCCATCTTAGTTCGCTGAGTCCTAGAATGTCAACGTTCACTCTTGCCATCTCCTGTTTGACCACTTCCAGTTTGCCTTGATTCATGGACCTAACATTCCGGGTTCCTATGCAATATTGCTCTTTACAGCATCGGACTTTGCGTCTATCACCAGTCACATCCGCAGTTGGGTATCGTTTTTGCTTTGGCTCCATCCCATCATTCTTTCTGGAGTTATTTCTCCACTGATCTCCATTAGCATATTGGGCACCTACTGACCTGGGGAGTTCATGTTTCAGTGTCCTATCCTTTTGCCTTTTCATACTGTTCATGGGGTTCTCAAGGCAAGAATACTGAAGTGGTTTGCCATGCCCTTCTCCAGTGGACCACAATCTGTCAGACCTCTCCACCATGACCCATCCGTCAAGAAAATCCCCATGGAAAAGAAATGCAAAAAAGCAAAATGGCTGTCTGAGGAGGCCTTACAGATAGCTGGGAAGAGAAGAGAAGCGAAAAGCAAAGGAGAAAAGGAAAGATATTCTCATCTGAATGCAGAGTTCCAAAGAATAGCAAGGAGAGATAAGAAAGCCTTCCTCAGCGATCAGTGCAAACAAATAGAGGAAAACAACAGATTGGGAAAGACTAGAGACCTCTTCAAGAAAATTAGAGATACCAAGGGAACATTTCACGCAAAGATAGGCTCGATAAAGGACAGAAATGGTATGGACCTAACAGAAGCAGAAGATATTAAGAAGAGGTGGCAAGAATACACAGAAGAACTGTACAAAAAAGATCTTCACGACCCAGATAATCACGATGGTGTGATCACTCACCTAGAGCCAGACATCTTGGAATGTGAAGTCAAGTGGGCCTTAGAAAGCATCACTACGAACAAAGCTAGTGGAGGTGATGGAATTCCAGTTGAGCTATTTCAAATCCTCAAAGGTGATGCTGTGAAAGTGCTGCACTCGATATGCCAGCAAATTTGGAAAACTCAGCAGTGGCCACAGGACTGGAAGAGGTCAGTCTTCGTTCCAATCCCAAAGAAAGGCAATGCCAAAGAATGCTCAAACTACCACACAATTGCACTCATCTCACATGCTAGTAAAGTAATGCTCAAAATTCTCCAAGCCAGGCTTCAGCAATACGTGAACCGTGAACTTCCAGATGTTCAAGCTGGTTTTAGAAAAGGCAGAGGAACCAGAGATCAAATTGCCAATATCCGCTGGATCATCGAAAAAGCAAGAGAGTTCCAGAAAAACATCTATTTCTGCTTTATTGACTATGCCAAAGCCTTTGACTGTGTGGATCACAATAAACTGTGGAAAATTCTGAAAGAGATGGGAATACCAGACCATCTGACCTGTCTCTTGAGAAACCTGTATGCAGGTCAGGAAGCAACAGTCAGAACTGGACATGGAACAACAGACTGGTTCCAAATAGGAAAAGGAGTACGTCAAGGCTGTATATTGTCACCCTGCTTATTTAACTTATATGCAGAGTACATCATGAGAAACGCTGGGCTGGAAGAAACACAAGCTGGAATCAAGATTGCCGGGAGAAATATCAATAACCTCAGATATGCGGATGACACCACCCTTATGGCAGAAAGTGAAGAAGAACTAAAGAGCCTCTTGATGAAAGTGAAGGAGGAGAGTGAAAAAGTTGGCTTAAAGCTCAACGTTCAGAAAACTAAGATCATGGCATCTGGTCCCATCACTTCATGGGAAATAGATGGGGAAACAGTGGAAACAGTGTCAGACTTTACTTTTTTGGACTCCAGAATCACTGCTGATGGTGACTGCAGCCATGAAATTAAAAGACGCTTACTCCTTGGAAGGAAGGTTATGGCCAACCTAGATAGCATGTTTAAAAGCAGAGACATTACTTTGCCAACAAAAGTCCATCTAGTCAAGACTATGGTTTTTCCAGTGGTCATGTATGGATGTGAGAGTTGGACGGTGAAGAAAGCTGAGCGCCGAAGAATTGATGCTTTTGAACTGTGGTGTTGGAGAAGACTCTTGAGAGTTTCTTGGACTGCAAGGAGATCCAATCAATCCATCCTAAAAGAGATCAATCCTGGGTGTTCATTGGAAGGTCTGATGTTGAAGCTGAAGCTCCAATACTTTGGCCACCTCATGCGAAGGGTTGACTCATTGGAAAAGACCCTAATGCTGGGTAGGATTGGGGGCGGGAGGAGAAGGGGACGACAGAGGATGAGATGGTTGGATGGCATCACCTACTCGATGAACATGGGTTTGGGTAGACTCCGGGAGTTGGTGATGGACAGAGAGGCCTGGCGTGCTGCAATTCATGGGGTCGCAGAGAGTCGGACACGACTGAGCGACTGAACTGAACTGAACTGATGTACAAAAGAAAAATATCATTTTTATAGCAGAAAATGTCCAGAATACTTCATGTTTATGCCACTTTCTACTTATGTTAAATGCACAAGGCCCATTGTGTGTATGGATTCCTTTCATAAGTGGGCTTCTTCAAGTAATAGAGCTAGTTATAAGGCTGCAGGTGGCAATAATAGTAAAAATGGATCTTTGGAATTAGAAAGGTGAATCAAAAATGGCCAGAACGTAGAACTGGAAAATCAGCATCAACTCTAGGGACTGTGCTATCTGGAGTCTGCTATGGCAGCAGTAGTTCACTGACTCTCCACCCCAGCACTATGCTGAGGACAGGTTCAACTCCCTTCTGCCCACTTCCTTCCTCCCTTCCTTCCTCCCTGCCTGTCTGCCTGCTTCCTCCTCCTCTCCCTCCCTCCTTCCCTTCCCTCCTTCCTTGGTTTCCTAGAGCTAACCTCAGGCTTAGTTTATCTATTTCCTCAGCTCCTTTCTTTGCTTTATCTTTTAATTCTGTGCTACAGTTTATTAACTCTTCGGAATTCACATTTACCCATGTTTTTGTTTTTTGTTTACCATGTTTTTGACTTGGTCGAAATTTTGCCTCACTCTTGGCATTTTTTGGGCTGTTTCTTACCCATTCTCTTGTCCAGGAGGACTTTTTTGTTATCAGGAGGACTTTTAAGATGTTGTCTGGAATAATTTAGAAACAGATCTCACCATAGACTTCAAGAAATTAAATAATCTATATTTGTCCTAGTAGAATGAATATTTCTCAGGTTTTTGCTTTTCTTTTCAACCAAATATGAGAAAACTTGCTAATTCTCTAACTCTGTAACAGTTATCGTGAGCAATAACTTGTCACTCATGCCCACAGTCTCTTTCTGAGGATAACTGCTCACCTTCTGGATCACCGTGTTTTACTCCACTTGATCCTGGCTCAAACGTGGCTGACTGGGTGACAGGTGCACGAGTGATCCAAAGACAGCAGTCAGTGGGCTGGCCAGCAAAAAGCTCTTCCCACTCAAGGGTGAAATGGACCAATCAGATTTCTCTGAAAAGAAATTTGTTTCCTAACTAAAAATGGGCATAGGCGCAGGCAAACAGGAGCTCAGAAGATGGAAACCCACAGAGAGACCATTGAGTCACAAGAGAAAGACTAGGTGCTGTTCCTAAGGGAGAGGGGCAAAGATTGTTTAATGTCTCCCCCAGTCTTTGGGCAGATCCATATACTCACTTGCATAAATAAATACTTTGTTTTATAGAACTTGGCACTAGGGAGGATGTAGGTAGTTTGGAGCCACGCACTGTTTCAAAGACTTCATTCTTCATTCTGCTGGAGGAGCTTCATTCTCCTCTGCATTGTCCTCTTGACTAGATCAAAATGTTTTCTCATGACCTTTCTGTCAGGCATCCCTAGGAGATCTCCCAGCTTCTCTGGGTACCAGATCCTGACATTAGTTAAAGTGGTGAAGAATGATTTTATTCAGTAACTATTGTAATAGAGGAAAAGAGACTCCAATATAGAACTGGCACAATTTTAAATACAAAGACACATGGGAATTCATGTCCAAGGAGCAGAATGAGCAGGTCAGTGGATGGAAATTACTAAAAGGAGACCTCAAGGGTAGGGGGCTTCTTGCTTAAATGACTTAGCAGGATTCTTGCTAAAACTGGACTAGACAAGCCAAAGACAGGACCCGAGGATGAAGCCTAGTTGAAGGAGGACTCAAAGGAACCTGTGTAACATTTGGTTAAGGAGAGAGTCTTTGCCAGCTCTCAACCTACCAAATTTTTATTGGATTTCTGGAACCACAGATGAATCAAAGCAGCATCTTGTTTTTGTCTTGAATGTTATTCTGTTCTCCCTTTTGTGTTTCTTGATTACGTTCTCCTTAAGAGGTGTGTCAGATCCCAATAGCTCAGACACGGTGGGCAAACAGGTCTTTGCATTTGTTTCTTTGGGCTTTATTTACAAGCCCATGGCTACCAGGACTTGTGGGGTGAGAAGGTTTGCCTGGGAGTAGTCTGAGTAACACACAAAATACTGTATTCAAACAGTGTCTTCCCAGCCCTCTAGCAACTGAGGCATTGTTTGAGACTGAACTTGTCTCTACCCTTGGGATCTTATGTAAGAGCCCTTCCTGAACACTCACTCTAGTGGAGCTGTCAGCCTTACAGTCACTTCAGACCAGTCATAGCCAAATACCACCTGGGAGTCCAACCAAGGCTAAGCCAGGACTGCTCTGCTCCCCACTCACCCTCCACCTTCCTTAGTACTTGGGAAAGAAGAAAATACATCAAATACTCAATGAACCTCACTCTGACCCCTGCCTCAAAACTAAGAGAACTGCATTTATTTCTTAACACTCTACAGTTTATATTAATACTTTAAAAAAATTAATTCTGACAGAACCTCCTCAGGCCTCTTTCCAAAAGAAGTGAGATTTTACTGAAAATGATTGGGAAAAAAGGGACAAGTGAATGTTTAAAAGAATTAAAAGCATTAAACTGGGACCTTGAGTGGGGCTGTGGGAAGTGGAGGGGGCTAAAGAGAACCATAGCTGAGAGCATTGTGGCTCTGAAACGAGGGGAGAAAAGCCACTTTGGGTTTTCAATAGAAAAATGGCTATTTCTTTGGATATTTCCAAGATTGCCACTCTTGGGGTTTGCCCTGCTTTTTCACTGCACTTTTTTTCTTTTCAAGAAAGTGTTAATGGATTGGCATCCCACACATAGCTGCATTCTCCTTATAAATATGTGTACTTTGAAGTCTTCACTCAAATTCAATATAATTTACTTCGGAAAATTGTTTTTTAGGAACATGGTATTAATTCAAGAAAGCTCTTACTGCTTTTATTGTCACTAAAAATCATATATTGTTTTTCACATAATACTGCCATTTGTTTGTATTTCCCCACAGTTTTTGTTTTTGGGAGTTTTGTTCTGTTCTAGTGGCAGCTGAAGTGATTTTGAGTGTTTGCAGCATGATGTTAATTAACCAAATGTTTCAACCTGGAACTTTAAACACCTGGGCTGACATAAATTGCTCTGAATCAGTGTGGAAATCTTTGGAACTGTGGATATTGAAGATTTGGGGTAAAACACAGTAGATAGTGAAAGATTTTATGCTCTACTGATTTTTTAAGCCAGAATAAAAACAGATGAATAAGTGTAGGGCTCTGTAGCAGAGTTTGTTCTCAGCAGCAGGCATGTCTTATGTACTCAAGGGTTAACCATCAGCAGCTCCCAGCATCTGTCTGAATGCAGAGAGCATAGGTTGAGTTTATGTTTGGCCGAATATGACCCTGTTCCCATTTCACTTCTCTGTTCTGCCTACTCTTCAGCTTGATAAGTTAAAAAACGTGGACAGTTGCAAATGAAAAGTCAAGGCTGGTCATGGGAATTGCTAGAGCAAAGGATTTGGGTACGTAAATCCTTCCACTTAGCCTTTCTTGCTTCTGGGGATTCTGGCCAACAGAATGTATGCAATAAGAACCATATTTGAATGGAAAATGAAGCACTATTTTTATTAGTAACTGAGCAGTCACCTGATAACTTCACACAGACATCTACACAAGAAAGGGGACTCTGGTAGGGCTGAAGTGAGCCAAAATGGCTGTGCCTGTGAAGCAAGCCCACCCTTTCTTCCATCCAGTCTAAGGTACAAGAGTTAAAATAGAGAATAGTTGATTTGTCAATAGCACAGTTTCTCAGAAGTAGCACTAATGACATTTGAAGCCAGATCGTTCTTTGCTGTGAGGGCTTGCCTTCTCTCTTCACTAGATTTCAGTAGTGAACTTTCTCTACTCTTGTTTTGACAACGAGTGTCTCTAGACATTGCCCGACATCCCTTGAGTGGACAAAATTGCCCCTTGTTGAGAACTGCTGGCCTATGGGAAGCAGACCCTAACTGATCATGGTTTCCCAATGATACGTACGTTATAAAGCACAAGTTTAACCATGTACCTGAGAGGGTCTAGAATAAGATGTTTTTATTAATAAATTGAGTACATAATATGATTGAATTGCTTTCCACCACTGTTTTCCAAATGTTACATATTAGAATCACCTGGGGATCTTGTAAAACTCCTGATACCCTGACCACACCTTTGTGTCAATGAAGTCAGAATCTCTGGGGTGGAACCAGACCATCAGGGTTTTTTTAAAAGCTTCCCAGGGACTTCAACGTGCAGCTAAATTTGAGAACCAGTCCTTTACAGTACAGTCATTAGTGAGATATGGCCAAATTGCCTGATCTGCGAATATCCTGCCTAATGAATATCTTCTTGCTGTTATTCATTCCACATTACTGGTGAGTAGTTTTCTTTTTTTTATTTTTTTATTTTAAATTAGTTTATTTATCTATTTTTTAATACAATTTTTACAATATTGTATTTGTTTTGCCATACACTGCCATGAATCCACCATGGGTGTACATGTGTTCCCCTTCCAGAACCCCCCTCCCACTTCCCTCCCTATCCCATCCCTCTGGGTCATCCAGGTGCACCAGCCCCGAGCGCCCTGTATCATGCATTGAACCTGGACTGGCAATTTGTTTCACATATAATAATTTACATGCTTCAGTTTTCAAACTTTAGCTTGCATAAGAATCACTTGGAGGGCTAGATGTTGAAAAAGAAACCTTTCTGAATCATTAGGTCTGGGGTGGAGCCTGATATTTTGCATTTCTGAAAAATTCCCAAGTGGTCTTGATGCTGCTGACAGGAACCACCTTTGAGAACCACTTCTGATGACCATCATTACAACCCTTTTACCTGAGGGGCAGTGGCCCACCTGTCCCAAGTCAGTAGTACCACCCAATGACAGACTGGGAACTATCTACCAAACTTCACTAGACTTAATCTTTTTTCATCTTCTCATGGTTTTTTCCTTTTTCCATCTTTCATAAGTCACAGCCCACATAGTTCCATTGAAAGTACTCTATTATTGTAATCAACCTTAATAGTCCTCAGAAATACTCAGAATTTCTATTCAGAAATTTCACATGCCTTCCATACCCTTGAGGCTTCCCTGATAGCTCAGTTGGTAAAGAATCTGCCTGTAATGCAGGAGACCCCGGTTGGATTCCTGAGTCAGGAAGATCCACTGGAGAAGGGATAGGCTACCCACTCTAGTATGCTTGGGCTTCCCTTGTGGCTCAGCTGGTAAACAATCTGCCTGCAATTTGAGAGACCTGGGTTCGATCCCCGGGTTGGGAAGATCCCCTGGAGAAGGAAAGGGCTACCCACTCCAGTATCTGGCCTAGAGAGTTCCAAGAACTGTATAGTCCATGCGGTCACAAAGAGTCAGACACAACTGAGCAATTTTCACTTTCCATATCCTTATTCACTGAATCTGTTTTTCATTTGCTAGCATTTTAAGAGTTTAGGAAAAGACTTCTTGTTTTCAGATTGTCCTTATCTAGTGATATATCATCAGTGGGGATTTCTTCCATTTTCATTGTAGCATGTTGTAATACATTGTTTTTGAAATAGACTTCGGGGATTAATTTAGAAATCTAACCATGATTTTATTCTATTTTAAAAAACCTTTTTATTTCCTATTGGGGTATAGCCAATTAATAATGTCATGATAGTTTCAGGTGAACAATGAAGAAATTCAGCCATGTGTATACATGTATCCATTCTCCCCCAAATTCTCATCCCATCCAGGCTGCCACATAACATTGAGCAAAGTTCCATATGCTATATATTAGGTCTTTGTCGGTTATCCATTTTGTTTATAGTAGTGTGTGCATGTCTATCCCAAACTCCCTAGCTATCTCTTCTCCCTCTGAAACCAGGAGGCTGTTTTCTAAGCCTGGGAGTCTCTTTCTGTTTTGTAATTAGGCTGATTTGTATCATTTCCCACATATAAGGGATATCATATGATATTTCTCCTCTCTCTTACTTACTGCACTCAGCATGACAATCTCTAGGTCCATCCATGGTGCTGCAAATGGATTATTTCATTCTTTTTTAGTGGCTAAGTAATATTCAACTGGATATATGTAACATATCCTCTTTATCCATTCCTCTGTTGAGGGGCATTTAGGTTGTTTCCATGTCTTGGCTACTGTAAATAGTGCTTCAGTGAACACTGGGATGCATGTATCCTTTCAGATTGTGTTTTTCTCTGGGTGTATGCCCAGGAGTGAGATTGCAGGGTCATATGGTAGCTCTGTTTTTAGTTTTCCATAGTGGCTGCTCTCCATAGTGGCTGTAACAATGTACATTCCCACCAACAGTGTGGGAGGGTTCCCTTCTGTCCATACCCTCTCCAGCATTTATTGTTTGTGAATTTTTCGATGATAGCAATTCTGACAGGTATGAGGTGATATATCATTATAGTTTTGATTTGCATTTCTCTGATAATTAGTGACGCCGAACAACTATTTCATGTGCCTGTTGACCATCTGTATGTCTTCTTTAGGTCTTCTGCCCATTTTTTATTTTGTAACCATGATTTTAAAACAATGAGTTCGTTTTGACAAAATATCTTTGGAATTAGAAAACTATATATTCAATATGTTATTGTTGTTCAGTCGCTAAGTCATGTCCGACTCTTTGCAACCCATGGACTGTAGCATGACAGGCTTCCTTGTCCTTTACTATCTCCTGGAATTTGCTCAGAATCATGTCCATTGAGTCGGTAATGCCATCCAACCACCTCATCCTCTGTCACCCCCTTCCCCTCCTGCCTTCAATCTTTCCCAGCATCAGGGTCTTTTCCAATGGGTTGGCTCTTTGCATCAAGTGGCCAAAGTATATGTATTCCGTATAGCAGGTGTTTTTTTAACCTATTAGATGCAAGGCTCCATAATTTAAACATGCTATTTAAAACACGATTGTCTTGCTTTAGAAATATCAAACTCTGGAGAAAACACCATTACTAACATGTCCCTATTTATGTCTCCCATTAAAATGACTACTCATTTAGAAATAAAGAAGGTGTTAATGAGTAGATATTTGGTTAGTTAAGTACCAGGGCTATCCAGCGGGCTTTCCTGCAGGATGACCAGAGGATGTCATTTTATTAAACAGGAGGTCTCAGTTACCAGCTGCCTAGAATCTTTTAAAGTAGGGCTGCCTGCCATGATCTTGCCTCTTGACCCACAGATCTTCCCAAGCAGTTCGAGATGGATTGGCTCTGTATTTAATATTTGCCCTTTGGCTTTGCAGAGTCAGTTTCTCATAGGCATTTCTACAACTCTAGCAAATGCTATTTGGATGGATTTTGGAAGAAAACAAATATGTCTTAGGAAATATAGTGAGATTTAGTATTGGACTGGGAAGCCAGAACTGGGCTCTCTCTAGTCTAGGCTCTGGCACTAACTAGTGGTGTGACTTTGGACAAATCACTTCACTTATCCTGGCTTCAAGCAGGAAGTCTGTAAGCTCTTCTCTAGTGCTGCTATCCTGTGATTATTATGTGAATTTATACATAATAGGAGCATAACTGCTTCAGTGAAGCATGGGCTTCTTTCCACAGTCAGTAACTCAGGTTAATACATTGTGTGGAAGAAGGAGAGACATGAACAGAGAATGTTTGGCAGCTTCTCTGTGTTTCCCTTTAGTACTGAAATAATCCTGCATTGAACAGCTAGGAAAAAGAAAAATTTTTTTCAGTCAAGGCCTTGAATTTTAGTCCTCACAACCAACTTTAATATGTGCAGAAATACGCTACTGAATGAATGTGCTGTACCTTCTCGAAAGGATAACTAAATGGCCTATTGAATTCCGTGTTAAGCAGGTAGAGTGTGGAAGCACCCTGGGTGTGGAAAGGGTCCTTTATACTGTTAACTCCCCAGAAGTTAAGAAGGAATGAGAGTAAGGTCTGGTGCCCAAGCCTGTTACATTGGTTTTCTTCTTTCTCTGAGTTTGTAAGAGAGGAATGGTTCCTAATATTGTAGCAGGCTCTCCAGCTTTACTCAGTGGCTCATAGTGAAAGAAGACGAGGTTATCAGGCAGTCCCTCAATTGTGGGAGTTAGACTGCCTTGGAGATCAGTGGGGGAGAAAAGCAGGTGATCATAGTTATAAGGAAGTCCAGTGTATCCTGTTCCTGATTTTTCCCACAGATAACAATACTTGTATGCATAGTATTTAATATATAAAAAGGCTGGGTCCATGCCTTTAAGAAATTAGGATTAAGGAAGCTGTACAAATGTAAACTTTGAAGGAAAAGAATGAACAAAAGAGTAGTGGAAAACTGAGTATGTATGGCCAAACTATGTCACAAGCCAAAGGGCCAGTCATCTTTATAACATGCTAGCACAATGACTTACAGAATGGATTCTCATACATACTCGTAGGACCAAAACACTAAAGGGACATGCCCAGGAAATTCCTTTTTCGTTTTAGTCAGTATAAAGCAGCCTATTGAGACCTGGGAAATCATATTAGATTTCACCTTTAATCTCCCAGACATCAATCTCTTTACAAGTGGTCATTCTCTGAAAAGTATAAGTCAGGAGTGTTTTGGCATTGAATTCCAAATGACCTTTATCATCTTGATGATAATTTTTCCAACTTAGTTAACAGTTTATTCAGTTGTAAAACTACAGTGACTCATGTAATTAGAGGTTTCCCTCTGTGTCAACAGAGGATTTTTGGAGCTTGGTAACGAGCTGAACAACTTTTCTGCTGCACTTCAAAAGAGTAGTCAATCATGGGATAATATTTTTAGAATGTCAAAATTGGAATATGGCCAGACACTAATCATCTTCAAATAAAACCCTTGATTAATTATAAAATGAATTATCCAAGAGTGACAAAATTTACTTGGCCTCATTGAAGTTTTATCAGGTTACCTCCTCCATGCCAGGTAAACACGAAGAGGGAAAAAGAGTTCTTCCCCTGCTTTAATGTTCAACTTAAGACAAACATACAAACAAAAACAAAAAAGCTACAAAACTCACAAAGATGGGTGAGAGACCTTGTAAAAGTTTCATCCAATAAAGTGATTTTTTTGTACTTCCTGCGTTTCATGTCTTCCCTGAACGTGGGCAAGCCGAAAGGTGTGTATAAAACATTTCTCAACACCAAAGTGAAATTTCTCCACAGCTGTCATAATAATAGCTCATTTAAAAAAGTGGTATTAAAAAAACTGCTTGAACATTTCGCAAGCATAAATGAATCAGAGCAAGTTATGGAGAGAGACTACAAATTAATTAAGTGACAACAAGGACAGGATGAAAATCTGAAATTGGAAATTCAGGAGAATTCCAGCTATAAACCCCTTGTCGAGATTATCACCTGATTTTCTGCCCCTGAGAAGTTTATCATTTATCTCCAATTGCTTGGGTCATAGGTTAAGTTGTGTCTGGGCATGTGAAGTTCTGATGGATCCCTTGTTACTGTGTGCGGTGTGTGGCAGGGTTGGGGGGGTGGGAGAGAGGGAGCCAGGGTGCATCTGCAGCACACAGGATAGTGCTTGGCTTATGGGATATTCACAGTCAATATGTTTATGAAACATGTATAACATTTATGATATGCCAGATACTTCTTTAGATAAAAAATTAACTCATTTACTCCTCATGGTACACCTATCAGATAGTCACTCTTATCCCATTTACAAATGAGAAAACTGAGCCTTGGAGAGATCAGTAACATATCCATGGGCATAAAACTACTGGAATTCTGGAGCTGGAGAACTGGAATTTAAATCCTAGGCCTTGTGGTTTTGGAATCTGTTATCTATGCTCCTGTGCTGTTACTTCTCTCAATAAAAATTTGTTGAAATGAAAATAACAGTCTTGTCAATCAAGAGTTTATAAAGCAAATTCACATCATGTCATCTGATCCTCAAAGTACCCTGTAAGGAAGGCATAGCTATTGCCATTTTAGGATAGAGAAAACTGAGGCTTGGACAGGTGGATGATTTTTCCAAACTCACCTGGCTAGTAAGTTATGGGGACAAAATGTTGGAACCTGGATGCCCCCTGGCTTCAGCCCTGGTTTTCTCTCTGCCTTAGCTGAATGGATTAGTAACTCCTATGAACCAGGGGCCACTGCAGTCTGCCTCTTTTTATTTCTAGCCCCCTCCACTGGTTTTCATTTCTCCTTGAGGTCAGTAGTTACACTCAAATGAAATGAGAAACGAGTGGGGAGGGATTTTTGCATCAAAGAGGGTTCCTTCAAATAACCAGCTTTCCTGAAATTTCTCCTGGTATATCACCAATCTCTAGTATAGTTTTCTCCAACTCCTGTGCCATGCACAGCAAGCAGTCACTTATGATTGGGATTGGATTTGGAAAGTTTAAGGTAAATAAAAAATTCTTAGATAATTCCCTGTTTGTTGGATACTTGTTTAATATCTGGACTTAAGTGCTTAAGGCTATAGCTTCAGAGTACTACAGCCCCCACCCACCCCCATTTTTCACTGTAGCACCCTTTGAGTCTCAGAGAGCACATTGCTTTCTTGTTTTAGTCCTGTATCCTTCCATTTTGACTATGGACAGAAACTGTAGCAAACTTAAGCTGAGTTCTCCACTTTTTCCCCCAATAGGATCTTACTTTCAATTGCAGTTGTCAGTCATTACTAAAAAATCTAGTCTTTATTTATACAACTATTTATTTATATGCCATCTTGTTCCATAGAAAATGAGGGTAAATTAAAGGAAACACAAAATAGTAAACTACAGGTAGACAGTAGAAAATAAAATTAGAGAAGACAGAAATTTGAATAGGGCAAGAGCTGATGATAGAGATTTGACTTCTAGCTTTTTAGCCAGAAAAAAACAAAAACAAATAAGAACAAAAACAAAATCTGAAATGCAATGAATTTCAGAATTCTTACTGACAAATTTAAAGGTTTCAGTTCAGTTCAGTCGCTCAGTCGTGTCCGACTCTTTGCGACCCCATGAATGGCAGCACCCCAGGCCTCCTTGTCCATCACCAACTCCCGGAGTTTACCCAAACCCATGTCCATCGAGTTGGTGATGCCATCCAACCATCTCATCCTCTGTCGTCCCCTTCTCCTCCTGCCCTCAATCCTTCCCAGCATTAGGGTCTTTTCCAATGAGTCAACTCTTCGCATGAGGTGGCCAAAGTATGGGAGTTTCAGCGTCAACATCAGTCCTTCCAATGAACACCCAGGACTGATCTCCTTTAGGATGGACTGGTTGGATCTCCTTGCAGTCCAAGGGACTCTCAAGAGTCTTCTCCAACACCTCAGTTCAAAAGCATCAATTCTTCGGTGCTCAGCTTTCTTCACCATCCAACTCTCACATCCATACACGACCACTGGAAAAACCATAGCCTTGACTAGACGGACTTTTGTTGGCAAAGTAATGTCTCTGCTTTTTAATATGCAGTCTACGTTGGTCATAACCTTCCTTCCAAGGAGTAAGCGTCTTTTAATTTCATGGCTGCCGTCACCATCTGCAGTGATTTTGGAGCCCAAAAAAATAAAGTCTGACACTGTTTCCACTGTTTCCCCATCTACTTCCCATGAAGTGATGGGACCAGATGCCATGATCTTAGTTTTCTGGACGTTGAGCTTTAAGCCAACTTTTTCACTCTCCTCTTTCATTTTCATCAAGGGGCTCTTTAGTTTTTCTTCATTTTCTGCCATAAGGGTGGTGTCATCTGCATATCTGAGGTTACTGATATTTCTCCTGGCAATCTTGATTCCAGCTTGTGCCTCCTCCAGCCCAGCGTTTCTCATGATGTACTCTGCATAGAAGTTAAATAAGCAGGGTGACAATATACAGCCTTGACGTACTCCTTTTCCTATTTGGAACCAGTCTGTTGTTCCATGTCCAGTTCTAACTCTTGCTTCCTGACCTGCATACAGGTTTCTCAAGAGACAGGTCAGATGGTCTGGTATTCCCATCTCTTTCAGAATTGTCCACAGTTTATTGTGATCCACACAGTCAAAGGCTTTGGCATAGTCAATAAAGCAGAAATAGATGTTTTTCTGGAACTCGCTTGCTTTTTCGCTGATCCAGCGGATGTTGGTAATTTGATCTTTGGTTCCTCCGCCTTTTCTAAAATGAGCTTGAACATCTGGAATTTCACAGTTCACGTATTGCTGAAGCCTGACTTGGAGAATTTTGAGCATTACTTTACTAGCATGTGAGATGAGTGCAATTGTGTGGTAGTTTGAGCATTCTTTGGCCTTGCCTTTCTTTGGGATTGGAATGAAAACTGACCATTTCCAGTCCTGTGGCCACTGCTGAGTTTTCCAGATTTGAAGGTTTAAAAACCTTTAAAAGAAAATTCTCACTTGAGGTTCATTTCAGATGTTAATTCCCTGTGAAAAGCATTGTAGTTACAGCGTTTATAAAGATGACCTTGAATCTTTCAGTGTAGCATGTGAGTCAGGCAAGCTGAAACCTATGACATAAAATAAAAGCAGCTCAAAGGCAAGACTGTGTGGGAATGCCTAGGAAAGGAAGACCTGTCTTGATAGGAGATTCCTGATTGAGCTTTGAAGGAAGGAGTTGATTTTAATTGAAGAGAATGAAAAGATGGGCATCCCAGCTCTGGGGAATGAAATCATCTTTGATCGAGGTTATGGTCTTGTGTTGGGGGGAGGCAATCATTTGGGTCAAGTATAAGAAGACTGGTGTGGAAGGCAAGACAGGAAGGGAAGTTAGTATGAGACTGTGCCTTTTAAGAAGTTGGATGATTTCCATGGAAGGGTTGTCTCCTGATTTTGCTTGGCAACATTCATTCTGACATCAGGTTGTGTCACAGAAGTGAGGGATTGAGTGGAGGGAAATCAGTTAGAGCACTGTTGCAGTAACAAAGAAGAGAAATGACCAGGCCCCAACTAGGCCAGTGGCAATGGAAATGAAAAGCAGAAAGTGGAGAATCTGTGGGGGCTAAAATTTAAAAGATTTGGCCAAATGGGGAGGCTAACTAGGAGACAGATAGGAAGTGCAACAGGAGAAAGTTAGGAAGAGGTTTGGGTTATACTGAACTAATCCAACATGCAGAGATCTGACTGAATCTTCTGGAGTCTTTTCTGGTTTCTTTACAGTATGACACACTGGTCCAGAAGTTTGAGTTTGGTTGGCTAAACCTGATTTTTGAATCATGGCTCACTAACTATGTGATTTTCCATAAACAATCCAAGCCTTCATCTTGCCATTTGTAAAATGGCATAAATAAGGTGGTGAAGATTGAGGGAGAATGTGCACATTTGGAAAATAGCACACTATGCGGCCATCATAAGCAATCTTACTGGGATTATTTCTACTCCTAGTACTTTCAGACTGGTCTTGCTCCTTCTCTTTGTGTTTCTGCTCTGTTGTCTCATCTTCAGTTCTATTGGAAATGTATATTTCTCAAAACATAATCAGAGCCCCAGCCTCCCAGCTCACCTAGCAATAATAGTACACGTAGCAGCATGGTGAAGTCAAGGATGGTCTCACTGCTGCTAGATGAGAATCCTCCACATTTGTGTTTTGGTCCCATTCACCACTTGGTGAAGAGGAGAGACACTCTAGGACACCAAGGGACATTCAGATTCTGAAGACAAGATCCTGCACTCCGGGATGTGAGGGTTTGCACTACTAAAGTCTTCAACGGAGAAGCGCTCTGGGTGAAGTTAAAGCGGCCCTAAGGACTGAAAGGCAGACGATAGAAAAAGGGAGTGCCGGGATTTCAGTGTCACTTGACTCACCAAACTACTTCTTGAAGACTTGTAAATATGACAGTCTGCAAAAGCAGCAGCAAAAGTGACAAGTGGTAGAAATCATGATGTGGCCTTCTGTGAATCCCTGAGGGCAGCTGACACTAGGAAAGAGTCTCTAAAGGGTCAGTGAATTGTTTTAACAGTCCTAATTATCAGGTGTGGACTGAGCTTCTTATTGGAAATTCTCTCTCTAATTAACATATTCCTGCTCTGAACATGCTCACAGATCTCTGAAAATTCAAGAAACAGTGGAAAAATGTACCAGGAGCTCTAGCTTTAATTGAAAATATAATAATTAGATTGTAGAATCCTACTTTTAATTATAGAGCAAGATTTTCTTTGGTGTCTAACTTATATTCTGAATGATATTATGCCCTGACAATTGATAAAGTTTCTGGAAATCTGTTACAATTTTTAGAAACTCCAAGACTCGGTCTTGACCCAAAAGTATAGATAGGACCCATATCATTCCACTTTTCTTGGATCCTTTGCCTGAGTTGTTGGAGAATTAAGTCCCTGTGTTGTCATGCGCATGAATGGAATGTTATTTCATCTGGAATAGCTGAACTTCACTTTTTAAGTTGGTTAAGTGGTATATTAAAGCGCTGACAATTGCCAGGCAAAACATCACCATTTGATTTGGACAAAAGAGGCCCTATCCTAGTCCCATATTTGAACTTCAATGTGCATAGAAACTCGCTTAGAGATTTTGATTGAGTGGATCCAAGCGGGGCCTAGAATTCTGTATTTCTAGTAGGTTCCCAGATGGTATCCACTCTTGTGTCGATGGAGCACACTTTTGAGGAGCATAGCTCTGAAAGACCCCACTCTAGCCCTTCTTTATCTTCTCCCTTCCCTGTAAAATAAGGAATCCACAGATCCAAGGAGATGTGCCTACTCACAGCCTGTGCCCCTTCCTTCTAGACCTTGCTGTAGGTATTTGGAGTCCTAGAATTCTCTGCCCAAATGGCCTCACACCTTCTTCTAGGGTCTTCTCTGACCTCCTTCTCAGGTTCTTTCACCTGATGTGGGTGAACCCCAGGTCTGAGGGGTGGCTGAGAGCCAGTATTATGGATGTGTGTTTGATACCCCTTGTGGTGTAAGATAGAACTGAGGTGGGGAAAAAGGGGAGAGTCAGGGTATGGGGGGCTCTCCTGGCACAGCTCTGTTCTAGTGCAGCAAGTTGAAGAATTCTACATTCAACCTGGATTCCAGCCTCAGATTCTTTGAGGAACTTAAAAGGAGAATGCCAAGAGGAGTTAGGGGTCTTGTGAACAGGAGTTACCTATATTGAATTGGATAGGGTGAGCAGACACTTCACAGCATATGATCTGTGGGCCTCCATTTGTACTCTCGCCCCTATTCTACAAATGTTGCTGCTGCTAAGTTGCTTCAGTCGTGTCCGACTCTGTGCGACCCCATAGACGGCAGCCCACCAGGCTCCGCCGTCCCTGGGATTCTCCAGGCAAGAACACTGGAGTGGGTTGCCATTTCCTTCTCCAATGCATGAAAGTGAAAAGTGAAAGTGAAGTTGCTCAGTTGTGTCCTACTCTTCGTGACCCTGTGGGTTGCAACCTACCAGGCTCCTCCGTCCATGGCATTTTCCAGGCAAAAGTACTGGAGTGGGTTGCCATTGCCTTCTCCGCTACAAATGTTAAGGTACATCTAACTGGACAATGCCTTATGACCCTAAAGAAGTGAGATCTTCATCCTGTCATCATTTGGTATTTTGGATACATCTATTTTTCTTGATACACATTAGAAATATGTATATTAGTTATGCTGCTATACAGTGTATAGCTCTATACTTTTGTTTTATGGGCTGTTCTGCCATCCTTGAATATATTTAGCAGCAGACAAATTCTTTTAAAAGTAAGATTTTTTTTGAAAGTTATAAAAGGTAATGCAAAGTTTTTATTTACTATAAATGTTTTTATTCTCTGAGGAAAATAAGATGATATGCATTTGCATTTTACAATTTTGGTAGATTCCAATAAAAGTTGGTTCTTGGTGATTAGACTACTGAGGACCAAAGTTCCCAGCTGTAGATATAGATTATAGGGCCAGTGCTAAGTGAAAGGGGTGAAGGATCTTCTACTGAAACCAGCGTCTCTTGTTCTATTTTAAGTTTTTATCTGCAAGGTTTGAAACCTTCTGAGCGCAGGAAGCATAGTAGGCACTCTTAGCAGGACTCACGGCACGTAGGATCTGCCACTTAGGACGGTGATCTCCCCAGGTATCCCTTGTTGCCCAGTGCTTCCGTGCTGCCTCTGTCTTATCTTCTGAACACCCCACCCTTTCCACCGAGGTTGAGAGGGTCTGGTGAGTTCTTTGGATTTTGCTGAACTTAACCTTCTGTCTGTCTAGACTCAGTAACTGCCAGGACTTTTAGGCTAGTTAGAGTATAGGCTCCTGTATATTGGCATGAAAAATGAAGGTTTAAAAAGAATGATTTCATACCTCAATTGTGTCACTGAAGAGAAAGAGACTGGAACCATTGGAGCAATTTCTAATTGATTTCTCATTTGAATTGCTTGTTTTCTTATCATCTTTATATCTCTATGGGTATTTCTTTCTTTAGCACCTATGAGCAGTTTCTTTTTCCTTCTTTGCCCCCTTTTTTCCTCTTTCTTTTCTTTAATCTCCTTTTTTGACATTTAAAACTATTGAAGTGAAATTCACATAACATATAATTAACCATTCAGTGTGTAGTACATTAACATATTCTGGACATTTAATATAAATGGGATCAAGGGATCTTTGGTGTCTAGCCTCTTTCACTTAACATGTTTTTATGGTTCACCCACGCTTAGCATGTATCAGTACTTCAATTCTTTTCATGGCTTAATAAAGGGAGAAGACAGGAAGGAAATTGATGTTTTGGAGTCATACATTATATTACATAATGCATTATCTCATTTGATCTTCATAGCAACCCTGTTATCTCCATCTTACAGATGGAGAACCCGAGGCCTTGAAAATTTAAGAAACTTAGGGAGGCTCATTGCTATGTGTAATGGAGTCAAGAATTGGCCCTAGAGGTGTCCAGTTGCAAAGTTCTCTATAGCAGTACATGATGTCTTTGTAATCTAGTAAGTATTCAATTACTATTTACTTAATGGATGAATGAGTTAATTAGGAAAAAGAAAGTGCTGTGTTGCCCCTCTAGTGGATCTGGTTTGTGCTGCTTTGGTCTGACACAAGTTTGCAGATGGATCCTGGGAAATGAAATTGACAGGACCCCCACCCACTGGGTTCCCCTTTCTCTCAGCTCTGAACCAGAAATTCAGTTAGACAGAGCTAAGGAATCTTAAGAGATACTGACAGATTGATGGCCTGTTAGCTGGAGTATACCTCTCCTGTGAGGGTTCCACCAGAACTCTTCTCATTTAGAGGTGGGTGTCTGAATGACTCCTCTTCCTGGAAACTGGCAAGAGTAATGGACTGGTTCGGAGGCTGGATTGAACAGGATCCTAGTGAGCTGTCAACTGTGATTGCTGAAATCGTTTCAATATGAGCTTATCAGACTGTTTAGGAACAGAGAACAGCACAGTACATGTTATTTATGGCATTCACACTCTTGAAGCTAGAAACAAAATATAGAATGTCCCAGACTCGGATTTAAATTAGAATATTCCAGCGTGCACAAATTAACTGAACAATAGATTTGAAGGACAAGAAAGAGCCTCAAATTTAGAGGAGAGAGAGAGGGAGAAAGACAGCAAGAGCCAGAGTGAGAAAGATTGAATATGTCTAATTTTATAGAGCAGTTTGAAAATATTTCAGTCCTCAAATGCTGGTTGTCCTTTACCAACTGTGGGAATGGGAAAGGCATTCTAGTGTATCCCGTTGTGAGTTATTTTAGCAAAACTCCTGCTGTGAACAACTGCTGAATTACATTGTTTTCTTGTGGCTTTTAGACCTGTTTGGATAAATCTTTCAGAATTTTCTGTAGTCGTTTGAGCAACTTTGAAAGGACTAATGTTTGTTCAGGTAAATAGATGTGTCCTGTTAGCCAAGTTACTAAAATTGTATCCTGGTGGACTGTTAACTATCATACTAGTGAAACTATTCGAGTGTAGCAGATAAGTGAGAGTTTGTGTCCTAAAGGTTGGTTGACTTGTAATTATTGTTGAGAGAAAGATGGGATGGTTTGAGATTTGAAGAGGGCTCTCTGCTAAAGGCCCCCCACCTACCCTGCAGGCGTCTGTCTGGTGTGGCACACCAACATATGTCCTCAAAACCTGGGAACCCATTGGGGCATTGCTGCTTTGAATCCAGCCCCAGCTTTTATCAGCTGTGTGAATTTTATCCTTCTCTGATTCTCTCTTCTCATATATAAGATGTTCTTCAGTCACTCGGTTGTGTCTGACTCTGCAAACCCATGGACTGCAGCACGCCAGGTGTCCCTGTCCTTCACTATCTCCCAGAGTTTGCTCAAACTCATATCTATTGAGTCAATGATGCTGTCCAACTATCTAATACTTGGTCACCCACTTCTCCTGTTCTTGATCTTTCCCAGCATCGGGTATTTTCCAGTGAGTTGGCTCTTCCCATCAGGTGGCCTAAGTATTGGAACTTAAGCTTCAGCATCAGTTCTTCCAATGAATATTCAGGGTTGATTTCCTTTAGGATTGACTGGTTTGATCTCCTTGCAGTCCAAAGGATTCTCAAGAGTCTTCTCCAGCTCCACAGTTCAAAAGAATCAATTCTTTGGCACTCAGCCTTCTTTATGGTCCAACTCTCACATCCATACATGACTACTGGAAAAATCATAGCTTTGACCATATGGACTATTGTTGACAAAGTGATGTCTCTGCTTTTTAATTAGCTGGCTAGGATTGTCATGATACTAATTATAAATGGAAATATAGCACTTTTGATAAACTTTCTCTTTGAGAAGTTTTATTTAAGTTCTCTGTATAATTTCAGCCTGAACACCTACAAACAGGCTGGAGACTGCATGGATTTAATTGATGAAAGAGAATGACCTCTTTCTGGCTCTTGCCATGATCACTTAGGGGAGAATTAACCTTCACTGAGTAAGATGTGCTATAAAACTATACTTCTTAAACGATGTGTAGAAGAGGGTCAGTTTTTTCTCCTTGCATTTTAAGCCACTATAAATGGAATATGGTCCTCCTGTTCATGGCTGGATTCACCAGACGTGTTTGACAACACTGGGTCTGGTCTATACCCTGTTCAGGGAAAATTGAGTCCACATATCACAGCAATATCAAGTTTCTATATAGGAGTTTATATAGCAAAGTTTCTGTAAGTATAGAAACTCCCAGTTTCTGTACTCATTGAGTGTCAATAACAAATAGATTGTGACCAGCCCTGGCAATCCTAATGCTTCTGTATCCATGAGAGAGCAGTGGGGTGGGAGCACATCCAGAGCTGACAGAACTTTCTAACTTTCTAGTCTCTGACGTCTTGTGGGCTAAACTCTGTTTCATATTCTTTCCCCTTATCCCTCGCCTTGTAGAAAACCTAAAATTCAAGCTCAGGATTGCCATGGCTTTCAAAGCTGACACTACCTGTATGGCCCACATGATGCAATGTGTTTCTCAACATAAAGAGGGTTTTGGAGAAGTTCTGAGACTTACTTGCCAGTGTACTTCAACCAGAGTCCTCAGTTTTTATCACTCCTTACAGGCATATCTCATTTATTGCACTTTACTTCATTGTTCTTTGTATTGATACTACAATTTTCACAAGTTGAAAGCTTGTGGCAACTCTCAATTGTTAGATGATAGTTAGCATTTTTTTTTTTTTTAGCAAAATGTGCTTTTTAAACTAAGGCATGTCTTTGTGTTCTTAGACATAATGATTTTGTACAGTTAACAGCTCATTTCACATACTAGCAAAGTTATGCTCAAAATCGTTCAAGCTAGGCTTCAGCAGTACAAGAACTGAGAATTTGCAGATGTACAAGCTGGGTTTAGAAAAGGCAGAGGAATCAGAGGTCAAGTTGCCAACTTTCATTGGATCATGGAGAAAGCAAGAGAGTTCTAGAAAACCATTTACTTCTGTTTCATTGACTATGCTATAAAGCCTTTGACTGTGTGGATTACAACAAATTGTGGAAAATTCTTAAAAGAGATATGAATACCAGACTACCTTACCTGTCCCCTGAGAAACCAGTATGCAGGACAAGAAACAACAGTTAGAACCAGATATGGAGCAACAGTCTGGTTCAAAATTGGGGAAAAGAGTATGTCAAGGATGTATATTGTCACCTCACTTATTTAACTTCTGTGCAGAGTACATCATGCAAAATGCTGGGCTGGATGAAGCTCAAGCTGAAATAAAGGAAATATCAACAACCTCAGATAGCAGATGATACCACTCTAATGGCAGAAAGTGAAGAGGAGCTAGAATCTCTTGATAAAGGTGAAAGAAGAGAGAGAAAAAGCTGGCTTGAAACTCCATATTAAAAATCTAAGATCATGGCATCCAGTCCCATCACTTCCTGTCAAATAGAATGGGAAAAAGTGGAAGCAGTGACAGATTCTATTTTCTTGGGTTCCAAAATCACTGCAGACAGTGACTACAGCCATGAAATTGAAAGACGCTTGCTCCTGGAAGGTAAGCGATGACAAATCTAGACAGCATATTAAAAAGCAAAGGCAGCACTTTGCTGAAAAAGCCCTGTATAGTCAAAGCTATGGTTTGTCCAGTAGCCATATATGGATGCAAAAGTTGGACCATAAAGAAGGCTGAGTGCTAAAGAATTGATGCTTTCAAACTGTGGTGCTGGAGAAGACTTTTGAGAGTTACTTGGACTGCAGGAAGATCAAACTAGTCAATCCTAAAGGAAATTAACCCTGGGTGTTCATTGGAGGGACTGATGATGAAGCTGAAGTTCCAATACTTTGGCCACCTTCAAAGAGCTGACTCATTGAAAAAGACCCTGATGCTGGTAAATATTGAAGACAAAAGGAGAAGAGGGGCAGAGGGTGAGATGGTTAGGTAGCATCACTGACTCGATGGGCATGAATTTGAGGAAATTTCTGGTGATAGTGAAGGACAGAGGAGCCTGGTGTGCTGCGAAGAGTTGGATACAAGTTAGCAACTGACAGTAACAACAGTTAGTAGACTATAGTGTAGTGCAAATGTAAGTTTTATATGCATGGGAAACCAAAACATTCTTGTGACTTGCTTTATTGTGATATTTGCTTTATTGCAGTTGGTCTGGAACTGAGCCCACAATATCTCTGAGGTGTACTTGTCTATGTTTAGGAACAAATGCAAACATTTCCTTGGTGACACTTTTTTAAGGCTTATGGACAAGCTAGCAGGCTCACTGTAGATTCTGCTTCCAGGATGTCTTTGAGAAGCAATGAAAAATAGCATAATGGAGTTACATTTAGACACAATTCTCTGAAGAGTTGCAATGCCTAGTGCTGTTTTCTGAGCTACACAGAATTTAAGCTAAAAATGCAAATTTATTCTTGGCTACCAGGGAGTTTAGAATCTAAACAGTGTGGAAAGCTCAAACTATATGTTATGTCAGATAAGGACTGGGCAGTTTCATAAAATTTTGAGTATGTTGGTGGATTCATGTCAATGTATGGCAAAACAAATACAATATTGTAAAGTTAAAAAATAGAAAATAAACTAATTTAAAAAAATAATAATCAAAAAATTTTGACAACTGGAATTCAGTATATACATGGTTTTCTTTAGAAACTAGATTAATTTATTTCAAATTTATTGAGATACAATCTATGTACAATAAATTATATCCTGTTAAAGAGAGAATGCACATTGTTTCACACCTGTATAAGCTCATGAAATCATTGCTTCAAACAGGATACATAGATCATTTTCATCACCTTCAGAAGTTTCTTCATTTTGCTTTGCAATCTGATCTTCTTTCAGCCTGTGATTCTAGGCAACCACTGCTCTGGGTTTTGTCATATAGATTAATTTACATTTTCTATAATTTTACGTGAATGGTATCTTACAGTATGTACTCTTTTGTGTCTGGCTTCTTTCACTACTATACCTGTCCTGAGATTCATCCATGTTGTGTCTCAGTAGTTCATTCCTTTACAATGTTCAGTAGTATTTCATTTTATGGTTATAACATATTTTGTTTACTTTCCTGTTAAACTGGTACCAGTTATTGGCTATTGTGAATAAAATAACCATGAATATTTATGTACAAGTCTTACCATGGACATATATTTGCATTTCTCTTGGGCAAGTACCTAGGAGTAAAATGTCTGGGTCATATGGTAGGTATACGTTTAACTTTTTAAGAAATCAGGATAGAGCATTTTTTGCTAAGTTCAGCCACCAAGCAATGCATAGACATTAAACATAGAAAGTTTAATTTTTATACATGAATGGATAGAACCGAGTTGTGGGAAAGTAAGGATTTTCTGTAAAAATGCATGCCAAAATATGCTCTTAAAAAAGGACTTTCAGAACAGGGAAAACTGAGCTATCAATAGAGTGAATTCTAATCATGTAGTTATCAAACCAAGCATAGAACCTGGAGCTTGAACCTCTGTCTCCCAGTTGTGTAACACTCACCAGTTGCTCAGCCTCTCTAAGGCCTCTATCTGCTTATTTGTGAAATGGGGATGATAGTTGTGGAATGATAGTTTAGAAGGTTGCCATAAGAATTAAATGAGGAATTCTAGTGGTCTTCTTAGCATAATGTCTAGGCATAGCAAGTCTTTGGATTTAAACTGTTGACATCTAAGTTGTATGTAAGAAATTATCTGAATGAAACCAAGAAGTGCATCAGCTGCATTGGAGACAAAAACAAATTCAACTGCAATTCAACGTTTCATTGGTGATTGTATGTATCTCGTTTCTGCTCTTTGACTTAGCAAAGCACAAAAATTACTACTTTAAGAGTTTCAAATTGTAGAGACATGTTGTTCCAGATAAACTGAAAAGACTTAAGAGGTGCTTTGTGAATTATCCACTGATGCCCAGCTGGTCACATGTTGAGTTCAGGAAAAAGTACAGTTGTTTGCTGTTCAGTCACTTAGTTGTGTAATACTCTTTACAACCCTATGGACTGCAGCATTCCAGGCTTCCCTGTCCTTCACCGTCTCCTGGAGCTTGCTCAAATCCATGTCCATCGAGTTGGTGATGCCATCCAACCATCTCATCCTCTGTCATCCCTTTCTCCTCCTGCGTTCAATCTTTCCAAGCATCAGGGTCTTTTCAAATGAATCAGCTCTTCACATTAGGTGGTCAAATATTGGAGCTTAGCTCCAGCATCAGTCCTTCCAGTGAATATTCAGCATTGATTTCCTTTAGGATAGACTGGTTTGATCTTCTTGTAGTCCAAGGAACTCTCAAGAGTCTTCTCCAACACCACAGTTCAGAAGCATCAATTCTTCAGTACTCAGCCTTCTTTATGGTTCAACTCTCACATCCATACATGACTACTGGAAAAACCATAGCTTTGGCTATATGAACCTTTGTTGGCAAAGTAATGTCTCTGCTTTATAATGTGCTGTCTAGATTTGTCATAGCTTTCTTTCCAAAGAGCTAGCATCTTTTAATTTAATGGCTTCAGTCACCATCCACAAGATTTTGGAGTTCCCAAAAATAAAGTCTGTCACTGTTTCCACTGTTTTCCTCATCTATTTGCCATGAAGTGATGGGATCAGATGCCATGATCTTAGTTTTTTTGAAAGTTGAGTTTTAAGCCAGCCTTTTCACTCTCCTCTTTCACCTTCATGAAGAGGCCCTTTAGTTCTTCTTCGCTTTCTGCCATAAGGGTGGTGTCATCTGCATATCTGAGGTTGTTGATATTTCTCCCAGCAATCTTGATTCCAGCTTGTGCTTCATCAGCCTGGCATTTCACATGACGTACTATGTATATGAGTTAAATAAGGAGGGTAACAATATACAGCCTTGACATACTTCTTTCCCAATTTTGAACCAGTCCGTTGTTCCAAGTCCAGTTCTAACTGTTGCTTCTTGACCTGCATACAGGTTTCATGGGAGGCAGGTAAGGTTGTCTGGTATTCCCATCTCTAAGAATTTTGTTGTGATCTACACAGTCTAAGTCTTTAGCATAGTCAATGAAGCAGAAGTAGATGTTTTTCTGGAATTCTCTTGCTTTTTCTGTGATCCAGTAGATGTTGGCAATTTGATGTCTGGTTTCTCTGCCTTTTCTAAATCCAGCTTGAACATCCGGAAGTTCTTTGTTCATGTACTGTTGAAGCCTACCTTGGAAAATTTTGCACATTACTTTGTTAGTGTGTGAGATGCGTGCAATTGTGTGGTAGCTTGAGCATTCTTTGGCATTGCCTTTCTTTGGGATTGGAATGAAAACTAACCTTTTCCAGTCCTGTGGTCACTGCTGAGTTTTCCAAATTTGCTGGCATATTGAGTGCAGCACTTCAACAACATTATCTTTCAGGATTTGAAATAGCTTGGCTGGAATTCCATCACCTCCACTAGCTTTGTTCATAGTGTTTCTTCCTAGAGCCCACTTGACTTTGCACTCTGGCCAGGATGTCTGGGTCTAGGTTAGTGATCACACCATAGTGGTTATGTGGATCATTAAGATCTTTTTTGTATAGTTCTTCTGTGTATTCTTCCCACCTCTTCTAATATCTTCTGTTTTTGTTAGATCCTTACTGTTTCTGTCATTTATTGAGCCCATCTTTTCATGAAATGTTCCCTTGGTATCTCTGATTTTTCTGAAGAGATCTCTCGTCTTTCCCATTCTATTGTTTTCCTCTATTTCTTTGCATTGATCGCTCAGGAAGGCAGATTGGCAAGTGCTTCTTCAGCTTGCTTCTGACAGAAAACTGTAACTTGCCTAGAGCTCAAGGAGAACCTCTAGGCCCTCAGGTGTATTTTTGTTAGAAATATGAAAAGAACCTCTTTATGTTAAATGCAGTGGTACATTATATCAATTAAAAATGAGATTCTAACTGTATTAAATTGTTGAACAAGAAAGTTGACTGGGATACAACAGAAGTTGTATTTTAAAGCAGAGATAAATAATGGAAAGTTATCCAAGGCCTAAGTTACCTTGTGTGAGGCAGATCAGAATCCACTATAGCTGTTGTCTTCTGTGGCAGTTGCTGTGTAGAGGATAAAATCTTGTCTCTGTCTGCTGGTGACATTAACTTTAACTCATTAAACTAAGCATCAGTCAGATAAGTTTGGCCATGAGCGGTTTTGCAAAGATCAGAGATAAATTTCTTATTCAGTTGCATCAAAACCACAAGGAAAATGATAGAAATTATTTTAAAGTGAATATGAATTAGTAATTCAGGTTTATTCTCTGATAGTCTACATTATCCAGTTTGAACCATCCTCCAAACTTGATTTTTTTCTTAACATAGTATAGTATAGGATATATACTCTAGTATAGAAATTATGGTATGAGTGTATACACACACACACACACACACACACACACACACGATAGGTAGCAGCCTCAGAGACCTTCAAGTCCTTTCAGGGACTTGTCCAAGAATTGCAAATGCTCAGTTCCTTTTACTCTTGAAAAAGCTTTGCATCAGATCTGTGTCTTTTTTAATCTCTCAGACCCACTACTTTCTCTAGTGCACAGAAATCTCTGAGCTGCTCTATTTTTGGCTCTGCGAGCAGGTGGAAGTTGATTTGTGGTGAGTGTTACTGTGGTTGTGATCAGGAGATGCGTGACCAGTATCACTTGCTTATATCAGGGTGATAGCAATAAAGAATTTGAAATGAGTCCACCATGTGTGCTTCGGCTAATTATTTACTTTGTTTGATGCAGCTCGGCACTAATTCTCACGGTATCAGACATTTATAATCTGATGCTATGTAAATGAGTGGGGAGATATCTAAAATCTGTCTCATAGCTGGAAGCTCAGGCTTATTGGAAAAGCTATTAAATCTTATGATTAAAACCAAGGTGAAAAGCCTGGTGGCAGAATCCATGTTACTAAATAAGTGTTTTTGTGTGTGACTCTTCCTAAAGATCATAGTCTGCACATGAAGCCAATCTGATTGGTTTAAAGGCCGAGAAATACAGCCCCAAAGAATTTTTTTTTTTTTAATTAGGTTTCTCTAATACTCAGAAAAGGACTGGTGAAATTTACCTTAACTTGACCAGATGTTTGGTTGTGATATAAATGTAAACAGACAATGGCATGCTTGGTTTGAGAGGGGTCTTGACAACTCAAGTCCTTGCCAGGAAGATCTGTAGTGTACCCACAAACAAAGCTTCTTTTATGCCAGTTCTTAAAACAAACAAATGGACCTTCTCATCTGTTACCCACCCCTTCTCACCACACGCTGGCCACGAGGGCCCCTGTTCCTCCTGCACACAGACTCACTCCTGACTTGGTGTCCTTGCCCTGGCTGTTCCCTCTGTCAGGAACTGCCCTCTGTCCTCATCTACTAACGCTCACCTCTTTCGAGGCTTTGCTTAAATGCCACTTCCTCATGAGATCTGTCGGAGAAGGCAATGGCACCCCACTCTAGTACTTTTGCCTGGAAAATCCCATGGTCAGAGGAGCCTGATAGGCTGCAGTCCATGGGATCGCTAAGAGTCGGACACAGCTGAGCAACTTCACTTTCACTTTTCACTTTCATGCATTGGAGAAGGAAATGGCAACCCACTCCAGTGTTCTTGCCTGGAGAATCCCAGGGAAGGGGGAGCCTGGTGGGCTGCCGTCTATGGGGTCGCACAGAGTCGGACACAACTGAAGCGACTTAGCAGCAGCAGCAGCATGAGATCTATTAATACCTTAGCATCTGATCTAAAATGGAAGCCCACACTTTCCCTGCTCTAACTTTTCTTTTTTACTATAGCGTTTACCAACTTCCAGCATGCTGTAGAATTTACTTGCTCTGTTTCCAGCTTATTGTTGGCCTTTTCTTCCCATCCCTCTCCCTGAAAGCAGAGTTCTTTGCTGTATTGTTCATTGTTTATGGGTGGGTCTAAATGCCACATAATAGACACTCAGTAAATATTTGCTAAATGAATAAATCTATGGTATGAGCTTACCATACTGGAAAAAAAATATCTTGGGTGGTAAGGTTGCCAGATCCTGAGGCTGTCTGATGTAATCCCAGAGATGTGCAGATAGGGTCTGTTCCTACTGTTGAATTTTTTGCCAGATGCGTGGTGTCAGGTGAATGGCTTAACTTTCTGGGCAACCATTACTTCCTAATCATCCCTGAAAATGCTTGTGAGGGACAAAGAAGTCACAAATATGAAAGCACTGTTTAAACATCCTGTATAAACTTTGATCCTGTGTTATTGAGTCTTAATGTTCCAAAGAGCCAGGATTTTTTCTATTTTCACCAAATTCTTAACCATCATCCTTCGTGTTGCTTTGAACGGAATGAAACTAGCATTTATTGACTGCCTGTTAGATGACACTGTGCTGGGTGCCTTCCTCAAGTCACCTCATTGCTCCTCACTACCACTGCATGAAGTAACTGCTGTTCCTTCATCTGTAGGATGGATTAAGGGCCCAGAAGGGTACACACAGTAAGTAGGATGGCTGGAATTTGAACTTCAGCCTGTGTCATTCACAGATTCTTCATGTTCTTTCTTCTAAGCAAGAATATATGGTTTTTCTTTTCTAGTCAGGGAAAATTGGTCTCATTAGCTTGTTGTGGTGGGGTGGTTTCAGTCGCTGAGTCGTGTCTGAATCTTTGCGACTCCATGAACTATAGCCTGCCAGGCTCCACTGTCCATGGGATTTCCCAGGCAAGAATACTAATGTAGGTTTCTGTTTTCTTCTCCAGGGGATCTTCCTGACCTAGGGCTCGAACCTGTGTCTCCTGCATTGGCAAGCAGATTCTTTACCACTGAGCCACCAGGGAAGCCCCTTGTTAGCTTAGAGTCATTTATATTCTGTCCCCTATCATAGTGATTCCTGAAAGGCATGTACCAGTGTCACTGGGGACACTTTTTTTCCCAAGTGTGTACACCTGCCTCCCTGGGAATTGGACATCATTGACAACAGCTATTGACTAGGAGACTATGGGTGTAGGATAAAGATAGTTTGCGAGCTATTGCACTTTTGATTTGAAAGTTACTCACTAAGTCATCCTTCTCACTTCTCCCTCCTTTGAGCCCACTAACCCCAGTCAATTATATCTAAGAATCTGTGAAGTCCCTTATATTTTAGTCTAATGTTTTGGAGGCTTAATTTAATTCAAAGATAATAAACTATGACTTAGAAAGAACATCCCAAGTGTTCCTTTAATTCATGAAAAAGCAACCAGGAAGAGAAGTGATTCATCTTATTTCCTTCCTTAGTGACTTCTTTTTCAGCTGTGGGTTCTGGGCATAGGTCTGTTCACCCTCCCCAGGATTTCCCGAGCCAGCTCTTGTGTAACTGGATGAGGATGAGGAAGCACAGCCAAGAACTTACCTCTAAACCTCAACCTAATTGTCCTGCCTCATATTCAACATTCCTCCTATCAAGAGAGGACAAAGGCCACTAACAAGTAGCCAAGTTTATTTCAGTTTTATCCCTCCCACCTTCCCTCTCTTCCTTCTTCCCTGTCAGGATATAGTTAAAATTTTTGATTACTTTATAGGGAGAGTTTTGCTTCTTTATCAGTCTAAGCATTCAAAAATCATGTTTTTTATGAAGATACCCACAGCCTTGATACGTAGCCATATTTTTGTTTTAGAAGTAGGTTTTCTGGGAGTGGGGCTGGGCTCAGGGAACAAGGCCTGCCCCATTGTTAAAAAATAATGTTGCTTTCAGCCAGTTTGGTCAGTACATCATGGTCTTACTGCTAATGTTCCAACAGCATATTGAACTGACTGACCTTTGCAATCCCAATTGCTGGTGAATTTTTTTCTTCAATTGTAGCACTTATCCTTAAATATTGTTGCTGCCATATAGTTTGAGAAGTGTATGTATATTCCTCTTGTAATTTTCAGACTTCTCCCCTGACTCACTATGTCACCAGGCTATTCATTCTCAGAGATCTGTCTTTGCTTGTTATACTTCCCCTATTGGGAATCCCTACAAACTTCAAATCTTTGCATCTGAACCCTAGCCACCTTTCACAGCCTCCTTCTGATCATCTTTACTCTGCAAAGACTTCTGGGACTGTCTGAAGGCAGAGATTTATGCCTTCTCCAGACCGTTGTCCTCACTCTTTCTGTCCCTCATGTGATATTTGTATGCTCCTGGTGTTACTACTTTGTGTGGGTATATGTGTGCATGCGTGCATGTCTCCACAGTTAGATTGCTGACTTCTTGAAAGTAGAGACAGCATATCTTATGCTTTTTTTTTTATGGCACCCAGCACCCAAATTCCATCGTCTGTTGGGTGAAGAAGTATATCTCACCTGATACTCCCTGCTGCAGAGTGAAGATTAGTCAAGGAGTAAACAACTTCTTGAACTGGATATAGTTACTAACCTAGAACTAAATCAGCATCTCTTTTTATTTTTCCAATCAAATGACTGCCACTACTCAGTGACAAGCATAAGGCTAGCCTGTAATAAAATGGGTTTTGGCAAACATTGAAGTGATGGTGTGTTGGGAAGAAGACTGGAACAAGTTAGTGGTTTCTGAAAGATAAAAGATTTTCAGAGGGTAATAAAGGCCAAGCTGTCTTTTGCAGAAGCACTTGGGACCAGATGACGGGCACATAATGGCCGATTGAATGGTTGTTCCTTGATATTGAAAGCATTTAGCAATGTGATTGTTCAGCTTTCAGATTGGTGTCAGAAAATCTCTTGGGCTGCATTGCCCAAGAGTGAGATCTCAGCAGCTCCTTGTACAGTTTAAGTGTTTGTGTTCACTTTAGTTATCATCTGATCATATGCCAGCTTGTAATGCGATTGTAGTGGCTTTGCACAACAATGTAGTCCTCAAAAGGCTGAGAAAACATGACAGAAATGGTGAGTGGGAGGAACCTTAGATGTTTCATTTAATCCTGGGTGATTGAGTGCATCCATGTGGAGGAGTTTTTTCAAGTCAACATCAGAGCAGAACAATTTCAGAAAAACATCAGAGCCTTCCCCCAGTGAGCTGGTATGGATGGGCAAAGACACTTTTTGCAAATAAGTTCAGAGATCTCAAGGCAGAGGAGTTGCACTGTTTTTTCAGCATTAGGGAATCTCACTGCCACTTCACATGAAGTCTTCTAAAATGCCTCTTTGGGGTTTCTGGCCTGATGTATTTTGGTGAGCTCACTCAGTCCCTTTGTTCTGTTTAGGAATATATGATTCTTCAAATTTATTTAGTGTAAAGTGGAAATAAGGGAATAAAGGAATCACAGAACTTAAGTTCCCACTGTAGAAAGAAAATGAGAGAGTTTGACCAGGAGCTCTTTTTCAATAACATTGGTAATTTCAGTCATTTCTGATACATCCTGACTTCATGGTTGACTCCATGTAAATAGCTTCAGATATGTAAAGCTTTTTAACGGATGACAGTGCTGCATGGCCATTGACTTTCTAGGTGAGTAGTGATTGGGGTCAGCCAGTGACTAGTGACTTTGAATGCAATGAACTTCTAGTAGAAAATGTGGCCTATTTTTGAATTAGCTTTTGGTGCCTTAACCACAGAAGAAATGTCATGTGTGGGAAGATTGTAATTGAACCATGCATTTAATAGCCTAACACAACATAACCTTTGAATTTGATAAGCATGTGTAATTGATACAGAATTTGTCAGCTGTATAGTATTTACCAAATTCTTATTTATCAGGGCCAGATTGAATATGCCAGTTATTACAGAGAAGAGTCTCTGTTACTGCTGTTCAACTTCTTTGTAGACAGGAAAAATGTAACAATGCATTGGATGATAGAGATTGAAGAGGGGATATTCTTGGCTTCACAAAAAGTGAAAAAATTCAGATAGAATATTAAAATATTTATAGGGTAGGTACGTATAGTTTAGTGCATATTGCAAATGAGAATTCCTTTTGTCTTTTTTAGTCTGTAAGTATTTTGTGGTTAGCATAGGTTGATAGGACAATGACATTATCTTGCTTTTGTATATCAGAGCTCACTGGCTGATAGGAAATGTTGAGTCCAAATAAAGTCAATATTTCTTGATTCTTAGGCCGCATGTTTCTTCTCTCTTCAAATTTGTCTGCCTTTCCTTGCCCTTGGCTCTCTCAGAATTATGTTATGCCATATGGTACTTTTGCATGAAAGAGTAAAAGGTGTCCCCTATGTTTGGGATTTCAGCTCCCATCACCCTTTCGCCAGGCATATTTGTGCTGAATACAACTGGCCAACCATGTGTTGAGGCCTTGGACTCTCCAAATGTTTGACAAATGCCTACCTGGACTTTTGTTCCTTTGCCTTGTCGTACCCCTTCACACTCGAGTCATCCAGGTCTGCATCTGTCTGTCTGTCCTGCTTGTGACTATTCTAATCCTCAGAGTCTCTTTTATCCTAACACAAAACATTTGCCACCAAGAGATCAAGCACTGACTAAAAACTGAAGGTAAAAGTGGCCTATTACTTCATTCTCACAAAATAATAAGCTATTAATAGTAGATCTCAAGTCTTCCTGTGTTCTCTCTTTAATAGAGAAGCCAAATGAACACTTATTGAGGACCTGCTATATGCCAAGCTCTATATACCTCTTATAAATGTCAAAATGTGTATATAGAGTATGCATCTTATTCCTATTAACATACTTAAATGAAGAAATCATAAAAAGAAACAGTCTCTAAGGACAGAAAATTTATTGTAGCATGAGGAATTCTACTTTGAATCTTAACAGAATTTTTACTATTTCCTTCGATATTGGGAATAAATATCACAACAATCATCAAAAGAGAAAATATACAAAGAAGAAAGGCAGTCTGCTATGGAAGTGATTTTTAAACTTACAGACTATCTTAAAGTCTGTACTGGTTCATCCTCTGAGAAGTGTGTGCTCTGGTGTTTGGAGAACATGGGACATCATGGGCTGCCAGAGGATGTAACTCAGTTCACAGGCATCACCATACTGTGATCCCAGTTGACACAGAGAGCTAAAGATTCCCAAAGGATAGTCACAGTTTTGCTCTATTCCTGTTCAAGAAATGGGACAGATGAAGATCCAACATGTGAAAAGGATTAGAAGAAAGCAAAGTTTAAGAGGAATGGTTGATGGGGTCCACCAGGTGCCCCCATTTCCTGACAGATCATAAAGGTATATAGTAGTTTCCACAGAAATATAAGGAAGAATGTGTCTCACATGGTATTTAAAGAAACAGGAATATTGATGTCCTCAAGAAGTTATATAAATATCTAAATAATAGCATCAAGAAGGGTTTAAATGTTCAGTTCTTTTAGAGCATTATTTGAGGAGAGTTGGGAATGATCATCAACCTTTTCTTCTTTTTACTCATGACACAGGTTAAAGAATAAATAAAATAATTATCAAAGGATCTATTTTACCTAGATTTCTAGCCCCCCCACCCCGCTTTTGACTGCTTTAATCTACACTCTTCTGACAATTATTAGTAACTCACTGCTTAATTTATTAATGGGTATTTATCAATGCTCCTATGTGCCAGGCATTGCAGTGACTGCTGCAGAAGATCAGAGTTGCAGAAAACACTGCTCATGTTTAAGGGGTTTACTGCCTCCTGAGTAGGTATGAACAGGTAATGGGGCAGTGGTTTGGCCCCTATACTTATGAAATTGCTATGAAATAACATAAATAAGCGTTAGAAGGGGTTTTGTTATATTTTCAAGCTTTTTAAATTCTCCTTAGGATGTTTGTTTTATAGGCAGCCTTTCTGCAAGTGAAAGAAAAAAATGCTCAATGCCTCTAGTACTTCTCTCTCTCCTGGCACCTTTCTGACTTTTGCTGCCAAAAGCAATCATTTTTAATGCTAATTCTCAACCATAAAAATATGGCTTTTGAAATTAGTGCTAGAAAGAGACACCAATATCTTGGTGGGTACATCAAAACAATTTTTACAACACATTGAAAGCAGATCTGTCCAGTTTCCTAATAGCTAGAGTTTTGTGAAAGTCATAGCAAATTAAAAACTGAAGTGTGGGGACAAAGTATCTGTCCCACCTAAACCAAACTCACCAGATGAAAGCAATTTACCCAGAATCCATTGGAAAAATAATGATTGTACAGCGACTCCCTCCTAAATGGTGAGGGCAGCTGGACCAGAGATGGCAGACTGGGAGCAGTTCAGTGTGTTTTCACCAGATAGATGGAATGCTAGGTCTTTGGCCCCCTCCCCTGCTTGAGCAGCTTTATGTTCTAGACCCTTTGTGAATGGACTACCTCTCAGACCTGTGAATCAGGGAAAGCACTTTGTGATGCATAGCCCAGTGTCTGCTCACTGAGGCCTTGCTCATATCACCAAAGACACTTACCAGCCACCAAATGCCATGTACCTCTCACCAAGATGTGTCACCTTATTTTCTGCATCCTCTGGGCCTTGCTTCTGTTTTCAACTGCCATTTGACTATGAAAATCTTGAGAATAGAGACTCTACTTCTTTCTGAGTGCTTTCTCTCTCCAGGGCCAGGTGTAGTGCACCTTACAAATAAGATTCTCTAGAGCAATCAACCAACAGTTGGTGTGCATTTTAGGATTCTTCTTTGACTACAGGTATTTGCAAGCACAGTGTTTCAGAGCCTTAGGATTCTGCAGGTGTGGGCAAAGAGTATGAGCAAGTGCTAAGTCACCTGGGCACCCCATTCCCTCAACACATATCTGTCTTGAGAAGCTCCACTTTTGCCTGTTTTTTTACTTTGGGATTTCTCTGCAAATAAAGATTCTAGTATAGATACATAGATAAATGTACAATCCATCCATACTTCCATACCAGTGCATCATTACTCCCAAGAACACTTTCCTGATAGTAGGTTTTTAGTATCTTGATCAAGTTAATGGGTCCATAAGTTAGAGTTTTGCCTGGAAAACATAACCTACTCACCCTAGATAATTTAAGAAGGAAAGGATTTAATACAGGAAATTATGTCTTATAGAACCATTGGACAGGCAAGTGGAGAAAGGCTTAGAGAACTGCATCTGGCTTCCCAAAGATCAAGAGGATGCAGAAATCAAAAGGAAGAGTCACAGATGACCTCAGTTATTTAGAGTACCAAAGCAGGGACTTGCAGGTGAAGGTCTGGAATCTGAGGCAAATTTCAAGTCAATTCTTGCACATGGCTCTGTTTGCCATTCCTAGAGGGGAAAATGGCTCCTCCTTCTCTTCTGTTTCCAAAATTGCACAAGATGCCTCTCACTGATAGTCTCTAAAGCTGGAACCCTGCTGGTTGGGATCCTAGAAGAATAGACTATTTCCTGAGCTCCTCTGGGGGAGAAGAATGCTTACTATGGGCCAGACACCACTCTGAGTGTTTTCCATGTATGAACTAAGTTAATATTGGAGCCATCTTATAAGGTGGGTTCTGTTATTATTTTTCCCATTTTATAGCTGAGGACGCTGAAACACGAAGATCAAATCACATGGCCAAAGTTATCCATTTTGTCATTGGCAGAATTGGGTTTAAGAGCCCAGGCAGTCTGGGTCTTGAGTCTGTTCTCTTGATCTTGATCCTAGTGGTTCTCAATTTGGAGCTGTCCTAGGGGACAGGGGATGTGTATAGAAATATTTTTGATTGCCACAACTGGAGAGAGGGTGTTTAGGTGGAAGAATCCAGGGATGCTGCTGAACATCCTACGATGACTAGGGCAGCTTCCTACAGTGAAGGGTTAGCTGTCCCAAAATGTCAGCAGTGTGAGGTTGAGAACCCCTTTTCTACAACATGCTGAGAGGGAACAGAAGGGCTTTTCCTGTTCTTTGATGTCTACCACTTGAGAGGCTCTTTGGTATCTTGTGCCCTGGGTGGGGTGGTCAGACCCTCCCCTTCCCCAGCTCTACAACAGACTACTTCTCTGTTGGCATGTGGACCTGGCTGAGATCAGAGGATAGGAGATCCTCCTGTTCTAGAAACTGTCAGATACCTAGTGTTTGGTCCACATCTTTGGTGGTGCCTAGAGCATTATTTTTCATATAGAACACTTTGCCTCTTCCTTTTCCTCTTTGCTCCTCTTGTTCCAGGATTGTCATTCCGCTGCCACATATAGCACAGACCCATGGGGAGCCTTAGAATAAACTTAGGCTCCAATCTTGGTCCCAACCACCTGGCCTGCATGAGTGTGCTACTACCCTGTCCCACAAATGGCCAGCACAAAGCCGGTCCCACTTCTGCCCTCTGCCCAGAAGTCTGTGGAGGGCTGCAGGACCCAGGGCTTGGGCCATGGGTGGCTCTTGCTGGCCCTCAAGGACACTACCCATCTTCTTGAGCAGCAGCTGGCACCTGTCATACATGTCCTGGTGGCATATCTTTTGGAAGTGAGGAGTGATCCATGCCAGCTGGCTTGTCAGCTGTCACAATAAACAATGAGCACGAGCCACCTTGTGTCTGCAGCACAGCTGAGGGGCTGTCTTTGCACACGGGCTGTGCGAGGGAGGTGGGCAGCCTCCTCATGCTCCATATGAGCAATTTCCATTCTGTTGTTTTCTCTCACACATGGTGTTCTGGAACGGCTCTGGAAGGAGAGAGAGGGAGAGAGACTGACTCAGTGTTTTAACTTAGATTTGATAGCTTCATCTATAGCTGCATCCATTTTCTTATGAGTAACACGAACACCTCTTCTGTGTGGCAGAATACAAACCCATGAAGAACTCTGATGCTGTGGTGGCAAGGGCACTGGCTTGTGAGTTATGACTCAACTGGGTCAAGTTCATGACCATGGTTTTATATCACATCACTTCTCATCATCATAATTTCCTTCCCTGTAAAATGTAGATATTGGAACATTATCACCTTTAAAGTTTCTTCCAGCTTTAGAGTTTAAACCTGTGGAGCCAGTCCTCTGTGAATTGCATGGAGAGATGAACATGGACTTCTCTGAGAGTCACCCCTGGCCACATCAATCCTTACTCCCTGTGTGGAAAGAAGTCAGGTTAAGGATAAAAGAAGATAGTGTACGCCACATAGGATTTTGTAGGCCCTGGCTCTTTCATCCAGGGAGGTATTACGGGGGGCTAGGTTTTGAAATACACTGGGATCATTTAGACAGCATCTCTCTGCCTCTTTACCTAGGAATAGAATGAGAGCAGGGAAAGGCACTGGCCACTGCAGGTGGGATTGGTGCTCATGCTGATGGCTGACGGCAACTTCTGAGCCCGCATGAGAGGCTGGACTTGTCCTGGCTGAGCTGTTCAGAGCCAGTGAACAAATGTAATTGTAGGGCCCATGGTGAGCCAAGCACCATGCTCTGGGTTGGGCCTCTGGAAATGATCGTGAGGAATCTCGGAGCATACCCTCCTGAGCCATGTAAAATCGAGGCCAAGCGTTCTCTCAGCCACTCCCAGGCCCTTTATAGTCAACAGACTTTCCAAAGACTGGGAGGGTTTTTAGACAGAATTTACAAAACTGTGGAATTAAGGGCTCTTTTCGGGCAAGTGAGAGATTAGGTACAGAGGGAGCCGGCACACGCAGCCCTGGTGTACACAAGAGACACACTGATGAAAGACTGGCCTTTGGTTCCAGAGCCCAAGCTGCCTCACAGAGGCCTGGTGTGACACCCCAAGGGACATTGGGTACATAGGAACATTTGAAGCTAGGTAATACTTGCCTGAAAAATTCCATGGACAGAGGAGCCTGGTGGGCTATACAGTCCAAAAGGTCACTAATAGTCAAACACAACTGGGCTACTGAGCACACAATAGCCTTAGGAATGTTTCTGATTGCCACCCAAGTCTTTATCTCTCCAAATCAAGAGTACACATAGGTACTTCTTGATTTATAGCTTATGGATATACTTTTAAAAATTATATATGTGTGTGATCTTTCTTTTACATGTTTACTATATTTATTATGTGTGTACATGTGCCCATGTATGCATGTAAGAATTTTTGTATATCATCAATTTTTCATAGTTTCTGAAATTCTGTCACTAGATTCTCATTTTCTTTAGTTTCTTTAGAATTTTTCCTTAAATTGTCAATAAATCCCTATTGAAATTCCAACTATCCCTGGGACTATTAGCATCATATTTCTCTTATAAATTGGCATTTAGTAGGGATTACAATACAAGTGAGGAGTGCAGATGGCAGTGGAATGAGGAAGGAGCTCATGAGGCAGGAAGAGGGAGAGGGTCATGGAGAGTGTTGGACTTTATATCTCACATTAGCTTAAGTGGTGGAAGGTTCACTTCAGTTCAGTTCAGTTGCTCAGTCATGTCCGACTCTTTGCAACCCCATGAATTGCAGCACGCCAGGCCTCCCTGTCCATCACCTACTCCCGGAGTTTACCCAAACCCATGTCCATCAAGTCAGTGATGCCATCCAGCCATCTCATCCTCTGTCGTCCCCTTCTCCTCCTGCCCTCGATCCTTCCCAGCATCAGGGTCTTTTCCAATGAGTCAATCCCTCGCATGAGGTGGCCAAAGTATTGGAGTTTCAGTTTCAACATCAGTCCTACCAATGAACACCCAGGACTGATCTCCTTTAGGATGGACTGGTTGAATCTCCTTGCAATCCAAGGGATTCTCAAGAGTCTTCTCCAACACCTCAGTTCAAAAGCATCAATTCTTTGGCGCTCAGCTTTCTTCACAGTCCAACTCTCACATCCATACATGACCACTGGAAAAACCATAGCCTTGACTAGACAGACCTTTGTTGGCAAAGTAATGTCTCTGCTTTTTAATACGCTATCTAGGTTGATCATAACTTTCCTTCCAAGGAGTAAGCGTCTTTTAATTTCATGGCTGCAATCACCATCAGCAGTGATTTTAGAGCCCAAAAAATAAAGTGGTGGAAGGTAGGGTCACACAATCTAAAGCTTTGAGCTTGGCTGTTTTGATGTCCAGACACAGAGAAGACAGCCAGGGATTTTTGTTACTGCTCACCTTAAATGCTGGATATCCCCTCTATCTTAGAGGCCCCAGAGGCAGGATAACACCTACCAGGCTCAAGCAGGGCTGAACCAAGCCTTGTGAGATCCTACTGAGTGTCTGGATTTGCAGCAGGTTTCTTGTGCTTTTCTCCCAATAGTCTGTTCCTCTAGGAAGATGAGTCAGATTCTTGGTCTCAAGGCTTTTACCCCATAAACAAGAACCTCCAAGTGACTCCCAGAAATGCTGTGGATTACCAGTATACTATCATTTCACTTTGGCTCACGAAGAAGTACGTTAATAAGATTGAGCCTTGGTTGCTAGCATGTGCCTCTTTCCTGGGCAGCTTGGATCCAGGACTTTCTGAAACATCTGTCACCTCCCAGGGTTTGTCTGGGTCAAAGAGCACCATTAGGACTTTTTGATAGACCTTCTGTCTATTCCAACATTTTCCCTTTAGACTTTATATATGAAATATATTGTCCTACCCCAAAATGTTGGGCCTTAGAAGAATAACTACAGTTTTAGAACCAGTCAACCTGGTTTTTAAATCTAAGTTCTATCACTTTCCTGCTAAATAACCTTGGGCTAGTCTTTTAAGCTCTCTAAGCCTCAGTGTTTTCAGTTACAGTGTGGAGATGATGACTCGTAATTCATAGGATTGTTCTGACTACTTAAGGCCTTTAAAGTACCAGGCATTTGTTAGTCAGGAAAATGCCTGGTTCCTCTTCCTTTCCCTGATTCTCACCCACAGTCCCATCCTAGGTCTTCAAATGTTCCTTGTCTCTAAATGCTGAAGGCATGACTTGAATTCAGTGATGACACATTTTTTATAACCAGGCCTGCAGCTAAGTTACATTCTCATCTGCTGGTTTTCCCCCTCACTCTATTTTCAAAATTTCCATATGGATGGTTAAATGTGATTTAGAAATATTCCAGTGTTTTTGAATCATGAGTAACTTTTGTTAAAACCAGTGCTCGGAATAATCTGTTAAGGGAGCTTTCATGCTATTTACCTGTCAGGCAAGGAGTGTGAAAGAGAATTTACAGCAAAGAACCTAATACTGTAGATACAGGCAGGAGAATGTGTATTCTCCCCAATTATTTTGGCAGCTCTTGTGGAAAGTCTGTTGAAAGCAGAGACAACAGGAAAGTAGCTCATGTGTTTTCTTCCCATGATAGCTGCAACTTGAAGTGAATCAACAGGTAGGAAGGACCTATGTGGGTCTGTGAAGATTTAATCTTTGTATTGTCTCATGTTTCCCCTCATCCTAAAAGCACTTCAGACCATAGTGAAAGAAAAGAAAAGAAAATGAAGTCGCTCAGTCATGTCTGACTCTTTGGGACCCCATGGACTGTAGCCTACCAGGTTCCTGCATCCATGGGATTCTCCAGGCAAGAACACAGGAGTGGGTTGCCATTTCCTTCTCCAGGGGATCTTCCCAACCCAGGGATCGAACCCGGGTCTCCCACGTTGCAGGCAGATGCTTTACCCTCTGAGCCACCAGTCCTCTACTAATTCAGCATATGGCTAGGGGACAACTGAGAGGGGAAAACCCCACAGAGCTCTGGATAGAATTATTTGCCTGACACGTGTATTTTTTCTCTTCTGGACGAGCAGCTGATACAGATATATTTCAATATCCTCAGTGCTAGTATCATTTTCTTTTATATGGATATGCCATCGTGAATTCAACCATCCTATTCGTGGCAGATGTTTAGGTTATTTTCAGAATCTTTTGCTATTATGGTATTCGACTAAAAATCGTAATGAAGCCGCTAACATTTGTACAGTACTTTATACTTGTTAGCCTAAGCCCATATAGTTGATTGAATCCTTTCAACAAAGTAGGTACTATTTTTATCCCACCTTCATAGATGAACAAACTGAGAAATAGAGATCCAAGAGGCCTAAGGTCACAATTAGAAAATAGTAGAAGCAGGATTTGAATTCATGAGGTTTAGCTCCTGAGGCCATATGCTTATTCATTATATTACTCTGTCTTCTATTAGCCTTTTGTGTGTGTAGGTGTGTATTTGTGGATGTATGTTATATACATCCTACTTAAATGACAGGAAATACTTTTTTTTTTTTTTTTCTGTCCATGGAATTCTCCAGGAAATAATTTTATCGTAGAGCAGTAAGTGAAATTCTTTGCAGTAGGATTGTTATGTAAGGGGTATGTGCATTTGAAATTTGGATAAGAATTGCCAAAATGCCTGCTCCACTCCCACCCCCCAAAATAGAATGCACCAATATACTCTCTTACAACAGCTATCTTAAGACAATTTTCCACTGCTAGGTGCCACAGAAAATACTGAGCAGAGCAATGGCACCAAAAAATATGAGGGTAGGAGCTGAAGTTTGAATGTTTCTGATGACAGTTCAGAATAGACTAGAGAGTTCACCACTGAGGGCATTATAATCCAAGGGGTTAGGTCACTGCTTGTAAATTGAGGAGCTGCAAATTTTAATCTTACTTTGACTTTGCTTTGGGAAGGTTCAGCTCAGTTCAGTCGCTCAGTCATGTCCGACTCTTTGCGACCCCATGAACTGCAGCACACCAGGCCTCCCTGTCCATCACCAACTCCCAGAGTTTACTCAGACTCATGTCCGTTGAGTTGATGAAGCCATCCATCCATCTCATCCTCTGTCATCCACTTCTCCTGGCTTCAATCTTTGCCAGCATCAGGGTCTTTTCTAGTGAGTCAGTTCTTCGCCTCAGGTAGCCAAAGTATTGGAGTTTCAGCTTCAGCATCAGTCCTTCCAATGAACACTCTGAACTGATCTCCTTTAGAATGGACTGGTTGGATCTCCTTTCTGTCCAAGGGACTCTCGAGAGTCTTCTCCAACACCACAGTTCAAAAGCATCAATTCTTTGGTGCTCAGCTTTCTTTATAGTCAAACTCTCACATCCATACATGACTACTGGAAAAACTGTAGCTTTGACTAGATGGACCTTTGTTGGCAAAGTAATGTCTCTGCATTTTAACATGCTGTCTAGGTTGGTCATAACTCTTCTTCCAAGGAGCAAGCGTCTTTTAATTTCATGGCTGCAGTCACCTTCTGCAGTGATTTTGGAGCCCCAAAAAATAAAGTCCCTCACTGTTTCCCCATCTATTTGCCATGAAGTGATGGGACCAGATGCCATGATCTTAGTTTTCTGAATCTTGAGCTTTAAGCCAACTTTTTCACTCTCCTCTTTCACTTTCATCAAGAGGCTCTTTAGTCCTTCTTTGCTTTCTACCATAAAGGTGGTGTTATCTGCATATTTGAGGTTATTGATATATCTCCTGGCAATCTTGATTACCTTGGGAAAGTTACTTTACTTCATTTCTTCAATCAGATTGTAAATTTCTGTCATCACAGATATTAATAAATGATACATATTAGAGCCAGGACTCAAATTTAAGTGTGTTTAAAATCCATATTCTAAGTCTTATAGAATGGGATTACTAACTGGTATCTCATGGGGTTGTTGCAGGATTAAATGAGTTAATGTGTAAGAACCACATAGTATTTGTTTAGCAAATGTTTTGGTCGCCATCCCTTTTGGTGTTCTGTAAAACCAAACAACTAATTTCATGTTCCCCTTTCCAGTATTCCTGCAAAGAAGTAGACCCCACGCAATGAACAGCAGCCCCTTGGAGGTGCCAAAGACATGCTCAGTGATATTGAACTTGCCCAAACTGTTCTTGTCCTGACCAACCTTCTGAGGTCTTCCAAATAGTCCAAGTAGCATTCACACAACCATATCTGTCTGGATCCTCTTTCAGTCCTTCATCTTTTGAATGACTTTGTTACTAGCTGTTAACTCATTCTCCAATCATGTCTCCAAAGACATTTTTGGTATTTGTGAAGGGATTTGTGTAATTTGGGTCTTAAAGTCCTCCCATTGCCTCATAATTTCCATCTAGGCTTTTTTTTTTTTTTAACTTGAAACAGTCCTGATCTGTTGACCTATCAAATATCAAAGAGTCTTTTTCTTATTTACCACCCTTGCTCTGTTCTTCAATCAATAAAAGAGGGTTTTTAATGCATTCCATCATTCCTCTTTAAAGAATTTATAATTCTGGTTTTGCAACTCATATATTTGGGCTTCCCTGGTGGCTCAGTTGGTAAAGAATCTGCCTGCCAAACATAGGAGATACAAGAGACTCTGATTCGATCCCTGGGTTGGAAAGATCCCCTGGAGAAGAAAATGATGACCCTCTCCAATATTCTTGCCTGGGAAATCCCATGGACGAGGAGCATGGTAGGCTACAGTCCATGGGGTCACAGGAGTCAGACACGACTTAGCGATTAAACCACCACCAACATATATTTACTTGTTAATGTCTATTACTTATCCAGAATCTAAGTTTCACAAGGGCAAGAACTGTGATTTCTTTTTGTCTCTATTTCTAGCTTTGGGCCTGCCACTGTGTAGGTTGTCCACATAGGTTGTTGACTTCAGCCTCTGACTGTTGTCATGCCCTGGGACTTCATAGTATTAGTCATTAAAATTGGAATGTTCTAATGAAAAAGCCTGTTTTAGATCTCTGCCTTTGCCACAAAAGATTTACCAAAGAATTTTAACAAACCTCAAATTTTATAAGGCAATTAATGATATGAGCACCAATGTGAAAATTTTATAAAATTGGTATAGTTTCATTCCCAGAATAAGCTTCCATCTTCTTCAGCATTGATTTCCTCTAGACAGCTCACTATAATTTTTATTAGTGCTCTTGGAGTTTTATGTTATGTATTGTCTCCAGCACACTGGAGTACTTTATTTGGAAATGGCATATATTTTGGCATAGTAATATTTTGAGTTAATTTGGTTTTGAGTTTGCAGAATGGTGATGTTAGGAACTAACTACACTGATGTTAGAAGGAGTGATTGGGAGCTTGGAAGTCTCAACTTGGCTGTCATCTCAAGTTCTTCAGTGTGTATTTATAGCATGTATTCTGCAAGGTTGAGCCAGTGAAGGTGGATGCATCTATTCAATTTGTAGTTTCATAGTAATGACTAAAGTTTGCTTTTGAATTCCTTTCTTCCTTCCCTTCCTCCCTCTTCTTTCTCTGTTCCTTATCTCCATTTTCTTTCCTTCCTCCCTTCTTTTCCTTTTCCTCCCTTCCTCCCTCTCTCTTTTTCCTTCTTTTTTTTCTGTACATACAAATGTGTAAAACTGTGTGCTAAGGAGGATTCTGTTACACTTTCCAAACTCTCAATGTTCTGGCTGCTTATGGTACAATGGGGGCTACCAGAGAAAGGTAATGTATTAGGCATGCTTTCAAGCTGTGTGTAATACCAACCATACTACAGTGGCTTAAACAAAAGGGAGCTATTGTTCTCATAAAACCAGAATTTTCCAGAGGTAGGCAACTATTAGCTCCATGACTCAGCAATAATAATTAGCAACTATTAGCTCTATGACTCAGCAATATCAGAGCCCATGTCTTTGTGGTTCTCTTTGCTTTTTGCTCGTGATATCAAGACAGCCATCATTGCTCTAAACATCATGCTTATATTCCAGGTAGGAAGAAAGGAAAATGATCACACTGGTCCTACCTTCCCTTTTCATCAAGAAAGCAAAAGTTTTCCTTAAATTTTCTCTTTCTCCAAGCAGACATCAATATATGCTTCATTTTTCAGAACTGAGTTATTTTGTCATTCTTCTTTGCAAGAAAGACTGAGAAAGAGTGTTTGACTTTCTAGCCACTGCAGTATAAGTCAGAAAGGGAGAGTGAATTGGAAGTGGTTTCAGGGTAATTAATCAGCAATGTCTGCTAGAGGCAACAAACAAGTATCAGGTTAATACAAATCATACTAGATCACAAAGGGAAAAGCAGTAAACATGATGATAGTTTCAGAAATGAGAGAATTGAGTATTACGTGGGGCCCAGAATAATGTCAGAGGAAGGGAATGAGTCTTAGTGGGCTTACTGGGTAAAAGTCAGAAGGGCTGGTTTCTCCTGGAGAATCTGAAGAGAGAATCTGTTTACTTACTTTTTTCAACCACTGCAGCCCTTTGCTCATGACATCTTCTTATCTTGCTTCTGTTGTCACATCTACTACTATTAACTCAAATCCTCCTCCCTTTCTCTTATAAGGACTCTGTGACTACATTATGATAATCTCTTGGATTAAGACCCTTAATCAATCTGCCATATCCCTTTAACCACATGATATAACTTATCATAGCTTCTCTGGTGGCTCAGATAGAAAGGAATCTGCCTGCAATGCAGAGGACCCAGGTTCAATCCTTGGGTCAGGAATATCCCCTGGAGAAAGAAATGGCGGTCCACTCAAGTTCTTGCCTGGAGAATTCCATGGACAGAGGACCCTGGTGGGCTACAGTCCATGGGGTCAGGAAGAGTTGGACATGACTGAGCGAATAACACTTTCACTTTCATAACATATCACAGGTTCTGAAGATTGGACATGGACTTTGCCATGTCTGTGAGGCGCCATTATTCTGCCTACCACAGTAAAACTAGTGAGAACTACCCAGAAGGGCCAGAATAAGATGTCTTTTGAGAATGATAATACATCTTTCTACCAAAGAACAGAAACCAAGGAAGGGAGAAGGAAGCATTCAGATGGCATAGCCTTATCATACAGATTATCTTTGCTTACTTCTTTGTATTTGGTTTGTTGAAAGCTAGGATCTGTGAAATGCATCATTTTCAATATTCTTTGGCATGTAATATTCATAAGTGACAGATCTGAAGACTGACTGCTTACTTAGATGCCTAAAGCTATACTTAGAAATTTTAAAACAGTGAAAGAATGCTTGATTTGGACTCTTTCTTGGGAATTTTTTTTCCTTTTAAAGAAAGTAAACAGCAAGTTAACATGTTTACAAATAGAACTTCACTTGGGAGAGCCCAAAAGGACTACTTTCATTAATATTTTCCAGTTCCACACACAACTTGTGTTGTTGTTTGGTATTGTGTCGTATAGAGAATCCAAGTTTTAATTGGTTGGTTCTGGAAATTCCAATCAGGATAATTAATAATTAATAATTTCCTTTAGGATACCCTTCCGGTATTTTTTTCCTTTTAGATAAACTTTAAATATATACAATTTATGGCCTTTAAAAGTCATGGATTTGTAAATCCATTGAAAGCATGACTTATTGCCAGAAGATTGTTTGTTTATTTAAATAGGAAAAGTTCTGTCCCTTAGTTTGTGTATTCACTGAGTGATTCATTCATTGATTCATCAGAGACAATTGAATAATCTGCAATATGCCAGGCACTGCAATCAACATAAACAATATTGACATGAGTGTAACTAAATTTCAAATTCTTTGCAGTAGGAAATAAGGCCTATTGCTGATAAATTTAGTGTCTAGTGCAGCCATGACATAAAATTAACACACAGGAAATATTGGTTGAACTGAATTGAAAATATAGTCCCTGCATAAGAGATCTCACAGGCAAACAATGAGGGACATATAAACAGATAAACTGAACTATACCTTTGTGAAAGCACAGAAGAAAATACCCATCAGAATTTTTAGGGAAGACTCTACTAAGTATCTGGCATTTAGCTAGTTTGAAAACAGAAATTGGCTAGATTGAGACAGCAGGGGTGAATGTCAGGAAAGGGAACTGCAGGTGCCTAGCTGAGGTGTGTGCTTTGTGGATCTGCTAATTCACGTGTCACTAGAATACAGGTGAGTCATGGGGGTGGTGAGGGGGAAGATGGTAGGAGGTGAAGCTGCAAAATTAGTTGGAGGACTGATGAGGAAGTTCCTATAGTCTTTCTTGCTAGGAAGTTGGATTTTGTCCTGTAGGCAACAGGAAACCACTAGAAGCTTTTAGGTAAAGAACTAAGAAAATTATCTTTTCTTTCTTTCTATTAAACTTTTTGAAATTGCAAAATGAATTTTATCTACCAGAGAGTGAATATAAATATGTGTCTATTTTAAATGAAAACAGTAATAAATAAAATAACATTGATGATTCTAATAAGAGATGGATGATTTTCCTCTTAGAATCTTTCTGTATTCCCTTCACCAATCACATCCTCTCTCTCTCCATCAGGGGAAATTACCATTTTAATATTGTATTAATAATTTTATTGCTTTTACTTAAAGTTTTCCCACAAATATAAATATCCCTAAAAATATGTTGTTTGGTTTTGCTTGCTTTTATATAATGTGTATAATAGAATCATATTTAATGAATTTCTTCTAGGATTTTCTTTCCACATTGCTTTTGATATACATGTTGATTTGTAGACCTATGGATCATTGATTTGCACAAATATCTAATAGTTATTAATAGTTATTAAATGATTATACAAAATTTAATTATCCATTTTACCATCATGGATATTTAAGTTATTAAAATTTTTTATTATTATAAATAGTACTATTTAAATTATTCTTACACTGGAGGCATGTATAGGACATTTTTCTTTGGGAGAGAAATCATGGGAACATTATATATGTACATGTTTAGTTTTGACCTTTTTCCCAATGAATCTATCAATTTATACTCCCACCAGTATGAGTTCTTTCCTCAGATCCTTACTTGGTAATGCCAGACTTTTTAATCTTTGCGCCTTTGTTGTATATAAAATATTCTCTCACTAGAATTTTAATTTGCATTTTCCTATATGCTAGTGAGAGCAAACCTCTTTTCATATGTTCATTGGTTGTTTGTATTTCTTCTGTGAAATACAAATTTTTCTGCCTATTTTAAATAAGGTTGTTTATTTTCAACTTAATGATTTGTAGGAGTCTTCCATTTATTCTAGGTAATATCCTTTGGTGATTATCATCTTCCAGTTTGTGACTTGTATTTTTATTCCCTTTAGGATCTTTTGATTAGCATTCTTGATTTTAAGTCCAATATTATTTTTTTCATTAGGGTTTGTGGTTTTTGTTTCATCTAAGATACCTTTCTTACCTTATGATCTTCAAAGTATTATCCTATTATTTTTTGCCTGAATATGTTAACTTACTGTCTTTCACTTTTAAGTTCTTGATTTATTTGAGAGCTTTTTAAATGGTGGGGTCTACTTTCATTATTTTCCTCTTTATGATCATTTGTTCTGGCAACCTTTTAAACTAATCCATACTTTTCTTATAGATCTGCAATGCCACCTCTGTCATGTATCAGGTTTTCATATATGTATAGGTCTCTATTTATGAGATCCCTGTTCTTTCAGTTGGTGTATTTTTCTATCTCCATGTTAAAATATTAAATTATACAATGACTGAGTCGTGTTTTGATAGAACAAGTACTCAAACCTACTTCTTCTTTAAGCCTGTCTTGTCCTCTCTTTCTTGACTGCTTGCTCTTCTGTATACATTTTAGAGTAGACTCATCAAAGTTTTTGGAAACTCCTGTTGAGATTTTTTTAAAAGTCATACTGAATCTTAGTTAAGTTATAAGGTCACTGGTATATTTACAATAGTAGGTTTTTCATCCATGAATATGTCTTGTCTCTCTATTTATTTATATCTTCTTTAAGGTCTTCCAGTTAAGTTTTATACTTCATTTACCTAAAAATCTCATACAATTCTTGTTTTTTCCTCCATCATATATTGTCTATTTTTGTTGTTGATTTTGCAAATGATAACTTTAAAAATTTACGTTTTAATTATTGATTGCCGGTGTTTAGAAATGCAACCTTTCTTTTAAAAATGCACTCTGTTAGAGAGTCTAGGAAAAAACTCTCTTATTCATTGCTAATGAGAATGCAAAATGATTATAACCTCCATGATGGGAAATTTCATAATATCTAACAAATCTACATATTTGTTTACCTTTTGACCTAACAATTCCATTTCTGAAAGTTTACCTTGATGAAACACCTCTACAAATATGAAGCAACATAAAGATAGTTATTTATTGTTGTTGTTCAGCCATTCAGTTGTGTCTGACTCTTTGCGACCCCATGGACTGCAGCATGCCAGCCTTCCCTGTCCTTCACTATCTCCCAGAGTTTGCTCAAACTCATGTCTATTGAGTCAAAGATGCCATCCAACCATCTCATCCTCTGTTGCCCCCTTCTCCTCCTGCTCTCAGTCTTTCCCAGCATCGGGTTTTTTCCAATGAGTTGGCACTTCCCATCAAGTGGCCAAAGTATTGGCTCTTCAGCTTCAGCATCAGTCCTTCCAATGAATATTCAGAAGTAATTTCCTTTAGGATTGACTAATTTGATCTCCTTACTGTCCAAGGGAATCTCAGAAGTCTTCTCCAGCACCACAGTTTGAAAGTATCAGTTCTTCAGCACTCAACGTTCTTTATGGTCCAACTCTCACATCCCTACATGACTACTGGAGAAACCATAGCTTTGACTATACAGAACTTTGTCAGCAAGGTGATGTCTTTACTTTTTAGTAAGTTGTCTAGGTTTGTCATAGTTTTTCTTCCAAGGAGCAAGCATCTTTTAATTTCATGGCTGCAGTCACCATCTGCAGTGATTATGGAGCCCAAGAAAATAAAGCCTGTCACTGTTTCCATTTTTCCCCCCTTTTATTTGCCATGAAGTGATGGGACCAGACACCATGATCTTTGTGTTTTGAATGTTAGTTTTAAGCCAGCTTTTTCCACTCTCCTCTTTCACCTTCATCAAGAGGCTCTTTAGTTCCTCGTCACTTTCTGCCATTAGGGTAGTGTCATCTGCATATCTGAGGTTATTGATATTTCTCCCGGCAATCGCAATCTTGATTCCTGCTTGTGCTTCATTCAGCCTGGCATTTCACATGATGTACTCTGTATATGAGTTAAATAAGCAGGGTGACAATATACCGTCTTAATGTACTCCTTTCCCAGTTTTGAACCAGATGTTCCATGTGAGGTTCTAACTGTTGCTTCTTGACCCACATACAGGTTTCTCAAGAGGGAGGTAAGATTGTCTGATATTCCCATCTCTTTAAGAGTTGTCCACAATTTGATGTGGTCCACACAGTCAAAGACTTCTGAGTAGCCAATGAAACAAAAGTAGAGGCGTTTTGGGAATTCCCTTGCATTCTCTATGATCCAGGGAATGTTGGCTATTTGATGTCTGGTTCCTCTGCCTTTTCTAAACCCAGCTCGTACATCTGGAAGTTCTCGATTCAAGTACTGCTGAAGCCTAGCTTGAATGTTTTTGAACATAACCTTACTAGCATGGGAAGTGAATGCAGTTGTCTGATAGTTTGAGCATTTTTTAGCACTACCTTTCTTTGGAGTTGGGATGGAAAACTGACCTCCAGTTTTTATTCCAACTATACTCCAATATAAAATAAATTATTTTCAAAGTTGTTCTTTAAAAAATTTTCACCAGTGTTTTTAGATGTGCTGCCTCAGAAATGATTCCTTTGAACATCTCATTTACCATATTGCTAGGGCCAGAAGTAAATAGGGAATCAGTTTTGATTTTTAGAAAGATATGTAGGTGGTAGGGTTGAGCATAGGCTGACAGCAGGGAGAGGCTATACACAGGGAGAAAGTTTCTGGTTCTGATTTATTCACGCAATAATGCACAAATTCTGTGTAAATACTTAGATCTCACTATACAAGCAAAGCATGTTAAACAACTCAAAATGAAGATATTTAATACTCAGTTATGGAAATAGTTATTTACCACTTGTGGTATTTTAACTAGGTTTGTGAGTCAGAGTGTATTTTCACAGCCTAACCTTAAGGAAGACATATACTTGCCAAATTTTGAGTGAGAAAAATGAATCCCAAATCGAGGAACAGGTGTCAAAATTGCAGTCTCTCCTGCCAATATTGCTAATTTGCCAAACATTTTTAACATAAAGAGGGTACCTGAGCACATCTCAGGCCATGGACTATGTTGTGAGATAGTGCAACTGAAACACCTTTTTATTTCTCAATGGGAGGGTAAAAAGAGATAACACCCTAATGGTAAGACTCTTGCTCTATCAGTTTCATAAATCCAGCAGGTGCATCTCTGCACAATATTTCTCGAAGTGTGGTCCAGAGCATGGAACTTGTCAGAAACGGAAATTCTCAGGTCCTCCTAAGACCTTCTTGATCAGAGACTCTGAAAGTGGGGCCCAGAAATTTGTGTTTTAACAAGCCTTCTAGATGACTCTGATACATACTAGAGTTTGAAAACTACTGTTCCTAGGAAGGCTGGGGTTGAAACAGAAAGGAAGTGATTCAGAAAGCAATCTATTTACATTGGATTTTTCCATTTTCAAAATGCTTTCAAAATGTGGCTGAACAAATTATAACAGACAAAAAATTTGGAAGTAAACTCATTATCTTGCAGTATTGTACTAGTAGAATAAATTAGGTGTAAACACTTGATAAAATTATGCAGTCATTAAAGTTATTTAAGAGTATTTAATAATGAGGAAAATCCCTATAATAGAATGTTTAAATACATGTTTTCTTGTGCATACAAACATATTTGCTTACAATGGCATAGGTAAACATTCATCAGGACCCCAGGGAATTCCTTACTTGAAAATACATGAAAATGATGTTGGTATTCATAGATAATGAGAATATTTGATATTTTTACACATACCTATATTTTTACATATACTGTATGCTTGCAATTCAGGCTTCAGAAGACTAAAGATTATTACACTTGCCTCACTGCCCTTCTGTGAAACAGTTAGGGGAAGAACTAGTATAGAGATCCTGATCTGACAGATGGTATGTATGAGGCTATGGCAGAGTGAGGTGCGTTGTCAGTGGATTTTACTGTGGAGATATTTTCAGGCCCATTCATGACATTGTTGACTGCTCATAAAGCCTGAAAGTTGAGAACTGGAGTAAGAACACAGGAAATGCAAAAACCTTCTTCCCCATGATCCTGTTGCTCAGAAAATCTCCAACATCTGGCTCACGTGTGAAGCCAAGAAAGATACGATTTACACTGGCAGCCAGCCTTATTTTGAGTCTTAGCTAGTTGGCTTCGTGTCACACAGGGAAAACTTTGCTAAGGATTTTATTCCCAAAGAAAATCTTCATATACATCAAACTAAACTAAGACAATTTTTCTAGCACCTCCTAGGGGATAAAAGTGACCTTATCAGAATTGGTCAGAGGAAAGATTATTGGATATCACACTGTCTGGTTTTTTGTTTTACATTGACCAAATTAAATCTGAAATGATGTTCAGAGATTAGGAATACCTTTACAAACACAGTGAATCCATTGTTGTCCTCTTTTTTAACTTTTATTATGGGAATTCACAAAAATTGTCAAAAGTACAAAGAATAGTTATAATGAAAATGCCTATCACGTTGCTTTAAAATCGTGTTTACTCCTTAATAATGGAAAAAATATATTGAGCTTCTGAGTTATTAATCTTATCAACTCTATCCCATAAATGAGCATTTTTTCTTTTATTTTGAGAGGGGTTTGGTTTGGAATCTTTATACATTCATCATTTACCTGTGGGGAAAGGGCACAATGCAGTTTCTTTGAACACTTCTCAGCAGAAACTTTAACAGAGGAAAAGATTTCTTTGTTGCCCACCTTCTCAAAGAAGCAAGTAACATTTAGAAACACAGAGTACTAATTTTTACCAATCCCTTTTGTTGAGTGTTGAACTTTAACATTTTCAGTAGCTGAAAACAAAAATCACATTTTCTCCCTAAAATAACTGCTGGAAAACATGTTTTGTTTTGTTTTTAATGCTAAGCATTAGTGTAGGCAGCATATAAGATTAAAGTGAATGCCTCTATATTTGTCTTTGGAATGTCCACATTCTGACATCATTAGTTGTGGTTGTGACATGAACAGACAAAGCTGCCCTAAAGCAACATTTTCAAGGGGGTGTTCTATTTTCTCATAGACTTTATACTATAAAATCTGACTTCAGTTCCTCTCAAAGTAATTGGCCTTTAAGTTACAATAAAGCTTCAGTTAAAAATTCAACCCACATGAAGTCATGACAGGCTATATAATAAGAAAATATTGCTAACTCCCAAGGTAAGCTACAGTTAAAATGCAAAAATGTAATTAAATTAGCACAAAAATGAAAGTATTAATAATTCCATTTATCACTCTGTGAAGTATGGCAAATGAAGATATCATGAATAGAGTGAACAGACTCCAGGACTTGTGTAATTTTGTGTTCCAGCATATTATTAAACCTTCAAGCAAAGCCAAACTTCAATTATATCCAGCGTTTTCAAACTACATGGTTCATTTGTTTTACTTCTGCTAACCCTTGCATATAATAATCTTCCTCCAGACTTGAGCCCAGTGCCATCCATTGAAACTCTTTGGCATTTTCATTAAGGAGGCTTTCATTGGAGGAGGTAAAAGTAACAATCAAAATGGACACTTGATGTAATGAAAGCTGCTGATGCACCAGTTTGTACACTAATCTTCAAGGCATCTCAATAAAATACTTTGCATTTTTAAAAACTGACACAATTTGCTATTTCAAGATGTATGATATGCTCTTTCTTTTCAATAGCCTCTTTATCCAAATTGTTGTAGGAACTGGGTGCTTCTGCTGTTATGGTAGGAGCTACTTCTGTTGAAGAACAAGTTGGAATGAAGATAATAGGAGACTCTTGTCAAGTTCCATAGCCCTCATTTTCTACATCAGAAACATCATTCTGGTTCTCTACTAAACAAAACTGTTTCATTTTGACATTTCATACTTCAAAGAACTCCATTGTTCTTTGGACCTATTTTTTTAAATTTAGGCGTTCAAATTTTTATTTGGAAGGGATGAGTGCTAGCTTACTCTGTCATTTAACTTGTATAAAATTTAATGTATTTTTAAATATTAGAATAAATATGGACCGCAACATTGTAAATCAGCTATACTTCAATAACAAATTAAAATAACCATGGATAAGGTTGGATATTTGAAAACTAATTTTGACTTTCAGGCTGGACAACTTCAGGTTATATCCTTCAGTCTTCTGAAGGCACAGGCTTAGGCACTTGTTAAGAGTGCCAAGAAATTCCTACTGGACCTACAGAGCTAGAATATTGTGAACTCCTACTTAGCAGGGATTTCTTTTTTAGTCTCACTGTGTTGGGCTGTATTTGTTTTTCATTCAGCCATCAACCCTACTGAGTGCCTACCAGGAGTCAGAGGCTGTGCCAGGTGCTGATCAATCTTTGGCAAATAAAATAGATGTGTCATTACCCGCTGGAATCTAAGATTTAATTGCTATCAGTAATTGGCAATTGACTGATTCTAATACTGTGTGAATATAACATTCCCTCCCCCTTTCTCTTATAAAGCAGTGACTTTTCAGTGATGATTAACTGACTGATGAAAAACTATGCATGAAGGCAATTTGCCCAAGGCCTTTCCATGCTATACACCTGGCCTTGGTTGCCACATGCCTAGTTTGAAAATTAACTACATGGTAGAAATATTTCCTGCTTTCATCATTCAAATTGTGACAATATTCAGGCTTTTTAAATTGAAATGTTTTTGAGGTAATTATGGATACATATGCACTTGTAAGAAATAATACAGAAATGTCCGTGTGTGTGTGTGTGTGTGTGTTTGTATATAATTGTATTGCTTGTTCTTGTATTCACCACCATTGTCAAGATACTGAGCATTTACAACATCCCAAGTTTCTCTCCTATTTCCTCTTTGTAGTCATATACTCTTGCCTCCCATCCCTCTATCCTTAACCTTTTTGGTATTAATCTGTCTTCTTTTTTTTTTAATTTCTTTTTTTCTTTCTTTGCTTCATTCTTTCTTTGAATATGCTGGGTGTTTGCTGCTGTGTGTGGACTTTCTCTCATTGCAGGGAGCAGGGGCTAGTCTCTACTTGAGGTGTGTGGGCTTCTCATTTGTGGTGGCTTCTTCTGTTGCAGACCATGGGCTCTAGAGCATGCAGACTTCAGTAGTTGTGCATGGGTTTAGTTGCCCTGAGGCATGTGGAATCTTCACAGACTAGGGATTGAACTCTTATCACCTGCATTGACAGAAGGATTCTTAACCACTTGGACCACCAGGGAAGTCTAATCTGTATTGCTAGAAATTTTTTCAGCTAAAAATGTTACATAAATGCAATTATGCAGCATGTCACTTCTTTGGGTTGGCTTTTTTAACTCAGTGTAATTCACTGAAAATCCATTTAATTTTTTTTGTGTGTGAAAGGGCTTCCTAGGTGGCTCAGGAGTAAAGAATCCACTTGCCAATACAGGAGATGCAGCTTTGATCCCTGGGTCAGGAAGATCCCCTGGAGGAGGAAATGGCAACCCACTTCAGTATTCTTGCCTGGAGAAACCCATGGAGAGAGGACTGTAGCCTGGCGGGTTATAGTCCATAGGGTCGCAAAGAATTGGACATGACTGAGCATGTACACATGCACATGCATCAATAACTTACTCTTTTTAATTTCTGAATAATACTGTATAATAGTCTACACTTTCTATAACCATTTACCTGGTGAAGGACATTTAGACTGATTCCAGTTTGGGGCTATCACAAAACTGCTATGAACATGTGTATACGGGTTTATGTATGGATATAAGTTTTCATTTCTCTAGATAAACAATTGTACAATTTCTGGATCATATAATGACTCTATGTTTGGTTTTATATGAAACTACTGAAGTGTTTTTTACCATCGCTATAACATTTTACATTTCTACCAGTAATATATGAGTGATCCAATTTCCCCATAGTTGTGTCAGCACTTGTTGTTACCACTTTTTTTTTATTTTAAACCTTTCTGATATGCAAGTAGTGATATCTAGTAGTTTTGATTTGCATTTTCCTGGTCACTAATGATGTTGAAATCTTTTCATGTGCTTCTTTGCCATCTTCTGTGAAATATCTGTACATCTCTTTTCCCATTTTCTAGTTGGACTATTTGTTTATTATGTTAATTTTGAGTTTTAAAAATATTTATATAAGCTTTTATTAACTTTTCATTGAATATGCATTTGCAGACATTTTCTTTCAACATAGCTTATCTTTCCATTCTCTTTCTATGGGTTTTTTCTAAAAGTTGTGTAGTTTTATGTTTTACACTTAGGCTTATGATCCATTTTGAGTTAATTTTGTAAAAGGTATGAGGTTTAGGTCAAAATTCATTTTTTTGTGCGGATACCCATTTGTCTATGGTATTCCAGCACCATTTGTTGAAAAGGCTACCCGTCCTCCACTGAATTGCTTTTGTACCTTTGTCAAGTATCAGTTGAACATATTTGTGTGGTCTAATTTATGGGTTCTCCATTGTATCATTGATATCATTGTATCAGTGGTATCATTGATCAATGTGTCTATCCTCTCATCAGTATCACATTGTCTTGATTATTGCAGCTATGGAGTAAGGCCTAATATAGAGTGATTCTTCTTTTATTTTTCTTTGTTAGGACTGTTTTAACTTTTCTAGGGCCTGTGCCTTTCCTGTCAAATTTGAGTGAGATATGGAAATCTCACTTCCGTTTAAGTTTTGTTACTTTCCCCAATTTCAAATACCATTGTCTTAGGATGAGTATTATAATTTTTGTTTTAATCATCAAGTATGATTTGTAAAACCCATCAATAAATTATAATCTACTGTATATAGCAATATTTCTACTTTTCCATTCTATCTTCTTCCTTCTTAATGCACTAGAATTCCTTATTTTAACATTTCCTTTATGTTTGAAGAAATGTCTTCAATCAATCATTGAAGGGTAAGGTCTGCTAGCATCAAATTCTTCATTATTCTGTATCTGAAAATGTTTCTTATTTTCCCTTTATTGCTAAAGGATAGTTTCTCTGGATATAGAATTCTTAGTCAACCGTTCTTTCATTTCACACTAGAAACCACTTTGTTCTGTCCTCCATGGTTACAGATGAAAAATCCACTGTCAGTTTAAACTGATATTTATATGTAAGTAGTATATCCTTTCTCTCTGGCTGCTTTCAATATGTTTTTCTTTATCTTCAGTTTCCAAATTTTTAATTATGATGTGTCTTAGTGTGGGATGTTTCTAGGTCCATTCTCTTTATTGTCACTATGCTTCTTGGACCTGTGGGTTTGTGTGTTTTTCTACATTTGGGAAGTTTTTAGCCATTATTTCATCATATCCTCTTTCAGCCACATTCTCCTTCTCTCCTTCTGAAACTTGGATGGTACAAATGCTGGATCTTTTGTTACTGTTCCACACATCCCTGTGACTCTGTTGGTTATTTTTTTCAGTATGTTTTCTCTTTTTGTTGAGATTGGGTAACTTCTCTTATTCTGTCTTCAAGTTCACTGATTCTGTCCTCTCTTGTCTCTATTATTGAGTCTATCCAGTTAGTTTTTAAATTTCAGTTACTTTGTTTTTCATATAGCATTTTCTATAGTTTCCACTTGATTCTTTTTTATACTTTCTATTTATTTCCTGATATTTTCTAATTTTTCACTTGTGAGAAAATTTATAGTTTATTAAAGCATATTAATGATAACTGCTTTAAAATCCTTTTTAGATGATTCCAGCATCTGACCCATCTGATTTATTTTGGTATTGGCAATAGTTGCTTATCTTTTTTTACTCAAGTTGTAATTTCCTTGTTTCTGGATTGATAGGTGATTTTTTATTAGATCGAGGACATTTTGTCTATGATGTTCAGAAACTCTAGATGCTATTTCGGTCTTTTATTTTAGCAGTCACCCTGTTTAGGTTTAGCGTGTGGTGTTTGCCTACTTTAATAGGCAAAGTTTAATATTTTGAGCCTTTGTGGTGCTATTTTGTTGGTTCAGATTACCTGGTGCCACAGAGGCTCCCACTGGTCCCTGTCAGTTCTGCCTAAGGGGCAGAAAAAGTTTCATCTCCAGATGTCGCTCACTGGGGGACGTGTGTGGTAGGTTTCCCCTATGAGTGTTTCCAAGTAGAAGAGGAGAGTATCAGCCTCATGGGGACAAAGAGGATTTCCAGATTGGATCACTTGCTGTATCTGGATCCCTCTTATTGGTTCCACTTGCCTACTTCAGTATCGAATTTAAAAGTGTATAAATAGGCTCTTTCTTAAAGATTTTCCCTTCTTTGGTCTCTTTATTATAAGTGCTGATATCACAGTTCTTAATGCATTTCTGGGCCTCATTTCACCCTTGCTTATTGGGGCAGAAGTTCCATTGAAATTAGTTGTGTGTTGAGTTAAGTAAGTAGCATTAGACCTACAGGACCTTCCCTACTCAGGGTGATGTGTAATAATCTGCTAACTCAGCCTACTGTGCCTTTGATTGTGTGTGTTCTATTGAATCTGGTCCTGTTTGCTCACCTACCACTCTCCCCCAGGCCGTAGTGCAGCCTGACTGAGGTACATTAGTTGTCCCTTCCTGGTCTATGCAACAGGCATTACCTTGTTGACCAGTTATCACATTTTATTGAACACTGAGCCTGATCTAAAGATTTACTTAATATTTCATTGGGAGACCCATCTTGTGCCTCAAAATATGGCTAGCTGTGAGAAATAGCTTATGTTAATTGGAAACTCAATGGTACATACGGTATTGGAGATGAAAGGTCACATTGTGGATTAATGGTGAAATCACTCACCTAGAACCATATATCCTGAAATGCAAAGTGAAGTGGGCCTTAGGAAACATCACTACAAACAAAGCTAGTAGAGGTGATGGAATTCCAGTTGAGCTATTTCAAATCCTAAAAGATGATGCTGTGAAAGTGCTGCACTCAGTGTGCCAGCAAATTTGGAAAACTCAGTAGTGGCTACAGGAATGGAGAAGGTCAGTTTTCATTCCAATCTCAAAGAAAAGCAATGCTAAAGAATGTTCAAACTACCACACAATTGCACTCATCTCACATGCTAGCAAAGTAATGCTCAAAATTCTCCAAGCCAAGCTTCAACAATACGTGAACTGTGAACTTCCAGATGTTCAAGCTGGATTTAGAAAAATGCAAAGGAACCAGAGATCAAATTGCCAACATCCATTGGATCATTGAAAAAGCAAGAGAATTCCAGAAAAGCATCTGCTGCTGCTGCTAAGTCACTTCAGTCATGTCTGACTCTGTGCGACCCCATGGACAGCAGCACACCAGGCTCCTCTGTCCACAGGATCCTCCAGGCAAGAATACTGGACTGGGTTGCCATTTCCTTCTCTCTAGAAAAGCATCTACTTTTGCTTTATTGATATATAATTCCCTGGTGGCTCAGACAGTAAAGCATCTGCCTCCAATGCGAGACACCTGGGTTCACTCACTGGATCAAAGATCTCCTAGAGAAGGAAATGGCAACCCACTCCAGTATTCTTGCCTGGAAAACCCCATGGATGGACGAACTTGGTAGGCTACAGTCCCTGAGGTCGCAAAGAGTTGGACAAGACTGAGCAACTTCACTTTGCCTTTCTTTTGCTTTATTGACTATGCCAAAGCCTTTGACTGTGTGGATCACAATAAACTGTGGAAAACTCTTCAAGAGATGGGAATGCTAGACCACCTGACGTGCCTCCTGAGAAATCTGTATGCAGGTTAAGAAGCAACAGTTAGAACTAGACGTGGAACAACAGACTGGTTCCAAATAGGGAAAGGAGTACATCAAGGCTGCATATTGTCACCCTGCTTATTTAACTTATATGCAGAGCACATCATGCATGTGAAATGCCAGGCTGAATGAAGCACAAGCTGGAATCAAGATTGCCGGGAGAAATATCAATAACTTCAGATATGCAGATGACACCACCCTTATGGCAGAAAGCGAAGAAGAAATAAAGAACCTTGTGATGAAAATGAAAGAGGAGAGTGAAAAAGTTGGCTTAAAATTCAACATTCAGAAAACTAAGATCATGGCATCTGGTCCAATCAGTTTAGTTTGGTTTAGTTCAGCTGCTCAGTTGTGTCCAACTGTTTGTGACCCCGTGGACTGTAGCATGCCAGGCCTCCCTGTCCATTACCAACTCCCAGAGTTTACCCAAACCCATGTCCATTGAGTCCGTGATGCCACCCAACCATCTCATCTTTTGTTGTCCCCTTCTTCTCCCACCTTCAATCTTTCCCAGCATCAGGGTCTTTTCAAATGACTCAGCTCTTCTCAACAGGTGGCCAAAATATTGGACTTTCAGCTTCAACATCAGTCCTTCCAATGAACACTCAAGACTGTTTTCCATTAGGATTGACTGCTTTTATCTCCTTGCATTCCAAGGGAATCCCATGAGTGTTCTCCAACACCACAGATCAAATGCATCGATTCTTTAGCATTCATCTTTCTTTATGGTCCAACTCTCACATCCATACCTGACTACTGAAAAACAATAGCTTTGACTATACAGACCTTTGTTGACAAAGTAATGTCTCTGCTTTTTAATATGCTATCTAGGTTGGTCATAGCTTTTCTTCCAAGAAGCAAGCATCTTTTAATTTCATGGCTACAGTCACCATCTGCAGTGATTTTGGAGCCCAAGAAAAGGAAGTCAGTCACTGTTTCCACTGTTTCCCCATCTATTTGCCATGAAGTGATGGGACCAGATGATCTTTGTGTTTTGAATGTTGAGTTTTAGCCAGCTTTTTCACTCTTCTCTTTCACTTTCATCAAGATGCTCTTTAGTTCCTCTTTGTTTTCTGCCTAAGGGTGGTGTCATCTGCATTATTGATATTTGTTATTGATATTTCTCCCGGCAATCTTGATTCCAGCTTGTGCTTCATCCAACCTGGCATTTCACATGATGTATTCTGCATGTAAGTTAAATAAGCAGGGTGACAATATACAGCCTCATGTACTCCTTTCCCAAGTTGGAACCAGTCCATTGTTCTATGTCTGGGTTCTAACTGCTGCTTCTTGACCTGTATATAGGTTTCGTGGAAGGAAAGTAAAGTGGTCTGGTATTCTCATTTCTTTAAGAATTTCCCCACAGTTTGTTGTGATCCACACAAACTCCGCACAAACTTTGTTGGGATTTCTTACAGGAAAGCAAATCTTTCTTTCTTTGCTAAAATGTTTATTACTTGAAAGATCTCTTGCTGTTACTAGTTGACATAATTTATTAAAAAGAATAGTGAACTTGGTGGTAGCTGATGTGTATCCATAAAATCTGTGGTAGAAGATAATATTCTAGAGAAGAACATACATTTGCCTTCTGGCCTCAAACATCCATGTACCAGAAATTAGTGCCTTGCAATTAATGATCCCTAAAATTGTGAAATTCTTTTTCTGACACAAGAATTATATTTAATTTTGATTAAAATTTTGAGGAAGAATTTTCTGAGTGAATTAAGCTCTATGTGTAGGGAGTGTACCAAATACAAGAGAATGTTTTTTATTGCCTGAGAGGCCTTAATCATGGCTCTTCACCTTGATTTTGACTCTGATTTTTTCTAGTTTAGGAGAGTTTGGCTCCTGTTTCATTCCTGATGATATTTAAGATCCAGTGACCCTATAGTGACCCAGGCCTTGATTGTCATACCTTCTTTCTGGCTGGCTACCTGAAGGCTTCTGTAGATGACAGGAAAAATAAGGGAAGTTAGGATGAAAGCCAATTTCCTTTCTGTTTCTGAGAGAAGTCTTGGTAAAGAAAAGAGTTTGAAACTATCCATTGGTTAAATACGTCAGTGGATATAGATTATTTTTGCCAGGTTTAGCCCTTCTGTCTAACCAAAACATGAAAGAATCTTATATATTTATTAGTTTGTGCTTATTTAGACATTAAATTTATAAAGCATCTTTTCCTGCATTCGTAAAGGACCCCACTTTATCAGCAAGAAAAGAAAAACAAGAAACTTCTCCTTTGTTTTCCGTCATGGGCCACTTGTTAAAGAGGAATGCAGTCAGACATATAAACATTGTAATATGTAGCAGAACATTTGATCTTTACAAGTCAGAATGGCTAGAGCAGTAACAAGCTGTGTGGAACCTGGCAGAGTAACCATGACTTTGCTAGGGTAGGGGACCTGGGGGAGAGATGAAGTCTCCATGCCAAGATCACCCTGGATAGGAGCCGTATTTAATATGAAGGAGGGAGAAGAGAGACAAAAAGAGGCAGTGTGGTCAGTTGATTCATGTCTTAATTTATGCAGCTGTGTAGGGGAAAAAAGTGAAGTAAAGGTACCCCATGCTGATACAGGAAGGGCATATCATGGGAAAGAGTATATTTTGGAATGTCATGTTCTTTTCTGTTCTCTGCTTTAGCAAGTAAATACAATAGCACTACATGGAAACAGCAAAGGAATTAAAACGTGCCACTCTGAAAGCCTTAATAAAATCAGACAGACCAATCCAGGATTTTTTTTTTTTAAGTGCCAGCAATTAGTTTGTATGTAGAATAAGATTAAAGTTGTTCCATGATTTCCTCCCTCCCTCTGTGAAAAAATGCAGAGCTCAGAGCCTACCAGAAACCTCTAGAAACTTTTGAGATATCTCTCAGGGTTTTGAATGTCCTTCTGTGAAAGAATTTGCCAGCAAGTGGCTGGGCCTTCACCTGGGAAGGATATGTCTTCTGGCCCCGCCTGGTTAGGGGATATGATACAAGACATCTCATGACAAGTATTAGCTTATGTGATGCCTCCCACAGGCCCAGAAAACCAGACCGTCACATCACAGTCCCTAACCAGGGTTCCTGGGGTGGACCTAAGTTTGTTGTAAACCATGGATAGCCAGGTTCTCTTACAGAGTCTCTTGTTAGAAAACCTCCAAGAAATATGAATATGCTAGCTTCTATCCATCTGCCCATCTACCCAATCCTCCATCCAATGAAATTTGAATTCCTTGTTCATTCAGAGTGTTGGGAAGATCTTTGTACTAACTTTATTAAAGTCATCAAGAAGCCACAGACAGCCTTGGATTTTGCTCTCAGGTCACCTCTGTTGCAGTGCTCTGTTAGTGACCAAAGAAAGAGTTCTAGCCCTCTCCCCGAAAGTACTGCACCCATTAACTATCAGTGAGACACATTTTCAAAAGAGCATGTAAGGTTAGTCTCTACATACTTTTTTATTTTCCAGAATGATAAATATCCTGATAAACTGACAAAGTAATAAGTATATGACTCCAAAGCAGCCCTAAAATGGACAAACAGCTCTTCACACATCTCGGGAAGCAGAATTGTACCCAGGCAAACAGGACAGAAATCTCCTTGGCTTCAGTGCTTTGTCTCAGCCACTTGTAGGTGAGCCTGGGCAAAACAGCAGGTCTTTGGAATTTGACTTTTAATTGTTTGTCCCTCCTCTTCTTTCCATTTTATCTCTGCATTTTGATCCGTGGGCTGCTGCTCTTTCGGGTCTCTAGTTATCCAGTGCCATTTGTTTTATTTGCCCCTTTCCAAAACGACTCTGACACCAGCCCTTTTGCCTTCTTGACTGATAAGCATTTATTCCGCATAGTTTCCATGTGTTGCCTCCTACTACTTGCATTTTAATCTTTTTCTTTCAAGTGGAAATGAAAGTCAAGATCCCAGGGACACTAGTAGGTGTTTCTTTCCAGAAATGATTCCACAGTGGGCTAGCTTTCACTGTTGAGTATCCTAAAAGTTTCCTATGACTTCCTACTCTATAAGGTCAACTTGTGTCCCCTGTTCTTCCACTGCAACTAGGCCACTTCTCACCCTCCCCTCACCTCATGCACACTGAAAGTGCCTGCTCAGCCCTGCCTTTGCCCACGGTGGTGAACTTTCTCTTTTATTTCCTGCCCTAACAAATTGTTCAAGGCCTCCTTAGTCCTAACTGCTCCGTGATCTTTATGTTGTTGTTGTTTAGTCTCTCAGTTGTGTCCGACTCTTTAAAACCCCATGAACTGCAGCACACCAGGCTTCCCTGTCCCTCACCATCTCCTGGAGTTTGCTCAAACTCATGTCCATTGAGTTGGTGATGCCATTCAACCATCTCATCCTCTGTCGTGCCTCTCTCCTCCTGCCTTCAATCTTTCCCAGCATCAGAGTCTTTTCCAATGAGTTGGCTCTTCACTCATAGTATTGGCCAAAGTATTGGAGCTTCAGCTTTTCAGCATCAGTCCTTCCAATGAATATTCAGGGTTGATTTCCTTTAGGATTGACTGGTTTGATCCTTATGATCTGCTGTCTACTCCCAATTCATGCCTCCAAAGAGCCTCTGTATTGATGAGGAAGAGGAACCAACATGTAAATTTGACCCCATCTCCCTAATCTCTCTGGAGGCCCTGGAGAGAAACGAAGTAATAGTAATGAAGAGATAAATTCTTGGACCTGCCTGGAAATTCAAGAAATCTAAAGTTAGAATTAAATTGTACCTCACTCATCAGAATTAATTTTGACCCCTTTGAAGTATGAAGATTTCTCATGTAAAATAACCTTACACAAGGCAATTTTTAATAAGATACACCTGGACCAATAATTTTTACATCTCATATCTTCATATTCTTGAGATATTCCTTCTTTATGCATTATTTAAGTACTTTTTATATGTGGCCATATTGACTGAGTATACTTTTTTGAGATTAACCTTTTTCTACTAAATTGTAAATTCTGTGAGAATAATGACCCTGCCTTTTTATTGTACATTGTCCCTAACTCTACTCACTGCTCTTCCTGTGAATGCAGAAATAGAGTATGATGTCTCTTAGTGTCACTAACTCTGCTGATTTTATGTTCAATATGCCATCAAGATGCATGTTCGAATCGCGTTTTTCAATTTTGGAACCAGCAGTAGATGCCTGGAGCTAATTATATTCCGTCTAAGGAACAGGATATAAGTGGCAACCCACTCCAGTATTCCTGCCTGGAGAATCCCATGGAGAGAGGAGCCTGGCGGGCTACTATCCATGGAGTCGCAAAGAGTCAGACAGGACTGAGTGACTAACACTTTCACTTTAAGGAACAGGACAGAGAGGAGATAAGGACAGAAGAAGTGGAAGGAGTTTGGGGTAAAAAAAGCAAGGGTATTTTGCAGAACTTTTCATCCCATAGAGAGATAGTGAATGTCTCCTATATGTCAGGACCTCTGCTAGTAACTAGGAGTAGTACAACTATAATCAATATACACAAGATGTCTGCTTTCATGGAGCTTGCAGCCCTCTGAGAGAGGCTAATATAATACAGATTTATTTACTTAAAATGAATTAAGAGTCGCAAAATAAAAGTAAAATGGTGCTTTGAGAGTATTTTAGGAGTAGGGGATTCTACTGAAGAGCTTCACTGAGAGATTCATCAAGATTCGACTGGCCTTAAACTAATCTGAAGTGCTTTTTTCTCAGCATCAGTGAGAAACACCATTCTCATGTCAGGAAGAATTTTCCAGGCCCAGGAACCAATGGCATATTTATAGCCTCTTTGACGTCAACTTGTCAAGCAGCATCTTTAACACAGCCTGCTCCACAGAAACATCTCACACTCATTGCAGGCTGTGGCAGCACTGAAGCCAAACATTCTGTGGTCTCCATTTCAGCAGAGCAGGGGATGCTGGGAGTCAGTCCACCCAGAGCACACTGTTAGCACAAGTGTCTCAAGTAAGCCGAAAGACAACAGCAGCTCTGATTCCCTGGAGTCTGGAGATACTTCTCTGGCCAACTGGCCTCATATGTAAACCTCTAACCTTGGAACTGGTTGTTGGTAACTGATTGAGAGGCTTAATTCTATGGTCTCATTGTATTTTTTAAATAGTGATGATGACATACAATTTTTTTAGACTCTTAATACACCTCCAAGGGTAAACTGTTAGAATTTTTTCCAAATAATAGCATATCAGGTCTAACCAGCAGGAGTGTGATGGTGCTTGTTATTGGGACACTGCATGTTACAGAAATGTGTGCAAAAAAAAAAAAAAAGAGGATATATTATGCTGCAGAAGAATGATGTTATTCACAAATGAAAGCTCAAACAGAATATTAAAATGAAGGCTATGAAGAAAAGATAAAGAGAAGGTGAGCCTTGGTTATATAGCTAACTGGACCTTGGAATTCAGCCAAACAAGTTTCTACCACTGCCTTACTTGAATTAGCTCCCAGTAACAATCAAAGTGATTTGATTTAATGTACAATTCCACATAGGAAAACTCAGGATAAGAAATTATATCATGTTCATTATGAAAAATCAAAATAGCCCATAGCACATCTGTAAGCTCAATGTCAGTTTTCTCTGTGCAGGGAGGGAACTGTGTTCATGTGGCAATACTTTCTTTAGTCACCTCAGATCTTTTGTTCTGAGGAATAGGGCCATTTTTTGGCTTTCCTTGATGAGTTTCTGAAACCTCCATCAAGCATAATTGCTTCTAAATGGACTAGCACTCCAAGTCATAACCCATGTGAGATCTGGAATTAGGAGGGAGTGGCTGGTTCAGTGTGTCAGGAAGGGCTCTGTTGAGGAGGTGACATTTGTGCTGCATGTTTGAAGACATGCAAGTTATGCTCAGAGCACAGAGGTGGACAAGAAGAATTTTCTCTGCAAGAGGGAGCAGTATGTGGTAAAGCACAGAGATGCAATATCTGTAGGAAAGAGCTGTTAGGGGTGCCTAAAAGAGAAGATCATGGCAGCAAGAGGTGGGTGAGGGGGATGTGCCAGCTTCATGTGCTTTCTTCAAGACTTTCTCCTGAAAGAAATGAAGATAAATGCAGCCTTTTAAAGTAGTCAAATGATGCAATCACATTTATTTTTCAGGGAATTCTGATGGCAAGCAAGAAACCAAAGACAGTAAGAGATATCATGCAGCCAGTGTAGGAGATGCTGAAAAACCAAGGTGTTATGTGGCAATGGGGAATGCAGGTGGGAACAAGGTGAAGAGGAACTTAGGAGAAGCTGGGTCAGAACCTTTATCTGGGGAGATACACTGTGTTCATTGTAGGAGGTCAGATACTGAGAATAGTTGTAGGAGCTGTAGTCACCTATGACTTGCAGCCCCTTTTAGTCCTTGGGACTTGGAATCTGAATTTTTCCCTTCAGCTGCAAGACTGACAGAATTTATTTGAGGTTTTTTGTGCAGTTGGCACTATGCTAATAATCCCACTGGTGCTATATAATTATGTCTTTATTGCAGAGCTACCATGTAAATATTAATGTTATCGCCATTGTATGGATGAGGAAATTGAGGCCCAAAAAGCTGCATAGTTTTACCAGGGCTTCAACCCTGAGTTCAGACTCTAGAGCCCATTGTCTCAGTTCAGTTCAGTTCAGTTACTCAGCTGTGTCTGACTCTCTGCAACCCCATGGACTGCAGCATACCAGGCTTCCCTGTCCATCACTAACTCCTGGAGCTTGCTCAAACTCATGTCCATTGAGTCAGTGATGCCATCTAATCATCTCATCCTCTGTTGTCCCCTTCTCCTCCTGCCTTCAATCTTTCTTGAAAGCAAGAGCCCATTGTCTACCCCGCCCCCACCATACCCCCTGCCTAATAGAAAGATTTCTTGGTTTCCCCATAGGTATATAAAAACAGAAAGTTCCAAATAGAACCTCCTGTCTCCTGATTGCATCTCTCCATTCTCCTCTATTTTTTTACCTTATTAATGACAATACTCTTTTCTTTTACTCATTTTTCTAGTTTTACTGAAACTCTGCCTTTTCTGTCTCCCTCTTGTCCATTCCAGTTAGTCACCACCCCCAAACAGTTTCTCCTTCTATATGGGAGAAAAACCAGCCTTGCCTCTCAAACCCCCTATTCCTTATAAGTGCTTTGCAGTCTGTGAATTCCTGTCTCTCTTACCTTCTCCATTGGATTGTAAACTCCTTACAGGTAGGGACTGTGTTGTATGCATTTTTTCATGCCTTTTTGTCTTCTAACATTCACTGTATCTTAGCAGTAGTAGAAGTGTATAATCCATTTACTAATTGATTTAGTCAAGAGAGCCTGTAACTATATAATGAAACTTTAATTGTGCTTAACTATTTGTTTATTTTTGTGTTAACCTAAATTGTGAGTATAGTTGGGGGTGTGTGCGCTACAGAATAGCCACCTCTAACTAGAGAACAGTGGGTTAGACCGAGTTGAGGATTGGTTTACAAAAGGGCAGATTTCTGTGGGAAAAACATTTGGACTTCATCTGTGACTCAAGTGTTAGGCAGTTTCAAGATCCAGTATGGTGTATGAAGTGCTACAAAGTTCCAAAGCCAAGCAGCTCTCTCCTCCATGTCTTTACTCAATGTCAGTTACACTTGCCAACTTAAGGAGACATAAGTTGTATTACCAGACTATCCCCAGAAGAGGATCTGTTCTCTTTTTCCTCTCATATTCTTCATTCACCTTACATTTTAAACTTGCATGTGTCATAGTCTGGGTTTTTAATTAAGAAGGGAAGTGAATTTCATATTAAGTTACTTTAAAATTTCCAAATGTTATTTTCATAATGAAATAACCCGTTTTATCTACAAGTGAAATTTTAGTTTTCTCAACTTTTCTCTCCTGTATCTAATGATCATTTTAAATCTGTCATCACATGATCTCCATTGCTGCCTTCCCTGTCATGTTTGAAAATGTCTATGTTAGTGTCCACTGGCATGGTTCAATGTTCTGCTCAACTATTAGAATCATGGTCAGGATATGGGTCTATGCTGTATTTCATTCTGTAAAACTTCATTAATTTGGATTCTATTGCTTTAGATTTGTGGTAATTTAGGCCTGGCAAGTGTAACTGACATTGAGTAAAATGTCTGGCCTTTTATGTATAAAATTGTCCTTTTTCCACTAATTTTCAAAATGTTAGAGCTGAAGGAACCATGAGAGTTTGTCATAGATACCTTACTTGACAGATGAGGAAACCAAGTTACAGAGGATGGAAGAACATTTGAAAGTAACAAAGCCTTGATCGTCTATCTTCAGATTCTCAAAATAACATGTAAAAAAAAAAAACCTTTAAAAAAATTCCAAAGTAGTTCTCACTTTGAACCCCATACTGATGCAAGCAAGGCTTTCTTATCCACTGTCTTCTGACCCTACCTCATCTCATACTATTCTAATAGTGCAGTTATCTCTATATCCTTATATGCCAACAGGACTTCAATCAATCTAGAAATAACTTTGGAGCCATCATTATACTAGAAATGCATCTCCTCACATTGCTCTTCTTCAAAGACAACCCCAACGTCGCCACTTCTGGCAGAATGAAAAAGAGAAGAAAGCTATGTGGTCCCCTTCCTTCACAGCTGATGGCACGTCCTGGAGCCAGAGCTGACTACCTTCTTCTGCCAGCAAGCCCTTAGTTGAGCCACCAACCCCTTAAAATTGGCTCCCAAGTTGACCTTGGATCTTGCAAGTTCTTGAATTTCCTGGGCAAGCTCAAGGAATTGGCTGTGAACAACTGCCACCCTGGAGGCTCTTTCCATTGTAAGCCTTGTCTCAAAATTTTGGAAAAGCACTAGTTAAGGTCAAAAGGGACCTTACATCTTTCTCCAGAAGCTCTAAAACAATGATGTGCCTCCTTTGGGGATATGGATGGCTTTGGGACTATTGAAATCTAGGGATACTCCTCCTACCCTATCCCCAAATACAGAGATCCAAATGAACACACACATAAAATCACACAGCTTTGCATGCTATTTCAAGAGATCTATGGATTCTCTGAATTCCATCCATGGAGTATAAAAATCAGTTTCCCTAACCTAGAGAATTCATATTTCTGATGAGTATTATGTAAATTCATTTAGCACTGTATGGTTAATGATACCTTTGACATATATTATAGCATTTGATCTGAAACATACTCATGTGGTAGGTTTATTTGTCCCATTTAATAGATGTAAAATAATAGCAATGATAACAGTATTAGTATTGTTTATTGCTAACATTTATTATTTGCTGTATGCCAGCTACTCCTTTAAGCTCTTTACGTGTACTGACTCCCCTTTATAATGTCCTTTGGAGGTAGGAACTATTATTAACCATATTGCAAAGGTCTTCAAACTAAAACAGGATAGTAGGGTGCTCACAGGATAAATAGGGCTTCAGGACCATGCATGGGACTGAGTGGAATCTAAAACATCTTCCAGGGACTTCCATGGTGGTCCAGTGGTTAAGACTCTGCACTTGCACTGCATGGGGCACAGGTTCAATCCCTGGTCAGGGACCTAAGATCCCACATGCCTTCTGGCATGGCCAAAAAATAAACGAAACATCTTTCAGAGTTTGTGAATCAGTCTTAATTTTGGTCAGTACACTTTTCCTATGACGAACAATCTCCAACCAATTCTTTAACAACTGAATTGCTTAGTCAAGTGCATTGCCCGGGGAGAGACTACCCAATATTGTCCCAAATTTTAATAGATAACATGCCCGACCCCTGGCTGAACTGGTCCCTGTGGTTTCTCTAGAGAGTGGTCAGCTCCTGGATTTCTCCTTGGACTCGTACTATATTTCATGATGAAGAACTAATTCTCCTAAAATAAGTTGGGGTGAATTACAAAGGGAGAACGAATATTGGGCAGCTAAAAATGATAAATAGACTGATGATCTGTTATTATCCCTTCCAACCATGGGATTTTGTTACATGATGATTCTGTGCCATCCCTTGGTTGAGTGATGGAATGAGTTAATGTGATTGAGTCCATGCCAAATGTCCAGTGCCAGCAGCTGTGGAGGCTGAGTCCACACCCTGGGTCCAGAGAGCCCACCACATGAAAGGATACAGGAAGCCAAGCCTGTTTTCCTTAAAAAATAAAAAAGGTAGTTGAGCTAACCACCATATTAATATAAACTATTTTCATGGGAAAAGAATTTTATGTGTGGGGCAATGGGCCATAGTAAAAACTTTATTTTATTTTTAATTAAATGCTGGTTTTTCAGATGCCCTTGGGCCATACTAATACGTGAAAAGTAAATTCGGAACTTGTTGGGTTTTTACAAGGATTTATTGTATAAAAGCAGCTCTTTTCTCTACTGTAGTTTTTCTGAGTACCTAGTCACTTTAGCCATAAACAACACATGTGGGGCTGAGCTTTTTATTCAGCACACCTCACAACATCTATTCATGTATTTGCATCCAGATTTGATATTTTTACAGGGAAGGTCATGAATATAGACTGCTCCGCACACATGCACACTCCCACACACTTTCACCCCTACTTTTGGCACTTCACACCCTGAATAGGCACCTCAGTGAAGCAGTCAAATTGCTGTAGTTAGGGCATCATTGATCATGTGCAGCTAGAAGTAGCATGACAGGGTTGGAACAACACAGGCTCTGAAGCCAGGCATATCTGACAGCCAATCAAAAACTCTGTTCATTTTTAAAAAAATTCTCTTTTTCCTCTATGTTTCATTTTGGATATTCTCTATTGCTGTGTCTTCAGCCTCACTAGTCTTTGCTTCTTCAATGTCAAGTCTGCTGTTAATCCCTTACAGTATAATTTTCTTATGAGACATTGCAATTTTCCTCTCTAGAAATTTACCTTTTTAGATATCTTCCATGTCTCTTCTTAACTCTTTAAATATAATGAATATAGTTGTAATAACCATTTTAATGGTTTTGCCTGATAACTCTAACATCTATCAATACATCAAAGCCAGATTGATTTTTTTTCCATATTATGAGTCACGTTTTCCTAATTCTTTGCATTCCTGATAGTTTTTGATCAGATGCCAGACAATGTGAATTTATCTCATTAGGTGCTTGATATTTTTTCATCCCTGCAAATATTCTTGAGCTCTGCTCTGGAGAATAGTTAAATCGCTTGCAAATAGTTTGATCCTTTCCAGCCTTGTTTTGTTAGGTAGCCCTGCAGCAGTGCTCAGTCTCTGGCTAACTCTTCCTCACTGCTGAGGATGACTGTCCTGAGTCCACTACCCAGCATCCTAAGCTTTAAGAGCTTAGAGCTACCTGAGCTCTAAGCTTTCTGTCTGACTGGCAGGCATAATAGGGTCCCTCTAAGTGTTCCCAGCACTGCTTCCTCTAATCCTTCAGTGTTACCTTCGCACTCAGCTTGTTCACATGCATGTGCTTACTTATTAGTTCTCGGCTGAACACTTGAGGGGACACTATACAAATCTCTTTCTGGACTGTCCTCTTCTCTGTATGTGTCTCTAGTGTGTCCTGTAAACTCTAGCTGCCTTGTATCCACTTGCTCTGTTTCCTCAACTTAGAGAGTCTACTGCCTTCTGCCTGGGTCCTTCTTCCCGGTGCTGCAACCCAGAAATTTTCTTAAAGCAGTTAGCTGGGGCAGTAGGAGGCCTCACTTCATTTCTTCGTTATCTTAGGAATCCCTGCTTTTCATTGCCTGGTGTCCAGTGTCTGGAAAAGTGTCTGTTGTTGTATATATTTTGTCTGGGATGTGTGTGTGTGTGTGTGTGTGTGTGTGTGTTTCAGGTCAGAGAGTAAACCTGTCCCTTTTAGTCCATCTTGACTGTAATTTAATGAAAAGTGTGGCGTATATGAAGAGGGTACCACTCAAGGATTTTTCTCCTTGTATATTAGTTACTGATTTCACTCAAAAATAAAATTCCCATAGTAAATTATTTTCATGTGGGTTGGTACACCTTCCTTCCTTCCATTTTTCCATCTTTCCTTCTTCCTTTCCTTCCTCCCTTTTTTAAATGCAGTAGTGGCTTGCATGTTTAGGGTTCCTCAATTATTCACTTTTCACAAATACTAATTGAGCATCTACTGGATACCATATGTACTGCAAGCCACCCGCGATATAAAGAGTGATGTGATGATTCTTGCCTCAGACTAACCATAATGTGGTCATTGATTGAAAATTTCCCCCCGAAACACTCATGAGCCAATTTTTTGCATATAGCCTGTGAGTTGCCATTTTGAATGAGAAAAACGAAGGCTTTTAAAAAGAAAGGAAGAGAACATTTGACTAGCAAGTCTTATGAACAATGTTTGGACAATGTTGGCCAAAATAAGTTTGTTCAAGTTTTTCCATAACAGATTATGGAAAAATATAAATGAACTTTTTGGCAACCCAATAGAAGGTACTCAATAAATGTGTATTATTTGAATGAATAAAAGTCATCTGTGAATGTAATAATCATATTGATGATTTTAAGACCATATTTAGCTCAGTGTGGCTTGAAGGGATTTGAAGATACTTTTCTATGTCACTTGCAAAGCAGTTGAATTTAAATTATATATTGCACCATTGATTTATTCCTGTCAGTGTGGTTGACACTGGTGCCATGGCAGTGAGTAGACATGGTTCTTGTCCTCTGAACTTATGGTCTGAAATTGTGTGAAGTACTGGCTGTGTCACAGTACCTAGGCATATATTTATCCCAGACTCATTGAGTCATGCTGGGTAGGATTGGGGGCGGGAGGAGAAGGGGACGACAGAGGATGAGATGGTTGGATGGCATCACCGACTCGATGGACATGGGTTTGGGTAGACTCCGGGAGTTGGTGATGGACAGAGAGGCCTGGCGTGCTGCAATTCATGGGGTCGCAAAGAGTCGGACACGACTGAGCGACTGAACTGAACTGAACATTGAGTCAGGGAAGGCTTCCAGGAGGAGATGATGGCTAAGCTGCAGTCTGAACAAATGATACCTTTGGTGAAGAGGAAACTTTTGAATGAATTCAGTTATTCCAAGACATAAACTACAGCTTTAGAAGCTGAGTCAGACTTTTATATCCACTGTCTACTTCTGTCTTCACTAATAGGTTTCAAATAAAATCAGGTGAGCCATCAAGGTGAAATCACTTTGCAATCATCTACAGTACAATATCTTGCCAATACCTGGTTGAAATGAAAAGACCTAGAGTTCTGTCCTGTTTAATACAAAATTCATTAGAAAGTATCCCAGCAGAGGACTGAACCCAGAGGGCTAAGGTCTTAACAAATGCTTGTTTAATTGAATTGAGGACATAAACTCTGAGAGGTGGCAAGGAGAGAAATTGGGGAATCTGCTGCCCCCTCCTCTCAGTTCTGGGCTGCTGCCCGAGTTCATCTTTCTTCAGTTCATCCAGCTCTGCAACAAAGGAGTGCTTCAGTTCAGCAGAGCAGCATAGAGCTTGCACGCATGCTGAGCAAGAGGGCTGTTGAGAGAGACTGTGTAGTAAATACAGAGTGCTCATTGAAATGCCAAGTGTCACTACTTTGGCATTTAATTATCTGAGTTGCTGGCAGCTGGAAGTAGGAAGCAAGCAGGAAAAAAGAAGAAAGGCAGTGAGGAGCAGAAGGCAAAACTGGACACTGATCTGATATAGATAGTTGGCCAGGAGCAATACTTTCTAAGCACATCCTTAAAAAGCACTCACTGTGTGTCAGCTGTTAGAATTATCTACATTTTTGAGAAGAAATCTCAGTTAAAATGCCTTATGATTTTTAGGAAATCACCATTTGGAACTTACAGAGGCACAATCAATGAACTCTTAAAGTGAAGATCATTTTAGGTTATGTTCAGTGTGGGCTGTCAAAGGTGTCTAAACACAGCAAAGTCATGTGGGAAAGGCATTCAAACAAAGCAATGTCAGTGCTGTGGGAGTCCTGTCAAATTTGAACTAAAATGACTTGGCAGCCTGCTGGTCTTACTCATCTCTGGTGGAATAGAGAGATAGGGGCTCTGGAGGTAGCAGAGAAGGATTTTAATCCCAGCCTTGCCACTTACAGCATGAATTTGGGTTTGTGTGTATGTTGTCAGTTCCCTCAACACTTAAATCCTAAAACACTTAAAGCTCCCGTCAGAAGCTTTCATTGTTTCAGTGCTAGCCTAAAAGTCACTTTCTGTAATACCTAGCACAGAGCTGATTATACTGGGGGATATATTTAGAAAAAAAAATTTTTTTGAAGTAGCAGATAATTTTTGTTAAGCAAAATATTATGCAGGGCATTTGTGTCTGAAACCAACAGAAGGAGCTGGCTGCTCAAACCAGGGAGAATGAACTCTCCCAGCTCTGGACACCTTCAGGACTTTGTTCACATGTCACCTTTCAGGAGACCTCCTCAGATCCCATTCTGCCTAAGTGCCAAGCCTTCCCCAGTCCACCCCTAACCTCTGGCATTCCTTTCTCTTTACTTAAGTCCTATTTTTCTCCATAGCAGTTACCAAATCTGCCATAGAGCATATTGATCTGTTGAGCTATTGATTTGCTCTTCCTCCGCTGGAATATGTGTCATGTGTTATGTTCTCTGCTATATCTCTAGCAAAGAGGTATCCCTGGCACCTGGAACAAGGTAAGCACTCAATAATTACATTCTTCAGTGAACAGTGCAAAAGTAGTGGTCAATATTGACACATATGGTTCCTGCTCTGATAGTCTAGTGTTAGGGAAAAAACAGGTCATTAGGCAACCATCGAACTGTGTGGTTAAATATTATGCTGGGTGAAGTGTGAAATATTGTGACACAAAGAAAGGCCTCTGACCCAGACATGGGAGGTCTAGGAAGGCTTCCTGGAGGAGGAAACCTGACCACATAAGAAACTGAGACTCATAGATAATAAGTCACTGTTCCAAGGTCAGATAAACTGAAAAGTGGCAGAGCTGGTTCAGAGTAGTGAGATAGCACTGGCAAAAAAGTGTTGGTATCAATTCTGAACATGTCAGATTTAGAAGCTGCAGAAGTCAGGTTCAGGACTTTAGTCATGCCAATGGGGAGTCAATACAACCATGCCTACATCATTGAAGATTGATCAGAACAAGATTCCTTGTAGGGATTGGGTCCAGGGAAAGTTCATATTATTCTGCTGCTGCTGCTGCTGCTAAGTTGCTTCAGTTGTGTCCGACTGTGCGACCCCATAGACGGCAGCCCACCAGGCTTCCGCGTCCCTGGGATTCTCCAGGCAAGAGTACTGGAGTGGGTTGCCATTGCCTTCTCCATCATATTATTCTGGAGAGTGATAAACAGCATTGTTGGGGAGGCAGAGATGAAATTGTGGATTTGTATGACTCTGAAAAAATGATAGTAGGAAGTCTGGGGTTTTGTCAGAATCTGATTCAGGAGAAGTTGCTTCTAAAACAAATATTCCATGTCTAGGCATTAAAACAATGGCTAGCATGTATTCAAAACAAAATGTTTTTAATAAAGATACTTTCACCTAGGAGTTCCACTTCTAAGAATTTATCCTAAGATAATTTATTCTAATGTCATAATCCAATTATATATATGTACATATAGTACATGTTCATGTATGGAGAGAACATGTTGATGTACTCTATAACATTATTAATAGTATATATGCATATACACAATTGCAAAATAATTGGGTACTATCTAAATGTCCAGGAGGGCACTGATTAAATAATATGGGTAATTCATAATGGAATATTAAATGGCTGTTAAAATTATAATTTTGAGATATGCTGCTGCTACTGCTGCTGCTAAGTCGCTTCAGTCGTGTCCAACTCTGTACGACCCCATAGACGGCAGCCCACCAGGCTCCGCCATCCCTGGGATTCTCCAGGCAAGAATACTGGAGTGGGTGGCCATTTCCTTCTCCAGTGCATGAAAGGGAAAAGTGAAAGTGAAGTCGCTCAGTCGTGTCCGACTCTTAGCGATCCCATGGACTGTAGCCTACTAGGCTTCTCTGTCCATGGGATTTTCCAGGTGAGAGTACTTGAGTGGGGTGCCATTGCCTTCTCCGATTTTGAGATATATTTATATGGAAAAATAATTGTTATTAAGCAAAAAAACTTACAGTAAATATATAGCATGACTTCCTTTTTTAAGGGAAGTGTGTGTGTGTGTGTGTGTGTGTATGTATATGTATAAAATATTTATTTCCATGGGATAAAGTACATGTACAGAAGGACATACATCACTATTTAATAGTGTTTATGTATATATTAGCAGTGTTTGTTTATGCAATCAGTACATTTTTATTCATGTACTAAGAATTGATATAAAGAAATACAATAATAATTATATACACCTCATCTGCTTGCCAGTGCTGGAGACAATAGATGTGGGTTTGATCCCTGGGTCAGGAAGATCCCCTGGAGGAGAGCATGGCTACCCATTCCAGTATTCTTGCCTAGAAAAATCCATGGACAGAGGAGCCTGGCAGGCTACAGTCCATAGGGTCACACAGAGTCAGACACGACTGAAGTGACTTAGAACACACGCTCGCAAGAACCCCTTTAAGAAATGGCTGGACCTTTGGCAACAGTTTGTTTCTCTGAGGTCATCACCCCCACCTTCTCTTGGGCTGAGAAGTATTCCCAGCTGCGTGTGAACTTCTCTGGAGGGCTTCTTCCTTCCCCCCATGTCCTCCCCTCCCGGGACCTTTTCACAAGGAAGGTCCAGTTTTTAGTACTCAACCAAGACAGCCATTTGTCTTTCAGGTTCAGACCAGTGGAGGGTGCACCCAGCGGTGTCAACTGGCATTTTGTGGTCATGAAATATTACTATTTTATACTCACAAATAAAAGTTAGCAGCATTTCATTGCTGCATGGTGTGAAATTAGACCTCCTAAGCAGCTGGATGCAACAGCCTGGCGTAGAAATGGTGATGACTGCTAGTGTTCGTGGTTCAATTCAGTTAGGAATATTTTTTCTTCTCTTTGGTGAAAGGGGTAGTCAAGATGAATGCCTCGCAAACTTCTGAAATATGTACTTGTATAAAAGAACTATTAAAGTAGAGTAACATCTCTATGATCTTTGAACTAAGCCGTCATTCTGCCATTATTGATGTAGCTGCTTTAAGCCGTCTAATTAAAATCGGAGTGACAGATTTGTTATTGAAAATCTGAAACCCAGCGCACATCCCGTACAGCACATCTGAGCAGGGTATATATCTGCTGTTTTGATGGGCTCTCAAAATTGCTAAGCTGTGCTGGGTGCCAAAAGGAATTCAATAAATCTTTTCTTTTCTTACTGAGCAGCTCTCATTAGTCTTTTTAATAATAGCACTAGTGGATATCAACTTCAGCTCTCTAAAATAAATTAAGTGTGTCCATTAGGGTTGTAATTATAGCATCAGACATGAGTTTATTCTGCTACAAAGAGATGGCGTAGCTGATAGAGCCAAGAGCTCACCTCTCGGCCCTTTATATTTCCAACATTGCTTTGTGCGTAAAATGTGGATCTAATATCTGAGCTGAGGAGGGGTGGCCTATGAAGATCTTTTGTCATCTGAACTGACAATATTTCTACCCCTTGGAGTTCTGAGCATACGGTATCAAGTGGTGTGAATTCTGCAGATTCTAAGTGAAAGCTGATCACCAATGAGCAGCCTGCAGTTCAAAGCCTGCTAAACAAACTGCGTAAACCTCAGAGTAGGAGAACATGACAGAAGGCTGCGTTATCTGAAAATTTAGCTAAATTTTTTTTAAAGCCATCTGTCATGATTATTCAGATTCGAGGGCTAAATGGAACGGAAGACATTGCTGGCCGATTAAACAAGTTCTCTGAAAATATTTTCATACCCTTCCCTCTTGTCAGAAGCTTTTTTTTTTTTCACCAAAAATGTCGTTCGAATGTTTGGTTGTTTTTTTCTTTTTTTTTTTGGTTTCTGTCTTCCATGCCATGGGAAAACCTTGTTATTCTGCTAATACTAAAGAATGGAGTGAGGTGCAAGTAGATGAGTTTGTAGTGTATAAGGTTTATTCTGGACTTCTGGTTCTCACAGCCTTATAATGTCATTCTCAGTCCTGATTGAGATGTCTGGATATTCTAAATTAATCTATAAGAGATTTCTGCAGAAGCTGGCAGAGGGTAACATCTAAGCAGAGCCTTTTCCGTCCCCATGCCTAGAAAAGTGGAAAGAATTATGAGCATTAAAAAGATGAGCAAGGGGGCAGAAGACTGCATTTCATAGCAAGAATCTACAAACACTCTCTTGTCATTCATTATTTTTCTACCTCTGCCTCCAACTTGGAAGAAAAGTTTCTGTTATTTCTTAATTCATGAACAGTAACACACATTTTGGAAGCTCTGTCCTGTTGGGCAAGTGTGGAAATTTGAAAAGATATTTTCATCTTTTAAATATGTATAGAGGGTAACCTACCTCTTTTCCCATCTTCTGACTTCATTATTAAAAGAAAGAAATTCACGTGCTGATGTGAAGGCAACTGAGTGTCATTTCCCTTTAAATAGTACAAAACATATGGGGGCAGGATTGCATTTGTCACAGATTGTCAAAATATTTTTTTTTAAAGAAACCAAAATCTAGGGATGGTTCCAAATGTGCCTGATTTCCCTGAGCAGTGAGCAGCTCGACCTTTACATTAGCAGATATATTTATAAATACACATATGGCCCGCCAGGACCTGATTGGCTACTGATCCGATGAGCCAGCAACAGAATTATGGTGTATCACCTATATGGATTTTAGTTTTAGTTAATGGGGTTTTTTTTTTTTCTAAGTTACTGATTTACCTTAGAGGTTTTCACTTGCCGTCACCTAATTTATCTGTGTTTATTGACAGTAATAAATACAATAATTAATATATACCATATATACAATAATTAATACAATTTGTTAATACAGGCTGTGGAAGCAGAGAGCTTTTGAATGTTTTGAAGTGTTTTGTGGGATCTTTACATCATGATAGCATTTTTTCCTTATGAATCCATGACATTTGTCAAGATAGACGGCAGCGAGGGGCATAAAAGAGAGCCAAATGTGTGGATTTGGAAGAGTGCAGGTAAAACATTAAATATTACTGTTTCTGGTCTGTTTCAGGCAGTTGGAGAGTTTTAAAAAAATAAACACCTATAAGGTGCTTTGAGCGTCTCTGAAAGAGATCACCTGTGAATACAAAAACAAAATAGAATGCCCCACCCAGAGGTAAGCTAGGTTCCAGAAAGTACCAGAGGTCACCAGCATTCCAGGGTGTCAAGAGCCCGTAAGGTTACCTTGACATTGCAGTAAGGGCCCTTACTGAATACAGTTCTGAAAATATTATTTTTCAGACAACCCAGGTCAGTATTTTTCAGTCTTTTAAAACGGAATGCCCTCTTTGGTTAGCAGTCACAATCTCCACTCTCCCCTGCCCTCCTGTGCCCCCAGGGGATGGGGGTTGGCCGTGTTTTGGGCTTCCCTCCTCTGACTTCCCACTCCCTCTTCTGATGAGAATCTTGGCTTCTTGGTTAGAACTGACTTATCTCCACCAGCCAAGAAGATTTTATATAGCTGGACTCACCAGGATCCGTGTTACAAAAATGAAAGAAAATTTTCTATATTCAAAATATAAGATTATAGGACTTAACATCCTTTTAAACTACAACACAAGCCCTGGAGATTCTAATCTTTTTCCACCTCAGCTTGGGAATCACTGATTGAGGAGACTTTTCCCAGCTGCCACTTCTTCCTCGTCCTCCATATGCATTAGCTCCATGTGCTTTCTAAGCCAATGCTTTTTCTTTTTTGCATTAACATTTCTGGCTGCTTTTTAATTCCTGAATATTCACCTTCCTCTAGCTGATGACATTAAAGGACATTTTCCCTACACTAAAACAATGAAATTGCCTGAGTGAACTACATACTTTTGCAACTAAGTTCATTTCTTTTTCAGCTTCACAGGCACAGTGAAATGTGTAAATAGGGACCTTAATTTTCCCTAAGCTGCAATCTATAGTCTTTAACACTTCTGAGGTGGAAAAAACATACGAATGCTGTTCTTTTAAACTTGTAATAGTTTCATTGTAAATTCCCCATGTACTCTGTCCTCTGTAGTAGTGAGTGATTGCTTTTTCTGAAGACACAAATGGGACTGATTGACTTTTGGAGACTAGCAGAGGCCACATGTGTCTTTAGGGAAGTTCTCTGCCCTCACTCAGTGCCTTAACAGCATTAAAATCACTCAGAAACAAAAATTTCAAATGGACCAGAGGTCCTTTATGGAAGTAACTGCTTCCTTTTATATGTGGATAAGGTAATCCCGAAGCTCTGCTGAATAGAAATGTAACCCCACTATCTTCTCTGCATCAGAGAGAGGTTCTGGATCCAGAAATTAATTAGTAAAGAGGAAAAAGGGTAAAATCATGGTTCCTTCATACTCATCAATTTTTTTGAGTACAGTAGAATCCATTCATTAATTTATTCAAACCCAGTTCTTGACCTACCACTGTATGTAATTCATAAAATTCATGTTGGGAAGGAAAAAAAAAAAGGTGTAAATCCATAACTCTTTACTCTGTTTTCATGTACGGTAGAGAAGGTCTTGAAGAGCTTTACACAACTCACTTACAAAATAAAGTAGAAATGAGTGAGACTTTGTACCATATGTCTACCTATTTTTTGTACTTAGAGGAATCACAAATGATATGAGCTCATAAAATGCTAATATTTCTTAGAATTTCCCTTTCTGTTAAGATATCTCACCTAGGTCTGTGAGGCTTCAGATAGATTACAATGAAAAACTTGGTTAGCTTTCAAATAAACATGTTAAAAGTTTACAAAAGTAAAATATTGAAAACATTTATATTTTCCTCTTCTTAACTACCTAGTTTAAAATGATGTGTATTTTTCAAGCTCTCATTTTATTTTTAACTCTTATTTGGAGGTTACTTTCTTGTTTTGATCATCTTAGTTTTATATTATCAGAGATATTTATTCCCATATCTAATTTACTTCTTATTAAAAAATTTCACAGCAGTTTTGTGTGAAAACTATTCCCCTAGTGAAGCACCGTAGTAAAAGGAATAGGCTAGGGCTAGCATGGGTAATAAGAACAGGTAAATTATTTTTGTAATAAAGAATTTGGCCTTGTCCAATGAGAGGTCTCCTTTGCCTTCAGCTTCTGGGAGATAAATGGCAACCCACTCCAGTATTCTTGCCTGGAAAATCCCATCTATGAAAGAGCCTGGCAGGCTACAGTCCATGGGGTTACAAAGAGTCAGACACGACTGAGCGGCTTCACTTTCTTTCTTTCTTTCTTTCTTTCTTTCTTTCTGGGAGTTAACCTATGTCATACTTGATAGGAGTGTCTTATTTAGAGTGGGAGCTGCCCACAACAGATTTTAGGGTGAGCTTACCACACACTAGGAAGACCAACCATTAAGTTAGGATGAAGCCTTCATGTTTTTTGATATCAGTCAGTCTGGAGGATGAGATTAACCATGAGAACATTCAATTAATAAGCATGCCTATGTACCAGAGACCTAATAAAAACCCTGGAAACTAAAATTCTGGGGACTTTTCTGGATGGTCCATATCAATGCAAGGAGTGTTATGCATTCTCAGGACAAGTTTTTACATTTGGACCACTCTCAGACTCTTTATGTGTCTTCTCTTGGATGATTTTCATCTGTATCCTTTCTCTGAATGATTTATTATTGTTGTTTAGTCACTAGGGTGTGTCTAACTCTTTTGCAACCCCATGGACTGTAGGACCATAGCCCACCAGACTCCTCTATCCATTGGATTTCCCAGGCAAGAATACTGGAGTAAGTTGCCATTTCCTTCTCCAGAGAATCTTCTCTGCCCAGGGATTCATAACCATGAGTATAATAGCTTTCAGAGAGTTGTATGCATCTGTCTAGCAAGTTATCAAACCTAAGGTGGCTAGAGGAAACTCTCAAATTTGCAGGTGGTGCCAGAAGCAAAGGAAGTCTTGTCGAGGACTGTGCCCTCAAACTTTAAAGTTTGGTTAACCCCCACAGTTAGTATCAGAAGCAGAATTCTCTTGAATGACCTTGACTCACTGAAGCATTTAGTTTGGGAAGAATTATTATAATACAAAGATCAAAATCTATTTTTCTATGAGTGAAATCTCTCTTAAATAATTTTTGAAATAAGTTGAGGAATAAATATATATATATATATATATATATTTACTAATACTAGTAAAGTATCAGTATAAGCTATACCCACAGGTAGGAAGTATTTTATAATGGTAATATAACCTCAAATCCTAAGGGCTCCTTCCCTGTTACGTTTCATATTATTGAACAAGGAAGAGCACTTAAAGATAACTCATCTAAGAAGTGACCCTCTGGTAATCCATCAGAAATCAGACAAAATAAACCAGTCAAAAAACCAGAAATAGACTTAAAAGATATAACAACAAAATGCAAGGTTCAGGCCTTGTTTACATACTAATTCAAACAACTCCTGTTAAAAATATAATTTTGACACAATTGATAAAATTTAATTTTAAAAATTTAGACTGTTTTAGAAAATCCTAGGACAATTTTGCCAAATCTGATAGTCATGTTATGGTTACAAATATGTGTGGTTATGTTACAAATATTCTTTTTAAATGTACATTGAAGGATTTAAATGGCATGATATATGAGATTTACTTTAAAATATATAAGAAATGAAAGGGAAGACTTAGGTAAATTTTGAAAATCTTAATAAATAATGGTTGAATGGTAGTGAAGAAACTGGAGGTTTGCCACCCTATTCTTTCTACTGTTGCATATGTTTGAAGTGTTTTATAATAAATTGTTTTCAAGTATTTTTTTAATTAACTTATTTATTTTGGTTTCCTTGGGTTTTTGTTGCTGTGTGTGGGCTTTCTCTAGTTGTAGTGAGTGGAGGCTACTCTTTGTTGCAGCACACAGGCTTCTCGTTGAGGTGGCTTCTTTTGTTGTGGAGCACAGGCTCTAGGTCCATGGGCTTCAGTAGTTGCGACTCACAGGTTCTAAGCACAGGCTCGGTAGTTGTGGCACATGGGCTTTAGTTGCTCCATGGCATGTGGAATCTTCCCGGACTAGGGATTGAACCTGTGTCCCCTGCATTGACAGGCAAGATTCTTATCCACTGCACCACCAGAGAAGTCCCTTTTTTTTTCTTTTTAATGAAAGAAAGGTGGAAGTTTTCTGACTCTAAATCCTGAAGAAGCTCATGCTAACTTGTGGAGCCCCCTGGCTAGGACATCATTATCTGAAACTCTGGGCCTTTGCAGCCTGAAGAAGCTAACATGTCCTACAAAATTGAACAACTGTACTTCCCAACCCCTGTCCCATTCATAGGATCCAGAGGTAACTGCTAATTACAGTGTAGAATGAGGCAAGTTTAAAGTTAAACTAGAAAGAGAAATAAAAGAATTGGGTCCATTTGTGACATGTACAAATTTTATCCTGAAACAGAGAAGAACCATCTTAAGCCCTTAAAGCCATACTGGGGGTGAGGAGAAAGGAATTATATCCAGTTTTATCCTTCCCAAATCAGGCCTTCTCTTTAAAATAGAATTTTGGGGGGGTAAATATTGTACAAGGTCAGTGTTCCATAGAATAGCATACCTCTCTGAGGCATACTAATCTAGATATGAAAACTAGTACAGATATGAAATGCTAACCCGCTACAGAGTGTTCCTTAAAAGTTAAGTTCCTAACACACCTTCTGAACAAAGCCTCTATTTGTATCACAGATGGCAGGAGCATGCCTGCTTCTCAAGTAGCTTCTTGTTGGCAAACTGGTGCCACTCAAAACAGCAGCATCCTCAGTACTGCCTCAGGGGCCATTGCTGACCTGAAGGAGAAGGGTGAGATGTGAGTCAACTGGTCTCTTTCCAACTCTGGAAATAGCTTAGCATTCTAAAATGTAGTAGGATTTAATTGTTGGAGCCAAATCATCAGTTAAATATACAGCAGTCCTTTTCAAGGAACTGTTATTATAGGCTTAAGTGTAAATATACCAAATAGAGCAGTTACAGTGTGCCCATCAGATAATCATATGCCTATCAGCTAATAGGTGTTCTACAGATTATTTTATTGTGTTTAGACCCGGCTTTGCATCCTGGCAGTCGTGATGCCAGCAGAACCTGAGCTTGTCAGTTGTGTCTGCATCTTAATTTTGCAGTAGATCTCTTTTCATTTCCCTTTCTCTCTTCTCACAAAGCTGTTATTTACTTTCTCCAAATAGTGTATTCAGAATTTTCTCATTTCTGAAGAATGCCATTTTTAGGTGCAAATGGTAACTGCATGGGCTTCCCAGGTGGTCAGTAATAAAGAATCTGCCTGCCAGTTCGCAAGACACAGGAGACTCGGGTTCAACCCCTGAGTCTGAAAGGTCCCCTGGAGGAGGAAATGGCAACCCACTCTAGTATTTTTGCCTGGAGAATTCCATGGACAGAGGAGCCTGGCAGGCTACAGGCCATGGGTTGCAAAAAGTCGGACACGACTGAGCACACACGCATGCACGGTGATTACATAGAAATCGAGTAATGATTCTTTTTGTTATGCTGGGTCAGTTTTGTAATGATCTAGTCTACTTTGTTGTAGTGACACCATTAAAATACAAAATAGAATTCAGCTTCAAGCCCCTTCTGATGTAGGTGACATCAGACAGAAAGTGTTTGTCTTTGTGTGGACAGGAAGGGTCTGAAATGAGCCCCTCAAATGTTCTCACTTTACGAAGAGTAATGTGTCTACCTTGCTATGGCTGTATTCATCACTGAAGATGAAAACCTAAAGGCTTCTTCTTCCCTTCCCCCCTCTTTCCCACCTCCTTCCTTCTCTCCTTTCTTTCTTTCCATCTTTCTTTTTTTTATCCTAGGAGATCAAAGTAATATAGCAGGACAAATATAGCCAGATTTGAACCTCTGAATCTGCTTTGAATTTAGGGAATACTCATCTTCTCATCCTTTTCTCTTTAATTGCCAGCTTTGCATTAGAGTGGTTACTTAACAAATATTCTCAGAAGTTTAGAAGAAGTTGAACTGTATTGACCAGAGTGAGAGTTCCGTCTGTATTTCAGTGAGCAAAGCAATCTCAGCTTCTACTGCTACAAGTAATCTTGTATCACCATACTCTAGCAGAGGGCTTCTCAACCTCAGTACTACTGACATTTTGGGCTGGACAGTTCTTGGTTGGGGGACTGTCCTATGTGTTGAAGAATGTTTAGCAACATCTCGTCCTTTACCCATTAGACTAGTAATGTCTCCCCCTGCCCTCACCCCTCCTCCCCCTGACCCCCACCCACACACTCAGTTGTGACAGCTCAGAAGTATCTCCAGATATTGACAAATGTTCCCTAGGAAACAGAATCACCCATGGTTGAGAATCACTGCCCTAGGATGTAGCACTGGTGGTCTCTTTCAAATTTTTTGAGAAGATGGCTATGGCAAGCTTTCAGGTTGATAAAATGATAATTTCTCCTTCTGCAAATAGGGCATTTGTTTTTTCAAGTTGACAAGGGAAGAAAAAAAATTGAATTTTGAACACCATGTCCCGTAAATTACCAGAATTCTCTGTTAAAGGAAAATCAAAACTGTTTATCTTCTCTTAATATAAGAACTGTAAGTGTTTTGTGTTTTTTCACCACTAAAGTATGTCTTTATGACCATTTTAGTCGTGAGTCTTTACCAGCATTAATGAAACAGCAAGGTCTTGTTTACTCTCCACTTTAGGAAACCTCAGAGCTTAAGCAGAAGGATCTGTGCCAGATACTGGGTGATTATATGTGTGTACTAGCTTTGAAAACCACCCTTAATAATTGTTTTCAAATTACCTTATGTGCCAGCTTTTTGCACTTAAGCAGAGACGAAAGCTAAAACTAAATTACTGGCTTCCTTGTTGAGAGTGAGGATGTATGAATGCAATGCATGTTATTCATTTAGAATACAAAATGACTGTACAGTTCTAAATGAAATATTTTATCATAGGTAGCATTTATCCACCAAGTTGCAAGGCATATCCTGAAACAGGAAATAGCAGAATCAACTTAAAGCTCCTCATCCAGCTTTCTTCCCTAAAAGTATACTCTGAAAATGCTTCTTTTTGAATTTTACTCAATTTCTGGACAGAGGTGCTGGATTGCTTAACTTGCCAGCCATCAGGAATGGTTGCTCTGAAAGCAAACATTTGAACTTCTAACAGGGCAACTATGGAACTTAGAAATTAAGGATCCAAGTTACTTTGGTTAATTCATGCACAGCAAACTGAGTCCTTCACGGTTGTTCTGTTTGGTTGTGAAAGAGCAATCTCCAGGAGAATCAAAAAACTCTCCTGGGCTCTCATAAGCTTTAATACTGCTGAAAATGACGTTTGCTATAAGCAACGTCCATAGCCTCTTAAGATCTCTGCTTTCATGGGACTGATCCTAATCACCTTATATCAATCCTGATCAAGTCAGCAAATAGCTGTGCATCTGGTTTGTGCAAGAACAAAAGGTCTACTTTGAGTGGAAACACTGGGCATTGATAATTCCTTTCCTAGGTCCTACTCTTCTTTGGAGATATGTCTTGTCATGTACAGGGAATCTGAAGGATCTGCTCACTTTTGAGCATCTGCATTTCTAACCTGAATGTGGATTCTAGGCAACCTTTTATTCAAAGAAAGAAAGATAGATTAAAACAGAGATTGATATTCCAGCGTTCTGAGTCTTCACTTTTTGCTGACATATTAATCGTCTATTTTACCCCTTTGAACAGTGAGGCTCTGTTCAGTTTGTCGGGTCACATGCATTTCATTACACTACACCTTTGTGACAAAGGCAGCTTAGGGATAAAAATGAACCCAGAGATGAGTCAAGCATTTGGCTTGAGCTCTGTGGCTCGAACATGGACAAGTCATTGATCCTGACAGTCTGTCCTGTGACACATGGAAAAGACCTGTGGCAAGTCGTTTTGATGGAGCCTCACACATTTTCCAAGGAATGTTTTGTCTCTAGACTGTGGAGTCATATTTAAATTTGCTCACTCACTCATATTTAAATTTTACCCAGACAGTCCAGTCTAAACCCCAATGGATGGGATAACTGCCTAAATATACCAAATGTATTTAGTAATTCAGACTTTCTTCCCTGGAATTAAAGATTGAATTTCTTTTAAGAATAATGATGAAATGTTCTATTTTTTGATCTATGTGGCAGTTACATGAGTGTGTTCAATTTGAAATAATTAATTGAGCTGTATGCATATCATTTGTGTGGTTTCCTAGATATAGTACTTAGAAGATTTATTTTAAAAAGAGTAATGCTGAAACTGACAAGAATAATGAAAGTTTATAAAAGGGGAAAAAGCTTACCCATGGAAAAAATAGAATCACAGCACCTTAGTGAACTTCAAGCTATCATTTATATAGTTTAATCAAACATCTTTGCAAATATACCTCTATTAAGCATTTTTATAGGAGGCTTATCACACAATTATGTATTTTTCATATGTGCGTACAGTCATGATTTCGTTTTGTAATGCTGAAACTGCTGTCTCCTTTTAAAAAGTATTTCTTTGTTGCTTTACTGATAAGATTTCTGTATTATTTAATTAGACTACAATGGGTATTGAGTCCAGTAGCATTGGGCTGTAGATCATTTCATCAGCACCCTAATGAGTCTAAGCTATTTACCATATCTCCACTACTCATTCAGTTGGAATAATTTTGAGAGTCAATAAAGGTGAGGTTTCACTCTGAATATCATGCCACTTCTGCTGCATGATAAAATCATATTGCCGAGGTCTTCATCCCCTTAAACTAGTACTGTGAATTTGAAATCCAATTTTGAAACCTCTTAAATTATAACCCAGAGGTCTCCATGATCCATATAATATTTTGGCCCACACATTTGGTATAACTATATGAATTTAGATTTATAGTAAGGAGGGAGAAGGGATAAGGAAGCTAATCTGAGTTAATGGAAAGTGTAATTATAGTTTTTAAAGATATTATTTATGGGATTATAATTTCTTTTCAAACAGCAAAGTGAAATTTGCACACAACATTTTATGAAGTATTTTCCTCACTTCCTGCTCCTAGTCACCCTCCCCCTTAAAATAATATGTTAACAATTTGATGTCTGTCTGTATATTCTTGATGACTATAGAAACATACAAACATTTGCATACACACGATTATTTTGTTTTTCATTACAGAATGGGATCATACTATATACATTTTTCAGCACATTTTATATCATAAACTTTTCTCCAAGTCACTCTGTGTAGCCCTTCATCCTTCTTAATAGCCACATCACAGCCTATAGTATATTGATTGCAACTGAGGATTCAGGCTATGTTCTGTTTCTCTGCCTGTATAACACATGAAGCAACAAATATACTGGTACATTTATTCTTATATATTAATATTGGATAGAGAACTTTTAAAGAGAAGTGAATTTAAAAAACTGTTGCATATAGTAACTGAAAATGAGTTAGCCAGGTACAGGCAGTCAGAGATTCTTACTTAGTGTTTTTACTAAATGCCTGAGAAGAATCACATGTACTATGTCAATCGTGTACATGATCAAGGAGTCCTCAAAAATGTCAATTTTTGACAGAAACAGATTGCCTGGGGCTGGGGTGGGAACAAAGATTAACTGTAAATGGGCTGAGCTGATTGATACTCTCATCATTGGGATGATTGAGAAGGCTCTACAATTGGATTATGGTGAGAGATGCACAACTCAGTAAATTTACTAAAGTCATTTAATTGTACTTTAAAATTGAGTGAAGTTTTTGGTATGTAAATTATACCTCAGTAAAGTTGTTTAAAGAGGTAAATTGTTAAGGCAGTTCATGGGACATGTTTTTTTATATCATCAACTAGCATTATCTGAGAAAAAAACTTCCCTTCAGTGAAGTCAATTTCGCCCACCAACACCTGTTTGATTTATTACAGTCTCAGAATTCTTGGACTTTGCTCAATAAATATTTTCTGAGTTTAACTGAATAAATTCTTTATTGCTCCTGCTGACTGCAGTAGTCATTTTTCATGGTGGCGTTTTTAAAAGCCATGGTCTTATTATTTAGACACCAATGAGTTTTATTAGTCCTCTGCAGTCATTTACTCAACAGTCACATATGAGTACAGGTGTATGCCAGGCACTGTTGTAGTCATTTGGAATGTATCTGTGCCTATGAAAGTTGAAAATCCCTGCCCTCTTGGAGCCTATGTGCTGTGTTCAGTCGCTGAGTCGTGTCTGACTCTTTGCAACTCCATGAGCTGTAGCCTGTCAGGTTCCTCTGTCCATGGGTGTTCTACAGGCAAGAATACTGGAGTGGGTTGCCATACCCTCCTCCACTTGGAACCTATACTCTAGCTTGAAGTCTGAGAAAGGAGAGAAGATCATAATTTCATATTTTAAAGCAGGGCTTCCCAAATGAATTACAGGGTTTCTATTAAAATGCAGATTTTGGTTCAGTAGGGATGCTGCCTGGACTTTCGGATTTCTACCAAGCTGTCAGGTGATGGTAATGCTGCACACTTTGAGGAGCAAGGTTTTAACGTACAATTTCATGTATATACGTAACAGTCATCCTTTTATGAGGTCGTACTATATTTCTTGCCCTGTGTGTTCCTCAATTCCTTCTGTTTCCTGGGATCCAAATCAGCAGCGCAGGTGAGAAGGGGAGGTTTGGTGACCTTGATAATCAGCTGGTACTTTTTCAGCATTCTTTGCTAGCTGAGAGGTGTGCTGACCCCTCCAAAGAGTAGGAACATAGCTGGTCTTGGAAGTAGCTAGCGTCTTTTGGCTACCCCTTACACAGCACTGGCCTTCCTCTCCACATATGGTCTGGAGGTTAGGGAGTTCGAATTTTTCTGCACATTTTTTGTAACTCTTCTCTAGATTCTTGATGATTAAAACATAGGCAGCTACTGAAAGTTACAAACCAGTGAATTCTGGTGATTGAATTAGGAAAGACATGGTGAAAGGAAACAATATTTTTGAGTGACTGCTCTGTACATTTAAGTATTCTGTGATTCTGTGATGCTTAAACCTTAGGAAGTCTTTACTCTTATTTTCGTTTTCAAACATGAGAACTGTGGTCCTCAGACTATTTTGCTGATTTTTTTTCTATTTTTTTTCCCCTTTGGTTTGTTCAGGATCATACAATGGGTAGTTAGCAGAACTAAGATTAGAATAGAATTTGTATCTGACTTGGAAGAAGCAGCAATATCCTTAACCTCGTACCCTGCTGAAAAGTTCTTCATTATGGAAAATTTTTTGTCTCTTAAGATCTCCCTCAATTTTAAAACTTTTGAAGTAGAAGTATCATAATTTTCTTAAAAACTATCACTTAACTCTCATGCCTCACTACTACTCAGAAACTATGAAAATACAACGGCCTTGATACTATTATAAATCATTGTACCTGATAACCTTTTGTGAAGACGAAATATGAAAAGATTCTGTTTCTGTCTCTTATTCTTTTCAAATATTCCAGCAGGGCAGGAAAGATATGTTTTAGACACAGGCAACTTTAGAAATATAGAAACATCATCTGTTGGAGAATAATTGATCCTTGTTATATGTCTGGTAATATTTTTGGCTACATCTTCAGAACATTAGATTTAATTAAACATAGTCACTAATTAAAGCACAGAATGTATGATTGAATTCCTGGTAAATTAGAAAAAGAGAATTCCAGATAATAAGTAGAGTTCTCTTCATATGTCCCTCCCTCCACCCCCGCTTTCTGGTAGTTTCTTGATCTTTTGTCAAGGGCAGTGCAAAGAGAACGTAATTAATGCAAGTGTGTTTGGTATCCCCAGTAATAGATTTTTTTTCATTGAAACATAACCTTTCTATGATGCTTCTGTTATTACTGGCTGTCAGGTAAAAATTAAATGAGCTTGCTCTGAGCTTCATATTTATCTTTCTGTCTACAAAAGGCTATGAGAGACTTTGAGGAAATACATAGCTTTTATTGATGATTCGGTAAATTAGTACCATCAATCTGTGGTAAACATAATACAGCCTCTCCTTGAAGCTAATGGGATGGGGGGCAACAGTGATGCTTTGCGGCCCAGCACTCTGTCTGTGCCTTCTGCTTGGAAAAATACCTCCAGCTACCAGGGACTTCTACCAGTTAGTATGCTGATGCTGTTATTTACGTATGTGGCAGCCAGCAGTACATACATCCTTACAGATTGGAAAAAACACCCAATTTACCAGTTTTGGTTCATTGCAGCTTTATGGCAATCAGATTCAAAAATGAAACTGAAAATTGACCTAAGGGATACAGAAGGCCCTTCCATGCATTATCTCCAAAGGGCTTGTCCTTTTGTACTTGCCTGACAGCAAACATCGTCCTTGATTGTCTTCCCAAGGGGTAGTCCCCACCAACCAAAGCCCCTCAACAATATTATCAGTCTGCGTTGACAAAGATGCCACTCTTTTCTTTACCTGCATTTCTCAAACTGAACCACAAAGCAGAGATTGGCTCCTAAATGGCCCTTCTGCTTTGTGTCTAGGATAAGGATCAAACAGGAAGCCCCCTCTATCCATCAGTCAGTGTTCCTCATATGTGATGTCTGTATCAAAGGATAGTCCCAATGAGCTCAGAGCTGACTTGAACCCTTGCTGAGTCACCAAGGACTTGGAGATGGGATCCAAGATGGAATGGGTACTTGGCCAAGTACCAAAAAAATCTCTGGTTTCCTGTGACAACTCAGACTTTACAAGGGTGCAGAGTCTGACTTCACATCTTAGGAGACCAAGCAGCACATCTCCAGCAGGGCCAGAAATATTGCGGGAGCAGTCCTTGCCTTGCTTTTCCAGCACTCTCACTGCCAGTTTTGTTCAGAGCTCCAGAAGTGCAGGGGATGTGTGAACATGTCAAATTAATGAAAAACAAAGTTAAACATTTCAGAACCTGCAAAAGGGTTCAATTCCAGAAATGAGCAAAGGTTTAGGAAGAGCTTTATTTTTTAAGTGAGGTTTATTCATCCTCCATAGACATAAAAATAAGTCTTTCAAAGAACATGAATATTTGAGGCATTTGGCAACATACAGACTCTGGCAGCCTCTCCTTATTTATACCATGTAATTATACTTGTCTTTATATGTGTGTCCTTTTCATTACTGAGCCTAACATGGTCTTTTGTGAAATTCCAGTTATTGATTAGCACTGGCAACTCAAATGTGGCTTTTTATACATCAATAAATCTCTTTTTTCTTCCTTCGTAAGCACAGCAGATCTTGTTGGACATTTGGGGAGAAAACAACTTAAAATTCACATCCAGATCTTGGCTGCCAATTCAGGACTTTGTTACTATGAGATTTGCCAAGTTTTTAGCTTACTCTTCTTTGAAAGTGCAGAGTTTGGGGGTGGGAGATCCCTGTCGCTAGAGTAAAAATGGAGTGACATCATTAGAACTCGGCTAAATCTGTGGCTCCCGTGAAATCCTGGCCTCCACATCTCCCCCAAGCCCCTTTTTGTTTCTTCCCTCTTCACTGCTCTTCAACCCATCCTACATTCCATTCTCAAACTGAAAGCAAACAAAAAACAGCTCAAAGGCATGACATCAGAGACCAGCTATGAGCCTATCAGATTTGTTTAAATAAACATAAATAAACAACCAAAGACTTGGCCTTTTTTCAAGATATTTAATCCTTTTGCCAGCTGTATACTTACAGTGTTAGTTTTCATTAGGAAACTGGTACCCCTTTCAAAAGGTGAAAATTATTATTTCTGGGGAAGAAACTAAGGAAACATGAGCAGGAGCATCAATCAGGTATTTCCAGCTTCCCATTAGTAATTTACCCAAATTATCATTGTGTCCAATCCACAGTGCAATCAAGAAAATATACTAGCAGCTAATTGTTTTAAACTCAGTTATCTTTAGAACTGAATCTCTATAGAAGAAAAGAACTAAAGTTCTTTGATAATGTTATTTTTGTTTTACAGGTTTATATCAAGATACCTTGGGATCATAATTTATTGAAGAGGGTTACTATAGCCCATGTATTAAATGGCTCCCTTGTGCTTGAAAGAGTTAATGCAACTTTTTATGCTGCCTGCTTTGCAGTCGCTACAGATCCCCTCATTCTTTTGAAATTAATAGACTTGTTCTTACCTTTGTCTGATTGTGCAGAGATTTGCATGTAGACCTGCTAAACTTGCCAACTGTAGCAAATGGTTAGTAACTATTCTCAATATGGGTGAGCCCACAAAGTACAGTTTCAGAACTGAATGCTATTTCCTCACAGCAAGTTTCCTTCTTCCTATTGAATGTTGGCAACCTTGATTTTGGAATATTTTTGCATTTACAATCAAGAAACTTTCAAAGAATTTTATTCTGACTGGCTTATTAGGAACCCATGATTTATGGCATGTTTAATTCCACCTGACTTCCATTGGGTGGTTGCATGGAGAGAACGTGGAATGTGTTTGGATTTTGTCAAAGCCCAAGAATTGCATATTTTTTGTCACAGATCAGATTCAAGCCTGTATTCAAAGCATTTATTTTCATTTTACTTGTTTATTTATACACCCCCCCCCACTCACACACACATATATATAACATAAAAGTGATAAGTATGTGGGTTTGGAGACTAGTGTCACTTATAGGATACTGTTTCCACATCTTCTAGGGTCAGAAGGCCAGTACGAGCCATACAGCAAGAGCACAGTGGGTTCTGATGAACCATTTACTTTCTTGTAATGCAAGAGCCTATTTAGGGTGATCCTTGTGCTGCTGTCAGAGCAATGAGGGTCAGCAGTTGTGGTGACAAATTAGTTTTGACAAGCTTAATGACCCCAAAGAAGAAAAGTCTGTGGCTCTGATAGCAACTGGGGAATAATTGGTGAGCTCAGCCAAATGGGGAATGTGTTAAAATTCCCCAATTCTCTGTGGCAGGCCAATTACACCATTCAGCAAAGGGGTGGAAGGTTGCCATCCACTTCTTTAGCCTTACAAAAGCATCAGCAGGCTGTATTTCAATCAATTGAATTTGGTTTGGCAGGACATCAGGACATTGAAAGAAACAACTGGATCTTTCAAACTATGTTCGTACGAAAAACTTGGGCAAAGAGCAAAACGAGAATTTTTGTAAGGCACCAGTGGATAATGCTAATTTCATTATTGGCAGACTCTGTTGTCCACTACATGCTAGCTATCTCTCATCTGTCTTGGGGTGGGGAGGCATTTAAACATAGATTTCTTAGAGTGTACAATAAGTAAATGATTATCAATTATCCAGAGAAGGCAATGGCACCCCACTCCAGTACTCTTGCCTGGAAAATCCCATGGATGGAGAAGCCTGGTAGGCTGCAGTCCATGGGGGTGCACAGAGTCGGACACAACTGAGGTGACTTAGTAGTAGCAGTAGCAATATCAATTATCAGTCTACCCAAACACAATCTTTTCATTAACACAGCCAACAAAAATTTTATTGTGAACCTACTATGTGTCAGGGCTCTTCTGGGATCAGGGAATGAGATTTTGTCCATCTCATTCCAAGAAAAGACACCTGCCTGCATGGTGCCTATATTCTAATGGATAGATACAGTTATAAGCAGATAAATGAATCAGAAGATTGCCACCATGGTGGCAAGTGCTATGGAGGAAATACATAGTGAGTGTGGCAGATATATTAGTTTGCTAGGGGTGCCCTAACAAGGTGCCACAAACTGGGTTGGCTTAAGTAACAGAAATTTGTTGTCTCATGGTTCTGAAGACTCTAGGTCTAAAATCGAGGCACAGCAGAATTGATTCATTCTGAGGGCCATAAGGGAAAGATGATCCAGGCCTCTCACCTTAACTTGTAGGTTGTTGTCTTTTCCCTATATTTTTGTATCACTTTCCTCTGTGTAAGTCTCTGTGTTCAAATTTCCCCTTTCTATGAGGACACACCAGTCATACTGGATTGGGGCCACCCCTTTCCATGACCTCATGTTAATTTCCTCCCTCTATAAAGACCTTGTCCCCAAGTAAGATCACATTCTGAAGTATTCAGGATCAGAACTCCAACATACGAATTTTGAAGGGAACATGATTCAACCCATAACAGCAGTTAAGCCAGCTAAAAGAAAATGGTCAGAGAGCACATCCTGGAGGGAGTCTTAATGGAGTTGAGACCTGAGAAGAAGAAACCAGTCTTGGGAACAGGTGAAGGCAGAGTGTTGGGACAGAAGAAACAGCGTATAAAAGACCCAGAGATGGTATGTGTCTTAGAGAGAGTAGCTAGAGTGCTTGTAAAGATGAGGGAGGGCTTTAGGTCAGAGATATGGCAGGGACCAGATCACATGGGCCATGTTGGCCAAGTGTAAAGAGGAATTTGAATCTGACTGTGAGCATAATAGGGAGCCAGTAGAGCATTTTAGTCAGTGGAGTTAGGTGTTCTGCTTTTCATTTTAAAGCCTAGACTACAGAGTACCTACTGAGAATAAATCAGTGTGTCCAGTGCAGAGTGGGCTCAAGGCTTTTTTACAGTCTTCACCATAGCCTACCTTGAACTCTCACCCTATCTAATCACCAGGACTTGCTGTTGCTTTCTGTCAGCCTGTTGCGATATTGTGTTGCCTATTTTCCCGCCTCTAGGCCTTTGTCAGTGATATTTCTTCTACCTGGTTTTCCCTAAATGCTGTCTGCATGAATAGTAGTCTATTCATACTTTGACACCCATCTCAAAAGTCACTTCCTGTATGGCGTCAGCTCAGATTCACAGAATCCATCTCCGTCTTTGCTCATGTCTTTTATTACATCACATTGTATTGCATCTGTTGTTTACATGCCCACTTAACCAGTTACTGGGTGAGCTCTCTGAGGGCAAGGACCCCAACCCCATTCATCGTCATGTGCTCAGCACCCAGGCCAGCATCAGAGCCCAACATCCATTTATTAAATGAATGACTAGATGACATATAAGTCAGGACCCTGTGCTTAAGAAGAGAAACCATTAAGAACTCTTTGACTAGTGGAGTAAAGTGGAAAGAATGAGGGGATTCATAGGCACACCAGCATCAGTCTGAGTTCAAGCCCAATTGAGTTACTTCTGGGCATTGGTGCTTAACTTCGTAGAGCCTCCATTCCCTCACCAATAAAATAAACCTAATGATTCATGATCTTTTTTGAAAATGAATAGAATTAATTTAGGAAACTTCTGTGACTATACCTGGCCCATGGCCTGACACAAACGAGATGCTTAGTAAAATGGTGCTTGCTTCTCCTCATCTTTGGAAAGCCTTATTGTTATTACACATGAGGAAAAGCACACAAAGATTCATTGAAACTCTGAATCGGGCAGTTGTTAACTTATGGGCTTGGTAGTTGTATATATGGCAGATATTTACCTCTAAAATATGTTTTCAGGAAACTGAGAGTGTGGAAGGCAGTGTTGCAACATTCTGGTGGAAAGTCGGAGATTTGGAGGAATGGAAGAGTCACAGCTTTTCATTACCAATCAGCTTTTTATAAAGAACTTTAAGGATGTATCATTGCTACCACAGACTACCAGCACTGAAGATCTGATTCATTAACCGTGATAATCCCTTTGTGTTGGGGTTTTATTTCCTATTTCCAGGAGGCTGCTTGATTTGCAACTTGGGCATTACAGGCAGACCATTTTGCAAAGTCTTGCAGCATCTACAGTGTGAGTCTTTGTGTGGACCTGAGCAGGTGATGCAAGTGCTTAATTTTTGAGACAAAAGGAAGAACATTAAGAAGCTCTTTCCTTTGTGCACCTGAGCCAGACTGGGAATGAGAATTAAAGAAACCTCACCATGAAGTCTGTCAGCACTAAGATTTCTCTGTTTGTTTTCCAGAGTCGTGGTATGTGTATGTGCTTAATAGCAAGGTTTTAAATATGGCTTCTGTTTAAAATCACTATTCTCTTGTGCTGCTTCTGGGGTGAGGTTCTAATTTTCTGTGTCAGTACTACCCTGGTGGTATACCCTTAGGGCGGCTCGATAAGTGTCTTGGTTGACATGTCTGCAGTATGCAAATTCATCTGGAGGTTCATCTCCCCATAGCTTGGGCCTTTGTTCCTAGTGCACTCATAGTCTCAGTGCCTTCTGCTTACTGCCACCTCAATAGCAACTTTTACAATCTTCTTTTCAACGTGCTAATTATAAAGGTGAAAGCAAAGACATTAATTGGCTAGGCAGCTAAACTGGAGAAGTGTTATTCAGTACAAATACATCGATTACTTCATAAACAAGAACAGGTTTGATGTGTAGGCAGTGTAAAAGACTCTCAAGCAAGGACTGCAAACCCACTGCTTGATGATGATTTTACTCTGCTTTTCCATTTGAGGCCCCTAGGCCACACCTTCAAAGGAAGAACAGATATATAGATACGGAGCCACTTTGAGATTTTCTTCCCATTCCACGGCACTGCAGGAGGCAGGTGGCTTGGAGGCCTGGTAAAGATTTTTCAGGTTTTAACTCCAACTGCTTATACCGTGTTGTGAGTTCCAGGGCAAGTTCTCAAGGATGGAATTCTTAGACGCTGTGCCAGGGAAGATGCGGGGGCTTAATCAGTTTGTGACTGCAGGTGTAGATTATTCTTCTTTGATGTGCCTGTGAGTTAAGGCAGAAATCTCTCCTTTTGGGGGAGCTCTCATCGTTTCAGCAAAGCTGCAGAAGAGAAAGCCAGATAAAGGCTAAACATCCAAAGTTGTTAAAGCATAGTCAGTCCTCTCATGTACAAGGCTGTTTCTGTAATAGAATTACTATGTGGGGATGTTCAAAGTTGGCTCAAGGAAGAAGCCACCTTGGTAATGAAAGGAGAAAAAAACATAACTGATTTATGGGATCAAAAGAAAAAAACCTCCATTATAATGTCTTTTTAGTGCACCCTAAAGTTAGAGGTGAGATCCAGTATGCCAGATTACTTAAGAATGGACTAAGAATCAGACTTATGTCTTCAAGCTCTTTGACTTTCTGGGAAAAGCCTTATTTGACAGGCCAGAAATATTCTGCTTGAGGTTTGGGTCTTCACAGAATTAAACAAAGGGCATCAAAGCCTGTTCCATGGTGATCTGAAGGATTCTGTCCAGGACGTTTCTGTTCATTTGGATACCAACCATAGTCTCAAACCCAGGGCATTTTGTTGTAACATTTTAATAGCCTGGATTTTTGGCAGACTTTTGTTTAGTTTTTTTTTTTTTTTCCTCTAAGCTTAAGACATAAGGAATTGAAATTTGAGAGCACTGCTGTGTCTTAGAACTTAAAATCGAAAAAGCTTTTGAAAGTGACTTTCTTTCTTTCGACTGCTGTATTGAAGAACAGAATTTAACTTTTGTAAATGACCGTTGGGTAATGTAACCACAACAGTTTTTGTTTTGGTTTTTGTGGACAGTGTAAACAGGTGGCTTGACTAGACTTGAAGAAGTCTTTTCTTCTTTTTTTGCCAGATTCAGAAGATGCAGGTTGTAGCAGAAAATATTTATGAGGAGAACAGGCTATGGTATGCTTGTAGCCAGTGGCTGGTGCGTTTATACTATTAATACCTCATTCTGCTTCTTCCTCTTTCCGATAGCTGCCATTAAAGGGAAACCTTTTTTTATTGATTATATTGACACATTTTGCTTTTTATGCTGTACCTCTTAGGCAACCAAACGCAATGTGAGGATTTTTTAAGAACTCAGTATATTATTCAATCACCAGGTAAATAGTCTATCCTTAAATACAGTTTGTCAGTTATTTTTCCCTATGGTTTTTGAGTCCCTAAATGCAGAGAGAGAAAATTAACCTGACATTTGGGTACTTTTTATGCTTAGCTGTTTACAACTTTATTTGGTAATGATCTGTTCTGAAACCCTGTAAGCATCTTGGATATTTCCTGTTCTTTAATACAATGCCAACTATAACCACTGCTCATAATCCCTCTTTCATTGGTATGATGGATTTTAAGTTTTCAAAATAGTGTATATGTGTGTGTGTGTGTGTGTGTGTGTGTGTGTATACACATATAAAATCTCTTTGAGCTTCATAACAGCCTCTGGAAGCAGGCTGTTCTCTGTGACAGAAATTCCTTCTCAGGTACCATGATATCTCTGTCCTAATTCCTTACATGGAACTCAAGTGCAGAGGGTTTTTGTTGAAAACCCTTGGTTCAACTTCCTAGTCTCCCTCCCTCCCTTCCTTTCTTTCACCCAAAATGACCGTCCACTTTCAGTTTAAATCCTGAAAGACACAGGCAGAGCACCACATGTCTTTGTGGGTGTAGTGACTGGAGATGAAAGAGCTGAATTTCACACACTGTCTTCCCTCACTGCTATTCTGAGAGGCCATGTTTTTGAGACATCTCTCTGATTTACAGCTCTGTTTCCTGGGTCATCTTCATTTGAGACAACTGCTAGCTTGAGCCATTCATGCTCTCTCTTTCCAGTCCATCCTCTTGCCCCGTCCACATGGTGAATTCTCTTGCTTTTGCAGAACTTCTGCTCACCAGGTGGGTCCTTTTGAGCTTTCACATCTCTCTTTTATTTATTTATTTTTACCCGCAGTCTTATTCCATGTACAGCATTGTCTGAATTGTCATGAATTTTGGATTTAATTCCAGATAGTCAAAAGCATATTTTCAGCTGAACAAACCAAATGAAGTAAAAAGCCTCAGCCTCCTTCCCCTTTTACTTTATTCTCATTACCCATCCCAGCGGGGAGGATGAGTAAAGAATGCATCCTCTAGATCCTGAAAGAATTTCTAATATTCATTCTTTCTCTATAAGATACAGAGCTTAATCCTTTCTTTAGACATTTTCTTTTTTTCTAAATAAACAGGGCCTAATTGGAAAAATCTGAGAGAGCTAAGCAGAAAAGAATAGAAAACATTTACTGAACTTGGAAGTGCATATTGAATACTGCAGGAAATTTGCATATGGATTACTTGGTGAAAAAATAGAAACATTCTCGGCCCATTAGTTACTGTGATGGACTCCCACTGACTAAAATCCAAGTACTTTTGCCTTGTTTTCTCCAACTGTTCTCTTCTGTAATCATTTCTCTTTAGCCACAGGGCAGCTATTCTGTTACTGCACTTTGTATTAGGGAGAGGACGAAATAAGGAATATAGCTGTGCTTCGAATATGAGCAGGCAATCTCTGATTCAATCCTCACACATTGTACCGTTATTTCTACACTTTGGCGGGAGTGTTGCCTCTTCATCAGAGGAGGGGCTTCTAAGTTGCATTTTCATCTCTATAGTTGTAAGTGACTATCCTTGGTTTCAATCCTTAGATTCTTCCTTGATGCCTCAGTTTCTCCAAATGAGAAATGGAGGGTAATATTTAGCAGCACTAATGGAAACAGGAGGAAAAGAATCAATGAATATTTATAAAAGTAAATTGAGTCTCTGGGATATAAGATCCCACAGAAATTCAAAGCATAATTAAAGTAGAGAGAACAGATTAGTGTTAAATGTATGTGTGAAACACATTTTACATTTCCTTCCAACAAAGACTGAATTTAATTTATTCAGTAAAGAGGAGAAAAAAAGGAAAAAATGGTATTGTGAATTGGGATTCTAAATTTGGATTTTGATATGTTGATTGGTGTACTACAGACATAAAGCCACATGTTGACTTTTTCAGCAAATGCAAGCTATGTGTATGTGTGTGTGTTGTAGGGAGAGGAGGGATATACATAATAAGCAAATTTAATTATCATTGGTGGTACTCCTCTAAGAGAGCCACATCAAGTACTAGCAAAAGAATTGTTATCAAAGAGATATTTAAAACTCTTTACCTTTAATCCATAGAAAAATCATTAAATATAGATCAGCTGTTTGTACTATGATATGAAGCAAGACCATTTGAACAGACAGACTTTCAGATATTGCCTACAGAAAACATCTACATCACTGTGTCATTGTTTGAGGAAACAACCCAAACTCTGTCACTTTAAAAAAAGAATCATTGAATATTAATAGATATGGAAGTTGATGTAGAAGACCAAAATATTAATTTCTATCAGCCTGTTCCAGGCTTTCCATAATGGCTTAGAAACTGCTGGAAAAAGTTTTGTGCAACATAGATTACAGAAATGGAAAGAAATCATAGTAGATAAAGAGGATCCTCTGTGTTTTATGAACAATGAAGTGCTGCAATATGCACTAATTTGTTAAAAGAACCAACAAAATACAAATATTCTCAAGAGATTTTGTCATAAAAATGTGTCGTATAGAAAATCCAAGCTCACTTTCTTTCCTGGCCAGATTCTCTTGACAAAAGTAGACCTCTTGTTAGGATAATAAAGACTTGGCTAAATTTCTTGCAAGATAGCGTTCACCAGAGAATATGTAATACAGACCCCAGGTCCCAGAAGAAATCAAGAAATGGTGACCCTTCATCCTCCCAAGAAGACATCTGTGAATAGCTAAACCAAGAACCACCTGGATAATAATCACAATGTGATTTTTCAAAATGCAAAATAAATAAGATTCATGTGAGGGAAAACCTATGTTTGAGTTGGCAATTTGACCCATAGGAACTTACTACACAAAATGTGGCCCGAGGACCATCAGCATCTCTTGGGAGGTTTTTGTTTTTTTTTTTTAAATGTAGACTCTCAGATCCCATTCCAGACCTGCTGAATCAGAGTCAGCCTTATAATGAACTCTTCGGGAGATTTGTGAGCACATTAAAGTCTGAGAAGTGCTGTCCTACAATGCCACTTGGTAGTTAACTGCTTTGGGTATCATTCACTGTCTCCATACAATAATTAATAAACCTTAGGTAACTGATCTTTGGTCATTGAATAAATGATGATCTTTGACATTTGACATTTGGATGATCTGACCTAATATTACCCATAAGTCCCAGATTGTTCCATTTTCGTTCATTGAGCACCTGGCAAACTCCAGGCACTATGCTAGAGGCTCTGGAAACAAGGGTATGGACAAGATAGAGCTCAGGAAATAACTGTGCAGATGATTACTAAAATTTGTATTTAATGGCAGATGAGTAAATAATTATGAAGGAGAAATACAGTGTGCAAAGAAAATACAAATTGGGTGAACCTGGTCATGTCCGGAAGATCAGAGAGTGCTATGGGATCTCCTCAAATGGTGCTACCATTTGGAGGCTTCTGGTTCAAGTGGGCCTCTGGTGAATGAATCCCAGATAGGCAGAAGAGCAAAAGGGTAGGTTACCATTCCCCAATAGTTAGGTGGCTAAGAAAGTAGGAAGCTGCTGCTTTTGAGCTAACTTTTTTCCCTTTGAATAAACATTTTTATTGGCCATATGATTTTATTTTTTGAGGTGCCAAAAGCTTGCATGGTTTGCTCAAATTAGAAAAATAATAAACACCACAAATCCAGAGAGGATGAAAACAAGAATGCCCTGCTGCTGCTGCTGCTGCTGCTAAGTCGCTTCAGTCGTGTCTGACTCTTCGCGACCCCATGGACTGCAGCCTACCAGGCTCCTCCGTCCATGGGATTTTCCAGGCAAGAGTACTGGAGTGGGGTGCCATTGCCTTCTCCACAAGAATGCTCTACTGGGGCAGAAGTTACAGCTCTGCCGTGTTGATTGTTGTTCAGATTCCCTTGATCTGGGTAGACCTGTGGCTCAGCAGCTTCCTCCTTTCCCTCTCACCTTTGTGGAGCTTGTCTTAAAGACATCAGCAGTACCCCATCCCTCTTTACTGTGGCTTCAGCTGACTTCGTATCATCCAGAAAGGCCAGAGTTGTTTTTGTCGTGTTTCTCTCTCCTCTCTTTCCTTCGTGTTTTCTTGTTGAGGTTGCTTTTCCATCTCAGTCATTTCAAGTTTGAATTTGATTTGCATATCTAAGCTGTTAATTATACCAATTACTTGCAGTGTTTCTGCATTCCAAAAAAGAAGTCTGAAACTGACCCCTTTCATTAAAGTCAGTGTCAGTTTGCCCTGAAATTTGGAGCTATGGAGACAAGTCCTTTTTTCCCTTAAAAATATATTTTTAAAAGGCCAGCTGCCAACAACTGTATTTTTCAGGTCCCAAATGCTCATGTTTCTGGTGGTGTTTTTCTGTAGTCCAGCATACATTCTTTAACTAAATACCACTCTTGAAAGATCAAAAGGAGTACTCCCTGCTTTCATTTTGTTCTTGGCTGTAGCTCATGGATGTCTGTTTTTTTCCCCTTAATTTACAAAAAGCTTTCTCTCCTTCAGAAGAAAAAGAAAGTGGCTCTGTGGATCATAAAGCAATCATTAGCATTTACTAATACAGTCTGTTCTAAGTTGCTTTACCACCACGTCTTTTCAGTATTATTTACTGAGCAGCTGAAATAATTGGGCTTTGAATTTTTAGATTACTCTAAAGTAAGACCTATTGTCACTTACTGCCGAGTATAATTGCACCATATGTATTTAGTGAAGCTATTTATTCATCTCCCTGGTGGATATCTTTGTCAAAATGAGTTGAGATATTTCTGTGTGTGCAGTTGGAATCTAGAAAACATTTGCATTTCATGTAGCGCTTAAAAATTATAGAGAATTTCACAAATATCTTTTTCTCCAGACCTGAGGATCTGTTCTTTGAGTTCTACTCATCTTTTATTATTCTCCATTGTTAGAACAAGCACTGATCCTATGAGTATATAGCTATTCTGAGTGGATTTTAAGCTCTAACCACATAGTCTTAGAAAGGAAGGAAGGGAGGGAGGAAAAGAAAGCATTTTAATATAAACAGCTTGTATTTTAATATATAATAACTCATTTGTCCATTATTCTACAAATCTGCATTAGAAGTTTTCTGTGCACACTAGTCCATCATGAAGAGGACCACTGTGGTCCCTGTGCTAAAGGAGCTCATGGTCCATGAGCATGTTATAAGGAAATATATGTGGGAGACTAAGCCTAAGCTTGGGGACCGGAGACTGCTTTCCTGAAAAAGGCATATTTAAACTAATCTTGAAAAGATACTTAACCAGAAAAGGAGGAAGAAACATTTTTCCAGGCCAAAGAAATAGCATATGCAAATACAATCTCCAAGGAACTGAAAGACCAGTGTGGCTGAAACTGAGGGAGCGAAGGGGAGGAGGGTGAGGTGAGGATGAGGCTGGAGGGTAGGCAGGAGCCAGCTGAAGCAAGACTTTATAAGTCATGGTTAAGCTTTGGTCTTTATCCAAAAACAATGAGAAACCTTTGAAGAATTTGACACAGGGGAGTGGCGTTGTCAGATTTCTGGTCTCAACCAATTACTCTGGCAGCACCATGGAGACTAGATGGTGGATGGGGGCAAGAGTAAAGGGGGAGACCCATTGATTACTGAAGACCAAGTGGGAGAGAACGGCTGCTCAGACAAGGGGAGGTCCAACATTGATAGAAGTAAACGTGTTCGAGAGACACTTCTGAGGACCTAGATATTAGAGATAGGTGTGTGAGAAAGGGATGTCAAGGATTATTTCCAGATGCTGGGCTGCACTCTTAGGTAAATAGAGTGTAGAGTGAAGCTCTGTTTTGGGGGGAAAGGTCATTCTTAAGTGTTGGAATATGTACATTTAGGTATCTGTAGACCAGCTAGAGAGATATTGAATAGGCAGTAGGACCTGGAACTCAGAGGAGAGGTTTAGGCCAAGTTTAACAGTTGATAACCCTGTATTTCTGATGTGATACAGTTTGGATCCTTATTCCAATAAAGGAAAATAGCAAAGTGAACTGTTTTTCTGAAGGAATTTTGCTTCAAATTAGAAATGCTACAATGAATATTTAGGCAAATATTTAATTACTAACCATTTTACAAAAAAATTATTGAGCACCTAATACATACTAGGCACCTATTAGATTATGGAAACTTCTAAAACATCTTTCTTTTCTTCATGAGTTAAGTTACTTAGGAGAAAGTCTTAAACACATAGGCATTTAAGAAGGACCAAGTTTGTCACCATTGGTAAATTGGTAGTAAATTCAGGAGCCCCTTCATTTGATTAAGTGAATGTAGGTTCATGCTATAAAGTATTTTATTGTTTGGCTGAATATGCAGCCTTGAAGTCTTCCAGAATGCTCACATTGAGTATTTCACATTAACTCTGACTTTACATTTGTTTCTCAGCAGCATAAGCATCTAAATGATTTATAGATGCATACCACTTTTTTTTTAACTTGAGAATTACAGTTATTAAAAAAAAAGATTATGTGAAGAACATAAGGCTCACAATACTTTTTCATCATTATCAATGATTTCCCTCTACATTCAGACTTTGGTGAGAATGGTTGGTACAATTTTGGATAGTCGATGGTATTGTATGAATTTAAGCTACTAATATTTTTCATTTTATAAAGAAACAAAAGAAAAAGTGTGCTTGGATTCCTTCCAGAACATATTTTTTCCTTTATCTCCTTAACCTATTGAAAAATAATATTCCTTGGAGTTGCATAGAGGAAATGGTTAAATAATTGAGCCAGAAGGCCATGATTCTGGTTATCCATCTACTACTTACTAGCCCTGTGTCTGTGGCAAAGCACCAAACTTCTCTAGGTCTCAATGTTCTTCACTTGGAAAATGGGGATAATACTACTTGATAATTTGAATGCATGAAAGATGATGGTAATAACAGTTAACTTTTATTGGGAATTTACTCTGCCCTAAGTATTTTCACATCAGGATTGTTGGCTTGGTAAGATGACTAAGGAGATAAAATAAAGCAAGAGACATATCTTAGAAACAACATATTTTACTAATTTTTTATTTCTTTGACGAATAAACAATTGTAAATTAAATTCAGTGAAAAGGCCAACTACTTTGTATAACAGACCAATATCCTCATCAAATTAAAACATCTGAGGTGATCCACATAGACCACAAACTTTGCACTTTTGGATAAGATTTTATGTGTACCTGTTATTGTTGTGATAACTGGAGTCACGTTCGGAGGGGAAAGGAGGGTTGAAACTGTCTTAAATAGAATAGTCAAGGGGATTGAGATTACAATTCTTAGCTAAGGTATTTGCTTTAGAATTATAGGGATCAAACTCAGTGCATGCATACAATAACTGAATACTCTGTGGGTTTCAATACCTAAACAGTCAGACTTGGTTAATGAATTTGTCAATACTTTCTTGCCCATGAGTGAACCATGGGCATATATATAGGAACAGTGATTCCTTCAACAAACAAAGAGAAAGGCTCAGAGATGGGATAGGTAGTTTAAAATCAGAGCAAGTATTGATAGAAAGATTGGGAGATTTTCTGAGCACCTGCCACTTGGCAGTCAGGCATGTGATGGGAGAGCCACGCAGAAAAGCTCAGCTGTGAAAGAAAGAATACTGGAGGTGATGCATTTTGGAAGCAAGTGAGGGGTCTTGCTGAATCTTGTGGGTTGTCACAAAGGATTGTCAGTTCTCTGACTGTGAAGCTGCCCCAAGCATCACTCTGAGCTCACACCTTCGTAACAGCTGCCAGGGCTAATGCAAGGTTTGAGTTCCATTATTTTCATATCTACTTCTTTTTTAAGCAACCAGATGCATATGACTTTTAGCAAGTACAGAATTTATATTTAAGCAATGCATAATGAAAATCGATGACTTTTTGTTGAGAAAAGCATGGTGTCAGGAAAATATCCCTGCCGCACTCTTTCCTCCTGTCACAGTGGTGGAAATTTTACATTTGAAAGTAAAAAGGCTTAAGATATAATTTTTTAATCCCATCTTTCCTGCCCACTTGCATCTCTTCCAAAGTTTGTCAGGGCCAGATCTGGAATAGTAAGAGCCATTAAAAATTTGGCATCTTGCACTCTGTTTTCTGGAGTAAATTCAGTATGGGCCAATTTATGGTAAATTATTCTCTTCGTGTGTGAATTTCCTCTTCTCTCTTGGCAAATTCATGCTTGTCTCTACCCCCCTGCACACAGATCTTAAATATACACATCTATTACAGAATCTGTGTGGGATATGTGTGCAAGTGTTAGTGTGTGCCCATGGCTGTACCCGCAAATGCATATGCACATATTTGCACCTATGTGCCTATATGATAGCAAATTGACTTAAACAGTTTGTCTTGGAAGTTTGTGTTGCTGTATGTATGTTAGCATACATTCTGTTGCAACCCGCAAACAGTTTCTCAGTCAAGAGATGACAGAATTTAGCAATCATTTTGGGAAACACCATAGTAAATAAATATATTGCTTAGCTCTGTTAAACCAAGCATGCCAATTCTTAATAAAACTGAAGGCAAGCAGTGGCATTTCTCCTCTTTGCAGTCAAAGACAATTACAGAGGAGCCAATCCACTGCCAACAGGGAAGGCAGAGGCAAGGCCTTGCTACAGCCCCCTGTACTCTGAATACAGAAAGCTCTGGAGTTTGGCATGGTTATATCCTGGGGTTATATGGGGTCGTAATGGCTGTGTCCTGTTCAGAGAGGTTGGCTATCGGATGGTGAGCAGAGGCATAGCAAGGGAAACTGCTTGACCTGCTCTTTGGGGATATTTGAGTCAGGCAACTCAGGGCAAGGTCCCAAAGATCTTTTTTCTTTTCATGAGACACCCTGATAAGAGACTCTTTCCTGGCATATTTGAGAGTATGTTAGCTTAACTTAGGGCAATTTAAAACAGTTTCTTTTCATTTATGTATGAAGAAGGCACACATTTATGTTCCTTGAATTATTCCTAATAACATGTTGCCAGTGGGTCTGTGTATGTGTAGCTTAAGTTTGGAAAAGGGTGTGGTAGGAAAACAGCCCACTCCATTCACCAGTATTGCTATAGATCTCTCAGAACATCAATAAATAAGTTAAGACATCACAACCACAAAAGAATACAACCATATGTTGTTGTTAGTATTGTTTCCCCACATGATTAGATATTAAAATAATTATATGTTTTGCAGTAATTCTATAGAACATTAAAATCCAGCAAAATCCTTAAATGCATTTTATAGCTTTTGCAGTGTTGAGCGTTTGATGTCATCATGAATGGTGACTGGCTCTACCTAATTAAAAGGCCTTAATGAGCTTTCTACAGAAGGAAGTCTAGGAAATATATATATATATATATATATATATATATATATATTTTACAGAGAATTCATTCTCTTCATTTCCTTTAGCATTTATTTAGCAAATAATCTGTGGTCACTTGAGTATATGCCGAGTATATGCCAATAAAAAGATTAATAAGACTCAGTACCTTATCTTCATAAAGCTCACAGCCTAGTAGGGGAGACAAACAATCCAATTAGTGTACCCCCATGCATTAGCCAGGCAGTGGATAAGTCTTGATGTGTGTGTGGTGGGGGTTGGGGGGAGTTGGAGGTAGTGATCCATTGTGCCTTGATGACACCAAGCATAAAGGAAGGTGTCACAAAGGAGGTGACACCAAGCTAAAGGGTCAGTAGGATGTCACCAGGCACAGGAAGTAGCACAAGCAGAAGCAAAGTGGAACAATGATACTTAATTAAGAAATTGCAGCTGGACTGGCCTGGAGTCCAGTGAGAAAGGTGGGAGGACAGACGGGAGGAGACAGGCCTGACCATGTCCGTGCTAAGCCCTCCTTTGACCCGTAGCCTCTCTCTCTCTCTCTCCTCTCTTTTTTTGTTTTTCTGCTTCTCGTTTCCTTATTTCTCTTTTACTTCATCTATCCCTGTCTGAAATTTGAGAGACCCTTTAGAGAAACTAGAGTTTTAGAGAACATTTCTGACACTTTTTAAAAACGCAGAAAATAATCCCTAAAATCCAGAAGATGATTTCTCCAACATTTGTTTCCTCACCTTTAGTCTATAGAAAATAGTTTGGGGTGTTGGAGCAGGCTGGGTCAGATTCAAAATTTTTTCTAAGTGTGTGTCTATCTCCTGGAATGTAATATGAATGCAGGAAAGGCAGGATGGAGCCTGGTGATTCTTTTGTATCATCTGCACAGCCTATAAAGTGCTGAGTGAACAAGAAACTCAATATTCCCAGGTCTATTGGTATATAGACTGATGCTCAAAGTTTTTTGCAAAACTGTTTTCTTTAATATAGAGTAGCAAAATATATGAAATTTGCTTTTATATGTAGACTTTATATATACTTCATAGAAGTATTATGCTTTTGCAGATCCATGTGTATGGAATTAAGTATGCCTAGATGGTGGGTCAGAAACAGAGATACACTGAAAATGAAATAATTTGATTTCTTTTAGGTATATTTACACAGGGCCAGTTACATAGCCTTAAATATATTTGCTCTTCTGGCATGTAATCAAAGTGCATTTATTTAGGTCTGACTGTGAACCTCTGAAGGACACATGTTCTAGTGGATATGTATTTGCAGATTGCATGAAATCAACACTAATAAACAACAATGAAGTTCAGGCAACTTACTTATTCTTATGTTTAAACAACCCCCAAACAGCCAGCTTTTTATTATTTACCCACTCATGGAATAATTATCTGCTTGAAATTATAGTTTTCTGGCATTGTATTGACACAGCATGAATAATGTATGATATTCCTTACATTTGTAGAATAACTGGAGACAGCCATATGATATATTTAAATATCAGTGTTGCACTATGGAGTCTTCTTTTGCCAGTGGTGAATGTAATGCCCATGATAACGTTCCATTTGTCTCTAACTCCTTTCAATTTTTATAAACCAGACATGTGATAATTTCCATAAAAATTTAATATGGTTCAAATGTTGGCACAGAAGTAACATATTTCTCTCTACATTGTCATGTGGCTTCTCAAAAACATTTTTTCCATTTTCAATTTTTATGTTACACCCTCATTTATTTTGCCACCTCATTTAGAGTGCCCTTTTAAAAGTCAGCTGCTGCCCATGACCCAAAATGTTTAAAAAAAAATGAGAATTTTCTTAAACCAATAAGAAGCACATTCATACTGCCCATTTTGGTAACCTTTGTTTTATACAGATTTCTTAATCAAAACCAAAAAGCACAACAAGCCAGGAAGTTGTATTTATGAGCTAGTTAATAGATTCATTTTGTACACTAGAATAACAAGGAAAAACATAGTAACTGGGATCTCTTTTTTACAGTTTAGGAAAACATTACAAAAAGGGTTTTATATTAATTCTACAAAATTTTAATAGTTCCAGAAAATCTGGATAAATGAGTACAGTAGGCCACTTCAGAAGTCCAGATAAGTGACACGCACTGAAGTAGTTGACTCATTGAGGCCGAACTGTCAGAGTGTCTCCCCACTCTGGCTGCCCCTCCCAAAGGACCAGGAGACTTTGCAGGAAGGCTGTCCTAGGAAATGCAAGTGCAATCTGTGTAGACATTTGGAATCTTTGAAAAATCACTTTGGGGTACACTGATTTCCTTGAAGTTAAGAGAAATCTCAAATTAACCAGGGTAACCCTACCACAATTTTAAACAATTTTCCAGTGAGGCCACTGTTCCTCTTGGTAGACCCTTCAACATATTATAAAATCAGATATTACTTTTAACAACCAAAAGGAAACATACAAACTCCTTTTCTGTGAGTACATTTCTTCCATTATGGACACTAAGGTGATTAGATTAAAAACATGAGTAAAATCACTCGTGTTTTCAAGTGAGAACCTGTGGAGACATCTCCTTCCTCTTTACAGAATTAGTAGTCTGAATGAAGCACGGAGAGGGAAGAACTCCATATTACTCAGTATAGTAAATTCATGAACTACATACTTTTTAAAGCCTCAAAACATTTGAATTATTTTCTTCTCCCTTTATGTAACACTTTATACAAACTGATGTGGTAAATATTAAGATTTGCTGGAGCATCCAGTTCTAATAAGATGCACTGGGAACAGAAACCACAGGGTGGCATGAGGCAAGCCATATGTCCAAACGCGAATAACACTGAAGGAGAAACAGTATCAGATTGCTCCAGTGTGCTTCTGCAGTCTTCCTGTTTGGATTTCTTATGCTTTTTTTTTTTTTCTTCTGACTTTTTGTCTGCTTTTCTGCCCCTAGACAACACTTTCTGTTCTCTTACGTTTAACAATTAGATTTCACTCTTTTGCACTTCTGCGGACGAAGCGACAATAGTTTGGTTCATCAAAAGCAAGTCTTTTTATTCTTACTCTAGTTCTTTGTCTCTTTTTTCTTTAAATCCCATTAAACCGTACATTTTCAACCTGAAAGTAGTTTGCTACTGCTGCTGCTAAGTCGCTTCAGTCGTGTCCGACTCTGTGCGACCCCACAGACGGCAGCCCACCAGGCTCCCCCGTCCCTGGGATTATCCAGGCAAGAACACTGGAGTGGGTTGCCATTTCCTTCTCCAGTGCATGAAAGGGAAAAGTGAAAGTGAAGTCACTCAGTCGTGTCCGACTCTTAGCGACCCCATGGACTGTAGCCTACGAGGCTCCTCCGTCCATGGGATTTCTCAGGCAAGAGTACTTTAATAACCCCTAGAATCTTACTTTTCAAATTGGAATCTTTGAACAGTCAACATTTAAAAATATGACATAGGAGGTGGTTAGAAATGCAGAATCTCAGGCCCTGCTCTGTATCTACTGAATCAAATCTGTATTTTAATATTGACAACATGACCAGTGACTCATGAGCACATAAAGATGGCCAGCACTGTCCTGGAAGAAAGCTGTTGAATCTCAGCTAAACACTAGAGTCAGATTTCTCACCTCTTCTCATGAGTGTGAGGTGGCTCTGGGCCCTCAGCTGTGCCTTTGTCCCCCTCTTTCAGAGTCACAGAAGAAGCCGTCTTTTACTTACACCTTTTTCAGGTATGTCCGTGATTCAAGTAGACTTGAACTCTTGGGCTTACCGTGGAAGTCACCTTGACTATATCCACAGCGTGATAAATATTTGCTGACCTTTCCACTAATGGCTTTCATCTCTGTTGTCTTTGGGCTGTACATGGAAGACGTAAACTAGCATATAATTCATCAGTAAGTCCCCAACTCTGCACAGCATATCACAGCTCAGCCATCACTAATAGGAATAATTGGTCTTGACTGATGAAATTGTAAAAGCTTATACCTCCAAGGGTCGTAAACACTGAGCCTTAATTGAAATCAAATGTATACTTTTAAAAAGCATGTCCAGCATCATAGACTCCTTTCTGTTTTGGTTTTGTTGACACTAGTGATGATAGAGAAATCTGATCAGGAAAGATTTGCTATTATTAGTGCTTTGAATATGAACTTGTGCTTCTCAACACTATAAATTGCTGATTAGGGGAAGGAGTAATATTTTACTTGATTACTGGTTACACATATGGAATAAATCCTATTTTAATGGTGTCTAATGAGTCTTTCATTTTCAGAACCTTACACAAAAGCCTCTAATAGAAAGGGAAAGTAATATTTCAAAGGTCATCTTAATGCCAGTTAATGTCAACAATCTGTAATCAAGCCAATATATATAGATGGTGATTACAGTCCAGTTGTGATCCTTTAAATATGAAATAATCTCCTAAATTAACAAAGTGGTGCAAGCTAAGTTTCTCTGAATTTGAGGCAACTTATACTTCTTAATTAAGGCTTGTTCCTTGAAAACAGCCTCAGAGTTAAAGAGATTTTTCTCAGAGTAAGGCTTCATGCCGTATTTTCAAACCCGTGAGATTTAAAGTTCTGTCACTTCATGTATTGTTCTTGTATGTGTCTGTAGTCACTGAAATGTGCAGTTGGAAAATAATGGCTCCCCTTCACTGCTTTTTCTCATCAGCAGAATGTAATAGGCGCTAGAAACATGGGATGTTTTGTTGGTCAAGAGGTCACTGAGGGAATTTTTAGGCATGCCTATTACAGAACTAGAATTTGCTTGGCAACAGATTAAATAGTTAAGAGCTTAAAGAATCTCTAGTATGAGACTGGCATTCTGGAATATTGTCTCATTTGCAGTGCATATGGAGATAACCCTGCTTTATCCTGGGATGGAGATGTTTCTTTTCAGTCCAGGGCTGCTGCAAGCCCATATGACTCTTGCCCCAATTAGAAATGAGTGAATTCTGCAAGATATTTTGCTTCTGTCAGGAGATTGTCTTGAGAACATCAACAGTGATTACAATGTTAATTTCATTCCAAACTCACAGGCACATCATAGCATCAGGATCTCCTAGAGGGCTCCTAACACTCAGATGTCTGGGCCTGCACCCCCAGGTTTCTGTTCTGTAAGTCTGGAGTTGGGCTAGAGAATTTGTGTTTCTGACAGGTTCCCAAGAGTGTGACAATGCTTCTGATCCACACAATGTATCTTTGAGAATCATTGCTCATGCCTCATCAGTATATGACCTGCCCAGCCACATGTAATGATCTTGATTTCATATTCCCTTGAATAAAATTTGAGTCTTAATCCTTTTGTTTCTCTCATTGTCTATCACACAGTGCCATCCTCCTAGGGCTTACTCAGTGTTTGTTGAGGAGGAAAATAAGAATGCTATTTAGGTGAAATTACCCATGTGTACCAGACCCTTTTCCCACCACCACTCCTTCAAACATTACCGTTCTTCATTCGCCTTTCTCTTTGTTCTACTTTTCCTCCTTCCGCTGCTCCCTTGGATTCTGAGTTTGTTTGTTGTTTTTCTCTAATCTTTCTGTATTTGGCCTGTGTTTGAAGCACAGGCAATCTCAGGCCTGATGATCCGTCTATGTGTCACCGGGCCTTAGATTCCTGGCCCCACAGCCAGTCCAGGAAGGAGATATCCAGTGACTAAGATATTGCTCAGTGTTTTTGAAGGAGTTGGTTCATGGCAATGACACAAGCAATCAGGTGACAATTTGGACCTTAGATCTCAGGATAGACTTTGCACTTTAGGAATCTTGATGAGAAAGTATGTAGCCAAATTCAAGGAAATTCTCCTGGGGTTCCTGCTTTCCTTTACATTTAGATGTTTCTTTACAAGGTGAGACTCATTAAAGATTTTGAAAACCTGAAAAAATGTAAGTAGAAAACAAGGCAACCATTTACTCAGATACCCAAAACATCCAGTTTAGGTGTATTTTGTAACAATCTTGTATTTTTCTACCAAAACGTTAGTTTATTTTTAATGTATTTGCATTTAACTGAACTTACAATCTTAGGGTAAAATTGCCTGAGGGAGAGGAAATACTTATTTGAATTACAGGTTTATTTCCATCAAGAATGATAATAAATCCACAAAACTGTTTGCTTTCAAGTTTCATCCAGATACCCTTAGAGAAATGAATGGGTCCTAGTTTTTCTTCTTGTAGAATTGTTAGTGTGGCAGGTTCAATCAGATGTTATTCTTTGCATACTCTTGTGATGGGTTGGGTGTTAGGCCCCTCATGGAGCCATTTATCAGCTCTTCAGCACTTCATTTTATTGGTTTGGGTGGGGTTCATGGTTTCTTCTCAGTAAACTTCTTCAATAAGAGCAAGTGGGTGATGTTTTTGTGAGACCCCAGTACATGGGGTTGCCTTGAGGGGGTTGCCTTGCTCTAGCCTTTATTCATTCAACTCAGTGGGATCAAATCCCTTCCTCCTTAATCTTTTCTCCTGAGAGTAGTATAATGCCTGTACACATACCACAAAGACTTTTGTTTTCTGAACTTCACTGTTACAGAGGAAACATTTGAGATCAGCTGGATTTGCATGATTTTACTGATAATCTTTTTGTTGTCATTTTTAATCTGGGTGCTCATATTTTCCTCCATCTTTGCTATTTTTAAAAAATGGTCAAGATGTTATGAGATATAGTTCATTTTTCACTGATTTGCCTGGAATGCAGCAAGCTCTTTGGTTTGATCATTGCTTCTGTTAACAGTCATACTAACAATTTTCTGTCTTTGAACATTTACATGGACATTTAACTAGAGAGACCTTGGGAATGCTAGTCTACATTTAGTTTACATCTGATGAAGTAGGCAGTTGGAACTAGTTCTGGGGCATCTTTGGGATCCCGTCTAATCACTCTGTGGTAGATCCAGGGGTCTTATTTTTCTGGTGCTCACAGAAATCTCATTAAGCTATTCTAAAATGATTCTCCACTCCAATGTTGGTGGTAAGACAATGCAGGGTTTTCTCTGATCAAGATCTCGGGTGACTATAGAAGATAGTGGATGTTGGGGCCTACTTGGATCTGGGTATGCACCCCTATAAAATGATGCCCACCCTGCAAAACAACCTTGCTAGGAACTGGGCTACAGGCTTGATGTGTCCAAAACCACAAACTCATTTTAGACCTAAGTGTGGTCTATCAGGTGATTCCAAGACAAACTGAATTCTAGCAGAAGTATACACTGAGTTGTCGTTCAGAGTGAACCTTAAAAACAGAGGTTTGGTTGGCAGAGGCCTCTTAGCCATGAATTGGGAGTTACTTTTGAGCCCCTTGATTTTCAAACATGAGAACCACTTGAAAACCTGCAGAAATAAACACTTAACTCCTCTCTCCCTCTAGCGATATAACATTATATGCCTTTCATTCGTTTGAAAAGTAGTTGGCTTTGTCAGCAATCATCTTCTGTTCAGGCTAAATTTACTTTTATGTGAAATAGAAATCAGGAAAACACTAGAATTATTTTAAGCAAAATATCAAAATTGAAATAAACCAACATATGTCTATGAAACATGTATAACTCTCAATCAAAAATAAGTGCAACTTTCATAAATTTCTTAAAATATTCTAGCATACAAAATCTAGACAACTTATTTAAATAGATGTTGTTGTGACATGTTTAATTATTCTTCCTCCTTTGTTCATCCTCCACTTAAAGGTGAAAATTGAAATAATCAAAACCTGACCCAACTCTGGGTCACCCCTTCATGAACAATGTACTGATCTGTTGTATTGATAAAAAAATAAGAGAATTGAGGAATTTTATAACATTTCTTCCAATAAGTTTAAGTTATACCTGCTAATTTTTAATGTAAACCATTTTCAATTTAACATTCTTTACTTCTGTTTCCCTTACCACCCCTACATTCCTCTCTAAGATGTAATGCTTCTTAATTGCATTAAACATATTATGTTTTGTTCTTGTAGTTTTTAACTTGCAGTTTTCCTTGCACTGGGAACTCTAATGGCATCAAAATTGCTGAAGGGACATATATATTCCAGGGCTTAGCACCAAAGAGAGAATTAAAGGATAAACATACCCATCTCACATTTATGCTTCATATGTAGGCATTCTCTAACGTTTTCTGTTAGACGGTCACTTCAAGGATTGAAATCACTTTGACCCTCTAATAGTAGCTGTTATTTTGCACACAGAAGACAGTAAGTAAATGTTACCATCAATAAATATTACTGACAAACCAATGAAACATTTCTTAAGATCTTCAACTTTTCATTTACAATTCTGCTCTTCAAGAACCAGATAACAAAGTTTCCTTAAAAGTAGAGATAAATAAAACTATAACTTTATTTGGAACATGACTTAGTACTAGATGGATTGTCTTCTTGTTCCTTTTTAAAAGCATGTTAAAAACTTTATCTCATTAGGCTTGGCATCACCCTATATATTAAAAAGGTCACTCTTGGAAGTTGAAAACCACTTAAGATATAATTAAGAAAGCTTATTATCATTTGATTTAGCAGACACATGTCCTTTTCATCTCTAACTCTTGGGTCTTCAATTTACTTTTTTTCCTCAAACATCACTCTGATTCTTTTGTTGTTGTTAGTTTATTAGTTGTAAAAAGTTTCTTCCTTCCTGATTCCTTCAATTTAGACCAATTTGGAAATGGAAAAGTGTGTTAATTTTTTAGCAAATCTTTAAGACACGCTTTACTGTATTTTTATTAACCGAGCCAGATGGCTCACAGCAAATTTTCTCTGACATAAGTAATCACAAAAATCAGTTTGGGACACAAATCTGGTATGGAAAGTGGCAAGTATATTCAGTAGAAAAATGCAGTTCGCACAAACATATGGATATTTTTAGAAGTAATACTGTTACTATTTGGATTTCATTTTATTTTTTTTTTGTTATAGGTTAAGAACAAACTAAGGACATTTATTTTTCCTGTCCCCCACAACCCCAAACATTCAAGGCCCTTCTCAGCAACCAAAAATTATTTTCTTTTTGCAGTTTGAAGGTTGCAAGAAGGCCTTTTCAAGGCTCGAAAATCTCAAGATTCATTTGCGGAGCCACACAGGCGAGAAGCCGTATTTGTGCCAGCATCCGGGCTGTCAGAAGGCATTCAGTAACTCCAGTGACCGCGCCAAGCACCAGAGGACACATCTGGACACTGTAAGAATGGCAGGAGCTTTCCAACTTCCAGCCTCAAGTCCCGGTGTGAGGAAGTGCCCGTTTGATAGTGGGATGGTGAAGGTGTTTGCTTTATGACCTGCAGGTTAGAGGGACAATGCCAAGGGCAGCAGTGAAACCTGGTAAAGAGCCAGAAGGGGCCCTGTTTGGTTCTTTCTTTTCCTTTTTCTATAGTAATAAGTTATCCTAAATATTACAGCTGCCTGGAGCAAAAGGGTTTGTATATAAAGCAGAGGCACTTTAGGGGCTGTTATATAGCAGATTTTAGAACAGAGAATGATTGCTGGAGATTGGACCTTAAAATAAATATTCAGATAGCAAGATATACTAAGATAGATAAGATACTCTAGAAACAGGAAGCACTTTTTTTTTCTTATTTTGGTTCTTTTTTTCTTGACATAAGAATGTTGAGACTGGCGTGCTTTCTGAAAGTGAATCTGGCCTTTTGCTTTAGAAACCACCTGGTATTTTCACCTTCAAGTGATCTAAAAAGAATCAGCAAATCTTTCCCAAGGGTCCTGTTTCATCACTCTTCCTATGTGTTAACAGCCACATATCCATTGACATACAACCTATGAGAACAATTTATTTTCATTATTATGCCTTAATTCTCTTAGTGCTGAAACATTGTGTTCACTTGCTAATGTCCCTTCTATGACTCTGTCTTTTGTTTTCTCAGTTATGTTGATCGTCCTCCTTTGCATTTCTCAGGTTTGATGCCATTTTTTTTTTTACATGAGGCTAGGTGGACTCTATGTAATTTTAGTTCACTTAGCAAAGCCATCAGGGTAAATGTATTATACACATCACAGATCTCTTATCCCACGTTCTTGCAAGTAATGTATTCATGACAGTACTTTTTCAGTGTTAACATTCTGATGTCTATTATTAAACTACTTCAGAATTTGAATTTTGAAAAGATACTGTTATTTCTACACACCTTCTCATACATATTTAAGATTCTTCTGATGTTATAGCTGACATATTTATTAAATTTTATATTAGTCGTTATTAGTCATATTGATAGCAGTCATTTTAGCTATATGTCACATAACCTTTCTAAACAGAATTATATCCTAATATACATAATGTGATGGTTTGCCTAGTAAACATCTGAAATATAATTAGAGTCATGTGGCTATAAGATGGACCCTTTCTGTTCTAGCTGAATTGAATTCAATGAATTTAGCACCAACAGAATGGAATATTAAATGAATAAATTTGATGAATAGCAGTATTTTTTAAAAGTAGAAATAGGAAAAAGAATGAATTATGTTTAAATACTCTGTTTTGTATGTCTAAAATGGTCTTGGTAGAATCTTATAAATTTTACAATTTGTCATTAAACTTTATCATGGAAGAATGAACATTCATGAGACAAGATTGTCTTGAGAAATTGCTTCTACTCTAGCTAGTTATCTGGAGTTTGAAAGAACTATTGTGAGGCTAAGTGTTATGGTTCTACAATACCCTTCTTTGCTTGGAGCTAATTTTAGCTAATCAAACCAAGAGCATTTTCTAAAGTCATTTTGAATTAAAAAAATCCCTTTGGAAAACTTTTGAGAAACTACCTAAGATAATAATTTCATGATTCAGTTCAATGCAGTAGCTTTTAAAACTTAACTTTTTTTTTTTTTAAGTATTTCTCCATTAAATCTTTTAAAACCATCATTTTTTTCTTTGAAATCCAAACTACCTTCTTGTTGCTTGAAGAATTTATTATTAAAATTTAGGTCCACATTCCCTTTCATTAAGTACTCCTTATGCTAATAATTCCTTATGTTAATACTATCAGAATTTTAGATAAAGTATCTTTCTTCAATTAAAGGGATTCTTTACTTCTAGGAAAATGATTTGCCCATAAAGATGACTGAGTCCATAATTCTAACCCTGGAAAGTGTTATTAATTCATTTCTCTATTAGCATCTTAATATCTAAACAGGGGGAATAATTTTATAGTATAAATGGAAAATAATGAAGAATATAGTTTGATGAAGTGTAACATGCCATTTAAAGCTTAGGTAATCTGAGTTTAAATGATCAGTACACTTGTACCACTTAGACCAGTCCCTGGCATTGCTGTTTTTGGCATACTGATCCCAGGTGGCTGATAACAGGGGAGAGAGTGAAAGCTAGCTGGGAGGAATGGTCAGTATTCAAGCCTTTTTCAAGAGTGTCTCAAAATCAAATCCAAAATGACATTAACCATTTCTTATCTTTCCAACCCAAGTAATGGTGACTATTGTAATAATAATGGCATCAATTTATATAATGCATTAATATTCCCCCCAATTTTTATATACAGCATCTCTAATGCAAAACATGAACTTATGTGGTCATAACATGACTGCCAGTAAAGATGTTGGCTTATTTCCCCCCAGGCATGAAAGGGAAGACTAGGGAAAAAAAACTGTGAGAACCCAGAAAAGATTCCCAGGTTAAAGAAAACCTTTGTTTACCCAATGGAAACTTCCTTGGCAGATGACTTCAGCCCATAATTGGCTCATCATTTTGTAGAAACTGTGACTTACTGAGAGGCCAGTTCATCCATTGTTCATTGTTAGATCCCTGATATGTGATACAATGTCTAGCACATTATGGAAGCAGAAGAACTGCTGAGTAATTCATTCATTCAATCAGTCAGTCAGTCAATGAACAAACACATCAGATAATCAAACTTAGAATTCAAATTAGGATTGTCAAACTAAATTATATATTAATGACTTTATCTTGTTCTTGGAATAAAAATTAGCAACAATAGCAATAAAAAAGTGAAACACATATATGGTTTTTAGAAAGAAAATAATGTAATTCACACAAATGTTGGCCTACAAAATGAAAAACAAGTGCATGAAAACTGTAACAAAATATAAACAGTAAGGAAAACAACTTGAATTGGGGGGGGAGTGGGGCTGGTCAATAGAATAGCATGTTTCCAAAGTGAGAATTCTATTGTAGAGACAGTTTCAGTTCTCTTCCTCACGTTTCACCTCATGCCGGCACAGATTTAGTATTGCACCAGATGAGATACTAACTAGATGAGTGACAGTTAATACATCTTATAAACGCAGTTAATCTTGTAGTTTTTTTTTCAGTTCCTATAATAAGAAAGTTTTTATTTATTCTACAGTGTAAAAGTCACATTCTCAAACCTTTGGTTTGAATTTAGTTGTTACAGTAGGAATAGTTGCCAAATTTGAATCAATATGTAATGCTCGCATTCAGTCATTCCTAATTATCATGTACCAATCTCCAGGGTCACAAAAATAAAAAAGATTCTAGACTCCGTCTTGGGCTCCACACCTTACATCTCTCAGGCGCATGGGAGAATTGGAGTAGCCAGAACTTGTTTTCTTTCTCATCGTGCTCAGCCAAGAATTTATTCACTTAATCTAGGCTTAACAGCAGGACTCCTCTGCAACTAATGATATTAATGTTTCTTTGGCTGATTTTTCATGTGTCTGTTGTTTGAAACCTGCTGTCTTCTACTTACTTTCCACTAATTTTCCCTTTTAATTCTCTCCCTCTCTCTTTCTGAATCAGGTTTCTTCTGAAACATTACCAGTCTTTTCTGGACTTTTCTACAGCTTCTTTATACCTGAACTTTTAAAGAATATGTGTTTCCTAATTTCTGACAGTACCAGAGATTGTTTTCAGGGGAACATAATTGTAAGTATGACTGAAGATACTAATAATTTTCATATTGAAAAATGCCACAGGAGGTTTCGTGGCAAGAGGGCATTCTGTAGCAGTCTCTTAAAAATCTTCAAAGATAAGCCATCTCTGTTTCTCGAAAGTTTATTCTTCTCTTTGCCTTGATGCAAACTTACTGGGCTTTCTAATTAAAATGCATGAGTATCACATAGCAATTCACATTAATCAGTTGGCAACAGTTCATGCTCTGAAGTCAATAGTCTTTGAATAAATCTTCCTCAGTTACCTTTATGATTTAACCACAGCTCTTTATTTCTTTCTTATTTAGAAACCTTATGCTTGTCAAATTCCGGGATGCACCAAACGCTACACAGACCCAAGTTCCTTAAGAAAGCATGTGAAGGCGCATTCTTCCAAAGATCAGCAAGCAAGGAAAAAGGTAATTTTAAATGAGAATTTATCCAGCCAGGAAAAGCACATTTAAATTCCTCTTGCAGTACTGGGAGCTTCTGTGGGACATTAGTAATCCTAATGCTTCTCAAAGTGTAACATATTTTTGACTCTGAGTAGAGAAGTCTTCCATAAAGTAGTAGCAAGGCTGTGATTTTCATAACTGATCTAATCATATATGAATTTCTGGGGAGGATTTGTATAATATAAGTTGATGAAATTAATGAAAGTCACCAAAACTGGAAAGTATCAAAATTAAGTACAAATAGTTAAAGAAAATTGAATTGGGAAAACAACACAACAAATACTCTTTCTGGAGATAAGTGCTTAATAAGTATCAATAAAAAACATAAAATATCAATTGGCTAAAATTATTAGCTCTGACAAAGGCGGTAGATGAGTATGTATAGAGACTTGTTCCCTTTAAGCTTAGAAAAAAACACATTTCTTAATATGTACTATATATGAAAGTCTGAGAAAAAAATTGAACCTAAAATTACTGTTGACATCCTTGTGGGCTTAGTGCATCTCTCAGAGTTCTTAGAAGCTGTAGTATCTCTCAGATTTGGAAGAAATGTTAGATATCAACCTGCCAACCCACCTGACTTATCCTCCTGGCTTCATAAGATCTCCAGCAAGTGGTTGACAATATTGTTCTTGAACATCTTGAGAAACAAGGCACTTACTACCTTTCAAGGCATTTTCTAATGCCAGACTTTGTAAATTTTGGGACCAAAAAGTATGTTCTGATTATGGCAGAAAATATGTTGACCTGACCTTGGTTTTTCACTTGTGTTTAGATGGGTACCTAATTCATTTAAGAGCCCTTCATAACAAATTTAAGGGAAGTTTAAGACTAAACTTATTTCAAGTGACTGAACACTGTTATTGTTCAGTTGCTAAGTCGTGTCCTACTCTTTGCGATCCCATGAAGCACACCAGGCTTCCCTGTCCTTCACTGTCTCCTGGAGTTTGCTCAGACTCATGTCCATTGAGTCAGTGATTCCTATGATCTCCTATGGTTTTATTAAACCCTATGGCATGGTTTTCAGGTCACCATGGCTTCAAGCTAACCAGAATCTTTCATTCTTCTATGATTTATAGGGATTTAGTGCTTTTATTTTGGAATATGCTCTGTAACCTTTTTGTTACTTGAGCTTTTTCTTCCTTGGGAGATGTTAGCACGATGCCAGTTGAGGGCTCATATATGGAAATAATCTGACCTCTCCACTGTGAGTTAGAAAAATATCCAGTTAGAAAAATTTGATAAAAGTTCTTTTTTAAAATAGATATTCTTAATGGCATACAAGCCCACTCTTATAAGTCAGTTGTTAAAATTATTTATTTTTCCTCTATAAATGTATTTGAGAGTGAAAGTGTTACTCACTCAGTCATGTCTGACTCTTTGTGACCCCATGGACTGTAGCCCACCAGGCTCTCTGTCCGTGGAATTCTCCAGGCAAGATACTGGAGTACATAGCCATTCCCTTCTCCAGGGGATCTTCCAGACCCAGGGATCTAACCGTTGTCTTCTACATTGCAGCCAGATTCTTTACTGTCTGAGCCACTAGAAAAGCCCACATAAGTATAGTTAAATCTCTTTAATTGGAATCCCAGTCAACTGATAATAGATGATCATTATCAACATATCATAATAGATGATCATTCAGCATGGATTGGAATATGTTCCTATATTTTAAAACAGAAAAGGAACTAAGTGAGTTAATAATAAAAATAAAGTTGCAAGAAGGATGTTTAATATTCTTAAAACAACACACCATTGTTATAATGACATACTGTTAATTGTTTAGGAGGACCACTGTCTAATGGTTTTTGTCTTTATCCATGTGTATATCATAAATTTGAAATAATAAGTTGTGTTTCTTAAACAAAAAATCCTCTTGCTGAGTTTCTTCCCCCTAAATCTGACCATTCTCTACCTTCAAGTTGTCCCAAATGTATGAGGTTTTACTGTATTAGCAAACTTGTTATAAGATTGAAGAGCACCTTCATAGAGAATAACAATTGTCGTGGACATGACAGAATGTAAGTCTCACACGTAGACAAATAAGCAGCAATGTGATATTCAACCCAAGAGAGTAACCTAGGTTGACAGTAGGTATGAAAACATAATGCGATATTTTTAGAAGTTATTAATAGCTTATATTGCTCAAACACAGAGTATTTCAGCTTCTTTATAAGGGAAGAGTAGTTTTGATTCTGTGAAAGATGTTTGAAGCACTAATTTAAAGAAGATAATCAGATCTTAAGACTATAAATTTGTAAACAGTTTTTAAGAACCTTTAATAGACAATCTGGATAACAAGGATATACTTTCAAGGGGCAGAATTACAATCTAATGTCAAATATTACAATATTCTCTTAGTTTTGTCTTTTGTAAAATGAGGTATTATCACTCCAGTGATTCAGCTTTTGTTGTTCACTCTTTCCTGAAAGTGACTGAATTGGATTTGGCCGACTTTATTTGCTTAGTCCTTAGTGACAAGTTTACTGTGTTTACTTTCCAAATTTTAACCTGGCCTTTTAATCTGAAGATTTAAAAAATCCTATGTGGATCTTTGATGGACTAATTCATGGAAATTAAAATGATGAAAGTTGCTCTATCCAATAAAAAAAGGTAATGTCACTCCCAGGAAAAGCAGTGCTAATAAACCTGAAATCAGTCGATCCACATTTTCAAACCTTGCGCCGGTGTATTGGTGTGTAGTATTTACATGGTAGAATGTTACTAGACCTCTGAGAGATTTTAATTACTAACTCACATCAGGGCTTGGTATTTGGAATATTTCCTGGCAGCAATGATTTAAAAAAGTAAGAAACAATAACCCTTTTAAAGCAGAATTAAGATTATTTACGACTTTAATTAAAAATTGAAAATTGGCATTATTTCAAAAAGCCTTTACAAAAATGTGAATTCATCAAAAATAACCATAAAAATTCCAAGGTGATAAAGGCACAGTGGAGTAATGGTCTCAGCCCTAGGGAATTGTTTTGTTGAAAAGAATAAAACTCTTTTCTGTCACACCCTGTTAGTCATGGACTCCTTTAATATACCCTGCCTGCCTGCCTGCCTCTAATCCTTTCAACCTCCCCCTGGACACTAAATGACATTATTTTGGTCTTAACATGGCTGGCTTTATGAAGCCTTTCTCTGAAATCATGGCCAGTGACAAGCCACCCTCACTGGTAAGACAAATGTTTATCAGGAGGGGTAGAGATCTCGTAAGTGATGCCCTGGTCATGGGCATGGGGCCCTTTCCCACACCTGTAGGATCCTACTGAAAACCAAGAACCTGAAAACTCAGCTAAATATTATTCAAGCTGTGAAAACAAAGGAAAAAGAAAAAAAACCTCTTCTGCAAAAGAATTGGGATAATTTGGCTCATTGCATGCAGAGTAACTTTTCTCTTTGTCTGATGTGTGCACACCCACACATCCCATCAGCTGATGTACAGACTTCTTCCATAGAATGTACTTTGCAGATCTTGAGTCCATTAAATAGAAGGCTACACAGATAAATGAGTAGCAAAATACTCGAGTCACCAGCTAAAGTCTCCAGTGAAAACAGAATTCAGTCTACAGAGCAGAAGGCAGAATCTGTCCTTCAATTTTGTCTGATAATGAGTGGGGAAATAAGAAAAAAAACTAAGGCAATAAGCCACTTGAAATTTTCCTCAAGGCTGTGAGCTTTGTTAGAAATTTTCAGTTTCACCTTGCAAGCGCCATAAGCAGGGAGGCTTCCTTCAACTCTGGCCTGCTATCCAAATGGACTTTTAAAAAGTGAATGGAAAGAATACTGGGCCAAAAGTTAGAGATGATGTGAACCCTTTGTCCATTTCACACTTCCACAAAGATTCCAAACTTTGGGTGTGATTTATTAAATGTTTGTTAAACATTCACCTTTGACCCACTGTAGTTAACTTTCACTTTTGTTACCTCAACACGGGCTGTTTTAAACCAAGCAAGTGTAGCATTTGAAATGTATGTGAATATGTATATGTATTTTCTACTTAGAGAACAGCTCTGTATAGCTTTCTGGCTAAAATAGAATTGCTTATTTAATGCAACTCGCTTCATGTAGAACTGGTGATACTCTGGAATTTGTTCAGAGCCACCAGCACCCCATATACACTCAAAACTATAAACAATTTCATTAAATACAGCATAGGCTCACCTTGTTTTGTGCAGTTGTTGAAATCTTCAAAAAGCTATGTGGAAAAAATACATTTTCCCGTAAATGAAAGCATGTATAAAAGAGTTAGTGAGACTTACTTTCTCTATCAGTTATTTTTTGTCATCATCTACATGGCATATGGAATATACAGATGAAGTACACAGTCAGAGGTCCTCCCAGATCTTAACAGTCTTTTTTCCTTCATCCTTCCCCCTCCTTCCTTCCTTCCTCCTTCCTTCCATTTTTTCCTGCTCAGGAATAAATTAAGAATCACTCTAACTATCAATGGAATGTCAGTCATAGATATATATTATAGACATAACATTTCAAGATGAACTGGTAGCTTCTCTTCTTCCGCTCACATTTAGGAAATCATATTGGAATTTGAATAAAACTGATGTTATTACAGCAATGACATTAAAATGGCACGTGTGTGTGTGTGTGTGTGTGTGTGTGTGTGTGTGTGTTTGAGTCACTTATTAACTTTTCTATTTAACAGTTGTTGCTGAAAGATTACTTACATTATACCTCAAAATGATGGTGAGACATACTACCTGCCTGAATGTCCTGATGTCTCAGTTGAGGGTCACAGATTTCAAGAAAGGCACTAGGTATGCTTTTGTAAAGTAAACAATTTCGGTTCAAAATAGTGATGCTAACTAATAATTAAATGTAAGGTGAAAGTGAAGTCGCTCAGTCGTGTCCGACTCTTTGCGACCCTGTGGACTGTAGCCAACCAGGCTCCTCCGTCCGTGGGGCTCTCCAGGCAAGAATACTGGAGTGGGTTGCCATTTCCTTCTCCAGGGGATTTTCCTGACCCAGGGATCTAACCCGGGTCTCCCACATTGCAGGCAGACGCTTTACTCTCTGAGCCACCAGGGAAGCCCAATTAAATGTAAATGAAAAAAAAAAAAGTCAAGTTAACCCCCAGTTGATAATACTGATCTGGAGTTGAAACCAGTTGCCTGGAGGCTTCTTTTTAAAGCAGATCCAATATGAAACCAGCTGTGCTTTTGAGAACATTTTAATGCTACATGGTGATTGGAGCCAATGAAAAGGAATTGAGAATTCACATTTGGTGGTGGAAAGTGGAAGGGTAGACATGGTTGTCCATGAGAGTAAATAGATAGTTAGAAAAATATTCTGTTCCTTTCTGGGGAAATCAGAGAAACTGTCTTCAGCCTTGTGAATACAGAAAAATAAATACTCACATCTCTGAGCCTAGCCCAGTGTCTTTTTTTAGCCCTTAAAGCAGTGTTTCCCAAAGTGTGCTCTCTAGAACACAATCTACAGAATCTTATCAGGTAATTCTTTTAGAAAGTTTTTTTGTTATCATATAAACTTGGGAAATGCTGAGTTGAATAATATTCAATGGTTTCCCTCTTGTAAGAGTTCTCAGAGCCTTAGCTACACCAATATTCCAGAGGGAAGAGGACATTAATTCGATTGATTTAATTCAGTATTACTTGGCCAACAAAACAATCTTCTTTTTCCTCTAGAACATCTTATCAAACTTCTCTTCTGTAAATTATTTGAGAAATACATTCTCAAGTAATTTATTCCATTCAACAAATATTTATTAAGCACCTACTGTGTATCAGGCATTGGATTAGACCCATGAATGTAAGTGTGCATAAGACAGACATATTCTTTGTCCTCATAGAGCCAAACTCTCTTGATGAAATCCAACAATAATAAAAAAAGAGGAACAAAAAATCACATAAATGTAGGTAAGGAAGCAGTGAGGAAGTTGACATGGAGGTAAAAGAGGGGGAACTGTTGAGGTGAGATGGTCAGAAACACATTCAAATGACCACTTTAGAAATGAGAAAACTGTATTGCCTGCAAAAAAATTGAAAGCTCTACTTAAGTTGAAATATTGTACCTTTCTGTTTGAGCTTCTTTTAAAAGATTCTGCTGCTGAGAGCATAGCAATAGATGTCAGAATCATCTTACTTTGTTGTAGTTAAACTTTTTGGCAGCCTTTCCTCAGTCGGCATTAGAGGAACTGGATGCTAGACAGTGAAAAGCATTACTTGTATCTCCCACCAGAAAAAATGGCTCAGATAGGCAGCATTACGGTCCATAGGGTTGCAAAGAGCTGGACATGTCTGAAGCAACTGGGCATGCATGCACACGCATGAGCAGGCAGCATAGGTAGCAAGTGAGACCCTGCATCAGCTCTGGGATTTAAAAACAGGTGAGAACTGAACTTGCCCTCCTGAAGATTACATTCCAGTGAGAGATACAAGGAGACATGTGCTCTGTGCAGTAGGAGAAATGCTGTGATTAAAGTCACACAGAGCATGCTTCTGGAACATGGTATCTGGGAGTTCCTTTTGTGACTGATAGACATTCTTAAGGAGTGAAGTTTTAGTCTCTCTTATTTGAAAGAAATGGGGAGATCTATGGAGTTCTACATTGTTCTTGATTTTATCATAATTCTTTGTCATGTGTGGCACAGTAGTTTTAGTTCTATTCACCTTGAAAATTCTTAATTAGAACAAAAAAATTAGGAGTGTGTGGCAGAGCTCTGGCCAACTACGTAAAGAATGAGGGCCTTATGCCAGGTGCTTAAGCGAACAATTCAGGCTGTACCCTGCCTAGCACAGCCACCTTATAGAGATGATTCCTAGATAATTGCTTTTATAGATTGATTGACAGAAACCTTCCAAGCTTCTCCTTTCCTTTCTCTTAATAGATTCTGGAGATTCTTGATCAAAATGATTTTGTAATAAAAGCATTTATTTCAGACTTTCTGCTGCCTGAACATAATGTCTTACAATATCATGACACAGCTCATCATGGCCCTCCTTGGTTTTGTTCTTTGTCTCCACTTCTGAAGAACTGGTCCCTCGTGCAATTACAGCTTCCTCTGCTAGTTCTCTCTTGTCTTGCCTTTTCAGATTCAGTTGAATTTTGTCTTTGCTATCTGTGAGTAATTTTTTTCTATTTGTTTGTATCTTGGCTCTCTGAGCTCTAGAGAGCTATTTTCAGGTGACTTTACACAGGGGCTTGGATGAGCCTAATGTGAAAACTTTTCATGTGGATACGGGGAAGGTGGCTGGGTCTCAAGAGTAGTTTCTGGATAGGATGTCAGAAGGTATGGGCTTCTTTTATGCAGTACTATGAATTGCTCCTGGACTTTGCTTAAGTTACAGCCCCCGGTTTTTCCATTTCCCCATCTTCATAGCTAACTTGAAAGGCAAACATAGGGCCTTTTCACCATAAGGTGAAAGGGTAACCATCTTGGTAGAAAGTGTTGTTACACATACCTGCAATCCAGGGTGGTCTATTGTGAACAAAAACAGAAAAATAGTGTCCTTGGAAATATTTTTCTTTGTAAGAACTGAATATTCTTGTAGATGAAGACCTCTTTCAGTGATGACTAATAGCTAGTTTCTGTAGGTCATATGGATGCTTGGATGGTGGTGCAAAAATGATCCAAAAGAAGGAAAGGAAGTCAAGACCTGAACCAGAGGGAATCAAAATCAAACTTGAACCTGCGATACTTGGTTCTATTCAGAGGTTAACCTGGGGTCCATGGACCATAGGGGAATACATGGATGAATGGGTTCTAGAAGTCCATGAAATCTCAGAAATTATGTAAAATGTATTTTTCTAAGGAGAAACCCCATAGATTTCACTGACTCTCCAATTATTAAGACTTCTTGATGATAAAAAAGAGAGAACCGCTCCCCGCCGCCACCACCACACATACACACACACAAAGGAACACAAGCAAACACTCTGGGAGGTGTGTTATATGTCTATTACCTTGGTTGCAATTATGATATAAGGGGTGTTTGCATATGTCCAAGCTCATCAAGTTGTACATATTACATATGTGCAGTTCCTTGTATATCAATTATACCTCAGTAAAGCTGTTATTAAAAAAAAGACCCTCTGAGCCAAAATAAATGTAATATACCTAGTGACTGCTTCACTTGGCTTTAATTATAATAAACCCCCACAACTTTGCCCAACTAAGAAGAATCTATGCTTCTTATGTTCTGGAGGATTGACTTCTACTTACCCAACATTTACTGTGTGTCTGATATTTTGATAAGTGCTTGTGAATACAAAAATGGTAAGATAGGCTCCTTTCCCTTGAGGCAATCAGAGATGTTAAAGCTGGATTTTGACAAGTGTTGGGCTGATTGTATAGCTGGTGAATTCAAGTATGGGGAGTAGGGTGCCATAAATTAATGGAGGAGTCTAAAAAGAAAAATAGAGATACCAAGGGAATATTTAATGCAAAGATAGGCTCGATAAAGGACAGAAATGGTATGGACCTAACAGAAGCAGAAGATATTAAGAAGAGCTGGCAAGAATACACAGAAGAACTGTACAAAAAAGACCTTCATGACCCAGATAATCACGATGGTGTGATCACTCACCGAGAGCCAGACATCCTGGAATGTGAAGTCAAGTGGGCCTTAGAAAGCATCACTACAAACAAAGCTAGTGGAAGTGATGGAATTCCAGTTGAACTATTTCAAATCCTAAAAGATGAGGCTGTGAAAGTACTGCACTCAACATGCCAGCAAATTTGGAAAACTCAGCAGTGGCCACAGGACTGGAAAAGGTCAGTTTTCATTCCAATCCAAAAGAAAGACAATGCCAAAGAATGCTCGAACTACCGCACAATTGCACTCATCTCACACGCTAGTAAAGTAATGCTCAAAATTCTCCAAGCCAGGCTTCAGCAATACGTGAACCGTGAACTTCCAGATGTTCAAGCTGGTTTTAGAAAAGGCAAAGGAACCAGAGATCAAATTGCCAACATCCGCTGGATCATCGAAAAAGCAAGAGAGTTCCAAAAAAAATATCTACTTCTGCTTTATTGACTATGCCAAAGCCTTTGACTGTGTGGATCACAATAAACTGTGGAAAATTCTGAAAGAGATGGGCATACCAGACCACCTGACCTGCTTCTTGAGAAACCTGTATGCAGGTCAGGAAGCAACAGTTAGAACTGGACATGGAACAACAGACTGGTTCCAAATAGGAAAAAGAGTACATCAAGGCTGTATATTGTCACCCTGTTTATTTAACTCATATGCAGAGTAAATCATGAGAAACGCTGGGCTAGAAGAAGCACAAGCTGGAATCACGATTGCCGGGAGAAATATCAATAACCTCAGATATGCAGATGACACCACCCTTATGGCAGAAAGCGAAGAAGAACTAAAGAGCCTCTTGATGAAAGTGAAAGTGGAGAGTGAAAAAGTTGGCTTAAAGCTCAACATTCAGAAAACTAAGATCATGGCATCTGGTCCCATCACTTCATGGGAAATAGATGGGGAAACAGTGGAAACAGTGGCTGACTTTATTTTTCTGGGCTCCAAAATCACTGCAGATGGTAATTGCAGCAATGAAATTAAAAGATGCTTACCCCTTGGAACGAAAGTTATGACCAACCTAGACAGCATATTAAAAGCAGAGACATTACTTTGCCAACAAAGGTCCGTCTAGTCAAGGCTGTGGTTTTTCCAGTGGTCATGTATGGATGTGAGAGTTGGACTATAAAGAAAGCTGAGCACCAAAGCATTGATGCTTTTGAACTGTGGTGTTGGAGAAGACTCTTGAGAGTCCCTTGGACTGCAAGGAGATCCAACCAGTCCATCCTAAAGGAGATCAGTCCTGGTTGTTCCTTGGAAGGACTGATGTTGAAGCTGAAACTCTGATACCTGGCCACCTGACGCGAAGAGCTGTCTCATTTGAAAAGACCCTGATGCTGGGAAAGATTGAGGGCAGGAAGAGAAGGGGACGACAGAGGATGAGATGGTTGGATGGCATCACCGACTCAATGGACATGGGTTTGGGTCAACTCCGGGAGTTGGTTATAGACAGGGAGGCCTGACGTGCTGCGATTCGTGGGATCGCAAAGAATCAGACACGACTGAGCAACTGAACTGAACTGAACTAAAGCAATTGCACCAGTTAGGATGGTATGTAGTTTTACAAGATTATAGAGACCTGGACAAGGATAGTGGAAGTTGAGAGAAAAATGAGTGGACAGGAAGTGGTGATGGATTGGATGCTAGAGATGAAGGGTAGAGTCAAGACGGTACCAGAGTTTCTACTTCTAGGATTGGATGAGCAGCCCACAGGTGAAGTTTCTTCTTTCTCAGGGAAACCTCAGTTCTGCTTTTAAGGCCTTTTCAGCTGATTGGATTAAAAATTGATTGTAAATGTTAATCACATCTAAAAAAATACCTAGGTTAGTGTTTTATTGCATAACTGGGGAGGGAAAGGCTAGCCAAACAGACATGTAAAACTGACCATCACACCCACAAAATAAAATACATTATGTTAAAATTTAACTGAGGCTACTTTATTTGAAGGTGATACTAGTGACAAAAATGGAGCCTGGTAAAACTTAAAATATAATTTTAGTGCAAATTAATTATTCACTAGGAAAACATAAGGAAATTATCAGATATACTAATCTTACTCCCTTTTAGTATACCAGTGATGGTTCAAAGCAAATTAGTTCATGCCAATTAATTTATAGATATCATGCTAAGAGGGTAGAGAAGGATTATACTTTAAGCAAATAACCAGATGCTATTTTAAACATGTATTCTGTGTTATGGGCCTCCCTAGGAGACCAGGGTTCAATTCCTGGGTTGGGAAGATCCCCTAGAGAAGGAAGTGGCAACCCACTCCAGTATTCTTGCCTGGGAAATCCCAGGGACAGAGTAGCCTGGCAGGCTGCAGTCCATGGGTTTTTAAGAGTCAGACATGACTTAGCAGCTTAAACAGCAACAATTCTGTGTTATATATCAGAGAACTTACAGAATCATACAAGTTTATCATATGTTAACTTTTAATTCGATCATTTTTGTCATAAGTTTATGTCATATAATGTTTGTTAATATATAGTGTGTTTTTATCATACTAAATGAAATAATGACAGTAAAATGCTTACCATGGTGTCTAGTATGTTATACGTGGCCAATAAGGGTTAACTATTACTACTATAATTGCATCATGTTGTCTACTAAGGGTTGCTAAGAGAGAAGACAAGTGGTTGTTGAAATTTTAGTAAATTGTTTTTCTCCACTCCAGACTTCTCCATTAATTTATTTTACCTTCAAAGGGATTTTAGCTGTTTAAAAACAATTAAAAGAAACTGAGATAATAACATAATTGTGAATTGTTTATATATCTATTTTGTTTTTCCTTCATACTAGAAACACATTTGTGGTCTTATTTGTGTGTTTTAAAATCTTTACTAGACAAACTTACTGGAGAGAATCCATGTCTTTTGGTTGAAATTCCCTGTCACTTGTCAGTTTTCCTATAGATAGTGTTATGTGAATGGGAAATGGGTAAATATAGATTTCATACAGAAGAGTTTTACTTTTATATCCATTTTAGACCTTGTTGTTGTTGTTGTTTTGAATTTGCCTCTGTTGAATTGTTCTCATTTCTGAAATCTGGGTAGTAATAGCAATCCCATAGGTATGTGGTAGCTACTAGTGAGGAAACACATGCCCAGCGCTTTTTGAGGTCCTGTATGAGACGGAGCTCCATCCTTGGAGGAGGTAGCTGCAGCCACAGGGGTGGGAGTTAGAAATGGTATTACAGTAGAGAAAAATACCTTGTCATCATCCATTTCTGCTGGGGAAACTGGCTTTTATTAGTGGTGTGTGGGTGTGTGCTAAGTCATTGGTCATGTCCGACTCTGCGACCATAAGGACTGTAGCCTGCACGGTTCTTCTGTCCATGGGATTCTCCAGGCAAGAATACTGGAGTGGATTGCCATGCCCTCCTCCAGGGGATCTTCCCCACCCAGGAATCGAACCCACATCTCTTACATCTACTGCATTGGCAGGCAGGTTCTTTACCACTAGCACCACCTGGGAAGCCCCTTTATTAGCGGTGCATAGAGACACAAGTCAGACAATAGCAAGAATTTTCTAAGAGAAGAAGAGATTTTTCCTGCCTCAGCTGGTTTATTTGAATTCATACTTGAAAAGTTAGGGGAACTTGACGAATAGATCTTTGAGCCTTCTGCAGGGCACCACTTGAGTTGCTCATCAAGCAGAATCCAATCTCTTTGATTCAGTTGTTTTAATAGTGATGGTGATAACAGTGATAATCTTATTTTGCCCACATTTAATATTTTAACATTTCAGAGCTATATGGTATATATTATCTTATTTTATTCTTTTGGCTTTTAGAATCAGGATGACTTCAAGATAACTTTTTTTTTAAACTTCTACTCTCTTTAGTTTGTTTCTGAGAAATGAGAAAGTTTAGAAGTGGAAAGGGAGCTCAGTATGATGCCAAAGGTGGTATGCTGTTTTCCTGCAAGACCTACAGAATGTACTCCAGAATTAGCTAGTACTACCTAATGCAAAGCCTTCCATTAAGTCTTGACATACTGTTTGCAACCTTGGCATTCCACAGAACATTTTGGAAAAAGATTATTCTGCTACTCGGCAATCCAGACCCCTCTTTATAGACTCTAGCAAAATGTCATGTGACATCTTAAATGCTCACAGTCTCTGCTGTTTGTTGAGTCCTGACTAACTCTTCAGTAACTGTTAGGGCTGTTCTTTTCACTGGAATAGAAAGATGTTTTTCCTCTTTCTGGGGATGGGTGCTTGCTGTGCTGCCATTGCACAGGGTCAGCTGTGGGCACAGCTGTAGTCCATTGGAATTTTGAGTCCTTAGATGGAACCTCATCCTCCCTGGAATCCAGTATGGGGAATCACATTCAAAAAGTCCCAAAAAATGTTCATAAAGTCTCTTCATGACATCTTCAACTTTCTGATTTTTAAGATAATCCTTTTTTTGTTGTTATTTAGCAAGTCTAGTATGTCCAAGCATTCTTTATATAATTAAGTAAAAAATCTGCCTTCGTGGAACACCCACACAGAAGCTCTAGTTCTCTCTTCCAAGGATGCATCTTTGTTTCCATTAATGACCTTACTGATGTATGTAGAAATTCTGCATTAATATTCCTGTTATCCTATAACTTTTATTACCCATCTTCTGATTTTTTAGTGTGTGGATGGCATGACTTTCTGTTCTCTTCATTTCATTAATGCCACTGAAAACAGTTTCTGGTAGAGTCACAGGAGACAGCAGTGTCATTTCCTGGTTATTGAGGCAGCATTGAACTGAAAAGGTTGACAGGGAGCTGATGTCATAGGGCCTTATATATCATACTAAGATGTTTAAAGATAAACTGTGGTCAGATTTCTGATGTAGAAAGATAATTATGGTGGTAATATGGGGCATGAAGTAGGGATGAGATGGTTGGATGGCATCACCGACTCAATGGACATGGGTTTGGGTAGACTCTGGGAGTTGGTGATGGACAGGGAGGCCTGGGGTGCTGTGATTCATGGGGTCGCAAAGAGTAGGACACAACTGAGGGACTGAACTGAACTGAACTGACAGTGGCTCATGCAATTATGACCGTATTCAGCAGGACCATCATCAGTTCCAGGTTTCTCAGTCTTCTCCAAAATGCTATCATTATCTCAGGTTCCAAAAGGCTATCATGACAGACCTTATTCAATAAGTTGTTGAATTGTAGGCTCATTATATGTGTGGCCTTCACCTAATGGTATCTAAAAAGGAAATAGGAATTCTCTAGTTGTTCTCAATAACCCCATCCTAGACCCCACTGACTTTCTTTCATTTGAAGTGCTCACTAACTTATATTATTTCTTGAATCTTTCTAAGCATAAAGTTTAAGCATTCTGGTTATCAGTTGCATTTCTTGACTTTATCCTTTTTTTTTTTCCTGGCTGATATTTGAGGTATAGATTTCTGTTTCTACATTTTCTGGGTCTTGTGTCTTTGTACTTTCTCAGAACAATACTTTTATAATCAGGTTTACAGGTGTTTTTGGTAGCAGAGTTAGTGTGACATTAGAATCCTGAATCCTCTGACTAGCTAGTGGCCTCTCTTGCTGTCTTCTCTCCTATACAAGACCTTGCTCTTCTCTCTCACTCTACTTCTGGCAATCATTTTTCTCATAATTTTCATTTGGTTCTCCCAGATATAGGAAATATAGAAGCCAGGTAGTAGCAGAGTTGTTATATAGTTGATCACAGTGGCTTAACACTGCCATATATCTCTCTGTATATTATTTTTCTATCTTATATAAACATGGGGCCCCTTTTACTCAGTAGTAAAAATCACTTACATGAGGAACTTTTATCACTCAACATGAGGCAAGAACATCATTGGTCGCTGAAAAAGGAGGCTCCAAAGGGAAAACATAAATAAAGAGGTAAAGAGGTGACAGAATGCGTCAGGCAAGAAGCTGTGATTCACAGCAGTGCTTTAGACTAGGCTAGCACACAAGCCCCAGCTGTAGGTAATATTTACTCAATATGGACTTTGAATAGAATTGGTAGTACAAGGGACATGGTCAATGTTTTCTCGTTTGTACATAAGCAGATGCAGAAGTCAGGTTTCATTTCTTTGTACTCAAATTAGCAATCAAGGATGATCCATTCCCCTGCTCTTTTAAAAAAATCTCTTATCTTCATATGGAAAAATGTCAAGAACGAGTTCCTCAATTTTCAAGTCATACTCAGACACATTAAGGTACCCTCAACCTTGGCATAAATGAATAGAGGAATGTAACGTTCATAATGATTTCCCCACCTCCCATCTCTATCCCAGTTATGAGCCCCCTCCCACCCCAGAATATTAAGCTTGAAATTAATCAGAGATTTCAACACAGTAAAACACTCACGAACTCAGTACCACTTATATCTCTTCAACCATCAGTGATGGCAAAAAGAAGTGAACTGGCATTTAAAACATCCAGTAATAATACAATGGATGCAGCGACCTATTTTTATTCTTTTCCCTTATACAAGAAAAGCTAAAGGAAGTGGGAAGAAGAACAATAAGAACCATTCGATACTCATGTAGCATAGTTTACTGGGCATTTTCACACCCTTTTACCTTTTTAATCTTCGTAATTATACAAGGTCAGTGTTACAATTATTATTGTAATCCCATTTTAGAGATGAACGACATAAGCCTCAGGGAAGCTAAACATCTTTACAAAGTACTCTCAGTAAGTAGAATTGTACTCTAGCTAAGTTGTTCTGACTCCACATCTGGTGCTCCTTTGACTCGGCCATTCTTACTGTGGGCTGTCTTGAGTTTCCAATATGGGAAATTTTGTAACTTGTCAACAAGTTCTCAGCATGAGGATCATTCTGAGAAGCTCTGTAGTAGTCTTCTCTTAGAAGACAGTAGCTGGGCCCCTAACTGATGCCCTGGGGCCCCCATGCTTTGGAGTGCCTTCCTTTAAATTTCCAAACCCTTTTTTGGTGACTGGGCCAACAGTACCATCCAGGTGGGGAAGCCTGAGCCCAGACTAGCACCCATAGTGGTGCCAGTCCTCACTTCTCTCCTTCAAGGCATTCTCTCACCCTCTACCCCATATGTGGGGTCAACTAGGTACCCTAATGAGCTTTTGGACAGATGCCTTTAGGCTCATCCTGAGGCCTTGTAGGCTGGACCAGATTCCAAGAGGGCAGATCATTCGTGCTGGCTAATGTGACATTTCTTTTGCTGAATTACCTGAGATTGGCTCTCAGTGTGATGCTACATACTGATTTGGGGTGATTCAAATAGATTATATTGACAGGAACCCTCCAAAAATATTTTCCCCAGTATTCTATACATCCTGGAGATGGTCTAATAAGTGGCAAGAACTGTAAAGCATCTGAGATTTTACCCTAGGTATAGGGTAATAAATTAGCCTGCTGCGGTTTCATAGAAGCTGGCAGAAGACACACGCCTCCTGGTCAGAGACAAAGGTGAGGTTATTACTCACAGCAGTAGCAGTAGCCAGAGTGTCATCCTTTTCTTATGCAAGTTTCTTAAGTCCAAGTTCCCACAAGGTGACATGAAGAAAACTCAGTGGATTGTGTTACACAAGGGAAGTTCTGAGCTTAGAGAACCCAAATCTTCTCTGCCATTCACAAGTAGAGTGTTTCTGTGAAACCTTTTATAAACAGAAATGGTATAGAGCAGAGAAGCAATTACATGTCTTGCTAACAGATGCACAAAATAAATGGAGATAAAGCATAGATGCTCACGGATGGAGATCAATGCTATGGAGGCTTGATGGTGAGATTCTGAGTGTGGTGTAGTTCCTGGGGAAGGAGGTTGGTGGTGCCTCTCTCGCTGCTTCAAATGTGCACTGCCTCCATAAAACCTCACCACAGAACAGATGCTGAACTCTTATTTTTGCTTTTCACTTTTGTGAAAGTGAAAAAAACTTGTTTTTCCACAAAAGTGAAAATCCTCCGTAAATTCCTTTTGGTTAGTGAAAACAGGTACTATGTAGGTCTTTTATAAAAGCTAAGTGGCTTAAAGCAAACTTTTTCGAAAAGTGAGGGATCTTTATAATGCATGAAAGTATGCCTGCTGTTTGCTAAGAAAGAAGATCCTATCCCAGTCAGTTTTCCAAACCAGTTTGGTATAGAAATATCCTTAAAAAAGATAGTCTAAAAAGGCAATCAGTGCCTATGTTGCCACAACGTGGAGAAACTTGAGATCCCTTCAGAGAATTGCCTCTCAACAGTAGGTTTCTCTTGCTCCCTCTTGATTCAAATGTGCAAGAACAGCCAAATAGTAACCCCAGCCTATCCTGGGATGACCCTAAATCTTCAGGATTGTCCCCAAAGAAATGATTTCCAAAAGAAAAGACTGAAGCCAAGAAAGAAGGAACATGACTATATACCTTGTGGATCTGTATATAACTTGCCATTTCCATCCACGTTTGCTTCAGATACTACAGTGCTGCCCATGGGCTATCTAGTGCTGCCCACTAGTTATCTCATGTTTTGATGTGGGAGTTGCTTACCTATACCTGGAATTATCTATATCACTAGTCTGTTACAATGCTTAGAATCTCCACTATTACCGTCATCTTTCCAGGTACTGTCTCCAGAAGATTCCTGTATAATTTTGTTCTATTATATGGCAAAGGCAATTCTATAGTCCCTTCACTGCCATCAATCTATCAGTATGGCTTCAATTACAAGTTTTCAAGTAGCTTGCCTATCTTCCGCGAGTATTATGAGAGGAAGGTGGTTTTAATGGGATTATGGAATCAGAAGAAGTGAGAAATGATGGATATACTTGGATCTGGGGAAGGAGGAGGTAGTTTCAGTGGGCTCTCAGGGGGATGAAGGAGTAGTGTGAAACCACTGGAGGCAGAGAAAAACTGTGCATTGGGGAGCATTGGAAAAAAATGGCTGGGTGATGTTTTAGAAGGCACTCCGCAATTTATCCTGGAGCCTATCCTGCTATTGGACTTTAAGAATAGACCTTAAAATGGGTTTTTTTACTATTCCATCTCCTTAGTTTTCCTTGGCTTTTAAAAAGAATGTAGGCAGTACATTCTAAAATGAATGTCAGGGGAGCGTTTTTAAAGGAGCAACGCAAATGCAGTTGTGTTTGCTCACTTGTCTGTCAACGTCACCCTTCTGTTTCGACACCCAGCTTGGCATCAGCCGTGTGCACTGTACGTGCAGACATCTTCAGCCCTGACAGCACTTGCTCTTTGTGGCTATCACCTCTTTGACCATACTGCTGTGCAGATGCTGCCGTCAATGACTTGGATGCAAAGCAGTGATATTTACATTGATATGGTTAAGTTAACTTTGTGGTGGTGAAAGCCTCAGTTTTTAATTTCCTGGCTGGTATTTGCAATGTGGAATTGCAACACTGCATTTACGTGCATTTTTGCTTTGAAATGTTCTGTGGTGTTGCAACATTTGAGAAATTCCCAGAGATCCTTAATCTTCCTACAAACACTGGTTTGTAAGATGAGGGCCAAGTCACTATCTCAAAGTAATATCCTGTGCCCCTGCTGCATAATTCTGGTTTTCGTTTGTATATCTTTAGGCTGTCCCTGTGCTGTCTCTTAGTTCATTTCACTCTGGAGGATGCCAATAAAAGAATGAAGAAAAAAGATTTGTTTTAAATATTCTAGTTTCTTCTTTTAAGAGCAATTAAAGTTAAAGCTACTTTCCCTATTGTTTTCCATGAAGTTGCATTTAAAATATTTTATTAATGCAAAGACATGCATTCAAGACTAAGGACCAGTGAAGAGTAGCCATGGCAACCAGGAAGCCATTCAGGAGGTAAAAGAAAATTTAGTGAAGAGTAAGTGTTTTAATCTTTAACTTTAATCCCTTTACTTCCTATTCTCAAAATGAAATATAAATCAGGCACCATGGAGCGCCACAATTTTTCTCTGAAAAGGATGTTGGCAAAAGAGGATTAGTAACGGACAGACGTATTTAAAGAATTTAATCACACAATTTGTTGTAAAACTTTTGAGACCACAAGTGACCAGTTCCTTTGAGTGGTGTCAGTGAGAATCTACAAAACATACTTTGAAACTGATTAGAGAGTTGGCGCAGGGGGACACCCCTGTTTGCTGTTATTGTTACATCATTTCAGCCTGTGGTAATGACATGAGAAACCAATGAATTTGCTTGGTCCCCCCAGTGGGGTGGTAGAAGACTGGTGGGGGGAGTGTCTTATTGGTAGAATAGAGAGATTCTTTTGATCTTCAAAATACTAGGGAAAAATTGAGTCACCTGTATTTCGCATGCTACCTTTCCTTGAAGTTTGATTACTATGGGAGTTTCACAAAGATGTGTGCTTTCCATTGTCAACAGACGCTTGGGTTTCTGCTAAAAAGCACAGACTTTGCTTTCTGTGGACAATAAAACAGAATTCTCAGAAGGGTAAATTATTATTTCTTAGTGTCTATTTTTTGTTTGTAAGATTTGCTTTTACCTGGAGCCCTGCTGACTTCTTAATTTCTATTTAAAAATAAAATATCTATATTTTCCCCTTAAAGTCAGACCTAAAATATCTCCCCTACACTGGCTTTAAATGTTGATTGACTCTGCAGCACATCTGTTTTCCCTTGTTCTACTTTGAAGGATTATGGGGATAAAAGGGCATACGTCTTTTGATGACGCTTTTCCTTTCCTCAGTGTATGTGTTGTGTGTGTGTGTGTGTGTGTGTGTGTGTGTGTATACATGTATATATATGTACATACGTATTTCTAGTGGGCTGAAAGTTACCAGTGCACAGGGCTCTTTACAGAGATATGAAGTAGCTACAACTTGTACTAGCTCCTTGCATTGTCAGAATGTGAAATAAAACTTCCAATAATATCTTCCCAAGGGGGTGCTAATAATAATGACAGACAAGCAACATGAGGACTAGAGCATTTGAGAGTGGAGTTAGACACCGCAGACCACTAAGCCTGGAGTTCCTTGTGGACCTTGAGAACAAAAGCATACATTCTAAGTCTTGTAGATGGCAGAACATCTGGGGAAGAAAAATAGCATCATGTTCTCCAGCTAAGAGGACAACATGCAATACCGACAACACCTGTTTCTGCTTCCTCAACTTGACCTAGTCACATTTCTCCCCATACTGTTAGAACCAGCAAGGCTAGCGTAGTCTTGGACAGTTTCTGAGATGTAATGTACACACACTGTGCTGGCAGCCATCATTATCTTTCCATGCTGTCTTTGGAGTTTTGACTTTCTAGTCTGGATTTCTAGGGTGTGGTAAATTTTTTGGAGAGGGGATTGGAGTTCACTGCAGGGGGTGGATAAGAAGAAAGACCAAGTAATGTCAGTGTCCAAAGGAGGAATAAGTAGCTTCTAAACATGAAAATAACTTTGGCAGAAGCTGCAAAGACCATAGGAAGTCTCTAGAGGAGTCCAATCTCAGGCTTTACTCTAAAGAACTTCTCTGAACCAGGCCTCCTTTGCCATGACCAAAGAGAAGAGCTTCATTCCACCGAAGTGTTAGAAGTTCATGAGATTCATGCATCATTCTAAGATATACAGTCCTCAGGCGAGAGCGGGAGAATTACCTCCAGTAAAATTCTTCTATGCCTTGATGAAAATAATACCATGGGCAAGCTCTTATTTTGGTTGGCATTACCTCAGGGGTGAAGAGATCCTGGAACTGCTAAAAGCTGAATGTGGGGCAGTGATCAGGGAGACCAGGGCCACGACTGGTCACTTACTCAACCAGCGTCTAGAAGGTGGAGGGTCTTGTCTGTGTATGTTGTCAAAAAGGAGGCTAGAGTGTGTCATTATAGGTTCACTCAACTTGAAATTTCCATGTTCTGCTTCTCAACTTTATGCTGGACCTTGAATCTTTAACAGAGGGTAGAAAGTTGGATTTGTTCCCAGCCCTTCCAGGTGAATCAGAGATGGGAAGTACAAAAGTAATGAATGAGCATTTCCTATTGGAAAGATTGCTCATTTATACTTTCCAATAAGTAATATATAAATGTGAATACTGTTACCTAGTGAAATCTAGTGTGAACGGGGACTGAGTATTATAAGAAATTAAACTTTCCAAGTATCTTAAAAAGAAAAAAAAAAACTTCTGTTAAGATTTCACTTGTCTAGTTCCTGTTTTATTCTTAGTTGATAATTTCAGCATGCTACCTCATTCTTTTTTTTTTTTTTCCCTTTGCATTGCAATGAAGACATGATTTTATCCATCTTTAGGGGCTGCCCTAAAGAATTAATAAATCCTTAGCAGCTATTGATTTCTTTGTTATTCATTCCTTTATTTGCTCACACATTTCCCCAAATACTTATAGAGTACCTTTCGTGTGAAAAGAAACACTGTTTTAGCTTACATGATTAAACAGACATGGTTTCTGTTTACAAGGAGACTTCTTATCTTCTGTGACACAAACACACGTATATAATGTATAAATAAGTATTACAGAATGTAGAAAACCACAGTACTATCAGAGTGATACGTAGAAATCGCTGTTGGAATGTCTAAAAAGGAAGAAATTATTTTGGAATGAAGAGATGCGAGACGACTTCGAGGAAGCAGTGACATTGAATTGGACCTTGAAGAATATGCAGGAGATATTGTAGATATGCGGAGTCTGAAGACAAGGGGCCTCCAGATGAGGGAAGCTTGCGGCCAGAAGTATGGCATGAGACATGAATGTGAATGAACACCAGGTATAGAGGAGGATGCGTTGGCTCTGTGTGACATCGGCAAAGGACATGAAAGCACACTGCTAGGGGAGAGCCTACCTTAAAGCCTGTGAGTTTGGGCCGTGAGCAGTGCTTGGTGGAGAGTCTCTGAAGGGATTTGAAGCAGGGCTGCCGTTGTCAGCAGTGTACTTGGGGGAAATTAAACTGACTGCTGGGTAGAGGAAGGATGAGAGAAGAGAAAGCAAGTGCTCTCCTTTGAAATGGCAGCCTTCAACTTTCAGAAGTAGGCATTTAAAAATTGTCCAAACACTAATCTACGTGAAAAATCAGCCTTAAATCTTTTTCAGACAATCTGTTTTAGTTAAATGAAAGGAAGGAAAAATAACTTCTGCAGTTAGTCTCTCCCCACACTTACTAAACTGTAGCATATGAAGGGCTGTAGTCAGAAATCAATTCAAAGGAAGACAATAAGAAGCTGGTAAGATGGACGGGGGACATAATTACTAGATAGCTGGCTGCTTTAATTAAACCTTGAGAATACTTGAATAGAAAGAAAAATGCCACACTTGACTGCATGGGATGGAATGTGTGTGGTCACATTGGGACAATGAGCTGGTGTCAGGAGGAATTTATGAAGCTGTGATAGAAGCAAACCTTTAGTCTTCCTTTGAGTCTCTACAGCCTTATAACCAGGCCTCAAAGGGTAAAGGAGGATGTCTTTCCTGGTTGTGTGAAATTCCATGTTAATATTTCTGTGTTTGTCTAAAAAAGAATCTACCCTTCAATTTAATGTTCTGCTTTTTAGATGTGCCTCCAAATGCAGTTTGAATCTACCTTGACTATGTTCATTTGTGTATCATTTTCCAGTGAGAAAAAAAGCAAGATTCTTGGTGTGAATTTTAGAATAGTATTGACTTAGGAGGAAAATGATGTTTTTACAAATGTAAACAATGCAGAAAATCCAACCTGCATGCCTTTCTGATTTCAACATACTTTTAACTTTAATTCTCCAACTCTATTTAGGATAGCTAGATAGTTGTACAGATTTTGGTAAATAGGACATCTATATAAGTATTAAAATCCTCCAAAGTATTCTGAAAATGTTTTGTTGTTGGTTTTGATTTCTAATATGATTGGATTTGAAAAAATCCAACTAGAAAATTGAGTAAAAGCTAGCTACAGTCTTCTGAGATAGAATAATTTGAGTGATATTCATTTTGCAAAAACTATGCTAATGTCTTCATTAAGGCACTGTTTGACTCCAGACTCAGTTTATGTGGCTAAGCAATAACAAGTATCAGTCCTAACAATTATAATAGTTTTTCTTCTTGAGCAAAAAAAGATTAACATTGTACTACACTAATCACTTTCTGTTGATCACCTTTTGTAATCCTATAGTAACCCCATATTGTTGGTGTTATCACCACCATTCTACAGAGGATAGTTCGGAAGCCTTTCAAGGTTAAATATCTTGCCAAAGGCGATGTGTTAGTAGGTAGCAGAGATGAAGTTTGAACTTTTATATACTTGACACCAAAGTCTCCATTCTTTTTCCATTGTCATATTGCCATGTTATTGTATGATAATAATAAAGAGAAAAATATCTAAAGATGGGTGGGAAAAAAAAGAAAATAAAGGTACATGTAATAGTGTGCTATAAATGTTTCCACACTGGGTATTAATGGGAAAAAAATAAGAATAGAAATAGTAGTTAGCATGTGTTAAACATTGACTATATAACGTTATTGGTGAACTAGCTTATTATCTCATGTTATCTGTTATCCCCAACAACAACCTTGTAGATTACCCACATTGTACAGAGAAAACTGAGCTAAAGAGATTTGTTTAACTACTTAATAGTTGTCTAACATTTCATAAGTAAGGGTACCCAAGCTCAAATCCAGGTAATTTTGGGTCCAGAGACCATACTCTTATTTTTCATGACCCATATCATAAACTATTATTTAAGTGACTGTTAATGGCTTAGAGAGCTGTTAATGTCTGTTAATGTCAATAGAGTATGGGCTGTTTTCCAGAGATAACTCACTCTTGGATGGAAATTTAGAACCATCATTTAACATCATCTTTGATGCCAGAGAATATTTTCATTAAGTTTGTAAATGGCCCTGAAATGGGGAATATGGTAGCCAGCTGAGTGATAGAATCAAATGAAATACAGCCAAGAGCTTCCGTACCACCAAATGGCAATGGAGCTTTAAAAAGCTAGCTTCTGAATATAAAGAGCCATCAGAAATAAAGAGCATCACATATGAAAAAAGGTCTAAGAATTTTACCCAATGGCAAGTTTTATTTGAGCTGCACTATAAGCTCTGCAAGGACAGGGAGCTAGGTTATCTTGGACATGACTTTATAGTCCCTTTCTAGGCCTAGTATAGTTTGGGGAGCACAGTAAGGAATTAAGTAAATGGAATGAATGAATGAGTGACTAATACAACGTGGATTTTAAGAAACGATTCTTTAGGTTGAATTGATAGAAGTGGAATATTTAGAACAAGGGATGTGTTTGTTCTATTATACTCTCTCCTGGTCAAACAGCTAGTTCACTGTATTAGTATTGGGATAGCATTTGCACATTTAGCTATCCAGTGAATTCCAGTGTTAAGAGAAATTAGTGTGGTGAATGTAAGAATATGCTACATGAAAAAGCAGGGACTGACGTTTTAGATGACTTCTGCGTACCAAGCAGGGTTTCAAGAACTTTCTAAATATTATCTAATTTATTTCATAAAGCAACCAAGATAGCTCAGTGATATCATCTTCATTTTACAGAAGGGAAACTACACTATGACAAGTGAATGTATCTGCCTTGGATCACTTAGTAGTTGAACCACAATTTGTCAGACTAAGAGACTGAAGCTCCTCCTACTTAACATTACTCTTATCTATATTAAAAACTAAAGATATTCAACCTGGAGGAAAAAAAAAAAACAACTGCTAAGGAAGGACTGACAAAGGAACTAAATTACAGCCACTTTTAGGGCTGAAATTCTGTGATACTGCAGCATTTTGAGGATTCTCATATATTAAAAGAAATATAAAGTAGACCATAAACAGAATTATTCTGTGTGGTCTGAGGGAAGAGGGGAAAAATAGATTCCAGTGAGTGGAAATTATGGGAGGCAGATTACAGATCAACTTGAGGCAGACCTTCCTAATGACTAGACCTATTTAACAGTGGACCTCAATGAGTTGGAAGGAAGTGAGTTCCCTGTCATTGAAGGGATTTAAGCAAAGGCTGAACTGCCACCATGATATGCAGTAAGTTGGCAGTTTGAGATCCAACGAGTCCATCCTAAAGGAGATCAGTCTTGGGTGTTTATTGGAAGGACTGATGTTGAAGCTGAAACCCAATACTTTGGCCACCTCATGCGAAGAGTTGACTCATTGGAAAAGACCCTGATGCTGGGAAGGATTGGGGGCAGGAGGAGAGGGAGACGACAGAGGATGAGATGGCTAGATGGCATGACCAACTCGATGGACATGAGTCTGGGTAAACTCTGGGAGTTGGTGATGGACAGGGAGGCCTGGCATGCTGCGATTCATGGGATCGCAAAGAGTCGGACACGACTGAGCGACTGAACTGAACTGAAAATTAGGTTAAAATAAAGTTTGCTTCCTCAGTTGCACTAGCTACATTTCAAGTGTTTTTTAATCACATGTGACTAGTGCCTACAAACTAGTACTCTACAGAACTTTTCTATCATCCAAGAAAGCTCCTTTGAACAGCATTGTTATAGCCCTAATGCATAGCATTAGTTCTTCTTACTCTGAAATTGTTTCATCAATCACCGTTTTTTACTAGATAGCCAGTACTTATGTTATATCTATACAGGAATTTATTTTTCACGTCTCTTATTGAGACATATACCCTGGTATTTGTATCTATTCAGATATTTTGGCATGTTCATTAAGGCAAAACTTTTGGCCTCTCGAGTCAATGCTAACTCAATAGGTACTTCCTATTATAGAAATGCGGAGAAGGCAATGGCACCCCACTCCAGTACTCTTGCCTGGAAAATCCCATGGATGGAGGAGCCTGGTAGGCTACAGTCCATGGGGTCGCTAAGGGTCAGACACGACTGAGCGACTTCACTTTCACTTTTCACTTTCATGCTTTGGAGAAGGAAATGGCAACCCACTCCAGTGTTTTTGCCTGGAGAATCCCAGGGACGGCGGAGCCTGGTGGGCTGCCGTCTATGGGGTCGCACAGAGTCGGACATGACTAAAGCGACTTAGCAGCAGCAGCAGCAGCATTATAGAAATGCAGGGTGTCCAACTGGATGTATCTCTTGTTCATGAAGAAGTTTCTCCCAATACTATTTTTCTAAGTCTGCACTCTCATTTCTATTCTTCTTTGCAAATTGGTCATTCCCAAAGGAAATTAGTTTGATAGTGGATTGTTGGAGATTAATTACCTATGATATGCCAAAGCCACTTCATAAATGTCAGGGCTGAGGAATCCCCTAAAGAGAGAATTTTTCAATTCAACTGGAAATTAATTGTAATTAATATAATAGGTTAATTTGTTGTAATTATTTTTAAGCCTTTGGCAATGAGTTAATTCCCCAGGATCCACATTGCTCAAAGTGTCATAGAGAATGCTTGATGAGAATGTTCTGGTACTAAACCTTAACCCTCTGAAAAAAAATCCTGTTTGTTTTTTCTTCTGGCTGAGTTTCTTCAGAAACATAATGTGGTGGCATTTGATTTCTGGAGAACAAAGGAATCCCTGCAAGATGTTGCATAAAGATGCACAGCCCAGATAGAGGATGCTCATTGGAGAAACGGAAAACAAAAGGCCTTTGACTGTACCTCTTTCTCTTTGGAAGTATGTCTTGCTTCAGACTAACAGAATGCCTTTGCTCTTGGAATAAAATGTAATGGAACCAAAAATTGAAGAATCTGGGCCTTTTTCCCTTTCCTAATTATTTCCACTTGACTCACTTAATCTTGGACGATTATTCAATCATATCTGAAATGAGAAAATGATGGGAGTAGAATTTCCGTCTCTTGTTTCAAGAGCTTATAAACATTAACAGAATAGTCTTGAACAAAAAACAAATACAAATCACAATTGACGGTACCTTGTTTTTAGCTATTAGGAAAAATCCCTGCATTGTTAGGGGAGCAGCTCAAGTTACCAAATGCGGGAACCTTGTCAAGATTTGATGCGTGATTTCATTATTAACGTTGAAAAACTATCATTTAGAACAAATATTTCATAATGGGAGATTGTATGCAAGCTAAGGAGCCAGTCTGTTTACTTGCACCTGGATAGGCCCAGAAATTAAGCCTTAAAATGGGTCATTAATGATCATGATATTAACACTCAAAGATTCACGGGTTGGTTTCTGAGACTCAGAGATGTCTCTTTTCTTCCTAGTATGTCCGTGAACCTTACTGCAGGTTTACGAAGAGAACGTGTGAAAGAGTGAAAGTATTAGTCATGCAGTCGTGTCCTACTCTTTGAGACTGTAGCTCACCAGGCTCCTCTCTCCATGGGACTGAACCTGGGTCTCCTGCACTGCAGGCAGATTCTTTACCATCTGAGCTACCAGGGAAGCCCCCTATGAAGAGAAGGACACGTGTAATCCTAATAGGTTGCTGAGAGCTAGATCAGGACTGAGTATGAAATAAAACTCCTGATAGCTGATACTATCTGAAATGAAAGCCAACTGCCAAGATAAGGAATTTGCCTGTTACCATAGGGAATCAAACAGAGTCTGAGAGCCATCTACTGGGGTTGCTATAGGACAGTAGTACCTAAGATAGAGATTTGGCCCTAGTGATGTCTGAGGCTCTTTTGAATGCTAATTATTCTTGTAAATTTGGGTTTTGTTTTTAATTTAGACTCCACAATTATGCTTTCAGTAACACCCATAATGGCCCAGGGGCTTCCCAGGTGGCGCAGTGGTAAAGAATCCACCTGCCAATGCAGGAGACGCTAGAGATGTGGGTTCAATCCCTGGGTCAGGAAGATCCCTTGAAGAAGGAAATGGCAACCCACTCCAGTATTCTTACCTGGAAATTTTCATGGACACAGGAGCCTGGTGGGCTACAGTCCATGGAGTTGCAAAGAGTTGGACATGACTGAGCACACAGGAGGAGATAATAGCCCAGAACACCCCACTCTCATTAAACATATAGTTACTATAATATACCAGTGTGTGAGCAGAGCAGGAACTGAAGAAAAGGAAAAAGTATGTGTGTGTGAGCATCTATGAGTGCTGCTGACTGGCTCTCTGAATTCCTAAGACAAATAAAAAGGATTTGTGGGTATTTACTAAGTTGGGTGCTCCCAGAAGCAGACTGTGAGCCAAAGATCCAGGTGCCTGTGAGTTGTTAAAAGAACTGCTCCCAGGAGAATACAGGAGAGGAATGAAGGAAGGGGCTAAAGCTATAAACATGGATGACCCTAATGGGAGCTCTGCAGCATAATTTACACTTCAGAGGTTGTCCCACTTCGGCGCTAAGAAGCACTGGTTGGTCATGCATTTGTGTGTTGGTGGGGGGAGGGGTGTCTGGTAGCTGTAAAGTATGCAGAAGCTGGGCGATGGGCACAGTAAAGCTAGAAGACAGGGCAGTTCAGAGCTGATCCAAGGGATTAGAAGGGATCTGGACAGAGCAGCGGCAGCCTTTCCCATATAGTAACTATGATCTGTATCTTCTGTGGCTTCCCAGGTGATGCTAGTGGTAAAGAACCCACCTGCCAATGCAGGAGAAAAAGAGACATGGGTTCAATCCCTGGGTTGGGATGATCCCTTGGAGGAGGACATAGCAACCCATTCCAGTATTCTTGCCTGGAGAATCTCATGGACAGAGGAACCTGGCAGTCTACTGTTCATAGGGTCGCACAGAGTCAGATACAACTGAAGCAACTTAACACACACATATTTGCTGTATCTTTTAAAATTCTCCTTCAGGAGAGGTAATTAAGACATGATCAATTGTGTTTTTAAACACATCCACACACCACTAGAGATTGTAATGTCCTTTAGATCAATTATTGTGTCTCATTCTTACAAATCCAGTTGGCACTGAATGATTTACCCAGATGCTGATCCACCCTGCCAGGTGCCACGGGATTTTGAAAGTTAGAAAGACAGTCAGCTAACCAGGTCCTTGTGGACTTCATAATAGTGCAGACTAAACTTATAACAAGAAACAAAGCCTTAAACATATATCCAGTCACAGGGTTGTAGAGAGCAGACTCTGCAGCTCTCCATATACGATGGGAGGCCCTGTGTGGGCTGACCTGGTCAGAGGGGGCTTCATTCAGGAGGGAGCCATAAATTGGGTCTTGGAGAAATTCTACTGGGAGGAGGGAAGCCATTCCAGGCAAGAGGAATGAACAGCATAATAAATGGGATGTTTGCAGACAGCAAGACAGTGCTCTTGAGAGGAGCAAAGGGTTTTGTCAAGGCCTTGTGGAAATACCTATCTTTGGTATGTGGTGTAATCACATCACAGAAACTCTTCTTGTCTTTGCCTTTTGGGACTGGTGTCCCAAACGAAAGGAGGGAATATTTGTTTCTTGTATGTAACAAACAGTAAAGGCTCCATATAGGGCATGTCGTTGCTGTCCTGTATGGGCAAGTATTAAACTGGATTAAACATTTTTAACCCTTTTTATCCTCATGACAGTATAAAAATCCAGATTGTTTTCAAGATATGAACTTCATGTAACCATTTATTATTATGAGATCTGAAGGGAAACATAATAAGAAATGGTTACATGAGGTTCATGTTGTTGTTTTTCAGTTGCTAAATCACATCCGAGTCTTTGCGACTCTATAGACAGCAGCATGCCAGGCTTCCCTGTTCTTCACTATCTCCTGGAGCTTGCTCAAACTCATATCCATCGAGTTGGTGATACCATCCAACCAACTCATCCTCTGTCACTCCCTTCTCCTCCTGGCCTCAATCTTTTTCCAACGAGTTGGCTCTTTCCATCATGTGGCCAAAGTATTGGAGCTTCAGCTTCAGCATCAGTCAGTCTTTCCAATGAATATTCAGGGTTGATTTCCTTTAGGATTAACTGGTTTGATCTCATTGCAGTCCAAGGGACTCTCAAGAGTCTTCTCCAGCACCACAATTCAAAAGCATCAATTCTTCAGGTCCAACTCTCACATCCATACATGACTAATGGAAAAACCATAGCTTTGAATATATGGACCTTGGTTGGCAAAGTCATGTCTCTGCTTTTTAATATGCTGTCCAGGTCTGTCATGGTTTTTCTTCCAAGGAGCAAGCATCTTTTAATTTCATGGCTGCAGTCACCATTCACAATGATTTTGGAGCCCAAGAAAATAAAATGAGATTCATGTCATAAAGTCAATTTGGTTTTTATAATCCCTTATTTCTGCAATTCATTTTCTCTTCTCATGACCAGAAAAGTCTCATCTCTTCTAATCAGCATTTTCTTAGAGAATCTTCTTATCAGGATTCTTAGTGGTTGCAAAAGTGTGGTTCCCAGACAACAACATCATCATGACCTGGGAACTTCACAGAAATGAACTGCAAACCCACTGAATCATCAGTTCTGCACTGGAGCGTGCAGGTGATTCTGATGTGTGTCCAGGTTTGAGATTCACAGTTAGAGACCATCCCCCATTGAAAAAGTTTCCTCTATCTTTTTTATATACTTAAGAGCTAAGAAGATACTGCTTTATATAAATAATTAGATTTCTCACTCCAAATATAAAACCATAATATTGATATATGGAAAGATAGCTCTCCTGAGAGACTCTTCTGTGTGCCTCCTGCCTCACCCATTTGATGATTCCTGGGTAGAGAATGTTTAAGAACCTTAAATGATCTGGAAGTCTTTTTCTTTGTCTAATAATCTGGGAGAGAGAGAGAAGGATATTAAACTTACCTACTGTTACTGCATTTCTATGCATATGGCCCTGCTTTGGAAATTTTGCATAACATCTTCAAGGACCTTAAGAAAAAAAAAGAAAAAGTCCTTGAGGCTTGTTCAATTTAAGAAGCACTTTGTAGAACCATGTCTAATCCCAGAGAAAACCAAATTAACTCTCACCGCAAAGTTGTATGGAATCACACTCTTGGAAAACGTGAATACTTGTTGTAGCTAAGGAAGAATTGCCTGCCTTTAACTCCAGAAGTAACCGTGGCCGTGAAATTCCTTGGAAAGACCTCATCAATACTCATGTCTGTAAAACCCTAGAGTAGTTGATAATAGAAAGCAGAGAGACGTTCATGTCTACTCTTAGTAGAACATGTGGGCCCCAGATCACATTTTAACAATGAAAAGATAAATTAAAAGTGATCACCAGAACTCATTCTAAGGCTTGATTTTTTTCCAGTTTTTCTTATGTGGCATGTGTTAGGTTAGTACCAAAATATCAAACATACCTTCCAAAGGCCCTGAGAGGGTTAGGCATTAACTCAGATAATCTTGGGCAGACATTCCAATGTAGCAAAGCTAAGGAGATTATAATTGTCTTGTTCACTACATGTGTTAAACGCTGCTTCCCTAAACTTAGGGTCACTGTGCCATTTTCATATTCTTGGACTAAGAGCTGGACATGTGTTTGTCTCTTCATAAAGCTTTTTCAGTTCCAAGAAATACTGTTCTCTAAATAGTAACTTATTGATGTTTTGTATCTGTGTGTATGTTTTTCTTTCTGATCAGAGTCATTGCGCTGGCAACAACCAGCTCGCCACATGGGAAAGCCCGTTAGTAGTATTTGTCAGTTTCCATAGTGTAAATGCTATCATCATGACCAATTTCAGGCTATCAATATGACATCATTGTAAGTTTGAGAAAAGTAGACACAATTGGCATTCTTAGATTGTTGCAAGCCAGCTCCAGCACATCACTGGAATATTTGGAAAGCTGAGGAAAGAATAAAAAGAAAACAGAGGAAATAAATTCATGATACTGCTGCTGAGGACAAAAAATGATTTTTAATATTGAATTATATTTCCTTACAGTATTTTAGCTTGTTTTAATGTAATTTTTATCACTTTGTATACATGATTTTATTTTGCCTTTATATTCATGAATATCATCCTAATGGTTGCATAATATTCCATCAAATTGATGTAGCATCATTTATCAGCTGTAATTAGGGCTTCCGTGGTGGCTTCAAAGGTAAAGAATTAGGGCTTCCCTGGGGGCTTAGGAGGTCTCCTGCATTGCAGGAGACCCAGATTTGATTCCTGAGTTGGGAAGATCCCCTGGAGAAGGGAATGGCTACCCACCTCAGTATTCTTGCCTGAAGAATTCCATAGACAGAGGAGCTTGTCAGGCTACATCCATGGACTTGCAAAGAGTTGGATATGACTGAGTGACTGACACTTTCACTTTCTTAGACATTTAAGTAATATTTCCTAATTTTTAATATTGCTAAAAGTAATGCAGGGTATCACTAGAGTGGTGAATATAAAGAATATAAATCTTCCTTCACTTTTCTGGCTATTTCCTTAAGAAATTCTAAGAGCAAACAATTTCAATTATGGGTCTTAAAAATATATTCCTCCAAATCACGTGGAAAGTTTGTAACAATGTACACTCCAACCAACAGTGTTTTAGGATGCTTCTCTCACTCTACCTTCACTACAACTACCTCTTTTGTAAAGTTTTGATAATTTGATAAGTTTTTTAAAAGTTATAGCATTGCATTTATTTCTTTGCAATTGTGCTAAATATTTTTTATGTTTATTCTCATTTCTGTTCTCCCTTTTAAAAATTTTTGTTCATGTGAAGTGCTGCACGGTGAATTGGTCCCTTCCCAGGAGATTCTGCTGTCTACCTCCTCCCTCACTCGTTTGTTAATTTCTAGACGGGGAGTGTTTAGCAGCTTTAAATGATCTGGAAGGCCCTCGTCTGAGAGGAAGAAAGAGAGGGACACTAAACTTGTTCCCTCTTTCCCCCACTTACACCTCAGCTTTTTCTTGTTTCTCTGCTCCAGGCCCAAGACTCCCTCCGCTCCTGCCTTACCATTCGTCACATAATCCAGACACACCACAGGGCAAGCAAATTCTTCCTCCATATGTCTGCAGGGCTCATCCCTCACTTCTCCCAAGGCTTTTTGCCAGTGCCATCTCCAACAGACTTTCTCTGATCCCCCATCTCAGGTTGCTATCCCTTGTCTCTAACTCATTGTATTTCTTCTCTGTATCACTCTTCTCTATAGCATTTATCACTATCTGCTGTGGTATATATTTTATTTGTTCATCATCTGCTTCCCCTCTAGAGTGTAAGTTCCATAAGACAGTATCTCTAGAGCCTAGAGAGTGTCTAATGCTCATTAAATAATTGTTGAATGAGTAAGTATACTCAAGTCCTATATCTAAAGGGTTAGTTTTATCTTGAAGAAGGCAAAATCAATTTGTATGTTCTCTTTAAACAGAGAACATATATGTTTAAAGAGAACAGAAGATGATAACTGTTTGTAATATCTGTAACAAATACATGTCTAGATTTTTAAAGATATTATGTTTTTAGACAAACAGAAGGTTGGTATTTTTATATAACTAAATCTTCCATTGTGATTTTTTTTCCATTCAGATTACACTTACAAAATTCTTTTTTATATATAAATCACATAACTTTGTATCTTTATTTTATTCTGATATTTTTATGGCTCTTTAATATATAAAGAATTTATTGTGTTATTGTGATAAAATGAAGTTTAATTTTTTTATGTACCTTACTGTTGGGATAGTTTATTGCTTGTAATGACGTTGGTTTTTCTTGTTATCATGTTCCAAAAAATCTATAGGTGTCAAATCTCAATGGACATTCTTAATTATCTCAAAGATATTTTCATCTTATTTTATCTCTGTATTTTAAAAACACTTTACAATGTGGACTAAATATACTTGAGTTTGTTTTTGATATCACTACAAGTTCTGATTAGATGCAGAGCAAATCAAAGAAAACATAATAGGAAGTTGGGTTACCAGAAGTGGAAATATCAAGGACTAAAGTAAAATCTGCCCCAGCCACATTTTTCCTGAAACACCTGCCAGGTGTTATTAGAATTGGAAAGCTCACCCTTATATTGACTCTCTAAGTCCAGTGCCTAACCTGTAGTTGTTATTTGATAAATATTTGTGCATGAACCTTAGGGCATGATATCCTTTCCAGAAAAAAGTATTCTGAGGAATAGCCTTCCTTTTCCATCTGTCTTCTGTTTTCTCCTTCTCTTAGCTGCGGTCCAGTGCAGAGCTCCATCCTGACCTGCTCACAGACTGCCTCACGGTGCAGCCCCTGCAGCCCTCCACCTCCCCACGAGACGCTGTCGATAGGGCGGTGGGATGCTCCCCAGAGCCCGGGCCTGACCTCTATCCAGGTAATATCAGCAAATTCAGCAAAGGCAGACCCAACCACATCAACTGTCCTTGTCTAGGCCCTTCACTCTGATTAAAGGGAATGCATATATGAAAATGCTTCTAAGATCGTCTGTATTTCACTTTTTCAGTACACTGCAATTTATCCCCCTCCTGTCCTTCCTTCCCATCTGATTCCTAAGCTGGGTTTGTCAGCAGACTGTTTCTTCTCATAAAGAAACAAAGTAAAATAATACATTAGCTCTTTTAGTCCTGGCTTTCCGCCAAAAGTTCAATGTACCCAACCCTCCCAGGTATCTTAAATTTATTAACTTGATTGAGACTCAAAGGATATCTTTCCCCCTTAAGCAGGTAACAGGCTGCCTGTGGATTTCTTAATGGAGCAGTCATTGTTGTCTTTGCATTGCAAAAGGAAGCCCCATGTCTCTCAGAAAAAAAAATCACATCAGTAAATCAATTTGTAAGAATGTCCATTAGTGTTTGTCAACCATTGTGGGAGGAGGGATAGGATGGCACTCCCAGAATAGCTTCCTTCTGCCTAGGTTTGAATAATAGATGACTCTATATTTAGAAAAATGTTATGTATGCAGTGAAAAACAAGAAAGGATTATTATGCAATAAGGACATTATTATTTTTTTTTTCATTTACTTTGTTAGCCTGGGCTTTTGTGCATTTTCCACTCTCTATAATGGTGATGTACTGGTGCAAACGTGGTTGGTTATAGTCTTCATATATGGAAAGCTCTTACTGTCATGCTATGAATATGAAAGCAAAAGTCCCACAACTCCACACTCCAGACAATGGGAATTTTCTGTTTTCTGTGAATTACAAATTCTACTCCCACCCCATCTGGTTCCAGCGCCAGGTTTTGGCAGCAGATTGCTTTTTCTTTTTAAACATACTAATAAGCCATAAAGAATGAAGGATTTACTGATGCATAACAGTGAAACAGGAGAAAGCCATGCTTGTATAACTTTTTAAATTTGACAGTTCTCAACTGATCCAAATTCACAGGAAAGAGTATTAAGCAAATGTTTTAAGAGGGCCAGTCATCAAGACATCCTTAATGTTGTCCCAGTGTTGGTGGCCCTTTATCAGTTGCTTTGGGTACTTACTCTTGGAGAAAACAAAGCTTAGCTTTTGAGACCATGAGAGATTAGATGAAAAGTTATTTGAAAGGCTGACCAAGTCTGACAAAGGTTTTGAGTGCAGGTACACACATGAAATATGCCAGTGTACAATGTTATCAACACTCAAATATTTTGTATTAGATATATACATGAAAAAGCATGACTAGCTTTTGTTTGCACATATGTCTGTTTGATTTGCCAAACATTTGATATATGAACATTTATTCTCACACATTAAATTACAATCAGTTTGAAACAGCCTTTAGACTATATCCTTACTTATTCAGTCTGTAAATCCATAATCTTATTAAATACCTGGAACCCAACAATTAAAGAGACAAAATTAAACAGAATCAATTGAAAAATGGCCCAACATCCAATATAAATAGTTTATGGTGAGGGGCTAGCCTTGTTGAGTTTAACCTCCTGAAGTGGGTTTGGGAAGCCATACTATCTTTGTCTATGAAAAACATTAGTACCTGTGCTGTATGTGGCATGCAGTATATGACTCACTTTCAAAACTCAGGAGGCACATTTGTCTTGTGTGCTTTTGGATGTCTGGTAGTATTGTTAAAGTTTTTTAAAATGGCTTTGTCATTCCAAACAGAATTCCTCTTTTTGTTTATGATGCTTTTCTGCATTTGATCTTCAAAAAGAGCTCTTAGTTTTGAGCCTCTAACTGTGGCAGGCGAGCTGCCAGAGTGGACAAGGAGCCTAGGTTACCACAGCGTCAACAGAGCATCTTCGCAATGACTCAAATTTTCTATGACTCTGGGAATATTGGAAGCAGGCAGAGGGCCATCTTGCTTAACTTTGTTCCTAGAATTCTACTTCTACAGTTAGCTTGTAACTATGAAAGTTTATCTGCCTTGCTTCTTTCTTTATTCCTGCTTCTCTCAGATTCTATTTTACTTTCTTTGTTCTCGACTTTAAAAAACAAAAAAACAAACTGATTATATTCTGTGTTTTGCTGAGAAGGCAACAAACCCAGAGCAGAACAAGGCAAGTGGAAAAACTAAATCACAAAAATCTGAAGCCTTCCTTTTATAGTTCTAGAAATTTACTTGCCACGAGTGTATGTTCACACCAGTCTCAAACCTATGCTAAAGATCTATGGAAAGAAGACAAATAGCAAAAAATACCAAAGGAAAAGGAAACTATTCATCAATTAGTTCAATGTAAAATCTGAAATGTTAAGGTATTTTGATGAAGATTAAGACTTGGTTAAATGGCAAAGGTATTTGGAGTCGTTCCCTTAACATTCTATTATACAAAATCAAGAACTATTGTACAAAATCAAGAAAACATTTGTTTAAAGACTGTCAAGAACGTATACCTATAAGTGCTAATAAATAGATTTATCATAAAATATTTTGATAGAAACCTATTGAGTGTATATGGGCAAGGGATCAAAAATAGTTTAGCGTGAACATCATGATTTTTTAGAAGCCACAATGTCTGGGGACTTGTGGTTTGAGGAAATCATGGTTTTGAAATGGAAATTTTTAGTGACTAGTAGAGAATGATTTATAAGATTCCAAGACAGGAGTAGTTTGCAGAGCATTAAGGTGAACAGGGAAGATGGCAGTTATGATACATACAAGTCTTGCAAGTTTCCTAACATATTGGCTTCCCTTATTGAAACAAACTTTTCAGTTGATAAGACTAAGTTTGATTGGAAAGGATTGCACAGTAAGACTTTTATTTCTTTGGAAGACAATATTGCCCCAGGTTAAAGCAGCCAAAAAAATCACTTGAGGCCACAGAGAAAGATTTTAAATTGAGTTGTTTACTTGTCTTCTATTCTGAAAATCCCAGGGTTCCCCAGGCCTGCTCCTGGGTTAACGTGAGATTAATTTTGTGATCTAACAGGGAGGCCAGGGCAGTGATGAGCAATTCTCAAGGATGGCTCCTTGTATTTTCTGTGCTTTTGTTCAGAAGTTCTGTAACCCAGATAGATAAAGCCCCAGGCCAGCCTGTAAATTGAGGTGGTTTATGTGGTAATCTGAGGGAGAAGTATTTTATAGCCAGTAGATCAAGGTGTAAATGCCACATTCAAGGCTAAATGCCTGTGTAGATCTTCTCATCAGCTCCCTCAGTGAACTAATAAAGTGGATAAGCCTACAATTAGTGAGTATACAATATCATGGACAGCCTGGACCACTGCCTGGTCTTGGCGAGAGTCCATTCATGAATAAAACATGCTTGTGGAAGAAGATCTGTCCTATGAGTGATAATAAAAATTACAGCTCCCTCCAAACTAAAACTGTACTGTAGACTCAATGAGACATGGTCTTTGCAAATGCCATTAACCATGAAAACATCATAGAGGTCAGTGTGCTTGAGATATTTGAGTCCCTCAGAAACTACCCATTAGGTGAAGAGCTAATGCAACTGAACCAGGAAATCTACAAGAATGAGGGGATTTTGTTGATACCACTTCTATTGGATTATTAAATAATTATGTTTTAGAACCTATAAGTCCTATTGAATTATCCCAATTTTGAATGTAACTTTATAGATTTTTCAGGAGAAAAAGCAAATGTTCAGATATCATAGGGGATTATAGGAGGAAAATACAAGAGTTTCTTAGTGCAAGAATTTTTGAAGTCATAGCAGTTGGTCCTTCATATTTGCAGATGCAGAATTTGAGGATACTGAGGGACTTTAGCATCCAGGGATTTTGGTATTTGTGGGGGTCCTGGAACCAATCCCCAAAGATGCTGAGGATACATTCCCTTCCCTTCTCTCATTACTGGAAAATGATGCAATATCATCACTTTTTGTAATAACTAGTACCATATTAAATCCATAGAGTATTTAGCATACTTCATGAAATAGTTAATGTTTCATTTTAATGCAATGTTATGGCATATGTCTTAATACATTTTCTACATTCTTGAGTTGAGTATATTTGCTATCTTGGGACAGCTTGTAGAGTTGTAGGGGCTGGAAATAGTTTTATATAAATGTGCCTCATATAATCTAGTCTCAAAAAGTGGTTGTTAGGTCAAGGACTTTATTAGAAGTGTCTAAATTGGTACACAAATTTCCCAATAGGTTAAACTTTATAGGAGAATTGTGACGATCAATAACATGATCTAGATAAAAGTCCTTAAGAAGGCATGTTGCATTATAAAAAATGCAACAGTTATTACTTGCATTATCTCAAAAGCACTCCTTTGCTTCTTCACAAGAGTTGAAGAAAGAACAGAACAATTTGGAATTGGTGTTGGACCAACACTAATGGTCCATTACCAAGAAGGAGGTAGATACTGGGGTTAAAGAAAGGATTTAAAGGGAAACATTCAGCGGTAAAGTCATTGGCAAGTCTCTTTGATGTTACACTGAACTGATGTCAAAATCTTGCATTGTTTTTGTAACATCTCTTGCATCTGTGGTTCATCCACAGATTGCATTGACTCCATTGAGGGTAGGATCAAGCCTCATCCTTCTGTGTTGTAGGCACTGACAGCTTTAATTTACAGCTTTAGTCCCTTGTTCCTGAGTTTGTCCTTTGGTATGTGTCACATCACCTGAAAGACCTATGAAAATAGACTGCTGGGTTCCACCCCCAGAATTTCTGATTTAGTAGGTCTGAGTGAGTCACAAGAACTAGATTTTTTTTTCCCTAACAAGTTCTAAGGTGACACTAGGTGCTACTTGAGTATGCTACAGTAGCATACTTTGAAAGCCATTGTTCTGTATCATAAAGTGTGGGAATTTGACTTCTAGCAAAGCATAATCTGAATTTTGACTGGTGGGAGTTACAATAAGAATTGCCCCTAATTAACTGGATGAGAAGAATCCTTTCACAATGTATACATGTAGCTAATCACCATGATGTACACTTTAAATAGCTTTCAATTTTACATATCAATTATACCTCAGTGGAGCTGAAATTTAAAAAGAAGTACTAAAAAATGAAGCAAATTTATCTTGTGAAAACTGTGATAGAAATCTGTCCACAAAAGGTGATTTTATGATATTGCTGACATGCTGTGTATTTATAATGATAAGTGGAATAATGCTACTCTGGTACTTACAGTTAAATAATTACAAAGATAATAAAACTGAATCAAATAGTGGGGGAAAATTACCCTATAGTATATATTTCTGTTTCTTATTACAGAGACCCTATACGTAGATATTAAATGTGTCCTCCTACACCAGAATTATAATTGTACTGCTCATATTTTGGTTAAGAATGAGATCTTATAACCACCCAACTGAAGAAAATTAAATTCTGATTCCCAGCCAGCACGGGGCACATTTGTATGTATGCAGCTAAAATTAATGACTGTATGTTTGCAGGCCACCTAATTTGGTGCTTCAGTTTTCCATATCTACTTATTCTCTTGTATTCATGTTGCTTTTCCATGCAAGATTAAGCTGAATTATTCGGTTTTATAATATGTACAGGTTTTTGCTGTAAAAATATTTTTGTGAGTGAACAAAAACAATTCCATACCCTTTAGGGAGGTGGAGAAGGTAGTGAAGCTGGATGATTGTATCAATAGTTGTGTTCTCTCTGGGTAAAGCCTAGGAAGGTCTTTATACTATTATTTCTCCTATCTCGCATTTTATTGTATTTTGTTGGCATTCACATGGGATGTGGGAAGGAAAGTTTGGCCCCGCTTTGTAGTATACCCCAACCAAGTCTTAGGAGGCAGATGGATGGCAAGATGGAGAATTCAGGATAGAATTTTGGAATGAAAAGCTAGTAGCTTTTGTGATTAGGATGCTTTGGGCCAAACTTCAGGGTCCACAGTTTTGCCTTTCTGCTCCAACTGAATTTACCTTCCAAGGAAAGAGAGATGAGGAAGAGGTAGTTATATCTCTTTCATGTGAAGAATAAAGAAAAAAGAAAGCGGACATTTTCAAGGTGTTTGTAGCCACAGTGAAATTTCTTTCTTTCTTTTTTTTTAAGCATTTGTTAGAGCACTGAAAATAAATGTTAAGAAGAGCATAAAACCCCGAAGTGAAGGACATTACTGCATTAGCTTCAATATTACTTTTCATGTTTTGCTATTAACAGTAATATGGGAGCATATTGCAGGCATTGTATAAAGAGGATATGTGGAATTGACCCATTCTGGGCCACCAACAGCACTGACTCCAAAGGCTGCCTTGTATAAAGTGTCTTACTCCATATTGTCAGAGGATTATCTGCCTGTTCAGGTGCCCTGGCCACATCTTGAACTATTAATGCTTCTCTAACAGTAGCCGTTGATCCATTAGAAGTTATAGCTGCCTTCTCGGGGCCTTAATTTTCCTACCTGAGTTTCAAGGCTGCTCTAGACTCACTTTCATGACATTGTTTCTAGCTGCTCTCTGAGTTTTGCTTCTTGGACTGCAATCATGTTCTCTCCTAGTGAACTTTGCTGCTCATATCTGGCTTCTACTCTGACTCTCATCATCTCTGATTTCAGAGTTGAGTTCCTACCTAGCCACATATTAAAAAGTCAGGGATTTATAGTCTTTATTGGAACCTTTCCCTGGGGATTTAATAAACGGCCTATTTCCACCTTATAGGAGAGACTACAAAAAGTAAAGTACCCAGTTGACCCTTGAACAATACAGGTTTGAACTGTGTGGCTCCGTTCACACACGGGTATTTTTGAATAGTAGATACTTCCATACTACACAGCCTATGGTTGGTTGAATCCTTGAATGTGGAGAAACTGCTGAGGTGACTATAAGTTATACAGTACCTGCATTGTTCAGGAGTCACTTATATTTATTATTGGAAAGGGAATAAACTCTCATCATTGCACATAAGGGTTTGTTCCTCAGACACATTCACAGGGATGCTTATCAAGTTTTCTGAGAAATGGACTCACTTCATGAAAATGCATTGCATCCAGCTGCGCCAGAAGATTTTGCAGCTGGTAAAACAATGATCTAGGTTCCATATTTATGAAGTACTAAGGCAGTTGGGAGTTCTATATACACAAAAGGAAGGATGGACAGTATTTAGTGTCTCTTTTCTTAAGTTACAATATTTGTCACATTTGTACAAGTCCCCTGATCACTGTGTAGCCAATCTATGCTCAAATAGAACATTTATAAGTGGAAATGTTACTTCTTCCTCTAACTCAAAATAATTTCCCTCTTACTGAGCTCAGTTACTGATCTGACATACATTAAATGACATACAGAATGCTTAAAACATGCCTAACACACAGTAAATGTTCAGCATCAGTAGTTATTATTGTTACTTTTATCCAAATACTAGAAAAATATGTCTCTATAAAGCAGATGGAAAACAAGTGCCAAAAATTACCCACCACTCACATTGTTTAAGGAATGGGGAAAATATGGAAGCCTGAACAAATTGGAAATTTAATAAGCACCATTCAGTAGAATAAAAGAAAAACAAAATATAATCCTTTATATTTTATCTTTCAGTAGTTTGCCCAGTAGTTCATATAGTGTTTTTAGTTAAGAAAATCTACTGTAGTTCTGTAGAGAAAAAACAAACTGGAATCAGAAACCCACAGATTCACTTAGGTGGCAATGCCCCCAGAATCACAAAGTCAAAATTGTGTTTTGATGAGTACCAGTATTTGTGTATTCAAAAGTAGCATGGCTTTTTTGTTTGTTTTGTTGTCTATAGACAGTATGCTATGACAGGAAGAATGTGGAGCTACTGAGCCCCCATTCTACTTCTCCACTCACTGAGTATTTGCTTTGTAAAGGTTACCTTTCCTCTTTGTAAAATGGTGATAAGGTTACTGATTCCATAGGACTGTTGTGAAAATTAAGTGAGTTCACATATAAGAATTCAGTATACTCCCTGAAGCTGGTAGATACTCAATTGATGCTTTCTTCTTTTCCTTCCTCTTTGCTTAAAAGCTTAGAGAATTACTCACAACCAAGCCTATGTCTGTAACAGAGACTAGGAGCTCTTCTATCCATTCCTCTTAGTACTGGGTGCTACTACTTGGAGTTTAGAAATTGTTGTCCTGAGATAAAGTATTTCTTCCAAAAAGAATTCAAGTCAAGTTGAGGACTCATAAAATTCCATATTCTAAGACCTAGCTTCAAATCTATACATTAGACATTTTTTTCAGTTGCCATAAAGATTAGAAGTACACTTAGGCTGGTCATACAGAGTGTTGATAAATGTGCCTGGTTGATAAATGAACTTAATCAGCATTGAATCTGTGAGGGTGAAGTAGGTGGAGGAAACAAGAAATAGGATTGATGGATTTGACCAGCACAATTTTATACAATCATCGTGTTGGCCTTGCTGAAGTATAACCTTGGTCCCTTCTGATATCGTTTTGTAAATAGACTCTCCCAGGATGTGTCATTTTTCTCAAAATACACTACAGGGTGTCTAGAAAACTATTTTTGACTATTAGCTTATCTCAAATTTCATTTACGTACTTCAAAAACAGTCCCCTAGACTTTTCATGAGGGTTCTTGGTAGTTTAAATGCAACAGCTAATGTATTACACGGGCAGCTGCGACTGAACTGAACTGAGTGTATTACACTAGGGCCAACTCTGGCCTGCCTGCCTTCTGTTTTTGCATGGTTTGAGAGCTCAGGAGGGTTTTAAGATTTTATATGTAAAATGTAGAAAAGACTTTTAGCCTTTAGGTGAGAACAGTTGCTCAAAGAATTGAGGACATTGCCTCTTGCCCGCAAAGCCTAAAATGTTTACGGTCCTTTATGGAAAAGATTTGCCAACTCCTGCTTTATATTTACATCTGGGACATTCATTAGTCACTGAAAGAGATCAAGGAAGCCTGTGACTTACATGTATTTCATCATATTTTGTTTTAAAAGCCTTCCAGTACATGTAGGTTTTATTGATCCCTTTAATATTTTATATTTAGCAAATAATTTAGTAGTTTTCTAGATAATGAGCTTGAAGAGATTTTTATACAGCCCAGTGCTTAAAACAGGTCATAGCAGAGCTATTTTAGTTGAAGGGATCCAGACTACTTGTACTGCCCTTTGCCTGGCACCCCTAGTTCTCCCTTGGGCATTCTGTGGAATCCCAGATACAGTGGTTTTCAACTGAAGTTATCACCAGTAAAGTCTTCACGTTGCAAGCAAACACCTGCAGATTCAGCCTGGGCTATGTTGGGAAGGTGGCCCAACATGTTGGTAAGCCCTCTCTAATGTGGCTCCCCCTTAGGAAGAAGCTGCCAGAAGATGGGCAAGATTTGGTTCTTGTTCTCATGAGCCCAAGAATGGCAGAGCCATGCGATGGAGTAGTGACAGTTTAATTCTACCCAAGTCTGTTTTTCCTAAAAAGAGAAGAGTCTCAGCCCCTTGAATACTCAGGATTAAGTTTCCTAAAATCCAGGTCTCTTGGCGATATATAAGTTAATGTCCAGAAGAAAGGCAAAAAGTGGAAATACTGAACTTTAGAAACCCATACAGTCATGTTCCAACAGGAAAGATACTTTCTTCCTCAAAAATACACCTTCTACCAGCAACAGAGATGCTTGAAATTCATATAATTGAAGATTGAACCCTCCATTCCACAAGTAGATAAAAGCCTTTAAATTCCTTGAGAGAGGTTGTATGTGGGCATAAATTTAGGATAACATATAAATGACTTATCAGAGTCTTATCTTGAAAGTAAAGTAGGAGAAATCTGAAGGAAAAATGGGAACAGTGTCCACTTCATGGACAGAGTGTGAAAAAAGAGAGAAGGGGATTTTCTGGAGTCACAACCAAACCAATTCCTCATCTATGCAGATTTTCCCAGGCCTAGTGATAATTGCAGGCTTTGGTTCCCCACTACAGCACAGTTTCCCCAAAGGGCTATTGTAAAAAGGAGAGGTTTCCTGGGAGAGTTCATAGTTGGTGAATCAGCTCTTGAGTTGGCTAGAATATTGCATTAAAAATTAGATTGGCTATCTGTGCTAAAAATCTGTTTCCAGAAAGCGTTCTCTGTGAAGTGTTTTCAGAGGAAACTCGAGTGAGTGGAGTTGTCTTGGCAGTATCTGAAAGGGAGGAAACATCCTTTATGGTCAGCATGGTACAGGTAGGAGATAGCTAAGGAATAAATAATGAAGAGTTGGAGAATCCAGTTTTGTTTTTTTTTAAACTGAAACTTTAGCTTTTGTGACAAGCTAGACTTTATTTCCAAAAAGAAAAAGAAATGAGGAACATTTCTGTAAGAACTTCCAGGAATGGTCATCCATTCCTGCTCCATCTTTCTTCTTTCTGCTTGCTGACTCTGCTCAGAATGGGTAACATACCACACAGAGGCAGTACTGGATTTTTCACGGATTAGTATGAGTTGTTTGCTTGTTCAAGTTATTTTACTGACTTTCTGTGTAACTAACTCTCTGCAAGTGAATAAGTGTGTAGGTTGGGAGGTGAAGGAAAGAAAGCTAAGGTATGAGATTTGAGGTTTGAGCTATGTCATAAATTGTCTCGAAAGACCGAAGAGGGCTGCATGAAATGTTGGTCCCAGAGCATTTGAGAGAGCTGCCAGATGCTGCCGTTCAACTTGTAGCTAACAGCCTTTGTTCTGAAATGCAGTTGTTTCAGATGCTTTCCCTAACATGAAGTTAATTACACCTGGTATTTCAGAAGGCTTGATGGTAACCTTTGGCATTTACATGGATGACATCAGCTGTTATCTTCTAGTTGTATCCTGAGTATTCCAGAAAGGCATGTAAGCCTGTATCCTCTTCCAAACAAATAATGTCTTTCCTGGCTATAAATCCAGCTGCATGATGTGGAAATGTAATTGGGCAGCCTTCATAGATGTTTGGAGCTCTTGTGGGAATATCTATTTGTAAGAGAACCTGAATATTCATGTAACTGTCCAGACATCAATAAATTCTCATTTTACCTTATTTATTTCTGTTCCCCAGTGAACAGCAGTGCTCTTCAGCTCAAAGTTAATAGGCATGTTCTTCAGAGATGTACCCTCTCTTACCTTAATAGAACATCTCCCTAACACATTTGTTTATCGGTTGCCAGGTAGCTCTCCCATCAGGTGACGTGAGTGTGCTTTCTTTGTCTTGGTGCACCAGTGACAGTTACCACTGTTTGCCATCAATTAGCTTGGGGTAGCATGTCAAGGATGCACGGGTGGTGTCATTTTAGTCTGACAGCCACCCGATCTGGTTGAAAAGGGATTGTTTCATTATCCTCTTATCAGGGCTGCTAGATGATGATACTCTACACTGCAAAGCGGGAGGGGGAAAAAAGACAGGCAGAAAGAATAGATTTTTAGGGATTGGCAATATTAAAATTATTCATGCCTCAAGGAGAAGGGAAAGATTAGAGAGCTGACTGGGCAAACCCTTAAGAAGCTTCTTTTTCCTAATACAGATGGAATATGGAATGATGCCCTTCCTGATGGAGAGAGAGAAGAAGTGGGGGTGGGGGGGATAAGGGGGGAGGTGCTGTGCCCAGACATTAGGAGAAAAGAAAAAGAGGAACTAGCCCCTTCTACTCATAGGCAACCAGGCAGGGATTAGCTGCCACACCTCTCCCATTCTCTAGTTAACCTCAGTAGCAAATGCAGCCTTCCAAGTGACCCTGCCAGGGCCTGTGCCTTGCTAGAAAACTCTGGCTTGTGGATTTAGGTCATGAAAGCATTTTCTGCTGAACAACAGTTCAACTAAATTGTTTCATGGAGAAATGCAAAGAACTGCAGAAGATATTGGGCCCCAGATTTTCATTACTGAGGACCAAAACTCCAGTCACCTCCCCCCACCTGTTTTCGTCATTTTTTTCAGAATGACTGAGGGTAAGTTTTTTTTTTTTTTAATTCTAAAAATTAACCATGGCTGGATCTTTATGCTCTTGGAGAAACACAAAGAAGTGCTGAAAATGTAAAAATACTTCAAGATAAACTAAGCTTCAAGGGGGACAATTGTGTTGACATTTTAGTAACAGCCCATTTTCACTCCTTAAGGAAGTGCAGTCATGCATGAAAATAACTTGTTATCTTTTAAACTGAAACACATTATGGGTTGTAACTCAAAGGTGTGTGTTATTCATGATAAATAAAGTGAAACATTTTAACCCTATGAGGATTCTTTCACAGGCCCTGAACCTTTATAGTAACTTGCATTAGAAAAATGGAACAGAAATACTTATTATTAGAGAGTATGATGTATATACTCTCCTGCATTTTAAAATGACTCTGGTTCACAGTTTGTATTTGTATGCATCTTTAGGTAAGAGGCCATTCTTCATTGGAGATTTACCATTTTAGAGCAACATATGCCTTTGTCTTCCCCATCCTATTAATTATAGGGTTAATTACAACAATATAAATAGCCAAGGAATAGAATCAATGATTTGTTGAGCACTTAACCATGGTCCACACACTGTGCTAAGTGTTTTCTATATATTATATAATTCTCCTCACCATCCTACAAGGTATTATCCTTACTCAAGGTGAAGAAACAGAGCTTAGGCTGAGTGACTTGCCCAAGACACCTTGCTGGTAATTGGTAAAGCTCAGATCAAAACCCAGGCCCACCTGACCCACAGTGCATACTCTTTATTCTTTTAATAACCACCCTGACTCTCTCCCAAGTGCCCAATTTCTGGTGAGCCCGAAGGAGCTAAAATTTTCACTGCAGTTCAGCTGTTTCCCGAATCCTTCCCAGGTTCAAATTTCTCCTGCAGGGAACCTTGGAGAGGAAAGAGAGAGACAAGACTGAGCTTACCATTTGAATGGGGCCTCTAATTCTTTTTAATATCTCTGTGAAAGCCAGCTTACCCACTGTACCCAGACCCTGGAAACAATGCCCTGGAGATGAGAGGTAAGTCTATACCTATTCCCATGTACCCGTCACCAAGCATTAAATGTCATCGCTCAGTGTCCCAGCATTACTTTGACATTGATTATAAGAGAATTCACGGTTTGTGGATAGGCTCCCCCTTTCCTATGAGAGTAGGCCCTCTATGAAGTGCAGCACCATGGCTTTTCAAGTAATCATAAATGACTCCAAAAGCAGATTTACTGTAACTTCCCAGTGGCAACAGATCTGCCCAGCAAATCTCTTCTTCGTGTATCATTGACAGAGACAGTGGCCTTACAGCCCACAACATAAAACATCGTGCTCACTTGTGGTAACAGGTGCATACATCTGATTGTTCATGAACAACCCCTCCCTGCCTTCTTTCTTTCCCCATCAGTGGATCGACATGCTCCCGAAAAGCATCTGAAATCTTTATTTCAGAAAAAGCACATCTCCGGCCAGCTGTTTGTTTTCCAAACCAAATAATTCAGTTAATTTCTTGCCTGAGTTAATTTCCAGAGCTAGAAATTTTCTCTCAGCCATGTTGAGGTCTCTTTAAGTGCTTTTAGGATAGGTAGAAATAAAAATGGGAATATACTTTTTGACCCATAATCAGCATTTTGGTGGTTAAAACTATGCATATGCATTGTGTGTGGTGGGGAAAGAGTGCCTAGTGATTTCACACAGCCTTTACAAATGGAGTGTGCAGGAGTTCTGATACAGTATCAACACTCTTATGCCTTTCTTTAAGGTCTTTTTTTACATTCATCCTGCATTTGAGAGGCAATATAGTATGATGGTTACAGGCATGTGTTCTGGAATCAGGTTTCCCAGGTTTGAATTCCAGGTCCACTACTTATGACCCACATGACCTGTGCCAGGTAACCTAATCAGGAGAAACTGGAGAAAAGTTTGCAAAGTACTGAATAGATGTTAACTATCGAAACTGGGGTGTGAGGCAGACAAGAAGATGAAATAAGGCAGAGCCATGGCCCAACACCGACTGCTCAAAGTACAGTCTGCTGACCAACAGCCTCAGCATTGCCTGGGACTTTGGGAACTTAATAGAAATTCAGAATCTCAGCACTCACTGCCTCCAAGACCTAGTGAATCCAAATCAATATTTTGCTCTGGTTATTGGTTTACAAATTAAAACTTGAAAAGCAGGATTGTAGTTGCCCATATAGTTTTGAACAGGAATATGCCCTCTAGTTGACTATTTTTAACACCTAAACCTGACAAGGGAAATCTTCCCTGCTTTCTAAAATGATGAAAACCTAGTCACCAAACAATGCCTATGGAAGTTTCCCTGGCTCTGGGGATGGGCCCGAGACAAGTAGATTTCATTTCAGAATGCTCTGAACGCCTTGCCTCCCTCCAGTCACACAGTGAATACATGACAACTGAAGTATTCCCAGGGGTGTCCTGTCCATACCCATTAGACATAAAGATTAATTGTTTTCATTTGGGTATAGAGAGAGAGCTGCCTATTAACCCAAACTAAACTGAGCCTGTTAAAGACTCAAGCCTAGAATGCCATGGTCCCAGTAGCTGGTGAGATGACATCTGGGGACCACATAGATCAACAAATGCTGCTTTGTCAAAATTAAAAAGCCCAACTGAGTCACCTCCTCCGGCCTCTATAAGGAAATGGGATGAGGGACTTTGGTGAGCTAAGCCCCAGAGAGAAAGAAAGCCTAAAGCAGCAGGGAGGCCAGCTGCTGGTCCTCTGCTGGAAGAAGGGCTCACAAATTCATCTCAAGACCAAGCTTTTATTTCCTTGGGGAGTCTACCATCTCTTAATCACAAAAGCAATAAGAATTTCCACTATGTTGCTCTGCCATGCCTAATCAGTTGTTCCAGCTGCCAGTCATCAGCATGGTCTAGGGGCTCACCTAAAAGCCCTCTTCCAGCCCTGAAATCAACACTGACCCCTGAGGTGATGCCCCTGTAGGTAGCCTGTGTGTGCTGGTTTATTTGATCACAACAGTTTTGTTAATATTGCCCTGGATGCTGGAGGGTTCAGTTCTCTTCCTTAGGCTTTGAATGATAGGCTTCATTGTATGCCCCATTAGTAGAGTTTGGAAAATCATTCTGAGTGTGGATGGAAGGAAATTTTTCCTTTTGCGAATGACCTTACCCTTGTACTCTAACATAGAGATTATCTTCCCGAGGTTAAAAAAAAAAAAAAAATCACTTGACAAAGCTCAAACATTTGTCTGTATTTGTTGTAGTGGGCTGGTCTATGTGAAGTTCTCAGGTATTTGAGACATTAAGAGATCAACATTTGCCTTGTCCATAGTGAAGTGAAAGTCACTCAGTCATGTCCGACTCTGCAACCCCATGGACTATCCATGGAATTCTCCAGGCCAGAATACTAGAGTGGGTAGCCTTTCCCTTCTCTAGGGGATCTTCCCAACCCAGGAATCAAACCCAGGTCTCCCGCATTGCAGGTGGATTCTTTACCAGCTGAGCCACAAGGGAAGCCCAAGAACACTGGAGTGAGTAGCCATTCCCTTCTTCAGGGAATCTTCCCAACCCAGGAATCAAACCCAGGTCTCCCACATTGCAGGCGGATTCTTTACCAGCTGAGCCACAAGGGAAGCCCAAGAACACTGGAGTGAGTAGCCATTCCCTTCTTCAGGGAATCTTCCCGACCCAGGAATCAAACCGGGGTCTCCTGCATTGCAGGCAGATTCTTTACCAACTGAGCTTTCAGGGAAGTCCATAGTAGGGGCTAGAAAATTGTGTTTGAATGAATGAAAGAATATTCTTACACCAAAGTGAGATAGAATCCTGGCTGAATGACTTTGACAGCTGGAAATTCCTAGAAGTCTCTGTAGGATGCATTTCCTATGCCATAGTGGAAGTTTCTGAGAAATGTGGATCTTTGAAAGAGTTCCGTGGAAATCCTACTGAAGCCATCACTACCTGACTCCAAAGTTGTGTCCATTTTATATTAAGGTATGTGAGTGGGATTTAGATAAACATCGCAAAGCCATGCTCTATAGTTGAGTTCGGTCACTTAGTCGCATCCTACTCTTTGCGACTCCATGGACTGCAGCTCGCCAGGCTTCCCATTCCATCACCAATTCCCAGAGCTTGCTCAGACTCATGTCCATCGAGTCAGTTATGCCATCCAACCATCTCATCCTGTCATCCCCTTCTCCTCCTGCCTGCAATCTTACCCAGCATCAGTGTCTTTTCAAATGAGTCAGTTCTTCGCATCAGGTGGCCAAAGTATTGGAGTTCCAGCTTCAGCATCAGGCCTTCCAATGAATATTCAGGACTGATTTCCTTTAGGATTGAGGTTGATCTCCTTGCAGTCCAAGGTGCTCTCAAGAGTCTTCTCCAACACCACAGTTCAAAAGCATCAATTCTTCAGCATCCAGCCTTCTTTATGGTCCACCTCTCACATCCATATATGACTGCTGGAAAAACCATAGCTTTGACTAGACAGACCTTTGTCAGTAAACTAATGTCTCTCCTTTTTAATATGCTGTCTAAGTTTCTCATAGCTTTTCTTCCAAGCAGCAAGCATCTTTTAATTTCATGGCTGCAGTCACCATCTGCAGTGATTTTGGACCACAAGAAAAGGAAGTTTGTCACTGTTTCCATTGTTTCCCCATCTGTTTGCCATGAAGTGATGGGACTGGATGCCACGATCTTAGTTTTCTGAATGTTGAGTTTTAAGCCAAGTTTTTCACTCTCCTCTTTCACTTTCATCAATAAGCTCACTAGTTCCTCTTCGCTTTCTGCCATGAGGGTGGTGTCATCTGCATATCTGAGGTTATTGATATTTCTCCCGGCAATCTTGATTCCAGCTTGTGCTTCATCCAGCTTGGCATTTTGCGTGATGAACTCTGTATATAAGTTAAATAAGCAAGATGACAATATACAGCCTTAACGTAATCCTTTCCCAATTTGGAACTAGTTTGTTGTTCCATGTCTGGTTCTAACTGTTGCTTCTTGACCTGCAGACAGGTTTCTCAAGAGGCAGGTAAGGTGGTCTGGTATTCCCATCTCCTTAAGTATTTTCCACAATTTGTTGTGATCCACACAGTGAAAGGCTTTAGCGTAGCCAATGAAGCAGAAGTAGATGTTTTTCTGGAATTCTCTTGCTTTTTCTATGATCCAGCAGATGTTGGCAATTTAATCTCTGGTTCCTCGGCCTTTTCTAAATCCAGCTTGAACATCTGGAATTTTTAGGTTCATGTACTATTGAAGCCTGGCTTGGAGAATTTTGAGCATTACTTTGCTCAGTGTGCAATTGTACAGTAGTAGAGATGAGTGCAATTGTACAGTAGTTTGGACACTCTTTGGCATTGCCTTTCTTTGGGATTGGAATGAAAACTGATCTTTTCCTGTCCTGTGGCCACTGCTGAGTTTTCCACATTTGCTGACATATTGAGTGCAGCACTTGCACAGCATCGTCTTTTAGGATTTGAAATAGCTCAGCTGAAATTCCATCACCTCCACTAGCTTTGTTTGTAGTGATGCTTCCTAAGGCCCACTTGACTTTGCACTCCAGGATGTCTGGCTCTAGGAGAGTATGAGTGATTACACCATCATGATTATCTGGGCCATTAAGATCTTTTTTATATTTCTTGAGTTCTTCTGTGTATTCTTGCCACCTCTTCTTAGTATCTTCTGCTTCTGTTAGGTTCTTACTGTTTCTGTCCTTTATTGTGCCTGTCTTTGCATGAAATGTTCCCTTGGTAGCTCTAATTTTCTTAAAGAAATCTCTAGTCTTTCCCATTGTATTGTTTCCTTCTATTTCTTTTCTTTATTCACTTAGGAAGGCTTTCTTATCTTTCCAAGCTATTCTTTAGAACTCTGCATTCAGATGGGTTTATCTTTCCTTTTCTCCTTTGCCTTTCACTTCTCTTCTTTCCTCAGGTATTTGTAAGGCCTCCTCAGAGAACCATTTTGCCTTTTTGCATCTCTTCTCTTGGGGGTGGTTTTGATCACTGCCTCCTATATAATGTCACAAACCTCCATCCATAGTTCTTCAGGAGCTCCATCAGATCTAATCCCTTGAATCTATTTGTCATTTCCACTATATAATCCTAAGGGATTTGATTTACATCATACCTGAATGGTCTAGTGGTTTTCCTTACTTTCTTCAATTTAAGTCTGAATTTTGCAATGAGGAGTTCGTGATCTGAGTCATGAACTACTATGATGGATTAGCCATCATAGTCAACAAAAGAGTCCAAAATGCAGTACTTGGATGCAATCTCAAAAATGACAGAATGATCTCTGTACGTTTCCAAGGCAAACCATTCAATATCACGGTAATCCAAGTCTATGCCCCGACCAGTAACACTGAAGAAGCTGAAGTTGAATGGTTCTATGAAGACCTACAAGACCTTTTAGAACTAACACCCCAAAAAGATGTCCTTTTCATTATAGGGGACTGGAATGCAAAAGTAGGAAATCAAGAAACACCTGGAGTAACAGGCAAATTTGGCCTTGGAGTACAGGATGAAGCAGGGCAAAGGCTAATAGAGTTCTGCTAAGAGAACACACTGGTCATAGGAAACACCCTCTTCCAACAACACAAGAGAAGACTCTACACATGGACATCACCACATGGCCAACACTGAAATCAGATTGATTATATTCTTTGCAGCCAAAGATGGAGAAGCTCTATACAGTCACCAAAAACAAGACCGGGAGCAGACTGTGGCACAGATCATGAACTCCTTATTGCCAAATTCAGACTTCAATTGAAGAAAGTAGGGAAAACCACTAGACCATTCAGGTATGACCTGAATCAAATCCCTTATGACTATACAGTGGAAGTGAGAAATAGATTTAAGGGACTAGATCTGATAGAGTGCCTGATGAACTATGGATGGAGGTTTGTGACATTGTACAGGAGACAGGGATCAAGACCATCCCCAAGAAAAAGAAATGCAAAAATGGATGTCTGCAGAGGCCTTACAAATAGCTAGGAAAAAAAGAGATTCAAAAAGCAAAGGAGAAAAGGAAAGATATTCCCATCTGAATGCAGAGTTGCGAAGAATAGCAAGAAGAGATAAGAAAGCCTTCCTCAACAATCAATGCAAAGAAATGGAGGAAAACAACAGAATGGGAAAGACTAGAGAGCTCTTCAAGAAAATTAGAGATACCAAGGGAACATTTCATGCAAAGATGGGCTCCATAAAGGACAGAAATGGTATAGACCTAACAGAAGCAAAAGATATTAAGAAGAGGTGGCAAGAATACAAGGAAGAACTGTACAAAAAAGATCTCACGATCCAGATAATCATGATGGTGTGATCACTCACACTCACCTAGAGCCAGACACCCTGGAATGTGAAGTCAAGTGGGCCTTAGGAAGCATCACTACAAACAAAACTAGTGGAAGTGATGGAATTCCACTTGAGCTATTTCAAATCCTGAAAGATGAGGCTGTGAAAGTACTGCACTCAATATGCCAGCAAATCTGGAAAACTCAGCAGTGGCCACAGGACTGGAAAAGGTCAGTTTTCATTCCAATCCCAAAGAAAGGCAATGCCAAAGAATGCTCAAAGTACCACACAGTTGCACTCATCTCACACGCTAGTAAAGTAATGCTCAAAATTCTCCAAGCCAGGCTTCAGCAATTCGTGAACCGTGAACTTCCAGATGTTCAAGCTTGATTTAGAAAAGGGAGAGGAACCAGAGATCAAATTGCCAACATCCCCTGGATCATCAAAAAAGCAAGAGAGTTCCAGAAAAACATCGATTTCTGCTTTATTGACTATGCCAAAGCCTTTGACTGTGTGGATCACAATAAACTGTGGAAAATTCTGAAAGAGATGGGAATACCAGACCACCTGACCTGTCTCTTGAGAAACCTGTATGCAGGTCAGGAAGCAAGAGTTAGAACTGGACATGGAACAACAGACTGGTTCCAAATAGGAAAAGGAGTACGTCAAGGCTGTATATTGTCACCCTGCTTATTTAACTTATATGCAGAGTACATGATGAGAAACACTGGGCTGGAGGAGGCACAAGCTGGAATCAAGATTGCCGGGAGAAATATCAATAACCTCAGATATGCAGATGACACCACCCTTATGGCAGAAAATGAAGAAAAACTAAAGAGCCCCTTGATGAAAATGAAAGAAGAGAGTGAAAAAGTTGGCTTAAAGCTCAACATTCAGAAAACTAAGATTATGGCATCTGGTCCCATCACTTCATGGCAAATAGATGGGGAAATAGTAGAAACAGTGGCTGACTTTAATTTTGGGGGCTCCAAAATCACTGCAGATGGTGATTTCAGCCATGAAATTAAAAGACGCTTACTCCTTGGAAGAAAAGTCATTACCAACCTAGACAGCATATTGAAAATCAGAGATATTACTTTGTCAACCAAGGCTATGGTTTTTCCAGTGGTCATGTATGGATGTGAGAGGTGGAATAAGAAGAAAGCTGGGTACCGAAGAATTGATGCTTTTGAACTGTGGTGTTGCAGAAGACTCTTGAGAGTCACTTGAACTGCAAGGAGATCCAACCAGTCCATCCTAAAGGAGATCAGCCCTGGGTGTTCATTGGAAGGACTGATGTTGAAGCTGAAACTCCAATACTTTGGCCACCTGATGCGAAGAGCTGATGCATTTGAAAAGACCCTGACGCTGGGAAAGATTGAGCACAGGAGGAGAAAGGGTGACAGAGGATGAGATGGTTGGATGCCATCACCGACTCGATGGACATGGGTTTGGGTGGACTCTGGCAGTTGGTGATGGACAGGGAGGCCTGGCGTGCTGCGGTTCATGGGGTCGCAAAGAGTCGGACACAACTGAGTGACTGAACTGAACTGAACTGAACTGATCTGAGCCACAATTCTATAGTTAATTCCTCCAAATCTCATTATATTTGTCATTAAATTTGTGTCAGGCAATATCCACAAACATTACCTTGGACTCCGCATGCAAAGCACTCTGTGTCGACACTGAATTATAAGCTTCTACAAAATTATCTAAGCAGAATAGAATTTGTTTTGTACTTCTTATTCTATCTGTTAGAATAGAGAGACAAATCACAGGCTTCCTTTTGCTGACAGGTGATTTCTTATACCCTACCTAAGAAACTGTTCCATATATTTTCTTTACGAGCTGAGCCACCGGGGAAACCCATACACTTTCTTTAATATGCTTCAAATTGAACCCTAAAGCCTCCCTCCCTTATTCTTATGGGGTCCCCAGTCGAAGGGTCTCTGCCTGTTTCAGTGCCATTCACTCGCTATAGCAGTGAATGAAAGGGTTGTAGACTTATGTTTCATTGTTGATCAGTCAACACGTGACCTCAGCATAGCTGGAGGGCAAGTTTCTGAGCCTTCAAACCTAAACCATATACCTCTTATGTTCCATCTCACATCCCCTTCACTACCTGTCCCTACCTGTGGCCATTGCTATGGCAACCAAGCATAACTTGGCAACACCTCCCCTCAATTGCACTGGTTTTCTGTCCTCAGGCTTCCCTGATGCCCTGATGTTGGGCATCTGTGAGAACTTTTAGCCATTGTGGTACATGTACCTACTTGGAAGTGTGAGAGAAGTAATACCCTTTACCAATGGGGGGCAGGAGTTGGTGGATGAATGTTCCTTTCTGTCCTTGTCCTGTTCACAGAACCCAGGATCGTCTCCAATGGCATTTAGATTGTGTTCATCTTCATTTACTAAATAAACATGAATGATGCATTGGTGACAGTAGGCACCAAGGGTATCTGGTTCCCTGGTCTATCCCAAAACCTGGCTCAGTGTCTGTCACATGGTAGTCACCCCATAAATACTTGTGGAATAATTGACTGCTGAGAGATAAATAAGAAGAACACAAGTAACTCTATACATACAGCAAAAATACTCAAATAAGTACAGAATGATAGAGGATATGACAGGCAAAAAGCACAGTAGCCTGAATTGCTATGACATATTTGAGGTGTGGTCAGTTGTCTGATTTGGCCTGAGATTAGGGCACATTTGGAGGCCACACATAAGACAGTGTGTTATAGATTTAGATACCATTTGATGCTGTATCCTAGTAAGTCTCAGTATTTTCGTATAATGATTTATAGAGATATGTTCCCCTTATTCAATTGCAACCTCCTCAAGGACAGGAACCCACATATAGTAGAGTGGCTAGCATGTAGTAGATACCAAATAAATATTGAATTAAAAAAGTAATGGTTGGAGGATGGGTGGATGGATGCATGATTGATGGATGATTGGTCTTGGCTATTAAGTGGGCTGAAGGAGAGGACCTTAAACAGGCCTGACTTTCAGTGTGTGGCAGGCTACACACAATACCAAATTTCCCAGCCTATTTCATTGCAGCTAATGCAAAAACGAAGCTAATATAGCTAATGTAGACCTTTGGGAAGCAGCACATTTTCTATTGAAACACAGAGCAGAGCATGGAGTGTGCATACCAGATTTCTCTGTTACTCATGGGTTGTAAACAGCAAGGCAGCACTTCCCTGTGATAAACACGCAGACATACAAAAACACCTCCGGGGGATAATAAGTGATGGGTGCATTCAGCAGGTACAACAAAATAAATAGGAGAGTTCACGTTTCCACGTTAAGGCAGAAAAAAAATTAGTTGTGTTTTCACAGTGTCTCTGTGACCTCTTATTATTCCATTAGTTTTTGGAATAGTATATAAAACAACAAGCTTCATGCTGACAAACCCCGTATTGAAACTATTGCCACAGTCAATCCAAACAGCCTTCTCCCGTGGGTAAAATTATTATTTGGAATACAAGCAGAATGTGGTTGCCTGAGCGAGCTGAGCATAAATGAGGTAGTGATTCATAAGGTGACTCTAGCGAGTTTGCGAATGTGCAGCTTTTCTGGAGGCTGACATGCAGCAGAAGCTCTACATTGCCCTTTTGAGCCGGTAAGCATTTTCTAGTCTCACCACCTCTTTAAGACCTGGAAGACAGTGGAGGATTCAGGCGTCTGAGGACAGAAGTCAACCTGACACAATGCTGACTTACCAAAAATAAAACTTTCAAACCAGATCACACTCCTGTCAGTAGCTTTTTGAGCGGGAAGATGATAATTCTGCTTCTTCACATGTTCCTTTAAGTACTTGAACTTTTGTTCCATTGGATTAAGCTTTTGGGGGCTGGGTCATCTGGGGTATTAATTCTATCCTAGAGATGTTGGAGAAAAGTCTGCTGGTCTAAAAATACAGCTCCTGAACTTTTAAACCTTCAAATCTCTTTGATTATGTGGCTTCTTTTTCTGAATCCTGAAAATGATTTTTCAGATTTTTTGAAATCCATTTATTCTTTGATATCAGTAGAGTAAGTTCAAAAAGAGCCGAGATGGGTATAAAGCTCTGCAGAGCTTTGTATAGAGAAGGCAGTTAAAGAGTCAGCATAATTATGCTGCTATGACTGCAGCATAATGAGATATCTGCTGAGTAGGTCCGGATATGGAGAGAGCCTCTCTGATAGTGATAGACTCTGAAAGTGACAGGCCCCAGTTTCTTCTGTGATACCGTACCAATTAGCTGATCTAAATGGGTACATATTTAAGTTTGAGGTCATGTACAGTTCTCAAAGGCTAGACTGCCCCCAAGAATGAGGCTGTAACTGACTCTCTTGTGTCATAACAGACAACAGCGGGAGAAGATCCCAGAGGCCCCTTTTCCATATTTTGTGGTGTTGGGATAGGACTCATTTTTGATAAAGACTGGATGCATTTATTCATCACACCAGTGGGAAATGCCCAGGGTTGGTTAGACTCTCAAGTTAAAAGAATGTAGGGTCCTGCAGTGGTACTAGGATCAGGGGAAGCTCTGTTCTCAATTACATTGATTTAGCAGTGACAGGGATGCTGAGAGTGACCCACAGCGCCTCATTTCATTGCGGCACCAAGAAAAGGAGGGAGGCCTGTGTTGTGTCCTTCTGGGTCAGCAGACCAAATACTCTGTTAACCTGATTCTCATCCCCTGTGACTGAAAAGTGCAAATACAGAGACCTTCGCCCAGGTACAAACATTACAAGATGGACTAATTACACAGTGTCCAGACAGGGCCCTTACAGGGCAGGGCAGCTCTTATGAGACAAACCATGAACGTCAGCCTGGAGCGAGTGGACATGAACTCCTCAGGCAGCAGTAAAGGTGTGTTAGCCAGGAACCTGTTCCACCATGAAAACAGAAGCTGTGTATATCCAGTAAGGGGAGAACTGTTTCCTCAAAACCACCAAGAGAAAAACAAACAAGCCCCTAAAATATGCTTGTTGTCAGCCTTTAGTATTTAAAAAGCATGCACTTCATTTGGGGCACAGTCTGATGCTTGTTCTCCCTTGATTTCAGCTTCCATTTTCTCCAGCAATCACTCAAGCCGAAGCGGAACAGCTGCTGGGGCCGTGCCACCCCCACATCCTGTCAGTCACCCTTCTCCGGGACATACTGTACAGGGGAGCCCCCACAACCCCTCCTCCCAGTTACCTCCACTCGCAGCTGTGGACGCCGGAGCTGAGAGGTAAGGCCATCTGTCTCTCTCTTCTAATAGGTGGCGCCGCTAAACCTCTCTCCACCGAGAAGAGCTTTGACAGTTGCTGAATTTTATTAATAATCCATTGGTGGGTTGAATTACCCAAAGGTGACATTTTAAAAGTACATACACAAAGCACGTGAATCAAATACCTCATTATCTGTTTAATTTTCCATGGGGGGAAGAAAATGAAGATACTGGTAAGAACCAACTGAAGTGTCTGATACTGAGAAAACAGATCAGAATTTTCTTGTCTTTCCTTAGTTTGTTTCAGGGACTCAATTTTAAGGTAATGTCCCTGTAGGTTGAAATGCTTTCCAGATGTAGGATAGTGCCTTCAGAACCATAGATCAGTAGTGTTATCTTAAGAGTACAGCATAAAAGGGCACATGATTTTAAATGCACTACCAGAAAGGGCCTGTTCACTGAATACTTTGTGTTGATACCACCCTCGTAAAGAGTTTCTGAAAGAAAATTTTTAAATCTTGACATTTAGGTTCCTGTCTTTGGACTGCCCGGCTGTCTTGTGGTGTGACAGTATGCCACTCCTTCCATTCTCTCCACTTCTCATCTGGCTTGAATTGGCCTATGGAGGGGTTACTCCTAAACATCCACAGAGGAAAAAGTTCTTATGGGCACCTCTATGCAATCCTGGAGTAGTAGACATTAGGTGGACAAAATAATGGGTTGAATAGGCAATAAGAATAAAGTTTTGAATCTTTGATGTCACCAGCAACCTGTGGTTTTGTTAGTGTTGGCCCGGTCTAGGAGTTTTTTTAATGTGTTAACCTCCACTGAGCCACATTATAAAAATTTATGCCTACTGTTTATTAATACATCTGTTCATTTAAGAAGCATCCTTTGAGTCCTTGGTAGAAAAGGAACTCAAGTGACAAGATAGTAAAGTAATTAAGCTTTGAATCAAGGGGGAGACGTAGGGAAAATAAGAAAGAGGTTATTGTAGGAGTCTTTGTGAACAATATAAAGACCTGAACTAAAGTAAAGCAATAAGATGTAGAGTTTATTCAAGAGCTATTCAAGGATATAGAATCACTAATTATTAATGTATGTGTGGAGTAAAGAAGGACCAGAATTCATTCTTGAGTTATATCCCAAGACATCAAGGTGGAAAATGGTGCCATTAACAGAGGAAAAGAGGGTGTTGAGTAGAGGGAAAGAAGAAATGATAATTAGTGGACCTTAGGGTTTTGAGTTTTAGGTAGCTGTGAAACATCCATGTGAATATATCTGATAGGCAATTGAAATATGGATCAGAATATGTTAGACTTATCTTAACACTTCTGTGTTCATGGCTAAGTGTAAACAAATGATGAGCCTTCTCCCACAAAACCTGTCAGCAAACCAGTACAAATGATAATCATCTATTAAGTTCACAGACTTGCTAGTTATCAGGTGTATTTCTGTAAATTCAGTTGAGCTTATTCATTTTAGGATTTTATTTAGCTTGCAGTTGGTTTTTTTTAGTTGGGTTTTAAGTGATATCATTCATAGGCTTTTTATCATCCCATTTCATTCTGCCTGGCTGAGAATCATACCCTCCAAGGTAGTGAAGCTAAGAAACCATCCATAGGGGCCTCTTCCTCTTTGCCTCATCTTCTTATTGGTACTTGTACAGACTCTTTACAAGAATATAAGAAGAAAGTAATCTGTGTGTTTTCCATTTTGTACACAGCCTTTAAAAGAATAAATGTAGAAAAAGATTTTTGCCATTAATGGAATAAACAACAACAGCCACCCAAACACCAGATTAAGTCCCAGCTCCCATAGCTGCTTATTGTTTGAATGTGTTTCTTAGATGCTCTTGCTGCTTAGCTTGTTTCAGTTTTGTCTTTTACATTTCATTTTTTATTTTATAATTTTTTAAATTTCTTCTTTTGTATGTTGGTAACATATTTAAAAACTCTAAGAATGGCACAGTGAATACCCATATACTCTGCACTCATGTTCACCAATTGTTAACATTTTGCCACCTTCTCTCTCTTTCTCTTTCTGACTTGAGAGATCCTTTATTTGTTTGTTTGCTTGCCTGTTGTTTCTAAACCAATCTGAGAGATTGTTGGGAATATCAATGAGCATTAACCCTAATTACCTTAGGAAAGATCTCCTCAGAAGTACATTTCTGCTACATAATCACAATGTAATTATCACTCTCAGGAAATTTAACATTGATAAAGTGTTATTATCTACTATGCAATCAATATTCAAATTTCCTCATATGTGTGAATAAAGTTCTTTATAGATAGAGGGTTTTTTTTACGATCTAGGATCTAATAAGGATCATATTTTTCATTTCTTTTCTGTCTTCTTTACTCTAATGAATTTCCCTAGCTCTCTAAAAAACTAGCATCTTCTTCATGATTATTATTATTGTTTTTTTTTTTCATGACATCAATGGTTTTTGAAGAACTCAGGATATTTATTTTGCAGAATGTTCCACAATTTGAACTTAACTTGATTTTTTCCTCCTAAACAGATTTGTTCACATTTGGCAAGAGTAACACATAGATGATGGGGTGTTCCTTAGCTCTGTTGAGCCTTAGTGTGCAACTCACAAGGAATTAGGATTAGATGAACCAAAGCAAGTAAAGCACCTAGATTGTTACATGGCGTGAGGATAGGCAACCTTGGCATAGCTGAAACATTCAGGTTTGGAAGCCAGAGGATGTTGTCAAATGACTGCAGTGACTGATAATATAAATAATCATGGAAGAGTAAATGGAGAGGCAGAGGAGGGTGGTGTACTTTGTATGGCTGAGTGAGTGAAGTGGATATTTTCACTTTTGTGGCTTTGCCTTGCTGCTGTGCTCTCCCCACAGGATGTGTGCCCCATTCCTCTACCAGCCCAACAGAAGGAGCAAGGGCATAGAAGGTTATCTCTTCCAATCAGATCTGAAGATGAGGATGACTTGAAATAGCCCTGAATTATTCACTGTGTTTGCATTAGTGTTCAGCATAAAAACACTAAGAGGAAATGTGCTTACCTTCCGCTTTGGGTTTATATATCTTTGCCTCTGTTTGCCTGGGAAATCCCCCAGTAAAAACTTCAGCAGTTTTCCTAACGGAAATAAGTTTATCACACTTTGTGAATTTTAGTGGGAAACTGGCATTTTCCCCCTGCTTTGCGGGCATTGATTCATCATTTATTTAACTTTAACTTGTTAATAAAATGGGCTGAGTCACTGTCATAAGTCAGGAAATGTCCACTGCATCTATCCAGTTAGCATGAGGTCCTTTGATCCTTCCCACCGTAAAATAAAGGAAATGCAAGTTCTCTCAATTTGACAAGGTTCCATTTTTCTTTTGAAATATTATCTGAATGATACATCGTTTCAGTGATTTAAGCCAAATCACACCACATCACCTAATGTTGACTTAACATTATTATGGGAAGTGGTGTTTTACTATGTCATGTTGATTGAGCCAGTGGTGCTTTATGACAGTGGCTTCCCATAAGAGGAACCCAGTGTCTTGGGAAATGTTAATTTATTGAGTTTTAAAGTATGTCTGTTAGACTAGAGAAAATAAACATTGATGGAAATCTTTTTTTTTTTTTTTTTTTTTGAGATGGAGAAATCTCCCAGTCCCAAGAATAAGTCAGCTAGATTTGTGTCACTGATCTTGTCCAAGAGCATGTTGGCTGCCTCTCTTCATTCCAAAGAAGGCCACAAATATGGTGTACTTTGTAGTATAAGTGACAGACTATGGGACTTGTAGATTTACCAGAGTGGAGTGACATGTAAAGGGCTTCCTATGAGCCCCACCTCTGAGCCAGAGAAGACTGAAAGCAAGGAAAAGATGTGTTCTTCCCCGAAGAGAATACATTCTAGTACAGGAATCAACATCAAAGAATGTTAGGGACAGTTGTTTTTGAGAACATAGTCTAAATACCTTAACCAAATAAGAAATGTCAGTTTCTTGAGTCTATATGAAGTATTGGGAAGACTTACTATTGTCTATTCATATCAGATGTAATATTGCTAGGGTTCTAGGTACTTTGATTTCTGTGCAAACTTTCCGTGCCTTTGAGTAACCAGGGCTGGTCTTCATAGACAGCATTTTCTAATTCACCATTGGCAACCTTTTGTGTCTTTCCTGGATGCCAATGGGTTAAAAATAGCAGTTGTTTTCTATGTAATATCTTTGCAATTATGTAAAGTTCTTTAGCTCTTGTCAAATCAACCTGCTCATTGACTTAGTTTGGTTGTTTCTTCATCTTAATTCTGGATCTTTCTCTGTCTAAAGAGACAGAAAGGATATTCCCTCAATATCTTATCATCCTTGACTAAATGTTATCAGCCTTGAGCTTGGCTTAATACTCAACCCAGAAAGCCTCCTTGCCTCTTGCAGCTCCCCAGTTAAATCACTGGGTCCTTATTATCCATCTTGTTTGTTTTCCATTTCCCAGATGTCTATTTGCTAACTAGATTATTAGTTCTCTGAGGGCAGGAATCTGAAGTTTCCTTGTAACCTCCAGGTTTCCTATGCTTCTCTTCACAGTAGTAGATCCTAAGGAGGGTTTAACAAGCAAAAAGGACCAGTGAGGGGAATGCCTCGGAAACAGGGTTCATTACCAACTCCTGTTTCTAGCCTGGAGGAGTTTCTAAAAAGGATTACTCCCCTTGATTCATTGGTCTGAAGGGTGGTGACCTCAGTTCTCAAAGGTCCTACATCTTGTCTAACCTGCATACTTCTATACAGTACATAGTTGTTTTAATACAAATGTTCATGCATATACACATTGCTGGGAGTCTCTTGCCATTGCTGAGGTTCCGTTTGCTTTCCTGTGGTCTTTAATACTAGATGCTCAATACTAACTATTCTCACATATTTACATCTATAGCATCTAAACAGCTCAAACTAGGCCTCCTTTGCTGTATTGCCCTTCCCAGAACTTCCTGAGTAAACAGGAACATGGATATCTTCACCCATTCACCTTTTCCATAGACATATACGCACATTCTCTCTCTCTACACATAATCTTTTCTGTCTCATTTTCATCTTCTATTATGTGTGCCATAATGGCTAAATCATAAGCATCATATGAAATATTAAAGTTTATAAAAATCAGTCCTAGCACTGAGGTTCATTCATTTATTGAGTCAGTCAGCTGGTGTTTGGGCACCATGCAATATACTAGACACTGAGGATATGTGATGAAGGAGACTGATGGGAGTCCTGCAGTCTTTAAGCACCCAGTCCTGTGAGATCTAACCAGGTCAATTGATGATCATAATTTAGGATGTTAGGAAGGGTTGCTACAGGAGATGGTAGAGGCAACCTAACCAAAACTGGGGAGGCAGAAGTAGAAGAAGAAATGTCTCCTTAAAATCAGAAGGTCTATAGGACTGTATATGTATATATATGATGCATGATATTGCCTGACATATATATATGTATATATTTTATAAACTAAGAGGAGCAAGAGCAGGCAAGAGTGGAGCTTCATAAATAAATGTTGGAAGAGCCTCATGAACTGCTATAAAGAGTTTGGGCTTTATCTAGAGAACAGGCTTTGTGTATTTGGCTAACAGGTACTCTGGTGACTCTGGTATACATTTCAGAGGCCTCTATATCCTATTATCCATTGAGCAAGAGTTCAGAACATATTCTGGGCCCAACAAAAGAATAAATTATTAAGAGTATATGAATGATTTGATTGGATGCTCACCTAATGCTAGGTCACGAGCATCATTCTTTGGGCTTCAGCCCTCTCTATTCAGAAGACAGTTATCCACATTTAGCTTCCCATTAAGGGGTCAATTTCTTTCTAGAAAAGAGACTTACACAGATATTCAAAATTAAGAGAAGTGAGGTCCAAAGTCCACTCCCCCACACACGTCTACTTGAGAATTGAATGTAATGAAAGTTGTTCTGCTGTTGATGCTGTAGGCAAAAAGAGGAAGAAAATTCCAATATCCTAGACTTGATAACGGAGATTACAGCATTGGATCTTAGACTGGAAAAGCTTCAGGTCCTTTTTTCTGTTTTGTTTTCCTTAAATCTGTGGGAAACTTCTGGTACTTCTTGATATTTATTCCAGGGCAGAATAACCCACCAGTCTTAAAACTTCTTAAATATTGATCATGACCACAGCCATGCTTCATCCTCTGTGGAAAATATCAATTGGGTTATAGGCCTTTGGAATGAGCTTTCTTCTCCCAGAGATATTTACTTTACTATTAATAATAGCTTCTTATAAATATACCACCCAGATTCATTCCTAGTAAGTCACCCATACCAGGAAATTGGTGATATTTGTTACTTTCTTCTTACCTACCCAATTATTCTGAATGGATCCTTTGGAAGAAAAATAAAACAACAAAGGTGTTGCTGAGCTAGCTTCCCTAGTCCTCTCTAATCTACCTCCAATTTAAACGTCTGTGTTGTCTGCCAAAATTTTATGAGCCTAATTTCCAGAATCCAATATATTTCTTGATAATGGAGGAAAATAATGAACAAAGTCTACTTGGCTGTCTTCAAATTACTATTAAAAACCTAAAGAACCTAGGAGTCAACTTTGATTCTTCCCTTTGCCCAACACTTTCACGTAAAATTAACCTATAAATCCTGTTAGCTCTACCTTCAAATACATTTTAAGCCTAATCAACTCTACTCCTCCAAACCTACTTCACCACTACCCTGTCCTATCTCAAGGACAACAGCCCCCTAACTGGTTTTCCAACATCCAGTCTTGCCTACCCACAACCTTCTACCGTCACCCACCAACACACACATGGTCTCAGCTCCACACCACAACAAGAGCTGCCCTTAAAGGGTAAATTGAATCATTGAGGGTTTCCTACTGACATCTGTGTTCCTACCATACTTGGAATAAAGTCCAAGCTCCTTTTTCTAGTGTGAAGGGCAGCAGTAATCCTGAGCAGATGACTGATGCTTTCCCATCTCCACGTCCTCCTCTGTGTGACTTCATGGCAAAGCAGGAGATGCTGATGTGAGCTTTTGTGTGTTACTCCACCAAACAGATAGCCTGATTTGTGGTTCGAATGTTCATTCATATCAGACTGTTTTCCATGGATTTTAAATTTTGAAATGCACTATTTCCTTGTTTTCAAATTAAGTATAAACACACATCACAAACTATCTATTAGAAAGTCTATAAAAGGAATTATAATTTTTAAGTGCCAGTGGAGTTTTTTCACCTCTGAATGCCAAATCAGCCATCTTTATTTTGTTCCCGCATTCCAAACAGATCCATTTCATGTGAAGCCTGAGATGGTGTTTTTTTAGTCCCCTTGGATTTTCAGTCAGGAAAGTGAGTCATGACAGTAGCAAGGCTTGAGGTAAAATAGAATTCTTTTTCTTGAAATCTCTACTTGAGTGCATTAGCATGAAGCAACATGGAGTTCGCTAAGCCATTAGAGTATTCAGATGTATGCAATGTGTTCCTTTCATATGCTTTCTCTGAAAGAGCAAGTTATATAGAGAAAGCCTAAAGTGAAAGCCCACAAGCCATTCTAGCCTGAGTCAATATCCACGTTAAAATTACCTCATATCTGATATAGAGAAGCCTGGAAAGGAAATCCTCTGCTTAGGGTTTTAACAGTGTGATCTGGAAATCAACGTCATCTTTTCCCCTCTCAGGTGGAGACAGTTGGAGAAATTGGCGGCTAAGAAACTAAGTATGTTTTTGTAGGTGAAGGACTGTTTGTTCATTAGTGGTGAGGAGTCTTATTGAAGTGAAGAGAAACCAAGAGACAAAGTTCTTTGGGTTAGTCTTTTTTGGTTAGTCTTGGGTTAGCCTCCTTTTCTGAGAAATAGTCTTTAGTTGCTTTTCTGTTTAGTTGCAAGGAGAAAAACTTTTCTCTGTTTTAATCGTCTTCCTCAGAGTAAATGGCTGAAACTGTTCTCTTGAATAAGATATTCTCCCCTCAGAAAAGGAAACTGGTTTCTGGACAAATATCCAAGTGGCCATTCACACCAGTTTGACAAAGGTATCTACCTGGATGCAAGAATTGACACTAAGTTGGGAACCATGTCTATGGGACCAATAGTCTCAACAGAGTATTTCTTCAACAGCAACAGCCAACATTTATTATCTTTGCATAGTACTGGATGAGATGCTGGAAATGCAAAATGATAGCATTTTGAGGATTTAATGCTCTTTCCATCTATAAGAGCCAAGAACCCGTCTCTGCACATGCTAAGTTGCTTCAGTAGTGTCCAACTTTTTGTGACCCTATGGACCATAGTCTGCCAGTCTCCTCTGTCCATGGGATTCTCTAGGCAAGAATACTGGAGTGGATTGCCATGCCTTCCTCCAGGGAATCTTCCTGACCCAGGGATTGAACTCACATCCCTTACATCTGCATTGGCAAGTGGTTCTTTACCACTAGTGCCACTTGGGAAGCCCTAACTTTTCCCTAGAGATCAAATTGCCAACATCTGCTGGATCGTCAAAAAAGCAAGAGAGGTCCAGAGAAACATCTATTTCTGCTTTATTGACTATACCAAAGCCTTTGACTGTGTGGATCACAATAAACTGTGGAAAATTCTGAAAGAGATGGGAATACCAGACCACCTTACCTGCCTCTTGAGAAACCTGTATGCAGGTCAGGAAGCAACAGTTAGAACTGGACATGGAACAACAGACTGGTTCCAAATGGGAAAAGGAGTACATCAAGGCTGTATATTGTCACCATGCTTATTTAACTTATATGCAGAGTACATCATGAGAAACGCTGGGCTGAATGAAGCACAAGCTGGAATCAAGATTACCGGGAGAAATATCAATAACCTCAGATATGCAGATGACACCACCCTTACGGCAGAAAATGAAGAAGAACTAAAGAGCCTCTTGATGAAAGTGAAAGAGGAGAGTGAAAAAGTTGGCTTAAAGCTCAACATTCAGAAAACTAAGATCATGGCATCTGGTCGCATCACTTCATGGCAAATAGATGGGGAAACAGTGGAAACAGTGGCTGACTTTATTTTGGGGGGCTCCAAAATCACTGTAGATGGTGATTGAAGCCATGAAATTAAAAGACGCTTACTCCTTGGAAGGAAAGTTATGACCAACCTAGACAGCATATTAAAAAACAGAGACATTACTTTGTCAACAAAGGTCCGTCTAGTCAAGGCTATGGTTTTTCCAGTGGTCATGTATGGATGTGAGAGTTGGACTGTAAAGAAGGCTGAGCACCAAAGAATTGATGTTTTTGAACTGTGGCATTGGAGAAGACTCTTGAAAGTCCCTTGGACTACAAGGAGATCCAACCAGTCCATCCTAAAGGAGATCAGCCCTGGGTGTTCATTGGAAGGACTGATGTTGAAGCTGAAACTCCAATACTTTGGCCACCTGCTGCAAAGGGCTGACTCATTTGAAAAGACACTGATGCTGGGAAAGATTGTGGGTAGGAGGAGAAGGGGACGACAGAGGATGAGATGGTTGGATGTCATCAGCGACTCAATGGACATGAGTTTGGGTAAACTCCGGGAGTTGGTGATGGACAGGGAGGCCTGGCGTGCTGCAGTTCGTGGGGTCACAAAGGGATGGACACAACTGAGTGACTGAACTGAACTGAACCGAACCTTTCTCTAACTGTGAATTTTTACATATATGATGTTTCTTTTAATTTATTTCTATAGCCAGTTATTGAGTATCATCTTCAAGAAAAGATATTAAAAATTCATTTGTGGTTACTACACTAGTAACCTGACATTCTTCAGATGAAGAAAAAAGTGCATATAAATAGCATATGTTGTTACTGACCAAACCACCACCCAGCCAGTTTCTTTTCAAATTTATGGATTATATTGACTTCTGAGGTCTCATTTAGCAGTGGCTTTCAAAGGCACCCAGCTGTACTTGGCAAAAGTACTGCATTGGATGTCAGTTCTAAAAGTCCTGATGTCGTCAAGAGACTTGTGTTTGCAATTTGAAACCATGAGGAAGGCCTAGAAGAAGCCATTTTTTAATCTACCTATAACCTCACTTTCTTCTGTTTGGACAAAAATAACACTTTTCCTCTCATTTCTCATCTGGCATTCTCATTATTCTCTCTTCTGAATGTTTTTCTCTCATCCAGTGCATTCTGTTGCAGGACAGACTGAACTCTGTGCCTAACACTCTGCTGAACAAGAGAAAGCCTTCCCTTAGCCACAGGACCATGAGTTAGTTCCCTTGTTTTGACCTCCTCAGAGCTGCCCAAGGGATGACATCATTACAGAACTTTTTTACACAGCAGTATTTTTGACATGAAATGTCTAAGACCACTCTGGATAAATGTTCTTCTGGTTGGCACCTTTTTGTAAAGAGGATTTGGCAGAATCAAACTTTTCTTTCCCTTTTCCCCTTCACATCAGATTCTGAAATAAGACAAACAACCAAGTCACAGCCAATTCTGCAGTCAAGATATTCCAAAAAGCCTGGCTCTTGGTTAAATGTGTCCTGCATAATTCATTTCTGTAACATAGCCTGGATGTCCGTTCCCCCTCGCTTTGCATTTCCACAGGGGAGTAATGGTGTGATGCCATAGACCCTGCTGCACTGTGCACAAGAAAAAATACTCTTCTCTGCCTTGGGCATTGAATACTTTGTTTTCTTGACTTATAACTTACTCCATAATCCCAAGTGGAGAAGCATTCCTCCAGAACACTCCATCCTTTCTATTTCCCCCAAATAGTCATTATAACATATATGCTGCTGCTGCTGCTGCTGCTGCTGCTAAGTCGCTTCAGTCATGTCCGACTCTTGTGCGACCCCATAGACGGCAGCTCACCAGGCTCCCCCGTCCCTGGGATTCTCCAGGCAAGAACACTGGAGTGGGTTGCCATTTCCTTCTCCAATGCATGAAAGTGAAAAGTGAAAGTGAAGTCGCTCAGTCGTGTCCGACTCTTCGCGACCCCATGGACTGCAGCCTACCAGACTCCTCTGTCCATGGGATTTTCCAGGCAAGAGTACTGGAGTGGGGTGCCATTGCCTATGTAGCTTCTTTAAAAAGCCTTGATTATCATTTCACCTATAGCCAACTTTATAGCCCTCATTTTGTCATGCTTTATGGAGACTCAGGCAGTTATTTTTTAGTCTTAAGCTCATCCAACTTGATAAATTATTTGCAGTTAATATTGACCCAGACTCTTGTAAGGAGAAAAAAAAACACTAAGCCCTTCCAGAGGATGGATTCAGCTCTTTGAGTAGTTTGGAACTGAATCCTCAGATGAACATACAGCTCTTGGCCTGCTTTGGTCCTGCCCAGATGGACAGTGTTGCAATTACCCACACTTCCCCAAGGCCATTTCTTCATTTTTGAAAGCTAGTCTTGATTGTCTCAGAAGCAGAATTCAATTTGCAGTTCCCCCAGTAACGTGCTGTGATTCATTCGGGGACAAATCTGGATTGAACTGAGTCCAAGTGTCTCTTTTGTGAGACAGAAGGGAAGTATAAGTAGATACTATAGTCACCCAGATGAGTCAGCCAGGAATTCATGAAGTGATTCATAAATTGTTATAAAGACCACTAAAGTCTACTAAAATGGAGTGCTGTCTGGCTATACAAAGTGGGGTATTATCATTGGGGGGGGTTTAGATGTTAAATCAGATGTGAAATCCTTAAAACTGTGCTTTTCTTTTTAGGTTTTGAAAAGGATTCCTTTTTTCCCCTGCTGCAGTCAGCCAACTGCTAAAGCCATTTTTCATTGATTAGTTTTCACAGATGAATTTTAAAACCACTACAGATGATACCCCACAATTCTTTGGGGGAATAAAGAATACCTCTCCAAATCTACCATAGATCAGTTTCTATTCATTATTTCTACTCCCTGGCAGCAAATCAATAATATTTTTCATGTGAATACAATGAGACTAGCTGTTCTGATGCATTCTTCCTTCTTTGGGAGGTCTATAGCCCTCATGGAAGAAAGAAGGTGGGGAGGGGGCGAACTATCCGAGCACATATTAATCTAGTTGATCATGTAAACACCTCTTTTCAAAGTGTTAACCCCCAAAGCAGTGCTAAAACACACAGTCCCACATCGCTTGGCAGTACTGCTTGCATATACAATACAAATGAAGAAAAGTGAGGCATATTTATGACATGCGCTTGGTTTGCAGCACAGCCTATTAATAAAATTTGTTTGAAGAAACATAATTGTTAATTGACACATAGAAATATTTTGGATTTATACATAAGGGAGAGTGTAACTGAAAGGAGCTATCCAGTTGGAAAGACTAAAGCTATAAGCCTGGCTTCGGCACAAAGAACCCCCTTTTAGAACCGAGCGACTTCACCAAAGCAAACTGGGAAACACATAGATTTCTTAAAGGCAGTAGCTTGCTGATGCCCACCCGTCCGCCCCAGCCCACCGCCCCCCCATCCTCATCACCTGGTGGTGAAGAACAAAATCTCAGAGGCCCACAGGAGTCCTCTTCCATGCTCCCTCAACTCATCTCTCTGCCTTGCTTTGCATCTCCATTAGAAAACATCTTACCTTAGTGGGATAAAGTATCTGGAGTACTAACTGTGTGACTTTGGCAAACCATTTCATGTCTCTGGGCCAGATACAATGGTGCACCAACGTCCTTCACCTCAAATGGTTGTATGGATTTGTGAGCTCAGGATAACTTGTTGGAAAAGCCAGAAAACCACAACTAAGTGCTCCTAGAACTAGAAAATTAACCAGATGAGTAAAGGCCTCACTTTCTTTGAGCCTCTTTCCATTTTGAAATAGTCAAGGGAGAAAAAAAAGTCCTAAGATTTTTTTTTTTTTTTTGGAGCTTATAGATATTCTAACACAATTCTATTGTGTTAGACAGCTCTTAAGCATTGGGTATATTTTTAAATCAGAGATACCTTAAATGTACCTTCTGTTTAGAGCAGTCATTCCATAAACATGTATTGATCATCCAAAAAATGTGTCAAACATTCATTGTTTAAAGTACTTTGATACCTAATATAAAATTGTTCATAGTTGCCCTCCCATCCCTCACCTTCCATTCTTTGTTTTTCTCTGTAGTACTCATTTCTTCTAGCTCAATACATAGTTCGTAGATTTAAACTTGTTCATTGCCCTGCCTCTTCTCACCACAGTAGAGGTTCCATAAACTCAGTGTCGTGTGTTACTGTATCTCTAGTGCACCTCCCTGGATAGCTCAGTTGGTAAAGAATCCACCTGCAATGCAGGAGACCCCAGTTCAATTCCTGGGTTGGGCAGATCCGCTGGAGAAGGGATAGGCTACCCACTCCAGTATTCTTGCGCTTCCCGTGTGGCTCAGCTGGTGAAGAATCCACCTGCAATGCGGGAGACCTGGGTTCGATCCCTGGGTTGGGAAGATCCCTGGAGAAGAGAAAGGCTACCCACTCTAGTATTCTGGCCTAGGGAATTCTATGGACTGTATAGTCCATGGGGTCGCAAAGAGTCGGACACAACTGTATGAATTTCACTCACTCAGTGCACCCGAAGAACTTGGTTGGTGCTCAATAAATACCTCATGAATGAATAGATGAATATGTTATCTCGGATTTTATGACCCCCCAGTAAGAGGTGAGAGTATTTTGCACTTGAAATTGAGGCTGAGAGAAGTCAGGGAATTTATTCAAGATTAGCTAGCTAATATAGCAAGGGGTAGAGCCACACTCCAAGCCCAGGGGATCTGACTTCTCGTCCATCTGTCTTCTGTGACATCCATCTGCCTTTTCTGCCATTTGCAATTTCTCTGCACATGAATTTCACCAGTTCTACATGTTTCAGTTAGGGCCTATTGTTCTATGAAACAATCTAAGATTGAGTACTGCATGTACAGGAGAGCTCTTTGCTTCTGGCCCACGTTACTGCAAAGTGGGGAAGCTCAGTGTGAACAGAGAGGGGGAGCAGGCCACAGAAGGGAAGGAACATAACCAAGTACATATCCCCAAATAATTAGACAATTTCCAAGGTGTGTATAGATAAATATTTGCAGAGACCTTTCTAAGGTTCCCCCATGCCCCAAACCATTGAAACATGGCTCATGCTAAGGTTATATAAACTCCTCCACTAAATGAGTGGAAATAGTTGACTCAGTTCTCTGGTTTGCTATTTATTGTGTGATCTGCTTCTGATAAGAAGTGATTTTTTTTTAAATTCCAGTCTGCTGTGTGCATATTTATGTAACAATTTTCTATTGTTTCAAAGTATAAAAGTCAAAGAAGAGACTGGTAAGCTATGTCAAATGAAATCTGTAAAATGTCAACTGCAGATCAGCAGCTAGGGGACAGAGTTGGACCTAGAAAGACATCAGACATTCTGTCTTCTGACTCTGAGAAACTGCTGTCACTCAGAATGAATGAGAGTGATGATACCTTGTCTTGACATGATGGGGCATGAGATGTTCCATAGGAGGAAAATTATAAATCTCTAAAATTTATACTCAACATTAAAAGTCTATATTTTATCATCAAAAAAATTAATTCACCTCCTTTGGAGTTAAAAAGAAATCTTTCTCCTTTGGGAAGAATATTCAGACCATGTTCATTTGACATGTGCGTGCACAAGTTAAAAAGACTAGGTTGGAAAATAGGTGAAGACACTAAGAAAATGGGATTTCGAGGCCCCCTCCACCCTACCTTCAGTAACAATAACAACATTGTGTATTTTGCTTAGTGAGTTTCTGTTTAAGTATGCATGTTTTTTATTTGTTTGCTTGCTTTTGAAGTAAGTGGCTTCAAACTACTCAAATTTCTTGAGGTTTTTTTTTTTTTTTTTTGCTTTTTAAGTAACATTCCTGGCATCTCTCTTGCTGTAAGTTAGTGATTGCTTTTGGTTGCTCCCAGGGCCTTGCTTTGCACCATAGAGCTTTCTCCTCTGCTTCTCTCCTGCCCTGATTCTCTCATACCTGATTCTTATTTGCTATTTTTATTTCTGTGAGCTAGTTAACAAGTAAGCAAGTTTATAAAAACTAAGTTTAAGTTAATAGATTGTAAGATTTTTCAATAAAATACTATGTAGTGTTTTTTAGGCGGTAACAAAATTGATTCTATATACTAGAAAGTCTGTCATATTTATGCAGTCATTTCTTACAGTGGACTTTTTTAGTGCTAAATTCTTATTTATTTCTTAGTTCCTAATAATTTTCTGGATTATCAAGATCACATCTCTTGCTTTTCATCTCTCCTCTATGTATGTAAAAGTTAGAATTTCTGTACCAATTCTTTTCTTTTAAAAGCAAAGACTACTTTAGGTGTGCATTTATTTCATTTAGAATAGTATATATTTAAATTTTTATTAATGCTTTATACAGAGTATCATACTAGATTTTGAAATTATATGAACTTTATGCCATATAATCTTATTTATTTTAATAATGGAATAAAACCCGGCCTGAAGTAGCAAAAAGCAAAATGTAAGGTCAGCTGAGGGCTCAGTATTATTTTATTCCCCCCAGGTTTATGAGATAGAGTATGCTAAAATCTTGTCATGTATGTACTTTCACATTTTTTTCCTTTGTTCAACATTACTTCTATAGTAAGTAATATGTGGTAGCCAAGAGAGCATGGCTGAGTGTGAAACTTGTGTGACTGAATAGATAAGAATGATTTGTAATTAGCATGTAATTATATACTTTCTGGATAGATGTATAGATATATAATTTATATATAGATATATAATCTAAATATAGATACAGAGGTCTGTTGTATGAAATTAACATTCTAGATGACACCTAATATGCTCAAATGAATTCTGTTCTTTTAGTTGGTTGACTATGCTACTTTTTTATAGCTAGTAATCATAATTCATGCTAGTCACATCATCACAAATTACAAAAATATAAAGTTTTATATTGCTGACAGTCTTTGCCTCCTTCCCCTTCCCCATACACATTTTCTACTCTTTATTAATCAAACTTTTATTTATGAGTTAGATTTATTGTGCTGTGAAGGAGGGAGTTGTGAAATAGAATTATTCTCCTCCATCAAGCTATTGATTCTAAGATCACGCTTCTAAATACTATAACCTGCCCCATCTATACATCTCGGCTCTGTCAGTCCTTAACAGGCAGAAGTACCAGGAGAGGAGACTGAAAAGCCACCAAGAACATGTTGCATCTTTTATTCCCAAACAAAGAAATACAATTAAGAAACCAAAGAATCTTGCTCCTCCCCCCCCCAAAAAAAAACAGATTTGAGATGCCAAAGATGGCTATTTAGCAGTGATGTAGGTTTCCTTCTAATTCAAATCCACCCCTTTCTCTCCCTCCCTAGCGATCTTTTGCTAACGGGATTCTGGTGTTGGTTGGTGGTGTGAATTCCCTCTAGCCCCAAAGTCTGTGGTCTCACAATTCCTCTTTTCTCTTCCACAACTTGAGGGCAGCCTGTGAGAAACACTGAGGACATGTTCCCCAAGAAAGTGAAAGTGAAAGTGAAGTTACTCAGTCGTGTCCGACTCTTTGTGACCCCATAGACTGTAGCCTACCAGGCTCCTCCGTCCATGGGATTTTCCAGGCAAAAGTACTGGAGTGGGGTGCCATTGCCTTCTCCAAGAGACCTTCCCCACCCAGGTATTGAACCCGGGTCTCCCGCATTGTAGGCAGACGCTTTACCGTCTGAGCCACCAGAAGTTCCCCAAGAAAATAGCTTCTATACAGGGAATCTTGGCATGCAAGTTTTTAATAGAGGTTATGGGGACAATGTCAGGGTTACCTTGCTCTGTTTTTTCTCAGAGCAGTGGGCCACTCAGCACTCTTTTCAGACTAATTCCAGTTAAGATGATGTGCTTGGAGAATATATATTTATCAAACACAGAACACTGAGTTACTGTTCTCTTCCAGCAGAGAGAAGATACATGTTCTTGATTAAGTAGGCATCTGAACCTAGCAAGTTTCTTGAAGGAGCCTCTGACTTCTCTTCTCCATAACTATTCCAAATCCTCCCTTCTTGGTTCCTATGTCATCTTTTGCATTGTCTCATCAGACCTCAAGAAGGGGAATGCAGGAAGAAATGGGATTTCATCTCATGGTTTCTTACTGTAACAATACAAATGTAGAAGCTCTAAATTGTTAAATACTGTGGTTCGAAACATCCTCCCTTTGATTCATCAACAACCCTACACAAAAAGCCCAGGAAAATTAAGTGACCTGTTTCTATGAAATAAGTGGTGTACACATATGGTGACATCTACACGTTGTCATAAAACAAAGCTTGGCTTTCTACACAGAAACAGCCTGTTGAAGATTTTCAACCTCCTGAGTCTTTGGGGGACAACCAAATACTTCACTGCTAATACAATTTTCCTGCTCATTATCGTGATGCTTCCTTTCACTTCATTGACAGAGTCCCTGCTCCTATCTCTATCACACTTGTGCCAGCCCCCTACTGAACTGGCAGATCAAGTGTTGGGTTTTTTTGCAGGGGGATGGGGGGTTGGAAAAGGAAAGTTAACTTTATTTTGAATGCCAGCAGCTATGAGAGAGACAAGCAGCACTTGTCCAAAGGCTCCCCTCTCCCCCTGACAATTTTGATAGTCTGTGGTCATTGCTCAACTTTAACATTGTTCACACAAGTACACTTCAAGGAAACTTCAGTGTTAGAAAGTATAAGGTGTCATTTTAAACCTAGTGAGTCATATCCTGCCAGTTCCCTTACAATTAGAAGATCAATGGATAGTTATCATTTTATATCTCAGGTTAGTTGATATCACTTTATTTAAACACCTGTATGTTCTGCCTCAGAAACTACCAGTAATCTTACTGAGATTGGCATCAGTTCAGTTCAGTCGCTCAGTCATGTCTGACTCTTTGCAACCCCATGAATCGCAGCATGTCAGGCCTCCCTGTCCATCACCAACTCCCAGAGTTTACATGTCTGACTGCAGAAATGTCCCAAATCATGTTCCTGTTACACCTTGGGCAATGTTTTTTGCCAAGCACAGAACCTACACAGATCTCTGAGTTCTGGATTTCAAACCACACTTGACCTTTGAGGTGTAAGTTAATTTATACTTGACAAAAGAAAATATATTGTTTAAAGAGAATAGGACTAAAGAGGCTTTAATAAAGTCATAAACAAAATGTTTATGAGCTAAGTGTAAATGAATCAGAAACATATGAATCAAATTTCCCCTAAAATGCAAACGGGTCTAAATATTAGTGGAAGGGGGGTCTGACAAAAGATGTGCTTTGAATTTCACCAAGCCCAGAGTATTTCAAATGCATTATAAGAAGCTTGACAAACTCAGACTGTGACTGGATTTTCCCTTTGTTGATCTCTTTTATTCCCTCAGTATCTCAATTGAGAATTCAGTGGTTGGAAAATGGGAGAGAGAAGTCTTAAGATTTTTTTTAAAAAGGCTTTTTGTCACACTCTTATACAGTCAGAATAGGGAATTAGAATTTGGCTTTGAAGAGTTTGTCTTTGCTCCTTCTATTTTACATCTCTCATGACTCCTTTTATAATTGTTTTCTCAGGTTTGCACCTTCTGCTCCATCTCCTCACCACATCAGCCCCCGAAGAGTTCCAGCTCCTTCTTCAATAATGCAGAGAACACAGCCTCCCCATACCCAGCAGCCCTCAGGATCACACCTGAAGTCTTATCAGCCAGAAACAAGCTCTTTTCAACCAAATGGAATCCATGTCCATGGTAAGCAAGTAACTGTTAGTCCCTTGAGTTTTGAAAAGTGATGCTATGCTGTTGCTTTTAATTATAATAGTGTCTTAGTTACTACCTGTTGTAGCTTTCAGCTGTCCTGTTATATACCACCAAGCTTTGGCTTTCATGACTTTCCTCTAAAATTTCACACTTTATCAGCATGAAATCTTGTAGCATCTTCCTGGCTTTGGCCCTAAGATGGTATGACTTAGGATATCCACAAGTGGTCAGCCCAAGGTGATGATCCATTCATTGACCCATGGCTTTTAATACCTTGTGGACAGGTCCTAACAACAACATCTTGTTTCTTAGACAATAAACAGTGTAAAAGGCAACAGCAGGGGTTCTTTTTCCCCTGCCTGCCTCTCCTCTCACAGGTCTTTGCCCTCATTCCCATATGCCCAGATCCTTTGCATCCTTCAGGACCCAGATGAAATGGCACTTCTCTCTGAAGCCTTTCGTGATTTCCTTGCTGGACATAATCTCTCCTGGCTCTAAACTGGCTGCATATCACCTGTACTTCCGATACTACATATGCTTTCTCTCACTTGTAGTTTACTTCTCTGTGAGTAAAACTTGTCTTCATTGGTAATGTGTAAACTTCTTTCTAAAGTCAGAATTTTCTGACCCATTGTTCTTCCTTTTTGAGAATTTAGCACAGTTCTTCACATGTTGTAAAGACACATAAGTACTGGATGGATTCATGGAAGAAGAGGGAAGGAGGCAAGAGAAGTCATGATTGTTTTCAAAATGTGTTTAACCCAGAACATGCATGGAGAACTAAGTTTAGCTTAATTTCTTTTCTTTACTTTAGCCACTTTTGCTGACTCAGGTAGATATCTTAGTGAACATCCATAGAAAGTTGAGTTGTTAAATCATACAGACTCAAAGTATACATAGCCTTTTACTTCCTAGGGACAGATACACATTGTGTTTAAGCAGAAGCAATACTGTATATTTAAACTGAGTTTCAGCACCTGAGAAACATGATTCAGTTCTCCTCTGTCTGTCTCGTGCTGATTCCTGAGTTTGCTTTATATGAGTTATTGCTTGTAATTAATGGGTGATATCCCCCCAAAAATCTAAATCAGCATTCAAGCTGTGTATGGACAAGTGTGAATAACCTCCCAGGAGGGCAGAACAAAGCAGCACTACGGAGCTCAGTTTGGATAAGAGATCCATCGCCTCTCCCCTCTCCCCGATAGTAGTAGTCACACAAACATCCTCAACAAAACTTGGGCCTGTGCTATTATTTTTTACCTTCTTCTGCCAGTAAATTTCTGTCAATAAATTTCTTCTCAAGCTTTAGTTATGTGTTTTCTCAAACAAGAAATATTCCTTGAGTGCCTACTATGTGTAAAGAAATGAACATGTGAAAAAGACGAACAGAATACTCTACTTTCCAAGGGGGCTTCCCAACCCTGACAAGGAGCTCTTCTAATGTGGGGGAGATCCAGGTGCTCTGAAGCCACCCTCATCTGTGGGCGGAAGGCAAACAACAGAAGTTCTGGCTTTGTGGAATACAGGATAGGTCATTGATTCTAAGAGATGCAGTTTTTACCTTCATATTTTAACACTGCTAAAATCTGAATGTATCTCAGTCAGTGGCATTGTGGAAATTGGCAGTGATTTTTCTTTCTGGTGCTGTATAGAATAATGGAGCATTTCACAGTCAGTGGTGTCATAGTTCTGATGAAATGCAATATTACACACTTTGATTACAACTGTGAAGCATATTTTAAAATTTCAAAAATTAACCTACTTGTAGAAAAAAAAAAATTGGAAGGAAATTCTCCAAAACATTAACAGTTTTTTTTTTTTTAATCATGGTGGTAGGGTAATGGGTGATTTCCTGGCTTTTTTTCTTTTTTCTGCTTTCTAAAGAAATTCTAAAGAAGATTTTGGAATTAGACCAATTGGAATGCAAACACCAATCTACTCAGCTGTGTGACTCTGGACAAATTATTGAGCTTGAGTTCTCTTTCATTAAATGAGGGAAGTCTTACCTATCTTCTCTCATCCGTTGTTATGAGGATTCAATAAGGAAAGCACTTGGTACAGTGTAGGAGCTTAATTAATTAATGTTCTTCCTTCTACTCCTTTTTCTTTATCAGACAATTTGAGAATAGGAATAATATTTGTAGCCTTAGGGTAAGCATAATACTTGATGCAGAGTAGACATTTAGTAATTATTTACTGAAAAAGTGATTGACACTCTCTCATTCACCAAACAAATAATGAAACAAGATTCAAATAATGGATTTACCCTCTCATTTTGTCCTGCCTCTTAGCAAAAGACTCTTCTGCCATATTTCTCATTTTTAGTTGAATAATGAATTTTCACAAGTTTAGTTGAAACTTGAAATTGTGGGTTTTTGTTTTTCACCTTATTAAAAATTCCCATGTCTAACAAGAAACTGCTAATAGTGTTACGAATCCTTCCTAGTTGGTCCCCAACAAAGGTCCTTCTGCCCAGTGTTTTTGAGTCGATAGAACAAGACTGAGTTCATTTCAGAAGCAAAGGAAAGCTTCATTCTTTGATAAAAGAATAGAGAGGCCCCAATTCCTGCTCTATAGCATGGGCTCTCCCAGAAAGGCCATAAACCGGGCTTCTTTATAGGATTCTTTCCTCCAGAAGGGTGGGAGGAGTTCTTGCAGGTCCGGTGCAGCATTTCTGCAAATGGCATGCCGTCCTCATCTTGAATTGCAGTGTTGTACTCAATGCTTCTGCACAGTGCACACCAAGCTGAAGTGTCTGGCACAGCAGTTCTGCGCTGGGAGCTCTAATCCAACATGTTAAGTGCAAGGCCCACTATAGGCAAGTGAAACTAAACACAAAAGAAGAGGTTATACCTTATCTTCTCACCTAGGTTGTGTCCTGTTTTTCCTGGGGACCCCAGTGGACTTTGCCAATGACAATAGCAGCTCTAAAATAAATACATACAACAAGCCTTTCTGGAAGAGATCAAGATATAGTTATGCAAACTGGGAGATCATGACTCTTGCAGGAAGGTGGGCAAGTGGCTGCAGTGAAGAACTAGCAAAGGAAGTGTTCGTGGATTAGCTTCTGGGCCTCTGCTAGGATTTAAGAGTAGGGACCCAGATGTGTACTTACTTCCTCTGCCAAGCGTTTTTTTTTTTTTTTTAAATATGTTTCTAAAACTTTCTTGGCATGACCATTTCTTATCAACTATTCCTTAGGATAAGAACCAAATTGATCTAATATTTTTCAAGTGAGTGATTCAGTGCTAGGGGTGAGGGAAGCAGAGATCCTCTAACTGAGTTGCTGTTACTGACTATGCCTTTCAGCTTTGGTTGCACTAGTTTGCTTGATGGTATTATGTAGGATCTGGGTAAGAAGGAACTTCATCCCTGATAAAACTAGATTTTTAAAGCCCCAAGCAGTGTCAGGGTTGCTAACATGATAGCTACAGTGAATATTTGTTCTTTCTTTCAAGAAGTTCATGGCTTTAATGAACATTGTCACCCCCATCCTCTCTGTGCTCCCTGCAGTAGATAGTGTTCAGAGAAAAATGTCATCACTGTATTTTTAGATATGGGAACTGAGACATGGAAGAGTATTAAATGTCTAGGCATTGCTGCCTTGGCAAAGTACATGGGCATCATTAACAAGAAATCTACATTTCCAAGCCACTTTCTTAGTCTACCTAAGTCAAAAACACATCAAAATAAATATGATTAGTGTATATATCCATGAAATATACACTTGTATGTAGATGTTGTTGCATTACATAGAGCCATGAAAGGTTATTATTCAGAGGGGCTTTGGTCTAATAGATGAAGAAAATGTGGTCCATTGAGTTTTATTCATGCTGTACTAATTGGTAAGAGCTTAGATGTTGTGTGCTCTATGTATATATTTATTAAGAGGTATTGTGTAAAAGGCATACTGTGAAAAGCTTAATAGCACTGCTTTTTCAAGTTCCCTTAACTAGTGGATGACCCAGGACCAGAACTCAGTTTTGCTGATTCTGCATCTACTTCATCCATTCACATTGTCTTCATTAGTAAGGTGGATAAGGTGTCATTTCTTTTAATATTTGAATGCTGATAGCATTTACAGGTCTCTGTTTGGATGGCATCTCCAAGGTAACTTCCTAATACATTTTAGTCTTTTATTTAAGATGTAAACATAAGGACAACTCTTTCTAATCATGTAAGCTTATTCTTCTTTTCTTTCTCTTTAGGACTGTTCTCTTGCCTGGGCAAGCTTCAGCATTTTGCCTGGATTAGTTGCCTGACAGTTGATATTTGTACATTGTGTTATGGTACTAATGGATAATTTCTTTTTAAATGTCCTATTCACTCCAGGCTGTTAGAATGCCATGGGAATTCCTAGAACAGTATTTTAACAACCTTCCTCCTCTGGACCCGTCAAGGAGAGGCCAAATTCAATTCAACAAGTGTTTATTGATCATCCACTTTTGCCAGGCAAACATGAATGTTGTTTAATCAGTGCAATGTGATACATGCAATATCAGAAAGTATCAGAGGCTCCCAGTTTATTCAGAGGAAAATATCAGAGAAAGGGTTCTAGAGGTGACCTTGAATAGGCATTTGAAGATGAATAGATCTTTGGGTAAGCCAAGTGGCAAGCAGTATTCCAGGCAAGGGGAAGCAGAGTACACAGGCAAGAACACAAATGGCAGCATGGTGTATGCCTGGAGAGACGAGCCTAAGGCAGTTTGTGTGCGACTGGAATATACAGCTCAGCCAGGGAATATAGGGAGAGGAGGCTGAGGAGCCAGCAAGGCCAGCTTATAAAAGGATATGGGGCCACACTAAGTGTTATGCTGCCGAGTCAAGAAGCCAGTGTGTTATTTAGGAAACTCAGCTAGGGCATTGTGTAGAGAATGGAATGGGTGCGGTAGGAACATGACATCCTAACTCTAGGAATTAGATTGGACTGCCTGCGGAGAACACCAGAACAACAGTGTCTTACGTAAATGGTCTAGTTCACCCAGATATAACTGATAAATAGGGAAATGATGTCAGAATAATGTGGAACTCTGTTTGTTCACACACAATCTTTCCTATGCAAGAATAGCTGAGATGCAAGGAGGAAATGAAGAAGCCCTCAGCCTATCTGATGCACAGGCAGGATCCCTTTCTTTTCTCTTTTAATAAAATTTGAAAGGTGCACGATCCCAAAGCTGTCTCCCCAGAAAGGTACACACCAGGCCTGCCCAGCCTTCAGCTGATGACAGATTACAATTCTTCCAAAGTACTGGTTCTGTAACCTGCTATCTCAGTTCCTGCAAGCTGTCACTTCAAGTCAACATTTTTGTGCATTTTTAATAACCACCATAGAGCCTCTAGCCACACTGAACTGGCTGCCCAGATCTTCTCTTATTATTTTCTTATTCCTGCAATTAGTAAGTTTCTCAGATTTTGAATGGTCTGTCCAATTCTAGTTTTCCCAGAGAGCCTGTTATTTGTAATACATGTTTGTACAGAGCAAAGAGCTTCTCATGACTTGTTTATCATGTTATAGCAGCCTACCTAGTGGGCTCTTTCTCATGTGACAAGACATCTAAAAGTAACAGTACGGGGAGGCGAAGCAGCCCAATGGAACCAACAGTGTGCCAGCCTCCTCCAGCTTTCTGTTTGCTGTCTTTAACAGTGACTGCCATCGTCCACTGTGACCTCCATAGTGGTCACAATATGGATGCTGTTGTTCTCCATTCGTTTCTTGTGTCAGTTTCAGGCAAAAGTCAGGGGAAAGAGTGAAGGACAGGTGCACCCCAAACTTAACCCCATGGCCATCCTCACATGCAAGGGAGTCTGGGAAGACAGATATTTTACCGCATTGCCACACTTGACAAAATTGAGGTTCTGTTTATAAGTTTATTGGATAGACAAACTGCAAGATGTGCCAAAAATTCTCTGGAGCCATCTTCTTCTTTTTTTAGTTGAAGAATAATTGCTTAACAATGTTGTGTTGACTTTTGCCGTACAATAATGCAAGTCAGTCATAGTTATACATATGTGTGTGCTAAGTCACTTCAGTTGCGTCTAATTCTTTTGCAACCCTGTGGACTGTAGCCTGCCAGGCTCCTTTGTCCATTGGATTCTCCAGGCAAGAATACTGGAGTGGGTTGCCAGGCTCTCCTCCAGGGGATCTTCCCAACCCTGAGACTGAACCCTTGTCTCCTGCAACTGTATATACAGCTTGGGCTTCCCCAGTAGCTCAGCTGGTAGAGAATCCACCTAAAATGCAGGAGACCCCAGTTTGTTTCCTGGCTTGGGGAGATCCCCTAGAAAAGGGATAGGTAACCCACTATAGCATTCTTGGGCTTTTTTGGTGGCTCAAATGGTAAAGAGTTTGCCTGCAATGTGGGAGACCTGAATTCGATCCCTGGGTTGGGAAGATCCCCTGGAAAAGGGATAGGTCACCCACTACAGTAATCTTGGGCTTCTTTGATGGCTCAAATGGTAAAGAATTTGCCTGCAGTGCAAGAGACCTGGGTTTGATCCCTGGGTTGGGAAGATCGCCTGCAGGAGGGCATGGCAACCCTCTCCAGTATTCTTGCCTGGAGAATCCTTATGGACAGAGGAGGCTGGCGGGCTGCAGTCCAGGTGGTCTCAAAGAGTTGGACATGGCTAAGTTATTAAATACAGCACAGCACAACATGTACATCTCCCCTCCCCATTAAGCCTCCCTCCCTGCTTTGGAACAAATCTAATCTGTAGAATGGAACAATCTCACAGATTCATTCACATCGATTGCATGTTGGAAATCAGTGGTAGAGACTAGAGGCCTCTTCTGAGGGTTCTGCCTCGTTTTCTGCCCCTCTTCCTTATTCCCTTGGGTTTCTATACTTTACACTGCTTGCTGTTTTTTCATCCCTTTGGAGTTGCCAGTTTCCAACACGAAGATTTCCATCTTCCATGACCCAGTCATTAGGTTTCGTTAGGAAATAACCATGAAGCTGTCTCCCCAGCCTGAGCTGTTTGATATCAGGGTGGCAGCAGGGAGAAGTAGGAGCTGTCTCTGGTGGTCCATGCTCCTGTGGTTCATAAGCTGTCTTCTCATGATTTAAAGTGTGCCCTGCCTGCAGACCCCAAAGAAGCAAGCCAGTCAGCTCCCAGACACTAGTGGCATTTCTACACCTCACTGTGGAAAACGAAACATTTCCAGACACCAGCAGACCTCCAAGAACAAAACATGTTGTCAATGGCTTATCCTACCAAACAGCCCAACCATCTTTCAAACTGAGGAAACCTCAGAGCATTGATACTTAAATGAAATGGAGAGGCAGGTACAAGCTGAACTTCTTCCTCTGCGTTGGCTGTTTACTTAGCAATGATTGTGCAATGGTACTTTCCGGAAGAGTCCTATGGGTTAGGGCTATGACTGATCTCATTTGTGGAGGTTTATGGTGTTAAATGTTTAAAGCTTATTTTTTTAAGGCAAATTGTAGGGACAATAAACATACTTCCCTCCCACAGGAAATGTAGTCACATCTGCATATATGAGATTGTGAAATAACAAAGCAGTAAGTCTAGAAATTGTATTGCTTAGAACTTAAGCATCTGTCACAATTTCCCCTTGAAATCTCAGGAAGACAAATAAGACTTATAAATCAACATGTAAAAGTCTTCATTGAGAAAGTTGTGACATATTCACAAGGAGAATGAGCCAGTGAGTGTACTGCATGTTATTCTGATCAACAGCAGTTATAATCAGGAATAATTTTTGGTATCAGCCATGATGTTATTAATGCTTATGTAGTACTAGGGATTGATGATTAAATCCAGGGAAATTCTTAATTGCTCTTATATACTTAATTACTGAAAAATTATCCCAAGAGCAATTTTACATAGCTACTACTTGATAAATTCAGACAGTGTGCTAATTCTATAAAACAAAAGTTAAAATTAAGTGTTTATGAGTACAGTCAGAATTTCAGCATGTTGGGTTTTATGACAGGTGTGTAAAATGGTCATCTTAATCAGAGGAGCCGTTTGATCGATTATGGGAAACTAAACTATGTATAATCTACATATATAATTAAGCATCTGCACATACAAGCACACTCACTCATAGATTAAACTCCTGTATCAATAAGGATAACAGAGAACTGAATCAAGTAATCATCACTAAATTCTAAGTTTCCTGAGAACAGGAATTGTATCTCCTCACAATGCTTGGCATGTGGTAATACTTAATATGTTTATTGAATAAATATGAATTAGTAAAAAGTGGAGGAGTAAGAGAGAAATTTTGCCCAGGATTTCTTAAACTGGTTGTTGGAGCAAGCCATTGGCAAAATTGTGACTTGGAATCAAGTTTTCAAGGCCCCTCTTTTCTATGGGCACTTCCTCTTATTTTCCTGTCTGTCTCTTTAGATATCCAGTGCTTACCAACTGCCTGAGACTTCTACCTAAAGAAAATAGAATGATCTAATGATTCACTTATGCATTAAGGGAAATTTAATGCAGTGCTCTTTCTCATGAGTATTTTGCACATTTGGTACTGAGTGTCAAGCAGTGAAATTCTGAGCAGTGGCAGCCCTGTGGAAGAGAGATTTTGAAGCATTCACAGGGCCCATAGGGGCAAGTCCCTTGTTTTCAAAAGCACTTTTCAATTTTCAAAGCATTCCTAGCCTCAAGCTTACATACCCCAAATTTGGTCATATTATCTCAAAAGAGGAGATTTACAGAAGGGGAAATTGTGACTTGCCCAAGGTGATACAGGAAGAGAAACAGTGAGCTTTAGAAAAAAGCTGTAAGAAAGTCTGTAGAAAAAGTCTGTGGAGTCAGGCAGATCTGAATTGGAATCTTATGAGCAAGTCATGCAATGTCCTGAATCTAATTTTCCTATTTTATTTTTATTGAAATAGATTTGGTGTACAATATTGTGTTTTTCTCCTGCAGAGAAGCTCTATACAGTCAGCAAAAACAAGACCAAGAGCTGACTGTGTCTCAGATCATGAACTCCTTATTGCCAAATTTAGACTTAAAATGAAGAAAGTAGGGAAAACCACTAGGCAATTCCGGAATGACCTAAATCAAATCCCTTATGATTATACAGTGGAAGTGACAAATAGATTCAAGGGATTAGATCTGATAGACAGAGTGCCTAAAGAACTATGGACAGAGGTTCATAACGTTGTACAAGAGGCAGTGATCAAAACCATCCCCAAGAAAAAGAAATGCAAAAAGGCAAAATGGTTGTCTGAGGAGGCCTTACAAATAGCTGAGGAAAGAAGAGAAATGAAAGGCAAAGAGGAAAAGGAAAGATATAGCCATCTGAATGCAAAGTTCCAAACAATAGCAAGGAGAGATAAGAAAGCCATCCTAAGTGAACAATGCAAAGAAATAGAGGAAAACAATAGAATGGGAAAGACTAGAGATCTCTTCAAGAAAATTAGAGATACCAAGGAAACATTTCATGCAAAGATGGGCACACTAAAGGACAGAAATGGTATGGACCTAACAGAAAATAAGAAGAGGTGGCAAGAATAACAGAAGAACTATACAAAAAATATGTTTATAACCCAAACAACCTAGATGGTATAGTCACTCATCTAAAGCCAGACTTCCTGGAGCATGAAGTCAAGTGGGCCTTAGGAAGCATCACTACCAACAAAGCTAGTGGAGGTGATGAAATTCCAGTTGAACTATTTCAAATCCTAAAAGATGATGCTGTGAAAGTGCTGCACTCAATATGTCAGCAAATTTGGAAAACTCAGCAGTGGCTACAGGACTGGAAAAGATCAGTTTTCATTCCAATCCCAAAGAAAGGCAATGCCAAAGAATGTTCACACTGCCACACAATTGCACTCACCTCACACGCTAGCAAATAATGTTCAAAATTCTCCAAGCCAGGCTTCAACAGTACATGAACTGAGAAATTCCAGATGTTCAAACTGGATTTAGAAAAGGTAGAGTAACCAGAAATCAAATTGCCAGCATCTGTTGGATCATAGGAAAAGCAAGAGAGTTCCAGAAAAACATCTACTTCTGCTTTATTGACTATGCCAAAGGTTTTGACTCTGTGGATGACAACAAACTGTGGAAAATTCTTAAAGAGATGAGAATAGCAGACCACCTGACCTGCCTTCTGAGAAACCTGTCTGCAGGTCAAGAAGCAACAGTTAGAACCGGACATGGGAGAATGGACTGGTTTGAAATTGGGGAAGGAGTATGTCAAGGCTATATATTGTCACCCTGCTTATTTAACTTATATGCAGAGTACATCATGCAAAATGACGGACTGTATGCAGCACAAGCGGGAATCAGGATTGCAAGAGAAATATCAATAACCTCAGATACAAATGATAGCACTCTTATGGCAGAAAGTGAAGAGGAACTAAAGAGCCTCTTGAAGAAGGTGAAAGAGGAGAGTGAAAGAGCTGGCTTAAAAATCACCATTCAGAAAACTAAGATCATGGCATCCGGTCCCATTACTTCATGGCAATAGACGGGGAAACAATGAAACAGTGACAGACTTTATTTTCTTGGGCTGCAAAATCACTGCAGATGGTGACTGCAGCCATGAAATTAAAAGACACCTGCTTCTTGGAAGAAAAGCTATGACCAACCTAGACAGTATATTAAAAAGTAGAGACATTACTTTACCGACAAAAGTCCATCTAATCAAAGCTATGGTTTTTCCAGTAGTCATGTGTGGATGTGAGATTTGGACCATGAAGAAGGCTGAGTGCCAAAAAATTAATGCTTTTGAACTGTGGTGTTGGAGAAGACACTTCAGTGTCCTTTGGACTATAAGGAGATCGCACCAGTCAATCCTAAAGGAAATCAGTCCTGAATATACCCTAGAAGGACTGGTGCTGAAGCTGAAGCTCCAATATTTGGCCACCTGATGCAAAGAACTGACTCATTTGAAAAGACCCTGATGCTGGGAATGATTGAAGGCAGGAGGTGAAGGGGACGACAGAGGACAAGATGGTTGGATAGCATCACCAGCTGAATGGACATGAGTGTGAGCAAACTTGGTGAAGTTGATGAAGGACAGGGAACCCTGGTGAGCTGCAGTCCATGGGGTTGCAAAGAGTCGGACACAACTGAGCATCTGAAAATCAACAACAATGTTATGTCAGTTTCAGGTATAATGAAATCTGACTTTGACATACATTATGAAATGATCATCACATGTCTAGTAACCATCTGTCCCCCTACAGTATTATTTACCATATTCCTTATGCTCTAGCTTTTTGTATAACTAGAAATTTGTACCTCTGAGTGTCTTTAACCTGTTTCACCTAACACCCTCCCCTCTACAGACTACCCATTTGTTCTCTCTCTGAGTTTGTGTTCATTTTGTTTTGATTCTTTTTTTTTTAAATTCTGAGTATAATATGAGGATAGTGATATTTCTCTTTTAGAGTTGGTATAAGATTGCAAGAAAATGCCTGGTTTGTAGTGTATGTTCAGTTAATTAGAGATTTTAATACTGTTGTTATTTTTCTACCATGCACCAGATTCTGGGTATGCTGGTTACTTCCACTTATATTGTTTAATCCTCACAATAACATTAAATAAATATAATCTAGCCTCCCAGGTGAGACTTTGCCCCCAGTCACATACCTAGTGAGTATCAGAGCTGGTATTATAAACACAATCTGACCCCAGAGCCCACACTTTTTCTCCTTCATGATGATGCTTGTAGATACAGTACTGTGGGAATTTTTAGTTACCTGGGAATTATTTTTGTGTGAAATTTAAATGTGAACCATTAAAGATGAGGTTATTTATAGAACTAAAATTATTGCTAGCAATACAGGTACAATGATTCATGAGACAAAGTGATTTCCCACCAACCACTTGTGTTGTATCTTTGCATACTGATTGCTGAAAATGTCTGCCTTTTCCTTCCCGCTGTGTCAGGTGGGATGGTGCATGCTTACATTGCCCTTTCCCATTAGTCCTCATAACATTTCTATAAAGAAGGCATTGTTTATTCCAATTTTACAGCTGAGGAATCTGAATCACTAAAACGTTAAGTAACTTGCCCATGATTTCTTAATCTTGAAATGATGGAGTTGGAAACTATACCCAGGACCATCCGACAGCGGAGTCTGTGCTCTTACCCCTGGATTAAGAGCTATCACAGTCCCTAAAGGGAAGGGAGTGCTAGCTCTCTGACTGCCCCAGTGGTGTTACCCACAGGTGTGTATATGTGTCTGTGTGTGTGTCTGTGTGTGTGTGCATGTGCACATATGTGTGCATTCTCTCATGTGCCATGTTTGCTCAACACATGTGCTGGGGGAAACTGCTTGGAAGCCTGATTACTAAATCAACAAGCCAGGTTTACTGGACTCTTAGCACATTCCTTAAATGCAGTTTTTAAATTAGAAAAAAGTTTGCCTTTTCATCTTTTAAAGGTGCTTAGTTAGGGTCCTTAAGTTTATGAAGAGCTTAATTTGCTTCCCAGGCTATGTTCACCTTAACCACTGCTTAAAGGCAATGACTGTTAAGATTGGTAAGTATTCTTTTTAGACCTTTAAGAATACTTCTGAAATGAAATATATGCATGTATATGTACATGACATCTGCCCTGTTATAAAATGGCCTCATAATAAGCATTCTATTTTATGACTTTTTTTTTAACTTAACAAAATATATGCTTTTGCTTTCTGGGCCAATGTATGTAGATCAACTCCTTTTTAATTAAACAGTACTTAACAAAAACTTATCATCATTTTTTCATCATCCCACTGTTGAAAGACATTTATTTTTTTCACTTGTTGCTTTTATTAACAGTGCTATATTACATTTCCTGGTGTATACTGTGTTTATACAAGCACTCTCACACACATGCATATCTTTCTGCATACTTTGTTTAGGGAATATTTCTAAAAGCAAAATTGCTAGGTTAATGGTTATATACATTTTATAGCTGGATAGGTACTGCCATATATTCCTTCACAAAGTCCGTAGCAATTTAGACTCAACAACAGTGCATTAGACCACTCATTTCCCCACCCTAGATATTGCCAGTCAGTTTAATCCTTGCCAATTTGTACAGCAAAGTTGTTTTGATTTTTCCTTTGGTTAGTAATACAAGTGAGCATGTTTTAATATTTTTATTGAGCTCTAAAGGTGATTTACTGATAATAGGAATTAAGTAACAGGCACTTGAAACTACTTAAGTGGTTATATTATTTATTAAGCAGTTCGCTTGCTCTTTCACTTGCCAGTCAGGTTGTGCCATCGGCAGTAGGGCAGTTTGTTTTCTCAATTGGATCTCAAAAATGTATTGAAGAGAAGGAAAATATCCAGTAAATTTGTTTCATTGACCATTGTGACTTCTCTGCCAGTTAACTTAAAAACTATAGAAAAGTGTTTAATGGACATTATTACAGATTTAGTGCTTTTTTTAATTCTTTGAGAGAAGCAGTGACATTTTTTCCAGAAGCAAATGTTTTGTCTTGTATCTGAAACTCGTAAAGTTTAGCCTCTAATGAATTGAACTCTTAAAATCAAATTAAATGTTTTCTTGTAACTCTATTTTAGGGGCTGCTCAGTTGAAGTCTTCAAGTCTGAACATATTCATGGCAATCCATGTCTTGTAATTCTTGTGTTTTAATTGGAATTTTCCTTATAAATATGATAAGCAACTCATGGTTTAGAAGGAAAAGTGTGAATAACTTTGGTTGGAGTTTCCTTAAAGGGAAAACCCCGTGCACATCAGAAACATCTGTGTTACTGGTAACACAGCCACTGCATTAATAAAACAGAGCAACAATACAACACTAGAATTGGTTTGATCTGTGCCCATTCAGATAATCTGGGCTCAGAGCATGTTGCAAAATGATCCTAGTTCCCTTAGAATTTCTAGATGATTTACTTACAATTGTGAGTGTTCTTTTTCATTGCAGAAATTTTTTGCTTTCTAACCAGATTGTTCTGATGAAACTCTCTATTTAGTTCTATTGCAAAGTCTTTGAGAACTAGACCTTAAAGATGCAAGTTTATCAAAGTAAATAAATTCAGACCTTTTGTTAGGTCATTTAAGTGTAATGACCAGCTACTCCTCTCTTATTAATACATTTCCCCACAAACCCAATCTCATATCACACATCCTAAAGCAAAGCTTCAGATTCTTTAATTCTGTCCTCAGTATGGCATAATGATTCCAAAGATTGAAATTATCCAAGTATTTACCCCCAAGGTTGTTTGTGTCTGTGGTTCTGGGCTGATGTAGTGCTTTTATCAATACCATTGAGGTCAGTGATAGTAACTACATTTATATTACAAATATAAATAAACATAAACATACATAAAACAATGTATGTTTTATAAATTACTCTTAGGTACAAAATCATTTTCAGTGCCTGGAAACTAAAAGGAACAGCTCAATGAAATACTTTTTGGATGAACACCTGAATCCTCATTATAACTTTATGAAGAGAGTAAAAGATATGTTTCTGCTCCTATTTAGAAATGAAACTCAGATTAGTTGACTGAGTTCCTTGACCTTGGGATGGTTTTCTCAAAGAGTGCAAAGTTTTCTGTGGATGAGTTGAGTCACTTGATTCTCCTGCCCACTCTTGTTTCTCTTCAGATTCGGTGGCCTCCTGATGTATAGCAGAAAATGGTGGCTTAGAGCAGCAAAATTCTCCAGGTCACCTTGATAGAGCCAGTTGTATTTCTATCATTTTTGTTTCTCCCTCAATTAAAAGAAAAATTTCAGTGTTAGAAAGGGAAGTGAAGTGAAGTGAAGTCGCTCAGTCACGTCCAACTCTTTGCAACCCCATGCGCTACAGCCTACCAGGCTCCTCAGTCCATGGAATTTTCCAGGCAAGGGTACTGGAGTGGGTTGCCATTACCTTCCCCTAAAGGGAAGTCTCTTTATTTTTTTCTGAAACTGCTGATAGGCTATTGTGTACAGGTTCACAGATCAAAATCTTTGAGCTCAGCCATGGTTCCTCTTACCATCAGTATCTTCAGCAAAGGCTTTTCTTGTAGGATCCTTCACTCATACACTTATTCTCAAATATTCAGCTTCTGTTATGTGCCAAGTCCTGTTTGGTGTGTTAAAGCTACATCAATAGAGAAAATGGACAAAAATCCCTGCCTGCCCAGAGCTCATACCTAAGGGATGATCTTAGCAAGCAAAGCCTTTGAACTCAACCATGAGAGAATATTCCTCATGACCCATATGTAGGCAAGAAATCACGTCATCTATTTAATCCGTCTAGCACTTGGCACAACTGAGATGCCTATTATATACTTAAAAATTAAGAGTTTGGTATTCAGTGGGATGAGAGTAAGAAGGAAAGGAAAGACCCTGCAGACTAGACATACTCATCGGAGTGTGACCCCCCAGGCGGCAGTGAGAAGAAGACTATCCAGCTGGAGGGGTGGAGCAGAGGATGGCAGATCATAAATTTGGTTATCCACATTAGTAGTCAGTGTCCACAAGGTCTGACAAGATGAAAAGGCAAATTTCCTGGTGGCCAGATGGGAGGAAGTGACAGGAATTTGGGGATACAGTGACAAACATCAGGTTTTACAAATGCAAAGCCTTCTCTGCTTTGTCAAACCCACCTATATAGATTTCTTTTACTTCAAGTCCAGATTTCATCTCAACATAATATTCTAGACAGTAGCTTTTGGGGCAGCTTAACAGTGTGTAACAGGGACTTAGCTGAGGGGCAGAAGTCCAGTGTGAGAAACAATCAAGCTGTTGATGCAAGTGTGAGATAGTGCCCACCTGTAGAGATTAGGATGCTGGAAAACTGTATAGTCATAAACTTGGATTTGGGGAAACAAGAAATCACCTAGTTAGTGGAACGGATATAATGTGGGAGCTTGGTTACAGCTAGACATCAGAAGTGTAGGCCACAAGATCAGTGTGAGGCCATCAGTAAGACCACGACTTCTGAGTCACTCAGATGAGGTCCTATGATTTCACCTTGCCCAAGAACTTACATGTGAGAGAATGGTACCGGGGTGGAGACAGAGGTCATCTTGATCCATCTGTAGTGCCGAGTCACTTTGGGACAGCCATTATCACTTCATCCCCAAGAGCCCCTGGAATCCAGCAGAAGGGGCTGGGAGTTAGCCTAGGGGGAAAAGATGCCCAGTAGAAGAGCTCTCCTTTTGCATTCCAAATGAAATAAGAGCTGTTCTGTTTTTTTCTATTGCTATTTCATTTGGGAAACTTTCCAAAGATTGAAAATCATCTAAAGATGTTCTTAGGGCTTAGCCTATTATAGAGCCCAGATGGAGCTGATGCTGTGGCTTCCAGTTTAAGAATCTCAGGCCTAGACTCTAAGCGTAGGACTCAGTGCCCCCTTACCATGGTTCCCAATTGGAGATAATCCAAAGGAAGCAATTGGCCAATGCCTGAGGAAGCACTTTCCATCTTCCTTCTCCCTCTACCTTCTGGGGGAAGTCCTGTAAATGCAGGACAGCCTAAAAGCTGTAGAGAGCCAGGATGGCTCTCAGGGGAGGCTGCAGCATTTTATGTTAATGTCCCTTTTAATCTCCATCTGGAATCCTCTTCTCTGCCAGACCTTTCTTCCAGCAAATCTTGCTTGGAAGGACAAGGGAAGATAGAATTAAATCTTCATTCTTTGCCATGCTTTCCTTGTTCTGTTTTAGACTCAGCTACTCCTAAGTCAAAGGGTTGCTTGTGAACTTTATGCAACATAGTTTGATTCAATTGAGGGCAAATTTACCTTTGTACTCAGAGAAGGTAGGATGATAAGTAACACCAAGCTTATAATGAGACAGAACTAGGTGGAATTTTCAGTGTGTTTTACTGTTTGCAAAATATTCCCACACTTATTTCATTTGATCCTTGTGGTCGCCTAGGAGGGGTATATACACCGGCAACACAGTGACCTTCTCTCATGGAGAAATTCCCAACTCATTCTTTTCAATGTTGACCAGTGGCCAAAGTGTTTACTTCACACACACACCAGAACAGGATGTCCTGGTTCTCCACTCTTCATTCTGAGCTTCATATGTATCCTGAATTTTTGAGTCATAGACAGGTGATGGAGTACAACTGGGCACTGAATCTCTTTCCATTTGTTCCTTGTGCTTCTTCCCCTCCCTACTGTGAGGATTATGCTGCCTCAATAGTATTATTTTCTCCCTTCAATCAGTAGGGACTCAAAGGCTCAGAGAGGCTATGTTTTCCTCAAGGCCACACAGCCAGTAAATGGCAAAGCTGGCTTTCATATTCATCTTAAGAATCTTCAGATCTTCTGGTTTAGAGAGTCTCTGTTTATTTGCCATATGAGCATTGTCACCATCAGGATTCACTGAACCATTTTACTGTAACTGTATATATCAACACATGGCAATTACTGAGACACATTGCAATTAGTTTATTTCAGCAGCTTATCATTTTGAGAATTTGGAAGCCATAGGCCACCGCACATTAGAGTTTTGGTTGGTTTGAAGATATTTAAATGAAAATCGGTTGCATCTTTTAACCAAGAAGGTTTTATGCATGCCTTTCTTCTTACTCTGCTTTCTCCCATTTCCTTTTTGAGGAGGGGGTTATATGTCTATTTAGGCAAGGTCAGGTCTTATTTTTGGCATTTATACTAAAACTCTCTATTCTGATTCTTAGGTTTTTGTACATAATAGACAAATAGTAAATACCGTGATTCTCCAAACAGAGAAATTCCTGAGAATACAGGTGTTTAAAACCTGAAATCAGTTGACCTTAAAACATTTCAGTGTTTTGAAGGAGAAAAGGATATTGTCTTAATTCCCTCTTTACAAAGAAGGTTTTTTGTTTTTTTTTTTTGTTTTTTTTTTTATTTATTTATTTTTTAATAAATTTATTTATTTTAGTTGGGGGCTAATTACTTTACAATATTGTAATAGTTTTTGCCATACATTGACATGAATCAGCCATGGGTTTACATGTACAAAGAAGTTTTGACTACATTTTAAAATTGTGTTTATTACCTGATATACCAGGGGTGTACAGCTGGTATTCTTTTTGTTCCTATGTCTCAGTATCGCTGTTTTTCTTTAAAGCAAGATCAGCAAACATTTTTTGTAAGGGCCCAGGGAGTAAATACTTTAAGGCTACATATAGTTTCTTTTGGGGCTTCCTGTGGCTCAGCAGTAAAAATCTGCTACAATGAGGGAGCCGCAGTAGACTTGGGTTCAATCCCTGGGTCGGGAAGATCCCTTGGAGGAGGGCACGGCAACCCACTCCAGTATTCTTTTTTTTTTTTTTTTTGAAGTTTGTACTTAACTTTTTTTTTTTTTAATAAATTTATTTATTTTAGTTGGGGGCTAATTACTTTACAATATTGTAATAGTTTTTGCCATACATTGACATGAATCAGCCGTGGGTTTACATGTGTTCCCCTTCCTGGACCTCCCTCCCACCTCCCTCCCCATCCCATCCCTCTGGGTCATCCCATTGCCCCGGCCCTGAGCATTTGTCTCATACATCGAACATGGAATGGTGTTCTGTTTCACATATGATAATATACATGTTTCAGTGCTATTCTCCCAGAACGTCCAACCCTCACCTTCTCCCTCAGAGTCCATAAGACTGTTCTATGCATCTGTGTCTCTTATTCTGTCTCGCATATAGGGTTATTGTTACCATCTTTCAAATTCCATATATATGCATTAGTATACTGTATTGGTGTTTTTCTTTCTGGCTTACTTCACTCTGTATAATGGGCTCCAGTTTCATCCATCTCCCATTTCCTTTTTGTTCCTTTCAGCAACATGTTCTGCCCACTCTCATCCCCTTGTTTGAACCTTTGCAGAATCAGTAGCAGACCATCTTCCTCTTCCCCTACCCCAAGTATACAACTCAGAGGGCAAGAGTGTGGTTGGCTCACAGTAATACATTCTGTTAGCAGCTTCCTGCAAACCAGGTGAGGTGCTGTGAGGCTCAGGAGCAGAGGAGAGCACCAGAGTGTGCAGAAGCATCTCCCTGTGGCCTGCGGGCTAGTGGTAGAAGCTATGGATGAAAATGGCTCCACTTCTTGGAACCAGGTGGATTTGTCTAACTTGATGCCCTCATGCTACCACTCATCTGACAGGGGGTTAGGGGACCAGGTGATTGCTCCACTGGTCAGCTTTCCAACCACTGTAACCTGGTTCCTTCAATAAGAATGTGCCCAAATGGAATGTTAAGGGTTATTATTTCCATTATTTTCCTTCTCCTAAGTACAGTAGTTGCTTAAATGTCAGTCTTAAATAGCTCAAGTGCTTTTGCAAGCTGGTTTAGTTCTCAGCCCGAAGAAAAATCTGTCTTCCTAACACAGTCTGTGAGCTGTTCCTGTAGCTTCCCCATTTATAGACTCTGTATTAAAATGAAGAATCAGTTTCTCCATCACTCCAAGAGGGAAGCTTCAGCGAGTTCTGACTACATGAAGATCTGGCTGATGTTGTTGGCCAAGAGCAGGGACCAAGGTGAAAAATGGCAACTGGACTATACAGGCTTCATTTTTAAGAGCAGCATCATTTTATACCTAAGGGTAGCAGGCTATGTGAGAAAAATTGTTTAAGAATTATATGTGCATTGTACGGAATCTATAAATATGTCTAAGCCTATTTCATGGTGCTGATAATTGCTACTATTTATTGAAGGCTTACTACATGCTGGGGAATGCACTGGATGCTTTTATAAACACTCTCATGTATAATGTTTTCTGCAACCCTATAAAATAGATATTATTTTAAATGAAAATAAGGCTCAAGAAGGAAAATAATTTATGCAAAGACACGTAGTTGGTTAGTGGGTTATCCAGGCTTTGCACCCAGATCCAAGTTGCTCATGTAATGGATAGAAATAAAATAGTGACTAAATCAGAAAACTAGCCAAAAGAAATTTCTGAAATGTCTCTGTTTCTACTCTTCTGGGTTTTTTGAATTTTTCAGTGTTTAGATAATTTCATCAATTTTGTTAATGAATTCAATTCTTTTTCCCTAATGAAAATGTTTGTACTCTATGAAATGTTGATCTGAGTAACTTTGCCTGCGATCTAGTAGTGAGGAACCTCAACAAAAATGGCCAGATTTTGTTTAAACTGATTTGTCTGTAAGCTTAAACCTTGTTATCTATATGAACTATGTTACCAAACAGATTATAGTTTGAGTCCTGGTTCTGAAACTTGGTAACTATGAGGATTTGTATAAGTTATTTGAACTTTTCTGTTTCCTTGTCTATAAACTGGGGATAGTACTACATAATTCAAAAGTTATTATAAGTAAAAAAGATTGAAGTGTAGCCATTTGCAACAACTTGGATGAATCTAGAGAATATTATACTTAGTGAAGTAAGTCAGACAGAGAAAGATGTATTCTATAATATCACTTAACTGTAGAATCTAAAAAATAATACAAATTAATCTATATAAAAAACAAAAACAGACTTGCAGACATAGAAAACACATTTATGGTCACCAAAGGGAAAGGTTGGGGGGAGATGGATAAATTAGGAGTATGGGATTAACAGATACAAACTGATAAACATAAGATAGATGAACAACAAAGATTTACTGTACAGCACAAGGAACTATACTCAATATCTTGTAATAACTGATAATGGAAAATAACCTGTGTGTGTGTATATATATATACATTTATTTTTTTATTTATTATTTATTTCATAATAATATATTATGGCATATATATATGTCACTTTTCTGCACACTTGATATTAAAAGAATATAATCAAATATATTTCAGTTTTTTACAAAGTTGTAAGAATGAAGATTTTCTGTGTAAAACACCTAAGACAATGCCTATCTCAGAACAAATAAATATTAGTTCTTTTCCTTCCTTTTGAAAGAATTCTCTGGGGGCGGGGGGTTGGTGTAACACTAACCAAAATGTCTGAAAATGCCAAAATCAAGGAGACTACAGATGAGAAAGCTCTGAACTTAGTAGAAAAGTATATGATGACTTTTAGCTCTACTCCCCATTTGTTTTAAGACAAAGACTAGAGCCATGAATAATTCCAAATAATTGGATTTTCATAAATATTAAAATGATTGTATGAATTTTCCACTTTTCTCTCATTTGCATAGTATTATATAAACAAAAGTAATGGTTATAAAGACAAGTGATTCAAATTCCATCTCTGTCTATAAAATGAGAACATTTGTTTGAATTACCTACTTACAAGACAGGTATATCAGAGACTGCCTAAGAAGGAATTTTTAAAAGTTTTTAAAATCATACCGTGTGAGTAGTAAGTGTTTAATTCCCTGGGCCTTTCTCTGAGTAAAGTAGGAGAGTATGAAATCATGCTGAGAAGCTGTGATGCCAGAGATCATATTCTTATGGCCTTTAGGAGCTTTACCAGAGACTTATCTAATTTTCCTCTTTTATTCTCATTGACTTACATCAAGGGTTACAGAAGGTATTCAAAGTGGGGTGTGCAAGGGTCACCAGAGAGGAGGAGGGAATGCCCAAAGAGCCATAATAATGTTGGAGAAGAAGAAATTAGGGTACCCAAAGGGAGTGGGTCATATGTCTTCTGTGTCCCTGACCCTGGGACTTTAAGAATACACAGAAGAACTATACAAAAAGATCTTAATAACCCAGATAACCAGATGGTGTGGTCACTCACCTAGAGCCAGACATCCTGGAGCATGAAGTCAAGGGGGCCTTAAGAAGATTCACTACCAACAAAGCTAGTGGAGGTGATAAAATTCCAGCTGAGCTCTTTCAAATCCTAAAAGATGGTGCTGTTAAAGTGCTCCAGCAAATTTGGAAAACGCAGCAGTGGCCATATGACTGGAAAAGGTTAGTTTTCATTACAATCCCAAAGAAGGGCAATGCCAAAGAATAATCAAATTACTGTACAGTTGCACTCATTTCACATGCTAGCAAGATAATGCTCAAAATCCTTCAAGCTAGGCTTCAGCAGTATGTGAACTGAGAACTTCCAAATGTACAAGCTGGATTTAGAAAAGCCTGAAGAACTAGAGATCAAACTGCCAATATCTGCTGGATCATAGAAAAAGCAAGGGAATTATTAAAAAAACATATATTTCTGCTTCATTGACTATGCTAAAGCCTTTGACTGTGTAGATCACAACAAACTGGGAAAATTCAAGAGACGGAAATGCCAAACCACCTGACCTGCCTCTGGAGAAACTTATATGCAGGACAAGAAGCAACAGTTAGAACTGGACATGGAACGACGGACTGGTTCAAAATAGAGAAAGGAATACCTCAAGGCTGTATATTGTCACCCTGATTATTTAGCTTCTGTGCAGAGTACCTCATACAAAATACTGGGCTGGATGACTCACAAGCTGAAATCAAGATTGCCAGGAGAAATATCAATAACCTCAGATATGCAGATGATACTACTTTAATGGCAGAAAGTGGAGGGGAACTAAAGAGCCTCCTGATGAAGGTGAAAAAGGAGAGTGAAAATGTGGCTTAACACTCAACATTCAAAAAGCAAAGATTGTGGCATCTAGTCTCATCACTTCATGGCAAATAGATGAGGAAAAAGTGAAAACAGTGTCAGATTTCATTTTCTTGGGCTCCAAAATCACTGTCGATGGTGACTGCAGCCATGAAATTAAAAGACACTTGCTCCTTGGAAGTAAAGCTCTGATAAAGCTAGATAGTGTATTGAAAAGCAGAGATCTCACTTTGTCAACAAAGGTACATTTAGTCAAAGCTATGGTTTTTCCAGTAGTCGTGTATGGATGTGAGAGTTGGACCATCAAGAAGACTGAGAGCTGAAGAATTGACGCTTTTGAACTGTGGTGCTGGAGAAGACTCTTGAGAGTCCCTTGGACAGCAAGGAGATCCAACCAGTCAATCCTAAAGGAAATCAATCCTGAATATTCATTGGAAGGACTGATGCTGAAGCTGGAACTCCAATACTTTGGCCACCTGATATGAAGAACTGATTCATTGGAAAAGACCCTGAGGCTGGGAAAGATGGAAGGTGGGAGAAGGGGACGACAGAGGATGAGATGGTTGGATGGCATCACTGACTCAATGGACATGAGTTTGAGCAAACTTTGGGAGATACTGAAGGATAAGGAAGCCTGGCATGCTGCAGTTCATGAGGTCACAAAAAGTAGGACACAACTTAACGACTGAACAACAATTCACCACTTAGGCTCATCTATGCCCCTGTACATGCAGCAGTTATGACTGAGACCTCAAAACTACACTTCCTAAAGTAACCCACAAAATTATAGTCTCAGGGGAAAAATGATTAGAGTTGCAAAGCTCATAAACATACACCCCTCCCTCCTCTTAGCTAGCAGACAGCTGTAACACCAAAATGCTGAGCACTGCCAACTCTGCCTCTGCCACTGGGATCTGCATATTCTCCTACTAAGCCATGAACTGATCGGTGCAGCTGGCAAGAAAAACCACTCTGCAGGGCCATTCCTCAACAGAGCTATTGAGTGGCATCTTACTTTATCTACCATCACCAGACAGGGCCAAACAAAAGGAACCACAGCCACTACTCTTTTTAAAAAGTTTTGAGACTACCCAAATGTCTTTCTTTCTTTTTTTAAGTTTAATTGGAGAGTAATTGCTTTACAATGTTGTGTTGGTTTTTGCTGTAAAACAGCATGAACCACCCATAAATATACATATATCCGCTTCCCCTTGAACCTCTCTCCCACCCTTCCACCCCATCCCACCCTTCTAGGTTGTTACAGAGTACTGGGTTGAGCTCCCTGTGTTATATAGAAACCTCCCACTAGCTGTTTTATACACGGTAATGTATATGTTTCAATGCTACTCTGTCAACCCATCCCACCCTTTCATTCCCCCACTGTGTCTATAAGTCTGTTCTCTATGTCTACATCTCTAGTCTTCCCCTGCAAATAGGTTAATCAGTACCATTTTTCTAGATTCCATATATATGTGTTAATATACAATATTTGTATTTCTCTGTGTTACTTCACTGTGTATAGTAGGCTCTAGGTTCATCCACCTACTGGAACTGACTCAAATGTGTTTTTTTTTTTTTATGGCTAATATTCCATTGTATATATAAGTACCACATCTTCTTTATCCATTCATCTGTGGATGGACATCCAGGTTGTTTCCATATCCTACCATTGTAAACAGTGCTGCAATGAACATTGGGGTTCATGTGTCTTTTTCAGTTATGATTTTCTCAGAGTATATGCCCAGAAGTGGGATTGCTGGGTCGGATGGTAGTTCTAATTTTAGTTTTTTAAGGAACTTCCATACTTTTCTCCATAGCTGCTGCACCAGTTTACATTCCCACCAACAGTGCAAGAAAGTTCTCTTTTCTCCACACCTTCTCCTGCACTTATCATTTGTAGATTTTCTTGATGATAGCCATTCTGACAGATGTGAAGTGATACTTCATCATAGTTTTGATTTGCATTTCTCTAATAATGAGCAAGAAACCTGAGTGCCACAGAATTGATGCTTTTGAACTGCGGTGTTGGAGAAGACTCTTGAGAGTCCCTTGGACTGCAAGAAGATCAAACCAGTCAACCCTAAAGGAAATCAGTCCTCAATATTCATTGGAAGGACTGATGCTGAAACTGAAGCTCCAGTACTTCGGCCACCTGATGCGAAGAACTGACTCATTGGAAAAGACCCTAATGCTGGGAATGATTGAAGGCAGGAGGAGAAGGGGCTGACAGAGGATGAGATGGTTGGATGGCATCACTGACTCAATGGAAATGAGTTTGAGCAAGCTCCAGGAGTTGATGATGGACAAGGAAGCCTGGCATGCTACAGTCCATGGGGTCACAAAGAGTCAAGACATTACTGAGCAACTGAACTGAATAACAAGTAATGTTGAGCTTCTTTCCATGTGTTTATTACCCATCTGTATGTCTTCTTTGGAGAAATGTCTGTTTAGGTCTTCTGCCCATTTTTGATTGGGTTGTTTGTTTTTCTGGTATTGAGCTATATGAGCTGCTTGTATATTTTGGAGTTTAACCCTTTGTCATTTGTTTCACTCCAATTATCTTCTTCCATTCTGAGGGTTGCCTTCTCATCTTACCAAACTTTTTTCTTATTTGAGCTTTTTCCCTCTTCCTATCTTGAATGCAGTCTAGAGAAAAGAGTTGCATCTTTGTATATTCCTTAAGGAAAATCCTTTCTGTTGTTCATATATAATCTTAAATTATATTACTTGATTTCTCATTTATATGTTTATCTTTCTTTCTCACTAAAACATAAACTCCAAACAGGCATGAGGTATGTTTTATTCACCACTGTATCTCCAGACTTGAGTAAGTGCTTAGAAAGTAGCTGTCAAGTAAACAAAAGAATAGAAGTTGAAATGTTTGTGTTAAAAGAATAGGGAAGAAAAGTGAAAAGTAACATTTGTAGAGTGCTCTATGCCAGACACATGCTCAGCTCTTTACATGGATCATCCCTTAATCCTCGTTAACCTTTGCAGTTGCCTTATGAAGTAGATACTGTGAATGCCCCATTTTACAAATACACAATAGCAAAAATACAGACTCTTAGTCAGTGCTTCTTCTGAAAAGTCAAGTGAACAGATGACTCCTGAGATTTGGGCAACATCTGAAAATAACAGTGTTTGGCCTGGATGCCTGAGATGATACTCTCTGATCACACAGGAGTTGAAGGGCTTTCCCATCTGAAGATGTTGAGGGGTGCTGGGAAGCAACTGATCTCAGCATTCTTTCCAAGTAGCTTCACAAAGGGTTCTTCCCAGCCTGATCAGGCCACGCTCTGGTTGAGAAATTAGTTCTGAGGCACCTTTCCTGATGCCTGTGATGGACTCCACACGTGGGCTCTCTGCAAGTTGGCATCAAGGTCAAGCAGAACCTACAGCAGCGAAGATTCAGTCTTCTGAATGTTGTCTATCTTTTCCTGGCACCTGGAGTTTGGTGGTTGTGGTTCTCAGCCTCACCATAAAGGAGTTTGTTTTACAAAACTATCTGCTATATAAACAAACCCACTAGGGGCACAGCTGCCCCTGTCGTCAAGGACATAGCACCTTGACGAAGTTTGGGCTGGTGGTATTCATCTCCATCCGAGTGTAAGGTAGAGCCTCGGTACTGAAAGCATCTGTACTTTATTCCATCCTCAGCTGGTAGGGAAATTGGAGACCCACCTATGCTGTTGCCACTGCCCCACACACAGTGAGCTAGGCCCGTAGTCTGCAGAAAGTGGGTGATGTGTTTCCTTTTCCTTCTCTTACTTCCAAAAAGGAAAATGATTTTTGCAGGAGAGCTGAAATGCCCTAGAAGTTTAACTTAAAACAACGCTCATCAGCCCTCACGAGGGTTGGGAGTTGGGTGACCATTATTTATTCGTTGAAGTATTTATACTCTGGTTTCTTCCACAATGACTAAAGTATAAATCTGTAAGGAAAAAATAAATGTAATAAAGCTCTAATATACTTTCTATCCTGAAGACCAAGAGTCTAAGAATCATTATCTGGCTTTTATTTAAGCTCGTGGTGGGTCATATGTTTTTTTCTCTAAGAATTTAATCAGAAACATTCCTGAAACAAAGTCTGTTAAACCTGAAAGTGCAGATTACCCTAGAGTTGTGCTGTCCAGTACAGTAGCCACAAGGCATGTATGGCCATATAAATTTGAATTAATTATAACTAAATAAAATTTAGAAGTTGGTTCCTCAGTTGACTGGCCACATTTCAAATGCTCTGTAGTTATGCAGCTACTGTATTGGACAGTGAGATATAGATCATTTCCATCAACACACAATGTTCTCTTAGACGGTGTTGCCCTAGGGAATACCCTTTCATTATCATATTTAGTCATGTGATTCCTTTTTTTCACTGACTTCCTCCACTTCCCTCCATGCTGGGAAGAAAATCCACACCCAGCTTCATGGACTGCTTTATCATCATTAGGCAGCAAGAGTGACCATGAACTCCCAATCTAATCTATCATCATAGAACTGTCAGTGACCCCATGTGACAAAGAGGAGGGGTTTTTAAGATGAATTTTAATACTATGTTAGCTCATAGATAATATTAGGGGAGAAAACAAGATGCAAAACAATATATATAACATTCCAGTTTTGTATGTATGTATCTGGTTATGTCAGAATCTTGGAAATAAAGATAATTTTTATTTTCTTTGCATATGCTCCTCTACATTTTCTGGTTGATACAGTAAATTCAGAATATTTTTAAAATTAGAAAACAAGCTTGTTTTTAGAAGGGAAAAACAAAGACTTCCCAGAATTAACAAGAGAAGGAATGACCTTGACCCTCAGGAGCTACAACTTCAGTAAAGTCAGTTTATCTGCAAATTCTCCCTGCCCCTCCATCCTTGGCTTAAAATGACTTCTAAAATGGGGGAGGGGTGATTTTCTAACTAAATTTGAAGACTAACGTTTATTACCAACATAAACATACGTGTGCATTCTTATGCTATTCTATGTGTATGTGTTCTTGTTTGAACTGCATTATCCATCCTCAAAGACACGGTATTACCTTTTATTTCTTTGGTCTCTCTAAAAGCACCTTGACCAGTACTTGATAACATCATTCACTGACTGACTGACTGGTTGACCTTGCCATCACTCGTGTTTTATGCCCACAAAATGTACTAACATCTTGCCTCATTTTGCTTTGGGTCCTCAAGGTAGTATTCCTTCCAGACTTAATACATGAAATTCAGCAGCTGAAATACAGGAGTCATTCACCAGAAAATGAGTTAGGCTTTCTCTGAGTTTGTGTGTGTGGCAAGATCCTAATGGAATTTTTAAAAATTTTGTTAGTTTTATGGAAATAGCAGTGGGAAGAGGCTACGTTAAAGCTCTTTGATTTGAGTGACCACACTCAACCACACCAGTGTGTTTGGCAACTTTAGTAACTGGCTTCTTGAAGGGAGGGATTTCATAAAGAGGATTTTCTTTCTGTGAGTTGGCTGTGAGAGTGATAAAACATGCTTGTGGGGCCATTCTGGTTTTGACTGTTTCTCATGTCAGCCAAGACACCCACAGACAGGAATTGCAGTTCACTCTGCCCTCTCACTCAGATCCAGACTGACTGGGGAAGCAGGGAGGTGGAGCCCAGAATGTTGGATTTGAAAAAGTGAAAGTGAAAGTGTTAGTTGCTCAGTGTTGTCCAACTCTTTGCGACCCCATGGACTGTAGCCTTCCAGGCTCCTCTGTCCATGGAATTCTTCAGGCAGATTCTTTACTGTTTGAGCCACCAGGGAAGGCCAATGTTGGGTTTACTATTAATATTTAACTTTACTGGGTATATTTCACTGTATCACAAATTTTCATACTCTAGCACATCGCAACACTCATGTAGATTGAAGCCATGCTCTCTTTGAAGCAGGGAGAAGACAGGGAAGAAAGAATGAATTGGTTTTCACAAAAGGGCAGTGAAAGTCTCTATCACTGTCCCTGACATACCTGAATGATTAATGTCCCTATTTGGGGAGTTGCAGGAGTTTAGTGAAAAATGTCTTCTCTTCCTGGAAGGTTAATATTACACTGAGGAATGCTATCAAGGTGTTTATGGGTTACCGATTTGAACAGAGCCTCCATAGGGATATAAATAGCAAATATTGCCTATTTTGTTCAGTGAGGAGACATTACATTCTAATAAACCGATTATGATGGTTCATGGTAATGTTTTCCTCATAATGGGGAAGCTGTGATTATATGTGCCTGGCCATGGGGTACCCACAGTGAGGATTAGTTCAAGAAACCTCCCAAACTATGAAACAGTACATCCCAGGTCTTTCAGCCCACTCAAGCTTGTTGCTCTTTTGAGCTTGCACTAGGGTGAGTGAAGAAATCAGAATGTGTATCCATTAGTGCAGGATCTAGGAACCAACACGGGAAAGAGGTATGTAGTACAGGTCCCAAGGGCCAAAATTTTTCCAGAGGATTCCACCTGTGAACTGGAAGTGAGAGACATGCCCACTGTCTTGTCTGTTCTTACATTTGGTTATTGTTGAAGGATTACTTGTTGCCTTTTGGAAATTTTTATTTCTCTTAATAAAAATTTTGAGCTAATTATTGTGACATAAGTTTACTTTTTTCTTATTTAGCGAATGTATATAAATTAATTGTTAAATATATTAATATTAATTGTATAATTAATTCTCAGATTATATTGTATAACAAGCAAATATTAATTTAATCTTCATTATAATAACTCAATGAGATGTAGGTACTACTTTTAATCCCATTTTACAGTTTAGAAAGCTGAAACACTGAGAGGTTCAATAATTTACCAAGACTACACAGTTGGTAAGGAGTCAAACTAGGATTTGAACCCAGGAAGTCTGACTAGCTTCAGAGTACTTGTTCATCACCACTATTAAAATTCAGAAAAATATAAAGCCAAAGAAAGGCCCCCAAAGACAACTAGAGAAATGTTGCCTTGCAATCTGCCTATACATTTGTTGTTGCTGTTCAGTCCCTCAGTCATATCCAACTCTTTTTGACCCCATGGACTACAGCATGCCAGCATCCCCTGTTCTTCACTATCTCCCAGAGTTTGCTCAAACTTATGTCCATTGAGTTGACGATGCCATCCAAACATCTCTGTCGCCCCCTTTTCCTCCTGCAGTCAATCTTTCCCAGTATAAGGGTCTTTTCCAATGAGTTTGCTCTTCACATCAGGTGGCCAAAGTATTGGAGCTTCAGTTTCATTATCAGTCCTTCCAATGAATATTCCGGGTTGATTTCCTTTAGGATTGACTGGTTTGATCTCCTTGCAGTCCAAGGGACTCTCAAGAGTCTTCTCCAACACCACAGTTCAAAAGCATCAATTCTTTGGAGCTCAGCTTTTTTTATAGTCTGACTCTCACATCCATACGTGACTACTGGAAACACCATAGCTTTGACTATATGGACCTTTGTTGGCCAAGTAATGTCTCTGCTTTTTAACATGCTGTCTAGCTTTGTTATAGCTTTTCTTCCAAGGAGCAAGCATCTTTTAATTTCACCATTTGCAGTGAATTTGGAGCCCAAGAAAAATAAAATCTGTCAATGTTTCTACTTTTCCCCCACCTATTTTCCGTCAAGTGATGGGACCAGATCTTAGTTTTCTGAAAGTTGAGTTTCAAGCCAGCTTTTTCATTCTCCTCTTTCACTTTCATCCAAGGGCTCTTTAGTTCCTCCTTGCTTTCTGCCATTAGGGTAGTATTATCACCTGCATATCTGAGGTTATTGATATTTCTCCTGGTAATCTAGATTCCAACTTGTGCTTCATCCATCCTGGCATTTTGCATCCTGGCATTACTCTGCATATAAGTTAGATAAGCAGGGTGACAATATACAGCCTTGAGGTATTACTTTCCTAATTTTGAACCAGTCCATTGTTCCTTGTCTGATTCTAACTATTGCTTCTTGATCTACATACAGGTTTCTCTGGAGACAGGTAAGGTGGTCTGATATTCCAATTTCTTTAAGAATTTTCCACACTTTTTTGTGATCCATACAGTCAAAGGCTTTAACGTAGTCAATGAAGGAGAAGTAGATGTGTTTTTGGAATTCCCTGCTTCTTCTATGATCCAATGGATGTTGGCAATTTGATCTCTTGTTCCTCTGCCTTTTCTAAATCCACGTGTATATCTGAAATTTCTCATGAACAGTATGAAAAAAACTCCTTGTAAATATTGCTTTCGTGGCTATTTAACATTCTCATTCGATAAATATACCATTCTTTTCTCCACCGCTCTCTCACAGTTGGCTAGTTTGACTCCTCAGTTTTCTGTTATGACAACAAGCACTGTGATAACTGTGTCTGTGCAAGACTTCTATTTTTCAAAATATACTTTTAGGATACATCCTTGAAAGTGAAACTCCCCTGTCCAAGAGGACACTTTAAGGTTCCAGAGCCAAGTTGTCAAGTGATTTGCAGAAGCCTATACTCCTTTGCAGGGTCTGCACAATACACACACGTGCCTTGGTCACCAGTCTCAGTCCAGCACCAAGAATGAGTCTCAGACATCTTTGCTAATGTGATAGGTAGAATATGGTATTATATCATTGTCTTGATTTTTATTGCTTTAATGACTAAAGAATTGTCAGTTTGACCATGTGTCTGTGTTAGTCACTCAGCCATGTCTGACTCTTTGTGACTCCATGGACTGTAACCTACCAGGCTCTTCTGTCCATAGAATTCTCCAGGTGAGAATACTGGAGTGGGTAGCCATTCCCTTCTCCAGGGGATCTTCCCAAGCCAGGGATTGAACCTGGGTCTCCTGCGTTGCAGGCAGAATCTTTACCATCTGATCATATTAGTTGATAAATTATATGAGTATTTGAGTGGTCTGTTTGGGTCCTTTGCCCATCTGTCTGCTGAGTCCATGCAGAGCCCTTAGGGCATCAAAAAGAGAAAAGCCATTAGTTTTTCTTTCTTTTTTCTCCTGCCTTGACTTGGATTTTTCTTGGTTTTTCCTAGTCTTTACTGCTAACATGGATCTTCCCTGGTGGCTGAGCGGTAAAGAACCGACCTGCCAGTGCAGGAGACACAGGAGACGTGGGTTTGATCCCTGGGTCAGGAAGATGCCCTGGAGGAGGGCATGCCAACCCATTCCCATATTCTTGCCAGGAAAATCCCCATGGACAGAGGAGCCTAGTAGGCTACAGTCCATGGGGCTGCAAAGAGTCAGACAGGACTGAAGCAACTGAGTGCATGCATGCGCACATACACACACACACTGCTAACATGAATTTAATCTTCCTGCTAAACCTTATAGGGAATTTTCTCTTGGTTCTATATAAAGTATACTACTGGTTAGTTATGAAGGATATTATTTTGTTTTCTACACTGAATATGGCCTGTTCATAAATCTATCCTTACTTCTGTCTTGAATTTCAGGATTTTATGGGCAACTACAGACATTCTGCCCCCCGAATTACCCTGACTCTCAGAGAACCATGCCACCTAGCAGTTCCTGCAGTGTGATGCCTTCCTTCGAGGACTGTCTGGTCCCCACATCCATGGGCCAGGCTGGCTTTGATGTTTTCCACAGAGCCTTCTCAACTCACTCGGGCATTACAGGTATGTTGGTATCTGTGACTTAGACACGGGCAGACTAGCAGGTGAGATCAGGTGGGTTTCTCATGACCAGCCTGGACTAGACTTGACCTAGCACATGGCTGCATCAAATCCTATTTAGTCCACCTGAGCAATGTCTCTCCTCTTCATCCTCTGCTCCAGCCTCCTCCAGCTCCACTTCCACCACCCTCACTCAAGTGCCATCATGCTTCTCCCAGACTTAAGCAACAGCTTTCCAACACGTTTCCTTGAGTCAACTCCTTAACTTGCCCATTCTGCTCTCCGTGTTAGCTGTAACCATTGCCTTCCAAAAATAAAGGAAAAAATAAGGTGCTTTCCTGTTCAGATACATTCAGTAGTTTCTAGTTGCCCTAGAGAATAAAGTTGACTATCTGCAGCAAGACATTCATAGTCCTCAACTGAGCCTGATCAAACTCCCTGGACCTACCCTCCTATCTCATGTATCTTCCTTATCTATCTCCCTACCTGCTCTGCACCTGAGCTTTGCCAACACACTTGGCCCTACGTACCCCACTCTCTGTCTTTGCTCCCTATTTCCTCCTCCTAGAATGTTCTTTATTTACCTCCCTATATATGATAATCCCATCCATTCTTAAATGACTCAACTTTTATATCACCTCCTTTTTGAGGCCATCCTCACTCTTCCCTACAAAACTTTACTTTTATTGCTACTCACCCTATCTTTTGTGCAAGTCCTATTTTAGCCATCTGCCTGCACATTCAGCCACTTCTCCACTTAAGGAGCCTGAGGATGGGACGTGCTAAAAGGCCTTGACCAGCACTGTTGCCTCCCCAGCCCACATTTGCTCCCTGCATGCCTGGCAAGTATGATGAAGCATCAGTTGATTCGTGCACTCTTTCTTTTCCAGTGTATGATTTGCCTTCGGGTTCCTCAAGCCTCTTTGGGGAGACTCTTCGCAGTGGACCTGAAGATGCCACATTCTTACAGATCAGTGCTGTGGACCGCTGTCCTAGCCAGCTCTCCTCTGTCTATACTGAAGGCTAAACTCTCCCCTAGACTCCGCTACTGCTGGCATCCAGAATCTTTTTGTTCCTTGTCACCTTTTGTTCTTATACTTTTGCAGAACCTAAGAAAAATGATGTCAAGCAGATCAACTGAATATGTCACATCACAGATGTATCTTTGGAGAGCAGGGATGGATGGTCAGAGCTGGGCTTTGTAGGTGTGTTTGCAGCTGCTCCTTTTTCCCTCTGGATTTGCCAGTGACCAGCAAGACTGTCTTTTCAAAGGGAATACGGAGTCTCACTACTGGATATCAGTTACTTCCCAATTGTCAACCTTCAAGGGACACCAGTGAGATGATATGCATGTGAAAATGTAATTTGGGGGTCACCCTTGCTGAAAACTCCAAACTCCAGCACAGTGAATCGCCTCACCCAAGAGCCAAGCGCAACAAGGGAAATCCACATCCAAGCCCAGCATGGGCTCGGCTCTTGGAGGAGCCCCAGTTTCCCAGCACCAGCTCAGCATCCAGGGAGCTGGCTGCCTCTCTCCTCCTGGGTACTCCCATGCTAACCAATTGCTTTTCAGTGTTTTTCCAAAAGCAAAACGAGAAGGTTCTATCAAGCACAGCCCCTTGAAAAGCTTGACAACTTGTTTTGTATTCCTGCAACCTATCTTATTCCTTTGATTTTAAAGGCTTGTTATTTACATGTACTTTTAAAGGAAAAAATATTTAGAGATCTGTTCTTTGGATGGAAATAATTATTTTAATCACCCCAGCTACATACGTCCAGCCTCTGCTGTGGCTTGGCTTGGCCCCACCTCGTAGCTCCTGTGAGCACCCAGGAATGTTCTGCAAAGGCTACCTGAGGGACATGGGGTCAGCCACCCCCTTCCCAGTGCTACCACAGAGACCCTCGTGTGTTGACTGTTCAGTGACTCCACCTTGAAGACTTTATTCAAAGGAAAATTTCTCTTGACTGGTTCACCTATGGCCTCCACTCTGGTGCTCTGCACAGAGACCTGCTAGAAGCTGTGAGAGCAGGGACACGTGGAGGTGTGCTCCTGGGTTCTCTCAGAAAACCAAACTAGAGGTGCCCGATGTCCAGCTACTTTGCACAGCCTCTGCTCCCTCTGTTAGGATCTCCCCTCACCAGTCTCTCTGTCACTCCCTTGCCCTTCTCCTCCCTCTTTATTGCTCTCATCCTTTTTTTTTTTTGACTAGTTCAGACATACCCACCACCTGCCATTGCCTGCCCACCAGCTCTGAGCAGGGTCTGGCCTAGGGCAGGTAGTGGAGACAGTTCTAGGAAGGTGACCAAAAAGAAGCAACTGCTTTGTCTGAAACTCTGTTTTGAGGGCCTAGAATTTTCTCAGAGCTCTTGGCCGTTTGATCTCAAACCTGAATAGGAAGTCATTTTCTGTGACACCTTTTTGTTGCTGTTGTTTTGTTGCTAAGTCATGCCCGACTCCTTGTGGCCCCATGGGCTATAGCCCTCCAGGCTCCTCTGTCTTCTGTGACACCTTTACCAAGCAATTAAAAAGTCCCAAGTCCGGTGACATAGGCTGTAAAAATTGCCAAATCCCCCAAAACCTGGTAAATTCTGACATCCTAGTACTATCACATCTTATGATTTCTTTCCTCTCTCTTTAAAAGTGTTCTCTGAAGAAAAATGAAACAATGCTATTTGTCAAACTGGGATAATTACAATCTCCAACAAGACAATTAAACAGCTTGGTGTCAGACTTAGGATCTGGTGACAGTTTGTATCCTGACAGACGTGTCCTTCCAGTCTGCTGCACAGTCGGTAGTGTTCTGCCTGATTCAGGACTTCATTCCCGCATGCGGTATAATCAGGCTAATAAAAACCAAGTGCAGGGTCCGTTTTTACAGTGCTCTCAGTCAATCTCATTTCTCTGGCTAGTGGGCTCTGATCTGAGAGGAGCCATCACGCAGACATCTGTGTCTGCGAAAGAGACAAGTTATTCACTTTACAAAAATCTGCTCTGCTTTACGAAAGGACGTACATCAGACTTTTCTTTCCAAATGAGCTCTCAGATGTACACAAAGTCCCACCCTTCTGGCAGACTTTGTGAATTGTGTCACCTGGGCCTAAACAGGGACCGTGTCCTTTGCCACACCCTGCAGAGAAGGGGAAGCTCTGGTATCTTAGACAATCTATTCATTCTAAATCCTGGAGCCTCTACAGGGAACTCAAAATACATTTCATTCATGTGATGAGGAGAAAGATGGAAAGGTAAGGCAGTTACTGCAGCTGATGTTGTCAGCCTACTTGTGGCTTCTGGCTGTAATTTGATGTGGAAACAGGGAAGGGGGACAAAGCCAGATGAACCCCAGATGCTCTGGCTGCAAGAGATGCTCCTGAGCATCTATAGTCTCCCTGTTGGCCTCACTGAGGCCCAAGGGAGCCCGGGGGTGCCAGGCGGCACCCTGCAGGGCCTCCTTCCCTGGCAGGAATTAGCAGAAGCAGGCCCAGTACCACCTGCAAGGCCGAGCGCCCCTCCTACTCCCTCCCCCATCTCATGTGTCCCCTTGGCTACAGGTTTGAGCTCAGGACCCCAGGACATGCCACTTCCAGTTTCCTTCTGGGTGACACCTGCTGGCCTTAGATTCCAGGATCTCACCTGACCTTAAAATTCATCCCTTGCTTGCTTTCACATTGCACAAGATATGTTTTCATCATTATGTTTGTAACAGTAAAAGTGAAAACTTCAAAAGATCATTCCCTTCCATTTTCTGGTCTTTTTACTCTTGATAGATAACCATTTTCATATACATCTGAACAGAGATTGTCATTCCCCTTTAAAAAAAAAAAAGAAGCTGATGTTCGTGAAAATACACACAGCCCAAAGCCAATTATCCTATTACATTAAAAAAAAAAAAAAAAAGAAAGAAACAGCATGCCTACAGATATTTTACTTGCTGCATTGTCTTAATTCCCTAAAGGGACTGCATCAAAATGTAAGTTGTAATTTAGCCTGTGATCAGTGTTAAGTATTCTATTCCTGTAAGATATCTCCCATTACCCATGTCACCCCCCAAATTATTTAGGTGATTCTAAAATGGACAAAAGGTCATCAGTCAATCACAGCAAAGTTTCCACTGATGAACCAGAGCTTTGGTGTTACTCTGTTGTTTTTAAATTAGCAGCTGTCAAGCACATTATCATTCTAGAACAGAGGTAAGTGTTCAATTCCATCTTCAAGAATCTTGCTTCAACCAGTTGCCTTGAATTTTGGGAATAGTGATTATAAATGTCCAATTTAATTATTTGGTATTTTATTTGACTGTTCTGACCATGTCATTTTAAAGCAGCATTTTTAACAGCACTTTTTGTTGGTGGTGTGGAATTTCTGCGGTTACATTTTTTTTTTTCTATGCAATGAGTAAAGCAAAAAAAAAAAAAAAAGAAAATACTCATTGGAGAGATGGCAAGTGTAAAAAAGAAGAGATTTATTTTGTACAGACAGCAGAGCATCCTGTGTAATGTTGCTGACATAAAGCACTTTGGGGGGAAAAAGTGGAAATCTGTTTTCCATAAATCACATAGACTCTTGTACATAGTTATATACACTCACATAGAGAAATGAACTGCATATATCATACTGGATATGGGGCTGATTTTACTCTAGGGGCACATCTGGTGCTTATTGTCATAAATCTTTTAAAGAATTAGGTACACTTTTTTCTATTAATATGTATAGTTTTGTGATTTGTCACAGTTATGTTTCATATAATCATAAGTTATTTTGTCTCGTTTCATGAAGTCCTTTTTTTATGTCAAAAGTAAAATGAAGGGATTGTGCACTTGGTACATAATAAAACTGGAAATAGAGGATGCGCCCACCTGCCTGAAATCCTCCTTCAGCATGTTGTTTTAAAACACAATGGCAGCAACCATTTTTTGTTTGTTTGTTTGTTTTATTTTGTTTAGTTTTTACCATCCGCTCCCCTCATATTGGGTCGGTAATTATAATTAAAAGCAGATGGGGATGGGGGAGGGAGTGTCCAAGGCCAGCTTTAAAAGGCCGCATCGCTTTGGGCCAGAGCTGCAGCCTGGATTTAATTATAGATATGAGGACGAAATGGCAGTAAAAATGAATGTGTCTCTGAATTCTTTACATGTTGGGAGTGTCCATAAATAAAACATGAAGTTTTATTTCATCAGATTTAATTAAAGCTTTTATACATGTTTTATTGCTTATTCTATTAATCTGCTTCAAAAACTGGATAAATGTGTACTAGTGTTTCGGGTTTATTTGTGCCTTTTCGATGTAGTGCTCCTTCATGACTCAGAAATGCCTCTAGTGCGTGGTCCCCCAGGTGATGGCCATTGGAGGGGGCCCTTTCTTCCCAGTTGTCCTAAAACTCTGCCAAGAAAGACACAAGCATCAGCTTCCTAATCTGTAAGTCCTCTGATTTCCTGAAGGAGAAAGGGGAAGTTGTCATTTCCCCTGATGCCTTGTCCTGTCTGATCTGCAGCCTTCGGGGGGCTGCCTGCCCCTCTGGCTGTGATGAGCTTCTCTCCCTAGCTCCCATCCACAGGAGATGGGAAAGGGGGGGAGAGTGGTCAGGAAGCTCACACATCTGACCGACCGTGGAGCCAAGCACAGGACTCTAAAAGACGTCACATTATCTCAAGGATCATTCTTAGAAAATTGATAGTCTTCTCACTGAAATTTTAAGACTTGAAAATTCTGTTAATGGGGGATACAAAGCCGAAGGGATGATGGCTCCCAGGCACCTTGCCTGGCTCTTCAAGCTGCTGGGGGAACAGGCAGCAAACTCAAGTGGTTCAGGGTTTGGAGGTGGAAATAGTGCTGACTTACAAGACACAGAGAGTGTCTGCTCCCTGAAGGGAGGCAGCTGGCGAGAAGGTGATTTGATCCCATCTTTTAGGAGGACAGTGTGGCATTAACTGGTAGAGTTAAAGATACACACGCCCTGCACTCCAGCTATTCCATTCCTCTCTCTGGAGTCAACAATGGTTCAGATACAAGATGTTGAATGCCATCCACAATAGCCAAAAACTGGAAATGACACAACTGTCCACCAACAGTGGAAAGAAGAAGTGAACTGTGCTCAAGTAATGAAGTGACATGTGATGCATGCCGCAAAGGCAGTGACAGACCTGCGGCCACATGCAGTCATTCAAAGCTGAGTCTCAGGAACTATATTGAAAGAAAAAACAAGACAGAAAAGAAAATATATGGTGTTATTCTATTTATACACCGTTCAAAAACAAGCAGAATTCAAATATAGAGTTTAGAGGGCAGAAGTGTAAAAAACAGCGAAGAAAATGATACCACAAAGATCCAGATACCTCCTGAAAGGAGGTCAGGAAAAAAGGGCACCCAGAGGACTTCTGGGGTGCTGAGCAACCATGCTTAGTTTCCTGACTCACGTATTAGATTAAACAGATGTTTGCTCTCTACATACACATTTTTTAGTTTTTAATTCAAATACCAGTGAAGGTCAACTCTTACATCCTCTGCTCCAGGGGTCTGAAAACTGTCTGCAAAGGGCCAGGTAGAACGTATTTTTTGGCTTTGAGGGCCACACGGTCTCAAGTCTCAACTACTCAACTTTGTTGTTGCAGCTCAAAAGCAGCCACAGGCAATCTACAAATGGATGCATATGGCTGTGTTACAATAAAACTTTATTTATGGACACAAATTTGAATTTCCTGTGGTTTTCAGATGTCATGTGATATTTTTTGTCTTTTGATTTTTCTTAACTATTTAAAAATGTAAAAAAAAAAAATTCTTATTCTAGAAGCCATACAAAATGAAGCAAAAAAGGCAGTAGGCAAGATTTGTGCCTGGGCCACAGTGTGCCATCCCTAGTCAACTAAGGGAACATTCTCCTGCTCTTCTCATAAATATTCGCCCAAAGAAAACTGCAGTGAGGAGCCCCTCTGCTTATTCTTTGGCTACGCCAGGTCCTGTTCCTGGAAGAAATTCATGAGCTCTATTGATTAAGCTTTTCTTTGTTTAGATTCTGGGTTCTGCTCCCTGGGATACAGATGAATGCTTAAGAGCCTGGAGTGCCATTCGACTTTATCTCTGGATTTGAAGTTTTTAATAAAAAGAACTGGGCAGAGAGAAATCTGTGAGAATTGGAAAATGAGCACCTATTCTTTCCAAGCTAACCAAATATTTGCTGGATCTTGGCAGCCATAGCCAACCTTTTCCTCTGAAATGCTAAGAGGTTACAAGTAACAGGAGACTTCATTTTTCTCAGGCCATAGCTCTCATGAGAAACTGGAGTTGCCTCTCAAAACCTGCAGTGTTCTCAGGCAGAGGAGAGGCAAGGTTTTATGCTCAAAGACTCCTCCAAGAAATGGTTGGAGCAGAGTCAGGGAGCCCTGATGGTGCTAATCATCAGTGCCCTCTCCTCATAGCAGGAGAAAGTGCTCAACACCCCAGCACCTTCTCTAGCCCCTGGTTTCTCATTATGCCTGGCTCCCTAACTCTCAAACTTAAGTGTTTCTCAGCCCTGGCAGTGCTGCCTGTCAGCTACTCATGCTCTTGAGAGAGAATGAGCATGAATTCACTCGGTCATGAGTGTGTGCTTTCTTTGTTTCTCCAGCTTGTGATGAAATGGATAATCGTTTCAAAAGCAAGGTTGGTCATGAGTCCTGGGGCATTTGTTAACTACTAGCATGGACTGAATCCTCCTCGGAGGGTCTCCCTGGTGGTTTTGTGTGCTTGGCTTCATATGTTGTGTATGGTCTGGATATTAAAGCTGCAAGGAACACAGCATCTTGGATGAAATAATCTGAACTTCATAAAAAGAAGTTTAACCAAAGGAAAGCTTAGAGAACATTCAGTCCAACCTCATCTTTTACAGAGAAGGAAATTGAGGTTGTTTCATTCATTTGTTCATTCATTTAACATTTATGTAAAAAACACAGAGGTAGAAGTGATTCTTATCCTCACATAGCTGACAACAGAGGATTCCAAGGATCATCTGCCTGAGCATATTGCCAGGTGCTTATTCAAAATTCACACTCTAAAGCTGTTGAACGCAAATCTCAGAGTTACTGAGCTGGAATTCTTAGGGTTCAGACGGTTACAACTACATTCTTAACTAAGCTCTCCAGGTGGTTGTTTATGGAAACTAACTTTGACCCCTTCTCCTCCCCTCCCCACCCCCACGCCCACCCCCACCTCCAGCCACCTGCCTCGATTTAGTCGAGGAAGCTGACCATTTAACAGGGCAACACAGTTTAATAAGAGCCAGCAAAGAGGGCCTTCCAATCCTTGCCTGGGGAGACAGGAGAGCAGGATCTGAGTTTCCTGAGGGAAGGGATGTCTCCCTGAGCTAGTCCTGAAGGTCAAGTCAATCTTGAAGAAGCAAAGAAGCAGCAGAAGGGTATTGGTTTTGTTTAGTTGCTAAGTCGAGTCTGAATCTTGTGACCTCATGGACTGTAACCCACCAGGTTCCTCTGTCCATGGAATTCTCCAGGCAAGAATACTGGAGTGGGTTGCCATTTCCTTCTCCAGTGGATCTTCCCTACCAAGGCATTAAACCTGTGTCTTCTGCATAGCGGGCAGATTCTTCACCACTGAGCCACAAGGTAAGCCCAGCAAAAGGATGTACCAGGCAAAAAACATCTTGTGTGCCTAGCTGCCAGGAAAAGGAAAGTAACTTGCCAAGTGTCACCCAATAAGCTAGTTGGAGAGCTGTAGGTTGTCCCTTCTCTGGGCTCCAAGTGATTTTTCTCTGGTCCTGAGCCCCAGCCCTTCTTTGTCCACTTCATGGAGCTCAGGGCATTGTTTCCCAAACCAGCAGTATGTTACCAGTTACTCTGCAAAACCGAGTTCCACTTTCAAGTTAGTTTGGGAAGTGATGGGTCAAAGTTACAAGGACTCTTTTTTTTTTCTCTTATTGCAGGACCTCTCAGAGACTTTACAATGCTAAAGTGCAATGTGACTCTCCAAGAAAGAGTTAGAGGAGGAAGTCTATTGACTGTGGAATGTTTTTTTCCAAAAAGTACCAGGTTAGCAATGTAGAAAACAGTTTGGTGGGTCCTCAGAAAGTTAACTATACAATTACCATATGATCCAGCCATTTCACCCTTATATACATATTCAAAAAGAACTGATAACTGGGACCAAAAACAGATATGTGTATACCAATGCTCCTAGAAGCATTGACAACAGCCAAATTGACAAAATGCCAAATGTTCCAAAAGCATTCACAATAGCCAAAATGTAGTCCACCAGCTGATGAATGTATAAACAAAGTGTGGTCTGTCCACACTGAATGTATAACCAGGCTTCTGTATCCACAGATTTGGACCCAGCCAACTGTAGTCTGTCATTTTATATAATAGATTTGAGCATCCACAGATTTTGGTATCCATGGAACTAATTCCCCATGGATACTGAGATACAATTATATTTAATGTAACTAAACTTGTGCACTCAAAAATGGTTAAAATGGTAAACTTTATGTTAGATATGTTTTACCATAATAAAAAGTGTAATATAAACAGAGCACCTAGTAGGATGCCTGACATGCAGAAGATAATTTTCAAAGTAAGCACCCCGATAGGTAAGCATCCTTAGGACACAGTTTGGGAACGGAAACTCCAGACAGAGGTAAAACCCCTGGTAGGGTGATGGTTTGGCCCTGGGTAGGTGGAAGTGGAGGCTACAAATGGCACCAGCTGGCAGAGAAAGCAGAAGAGGAGAGGGCCAGGTGGTTTGGAGCAACTGCAGAAGACAGTTCTGAGCATAGAGCACTGCGCCCAATGTAAATTATCGAGTAACTGAGGAAGGGAGAAAAAGGCAGATGGAGGGAAGGAGGTGGGTGTTAGTGTAGCAGAAGGAAGAGGCAGTGGGCTGGAGAGGAAGACAGGAGGCACTGGCATAGTCTCCACCAATCCCAGTGAGTGCAGATGCAGAGATCTGGGCTTCGTTCATTCATCTGACCATCGTTTACTGAGCTCCACACCCATTGCTGTGTGCCTCTTACCGTTCTAGGCGCTGCAATAATCAGAAAAGAAAACAGCATTATGCCTGTCCTCATGGCATTGCATTCCAGTGGACTGGCATTTCAAATTGTTTGCTCTGGTTATCTGTGACATATGAGGCTCTGGGAGGTCAGTGATGGTTGGGTTCTCCAAGAAGGACATGCTGAGACACAGTTGGGAATGGAAACAGTTTTGAGGGAGTTTTGAAGAGTGAAAGCAAAGCAGCCAAAGCTGGATTGGCAGGAGGCACTGACAGACTGTGGTGCTAACTGGACAGAGGTTCTTTCAATGCCCTGGAACAGAGGTTGCTCTGAACTACAACAAGAGCACCATGCTGGGTAGAAATAGCTAGGCCATCGTACCACCCCCAAGCTGATGTCCATCCTGAGAAGGGTGTGTCTTGGCTATCCCTCTCTTGGTCACTCAATGGCTGAGGTCCTTCCAGAGAGCCAGAAAGCTGAGGAGACACTGAAAAAGTTAATAGTGTCCTCTAACCACACACGATGTGGCTGGGGGGTCTGAACAGTATAGCTCTGTTCCTGCTGCATAGGACATTAGGGAAAAGCAGAGGTCCTCCATCGTTGTGTTCCCCACTTTGTAGTAAAGAGCGTATTGGGGGTATACACTCCTACACACTATCTAAAATGGATTTCTGACTCAGCTCTTCCTCTGCTAGCTCTAACACATAAACACACGCACACACATACACACACACACACATACACACACACACGGTCACTGGGATTTCAGCATCTCAAAGAGTATTTTCTCTCAAGGCTTAGTACCCTCCTTCCTGGGAACAGTGGTGAGAAATTTTGAGGGACGTAGGATGGTAGATGACTTATTGCTTTTGCTCTAATCCAGCAGTCATCAAGGACTGTCACAGGCTTTGGTGTCAGGCAGACCTTGTTCTCTGTCACTTACACCCTTTGCAGCAGCAGCAGAAGTAATCCCTAGCCTACACTGCCCTGAGCCCATTTCTTCTTCCAGCAGGAGTAATTATGCTCCTCTCCCAGGCAATGAGATCATGGAGATTATCTGGCATAATCCCAGGTACATGTACAGGACTCGCTAAAGAGTGACCTTCGTATTTTAAAAATTACTGATCCTGCACCCAGAGTAGAATGATAATTTGTGAGGAGAGCACAGAAAGGACCATCGTTCTCAGACCAGTGCATGGAAACAGGAAGGAAATGAGCTAGCCTGAGTGCAAGCAAGTCATAAAATTACCCAGATGACATTGCCCACAAAGATCTGTCTTTGCCATGAGCTCAGAGCAACCTGTAGTACAACATGGATGCCTCTTGAACTTCTTCCTGGGACCATCAAGATAGGTGGTACTGCCTTTAGAAGCAAAGAAGAGGGTCTTCTGAACCGGGCCCTGTGCTTCCTCTGACTATCCTCCAGCCATGCCCTGCCCCACAAAGTGAGGAGCTCATTGACCAAAGGTATGTCTCCAGCCCAAACCCACTTTCCTTCCACTTCTAGACCCAGTCCAGGTATCTATCTGTGACCTCAGAATTCCCTTTCCAAACAGTACCACACTGCTTCCAGGGCCAGCCCAGTCTTCTTTCTCAAGTACACCCTCCCAAGAGTGGATCAGGGCTTCAGTGTGTACATCCCTGAGCCTGCAGGGTACCCAGGCATGTCTTAGTGGGATTGTGGATGGAGCTATATGTGGGGGCTGGGCTGTCTATATCTGAGCATAAAGTCTCCTCATGGTTGAAGATAGAACCAGCATTTTGGAGAGAAGAGGGATAGGTCACAGGCCTGAGGCCAGGGACTGGCTCATCATTTTTCTGGCGAAGAAATCCAAGGAATCATTCTAAATGATTCTAAATCATTCTAAATCAAACCTGACCTTCCAGGATATCATGCAAGTACATTAGTTAACGATTATTTTAGATTTCTTTGGAATTTAAAAATATTTAGATCTCTGAGTTTGTGGGCTTCAATTTGCAATCCTGCCCTGGGGACCTATAAATATTCAAGGTGGGCCTGTGGGGAGTCTTAGAGCCTGGAGTCTGTAGACCCCTAAAGTCCAAGGAGAGAAGGTATGCAGTAGATACTTGTGTGTGTGTGTTAGTTGCTTAGTCATGTCCGACTCTTTGCAACCCCATAGACTGTAGCCCACCAGGCCCCTCCGTCCATGGGATTCTCCAGGCAAGAACACTGGAGTGGGTTGCCATTTCCTTCTCCAAAAGGAACTATAGAAAGAAAGAAAGTGAAGTTGCTCAGTCGTGTCTGACTCTTTGCAACCCCATAGACTGTAGCCCACCAGGCTCCTCCATCCATGGAATTTTCCAGGCAACAGTACTGGAGTGGGTTGCCATTTCCTTCTCCAGTAGATACTTGAAAGCCTGTTAAAACTCTTTAAGGAATGTCAGAGCATCAGGACTCAGCAAATACCTTGACAGTTGCCAGACAACAAATGGTGCACGATGCAAACGTTGATTGTACTCTGATGCTTTTGAAAACAAAATACTGTGTTGTTATTTCTAATCCAAGAGTTTCCTGACTTGGCTGTGCTCTTCAGTCCCCAGGGAACATGTGTAGACCGTGTCTCCATGTATGGACCATGGGAAATGTGTACAGCTGAGTCCTTTGTGTTGTCCATGTAGTACATATGTAGTACGACCCATTAAAAAGAAGAGTTGCTTTATGGGACACCCCGCACCCCTGCCTTCACATCTGCAAGGCACGTTAAGCTAGCAGTCTCTCTGGGGGTACAGGGGGGCACATCTGTGTAGCCCAGCCACACAGCTGGTCTTCCATCATTAACTCTAGATCACCCTCTGTCTTCTCCCTGGCTTAGACTCTGTGCTCACTTCTGCTGAGTCTTTCAAAAGGCCAGATTCATGTCCCTAGGAAGGATTATGTCTGAGGCCTAGGGCTCATGATGGAACAGGCCCACTTATGCTCCAGGCCCCCATGGATGCCTGAGGAATCCAGAGCTTGGTCACCAGACACCATCCAGTCCAGGTGCCTTGCTCCTGCACAGGAACCCAGATGCAGCATCAGCATCTTGTCCAAGGCCAGTAAGTAAGACGACAGACCAAGAAGCCTAGGCTCTTCTGTTTAGACTGTGGTCACTTTTCCTCTGCTCCCAGGCTTTCTAGAATCTTTGCCTTTATCAAAACCTGACTGGGCTGTGCTGAGCTATTACTAGTCAGGCTTGCTCACCACCCATGGTAGAGGAAAGCTGCTCTGGGAATCTCAGGCGTTGTTCCAGTCTCCTCATTGCAGTAGACCTCAGGCTGCCTGGCTGGGCTCTATATGACCTGAGCTCAGTGCTGCTCCAGCCATGCCAACTGCAGTGTGATGGAGGCAGCATGGTGAGAGGGAAAAAGCACTGGTCTGGGGTCCGGAGACCAGGCTCCCACTGGGTGATGATGGCCAAGTTGCTTCTGACCAGCTCTTGAGCTCCAGAATGAGATGGCCTCAGTATCCACTCCTTCAGCACTGAAGCAAATTGTTTGGCTTCTCTGAACCTCAGATTTTCATCTATTCAATGAGGATAATACCTGGGCAACAGGGTTTCTAGGGACTCGTGTATCCATCAAGTGGTTGGGCCCTTAATAAACCTTGGTTTCCCTGCCCCAACTGTAAAATTCAAGGAATGGAAGTAGATGATCCTACAGTTCTGGCATGCTATCGCTTGGCTTCCTATTTCAGTATTTACCCCAAGATCCAAGATCCATTTCCCTCTTGGGGTCCTTTCCCTCCTCAGACCTACTGTGTTCATTGGAAAGTTTGCTATGAAATTGTGTTGTCTCTCACCTTCCCAGAACACAAAGGGCTTTGCAGCCAGAGTCATCCACCTGGCAGTTGGCTCTATTAGTAGTCCACCCAGAAGATGGATCCAGGAAGTGACCTGTAACAAGACTGCCTTCTGTGCCACCTGGTTCCAAGGGAACTCTGGTCAGTGGAACATGCCATCCTGAGGCATGGGAACCACAGGTCTCATGCAGGCAGGGGAGCCTCCTCTCAGAGGCTGCAGCCCACAGAACAATACCAAGACTTCCCCGGCTGGCCGTCCTCCCACTGGGCTACAAACTCAGGACTGGTACAGACCGCAGAGGACTGGGGGTGAGAGCCAAGCTTTCAGAAGGTAAAAGCTCAGCTCTGAACAGCCACATGGAAAGCAGCCGCTCTCTTGTTTATAATTAACAAAAGCCACCCTGAGCTGCTTAAGTGGTGACGGGAACGTTATTGAAAAGACAGAGGGGACAAGAGTAAAGAGACACAAGTGATGGAACTGAAATGCTAACCTAGAATACTCACTCTCTATCTTTCATCTCTACTCATTTTGGCCTGGCTGTTCTATTCTTCTGTCTCTGCAGACCTGCCTCCTCTGCTTCTCCAATCCACACAATGGGCAAATGTTGCCCACCCTACATTCCAAGGTTTATGCTTTACCAGCATGAAGAAAGAATAAATCAGCCAGCCTCTCTCCACGCACAGATAAATAAAGATGTAGATATAGACATAGACATAGATATGGATAGATATCCTATCAATCTGGATTTCGGATTCACAAAGAAGGCCTTCTGAGGTGCCCAGCTTTTTAAATATTTATTTATTTGGCTGTGCTGGGTCTTAGTTGTGGCATACAGTAGCATGTGGGATCTGTTTTAGTTGTGGCAGATAAACTCTTTTTTATGTGTGGCATGTGCGATCTAGTTCGCTGACCAGAGATCGAACCTGGGTCCCCTGCATTAGAGCGCAGAGTCTTAGCCACTGGACCACCAGGGAAGTCCCTGAGCTGTCCATCTTGACTCAGGTAGCCACCCCTGGTCTGATCATTTACTCCTGGTGCTTGGTAGTTTAGTTAACTCCCCACTCCCCACAATGAGTGAGGGGCCAAATAGGGAGATCTCTGTGATGCTGGCATAGGCTCTAAAATATATGCATGGCAGCCTTGCAGGCTGAGCCACTCAAAGTCATGACTAAAGTAAGAGGAGCTCCATCATTCCAAGATTACCACAAATCAGAAATAAGTGACTAGTGACCCTTAGACAGCAGGATTTCTCAAAACCTGCCTCAGTTGACCACTGCCTGGCAGACCTGCTTCTTTCAATAGTCCCTCAGTATTTAGTTCTCCCTTTCAGAAATAATTAACACTTAAGAGGAAAGAGCAGGGAGAGAGATTTTGAGAACGAGCAGAAATTAAATTTGTTGCTGGTTGACTGGGCTGTTCACAGTCTGTATACATCACCTCTTCTATCTAAATACAACTGAGAACTGAGATATCTTCAGCTAAAGGAAGAAGTGCAGGCTGCTTGTGTGCCTGTCCTGCTCACCCTTGGTCTTCCTCAGTGGGGTTAGGTGTGGTTTAGCAATTCTCCTCTACTGATGAGGTCGCATTTAAAAGAAAACAACAACAACAACAACAGAAACAAACAATAAAAGAGTGAGGGCTAACTAGGCTTCCCTTCTAGCTTCCCTTCTCACTACAATTTGTGTGCAGTAATTTAAGTTTTCTTTATTCCTTCAAAACAAATAAGGTACCCCCTTGACAAGTGTCCGCTCCTTGCCCACTGGCTTTATAAATGCTACTTAGAAGTTGATAACAGTTTGTGTGTGTGTGTGTGTGTGTGTGTGTTGGGGGAGAGTCAAGGGGAGACGTTTTAATGGGAAAACATTTTTTATTGATTTACTTCTCAAAATGTGTGTGGTGCACTGATGTGATGAGGGAAGTAATGCAAGTAAATACAGTTGGGGGCACCTTTCTTCGCTGACGCTTTACACACGTAAGTGCACATACTGCAAGGGATCGCATCAGGCATCTACTGTGGACTTGAGGCCTGAGGCCCAGAGTTGAGAACCCCATTGGGATGTTGTGAAGTTTGAATGAGGTAACATAGCAACGGTCAAACTTCAGTGTGCATCTGAATGAGGTGAGGATCTTGATAAAACACATTCTGATTCAGTAGATTCGAGGAAGGGCCTGACAAGCTGCATTTCTCAGAAGCTCGCACGTGATGTTGGTGCTGCTGACCAGCTACGGAGACAGAGACAGACACCTACATCAGAAGTGGACGTCACCACCATACAGGCTGCCCTGCGCAGACGTGACATCCCCAGCCACGTCCATACAGGCTATTTCTTTGCACACCCTGGCCGAGGTTATCACTTGCTAATTAGTAAGGGAAAAAGTGAAGACTTAAATGCACCTACTTTGCATTTCTTGCCTCCTGCCTCTTGTATTTTTTTCACACATTTACCTAGATGTTCAAAATTTTCTGAAATTTTAGTTTAAACTCTTTCAGTAATAGATTACAAATGTCTACATTTTTGCTTGAATACAACAGACTCTGTTTAGCAATTTGTTACAGATATGAAAGTGCACATATACAAAGAGATAGACAGCTCTCCCTTAAAAAGGAAGATAAGTTCTACTTAAAGGGAAGTTAGCTAATATCTGACACATTTGGGGGGTTATTTCTTCACATTTTCCAATATCCATGATACTTAATATCCTCAGCACTCTAAGGCCCATTTCGTGCGATTTGGTTGATCCATCTCTGTATTGTTTTCTTCCTGTTTTGCACAAAGAGCTGCCCTGTACCCACCAGGAAGCATGAGACCAAAGCAAACAGATAAGAAAAATATAGTGGACCCATTCGAATGTTCACCCCCTCTCTAAAGTTTCCCCAAACACAGTTGTCCTGCCCAATACTAGCTACCATTTCTGAAGAATAAATCCTGTGCTACCACAGGCCTTGGGGCATGCCCTCTAGGAAGACCCATCAAAGCTTATTATGGTTATTTGCTGATATCTCCTCCACTCCACTGTTTTGTAAGCTCTCCAGAGAGAGAACTTATGACTTATGCATCATTGTGTTCTCTGAGCATAGCAGAGTGTTTGACACAGAAAAGGTCCTTAATAAACTTTGTTGAATTGAATTGAATTACAGGTGAATGAAAAAATTACTTCCATGCTCTTTGGAGAAAGTGAAAATTATGGCTTCTGGAGTAAGAATGGGACAGGGACAGAGCTAGAGTGCAGAGCTGTGAGAGATCACCCGTGTGAAGGACTACAACTGGTTCAGTCTGGCTGGTGTGCACAATGTGAGTGGGAATCGGGAGAGAAAGGTAAGAAGGAAACAGGTCCTCAGAGGCTAAGGACCCCCATACGTAGTTTAGAATATATCCTGTGAGATCTGGAGAAGCGTGAAACTACGTTAAGCCTGTGACATGATCCTTTTTGGCTTGTAAAAAGAACACTGTCAGCAAAATAAAGGATAGATTGGAACAGACTGAGACTAGTGGCAAGGATTTGATGATCCAGACCTTGGTCCTTAGAGATTGGAAGAATAATGTTCAGTGGACTCAGAGTGTGGAATGTGTGTGCAAATGTGCTTGCATCTCTGGTGCCATCTGAGGGCTTCCCAAAGATGTTCAGTAGTTTTCCCAGAATTTTGAGAACCTCTTGAGTTACATTTGAAAAACAATAACAACAACAACAAAAAAGGTCTCTCCTCCAAAGATATAAGAGGTGTATTTTGCATTAAAAGCCCTATAAATTTAAGATTCTGGGGGTGGCCATTTTGGCAAAATTAATTTCCCAGCAGCCTTCTCAATTTCACTTCCTGCCTTTCATGAAATATATGTATAGAGAAAGCATGAGACTCCCCACTGGGTTCTGCATTCATATGCATCTGCCGTCCAATTTACAGCTTGTGAAGGAGGTGTTAATTAGTTGGCAGAAGCACCTGAACAGGGAGTACTGGGTTGGTTGAGGGGGTAGGAAGGTCTCTGGCATTTCCTTATTCACAGAGGCAGGAAAAAAAAAAAGGAAACTCACATTGCTGTCCAAAATGGCATCCTCCAAGCCAAGGCAAGTGGTGGAATTATACCAGGTACTTCTTCCTCTAAAAAGTGTCTATTTCTGGACTTGTGTGAATAATAGCAAATTAATACCAAATGTTAATCAGAATTTAAGTTTGACCTTCATATATGACTCTCTGGATTTTAAAAATCTTTCAGGGAAACATGGGTGAATTTGTAACTATTAAGATAAAATTAACACTGAAGAAGGGATAAGATGAATTCCCACAGGGGAAAAAGCAGAGACCCTGTCTTTCAAGAATTGAAGAGATGGAGGGTAGAGAAGGAAAGTCACAAATCCAGGTGGAGCAGAAAGGACCTTTCATTTGGGGTCAGTAAAAAAATAGTCGGCTGGGTTGAAGAAGGTGGTCCAAGACAACAATTTGCTGGGAGGAGAATAAGACTAAATAATGATCAACTCAAGATTTCTTCAATTTGTATGTCAACCACCTCATCAAATCTCTTAAAACAAAAAAGCAGTTGATGAAACAAAATGAAGACAGTGACAGGATGTCATCTGATAAAACATTTTTGCTGTAGAGATGGCACAGCTGAGATGCAGAGAAGGAGAGGTAGCTTTCCCAAGGATATTGATAATGCAATCATAACTTGAACTTTGAGTTCCTGACTTTCTGCCCACTTCATTCTCCAATACACTCCACTCTTTTTCTAAACATCTTCAGAACACACTTGAAGGAGTACTCCTAGTCTAATCTGGTACAGCAACTCTCAACAGCACTGAGATATTTCTACAGTATTATTGCAGAATAGCAGCAGGGCCAGAGGAAAAAGACGTGGACACAGAAGGTGTGAAACACCTAGTTATTTTGCCTTTAATGACCATCAAAAATATATCATTTTTTTTAAGTTGGATAAATATAAACTTGAGTGAGTTAATAAATATTGCATGTACCAATGTGCCTGAAGACATTGTGTAAGAAATTCAGAGGAGCTCACATTTACACATATAAAGAATACATGGAGACTGTTTTCTGCTTTGAAAAATGCCACTGAAACCTTATAAAGTACAGCTTGCTCTAAAGCAAAGCAAAAAGGAGAAAGCGGCATAAATTGAGCTTTCAGCACACTCAGCAAGAACTCTTTAGGCTGCGAGGGTACAGGGTACCTGCACAAAGAGAGGAGAGACTGTTTACACCTGACTGTAGGATGGCCGCACCTGGCTCCCAGTGAGGCTGAGGCGTCCAAACAGAGGAAGACAGAGGCAAGGAAATTCAGTGCAGAAGACAAATGAGGGCAGGGCCTCTCCGGAAGATCAGAGGGCTCCAAGCCCTGTTGCTTCCTTCAGCAAATCCTAATTAGCCTAGGAAAAGACAAAACACAGTGTGTTTTCCGGACACACATACCGAGAGAGAGAGGAATTCTTGAGGTGTGTAATTAGGAGCAATTAGCAAGGGCTAGAGGGGAGCGGATAGAATGTGGAACAGGCTTGATTGGGTAATAATTTCCCTGGAGAACTGTGGGAGGTGGCCCAGTGGGGCTTTTCTGAACTGACTTGCCACAGACTTTGTGCTCTAAAGCTTGAAGATGAAGATTGGAAAATCAAAGGGGATTTTCCTACTCAAATGTACCAATTATTTTCTCTGTGCATTGCTTTACACCTCCAGTTTTTAGGCCAGTATGATACATAGTATATTTTCAATAATGTACACTAAAGAGGAAATAAAGTAAAATGAAATGGTGAGGGAAATTCATGCATGTTCTTTCTGTCCTCAGCCTGGATGTAAGTTTTGAGGATGTTTGCAGAGGTGGGGCAGGCTATTTTTAGTTACAATTCAGTTGTCTTGTACTAGCCCCCCAAAGACTATAAAACCCAGCAAAGGGATACAAGATGAAATTTCCACTGCTTGAAGATTCACTGAGTGTAATAAAAGATAACAGGCTTTCTCCAACCTGTGTGGACACGGTATGTATTAGAGCGAATGTGTATGTGTGTGCTCAGTTGTATCTGATTCTTTGCGACTTCAGGGACTGCAGCCCACCAGGTTCCCCTGTCCATGGGATTTCCCAGGCAAGAATACTGGAGTGAGTTGCCAGGGGATCTTTCAACCCGACCCAGGTATTGAACCCTAGCCTCTTGAATATTAGAAAGAAGTTTGGTTCAAATCTAAGATCCACTGCTTCTGAGCTAGGTGACCTTATGAAAGCTACTTGATCTTTCTGAGTCTTGGTTTGCTCATCTGCAAGATGGACCTGACTCATACAGAGTTGTTATAGGGGTTGATAAGATCATGGCTCCTACTGGCTCTAGTGAATAACCCCAAGGCAGCAAGCCAATAAATCCATTTATACAAATGTGTGTTTTGGAATCAGTTTATCTTGGAGACCTCACCAGGAAAATTCATTGCTCAAAATTAGACATTCTAAACCTGGGAGATTTATTAGGATTTTTTATAGCCAAGGTGGATGTTTGGCAGTGCCTACTTTTAAAGATTTTCAAATTAAATTTATATAGTGAGGCTCTAAGGTGTCAAATTTTGAGACCGTTCATCCATTTTTTTTGGAGTATTCCTACTTTACTTTTTTCCATGCTTTATTTCCTAATTAGGGTGAAATATACACAACAAAATTTACCATTTTAACCATTTTTGAGTGTGCAGTTCTGTGGTACTCTGTATATTCACAAAATTGTGCACCCAACACCACCATCCATCTCCAGAACCTTTTCACTTTCCCAGACTGATACTCTACACCCATTAAACTACTCTCCGTGCTCCTCTTCCATATCCCCTGGCAATCATCAGTCTACTTTGTGTCTATGAAGCTGACTACTCAAAGCATCTCATAGAAGAGGAATTGTATAAATACTTGTCCTTTTGTGACTGGCTTATTTCATTTAATATAAAGTCTTCAATGTTCATCCATGCTGTGCTCTATGTCAAATTTCCTTCATTCTTAAAGGCTGACTATTATTCCAGTGTATGTGTATACCACATTTTGTTTATCCATTCATCTATGGATGAATACCTTGTGGCTTCTACCTTTTGGCTATAGTGAGTAGTGCTGATGTGAGCATGTATATAAGAAGATTTGACCTTCTTCATAGGTACTGCCTTGATCTACCTCTGATCAAAGCTGGGTTGGTTTTGGTTGTCCCTTCAAGTACATCACTTCCTCAGATTTTTAACATCTCACAAAATATGTTAGCCCTAATCCCAGTTCAGTCAGCTGTTGAAACATAATGAGTTTATTATTAACCCCCAAACACTGAAGAGCTACATTCCAGGTACTTGTCAGAAAATATAATCTGAAATTTAATGTGGCTTGGTATCCTTCCAAAGATCAGTTGAAAAACATACCTTATTAAATGAGACTTGCCTGAAGCTTTAGTCTTTCAAATCTGTCCCTAAGCTAAACCAGACCCATCCCAATAACTGGGATATATTGCTTTATTGTCCACAGAGATGATCTGACTGAATTATGCTTTGGTGAAAGGGTGAGATTAGATTCAGTCTTTCTGCTCTGAAGTTTTATGAACCTGTATTGTATTTAGTGCATAGATATCATGCAAGATGACGTTCACTTTTTGATTCTGTGTTGTAGGAGGATCCATGGGAGAAATTGTTCTTTGGTGTCAGGTCAGCCATGGCTTCCTAGAGCTACTAGTTTATGTTTTTTCCTTTCCTATGGGCACAGAATTGTATACAAATTTTGTTCTGTCTTCACTTTGGCTCCTAGGAAGCTTAGATTCTAATATGCTCTCACCTAAACAAAAGGCATGGAAATGTGTAACATGAACTTTGTGTATTGATGTCACTTCTTGCTGGATTCTATTCTTAAATGATTTTCTCTTTGCCCTGATTTTCTTCCTTATTGCCATTGTGTGTTTGTGTAAATCAATAGGGAGAAAAAGAGACAGACAGACAGACAGACAGAGGAAAGAACAGTGAAGGAGAGGATATATTTTAAAATAAGAATGTATCATTCAAAATTTTTGGCTGCAAACAACAGAAAGCAATTCTAAGTAGCTTCACCATGAATTAATTAATTAATTTAAAAGGGAATTCACAGAAAGACTAATAGCTGAGCTCACAAAATCACTGGGAAGATGGAGAGGGGGCCTCAAAAAGTAGGCTGCATTCTAGAACTGTTGGGCGCTGGGCACTGCAAGGTGCTCTGCACCAGGAGAGGTAGGTAAGATATGAAGTAAGAGAAGATTTGCTTTATAGCCCCAGTCCCTGTGTGGCATCAGCCTCAAACACGTGCATCTGACAAGTCCATCTCTTCCTGGCTGCCCCTCTAATACATGGTACTACTTCTCTTTCTGACCCTAGCACAGCACTCACTTGTTTAAACTTGGCTTCCAGCTCTGTTAAATGAAAGCCCTGTAGTGACTAGAACCCTACTCCTCAGACTGCAGTCCACTGACAATCTGTTTTGTCTAAGCATATCCCCCGCCCACCCCCAACACACACGCATTGATGTCATGTGGCTCATAAAACAGTCTTCGACTCTGCAAAAGGCTGTCCTTTAGAAGAGTTCAGGTAAATATAAATTCCTTCATCATATTATACATCAAAATCTTCACTTATTCGGCAATGGAAGCTCCACTCTGCCCTAGGTCAGTTTGAAAGAAGCTCACCTGAAGCTGAAATATCTAAAAAGTTTCAGATGTACCCAGGGTCCAATATTAGCCTGTCTAAAGCTTTTGACCTTCCTTTTGGTCCACAGTCTCAAAAAAACCATGTCATCACAGTGAGACATTCTGTGTAGAACCAGAACCAGAGTTGTGTCAGTCCTGTTCACAGGAGGGAGTTTCCTGGCCAGACTACTGGAAGACACATCCCCTTTTGTACACAAGGACCCAGTATTCTCCTCGTATGGTGGGGATGATGGCATTAAGTCAGCAGGGTTCTGCTTCCACGTTCACAAGTAACCTTCAAGTTAAAACTCAGTTTCCCATGTAACTTTTCTTAGGAGGGAATGCTACATGAATGCCTGTAGCATTGGCACCCTTGCCTCACTGCAGGTAAACACTTTGGCAGACAGGCAATAAACCCTTTTGTGAGTTTGTGAATCTAGTCTGCTCGGGATAATCCTCTAGGTCCCCTTAACTGTGACCTCACTGAGGTGATCACTTTTCTAGATCTGTAAAGATAAGCTTCGCACCATGATGCCCAAGGCCCATTCATCCACTTACTCCAAACTTGTGAGGTCCTGTAGTAACAGCCAATAGGATTCTTCAATAATAACAGTGCTTACACTTACTATGCTGCTGCTGCTGCTGCTGCTGCTAAGTCGCGTCAGTCGTGCCCAACTCTGTGCAACCCCATAGATGGCAGCCCACCAGGCTCCACCATCCCTGGGATTCTCCAAGCAAGAACTGGAGTGGGTGCCATTTCCTTCTCCAGTGCATGAAGGGGAAAAGTGAAAGTGAAGTCGCTCAGTCGTGTCCGATCCTTAGCGACCCCATGGGCTGCAGCCTACCAGGCTCCTCTGTCCATGGGGTTTCCCAGGCAAGAGTACTGGAGTGGGGTGCCATTGCCTTCTCCATACTATGCTGCAGGCACTACTAATTACATACTCTTTTGTAAAAAAGAAAGTTAGCTAATTTAATCCTCACAACATCCCTATGAGGTTGGTACTATAATTATCATCATTTTACAGGTGAAAAAAACTGAGGCACAAAGAAGTTTGAAACTTGCCCTAGTGGTAGTCAGAATTCTATCCCAAGCAGTCAGGCTCCTGTGTGGAATGTTATGCTATACTGTCCCAGGGAGTAGACATTTACGTCTTTACAACTGTCATATTTTGGACAGACTATACGTAGCACATCTGGAGGTTGTTCATCTGAAGTCATGAGATAGAAGCTATGTTTAGTGGCTTAGAATTACTTTGATATTGGAAAGCAAAGCAAAACAAAATGGAGAAGGAAAAAACCCCAAATGTTATATATGCCAAGTTGTTTTATAAACTGCCCACAAAGTCATGTCTTTAGCATGAGAACTGGCCAAGGAGACTTGGCCAGAAATTCACAAATGGATGGTGAAGGGTCATTCCAGGGAAGCCTTCTTCCTTCCTTGCCTCATGTGGTTGTTCTAGATTTGTGTCTCGGTAAGCGCAGTGCTTCACCAGTGATTTGTGACACCTGTGTTGACAGACATCACACGTGTGGTGGAGAGTGGGGAGAGTGAGCTGCTGAAGATGACAATGTGGTGGACCCTTCAGCCAGGGTGTTCTTCCTGTTGAGTGGGTGTCTGATCAGGCCACCCAAGCAGGTTGTTCCCTTGTTCTCTGTACCTCCACTGCTCGACCAGTCCCTGCCTTAGCTCTACCCTCCTCACCTAACTGGCCTTCCCTCTTCATCATACAGCCTAATCAAAACACCTGGGTACTTGCCTCCAGCCCCAGTTAGTTATCGTTCTAATGAGAACATCACCTGGTAGGTATCAAAGGCCGGTGAGGGGTGTGCCTCCCTGCTAATTTCCTTGGTAACCAACCAGAAGACCAGAAGTCAGTTCCCCCAGTAACTGGTAACCTCCCCCTCCCCCATCACGAAGGCTGTCGCCATATTCTGCTGCCACTGCCATCTGCACTGCAGGTGGAGGGATGTCGCTCCAGGACCTCGCTTCAGATAGGTAAGCGCCCCCATCCATTAGACCCTCAGGCCACGGACCAGTACTGGTCCAGGACCTGTTAGGAACTGGGGCACTGCACAGGAGGTGAGTGGCAAAACCGAAACTGTATCCCACCTGTGCCCCCTTGTCTGTGGAAAAACTGTCTTCCATGAAATCAGTACCCAGTGCCCTAAAAGGCTGGAGACCTCTACATTAGACCATTGATGTCTCTGCCGCGACTCAGGGCTCTTACTTCCTTATAGAGGCCAGGCCAGCCCAGGGCTGGCAGGTCTGTGGGGAGCACCCAGCAGCAGGCAGCAGGCATACTGAGCTGCGAGGAGCAGCACTGCCTGCCTTGACTTTCTCCAGACACACCAACAGGACTCACAGCACAAACTGGAGTTGGTTCATTTTTTAATGTTATTGTAACAGTAGCACTTTTTATAGTTTTATTAATTTATGGCTGTACAGGGTCCTCATTGCTGTGCGGGCTTTTCTCTAATCCTGGAGAGGGGGTGGGGCTACTCTCTAGTTTCCCAGAGTGAGATTCTTGTTGCAGTGGCTTCTGTTGTTGGGGAGCATGGGTTCAGTACGTGGGCTTCAGTAGTTGTGGCTCCCCGACTGTAGAGCACAGGCTCAGTAGTTGTGGCACACAGGCTTAGTTGCTCTGTGGCATATGGGATCTTCCGGGATCAGGAATTGAACCCATGTCTCCTGTATTGGCAGGCAGATTCTTTACCACTGGGCCAACAGGAAAGCCCAAGCTGGTACATTGTAGCCATTCTTTCTTTGTTCTTTTATAGCAAAAGCCTAAGCATTTCAGGGTTAGAGCATGAGGGTTCCCACCGCCACAGCTCCCACAACTAAAGCCCAGGTCATATACATACACCCATCAGGCAGAAGCCTGGGTTGGGATGTTCCCATCAGTACTGAAGTCATTTTTCTCAGGAAGACTTGCCCAAAGCCAACCATTCGATCAGAGATTCTCCTCTGGAGTCACCCAGAGTCAACTCTTTGTCTACATTGCCTAAGAAACCAAGTCCAATCTACACTTTCTCCCCTAAGCTTTACTGCCTCTTTCTCAGGGCTTGGTACATTTATTTGTACCATCTGTTGGAATATAAGATTCCTACAGCTAGAAACAATTTTCATCAATAATAAATTGCAATAGAAATATTTGCAATTAAAAAGAAAAAAATATTCCACATCATAACTTGCGGCTTCCTGCCTGAGCAGCTGTGCTTGAGAATAAAGCCTAGTCCCAACCTGAGCCCAGTTCCTCTTACCCAGTCTGCAAGGAGGGTCCAGCCTCTTTGACACATGGCATTGACCTTAATCACTCTTCCTGATCCTCTCCAGATCTGTGACCAAGCACTGACTCTTTTGCTGCATGGAACCCTCTCGGTATTCCATGACTTCGGCTTCAGGTGACCCCTCTGGCCCCAGTGGCTGAGGACCCAGCTTCTCATGGAATGCCAAGCTACCTGCCTTTTCCCTCTCCCACAGACTGTACTCTTTGAGTGACTCATTCATTTTCATTTCAATATCTCAGCCCTAGAGGCGAAAGAGCCCTTAAGTAACATGGACAGTCTCCCCATCTCCACCCTCCCATCCTCTAAACAGCTGAGACCCTTGCCTTTATGGTTTAGCAAATAATCTGTTGGCTTAATTAAAAATTCATTTGTCAACATGTTCTGTTGCTTACAAAAATAATATAGTTATTGTAAAACATTTTTAAAAAATATATAGTAGATAAAGTGAAGGTTCTTATTCACATACCCTGAGACAACTGCTGTTAATCGTTTGGTACACACACACAAAATATAGTTTAATGTCTTAGAACTGTATTGGAGTTATACTATACATATTGCTTTGAAACTTCTTTTTCTGCTTAATAATACATCCTGAAGATCTCTTCTTATCACCACATAAAAACTACCTCATTTTTTAAAATGCTAGATGGAGTTCTATTGTATAAATGTAGAACATTTTATTAACGAATGTGTATTAACAAATGCCTAATCATGGACATCTGGTTTGTTTTCTATTAATTTTCCCCAACAGTGCCCAGTGCATGTCTGGGACACTAGTCTTTGCTTACTTGTGTATTACTGTGGAACTTAGATTTTGGAACATGGCAAGGCACCTTTGAGCTCTTTCAATAAAATGAGGATGACTGCAAGAGGCTGTGAGAATCAGATGGGATCGTTAACACTGAGGTGGACATGCGTAATTCACTCTAGGTCCCTTGTATCTAAAGAGCTATCTACATCAGGAACTCTCCACTTAGCAAGTCTTGGTTGAAGATAAAGACTTTCTTCCATTAGAAATACCCAAAATGCCACATACTCATCTTCCCAGACTCCTTAGGAGCCAGGTGAAATAATCTGACCTAGGCTCCACTAGTCAGATGATTCACAGTACACTTTGACTTGGGAGTCAGTGACACAACAGCCAAGGTTGGGTAGCACACTTACTCTCTCTCTTTTTGGTGGCCACGGCAATAACAATGAAACAAGATAAAATTCTCAGCAGAGAAACAGCAATGGTGCAAACTGTAGGTGTTGTGTGTGGAGAGGGACAGCAGCAGGGGCTTCTTCATTAGAATAATGCTCATGATTTTGGACATTGTTTCTGGCAGCTTAACCTCAAGCCTCATTCTTCAGCTATCCTGACGACTCTGAATTACTCAAAATCCAATGAATAAAGTCATTTTCTGGTTAAATTAGCCAGGAACATTTTCTATTGCTTGTAATTAGGAACATTGTCTGCCACATATGCATAACTGTAAAACACCATATGAACACAAGGGACACAGCAGATGCTTTTGTTCCTCTCCAGCAGCCAGTCTTCCCTCTCCTTTGCTAACAGGTGGACCTTTGACCCAGTTTCAGCAGAGATGTTATAAAGGATGGGCTTCTTGGGACTTCTGAGAAAAAGTTCTCCTTCCTTTCTAATAAGAGAGAGGTATATAAAGAGAGACTTCTGTTACTCCCCCCAACCTTCCTGCCCCAGCTTTCTCCTTGGGATTCTGTCATGTAAGAATGAGTAGCTTGGAGATCTGGCAACCATTTTCTGACCATGAGGAGAGATGCTGCCTGCACATGGGATGAATGATAAAGTTCAAGAATGGAAAGAGCCTTGGTCCTCAATGACACAACTGAATTTCCAAAACAAACTTAGTTTGCCTACTTACAGACTATCTGTTAATGAAAAGTAATCGTTATTTAAGATGCTGAAAATAAGATTCTATTACTTGCAGCCAAACATACCCTAAATAGGTACAAAATATTTGGTTATCATTATAGCAGCTGTGAGAGGCTAGGTTGATGGTTTTGAGTTTTTAGGATCTCAACTATCTGACCCTATTTCCAAATGCAATATTACCGCAAATTGATAAGGTGTAATACTGACCATCAGTATTATCCTTGATGACATCTAGATAGTTTAAGTCCAAAGCAAACATTTGGATAGTTCAGTTTAAGTATCTGGCTTTAAAAAATACCAATGCCTGAGTCCCAGCCCCAAAGATTCTGGTGTAATGGATCTGGAGAGAATCTTGGACACTGGAATTTTTAAAACAGCTTTATTGATATCTATTGTATTAGCATAAAATTTACCCATTATAATTATAAATTCAGTTATTTTAAAAATTCATATGTATAGAATTGTGCAGCCATTACCATTATGTAGTTTTACAATGTTTCCACCATCCCCCAAATTTCCTACTACCAGTTTGCAGTCAGTTGTTCCTTCTTGTCTGCTTGCTTCTTAGACAGCCACCAATCTACTTTCTGTCTCTATCCATTTATCTTTTGTGAACATCCATGTAAACAGAATCAGACTATGTGTAGTCTTGTTCATCTGGCTTCCTTCACTTTTCGTAATATTGTTGAGGTTCATTTGTGTTGTAACGTGGTCTTTTTTATTGATGAACAGTACTCCACCCTTATAAATATGCCACATTTCATTTATTCAGTGGTTGATGGATGTTTACATTGTTTCCAGTTGGGGGTTATTAAGAATAATATTTCTGTGAACATTTATGGATGTACCTTTGTGTAGAAATATGTTTATATTTCTCATAGGTATTTTATATTTATCTTAGGTATTATATTTCTCTTAGGTATATTTCTAGGAGCAGAATTGCTGAGTCATATGGTAAGTTTATGTTTAACTTTTTAAGAAACTGGCAAACTATATTCCAATGTGTACCATTTTACAGTCCTACCAGCAATGATTAGGGGTTTCATTTTGCTAATGCATAGTATTGTCAGTATTATTAATTGTTAATTTGTATTTCTGTAATGACTAATGGTATTGAACATCTTTTCAAGTAGTTATTAGCCATTTGTATATTTTCTTTAGTGAGACATCTATTCAAATTTTTTGCCCATTTTTTCCATCAGATTGTCTTCTTATTAGGAGCTTGTGAGAGTTATTTACATATTCTGTAAACAAGACTTTTATCAGACATGTGATTTGCAAATATTTTCTCCCAGTCTTTGACTTGTCTTTTCATTTTCTCATTGGTGCTTTTTGAAATGCAAATGCTTTTAATTCCTCGTGATGTACAAGATATCAGTTTTTCATTTTATAGGTTGTGCTTTTGTGTCATATCTGAAAACTCTTTGCCCAGCCTAGAGTCATGAAGGCTTTCTCCTGTGTTAACTCTAGAAGTCTTACAGTTTTAGCTCTTACATTTAGATCTATGATCATTTTGAGTTGGTTTTTATTTATGTTGTGAGGTTTTGCATATTTTGATATTAACAGTTTGTTTAACAGACTATCCATTCTTCATTGAATTGTCTTGGCATATTTGTTGAATGGGCACTGGAATTTTGAAAGTGTCCCTGGTGTAGACAAAGTTGAGATCCAAGCTGCCTGAAGGTGCTAACATCTCACATCTCTGCCTTTCCACAGTAGACAAAGATCTTGATGTGTTCTAGAATCTAGAACACTCCCCTAGCCTGGTAAGAGGCTTCGTGATTTTTCCTTTGAGTGTTTGCAAATGCTGTCACCATCTACCTGGAATAGATTATACAAAAGTTATCTTAAATAACCACAACCTACACTTATAAAACCATTCTATTATATCCTACATGAGTCATAACTAGGTTTGCTTTTCTCATTAGACTGTGAGTTGTTCAAAGGCAAGGTCTGAGTTTTAATAATGAAAATGACATTAACAGCTACCATTTTGACCACCTACTGTGTTCCAGTGCTGTGCTCAGTATTTTATAGATATTCTCTTATATAATCATCATTTTTCAAGACTTGAGGTGTGTTTTACAGAGGTTAAATAACTTACCCTAGACCACGCAGCAAAGCCAGGATCCATACCATGGAGAATCTGCCTATAAAACCACACAAAAGATAGTCAAACGAATGTTACTAGGTAGCCCAGTCCTTTGCAGGAAGTGGCTCCAAGCTCTCCAACCTGCTGTAGACTAATAGCATTATTGTAGCATATGTATACGTAGTCAAAAGGGGTGAGAAGGAGAGGCTGGCAGAGACCTTGGGCTTTGGTGGCTCAGGACTTTCCATGTCGTGGCACTGACAGTCTTTATTTTTCTTTTTTATTCTGATGACGATTTGGAACTTTTACCCCACTGCAAGAGTGATGGTTCGTTTCACGTTGTCCATGACTGGTTTATTGTGCTCTTGACAGTTTCCCTCCAACTCTTGAAAATTGTGAGCTTCGATCTTTTCTCTGGGGTGACAGAATATTACACTGAGACTTTTTTTGGGGGGGGGACTTGCGTTGCCTCTCACCAGCCCTCCACAAACACAGGGTGCTTGGTTTGTATTCCTCTATCACTTCTCTCAGAGCCTCTTCACAGGGAAAGATGACGCTTGTGTACTTCCTGACACTCCTGCTCAGAGCACATGCACACAGGTGAGGGTCCATCTGCTGCCTTCCATGGCTTTCTGGTTAGGAATTGTATTTGAGGAACCAGGGATGCCTGTACACAGGAGGCAGTGTAGAAAAGGGCATCAACCTACAATCCTAACCCAAAAACCTCCAGCCCATCTGGCCCAGCCGCCCCACCAAGCCTAGCCTAGTCTTGTGCTGTCATTGCATAGGACTTCAGAGCCTCTACCCAGGAAGTCAGCAGGGTCTCCCGTTCAGCCTTGGCAGGAAGATGCTAAAGCCTTAGTGGCTGACTCAGCCCAGCAACTTCCAAGCTGTCATCTCCTCAGAGCTCTGCTCCTCGTCAGCTCTGCTGTCTGCCCTACCAGTTCATGTGAGGAAGACACACATTTGGCCTAGCATTTTGTTTCCTGATGGAAACCACAGGGCCTGCCTTCACCCTGAGTCACAGCTTTGCTAAGGAAATAGCCTTTCTAGAACTCAGCCCTCAGTTTAATTAAAAAGCAACCCAACATCCATGGGTTTTGGATGTAACCTGGGTAAGCATTCAGTGCTCTGTGGCGGCCAGTTGTGTTTTTCAGGAACAGATTTGTTCCAACTTGTTTGTGAATTTACAAGTCACAATGAGCACTTGCTGCTTAGAATTCTTCAAGGCTAATGAACTGGTAATGCCTGGGGCACACCATATCTGTGGTTGGATCTGGCCCTCTAGACTGTGCCTCTTGAAAACCAGGGAAGGGCTCAGACTGCCTCTTGACTTGGCTACTCAGGTTTCATGTGGAGGAATGGAAGAAGCTCGACTTACATCGCCAAGAAGTCTGAATCTCACCCTAAGCCTGTCTCTCTCTGGCTGTGTTATAATACTTTGGTCAAATCACTTAATTTCTACAAGATTTAGTTTCTGTGTGAAATTTTAACTAGCTCTGTGTTTTCCAACTGTTGTCCTATGTACTGCAAACCATAATATTCTCCAGTATAATTGGGTATAGTGGTCAATTAAGATGAGGAGACTTCTTTGGGAATCCATCTTGTCCTCCTGGAAATTTCCTATGCTTCCTTCAAAGCCCTCCTGTAAGCTTGGATTCATCACAAAGCTCACCCTTATCACGCTCCCAATGGAATTCATCCCTTTTTCTCTCCTGCTGCACTCCTTTTCGGGCTTCCCTTGTAGCTCAGTTGGTAAAGAAACTGCCTGCAGTGCAGGAAACCCACGTTCGATTCCGGGGTCTGGAAGGTCCCTTGGAGAAGGAAATGGCAACCCATTCCAGTGTTCTTGCCTGGAGAATCCCATGGACAGAGGAGCCTGGCAGGCTACAGTCCATGGGGTCCCAAGAGTCGGACACGACTTAGCAACTAAACCACCACCACCACACTACTTTTCAAAATTGTCTACCATAGTCCGCATTACATAGTGCCCAATTTATATTCACACATGTCTATTCATCAACTTGGCTTCCAAGGTAGCTTAGTGGTAAAGAATCTGCCTGCCAGTGCAGGAGATGCAGGTTTGATTCCTGGGTCTGGAAGATCTCCTGGAGAAGGAAATGGCAACCCACTCCAGTATTATTGCCAGGGAAATCCCATGAACAGAGGAGCCTGGTGGGCTACAGTCCATGGGGTCATGTAAAAGAGTCAGATATGACTTAGCAACTAAAAACAACAACAATACATCAACTACCTGAACTCTGAAGGTGAGGATCTTATTGCACTCATCTTTGTGATACTCCAGACCTACGCAGGTAAGACGCAAGTAGGTGCAACAGAAGCATTGATATGAATAACTAATGGCTGTTATTGGTGATCTTGGGATGTGTTTACCCTTAGCTGTGTACCTATAACCGTTTGTGTTGGTTATCCACACAACTTTCTTCCTTCTCTTCCTCGGGAACCAGCTTCTCCCCAACTCCAATTCTGTGATCCTGGTGGGGTTGTTGATCATAGTACCCAGTCCTCACCCACAGGTATAGACATGATGTGTCTATTGGCCCCAGCCTGGCCAACTCTTTCACTTTGGCAGATGTGTGACTTATGCTCGGCCCACTGTGATCCTTCTCTGAGATTTATTTCATTGTTGTTTGTGGGTCCTTTATCCAATTTTTTTATGTTAATTAATACTTTTGAGCCACCTCTACATGGAGCCACAAATCTATGGGCAGTTAACCAAATTCATGTGACAGTACAGGAGCACCAAAATTCAAGAAAAGTGCTGTGATATGATGTTTACACAACTGTAATATTAAGCACACAGATAAACATGACTTTAACTTTTTTGTGTTAGTAATGCTGTAAGGAACTTTCCATCCCATTCTACTTGGTCCTTCTGTGCTGTCTGATGTCTTTGACCATTGCCACCTCCTTATAACTCCATCTGGCTCTGGTTTCCGTGACATAGCTCTCTGCTGGATCCTCTCTTACTCTTCAAGTCACCCCTCTCTCATCTTCTTTGTGAACTCCTTTTTTTCTGGGCTGTGTCTTCAGGTGGAGAGAATTTGTCTTGCATTTGGGTCATAGAAGCTGGAGGACATGAATTAGAATCTGTTGGTGGCTGTCTTCCATTATCTGTGGAAATCTGTTTCCAGCAGGAGAGAATAAAGCCAGGCATACCTGCACCAAGACAGAGAGAGATGATGGGGACGAGTGTATGAGTGAGTGGGCTTGACAGTAGTGAATCCCTGAAGTCCAGCAATTCCTCTCCCTCTGATTCTGTTAATCTCTGGTGTCTTTCTAACACATCCCCTTCATACTTAAGTGAATTTAGTCCCTATTACTTACAACTCAACTTTACTAAAACATAACCCTAATTCATACTTTAGATTATATCACTCTAGGAACATGATTATTGTACTGGCTTCTCTTAATGAAATAAAGACAATGTCTAGATCCCCTGGAGAAGGGAATGGCTACCCACTCCAGTAGTCTTGCCTGGAGAATCTCATGCACAGAGGAGCCTGGTGGGCTCCAGTCCATGGGGTCGCGAAGAGTCGGATGTGACTGAGCGACTGACACTTTCACTTCACGAGGTCCCAAACAGGAAAGCCAAACAAATGTTTTGTTCCTAACCACAACTCAGGAAATTTGCACATTTTGCAATAATTCTTCCTTCCTGGATAGACTTTTAAAACTCAATCTACTCCCTGCCTCCAGCATAGCCCTCTGAGAAACCTGCAGTCCTTCAGAAGGATTGCTATATTTAGATGCTGACTCAGCCAAAAAAATCCCCCACCCCCACCCCAACTAATTTAATTCTGCAGGCCCCACTGGTGACTGACAGTGTTCCCGATTGGGAGCACAGTAACTGAAGGCAACAAGTTGCCTGCTGTTATTTTTTGCTTTTTTTCTAGTTTAATTGCTTTTGTACATGTGCCTATTACATGAAGAACTAAATGAAAACTCTATGGGACTGAAAATAGCACTCGAAATAACATTATGTCCCCTTAGAATCACCCATTAGACTCTCTAGCTAGGCAGGTGTTTTTCAGCAGAGGGAAAGTTTTTTTTTTTTTAAGTTATTGTGTATCTGGGGGAAATGAATGCTACAAGGCTACAATTTCACCTAGTCTATGCCACCCCCTCTAGCAAATTCTCCCATTAAAATGACAGGTTTCCAACACTAAGCACACCAGTAAAAACTTTGTATCTGATGATGGCAAAAGAGGTAAAAGTTGTGTGAAAGTTTCTAAAGTAAAAGTTGTCATTTCTTAGTTGGATGGGGTTGGGTATATATAACAGGAAGCTTTGATAATAAACATAGTCCCGTGCTATTTTTATGTTGTCCCAACTTCCCTCAATGTTCTGGCAGTAACAGCCATTGTGGATAATATACTGTGGATTGGTCCACTTCTTGGACTTCTCTGTGCTGAAACACAGGAAGCGGATGACCCCTACAGTTGTCTTGTGAACAGCTATAGCACAGTAGGCTTCCTAAAAAGTTGGCCAGTGGGAAGAACTGCTTCCTATTCATCTTGTCACCAGAGTCTGAGAGACCATCTTAGAATGGAGCAGATAGAGAAGAGGCAGAGAACGGAGTTAGAGAAAAACTCACTTGGGCTTCTAGATCAAGACATGCCTGAAGTCAGTGCATCTTTAAATATTTCATTTATTATATAAGCCAAAAATACCCTCTCTCTTTCTTGTCATTTGCAACTGGAAGAATTCAAACCAATACTGACCATTTCACTGTTTGAGTTCTTCCTCTATGAAAAAGGATTCTTCAGGGAACTGTGAGATGCGTGAACACCACCTTCACCTCCATGCCCAGCACTCAATTCCCATCTTGTCCTCCTGCTATTGTTTGGCCTCATACCTGTGCTCACTTTGTTAACACCTCCTGGGTTCAATTATGAAACAACTCTTTGTCTTTCCTACAAGGAGCAAGCCAAGTACAAAGCATGACAGAAGTTCTCAAAGTGTATGATACCAGAGGCGGCAGTAAGTGCAGCCCCTGGTAACTTGTCAGAAATGCACTTTTTCAAGCCCCACCCCAGATCTCTTGAATCAGAACTTCCAGCGGTGAGGCCCAGGGTTGTATTTTAACCAGCCCTCTAGGGGACTTGAATGCAAGCTGAAGCTTGAGAACTCTTGGCATAGAGGGTGTCCATACTCATTACAGATTGTAGTGTGTGCGTGTGTGTGTGCTCAGTAGCTCAGTCGTGTTTGACTCTTTTGCAACCCCATGTAATATAGCCTGCCAGGCTCCTCTGTCCATGGGATTCTCCAGGCAAGAATACTGGAGTGGATTTCCATCTCCTCCTCCAGAGGATCTTCCCAACCCAGGGATCAAAACCCACATCTCCTACATTGGCAGGCGGATTCTTTACCACTGAGCTACCTGGGAAGGATGTAGACTCTGTAGCAGACATGATTAGCGTTTATAATGAGAATATTTGCAAAAGCCATAGTAAAACCGGGATGATGTCGTATCAGGAATGTTTCATGACACAGAGGCTGCAAATTTCAAGTAGTACAATAAGCAAATGTGACAAGTGGGCAGACTGAAACAGGGCTGGGACTTAATGGATCCATTCAGTTTTCTACACACCAATACAAGCAAGCTGGGATCCAGACAGAGGAGGTGGAGATTTGGATGTCCCTTTTGTGGAAGAAATCACTTGTAAAGTAAGCTGTTTCATAATACTTTTCTCAGGTGCTCACATTTTGATTCTGTCTTGGGTGGCTTCTGACTAGTAACATGGAATGTTTGGGGGAGGTCATCATTTGATGCCTGTGTAAAACAAATTTCACTTCTGTCATAACAGCAGCTTATCCAGCAGCACCTTCTAGGGCTGCCTGTGACCTGGAAGAAACCAGGAGGCACCTCCGTTTCTCTTTTGATCACTCAAAGTGCTTGCTGGCTTTGCTCACTTAAGGCATCACCACAACTGGGAGTCGTGGTTCATTTCTGAACAAAGCCTTACAGAGAACACGAGTGTTGTATCAAAACACTGCTTCCATCCCCACACCCCCCAGCACACTTCTGAGCCTGAACATTTAGAGTGAACATACAGTTGAGGAAAGAAAGTAACCCCCTCGGCTGGGTGAGGACTGGCCTCATTTCTCTGAGTTTGTGATCTGCCTGCCTCCTCCCAATCCAGCCTACTTTCTAGAGAGGGCCACTGTGGTAAGTGGCATTCTCTCTATCCTTGGGGATAGTCCTTGGTATTAACCAGTGAAAGCAGTATTAACCTGGAGCCTAGAGAAATAGATAACTGGGTCCCAGCTCCAGAACCAACGGAAGGTGGTACAGCAGGATGGGTCCTGGGCAGCAACTCCAGGAGCAGCTCAGAATTGCCTTCTCTGAGGCTCTGTCCTGAAAATTCAGCCTTGCCTCTCAGGTTCAGAAAACCTATGGAAAGTAAAGGGTTTGTAAGTGACACTCCTAAAGCAGTCGCTTGTCAGCGATGCCTCTTTCTGGAGGATATCTGTGAATGACTCATGTTTCATCCGTCAGGTGCACTCTGGCCCATCCATCTCTCAGTCTCTCCCTCTGTTGCCAGATAATTAGTTGGTATTCAATAATGCTGCCTTTGTTAAATGCCTGCTGAATGAGGTAAGGTTCTAGGATGAAAGCCAATGCCTCTACACACACACACACACACACACACACACACACACACACACACACACACACACACACACACACACACACACACACACACACACACACACACACACACACGCACGCATACACACAGCGTGTCTTCTCAGCCATGAAGGTCATTATTTCTATATTTTTTAAAAAAACTACAGCAACAAGATTGTGTAAGAACAGGTTGCTTTCCTCTTTGCAGCATCTGCCGTGCTGCCCCACGTCAGCACAAGGCGTCGTCCCTGCCGCCTACCCATGCTCCCATCAGGGCTCCTGTGGGCTTTCCTTCTCCTCAGGTGTGACAGCAAGAACCCAGGATTTGCCACTGGGCAGTGCTGGCTCTGCCACTTATTATATAATTGATATGAGGCAGGAACGTAGATCCAGTCAAGGAGGGTAGATTCCCCCACGTAATGGGAGATCAGATTACAGAACTCACTAGGATTCTCAGCACCACCTTCAGGAGCAAAGATCTGAAGGTGAGACTTAGAGGAGGGACCTGGGGGAAGAGTGTTCCAGGCACAGGGCACAGCTGGAGCAAAGGTCCTGAGACAGGAGTGTGCCAGGTGAGTTTGAGGAATAAGAAGGAAGCTGGAGTGGTCAGAGGAGAGTGAGCAATGGGGTGAGAAGTGAGAGAGGCGATCAAGAGGTAATGGCAGGGTGGCATTATCAGGACATTGCTTTACTTTAGTGACACGGGAGCCACTGCAGGATTTTAAGCAGAGAAAAGGTTAGGTGATCTGACCTGGGTTCTAGGTAAATGACCCAGGATGTTGTACAGAGAACCGTCTGTAGGGGGCAGAATTAGGGAGCGAGGTGTTGGGCTGGGCCAGGCTGGCAGCAGTGAAGGGGGAAAAGTGGTTGAATACTGTATGTTTTGAAGGTAGAGGACTAAAGTGATATCTTGATAGATTGGCTATGGAATGTGAGAGAGAGTGGGGATACCTTCAAAGCTTTTGGCCTGAGCAGCTAGGAGAATGTGACTGCCATCCACAGAGCTGCAGCTGTTTTGTAAGAGTTAAATTGGACGCACATCCCATGGAGGGTGGCACGTAGCAGTCACCCACTAAGTGTCCCTTCCTCTCCAACAGCCTCTAAGTGACTCTACTCCTTCCTCCTCACATTGCCTCCCAGTGGGCTAATGGCAGCATCTTTAAGCTTCAGTCTCATCATCTGTAACTTGGGATCAGCAGAGCTGGGAATCTACGGAGGATTGCATAAGAGGAAGTGTTTTGCAAGGGCTCAACATAGAGTAAACACTCAGCAAATGTTGGCTTTTACTAAACAGAAAGAAAAACCTAGCCAGCTGTTGGGCACTTGAGCAGAAGTGATTCTGTCTGGCCTTCCCACCTCCTAGACCTGCAGCCTCACTGGGGGCCTGATGAAGCTTCTCAAACACTGGCCTGATCATGGCATCTAGCCTCTCACATGCAGTGGCTCACAGTTGCACCCATGAGCAAGACCAGGCTTTTAAGCAGTGTCTGTAGGCCTGTCACACTCCACTCTCACCTCCTCAGCAGCTGTTCTCCAACAACTTATGTTCAGTTCGCCAGCCCACTTGTTCAGCTTCCCAACCTCTGTGCACATATTCAGGCCACAGAACATGATGGCTCCTGCTGTGCCCTGGCAGTCCCCTTCCCTTCTCCTCTCACCCTCTCTATGATGTCCTACACTAACTATAGGGCACAGACCAAATGCCTCCACTCTGGAAAGCTTACTTCAACTCCTTCAGAGTCATTTTTCCTACTCTGTGCTACCATGGGAGAGTGTATACATGCATTTTCTTGTACTATTCCCCCATCACAAAGTGTGGATGGTAATAAACTAATAGGACACAGACCTATCAGATTAGAGACACCAGCCACAAGCAGCTGGTACAGAACAGCTGGGTATCAGCTTCCCATACAGTGTCCTTTACTGGTTTGCCTGTCTCCTCTTTTGATTCTAAGAGAGGAGACTAGAGACCACTGCTTATCCATATCTATTCCCCAAAGGACTGGCTGACATCTCCTAGCCACTCAATGATTGTTTTCTAAACAGTCACAAGAAAAAGGAACACAAAGGTTCTGGCTTCCTTTGAAATCACCGCAGCACTAATTTCTCACTCCTGGTACTGCTGGACTAAAGATGCCCTCCTCCCCCCTTGCCTTCTGGCTACAAGAAGGCCACGTCCCTGGCCATTCCCTTCCTCTTGCCCAATGATCTATTTCAATCAAACACACTCAGATTAGAGTTGAAAGTGTCTTCCCAAAGTAAGTTTTCACAAGTGGTGAAGCCAAAACCTACATCATCCTCCTCTGCCATCCGTTCCAGACCGTGCACTTGGCCTTGAGTGCCCAGGAGGGCACACGTGTGGGGGAGATGGGAGTGGTTTGAATTTACTGCTTCCAGCTCAGCTTGGCAACTTCCATTGCCTATTTTTCCTCACTCATACACTCACCTTTTCTAGGCTGATCTTAAAAGTGGGCTTTGGAAATTTATTCCCTCCCCATCAGGAAAAACAAGCTCCAAATAGGCCAAAGTAAATTGGCTGGATATTTGAATAAATGATTATTTTTCCTAAGTGGCCTCTCACACATAGCCAACATCCATGATTTTAGCCCAAAAATAAACAGAGGGAAAGTGAGAAAAACTAGATTAAAGAGGGTTTCGCAGTCTATGTAGACTTCCCCAAATTCCAGGCTAGAAGAGGCACAGGAGATCAGCCGCCTCAAGATTTCTCAGACTGTGTTCTGAGCAGCCGCAGAAGTTTCAGGCAGCCCCGTCAGGAGGACAGAAGGTGAGGCAGAGCAGGTGGGGCTCCGGTCATGCCCCTGCCCCCCAGCACCTCCCCCGCTGGCTTCACCAAGGTCCTGCGTGTTCTGTACAACAGTTTGTGCAAATTGAGAATCTTGAAGTTAAAGATGCTTACAAATGACTGTTCCAAGCCTAGTCCACACATTTCACAAACAGGGAAACCTAAAACAAGAGAAGTCAAATACTCTGCCTGGGCTCTCACAGCGAAGCAGTGATGGAGTCAGAGATCAGTTTCAAGTCTTCTAATTCACTTCCCCCTCAGTACCCAGCTACCTCATGATATTCTATACCTGGCACCTGCCCAGTATCTTTCATCCTATTTTTCTCCACTCCAGGATTCTACTTCCCCTACCACAAGTGGTTTAGGAATAGGGTATTCCCAGAACCTTTGGTACCCAGGGACAGAATAACTGGCCAAGAGTGGGTACAAATCCAAGCAAGACCAGTCAGAGTCCTTTCTTAAGAAATGGTAGTGACACAGTAGTGACACACAGAGAAAGAATAATGTCTGTCTGAGATTGAGAGCATGAAAATGCTGTGTAACTTGGAGCTGTTGGAAGCCCTCTTGCAATCATGGGAAAGGGTCTGATGAGACTAAAATGAAGATAGAGCAAGTCAGAGCGATGGAGAGAGATGCAGCAGACTCCTGAAGGCATTGTTTGAACCATTGGACCCAGTCATAACTAAGGCTTGTGCAACCCCCAGACTTTTCAGTCATATGAGCTAATATATATATATTTTTTTTTGCTGAAATTACTTTGATTTGGTTTCTATTTCTTATTGCAGCAAAGTATCCTGACACATGTCCTAAAGTAACTTTTATTTATAGAACGTTTTACAGAATACCAAGCTCTTTTCATTACTCCAGGTCAGAGGTAGATGGATCCATATAACCCTTTCACCCCAGAAAGTCCCTGCGGCCACAAGGACACATGAAACCCAGGATGTTGCAACATGCCAGGGAGTCTTATTTGCTCAATAGATAATCTTTGAGAGCCCTCTAAGTCCAATTCCAGCTTCCCTCACTCTTGACGTAAATCCACAGTCTAGCTGACAGAAAAGTAGGTGGGGAAGTATACTGGCTTTGAAGGTAAATGACTTGAGGCCTATGTTTGACATCTTGCCTTCACAATAAAGGAAGGAACATACACACACATGTATCAGTCAAGACCTAATCAGGAAAACAGGAACTACTGCAAGAGTTGCTGACACAGTGGATTACTCAGGGAGTTGGTTATGCAGGAGGATATGAGTGGCCAAATGAAATGGCCTTCTTTCCACAGGGTTGAAGTGGAGGTGGTATTTCAGCAGGCCAGAGAAGTACAAAGTCCTGTTGCATGATTTGGAGGCCTCTTCAAGCTTTGCTAATTTTATATGGGAAAATTATGTTCTTTCTATCATTTTCACACTGAGTAGATGCTTACTACCGAGTTCCATGAGCCATGCCTTGGAAACAAACAGTGGGTGTGAGGATCAAGCCATATGTCAGGAACAGCTGGCTTAGGATTTTGTTCCTCTCCTGTAGTACTCATTGCTCTACAATAGCATCAGCCTGGCAAGGAAATACTGCCTAATTTTTGTTGATACTGGGAGGGTCTGCAGTACATCAAGTGGAAAAGAATTTAATGAGAAATGAGTCTTAGGGAGGAGTTGAGACATCTTCTTGTATTTTACGTATTAGAGAGAGTGTTGCATGACTTCTCACTGCTTGATCATGGTGCCGCTCACTCACCAAACATTTGTTGACTAATCTGTTAGTGTCTTCTTAGTTTTTCCTCAGAAAACAAAACTGATGAGGGCAGAACCATAAGTCTTCTGTAAGTGTGAGAGATTCACTTTACTCTTCGCTCTTTTCAATAGATTACCAAAGTCTAAGCAGTTTTTTAAAGGCCAAATCTTAGGTATAGGAGAAGATATTTTACTAATTCATACCCAAAGGAAGTTGATGTTACAGAATGGAAAGAGTGCAGATTCTGAAGACAGAACTGAATTTGATTCCTGGCTTTACCATGTGTCATCTTCTTGGATATTGGTGAATCACATCCTTCCTGAACTAAATTTTCTCATGAAAAAGTAAAAGGGCTTCGCAATACCCACTAAGTAAGAGAGAAATTAAAGATATAGGAATCTCGAACTTATCAACACTCTGTTGGGACAAAAGTGCTCACATAATTATGAGAATCATGATTTATGTAGGACCATTAGACATATCTCTTTGCCAAACTTGAGGCCTGAAGTGAGCTCACATGACTTATCTCTTCCCCAGTCTCATTGCTTTCTCCCTCCAATCCCTAATTAGGCTGACAAGGTATTCACATAATGTCCTCTCTGATGAGTCATCCAGCTCTGGACATTTTGTGACCTCTTTCCACTCTTCCCCCCACCTGGAATAACTGTGCCATTTTGCTGGTCAGGCTTTGTGTAAATGCACACTCTTGGCTCTCAGCAAACACTTGTTGAATGAATGAACAAGTCTTCTAGGTGATATGATAAATGGAATTATAGGACTACATGTAAATGTCACCATTCCTAAGTACCTCGTAAATATTTTAGGATGGAACTTCCCAAGTAATTGTAGATAACCAAGAACAGGATTGCTAGTGTGAGAACTGGATGTTCTCACTTTGGTATGCAGGATCAGTGTATAGGGTAAATCTTTGGAGGAGAAGCTCCTTGGAGTGTTCTTCAGATGATGCCCTGGAATTGCAAACTGATACCTGCTATAAGGCATTGCTTTTTGCATTTATTATAAGAAGTATAGGATAGGGTGGTTGGGTGATATTTGGATAATTACGAGGACTGGCTTTTAGAAACACCACATAAAGTCCATTTCTAATGCCTGAATATCTCATCTCTAATATATAACTACAGTAGGACAAACAGTTCTGCAAATTATTTGAAAAGCAATGGTTATTGTTGTGCTCAGGATGAATAATGGCTGGATGCCAAGCTGAAGCCTAGACTGTAGTCTGTGTCCCGTAACACTGCTGCTCATGTGACCAAATCTCTTAATTTGGCCTCATCTTCTCCATGCTCTAACCAAAAGAGCTATCTAACCACAGAACCATAGAATTCTGATTATTCTGGTACCTATCCCATACATTCCTTCTAGAAGAAAATAAACTTGATTATTTGATATGTCTGATGGTGTTGAATTTAGGAAATACTCTCTTTTTGCATAAAATTTATAACTTATATGTTATTTTCATATGTATTTTACTCCCTACAAATGTAAAGGTAAGTTGCTAGTTATTCTTTGCTTGCACTCCCCCCGTGTGATATCTGCCCTTCTCCATCCTTCTGTATGCTCAGAGGAGGATGGGGCTGGCTCTCCGGACCGTGTCACCCAGGCATTCTCACCAGTGACTTCTGGTTAAGTAGAGGAGCCAAGGGGAAGCACTAGCAAGAGATGGGAGGGCAGATTGAGAAAGAAGTCAGGATATTTCTCCCCATGCTATCCTGCTGCATTGTGTTTTGTCCTGGCAGTAACTGCATCTCTAAGTATATACCTCATTTCAGGATGCCTCTCTTTATAGCTCTAGTTCATATCAGGCTCCAGGAACACTGTTTCTTCACTTGTCCCTTTAGGACTACATGGTAATGACTTCTCACTGTTGCTAGTTTCTAAATGCCCCAATATCCACCTGTTGGTTTCTTTAATCCTTCCATACCTGTACAAAGACTCCAGTAATTAATTTTCTTCAAAATCCAAGTGGAGTGTACTTTCTGTTTCCAGTTGGCATTCTGAGTTCTATGGGTAATTGTGACATTAAAGTATCATCCTCAGAATGCCTTACAGAAGAACAGCCAACTAATAATGTAAAGGAGCCAGGAATTGGCCTCAGGACTTGAAACTCTGCACCCTCATCAGGTCACTTCATGGAACGTAGAAAATTCCTTGGAATAAGAATGCCTTGTTGTGTCCTTAGCAATTCTTAGACATCTGAAAGTGCCTTAACATCATAGCATTGCAACAAAACTATTTACATTTATAAAAATTCATCCATTCATTCAACATTAGCACATATGTATCTAGTACCTACTTTGGGGGAGAATTTGGAAATTTAAGACAACTAAGACATGATTCTTTTCTTTGAGGAAATTTTCTGCTCTAGGAGATGAAGATAGACCTAAATAAATGAATCCTGGAACTGTCTTAAGGCATGAGTAGTTGTGTCCACCAAATAGGCAAGAGTCAGAAAGAGAATTCCATGCAAAAAGGGCAATTTAACAATGGTTGAAAGAGGAAAGAAATACTCCAGTTTTTCAAGGAACTTCAAATTGTCTATTATGCCTGAAGTGCCAAAGGAAGGAGACAGAAAGGAGCAACACAAGAGATTTAGTTAACAAGAGTTAAGAAGGAGCCAGAGCATAGAGGTCCTTGTGTTGCATGCTTAGGGGTCTAGACTTCACAGTTAGGGTAGAGTCCCCATCAAGGGCTTTTAAACTGGGGATTTGGAATGAATAGATTAGTAGCACTTTCTAGTAGTCTGATGTTATCATAAAAGATAGGTTAGAGGAGTCTGAACTAGAGACTTGGAGATCGACAAGATATTATAAGAATATTGCATTTATCTAGACTCAAAAAGGCTGGAGGACACTGGCCACTGAGTGGGTGGAAAAAAAGAGAACAAATCCAAGAGATGGCAAGTGTCCTAGTCAGGATCTAGTCAAGACACAGAACCACACAAAAATTTGAATGGGAAAGGTTTAATATAAGAATTATTATCTATAAAAAGTGATTCAGGTAATTAGGAATTAGTTAGTAACAAGTAAGGAAAACTTTAAAAATATAGGGGAAAAGGATATAAGGAATAGTGACACACCCCAGGGCTGAGACAGCATGCCCAAGGATGAGGAAAACTGCAGATCTAATTAACAAAATTGTAGGTTAAAAGAAGTAACAGACGAACCACGAGCTAGCTTGATCAAGAAAAGAAAGAGTAATCACAAATATACAAATTAAAATGATGAGGGGGTTATAATCACTGAAGCAGAAGAAATTAAAAACAACATAAGAAACTATTTTTGAGATCTCTATGCAAGTACATTTGGAAACCTAGATAAAATGGATAATTTCTTAGGGAAATTCAATTTACAAAATTTGATGCCATCAGAGTTAAAAAGTTTAAGCAGACCAGTTTCTACAAAGAAATAGTGTTAATAAGAAACTTCAGTTCAGTTCAGTCACTCAGTCGTGTCCGACTCATTGCGACCCCATGAATCGCAGCACGCCGGGCCTCCCTGTCCATCACCAACTCCCGGAGTCTACCCAAACCATGTCATCGAGTTGATGATGCCATCCAACCATTTCATCCTCTGTCGTCCCCTTCTCCTCCTGCCCCAATGCTTCCCAGCATTAGGGTCTTTTCCAATGAGTCAACTCTTCACATGAGGTGGCCAAAGTATTGGAGTTTCAGCTTCAGCATCAGTCCTTCCAATGAACCAGGTCTGATCGCCTTTAGGATGGACTGGTTGGATCTTCTTGCAGTCCAAGGGACTCTCAAGAGTCTTCTCCAGCACCACAGTTCAAAAGCATCAATTCTTCAGCGCTCAGCTTTCTTCACCGTCCAACTCTCATATCCATACATGACTGCTGGAAAAACCATAGCCTTGACTAGATGGACTTTTGTTGGCAAAGTAATGTCTCTGCTTTTAAATATGCTATCTAGGTTGGTCATAACCTTCCTTCCAAGGAGTAAGCATCTATTAATTTCATGGCTGCAATCACCATCAGCAGTGATTTTGGAGCCCCCAAAAATAAAATCTGATACTGTTGCCACTGTTTCCCCATCTGTTTCCTATGAAGTGATGGGACCAGATGCCATGATCTTAGTTTTCTGAACGTTTAGCTTTAAGCCAACTTTTTCACTCTCCTCTTTCACTTTCATCAAGAGGCTCTTTAGTTCTTCTTCACTTTCTGCCATAAGGGTGGTGTCATCTGCATATCCGAGGTTATTGATATTTCTCCCAGCAATCTTGATTCCAGCTTGTGTTTCTTCTAGCCCAGCATTTCTCATGATGTACTCTGCATAGAAGTTAAATAAGCATGGTGACAATATACAGCCTTGACGTACTCCTTTTCCTATTTGGAACCAGTTTGTTGTTGCATGTCCAGTTCTAACTGTTGTTTCCTGACCTGCATACAGGTTTCTCAAGAGGCAGATCAGATGGTCTGGTATTCCCATCTCTTTCAGAATTTTCCACAGTTTATTGTGATCCACACAGTCAAAGGCTTTGGCATAGTCAATAAAGCAGAAATCGATGTTTTTCTGAAACTCTCTTGCTTTTTTGATGATCCAGCGGATGTTGGCAATTTGATCTGTGGTTCCTCTCCCTTTTCTAAAACCAACTTGAATATCTGGAAGTTCACGGTTCGTGTATTGCTGAAGCCTGGCTGGGAGAATTTTGAGCATTACTTTACTAGCGTGTGAGATGAGTGCAATTGTGTGGCAGTTTGAGCATTCTTTGGCATTGCCTTTCTTTGGGATTGGAATGAAAACTGACCTTTTCCAGTCCTGTGGCCACTGCTGAGTTTTCCAAATTTGCTGACATATTGAGTGCAGCACTCTCACAGCATCGTCTTTCGGGATTTGAAATAGCTCAACTGGAATTCCATCACCTCCACCAGCTTTGTTTGTATAGGTTAAAGATGCTCACCACTAATGTTTGACTTCACATTCCAGGATGTCTGGCTCTAGGTGAGTGATCACACCATCGTGATTATCTGGTCGTGAAGATCTTTTCTGTACAGTTCTTCTGGTTATTCTTGCCACCTCTTCTTAGTATCTTCTGCTTCTGTTAGGTCCATACCATTTCTGTCCTTTATCGAGCCCATCCTTGCATGAAATGTTCCCTTGGTATCTCTAATTTTCTTGAAGAGATCTGTAGTCTTTCCCATTCTGTTGTTTTCCTCTATTTCTTTGCATTGATTTCTGAGGAAGGCTTTCTTATCTCTCCTTGCTATTCTTTGGAACTCTGCATTCAGATGGGAATATCTTTCCTTTTTTCCTTGCTTTCCATTTCTCTTCTTTTCACAGCTATTTGTAAGGCCTCCTCAGACAGCCATTTTGTTTTTTTGGATTTGCTTTCCATGAGGATGGTCTTGATCCCTGTCTCCTGTACAGTGTCACAAACCTCCATCCATAGCTCATCAGGCACTCTGTCTATCAGATCTAGTCCCTTAAATCTATTTCTCACTTCCACTGTATAATCATAAGGGATTTGATTTAGGTCATACCTGAATGGTCTAGTGGTTTTCCCTACTTTCTTCAATTGAAGTCTGAATTTGGCAATAAGGAGTTCATGATCTGAGCCATAGTCAGCTCCCGGTCTTGTTTTTGGTGACTGTATAGAGCTCCTCCATCTTTGGCTGCAAAGAATATAATCAATCTGATTTCGGTGTTGACCATCTGGTGATGTCCATGTGTAGAGTCTTCTCTTGTGTTATTGGAAGAGGGGTGTTTGCTATGACCAGTGTGTTCTCTTGGCAAAACTCTATTAGCCTTTGCCCTGCTTCATTCTGTACTCGAAGGCCAAATTTGCCTGTTATGCCAGGTGTTTTCTGACTTCCTACTTTTGCATTCCAGTCCCCTATAATGAAAAGAACATCCTTTTTGGATGTTAGTTCTAAAACGTCTTGTAGGTCTTCATAGAACCGTTCAACTTCAGCTTCTTCAGTGTTACTGGTCGGGGCATAGACTTGGATTACCGTGATATTGAATGGTTTGCCTTGGAAACTAACAGAGATCATTCTGTCGTTTTTGAGATTGCATCCAAGTACTGCATTTCAGACTCTTTTGTTTACCATGATGGCTACTCCATTTCTTCTAAAGGATTCCTGCCCACAGTAGTAGATATAATGATCATCTGAGTTAAATTCACCAATCCCAGTCCATCTTAGTTCGCTGCTTCCTAGATGTTGATGTTCACTCTTGTCATCTCCTGTTTGACCACTTCCAATTTGCCTTGATTCATGGACCTAACATTCCAGATTCCTATGCAATATTGCTGTTTACAGCATTGAACCTTGCTTCTCTCACCAGTCCCATCCACAAATGGGTGTTGTTTCTGTTTTAGGTCCATCCCTTCCTTCTTTCTGGAGTTATCTCTCCACTGATCTCCAGTAGCATATTGGGCACTTATCGACCTGGGGAGTTCTTTTTTCAGTGTCCTATCTTTTTGCTTTTTCATACTGTTCATGGGGTTCTCAAGGCAAGAATACTGAAGTGGTTTGCCATTCCCTTCTCCAGTGGACCACATTCTGTCAGGCCTCTCCACCATGGCCTGTCCACTTTGGGTGACCCCACACGGCATGGCTTAGTTTCATTGAGTTAGACAAGGCTGTGGTCCATGTAATCAGATTGAAGGACAGGTAAAACTACCTCTATTTGAAGATGATATGACAATACTCTGAAAATCCAGAGAATCAATGATAAAACCAAAGAGTAGGAATTCAGTGGTCAGGATATAAAATTAGCAAACAAAATAAATAGCCTTCACATATAAAAAAGCAGAAAATCTAATGGCAATGAACATCCCATTTACAACATCAGCCAAGAAGATTAAATGCTTTCGCAAAGCAGAAATACAGACATAGAGAACAAACGTGTAGATACCAAGGGGGAAGGAATGTGGGCGTGGAAAGTAGGAAAAATTGGGACACTGAGTGTTTTTTTACCTGCTTGTTATTTGTTGACTTTATTTTTTATATACATATGTACTTTTAAATTTTTAATTGGAAAATAATTGCTTTACAGTGTTGTGTTGTTTTCTGCCTTACAACAGTGTGAATCAGCCATAAGTATACATATGCCATCTCCCTCTTAACCTGCTTCCACCCCCCAATCCCTCTAGATTGTCACAGAGCACCGGGTTGAGGTTCCTGTTAAACAGTAACTTTCCACTAGCCATCTAGTTTACATATGGCAATGTAGGTTTCAATGCTATTCTCTCAATTGGTCCCACTCTCTCCTTCCCCCACTGTGTCCACAAGTCTGTTCTCTATGTCTGCATCTCTATTCCTACCCTACAAATAGGTTCATGAGTACCATTTTTTCTAGATTCCATGTATATGGATTAATGTATGATATTTGTTTTCCTCTTTCTGACTTACTTCACTCTGTATAACAGGTTCTCGGTTCATCCACCTCATTAGAACTGACTCAAATTTGTTCCTTTTATGGCTAATATTCCATTGTATATATGTATCACAACTTCTTTATCCATCCATCTGTTAATGGACATCTAGGTTGTTTCCATGTCCTGGGTTTTGTAAATGCAATGAACATTCAGGTACATGTGTCTTTTTGAATTATGGTTTTCTCAGGGTATATTATGTGAATGGGCAAACCTATAGCAGCAGACAAAAGACTAGTGGTTGTCAAAGAATGGAGGAATGAGAGGTAACTAAAATTGCTAACATTTACAGGGATACTTTTGGGGGTGATGGAAATGTTATGGAGTTCAGTTCAGTTCAGTCACTCAGTCACGTCCAGCTCTTTGTGACCCCATTGACTGCAGCACTCCAGGCTTCCCTGTCCATCACCAACTCCCGGAGCCTACTCAAACTCATGTCCATTGAGTCAGAGATGCCATCCAACCATCTCATCCTCTGTCGTCCCCTTCTCCTCCCGCCTTCAATCTTTCCCAGCATCAGGCTCTTTTCCAATGAGTCAGTTCTTCCCATAAGGTGGCCAAAGTATTGGAGTTTCAGCTTCAGCATCAGTCCTTCCAATGAATATGCAGGACTGATTTCCTTTAGGATGGACAGGCTGGATCTCCTTGCAGTCCAAGGGACTCTCAAGAGTCTTCTCCAACACCACAGTTCAAAAGCATCGATTCTTCGGCGCTCAGCTTTCTTCACCGTCCAACTCTCAAATCCATACATGACCACTGGAAAAACCATAGCCTTGACTAGACGGACCTTTGTTGGCAACGTAATGTCTCTGCTTTCTAATATGCTGTCTAGGTTGGTCATAGCTTCTGCAGTTACCATCTGCAGTGATTTTGTTTATATAGTGTTAATGTCTCAATCCTAAAGGAGATCAATCCTGAATAGTCATTAGAAGGACTGATGCTGAAACTGAAGCTCCAGTACTTTGGCCACCTGATGAGAAGAGCTGACTCACTGGAAAAGACCCTGATGCTGGGAAAAATTGAGGGCAAGAGGAGAAGGGGACGACAGAGGATGAGATGATTGGATGGCATCACTGACTCAATGGACGTGAGTTTGAGCAAAGTCAGGGAGACAGTGTTGGACAGAGAAGCCAGGTGTGCTGCAGTTCATGGAGTAGCAAAGAGTCGGGCGTGACTTAGTGACTAAACAACAATGTCTCATAGCATTGTGAATATACTGAAAATCCACATAATTGTATACGTTTAAAATGGTGGATTTTATGTTACATCAATTTTATCTCAGTCTTCAAAAATGAAAAAAACAAAAAACTCCATACAAACCAGAAACATTGTGCTAGCTAGCACAGGAAAAATACTTAAAAGAACAAGCTCCATTTACACAGAGCAGGCAATGAAGCTGATCTGGAGACAAAAGGTGATAATAAATTGATCAGTGGCACAGTCCACTCCTTTGGCTTCTCACTCTTCAAACATCTGCACTCCCATGCACTTTGAAAACAGAAAGTTCCATATAAATTTGAATTATTTCACAAGATCTACTTACATTCTTATACCCTTTTTCCTGCCTTTTCTCTCTGAAAACAACTCCATTTGAATTCCAAACATTTTTGGATCCCAAGGATGATTTTACATCACTGTCACCACAATAGAGAAGGGGAGTGAAGTTTATATGTGCCTCTCCTATCTTTAGTGAAGCTGGAGTCAAACAGAAGAATGAAACCGCATGGGACAGGTCGTACCTCTCCTGGACTCTGAGTAGAAAGGGAAAGAAGGAATAAGAGAGTACCTTATGTATCCGCTTTTTTCTCTCTTATTTCTCAACTCTACAGACTAAGCTTTCTTCGGCAAGACCAGACTGTGGAGGAGTGGCTGGGAATGCAGAGTGGTGGCTTTAGGTGGAAGTTACTAGAATGGAATGCAACATATATTTTTTTTCCTACACACTGACTGGCTTGAAGATAACTACTTTAGAAACACAGGTCCTTTAAATCTTCCTCTGCATGCTTGAGGTTGCTATTTCCCAGAAGAAGCCCTTTTGAATACAGGTCTGAGTGAACTATCTTTGGAAGTGAGTAATACCTGATTGTCCAAGAACTCATTGAGGTCCACAGGCTAGCTCCATGTGGAGCTCCCCAAAAGATATTTGAGACTTCCCTGGCCGTCTAGTGGTTAAGACTCCACACTTTCAATGCTGGGGGCTCAGGTTTGATCCCTGGTTGGGGAACTAAGATCCTAAGATCCCTCATGGCGTGGCAAAAAAAAAAAAGTATTCATCTTTACCTGCTCAGTCACATCAGACTCTTTGCAACCCATGGACTGTAGTCCACCAGGCTCCTCTGTCCATGGAATTTTCCAGGGAAGAATACTGGAGTGGGTTGCCATTTCCCTCTTCAGGGGGTCTTCCTTACTCAAGGATCAAACCCATGTCTCTTGCGTCTCCTGCATTGTCAGGTGGATTCTTTACCACTGAGCACCTGGGAGGATATATCTAGCAGCACGTGTTCTCAGAGGAGGGTGTCCCTTTTTTCATGTGGTGAGGTAGCAAAACAGATGGCTCAGCATGCCTTGTTCTCACCTAAACTGTCAGCAAACCAGCCGTCCTTTCTCATTTCCACAAACAAACATCCCAGTCCTTGCAAAATGTGAAACAGCAGAGGATCTTCATTCAGCATTGACTTCAGTGGTGAAAAATGAAAGGATTTCACCAATTCTCATAGTAACAATTACTTAAGAGTTAAATTTAAGAGATTTCATTCTCAATGAACCCTTTCATGATTCAAAGGATATAGTCTACTTGAATATCCTAAAGTAAAACTTTCAACTGTAGTTTTGTGTGGGCAAGAATCGGATGAGTGGAAGAGTGTGAAATTGTAAGCATTCAACTAGTACCTCCATTTAACTGGAATTTTCCTCTTTCTATTTTTGGAAGTGGGGGAGGAAAGTGATGCTTTAAGAACTCATATCAAGGATCTTAAAATAATTTCCAGGATTTTCCTTAGAATCAATCTGCCTTCCAAATCTGTAATTCTGTAGAAATAGAACTGATGGTCAAAAAATAACCATGAGTAACTATAAAATCCCCAATTATCAAAAGAGTCAACTGTGGTCATTTTACTACTGTACTGAGTAAGACAGGAAAGAGGAGTGATGCATTTATAAACACTCTCCAGGGAGGTTATTAAAAAATTTAGATGAGAAAAATTTTGGTCATCATTTAATTAATTGCACAGTTTACTTGATTTGGGTCCTAAACTTTCTGGGTAATTGAGACATTATGAGGGTTCATATATAAAGTTGTGTATATACTTGCCCTCTTTAAAAATTCTTAGAAATGTTTATTTGACTGTATATCTTTATCTTAAAAATGTGGCATGTAACTGAGTTGTTTTTTTTTTTAATGACAATATTCATTCAAAGACAGTGTTCTGTTTCTATCTGGATGTTTTATTTTTAGTCCTTGCTTTGGACTTACCTGGGAATCCCTCAATAAGGCATTATTTGACTTCCACTGGCCACTTCCATTGATTAGGAGGTCCATCTGGGATTTAATGAGTAAGTGTAGGGACATAGGGGAAATGGAAGATGCAACAGCCAATTCCCACCACCAGTCCATGGGTTCAGGCTGGTCTCACCAGGTTAGTAACTCATTATGCTCCTTCACCTGCTCTTTGTTTACATTTGATGGAACCCCACTGAACAGAAAATAGCTAAGGTAGCAAGGAGAAGCAAATTTGGCAGATCCCTTCAATTAGAAGCTAATGATTAAGTTCATTTTGTATTCTTTGTACCATAATGACATTATTTATCAGGAATTCTTTTGGTGGGAATGTGGCTGCCTTTTACACTTCCACCAGCGTTTCTCATTCTATTATCACTAAATAATCTTGAGTTCTTGTAAATCCCTTAGCAAAGGCTTCTTATAAAAGCACTTAAAAAGGAATAAATCCTCTGAGATATTACAGGATTCTTGCTGTGTGCCTCCCACAGACTTGCATGAGAATCGCTCAGCTTAAACCCTGTACATTGCTTTGAAGATCCAATCCAGAGTGCCTATAATTCAAGCAGGAAAAAAAAAAAAGCCATAAATATTCGTAACAGAGCTCAGGGCTGCATTGGTTCATGATATTTTTGGTATGGTGAAGGAGGGGAGAGTAAAACTCTGGTGTTTCTCTGCAACGCCCATTTTGGGGGGAATTCAGTCTAAGAGAGGTGCAAGGAACTAGAATTTCACTTTGGAGAACATGGATAGGGTGACATTGGAGGACAGGTGGAGGTGGAAATGAGAAATCAAATAATTCTTGTATGCCTACGTTTTATTATTAAGAAGTCATTTATATATATTAATTAAAATAAGCATCTGAAATGTCGCCTCCCTCTGCCCCCCACGACAGCATGTATGAACACCTGCCACACTTGCCCTGCTTTCAGGCAGCTGCCAGTGATTTCAGCTTCCCAAGGTATATGGCCCTGCAGCTGCCAGATGAGCCACATTCATGATTGCAGAGTTCCTATTTTTAATCAGACTTGCAGGAAATTGCGGGCATCTCTGTTTTATTTATTTGGTTTTAAGATGTTTCCTGTATGAGTTTCTTTTCTCAGCAGAGAAAATAAATTGTGGGAGATGGTATCTGTGAACTTCAAAAACTTTCTGTTGAGTGGGGGACTCCTCATTTTTGTTGTCTATATCCAGGCCTTGAATAACCAAGGTCCTGAGTCTTTTGCCACTATTTTCTACATATTAAACGTTTCCCTTCATTTCAGATGTCCCATAAATAACTTAATAAGTAGAATTTGACAGCAGGTAAGTTGCATAGCAGCAAAGAGCTTTCTGGTACAGCTCCATTGTGGTCAGGAAAGAGCAATATCGCTTCCTCTTCATTCTACATACTGAGTAATTCAGATAATACTAAGTCACCAAAGGAAGCGGCAGGGTCAAGATTTTTAATTATTATATTTCATCAAATCTATGAGGCTGCTAAGAAGGAAAAGAAGCCTGCCAGTTAACCCTGACAAACCATCAATTGTATGACTGGTGTCAGAGATGTTCAGTGTGATGGAAAAGTGTGAATCTCTGAATTGATGAAAAGTAGTCATTTGTCTACAATTTTTTCTAAGCACTTTATGTGCCCACCCCTTCAGAAAGTAATGACCCAGGACATGGCCCTGATGTCAGAGAACTTGTGGTCCTTTTGGTAGAGATAAGATTATGACAACCTAAATATCATGGATGAGGCTTCCCTGGTGATTCAGTGGTAAAGAATCTGCCTGCCAATCCAGGAGATGCCAGTTTGATCCCTGGGTCAGGAAGACCTCCTGGAGAAGGAAATGGCAACCCACTTGAGTATTCTTACCTGGGAAATCCCATGAACAGAGGAGACTAGTAGGCTTCAGTCCAGTTGTACATAACTAAACAACAACAACAAATGTCACAGAGAGGGTTCAATGCTGTGAAGCAGGGAGTTGGGAGAAAATCTTGTGGGAGTGACTGAGAGGAATAAGAAAAGTTGAGTCTTAAGGATAGTCCTGTGAGTGAAGCAAAGCATTCTAGAGAAAGACGAAGGTTTGATATCTGTGGAAGTGGTAGGCAGTAATACATGAGGTCAGACTTTAGAACCAAACTGCCTGGTTTCAATTCCCACCTATGCCAATTATTAGCTGTATGATTTTAGGCAAGTTGTTCAAGCTCTTCTTGCTTCAGTTTGCCTGTTATTGTGGTTAGAATGTTACTTACACACAATAGGCAATAAGCAGAAATTCACTCAGAAAAGGCAATTATGGTGGTATGTAAAGGGTTGAGTGGACTGAAACAAGAAGGGAAGAGTATGGAACCTAGAAGAGGGAGGAGTGGTTGTGGAATATTAGGAAGAGTGAAGTCACACTTGGCCCCTTTGCTATTTCTTAAACACACAAAGCACCAGGGTCTTTGCACAAGTTAGTTCCCTGGTCTAGAATACTCTTTCCCTAGCTTGCTGTCTGATTTTCTCCTTTAGATTTCCTTTGGGTCTCTGCTGCAATGTAATCTGATCAGAGATGTCTTCCCTGACTCTCCCACATAAAATGGTGGTAACCATCCCAGCTCTGTTACTATCTTCCTTACTTTAATTTTTTAAAATAACTCTTACTACTACCTGTTATTTTATATGCAGATTTATTGGTTGAGAGTGAGTGAGTATGTGTGATCATTCTCTGGCAACGAGAATGGAAGTTAGAGGAAAACATGATTCAGATAGATAAGAATGGGAAAGAGAAAGTTCTCACAACTGGAGGAGGTGGAAACGTATTCAATGATAGGACTCAGAATTTCCACCCTAAAAGATGCCACTTCAGCATCAGGATTATTTTGAGCTAAAGGCAATTAAGAAGCTGCAAATGGAGAAAGAGCTCTTGTCCTACTCCTATTTGCAGAAAAGCAGAGCATAAATTTCTCTTTGTGAAGATTGCCTCCTCTCCCCACCCCCGGCACTAGGAAAACAGCCCTTATTACTGGAAACAGAATGTCAGCACTCAAATGGGTCTTCCCAGACAATCCTTACTAAAATATCCCTTATTCTCCATCGGTTTGCCGCACACACTTACCTTTCCCAAATTTCCTGCCTTTAGAAGCTCAAATCTCTTTTCTTTTGTCATTGGTCCAAAATTCCTCATTCTTTGTTAAAATGGTATATTAGCTCCTGTGCCTGTTTTAGGGATGTTTTCACTTCTTTTCTGTGAGTATCCCCCATGTGCATATAAAACAGAACTTTTCTACTGTTAATTTGTCTTTCATTACTTAATTTACATGCCCTAGCAGCTAAACCTAAACAGTAGAGAATAAAAATGTTTCCCTCTCCTAAAGAAAAAATAATACCATAAATGAATTCCACTTCAAAAGATATGTAGTCTACATTTAAACAGTAACAACAACAAAAAAACGAAAAATAAAAGCAACAGTAAAATTGTGGAGCCCCTTGAAGACAGAGACTATGTCAATTTTTTGTAACTTCCATACCTGCTTATATCCTTTCTGTCAGTGAAGAAGCATCTCCAGGATAGAAATGACTCATTGGGAGAATGATACATTCCCCTGGCCCATTAACTGATACCCATGACTCAGAGGGCTTGGGGTTGCTCACTGTGGTAGGCTGAATAATCATCCCACAAGATGTCCAGGTCCTAATCCCTGGAACCTGTGAAGGTTACATTGTGTGGCCAAAGGGGTTTGGTTGTTGTTGTTGTTGTTTAGCCGCTAAGTCATGTCCAACTCTTTGCAACCCTATGAACTGCAGCACGCCAAGCTTCAGGCTTCCCTGTCCTTCACAGTCTCCTTGAGTTTGCTCAAACTCATGTCCATTGAGTCAGTGATGCTGTCTAACCATCTCATCCTCTGCTGCCCTCTCTTTCTTCTGCCCTCATTCTTTCACAGCATCAGGGTCTCTTCCAATGAGTCAGCTCTTCACTTCAGATGGGCAAAGTATTGGAGCTTCAGCTTCAGCATCAGTCCTTCCAATGAGTATTCAGGGTTGATTTCCTTTAGGATTGACTGGTTTCAGCTCCTTGCAGTCCAAGACGTAGATGTGAATAAATTAGTGTTAAAATGAGCAGATTATTCTGGATTATCTGGAATAGGCCCTAAATATAATCACAAGTGTCTTTATAACAGGGAGGCAGAGGGAGATTTAACTACAGAAGAAGTAGCCAATATGATGATGGAAGCAAGATGCTCTAGTGTTGGCTTTGAAGATGGAAGAAGAGGCCAGATACTAATAAATGCAAAGAATGTAGCTCTAAAGGAAGAAAAGAAACAGAAAAGTGCATTTTCCTCTAGAACCTCAGGGGGGCTTGTGGCTCTCTTAATTTCATCCCAGGGAAGAGGATTTCAGACTTCTGATGTCCAGAAACATAGAGAATAAATGCTTGTTGCTTTAAGCCACCAAGTTGGTGGTAATTAGTTACAGCAGCCATAGGAGACCCCTACACTCACCACCCTTGTCTTTGTGATGCTTCCCCTAGACACAATACTCACAGAGACATTTGATCAGGGCAGTTGCAGTGCAAGTAACAGATCTAGCAGAGTCTTAGGATGTTTCTAATTTTGCTTAGGTTTAGGACAGACTTTTTTTTATACTTCACTCCATCAAAATATTAAGTCACTGACTATAAATCATGGTTCTCATTGTCTTTCAGCTTGTCCTTCTCTTGAATAGGCAGGAGGCAATATGGACCAATAGATAAGAACTCTCTGAGCACCTATTATGTGCCTGTGTTTGAGGCAAAAAGCTTTAGACCATTTTGGACTAACCTTGATCGTACTAGTAAGGGAACTGGAATGTGGAAGAACTCATATGAAAAGTGTAAAGGAAGCTTTGAAAATCAAAATAATTTACACATAAGAGAGGTTTTTATTGCCTAACACTGTGTTGGGCCCATGTACAGGATCAACTTAGTCCTTGTTGTTAATAAGCGTACAATCTAAGGGAAAATATTTGTATAGGAAAAACAAACAGATTTTCTCGTTTAATAAAATGTAGTATAAAACCCTGATAATTAAATCATTGTGATCTATTATAGAAGTGGACATGCAGGTATATGGCATGTCATAAAACTCTAAGAATAGAATAAGAATTTATAAAGTAAGGAGCATTTCTAACAATGAAGAAAAATAGATTATTAAGTAAATAATGATGATAGAACCAGCCAACATTTTGAGGAAAAAGTTTTCATTTTCTACCACACGTCATTCAGTTGTGTTCAACTTTTTGCAAATCAATGAACTGTAGCCCGCCAGGCTCCTCTGTCTGAGATTTTCCAGGCAAGAATACTGGAGTGGGTTGCCATATCCCCCTCCAGGGGATCTCCCCAACCCAGGGATCAAACCTGCATCTCTTATGTCTCCTCCATTGGCAGGGGTTTCTTTACCACTAGTGCCACCTGGGAAGCCCTCTCTACCACAGTCTGATACCAGAAGAAAGTTGGATTATAAATGGAAAAACACATAATATAATAAATAGAATGAAGTATAGATTAATAGTAACTTTGTTTTAAAATGTGAAGACATTTTAAAAACATTGCACAAAGAGAAATGGCATGAATTTTAAATTTTATAATTTGATGACAAAAAAATTTAAAATTTTTACGTCCAAAAAAAGAATATGCAAATTCCAAAGTTAAGGAATCTGAGAAATATTTAGGGAGTATGAAAATATTTAGCTGCAAGAGGTATAACTGCAATATAAGCAATGTGTATATATAAAAATTTAGAAGAAAAACACTAATATATTAACAGAAATTATATTTTGTTAGTAGGGTTACAATGTAGTCTGTCTAACTATCTTATCTCTCTATGGAGATACATATATAGATGTTAGATAGATGATTGTTGTTTAGTCACTTAAGTCATATCTGACTCTTTGCAACCCCACAGATCGTAGCCGGCCAGGCTCCTCTGTCCATGGGATTTCCTAGGCAAGAATACTGGGAAATGGGTTGCCATTTCTTTCTCCAGGGTGTCTTCCCTACCCAGAGCTCGAATCTGTCTTCTGCATTGGCAGGCAGATTCTTTACCACTGAGCCACCAGGGAAGCCCAGATAGATGATAGATATAAAATTTACTTGTTTATTTGGTAATTTAACTTCTGGTAAACTGCCACCCCACTGTCTCATTTACTTTCCAGAGTAAGAAACACATCTATTAACATGGATTTAATTATAGGATTTAGTATCAAAATGGAGAGGGACAAATTCTGCAGGAAAGCAGAAACACTATAAAATTCTCTACTTATTCCTCTATTTATTGCTAGGGATTTCACTGGAATTTTAAAGATAGGCTACTTTGAATGACCATACATCTGCATATAGATTATCCATTAGTTTACAAAATAAATCTCAAACTTTAGTATACTTCTTTTGAGTAAACTCTACTTGGAGTGATTTAAAGTATTTTTATTTATTTTTCATTAAAGGATAATTGCTTTACAGAATTTGCTGTTTTCTGTCAAACCTCAACATGCATCAGCCATAGATATATATATATCCCCTCCCGTTTGAACGTTGAACTTTATTTAAAGGATTTTTAATGTTGCATTTTAACTTTGGGAACAAACTCTTTATAAATACAGCTATAATGAGGGAAACAAGGCCATGTTGTTTTTCTTCCTTTTTTCCCCTTGTTTACAACATTGGAAGATTCTAATCCATTTTAAGTTAGGGGAGCAGACAGCATTCCCCATAGAATGATTTGCAGATATTTCTCAGAGGAGTAAAGATTAAGCTCTAAAGGACAGAAGAATTGGCTTTTCTGTTGCCAGTGATTCTGTTTTAAGATTTAGTAATAGTGAAATAATGTTTCGTTGCTCTGACTGTGAGGTGAGAATTGGGCAATGGTGGACTGCGATAAGAAAGAGAAAATAAGAAAGTCACATGAGAGAGACCATAATCTAGGAGTTCATCCTGGGGGAGGTAGCCAAAAAAATAAAAAGAAGGAGGCTATTGGCCTTGGAGAAGGGCCACTTAGAAGGACTATATTCAAAGGGCTTGTGTTTGCTAGCCAACTGCTCAGGACCAAAAACTGACCGTATCCTATCACCTGAATGTGGGCCCAGGACAGTAAATTCACCAGTAGGTCCAGGTGGGAAGTTGGTCCCCACTGGGCTTCACCAGTTGCCTGATGATCAGAGGTTGGGCTCCTCTGTGTCTTGAGACTAGACTTGGTCCTTGTCATGCTACTTGGTATGAATATCCCACTCCTTACAACATCAAAGATATTTCCAGCCCAGAAATTCTGTCTGGGGGTGAGAGTGGGAGAGAATTGGGTCCCTATATTGATGATGATGAGAGCACCAAATGGCAAAGTTGGAAACATTTGGGCTGGAATATGATTAGAAACACCTCTGAGGTAAGTGTTTTCTAACTTGCCTAAAAATTAAATTTGAAATACCTTAAGCAATGGAATAAGAGCAACATGTCTATAGCTAAAAAATCTCCAACCAATGTATGCTTCCAAAAACAATATAAGCCAGATTACAAGGCAAACAGTATATTGGGGGGATATTTGGAACAACTGGATCTCCCTTCCCCCAGGTGGCGATCGTGTCTGCTGAGGTCCAGACTGACCACACGTGGGAGGTCATTTTATTTAGGTTAATTGCTGGAGTGATTGAGAATTAACCTGTATTTTCTGAGCTTGTGAATCCAGGGGCTTCGAAAATTGGGTGTTGCTGGCAGAACATTGCCCTTTGCAGTGGAAAGCAGACAAGGATAAAATCTGATGTATCTTGGGGCCCTAAATGAGAACTCACTACCTGAAACAAGAAGGCAAAATGAGAAATTGATGAGGGGAAATATTATAGTTTGATTGACTTGTTATTGATGTAAGTAAACTAGATTGGAGACTTCACTTTTGGAACTCTAGATTTTATAATAGGATGAATTAATGTGTTCACATTTGAGACTCCAAATTTTACCTAGGCATATTTTGAAACTTCTGGTGAGATATGTTGGATAGGGTAAATAAACATAATTTGAAACAGAAAAGAGTAAATACCATGGAAGAAATGTATATCACAATATTACATGGTTATCTGGGTAGTAGGGTTATAAGCAACTTTTCATTCTCATATGTGCTTTTAAATGTTAGCTAACCCACCCTGCTGAAATGCATGTATATTTTTCTTATGATAAAACTAGTCATCATTTAAAGGTTGTTACCTTATTCTGTGCTGAAACTGTACCTATTTGTTCAATGAGGGATGTTATTTATTGGAAAATTTTTGTATCTCTGCTGTGATACAATCTGGAAAACATAAGCCTCATAAACTCTCAGTCTTTTGCATTCTCCTTCAGCGCATTCCTTCTAAACAGGGGTAATGACCTTGCTTTGGTGTTAATTCTTTCACTTAGCCAGATTGGCAGATTTACCCAAGACAGGAGAATAAACTGAGTGAAAAGAAAATGAAAGAAAAGTGAAACAATCAAAAAATACTTAAAAAAATAATCACAAGGAAATCTTGGTCTCATTTGAGAGGTATTGAATCGATGTTATCATTTTTCCTTTAATAGAAAGGTGTGGGAGGAGAAGCTTCCAGCCTCCTGCCACCTAGATGACCACAGACTGTGCCTGCACCAAAGTTGTGACTCTAGGGATTCAATTTCTTTCTGTTTTGTTTCCAGGAAGTGCATTTGTACCAGATAACTCTAGCATAACAAAGGTTACCCTAAAAGCTGGTCAATAATTTATATGAAAGAATTTGTGGAATTTTGTTGTTCCCTGATTTTCTTGTTGAAAGGGAGAACAAAACAAGCAAAAGCCCTAAAAGCTTTTTTGAAATGAATGTTACAGCAGGTTCCAACTTTCAAAGCAACCACGACCATAATCGTGTGCGTTGGAGGGCAACATGCTTCTGTGGTTTGGTTTGTGGCGCAGTTGCCAAAACTCACCGGCCTGTGGCTTCGTTGTTCTCTGCTCGAGAAGAACAGAAAGAATGAAATGGGTTTTGTTTTTTTTTTTTAACTTCCTTGCTGGTTTTCATAGTTCTTTTCCAGTCAGTGTGTTTGACCAATTTGTCCACAACCCAGCCTTGTTTCTAGAAATGGGGTTAGCCCTCTGAAAGGTTTACCATAAAATATAATGCAGTACATTTTTGGCTCAGCCTTCTTGGGTTGCTCTTGTGAATCAAGTCTTATGTGTTTTATGCAGAACTTTCAGATTTTCAGAGTAATTTTAGGTCTTCTCTCTCAGTAAGATGAGATAATGAGGACATGCACTACAGGTGAGAAAAAAACTCTGAAAGTTTCTAGAACTTATATAGGATATTTATTAGTTTTGGTACCTTCTGGCATGCAAATCCCTCTTCCTGTTAATACCCTAGTATGCCTTCTGGAGGGCCCCACATGGTACCCCAGAGGCTTCCTGTCTCTCCCTGGGCATTTTCAGGCATGTGGCATGGACTAAACCAATAGGATGCTCTCTCCTGGGACTTTGCATCTTGAATGTGACCCCAAGAAAAGGGGGCAGAGATAGCTAATGTCCCCAATTCCTTTCTTCCCATTCTCACTCTTTCTTTGGGCTTTTTTTTTCATTTATCCTTTAAAAAATAATTATTTATAGTGAAATCTAATTGATGTGCAGAGAAGTATTATGTTTAATTTTAATTATTTTAAAATGCTCACATGTATAACGACCATCTGAGTCAAGAAGTAGTCCATTGCCAACACCAAGAAATTCCTGTTAAATACCTCTTTCTGACAGCAATTGTCACCTTCCCCAAGGTAACCATTAGCCTGACTTCTGTAGGTATTTACTATCTTGCTGATTTTTAATTTTATCACCCCAAGATGAATCAACAGGCAATGTAGTTTAGTTTTGCTAGTTTTTGAATTTTATATGAGTGAAATCAGACACATTCATTTGTAACTGTCTTCTTTCACTCAATTTTATCTGTGTATTTGGGTGAAACTAGTTAATTTATTTTCATTGCTATGTAGCATTCCATTGTACGAATATAACATAATATATTCATCCATTCTACAGCTGAAGACTACTTGGGACATTTGGGCTGTTATAAACCATGATAGTATAAATAGTTTTGTACATTTTATCCTGGTGCACGTGGACACAGATTTATATAGGGTGTCTGTGGCAGAGAGTGGTGTAGATAGATTGTAAGTTTATTTATCTTCAACCTTAATTCATTATGCCAAACAGCTTTCCAAAGTGGTTGTTCCAATTTATACTATTGCCAGTAGCAAATGCATGTTCCCGTCACTGTACATCCTCAACAACACTTAAAAGACTCATCAGATTGTTAAAAATGGGATTATCAAATGATTTGCACAATTGTAATTGTCTGTTTTGCATTGAATAAAAATGAGCCAGAATATTTCCCTCAAATATAGTGGGTGCAGTGCTGACTTTAGATTTAGTGTGTTTGAGTTCAAGGGTCAGCTCTATAGTTTAGCTGTATGACCTTGGGAAAGTTACTTAATCTGGCTGTGCTTTATTTTTCAAATTGAATAGTAGTAATAGTAGTAATAATGCTTAACCTCATCACCTTATTGTGATGATTAAATGACTTAATAAACACAGAGCATTTAGACCAGTATGTGGTACATAATGATTACTGTATAAGTGTTTGTTATTGTTATTATTCTGGTAAAAACAAAAGCATGTCTGAGATTCCAAGTTGTTAAAGATTAGAATACTTTTGTGTTGGAAGAAAATAAGGATTATTTATTTATTTATTCATTGATTTATTGATTCAACAAACATTTGAAGGGCTCTGGGATCTGAAAGGATGAGAGACATAGATCCTCCCTTTAAGAGACTCATAATTTAAGGGCAAATGCAGGTACACAAATAAGCAACACCAAACACAGCATAGTAAGTGCCATAATGGTTGCTGCACACCAAGGAGGAACTTATTAATTAAGCCTGAGCATGGGGAGTTGGAGCAAAGAAGGTTTCACTTTGATAGTAGCAGTTGAGTTGGGCTTCACAGTTTGAATAGTTCAACAAACAGAAATATAGAGAAAGGACATTCCTAATAGAGGAAAGTCCGAGGAGAAAAATGACAGAAGCATGAGAGTTAAGTGCCTATTTGGAGGACTTACACTGGCAGGAGATACTTAAAATATTTCGAAAGAAAATTAAAAAGTTAGATGAAGGTCAGATTGTATAAAGATTTTAGGTAATGCTAAGAAGTTTAGACTTTTCTTTGCCTGATTGGGATTCATGATAAGTTTTAACCAGAGGAATGTCTAGAACTTTATAACAGAGTGATAATATGCTGTGATACATGGATCACCTTGGAGGGTGATGGGAAAAAAAGTATGTGTACAATTATATTTGTGTCCTTACTAGAGGAGTAGGATGAAATGTGCTTTCTCTGTAGTAGCTCCACTTTCTGACAAGGCTCTCCCATTGTGGTCATAAGACCACTGTAGTAGTTGTAGATCTCCCAGCCTCTCTTCTTCAAACCCATGAGAACAGAAAGAGTTTCTCTCTCCCCACCAACTACTGGTTGACTGGAAAAGCAAATAGATAGCAGGTGGTAAAAATGAAGAGCTGCCCATTTACAACGGAGAGATCATTTAGAAGATGGTTGGACAGATCAGACAAGAAGTTGCTAGAAAAATTAAATGAAAAGAAGGGCCGAATAGGAAATGTGATCATATCAATAGGATGGAATGTGTGGGAACAGTGAGAGGAGAAGGCTACTATGCTTCCGAAGGTAGGGGACTGAGCATTTGGAGGAGGGTGGTATCTTTTACTGAGATAATAAACACAGGCGGAGGAACAGGTTTGGGGGCCAGATAAGTTTTGTTTTGGATCTACTGAGTTTGGTTCCTGGCAATCTATCTCTGTGGAAAGGTTGACCAGGCAGATGGAAGAGCAGGTCTGTAGGAGGCACAATACCCTGCACACAGCTTCCCCATAAATGTTTATTAAATATGAAATAAACAAAGATGAAACCAGTTTCCATGTTAGCATTCCCACAGTGATATTTACTGGTTGGGTCCTTGCCAAAGTGAGGCTTGACTATATCCAACTTAAAAATAATTGTTTACCACTTCTGTGCCCTCCCATATGTTTCTCCTTCCAGCTACTATTACATTTTTTTTTTTAATATTTAAGATTGTGGGGAAAAAAGCACCATCCAAATACACTGTAGTCCTTGCCCTAATATTATTAATTACCGGAGTAGTAGGACTTATAGAAAGTATTCTTAACTATATGTAATAACACAGAGATTGGCAAGGGCCCTGAACTTGGCCTTGAAGTGAACACATTTTTTTCTTCCTCATTGTTCTATGGATACTACAATCTTTGATTTCATGCTGTCTTAGCTCAGGCTGCTATAACAAAGTACCATAGACCAGATGGCCTATAAACAAGAGTCTATTTCTCACAGTTCTGGAGGTTGGAAATTCAAGATCTGGGTGCCAACCTGGTTGGGTTCTGCTGAGAGCCTTCTTCTGAGTTGCAGAGTGCTATCTTCTCATTGTATCTTTGCACAGCAGAGAGAGAGAGAGAGCTAGCTGTCCAGCTTCTTCTCCCAGGGGCACTAATTCCATTCAGAAGGGCTCTACCCTCATGACTTAATTAATTCCCCAAAGTCCCACCTCCTAATACCATCACATTGGGATTAGGGTTTCAACATAAGAATTTTGGAGAGACATTCTGTTCATAACATTCCCTTCCTAACACCTACTTCAAAAATTTTGTCTTGTCAGAATATGTTAGGTATAGGCCCCATCTTTGCTCCAAAAATATGCTTAATATAGATATAATTGTCCAAATATAAGAAGGTAACCATATTCCTTTCTCCTGTCCTCAAGTTCCACTCTCAGTGTATGTGTGTGTGTGTTTGTGTGTGTGTTTCACTCAGTCATGTCCAACTCTTTGTGACCCCATGGACTGTAGCCCACCAGGCTCCTCTGTCCATGGGATTCTCCAGAAAAGAATACTGGAGTGGTTGGTCATTCCCTTCTCCAGGGGATCTTCCCAGCCCAGGGATCAAATCTGCATATCCTGCATTGCAAGCAGATTCTTTACCATCTGAGCCACCAAAGAAGCCCTCTCTACTCTGAGAGCAGGGTTTAAATCCATCTCAAACAAGCAAATAAATCTTTCATTTCAACTTGGAAGTAGTAGAAGCAGACGAATTCCATTTCAGACTGTTTCCACAGATTCGTGCTCATTTGCCCCCATGACTCCCACACCTGTAAGTCCTGGTTGTTTATCTCTTTCACTGAAGTATCGCCTGCTAAGACTTTCTAAGCTTACTTATCTTGGACTCCCTCACCCTAGTTTAGTGCTCAGCACATAGTAATGTCTCAAACAAAGCACATGTAGGATACACTGGATCAAACAATTGTTTATCTGGTTAGGTCTGCTATGAAATCATCACCATGAATGCTTAGCTTGCTCCTGTCTAATCTTTTGTAGGGGGTCAGTGGCTTTGTTGAGACCAATTAGAAGTTGGGATGATTTACGGGATAGGACAGAACAATGTCATATTTTTCCATAGTAGTACAACCAAAGTCTGACTATGGTTTGCTTTTGTTTAATTGGAGACTGTTTAAACACTTCTCTGCTAGGGTTTCCTTTTAAGTCTTTCAAGAAAGAGCTTCTCTTCACCCCCAACCCTACTCATCCCAGCCAGGTGCCCAGAACACCACCACAACAAGGGAATCTCTGACTCACTCTCGCAAAAGTGAAGCTGTATAATAGGATACGTTCTTCTCTGACTAATTTCTTCTTCTCAACACATGTTGACTCATTAGAAATGGTGAGAAGAAATTTAGCAAAAGTCACTGACTTTTATTGCTTCCTTGGCAAAAAAAAATTTTTCTTTATGACAAATTAATTGCATATTCAGTACTATGTAATTCAACACCCATTTCAAGAGTACCTACTAGGAAAAAGGCACTGGAAACTGCTTCCTTTGGAAGTCATAAAAATGAAGGAACTAAATAAGGGAAAAATCTTCTTAGAATGTTTTTATGGCTGCAAATAAAGTAACTTGGTGAGGTTGAGGGGGAATCTTTGAAGAGAAATAGGGGACAGACCTCAATGTAGAGGAAAGCTTGAAAAGGAACACTGAGCTGGGGAGTGTTTTTGAACACATGTATGGAATAATGTTGTTTACTCCTCAATGGTCTCTTTCAGATGGCAGCAGAAGGGAGGCATTCTTTCTCATTTCAAAGGCAACATTTCTGGTTCTTTGAGCCTTTGTCTTGTATTTTGATAAGTGGCTGTTTTGTTGTGTTTTTCTCCTGAGGTAGGACACATGCTCCTGAGCAGGGCTATAAAAAATCTTCCTGAGGATCCACTCACGCCTGTGAGGTCCAGCTGAAATTCTGCTTCTTCAGTGAATCCTCCTCAGTGTCCCCCAGTGGGCTCTCTCTCTCTTCCAGGTGTCCCGTGGTGTTTCTGTCTCTGATGTCTACTGCCCTATAATAGAGCATCCCAAGGTAGATGGTTTAAAGCAAAAATGATCTCATTGCTTGGTAGTCTGTGGGTGCAGAATTTTAGCAAGGCTCAGCAGTCATGGGTCATCTCAGCTCTGTGTGTTATTAGCAGTACCATGGGGGCTCCAGGATCCCAGAAGCTTTCATTCTATGTGTGATGCCTCAACTGGAGCAGCTGGGATACATGGAAGACAATCAAGCCTCACATTCCAGATGGACAGTTGGACTTCTTCAGGGTATCTCAGGGGTCCAGCAGAATGAAAATGGAATCTTTCAGGTCTCTTAAAGCTTAGGTACAGAATTGACATAGTGGCACTGCTCTTGCATTCTATTGTTGCTGTTGTTGTTCAGTCACACAGTTGTGTCTGACTCTTTACGACCCCATGGACTGCTGCATGCCACGCCTCCCTGTCCCTCACCATCTCCTGGAGTGTGCCCAAGTTTATATTTATGCATCAGTGATGCCATCCAGCCATCTCATCCTCGGACACCCTTTTCTCCTTCTGCCCTCAGTCTTTCCTAGCATCAGGGACTTTTCCAATAAGTCATCTGTTCACATCCGATGACCAAAATACTGGAGCTTCAGCTTCAGCATCTGTCCTTCCAGTGAAAATATTCAAGGTTGATCTCCCTTAAGATTGACTGGTTTGATCTTCTTGCTATCCAAGGGACTTTCAGTAGTCTTCTCCAGCACCAGTTCAAAGGCATCAATTTTTTGGCGTTCTGCCTTCTTTATGGTCCAGTTCTCACAACTGTACATGACCACTGGGAAGATCATAGCCTTGACTATCAGACCTTTGTGGGCAGAGTAATATCTGTGCTTTTCAACACATTGTCTAGGTTTGTCATTGCTTTCCTGCCAAGAAGCAATCATCTTCTGATTTCATGACTGCAGTCACCATCTGCAGTGATCTTGGAGCCCAAGAAGAGGAAATCTGTCACTCTTTCCTCCTTTCCCCTTCTATTTGCCATACAGTAATGGGGCCAGATGCCATGATCTTAGTTTTTTTAAATGTTTAGTCTTAAACTGGCTCTTTCACTCTCCTCCTTCACCCTAATCAAGAGGCTCTTTAGTTCCTCTTCAATTTCTGCCATTAGAATGGCATCATTGGGTATAGAGTTGCATTCTATAGGCCAGAACAAATCACAAGAACAGTATAGATTCAAGGAGAGGGAAGATAGGCTTCACCTCTCAATGGAAGGAGCGTCACACCCAGGTGGAGAAGAAGAAATTGATGGTGGCCGTCTTTACAGACAGTCCTTTGTAGTTGTGTTGAACCCTTGGCCCCAATATTCTCTTATTTATTTGTCTAGCTAGCCAATAATTCTGTGAGCTTCTCAAACGGTAAAGCCAAGCTCATATCCACTGCTGTTCCTTCCCACAGTTGGGACTCAAGGACTATTTGGATAAATGAATCCATTTGGATATGCTCGGGACAGAGAATAGAGAAATACCTTGCAAAGACTGTCACCTTTGGAATCAGATATTGTGATTTTGATTCCCAAATGTTGCATGTGTCTATGAAGCTCTAGATATATGCCTTTAGTTTTACTTTCTATTTCCTCAAATATAAATTAAGGAAATAAAGTATGAATTCACAGTTCAGAGAGTGATTGAGTGAACAAGTTATCGTCTGTTGAGTTGTCCAGCACATGAGCTAAGGGTAGGAAATGAGTCTCATTCTTGACTTTTGGCTTATGTCTTCTTTTCTCTCCTAAAATGTTCAGATGCATTTGGGCATACGGAAATTCTGGAAAAAGTTTTCTCAGCGAGTGGTTAGAAGTAGAACAATACGTTAAACACAGCCCAGGACATAACCGCATTAGAATGCCGTAATTGGTACTTAGCAGAGTTGCTGAAAAAAGACATTCCTGCATTCTCGTGAACTCCAGGTATCCACACACATATAGACATCAAATTAAGGGTCCAGTTATGCCAGCAGTCATTGTTCCTTAGGATTACCTCTCACACCCAGAGTTGACTTTTCTTTCAAAAAACTGTCTATGATCTGTCCATGGAATACCTTAGCAAACCATAAGTAACACACACATACACCAGAGAACAAAAGAAGCCAGTAGGGAGAAGTTTAATGTAGCAGCCTTGACATCATAAAGAGCAGAGAGCCATCTCTCCCCGGCTAATTCGAATCCAGTCAGTCTCTTGTGCAAAACCAAGGACAAACAGCAATCACTTACATTTCTTTCATGTTGTAGTCCTCAACCTTCTCAGTCCCAGCTCTTACTTTATAAAGCACATATTCTCTGCTGCCCTTTTACTATTTTGAAATTAAATTCATAGATAAAATAGCTTATCTACAAGCATAATTTCAAAAACTTCAATAAAATGTCCTCACTGTAGTATAAAAGGCAATGATGAAAAAGTAATGTATAATCAATTAATATGTGTCTCAATATGTAAATACTGAGGAACACCTCAACTAAGAGAATCAAGGAGTAGTCAAATGCTTGCACATACATAAAATTCACAGATTTGAAATTAAGATAATATTCAACTAATATCTTCCTGTTTAAACTTTTTTCACATTTGAAAAATAAAGGTTTTGTAAGTACATATATGTGTATGTCTATACTCTTGCCTGGAAAATCCCATGGATGGAGGAGCCTGGTAGGCTATAGTCCATGGGGTCGCTGAGAGTCGGACACGACTGAGCAACTTCACTTTCACTTTTCCCTTTCATGCACTGGAGAAGGAAATGGCAACCCACTCCAGTATTCTTGCCTGGAGAATCGCAGGGATGGGGGAGCCTGGTGGGCTGCCGTCTATGGGGTCGCACAGAGTCGGACACGACTGAAGCGACTTAACAGTAACAGTATAAATGTATATAGGCTCCCCTGGTGGTTTAGTGGTAAGGGATCCACCTGCGAATGCGGGAGATTTGGGTTTGATCCCTGGGTTGGGAAGGTCCCCTGGAGTACGAAATGGCAACTCACTCCATTATTCCTGCCTGGGAAATCCCATGGACAGAAGGAGCCTAGCGGGCTGTACAATCCATGGGATCACAAAAGAGTCAGACACGACTTAGTGACTAAACAACAACATAAATGTGTATATGTGTGTGTATTTATATATATGTATGTATGTGTGAATTGCCATAAATACTACAGTTACAAATGAAAACTGAAATACATGTGTTGTATTTGTGACTCAATGCTGCTTTTGCTGGAAAGGTTCTAAACAAAACTGAATTCTGTATTTCTTCAATTTAGATGGCAGTTTTCATCTGGAAAATTTGGTGCATATTCCAACCATGCAAAACAACTTGGTGTTTATGTATTAATTCAAGTAAGGATCTACACACAGATTATTATAAACAACTTTTTCACTTACACAAATGTCTGACTTCTCGAATTGAAGTCTGTGACATTAGAAAATTGATTGAAGGCAGAACGGTTTTTCCTTGTACAAGACTGTCTGCACATTGAAGGATATATGGCATCTCTGATCCCCACCAGTCAAATGCTCCCCGTATCACAAGGCATCCAAGATCATTGTGGTGAAACAAAGCCCCTGCAACTGTTGGATTCCACCAATTTTGTACAGTAAATTTCTAAAATGGCTGTTTCCAGTGATATCTCATTGAATCATCACAGAGAGAGATACTATTATTTTCGTTTTTCTCTAGTAAGGAAATAGCCTCATGGAGGTTAACTAACTCACATGTATCGTAATTGTGGTGTTAACCCATATCTTCTCATAGTTGGTTTAGGATTTCCTTCATGCTCAGATTTTACAAAATAACAAAAACAAACAAAGGCTTGTGTTCATCATGTGGTAGTCTTTTCAGACTTACTAGGGAGTCCTGAGTCAACCTTGCAGAAGTTAGGATTTGCTGACTCACAGAAGAGATGAAACTTCCTTATGCAGCTATGACTTCTGGCTTTTTCTCATTTGTATTTCATCTAGTGGTTTCATTTTTGCTTACTGGATAAAGAGGGTTGTGGCAACTCTGACTTTATAGGGCTAGTTTATGGGAGTAAAATCGCTTCATGACTGCAAGATACCTTGAACGCATTCAAGTAAAACTCAGAAAAGAAAAATGCCCTCAACTGTCAACTCCTCCTTCTCCTCCTCCTCTTTCTCCTCCTCTCACAGAGTGAAGGAGATAGACCCCTTCATGAGTTTTCCTTGAAGACATAGCATTTCAAGGTATGCTCTGATGCAATCATACTTTTCTGGTCTTTTTTGCCCTACTTTATTGACATATAACTTGCATTAACCCAAGCTGTCAATTTTTTGAGAGTAAAGTATTAATGAATGAGAGTGTGTCAAGAATATGGAGATATTGGCTCCACCTGCTTTTTTGGTGTGAATTTGGGTTTTTTGCTGCAAGAATTTTAGTAGTGAGGGATAGATAAAAATAAGGTGGATTGTTCCTCTTCATTTAAATTATAATAGTGACGACTACAGGCATCAACAATGCCAGTCTCTTTTAATATTTTTCTCAAAGTCTCTCAATATCCTGAGAGGTAGGTTGATATTATCTCTCTTCTATCTATGATAAAACACTCTCAGAGATTTTAAATCATTTGCCCAAGGTCACACAGTTAATAAGTAGCTGAGCTGAGATTAGAACTTCAGGGTTTTTTTTACACTGTGCCAAGCTGCCTATCCTTTGATCTTTCTTCAGTCCAGGCAGTTAGAACTGTCATAGAATTGAGAGATAGCCAATGCCAATCTTCTAATTTTATCGCTGAAATCTGAGGCCTGAAGTGTGAATTAAATCGCTCCAAATCATCATGTATGTGGACAATAGCGTTGAGATGAGAAGCCAGAAAAGGCTGGTCCAGGGCTCTTTCCAACAGGCCACCTTGAGGTTCCTTCTCAGACTGCTGGGACACTTGTTACATAATGTTTCAATTTATTTAGGAATGTGACTAATCCACATTTTTTGGTGTTTGATCAGATGTAGAATATAAACAAGGAAAGCACTTAATTGAAAAACTCAAGAAATGGGAGAGTTGGGGAGGGCTGTAGTACAGAGCAACAATGAAATGCAGGCTGTGTGAATTTTTTCAGGCGTTATGGATATGAACTAGTTTACTACATCTGCTGAGATCAATTCCATATTACAGCTAAACAAGCACAGGGCTGTGTGGCATTCATGTCTGATTGAATTGAGGATTTGGTAATTACTAACCTTCCCAACAGATAGTTTCATGTGTGAATCAAGCAAAAATTAAATGTTTGTTGTATCGCAACCTGTCTCCAAACAACTGTCTGTTTTGTTCAACAAAGCAGTGATCAAAGCAATCTGCTCATCATTTCAGATTTTCTCTCTTCTGAAAAGTCATTATTTAAAATTCATTTTTTGCTATAGGAAAGATAACAAAGATAGCAATGAGTAGAATTTTCTTTCTGAAGAAACACCTGTCATTTGAAGAAGCACAAATACTGTAGAGGGAAAATACATACTTTAATCATAATTTTTTGTCCTTTTAATTATAGTTATCTCAGAGCTTGGTATAAAAATATAGAATATTTAGCTAAAATAGATAAAACAGATCTCAAAATGATGCCACTAAAGAACTCTAATATATTATTATGCCTAGTTGATTCTAAATGTCAGACTATAATCACCAAAATATAAAAGTGATCTGTAGGTTGCTGCTTTAGATCTTAAATTCTAAAAGGCTAACAAATTAGAATAGTCGGATTATTGAAGGAAATGTAGATTCCAAGTTGAAGTTCTTATGTACTAAGAATTAGCTGTAGTGTGAATCAACCATGTTTGTGAGAGTAGTTGACACTATACAGTATCTATTCCCATAGATCACCTCCTTGCTTCATTTTTATTCAGGTTTGCTTCCTCCTTGGTATGGCCATATGGCAGGGGGTGGGGTCTTGATTGGTTTCAGCCAATTATGTTGGTGCCATTCAAGTTGCCAATAATTGGCTAAAGGTGTTGCTAGGTGACAGAATTCTGGCCTTCGAAACATGAGGGCAAGCCTCTTAGGAAGACTTCTGGGAAGGGTGTCTCCACTCTTTTCTTTCTTCAAAAAAGAAGTAATAGCTCATTTTCTGCCTCTAGGTATTGAGGCTATGAAGGGGAGTCAGCTTGAGGAAAATGAAAGAGAAACAGAGAAATAGAACCTGGCCCTGATCCTGTTGTACCCAGAGATACTCTATCTTTGTACCTCCTGCTTAGTAAGGAAAGTAATTTTTTTATTGTCTAAAACAGTAGTTCTCCAACTTTAGCCTTAGTCAGAATCCCCCATGGGCCTTAACAGCATGGATTTCTCGGCCCACCCCGAGTTTCTGACAGTATACCCAGGGTAGAAGTCCAGAATTTGCATTTCTAACAAGTTCCCAGGAGATGCTGATGTTATTGGTCCAGGGATAACACTTTGATAATCACTGGTCGGAAAGTCAATTGCCATGGGTTTCAATTTCTTGCAGCTGAATGCCTCTTAGTTTACGTGCGTGCATGCATGCGTGCTCAGTTGCTCAGTTGTGTCTGACTCTTTGCGACTCTATGGACTGTAGCCTGCCAGACTCCTCTGTCCATGGGATTCTCCAGGCAAGAATACTGGAGTGCGTTGCCATTTCCCCACCCAGGGATTGAACCCATGCCACTTGTTTCTCCTGCACTGGCAGGGAAATTCTTTATTGCTGAGCCACCTGAGAACCCTGTTTATGTGCACAGGCACTGAGAAATACATAAAGATATTAAGGCCTCCAGCCTTGAAGGAAGTTTCAAGCCTGGTTTGTTTTAAACTAACCAGAAAGAAACATTCTATCCTTCTTGTTCTTTCCATTTACAATGACAGCCCTTAAAACCAAATTGATCAAAAATGTGAAGCATAACATATTTCTAGAGTAAAGAGCATAGGCCTTGGAAGCAGACACTCCTGGCCTTCAATGAGAGCACTACTATGCTGCTTACACTTTAAAATTATTGAGATTCTATAAGTTTTCTGATTTATAAATGGAAATTAAGACTTTATTTCATAGGCTTATTGGGAGGATTATATGAAGTAGCATGCAAAATACTTTCTAGAATAGCACCTGATATATGGTAGATTAATTCTCTCCCTTTGTGTACACACACACACACAATTTCTATTTCTTTTCCTAACTTCATAACTGAAGTACAACATACAGGGCGAAAATAGAAAGTCCTCATTATCCAAAACTTTGTTATCTAAAAAACTGTATTTATAAGATTGTCAATGGAAACAAGAGTCTTCATGATACAAAAACTTGTCAATGACTTATCTTGTTAACACACATTCAAAAATCCTCCTTGCTAAAGAGTAGTGTCTATTTCTACCAATCCATCCTAATATATGTGGATGAGTCTCTACTAGATTGCAAATTGTGAACATCTGGTAATAAAAACCAATTGCAAATCAAGGTTGCATATCTTGAAAGTGGTACAAAATTTCATGACACTAATTAAAGTACTGTTGAAAAATTCATTCTATCACTCTCAAAGTTCCTGACATATGAGGGTCTAGCAGAAGTAGACCAGTGAGAAATCTTTAGTAAAACATCTGGAATTTTGATACTAGGATAGATTCTCTAAGAATGATTTGAATATCAAAGGCCTAAGAGAGGCTGTTGGTAAAAGTGATGCATATTTTCACACAGAAATTCTTTCTGGAATCAAACAGCAAAAGACAAATGGAAACAAAGAAATATGAGATCATTATTTTCTCATCTGATTGACATCAGATTAAATAATCAGCATTTCATTCTTGGAAAAAACTAAAAAATAATTGATAAAACCTGAATCTTATTAAATATAAGATAAAATAATTTTCAGAATTTTAGTATCATTTTTGGAGGTAAAATTGCACCTGAAATTTTTCCTTCACTCAGTCAGTCAGTTCAGTGGCTCAGCCCTGTACGACTCATTGTGACACCATGGACTGCAGCACACCAGGCTTCCCTGTCCATCACCAACTCCCGGATTTTACTCAAACTCATGTCCATCAAGTTGGTGATGCCATCCAACCGTCTCATCCTCTGTTGTCCCCTTCTCCTCCCGCCTTCAATCTTTCCAGCATTAGGGTCTTTTCCAATGAGTCAGTTCTTCGCATCAGGTGGCCAAAGGATTGGAGTTTCAGCTTCAGCATCAGTCCTTCCAATGAATATTCAGAACTGACTTCCTTTAGGATAGACTGATTGGATCTCCTTGCAGTCCAAGGGACTCTCAAGAGTCTTCTCCAACACCACAATTCAAAAGCATCAATTCTTCAGCGCTCAGCCTTCTTCATAGTTCAACTCTCACATCCATACATGACTACTGGAAAAACCATAGCTTTGACTAGACAGACCTTTGTTGGTAATGTCTCTGCTTTTTAATATGCTGTCTAGGTTGGTCATAAAATTCCTTCCAAGGAGCAAGTGTCTTTTAATTTCATGGCTGCAGTCACCATCTGCATTGATTTTAGGGGCCAAGAAAATAAAGTCTGTCACTGTTTCCATTGTTTCCCCATCTATTTGCCGTGAAGTGATGGGACCAGATGCCATGATCTTAGTTTTCTGAATGTTGAGTTTTAAGCTAACTTTTTTGCTCTTCTCTTTCACTTTCATCAAGAGGCTCTTTATTCTTCACTTTCTGCCGTAAGGGTGGTGTCATCTGCATATCTGAGGTTATTGATATTTCTCCCGGCAATCTTGATTCCAGCTTATGCTTCATCCAGCCTGTTATTTTGTGTGATGTACTGTGCATATAAGTTAAATAAGCAGGGTGACAATATACAGCCTTGACGTACTCCTTTCCTGATTTGGAACCAGTCTGTTTCCTTCACTACTTACTGTAAAAATGTAGCATCTGCTTTAAGTGGATTTACTTTAACATATTGAGGAAACAGAAATTCGGACAGTAATATTATGTTGTTTTTTACAATACCTAAACATTTTTTTAAGGAGAGATTGTTAGCTACTTCCTGACATTCTTTTCTTTTCTCATAGTAACAGAAGCCTTAGTGTTAGCTGGCCTGGTGCTGTCCAGATAAATAATTTTGTCTGGTTGCCTTCTTTGAATCTGTATCTGGCTGATGAGATGTGGTGAAAACATTTTATGAGAGTTCAAGTAAAGTTGCTCAAAAGAAAGGAGGTATACCTCTCTCTACTTCCCTCTTCCTGCTGTCTGGGATATAGGCAGAGCCTCCAACAGCTATCTTAGACCATGAGGTGAAAACCACATACTCAGATAATGGGATAGAAAGCTAGACCTCTGAGTCCTTGTCATGACCATGGAGCTCCTATACCAGTTGAAAATGCCTACGCTTGAGTTTCTTTACATAATAGGCAAATAGTTATCCGATTAAATCTATTGTTATTTGCAGTTTGCTGGAATATATAGCATAATTGTATCAATATGGGCTTCCCTGATGGCTCAGTTAGTAAAGAATCCACCTGCAATGCAGGACACCCCGGTTCTATTCCTTAGTCAGGAAGATCTGCTGGAGAAGGGATAGGCTGCCCACTCCAGTATTCTTGAGCTTCCCTTGTGGCTCAGCTGGTAAAGAATCTTCCTGCAATGTGGAAGACCTGGGTTGGGAAGATCCCCTGGCAAAGGGAAAGACTACCCACTCCAGTATTCTGGCCTGGAGAATTCCATGGACTGTATAGTCCATGGAGTCACAAAGAGATTAAGTCTACTTTTATTTGCAGTTTGCTGGAATATATAGTGTAATTGTATCAATATATGCTCTAGATTGGCTGAAAATCTATGATTATTCTTCAAGTGTATTTTTACTCAGTGCTCCGGATGAAAAGGATATGGGAAGTGGGTCAGCACTGTATGTGGGGCAGGAAGGATAAAAGGATCAAGTTTGATGAGTAGAATTATAAAAAGAAAAACAGTCATATTTAGTTGTTTTACATCTGGTTTACTCTGACTGTAAAAGCACTCAGGCTTCTCAGGTGGTGCAATGGTAAATAATCCACCTGCCAATGCAAGAGCTGCAAGAGACACAGGTTCAATTCCTGGGTTGGGAAGATCCTCTAGAGTGGAAATTGGCAATCCACTCCAGTATTCCTGCCTGAAAAATTCCATGGAGAGAGGAGCCTGGCAGGCTGCAGTCCTTGGGGTCACAAAGAGGCAGATATGACTGAGCAACTGAGTATGTGAGCATAAAGATGCCCTCAGATTGCTATTGTAGATTGCTGCTGCTGCTGCTAAGTTGCTTCAGTCGTGTCCAACTGTGTGACCGCATAGACGGCAGCCCACCAGGCTCTGCCGTCCCTGGGATTCTCCTTTAAGAACACTGGAGAGGGTGGCCATTTCCTTCTCCAAGGCATAAAAGTGAAAAGTGAAAGTGAAGTTGCTCAGTCGTGTCCAACTCTTCGCGACCCCATGGACTGCAGCCTACCAGGCTCCTCCATCCATGGGATTTTCCAGGCAGGAGTACTGGAGTGGGTTGCCATTGCCTTCTCCATATTGTAGATTATACACATCGAATTCTATATCATGTCTACAGTGTTTGAGCAGGAAGGGCCTTTGCAATCATCTAATGCTACATCTGTCCCTTTCAAGAGTCCTCTCTGCAATATCCCTCTAAGATGGCCATCCAGCCTCTAGCAAAAGACTTTGGTAAGAAACTACTAAAGGTATAAGACAACCCCTTCAGTTGATGGGAAGAGTTTTGTTGTGTTAATTTTCAACCTGGCTATTAACAACTTCTACCTACAAGGTTATAGTTCTACAGAGCTGAACTTTCTCTTAATATTTTGATTATTATAGAAGGCTAACATGCTGCCTTAACATCGTCTCAATTTTAGGCTAAACACTGCCAGGTCTTTCAATTATTCTTCTTTTGAGGTCGTTTCCAGCCCCCTTGTCCTCCTGATTACTCATTGATACATTCTAAGTTGTCAGCAGTCTTCTTCACAAAAACGTATTTCATCATGCTGTGCCTTACAGGAAAGAGAGGGTCATCACCAGCTATAATTATACTTTTTATAGTTGATGGTTACCATGAGTGCCCTCTGAAGTCTTCTCCTCACAAAACAGAAGCTAACTGTCTTTATCATCTTTCTTCAAAGTCCCTTAAACACATTTAATCTCTGTCAAATAGGAGGCATGGAAACAGCCTCCAAAACAAAAAGAAGCCAGCAAATAAACAATAAGTTGGGTAATGGGAAGGCAGAGTTTTGAAATATATTCCAGATTTTTTAAATTGTCCAAAGTGAAATGATAAGACATGAGTTTATAAAATCACATTCCCCATAGTGTGAGTATAACCTGTTGGACTTAGTAAAAATACATGTTGACTAACAATTTTCTGGGTGTGGGCAGACTTGGGCGAAAACTAATGCAACTGAAGATAAGAAAATCAACCATCAGCAGAGGAAATAATGGCAGAAAGAAATAGTGGACTAAACCAATAGTTTCTTATCTTCTGATAACACACACACACACGTAAAGCCTTTGCAACTTGCAGTATTCCCGATTGTCTGAAAATAAGAAGCTCCAGGCAGCTCCAGGCTCTCTTATCTTTTTCATAGGTGTCTGCCTCCTCTTGGTCCTGGGATTAAATCTTCTCTTGATCACTATCTTACCTTTCAGCCATTCATTCCCCATTGACAGTATAAATGTCACTTTGAAATAACTGTCCCTGCTATTTAGTTTGAAGATGTTTGAAAATGTAGTACTTTTGCAGGAGTGGGTTATATAATTTCACATAAAACAGCGTGGGGTTAGCAGACAAGTGCTGCTTCTTCAGGGTTTTCTAGCTTATCTTTTAAGAAAGAGTTTGTGTGAAGAGAAAAGAAAAAGCAACTCTTCTTGCCTTTGGCTCCTCCATTCCCCCAGCCTCACTGCTTTCTTTTTAAAAAATCGCAAATCCTTGTTCTGTCAAGAGGTTAATAGGTCATAAGTAGTGGTTTATTCCGGAGAAGGCAATGGCACCCCACTCCAGTACTCTTGCCTGGAAAATCCCATGGATGGAGGAGCCTGGTAGGCTACAGTCTATGGGGTCGCTAAGAGTCGGACACAACTGAAGCGACTTAGCAGCGGCAGCAGCAGTGGTTTATTCACTTAAAAGCCAAGTACTATGCTGTTGAACACTCTTCAAGAAATGATTGCTCCAGACTAGTGTGGAGTGGCAATTTCCAAAGGTTTATGGATTGTCAGTGGGCTAAGCCTAACCAGGGGTCTTGTATCAGCTCTTACAGTCTCTCTTCATAACAAGTCTTAGCAAGCCATCTTATTCTGTTGACACAACTGTGGTCCTCAAGTGTCTCATAGTGTTTTTATTTAATTGCTGACAAGTGCGAAGGAAGATAACTAGCAGTTTTGGGGCTGGGAGATCTGTGTGCTACCTTGTGGCCTAGGTGCTCAGGGCCAGATTTATCAACTGTGCTGTGGGTCAGAATTGACTTCCTCTTTCTTTCCATGGTCTTGGCTGCCTTTTCAACAGTGTTACCTTATATATTTTGTATTATAAGCCTTCCCCTCATTTTATTTGTAAAGAGTGCCACAGAATAGAGTGAATAAGTCCATTTTTGTCACCAAATGACTCAAAGCAGTACTTACCTTCTCTGAGGCTCAGTTTGCAAACGTGTAAGGTAAGAGGATTAAATTGGGATTTGTAGCCTCATCCAGCTCTTACATTCTACCACTAGATTATTTTTGCATTTTAAAAGAGAGCATGAAAGTAATATAGATCAAATGCCTTGAATTTTATGACTATTTAGGGGCAGGAGGAAGGGTATACAGAGCCACTGTCAATTTTTAAATAAGAGCTATGCAACCCTGGAAGAATTCTGCAACCTGAATCTACTTCTCATTGTAGCTGAATTATGGTTCATTCTTGAGCTTTCAAAGGATGCAGTTTGGTTTATTCAGAGGGTACAAGTAAGAAATAATTCATTTGGCTCCAAAGCTTCATGCTAAAGACATTTAAGGATATCACAGAAAAATTGAGATAAATACCCTGAGCTGCTCAAAAAGAGGTCTTCAGCCCAGCCCATTGGGGTTTCCAAGATCTGTGGGACCCTTGTCTGTCATGCCAGGGCCAAATCTTCATCAAAAACTTCCCCTATTTACTTGTCCAATGGGGCTGAAAAAGTCTCACAGAATAATGTTAACTTGTCCTTCTGTTGGCCACCTCTGGCCCTCGAGGAACCCAGCTACGGATGAAAGGGAGTCATAACACACTTGCTTTCCAAGTGTGCAATTCAGTTCATGGATCCAGAAAACAGTAGTTTTCTAAGCCTTCCATTTTCCAACTTTAAAAAATGAAATCAAAGGTTATTAAAACAAAATAATTAATTAGATATCATGGTTCATCTTCCTCCTTTTTAATAGATGCTTTCAGTAGAAAAGGCATTTTCATTATGCATCTAACTTTCTTGTTGCAGTGCGTTGGTAGAGGTCTATAAAGAGTAACAGCCCTGTGCTAAGTAGTAGGGGTGGGCCTGGCGTGGTGGGGGGAAAGAATTGCAAGCCACATTTCCTGATGCACAAGTGGAAAGAAGTCAGTAGTTCTTAAGTGTACAGTGTACATTTAAGAGTCAACAAGTAGACAAAGAAAATCCAGACCTTTGATGACCCCTGGTGAATAAACTAAGCACTGCATTGAAATGCAGTTAGAGCCGCAGACTTCCCTTGCAGGCCAGTCCCCTGGATTGCTCCTCTCTCTCAAGTAAGGCAAAGGATTTTCCCCGCCTAAGTGACTGTTTTGTTTGCATTACAGACTTGCATTACTGACTTGAAGTATCCGTATCTCTCCAAACAAATCTGATTTTGTTGCTCTCTGTTGGTAGATTAAGAAATATGTGTGCATACACTATATCTGTGCTGTGATCCTGTTAGACACAAACAGTGTTATTTGGGAATTTAAGCAGGGTCTTAACTTTCTTTCAGATTAGGTATATACTTTGTATTGTTTTATGGAAGAGTTATGAAGAACCAATAAGCCTTCTTATGTAACCCAAATTTAAAATCAGAATTTATCTTGTCTATAAACTCCGAGTAGCAGCTAAAATACTCTCCTATGCAGCAAAAGTCTGCCTTTTCATAAACTGCTATATGTGACCAGCATGTGGTACATGTGAGCCAGAAGGTAGGCTTTGTTTTGTCAGCTTGCAGGAAAGGAGAGAGACTTGCTACTGTCAAAGATGAGTGGGGCAGGGAAGGGGGAATGTAGGGGTTTTGGGTGTGTACTCAGGCATCTGATTATAAATGTGGTAATGCCAAGTGACAGTTGTAGTCACCCAGAAGGAAACCTACCTGATAGATACAATAGGGTTGAATTCTAAACAGTTTATAGTATTAACACCAGTTAGCCTATTAGTCATGTGTGTACCAGAATCACTGGCTTTTAAGTCTTTGTTTCCTGAACTGGAGATATTTTTTTACATTTCTATGATGTACATGGGGTATTGAATTGTTGAATTTATTCCCTCTCCCCTCATCCTTTATTATCACCACAAAATTAAGAATTATGCCTTTATTTCTAAAAAAACTTCACTATAAATTTTTAATGAGAAACATTATATATTCCAAACCCTAGCTTCAGCTTCGTGGGAAGCCATCTTGATCTCTTCACTGGCCCCAGTCAGGCCTCTTGGAGACACGTACAACCACACAGGCAGAGCGTTTGATCTTCAGCACAGCCATACAAAGTAGCCCTCACCTGCTGGATCAGGAGGCTAGCATTCTGAGAATTTAATCAACTTGTCAAACTTGTCAAACAAAAATTTCAAAGTGGGAAGAATCTTAAATGTTGTCTAATTCAGTTGCTCCACCACCTACTCCATTCTCAAATGAGCAAACTGAACCCTAGAATTGGGTGATGATTCCAATACTGCAAAGCTAAGTAGGGGAGTCTGTTTCCTCCCGGTCCAGTTCTCTATCCTTTGCCTCCTTTTGCCCTCCTCGAGTTTTGTTGAATGCACCATATCTTTGTAGAGGGAACCACACAACCCTTGGGAATTTCAGATAAATTGTTGACTATAAAGTGAGATGGGGGAGGAGACACACTGAAACACTAATAACTTAAAAAACAACTCAATTTGAAGATACATTTATTTTTGTCAGTTTTAAAGTTTCTTTTTGAAATTAGAGATAATGTCTTTTGATCTTAACCCTCAAAACCATCCATGTTTATTATTTTATTATATGTTTTAACAAAGAGTTACATTATATACAGAACACTATAATTTGAAAGGATTGTCATAATATCTTTATTTATATGGTTGGACATGTATGTTCGACCATATGGCTGAAGGACAAACAAATTGCTAATGATTTATATACTATACGTGTCAGCTGTTAAAAGTAATTTCTGATAATTTTCATCCAAATATGATGCATTCTGAAATCTTGACGTTTGCTCATCCCTTGTAAAGTGCCTATTTTGATCTAACAAAGGTAGCATTAAAAAGGTTCTCCCTGCATGATGCCAGCAGGCCAGTGAGGCAGACAAGTAGTTTTGTATGATGTGTTGGAAGACACGTCCCAAATTCTTGCAAGCTCAAGGTCATGAACTATAAGCTACCAAACACAGATGAGACTATCCACTCCAGACTCAAGGAATCCTTCGTTTCAAAAGAAGATCAGCAGGACCTCTTATGATAAGAGGTTCTTAGTAACTTGTTCTGGGCCTTAATAATCCTGAAGGCTCAGCTATCTCACAAAATCCCTCGTAGATATCAAGGCTTATTTCCTATCTGTCAAGGTCTTCCAGGTGGCAAAGTGGTAAAGAATCTGCCTGCCAATGCAGGAGACTTGAGTTCAATCTCTGAGTGGGGAAGATCCCCTGGAGGAGGAAAAGGCAGTCCACTCCAGTGTCCTGGCCTGGGAAATCCCATGGACAGAGGAGCCTGGTGGGCTGCAGTCTGTGGGGTCACAAAGAGTTGGACGCAACTGAGCACACACAGAAGCTAACTAAATACATTTCTTATTGGAGGCAGCAGAGCTTAATGAGAAAAGCAGTAGAAATCTGAATACTTGATCTTGCATCCAAACATTCTTCTCTCTAGCTATGTAACCTTGGGCAGCTCATTTAGCCCAATGAACCCAACATGGGGGCTCAGGGGGTTGGTTCTGTTCTAATATGTGGCTGCAATCTAAAGTTCTTCTTGGCCTACTTATGGGTTAGTGGTTAGGGGAGCCACAGCTCAAGAGAGTGAGCTAGATCTCATTGTGTAGCCTACTATCACGCTGAAGCAAGAACATTTGCACAAGAATGATGAAGCATCCCCTGGACAGGGCAGGACCAGGTTTCAGTAGCCATGCTGGCTGAAGCCTGGCACCTATAGATGACAGGACTTCCAAGTCTCTCTTTTGCCTAGATAAATCTTCCAGGTGCTAGGACATGTTATGTCTGGGTATGTTGGCTGGGGAAGGGGTGTGTGTGCATCAAATAATTGATTCTCAATTTTCTTAAAAGGGCAGGTTTGGAGGTAAAGCAATTGATTTGGAAAAATAATGCCAACCTAAGCAGTTGAGCTGGAGGCTTGGATTTCTTGCATATTATACCATTAAGGAAAACTAACAATTTTACCAATAATTCAACCAATGTAAAAAAACAAACTCTTCCCACATTAAGACAAGCAAACACCCCCAAACAACAAAACATTACACATTGAAAGGTGACATGAGTTACACTGCTCTCAATACTGTAGTCTTCCTTAGAGAATTGCCTCAGAATTTCCTGGGTTAGGAGGAGGCTACTTTTTCCTGTTCCAAGCATGTCTTGGAACAGACATGCTTATCCAGTGTTACCTTAAATTCCCTATAGTGATGTTCACTTGGCATGGTTTCTAAGGTCTTCCATAATCCGATTGACATCTACCCGTCTTCAGTATCTCCATCCACTGTACCCTTGAGTTCAGATAATTAAGAATTGAACACATCATGATGTTTCATGCCTGTCCTCCTTGACATACTACTTGTTTTTCCTGGATTGTGTTTGTCCTGTAGTGAACTCCTACTCATTCTTAAAGACCTGGCTCAAATGCCCTTTGTCACGTGCCTTTGCCCTGGGAAGGCATGATTAATTGCCATTTTTTCCTGCATATGCTACATGGCAGTCTAATTTTTCATAAACAAGTTTTTATATCCACTCAGACTATAAACTCCAACAGGCAATCACTGTGTTATTTGTTGTTCACTGACAGTTCCTGTAACATAATAAGTTTTTAAGCAATGTTTTTGAAAGAATGAACACAAGCATGCATGAATTCTAAGGGGTGGTAGATTGAGCTGCAAAAATGAAGAGATGACTTTTCTCCTCAAAAGGATTATAATCACAGGGAGGAAGTAGACGTGTTAAGTTTGGTGAAAGAGATAACTGTTTAAACTGGAGTTTAAAAGGTGGTAGTAAAATTGGAAAGGCTGAGCAGTCGCATTGGTAAAAGCAGAGCCATGAACACATGATGTGTGAGGGAGATGATCAGCAATCCAAGGTGGTTGGAACACAGTGAATATGGGAAGGAATGGTGGGAGGTTTATCTGGAGATCTATGTGGGCAGCCCTGGGGAAGCCTTGGATTTTACTGGGGAAGAAATGGGGAGCTGTTGAAGGGTTTGTATCAGGGGAGTGAAATGATACATTAATACATTAATGTATATGTATTACATTAATACATACATGTATACATATGTATGTATAGTTACATATACGTATATATGTATATATATACATATACATATGTATATATGTATATATCATATACACACATATACATATATTAATGTATGTGTAACTACATTAATTAATTAATATACGTTAATATATGCCCTGTAGGATTAAATGAGATAATATTTGGAGAGTGTTGAAACAGTAATTTATAAACCGTACATAGTCAATGAATGTTAGTCATTAATATTTTCTGGAAGGAGAAATAAGGTAAGAAATTGAAGTCAAGGAAAAAACAAAGTATAGCAATTGTCTAGATAAGAGATAATAAAGTTCTAAATTTAGAAAGAAACTGTGGGCATGAAAAGGGATTATAGCCAAATGACATTTAAAAAGCAGATTGGAAACAACTTCATCACCAGTTGGTGAGCCAAGAGGAATCAGAAGCTTCTAGCCTTGCTGTCTAGGAGAAGAGTGATATTATGCAAATTATGAGACCAGAGGATAGGGGCTTCTGGGAGGCAGGTGATGGGTAAATGTTGGATATGTTGAGTTTGATGGACCCCTGGGACTCAAAGATGTCCACAAACCTATCAGATATATGGCTTTGAGGTCTAATAAAGAAGTGTGGGCAAGAGATGTGAATTTGTAGATCATTAGCAGAGAGGTTATGGTTTACAACATGCAAATGATTTAAATGACCCTCCTCACCACCGACATAGAGAACAAAAAGTAATAAGGACAGAAATTGTGTGACAGTAAATTTTTATTGGGGGTGGACTTTATGCCTAATACTTGAGAATTTTGTATTAGGAGGAGTATCCTTCTTCCTTACGAATCATGCTATTTTGAGTGCCAAGGGCTGCTGAGTATGGGAAAAGCAGGACAGAGAACAAGGCGACATAAATATGCACAAGCTGAGACAACATAATCAATTACAGCCATCTTATCACAAAAAATATAGGTGTTTTAAAGGGGCAGAATAAGTATGCTAAGGTCCCACCATACTGCTCCTTCATGGACTACTAACCTGATCACTGACATGCTTTAAAATTGGGAAGCACTTCATCATTAAGAGCAAGTTTGGTCACAACACTGAAAGGAAAACTCTGTGTAGCTGGATTTTAAAAACTGAAATATGACCAAGTCTGTGGAATGATCACATTCCTCAGCTTGTGGCACACCATCATTGTTGATATAAGTTTCCCTTTTATTTAATTTTTCTGTTCTTTATTCCATATTCTCCATTTCCAATCCTTTTATTATCACAGAAGGTACCTACACTCATATAGATTGAACATAGTATTGAGTGAAAAAAGTTACGTTGGATGAGATGTATGGAATAGTATCATATATGTTCATTTAAAATATATTCATAGAAAAAATTATATGTATTATTGGTGGATAAGTTTATATGCATGTTTGTTGGAGGCCCAATAATACAAAAACTTTTTTGTTACTAGGGAAGCTTCCGGAAATTTTACTTCCCAGAGCAGAAATATTAAGATGTAGAGCACTGGTTAACAAAATTCAGCATGAATCAGAAGCTCCTGAGGGCTGTGCAAACACAGATCACTGGGCACCACACCAGAGTTTCTGATCAAGTCTAGGGTAGGGCCTGAAAATTAGCATTTCTAACCAGTTCACAGGTGGTGGTAATGCTGTTGATCTGGACCTAGATATACTTTGTAACCATAGTTACAGGGAAAAGGGAAAGACTGGGGGACAGTGGTGTAACCAAAATCTCTTGGAAGATATTAAACTACTGAAATAATTTATTCTTTTTTAACTTAAATATAGTTGAATTACAATATTATACTATGTTCGGGGTGTGCAACATAGTGATTCAAAATTTTTATAACTTATACTTTGTTTATAGTCGTATAAAATATTGACTATATTCCCTGTGATGTACAATATTCCTTGTATTTTGTTTATTTTATACATAGTGGCTTTTAATCTCTTAATCTCCTACCCTGATCTTGACCCACTCTCCAGTGGTAACTACTAGTTCTCTATACTTTTATGTCTATTCCTTTTTTTATTGTACTCACTAGTTTGTTTTAGTTTTTAGATTCCACAGGTAAGTGACATCATGCCGTATTTTTCTTATATGTCTTCATATATGTCAGACTTATTTCACCATCCAAGCCTATCCACACTGTTGCAAAGGGCAAATTCTTTTTCCTGGCTGAGTAATATTCCATTGTATGTATAGACTACATCTTCTGTCCATTCATCTCTTGATGGACACTTATGTTGCTAAATACTATTTTCTACTGAAAGGAGTCAGCTTTACAAAGTAAAAGGTGATTTCTGGTCTGTAGCAGTGATTGTATAAGATGAGCCTGAAAGCTGAAAAGTTTCTAAGGGTTAATGTAATAAAATCAAAAGAGACCAGATTTTTTAATATCAAAAAGAATGTAGGGAATTTCTTTAATTTTTAGAAATGAATTCTAAAATACTTATAGGTTAAGTGTCATAATGTCTATATTTTTTTTTTTAGTAGCTCAGCAAAAAGTTATCTAGAGAGATAAAACAAAATGGCCTGTTGTTAAAAATTGTGACTGGAGATAGTAAGTATATATGTTCACTTTTCCGATTTCCTGTGTATTTGAGATTTTTCATAATGCAAAAAATATTGACCTTAAAATATTTTAAATTTACATTACATATGTAACATGTACTTTTATAGAATATCTATGAAATAGTTTTTAATAATTTTATTTATTTTGGCTGTGTTGGGTCTTCATTGCTGCTTGGACTTTTCTCTAGTTGCGGTGAATGAAAGCTACTCTTCTTTGTGGTATGCAGCTTCTCATTATGGTGGCTTTTCTTGTTGTGGAGTACAGACTCTAGCTTGAAAGGGCTTCAGTAATTGTGTTCAGTAATTGGCATGCGGGCTCTACAGTTGTAGTTCCTGGAGTCTAGAGCACAGGCTCAATAGTTGTGGTGCACAGGCTTAGTTGCTTCACAGCATGTGGGATCTTCCTGGATCAAGGATAGAATCCGTGTCTCTTGCATTGGCAGGTAGATTCTTTCCCACTTGAGCCACTAGGGAAGTGCCTCTAACATATATTTTTAATTTGTGTGTGTGTGTGTGTGTGTGTGTGTGTGCACAGAGTACCTTTCACAATTTGCAGATGTTTAAAAATTGTTAGTTGCCTGCCTTAGACTCAAAAAAGAAGAAGAAGGAAAAAAAGACCCTATCCTTGGCTCAGCTTTAATTCTTTTTTTAGAATGGAACAAAGTTTAAACACACACACACATACATAAAGAAACAAGCAAACAAACTTCTCACCCCACCCTCCTTTCTACCTCATTTCTCTAATTGATTTACTTGGCTTCTCTTTGTTGTATCAACAAAGAGAGCCTTCAGCTTTTAATTCATACTGGATAGTGCCAAAGACATTTTGCTCTTATTCAAATCATAAGGTCAAAGAGAGAAAGTGGGAGAGAGAGCATGCAATGAGAAGACAGATGGAGTAAGGAAGAGATATGAGACAGATGGGCCTCTCAGAACAAGCTATGTAGCCATGATAATAAAACTGTAAAAACAATTCAAGGAGAATGGTTAAAATGCTAAGAGCTTAACTGCCTGGTTTGCTAAAAATTGCAACACCGGTGACCTATACTCACCCTAACCTGCCTAAAATCAGAATTCAGTTTCTTTCCTTCTAATGCAAGTTTACCTTGACCTATTTACATATAAGCTGGCCAAGGTCATTCAAGAATTCATGTCTAGATCAAGGAATACATAATCATAACTCATTCAACAGATATTTATCAAGCTTCTACTATATGCCAGGCTCTTTTCTAGCAGCTTGGGATAAATCAGAGAACAAAACACATCAAAATCCCTGCCCTTATGGACAGACAATAAACAAAAAACTGATAAAATAAATGGGCATGGGTTGCAATTTAAAATAGAATGGTCAAGATGGACTTCATAAGGCTGTGCCATTTGAGCAAAGACTTGCAGAAGGAGAAGGAGTTCACTGTGCTAATGATGATGGGAAGAACTTCACAGGCAAAGGGAATGGCAGGTGCAAAGGCCCTATGGCAGCAACATACCTGGCAAGTCCCAGGAATGCAGCAGAGGCCAGGGGGGTTAAGAAAAATGAGCCTGAGGAACATGACAGGGCAAGAGGTCAGAGGTAACAATGGTCAGGGCACAAAAGGCTTTGCATACACTGAAGAATTTGGATTTTACTCAAAGTGAAATGAGAGCTGAGGAAAGGCTTCAAGTAGAAGATTGACACAATCTGGCTTATGTTTTTAAAGGATGGCTCTGGAGGCTGTGTTGCAAATAGACTGAAGGAGGGCAAAGGTGGACCCAGGGAGACTAGTTAAGGAGCTGCTGCAGTATTCAGGTGAATGGGGATGGTTGCTCAGATCAAGGTAAAAGCAGTGAGGTGGAACAGCAAGTGTAATTGGGTCATGTACTCACAGCGTGGAGAAGCAAAAGAAAAAATTGTAATTTCTCACTTCTCCATACCAAATAACAAGATGTTTGCTTTTTCATTTAGAGATAAACTTTATCCAACATTTAAAATCTAGGAGTGAGTTATCTAGTATATCTTTCCGCAGAGTTCATGGAACAAGATAATGGGAAGTATCTTTAGGCCGATGGGGCAGGGGTGGAAGGAGTACATTTAACAAGGACCCAGGAGTCCAAAAGAAACTCCAGAGTCCCACTGTACTGGATATCAATCCAAATTTTAAGATCTTTTAGGCAGACTGCCCTTGCTGAGTGGGGTGCCAGAAAAATTGTTGCTTTTGTGTTTATACGAACCAGGCTCACTCTCGGGAGGTATTTTCCGGGGCTCCTTAGTCATAGTTACTTTTAGCATGCTAAACATCCTTCCAATTATTAAAGGCTAATATATGAAGTGAAATTGAAATCCTGAAGTTGTTTTTAAGGGATAGCATGAGAGATGTGACACAATTCAAGAATAGAGTTCAGAGAATCAAAAGAATAGAGTGAATTGTGTCTGAGCTGTGTGGCCGTCCTTCCCTGAATGACTTTTCCACGTCCTGGACCTGTAAGGCAAGCAGTTAGAAATCAGGGTTGGGTGTGTGGATGCTCAGTCATGTCTGACTCTTTGCTACCGCATGGACTGTAGCCTGCCAGGCTCCTCTGTCCATGGGATTTCCCAGGCAAGAATACTGGAATAAGTTCCCATTCCCTTCTCCAGGGGATATTCCCAACCGAGGGGTCAAACCCGAGTCTTCAGTGTCTTCTGCATTAGCAGGCAGATTCTTTACCTCTGTGCCATCTAAATTTTTGTTTGATCATTTATTGAGGGATAATTGACCAATGATAAACTGCATATAAAGTTTCCGTATGAAAAGTTTTGACATAAGTGTACACCAGGATCGAGACAGTGAACATAGCCATCATCCACCAACGATTCCTACTGCTCGTTTGTAATCCCTTCTTTTCTGTTATTCCTTGATCTCATTTATGTCAATATAGATTAATTTGTATTTTTTAGATGTCTAGAGATCTTTTTTCTATACAGCTCTCTCCTCTCTGGAACTCTGTTCTGAAAACTCTAGCCACCAAGTTCCCCCTGGATTCCAGCCGTGTCTCCTCAACTGAAAGAGCTCCTAGGCTGCATTTGGGTTCTCGGTCCCTGTGCTGTGGGCTGGAATTTCTCTCAAGGCAATGTGTAAGCTAGAGCAAGCATAGATCTTACCTCATATGCTTCTCCTCTCAAGAATTACTGTTTTTCATTGTCTGATTCTGCTGTCTTGAAAGCTCTTATATATTTTGTCTTTTTGTTTGTTTGGCTATTTCAGGTGGGAAATAACTATCCATGTTATTCCATTTTGTCCAGAAGTCACTGGTAAGTTTGGAAATCTAAGAGTTCTGTACTGCTGGCTGAAAAGAGATTCAAGAGTTATAGATTCTGTGCTATTTATTGGGAACAGAACCGAAATTTTGTTTAGGAAGTAAAGCTTTTCTTGTGCATATTTGCCCTTGACCTGGAAGTTGGTTGTGGTAATAAACCAGTGGCCAGGGTCACCTTACCTTTTTCTTATTTGACACTGCACATAGGAATTAAAGCACTTAAACTCAGCTGATATGTCACCTCTTTTAAAATGCCAGCTCCCTTAGAAATTAATGTCTAATAACTCTGCTCCTAACAACTTAATCGGTACCAGTCATTGGAAGTATACTGCTGCCAGCCAGGTACTTTGCTGAACATTTTATTATAACCGTTAATTCATTTAGTCCTCACATTGATCCAGTGAGGTACCTTTGATCTTAAGCAAACTGGCAGAAGTTGAGAAACTTGCCCTGGGTCCTCGAGCTCTTAATAGGATTAGAATCTAGATTTAAATGACACCAACCTCTTGCTCTTCAAAGTGTGATCCACAGACCAGCAGAATGAGCAGAATCTCTGGCTCTGTTGTTCGTTGTCCAGTTGCTCAGTTGTGTCTGACTCTTTGTGACCCCATGAACTGCAGCACGCCAGGCTTCCCTGTCCTTCACCAACTCCTGGAGCTTGCTCAAACTCATGTCCGTTGAGTCAGTGATGCCATCCAATCATCTCATCCTCTGTTGCCCCCTTCTTTACCTGTCCTCAATCTTTCCCAGCTACTTCAGACCTGCTGCATCCAAACCTGCCTGATATCAAGGTTCCCCAAGTGATTTGTGTGGACAGGGTTTAACCTGCTCTAATCCACGCTCAGCCTGCTGTCTAGTCAAGTGGTGGAGAGAAAAACTTAAAGGATGTTGAAGCTTAAGGCAGACAGGATGATCTGAGGGCCTGCACCACTGTCGAAGCTCAGGCAAGGGTGAGTCCCAAGGTGATGCAGGGGAAGGCGGAGCGAGAGGCTGGTCACGTCCCCAGTCTCCAGCGAGTCCTCAGGATGGCTGCCAAGTGAGGATACTTGGCTTCATGCAGCAAAGAATTCAAGAGCAAGCTGAAGTTGAGTGAAAGTGGTTTTATTCTGAGAGATGCACACTCCATAGACAGAAAGTAGTCCATCTCAGAAGGCAAGATTGGCCCTAGAAGTATAGGGCTGTTACTTTTTATGGGCTGGGTGATTTCATACACTGATGAGTGGAAGGAATGTTCTAACTATTAAGGGGAAGGGACTGGGAATTTTCAGGAATTGACCACTGCTTACTTTTTGGCCTTTTATGGTCATCCTCAGAACTGTCATGGCACAAGGGGGAGCAATTTTTAGTATTATAACCAGTATTATAATGAAGGTATAATCAGCTAATGACCAGGACACCATTGACACCATCTAGGTTTTAGCTGGTTTTTGTTGTATCCTGTTTTTCTCAAGCTGTGCCCCTCCTAGTTCTTTTCCCTTCCTGCCTGTCTCACTGGTGTGGGCACCAGGCAGTCAGAGATGGAATAGTATGTAACATACCCAGTATTTACTGTGTATCAGGACCTGTTCTAAAGGGCTTTACAAGTTTAGTCACTTAATTTTCACAACAACTTCAGTAGATGTGTTCTTGTTTTGTAGATGAGGAAACAAGTTCAAAGAACCTAAGTAACTCGCCCAACCAATTTATTAATGGCAGGGTTGTAACATGACCTCAGGCAATGTGACTACAGAATCTGAGCTCTGGATCGCTCCGTCACACTGAGAAAGCCTCATGAACATGGGCAGAAGGTGGAGAAGGAAGGCACTACAGACAAGGTCCTGCTGCTCTGTCGGGTGGTTAAGCTGTGCCTAGTCATGGAAACCCACAGCATGCTGGCATCTTTACAATAGCTAGAAAAGTCTATTTCTTTTGCATGCCTGAAGCTCTACATATTATATTTGTAGGGGAGCATAACTAAATAGTGCTAAAGCTTTCTTGTCTGTCAAAAGAAATGATGAAGGAATAGAGCGTAATCGTTATGGTACATAATCTGCTGATTCTGTGGCGAGCACAGAGAAAACAACACACTTGGAGGCTATCTCTGTACAGTATGGAGCAAAGACAGAAAAATATGAGAGCTGTTGGCCTTGGTTAAAAGGACAAAGGGTTGCTGACTGGCATTTCCTTTGGGGCTTTATAGAAGCTTTAAAGTGAAAAGGACATTGCTGCTTGCTGACACTGGTGAGACTTTTTGCTTTATGTGGAGTGGCTTAATTGTGTTCATGCTTATTTGTTAGGTTTACTGAGATATATTTAGATATAATCTATATTCCTGGAAGAAAAAAAAATACAAAAGCACAAATCAGCTTGGCTTCAGGGGCACAATTCAAGGCCTATGTCTTTTATTGTGCATTGCCTCAGTTAATTAGCTTTCTAATTGTGATTTATTCCAAACTGTTATTTTTAAATCCTTGCCCAGAGAGTGTGTTGAGGTGACTATTACTTTAGAAGGAATAGGGATTTGGTTCTGTGCCTCTAGCTCTAAGAGCTACACTGTTCACAAAACCCTTGTCTCTGTGCTTCTCTTTTCCACACCTACCCTTATTCTTGTGGAGATTCCAGGTCACCCACAGGACTTGCCCAGCAACCAGAAAATGTGACCGTCCAGTTCCATTCTCAGAAATCACCCATCTCCCTTTGTTTTCCACCTCGTTTTATTCAGCTCTATTTCCACCTGGCCTTTGACTTGGTTTTTGCTGCCTCCTTTTTTTTTTTTAAGATTAACTTTCTCCTTTGAAACTTGCAGCTTATTACACTTTTGTCCAAGGACCCTTGGAGTCCCATGACACTTTAGCCCTGACTCAGCCTTCTGGCTCTTCCTGATCTTGCCATGAATTGGATACCTTGTGCATCCAACTTTAGTCCCTTCTAAGCCAAACGTTGAAATTTACCTGCTGGACAAGTGCCTTGACTGAGTGTATTTGGAACTCATAGACGAGGGACAGACATACTTACCCCCTGACCCTGTCAAAGAATTGCAGTCAGAACAGGTGTGACTTCAGATACTATCATCCTCCTTTGGGTTTATTCTCTTGGCTCTCTCTTCTTCTCCCTCATATCTAGAAGTTTGGATGCTGGTGTGCACCTTTATTCCCTTCAGAGCAGTTCTAAGTCCCGTTCTCACAGTAACTTACCATTTTACTGGATGACAGGTATCTGGTCTATTACATCCAAGCGTGGATTTCTTTGAAACATATTAGATGATTATGCTTTCCCTGTTCAAAATCACTTGTGTGTCTTAATAGGCCATCTGAATGAGGTTTTCTAACTCTTTACTGGAGAAGAAAATGGCAACCCACTCCAATATTCTTGTCTGGAGAATCCCAGGGACGGCGGAGCCTGTTGGGCTGCCGTCTATGGGGTCGCACACAGTTGGACACGACTGAAGCGACTTAGCAGCAACTCACATACTAAAGGTGCCTTAGTGCCTTCCCGGAACACAGTGGGATGTAAGTAAAAACAATACAAAACAAACCAATAGCAGCAGTAAGACTTCAATGTTAGTATGACATTGTGGCACATGCTGTGACTGTCTGTTGGTTGTCCTACAGATCCTTTCTTCCTGGGAAGAAAGCCGCTAAGCTGGAGCCTACGTTTCTCAGTGCCCTTTGCAGTTCCAAGTGGTCATATGACTCAGTTTGCAACAACTGAACATTTGCAGATGTGATACTTTCAAATACTGTGTCACATGCAAATTAAGATGAGCTTCTGACTCTGGACTTTGTCTCTGTCACATCCTGTGGCTAGAATTTGGATAAGACAGCAATCTAGTTTGACTATCCCATTGGAGACACCACCCAGGGAAATAGCAGTACCCCCAAGAAGGAAAGAATCTAGTCCGTAAATGATTTCATAGAGCAGAACTGCCCCACCAGCCTATACTGCTAGACTGTTACATGGAAATACTTTTCTTTCTTTTTATTAATTTGTTGCACTGGGTCTTTGCTGCTGCACATGGGCTTTCTCTAGTTGCGGCGAGTAGGGGTCTACTCTACATTGCAGCGCATGGGCTTCTCATTGAGGTGGCTTCTCTTGTGGATCACAGGCTCCAGGCACATGTGCTTTAGTAGTTGTGGCACTTGGGCTCAGTAATTGTGGCTCACGGGCTCTAGAGTGCAGGCTCAGTAGTTGTGACACATGGGCTCGGTTACTCCATGGCAGGTGGAATCTTCTCAGACCAGGCATCGAACCCATGTCCCCTGCACTGGCAAGCAGATTGCTATCCACTATGCCACCAGAGAAGTCCTGGAAATGGTTTTCTATGTCATTTAAGCCATTGCCTTTTGGGTTCTTTTTGTTGCAGCAACTTACTGTTTACAATAACTAATACACAAATCTATGGGGGAGAAATATTTGAATCATTCCTGTGAGGAAGTAGGTTTGGAGACCTGGATTCTAGATATTTAGCATTGGAAAAGTTCTACATATCCTCTTCCCTTGGAAAAGAAGTCAATTTATGGATGAATCCCTTTCCATCTTTTAAAACTGTGGTTTGCAGAGTATGAATGCTCATTAGGATCACCTAGAGGGTTTTTAAAACACAGATCACAGATCAGTGGACAACATTCCCTGAGTTTCCCATTCAAGAGATCTGGAGAGGTGTCCAAGATTTGCATTTCTAAGCTCCCAAGTGATGCTGCTGCTGCTGGTCTGGGGACCACTCTGAGATGCCCTGAGTACTTGTCAGCCTTTCCTCTAACAACATCTTAAGAAACGCCAACCCAGAATTAGTTTGATGGGTGTGCTATCAGGGCACTGTTGAGGCCCCACCCCAAAACTTACAGCTTATCTCTGAGTTCTCCTGTAGCTCTACTGGGCAGTTGCTGTTATAAACACACAGCTTCCTACCCAGTCCTTGCGCCTCCCTGTTTCTCTGCCCAAAGACTGACTCCAGCACCAGGGCATCCTGCTCAGTCTGCCTGTAGAGCTGCCCAGAAGTGCTGGAGATCCGTGGCTCTCAGTGAAACTCTTCAACCAACAAGGAATGCTATTGGTGGATGAATACCCAAGCTTCCCCAGCCCTGAGCCAGACAATTCTGCAACAGGTTCTTTGCGATACTTCAAAAAATCACAGAAAATCAACCCTTAAAAGCACAGGGTCAGGAGCCACACTGCCTGATTCAAACCTCAGATCTGCCATCCACTAGCTGAGAAGTGGAAGTGAAAGTCGCTCAGTCCTGTCTGACTCTTTGTGACCCCATGGACTATAGTTCATGGAATTCTCCAGGCCAGAATACTGGACTGGGTAGCTGTTCCCTTCTCCAAGTGATCTTCCCAACCCTCGAATCAAACCCAGGTCTCCCACATTGCAGGCAGATTCTTTACCAACTGAGCCACCAGGGAAGCCCAAGGAAAGTACACACTCGAGATGTGAGGGTGGGCTGACCTCAAAGGAGAGGTTGGGCAGATTAGTGTGTCTTTATGCCCTTGTTTCCTTCCTTAGTAAACCAAGGTAATAATAGTTCCTACTATATAGGATTTAGGGGATGATTAAATGAATTAACATATAAAAAGTTCTTAGAACTGTGTATACACATGGTGAACTGAACAAATGTTAGCTTTCTATCACATTTCTGAGGCTAGGACTCTAGAATAATGGGAAAGAAGGCTTCTAACCCTCTTTAACCCTGATGTAACTTCTCTTCATGCCAGAAGCAGAACAGCCATCTCTCTGCCACTCTTGCTACAGCAGACAGCTGGCAAAGAGCTACGTGTTCTCTAATTGTTTAGTGCTTTCTGAAAAGTGAAATGGCTCTCTCTTCTCCTTCTGTTAGCCTGTTTTCCATGTTGATTTTGGTAAATTACCAGTTGAATTTTTTCTTTTAAAGGGAGGCATACAATAAAGGACAGGCTTTATCATTTCAAAATCATTAGTAATGGAAGCTTTCTAATATAGTTTCTGCTGGTCACAATCCACAGCATGGGATAAAGAAGAGTAAAACTACTACTTTCTTTTTAAAAAATTTTGATACAAATACTGCATTGTCTCTGAAAAAAATTGGGGGAAAAAATGTAAATATCGGCCATAACAATTCCACTTCCTCCTAAGAATTTGAATATTGCCTCATTTGGCCGGTTCAGTATATGTGTGTGTGAAAGATGATAAATAGATAAGAATGAGATTGCATAATACATGTTGCTTTATAACGTTTTTCATTGAATATAACATAAACAGCATTCTTTGTCTTGAAATATTTTTCTATAACATTTGATTTTCTCTAATTTTATTCTCAGAAGATGACTTATCTTGAAATCATAAGGGTACCTTGCTTTCTAACTAATGTCTCTGAAAAGAGATAAATAAGAGATAAAAAAAATTTATAGATAAGTATTCAATCAAAGCTGAAAGGGATTAGCTGAAAACAGCCGATGGGGAAATTCTTTCTACATTATTTTTTGAGTGGAACCGGGCTCACCTTCCTTTAAGACTGCTAAAAAATAGCCTTCAAAGTTTGGTTTTCTTTGTTGTTGTTGTTTTTTTAATTCCTTCTCTTGGTCCCTGTCCTCCTGTGGAAAGACTTACCAAAGATGGGCTAAGATAGATATTTTATCAGCATTAGCAAGGAGAGTTATTGGTTGATTAGATAGAATATGAACTGAATTGTAAGCTATGAAATAATTTTAATTTCAGCTGTGGGGAACAGTGTGAGGCAAAAAGTGGAGAATGAGCCAATAGTTTGTTCTCTAATTTAAAGGCTATGAATGTGAGCTAATTACACAGAGTACATTCCTTTGTGGAACTCAAGAGAAGAGGGATTATTTTTGCCTCTTGCAGGTACATGATGTAGTGGGCACAAGAAGTTTACAGACTCTTCCTATCCTCTCAGATGGCGGGGACACACTGTCTCATCTACCACCCAAGAAAGGGAAGCTGCCTGTGTTCTGCTTTCATGTACTGTGGAAAATCAAAAGGCAACATACCACCAGCCCCAAGCAGCACAACCCAAAATTGATTTCTAACATTTATAATTAGATTCTAAGTTAAAAAAAAAAAAGTACCTAGTGTACTAACATATTATACAAAGGTTTTAGAGGAAAAGAATTAGGGATAAAAATAGATTAAAGGATTTTAAGTCTATCTTTGAGTAATGGCTACCACTAAACTAATTCAAAAATGATTTAACCAGAAGTAGTTCTTTGCAGAACTTGGAAAGAATGAGAGACCCCATTCATGTAAAATCCTTCTAATATCATTCCAGTTGGCAAGTAAGCAAGAATGCATACCAGGAGAGGTCGAGGTGATTTAGGGAGGATGATGGCCCCCTCCCAGTCCAAGGAAACAGTCTGGTTGTGGATTTTAAAGGGAAATGATCTCCAGAAGGACTTGGGACCATGTAGTGGGGAAAGGGTAATATTGAGATCTATGAAGCAGAAAATTTAACTTGCATGTGGAAACAATTAGAGATGTCTCTAGTATCTTTTAAAAATATGGCACAATCCAAGTGGTAGAAAATTTCTTGAGATGGGAAATCCTGTTTCAACATATTCAATGCCTTGATTGTGCAGCATGTTAAAATAGAATATAAGGGGAGAGACTGAAGGAACTTGACATGCTTGTTGATAAGTGGAAAATGGGTCTGTGGGCAGAGGAGAAAGGAAAGTACCTTAGTTAGATATGAAATAAGATGTAACACTTGCTAAGGATCCAAAAAAGTAGAGCAGAGTCAACTAACCTCCTTAATTTGATAATGGTAGGGCAATGCTGAAGCTCAGATATTAGGTGATATCTATCCAGGGAGTAAAGAAAATCAGGTTGTGAATTGAGTCAGTTCACACATCTTTTGTCCAAATCAGTGTGTGAAGTGTTAGTTGTTCAGTCATGTCTGACTCTTTGTGACCCCATGGACTGTGTAGCCCACCAGGCTCCTCCGTCCATGGGATTCTCCAGGCAAGAAGAGTGGAGTGGGTAGCCATTTCCTTCTCCAACAACTGTTGGATAAAAAGAGGGCAACTTGGAAATGGATGTTAGTAAAAGCAAATATCTTCGCATTTTACAGGTGTTTGAATTTCTCACTTCTGAAGTTTTGCCTCAGAGATAAGTTTGCCGAACCCTGTCATGCACTAATATCTCAAAGCAAAGTTAGCCCTAACAAGACAAACAAAACTTTGTTTAGGCAAAATAACATGAAAGTGAAAGTGAAAGTGAAGTCGCTTAGTCGTGTCCGACTCTTTGCGACCCCATGGTCTGTAGCCTACCAGGCTCCTCCGTCCATGGGATTTTCCAGGCAAGAATACTGGAGTGGGTTGCCATTTCCTTCTCCAGAGGATCTTCCCAACCCAGGGATCGAACCAAGTCTCTCCTGCATTGTAAGCAAGACACTTTACCGTCTGATTAGTCTTGAAAACAGACATATAAACAGAACCTAAAGAATTAACTTGGGGTGTTTTTTTTCTTTTCTGTTATTTGATTTGCATATAAATAACAATGTACCATCAATCCAATTGTGTCTTCTGCCCATAAAGGCAGTTTTCTTTTTCTATTTCTGTTTACTTTTTTCTGGAGGAAGTGAACTATCATTGGTTCCCATTAAGATGTAAATGGAGGCTATAGTCAAGTCTGTACATGATCTTCTGATTGACTCACAACTGTATTGGAGGATTTTGAAGCTGGCGATCAACAGGACCAGGCTTTTGGCAGTAGGAGCTACACTAGGGAACTGGACACAGCCACCTTTGAAAAACTATAATCTACTTCAGTCTTATGTGGAGGGATATGACCAAAAAGTCATCTCACCATGTTATCTTCACTAAGATAACAGCTAATTTTCATGGAAGGACCCTTAGGTTGATGGCATTGGCTATTTACTTTGACCAACTACTAAAAAGCTCAAGTTGGATTCACTTAACAGTTTGACAACTCAATTTAGATATGACAATTAAATTCAAAATGTAGAAAATTGATGAAATCATTAAAAAAGGAATTTTAAAAATTGAGTTGAACTGACAGCTGGTTTGGCTGAATTATCCATAATGGGTCATATGGGGTAATATCTCATAGCCTCAGAGAAGAGCCCGTGATGACTTCAGAGTGTGCCCAACTTGGATGAGCTGAGTCTAGGATTTCTCTCTGCTTCCTCAAGGGCATCTTTCAAGCAGGAAGAAATGTATAGAGGGAAATGTATAGAACTGGGATTGGAACATAAGAAGAAAATGACTGAGTGGATATGGAAGAAGTGAAATGAAAGTCTCGTAGTAGTGTCTGACTCTTTGTGACCCCATGGACTGTACAGTCCATAGAATTCTCCAGGTGAGAATACTGAAGTGGGTGGCCGTTCCCTTCTCCAGGGGATCTTCCCAACCCATGGATCTCGCGTGTTGCAGGCAGATTCTATCCTGCATTGCAGGCAGATTCCATCCTGCATTACAGGCAGATTCCTTACTGTCTGAGTCACCAGGGAAGCCCAAGTGGATATGGAAAAGAATATCCAAAATAGTGAGAAACTCATGGGTCTGGGAACCACATTAAGAAATGAAGCAGTTAGCATTTACAATATCCAAGACATGGAAACAACCTAAAGATCCATCAACAGATAAATGGATAAAGATTTGTGATACATATATGCAATGGAATATTACTCAGCCATAAAAAAGAATGAAATAATGCCTTTTGCAACTAAATGGATGGACCTAGAGAATATCATACTAAATAAAGTCAGTCAGAAAAAGACAAATACCATATGATATCACTCATATGTAGAATCCAAAATATGGCACAAATAAGCTTATACATGAAACAGAAACAGACTCACAGACATATATTTATATATCTTCATATATATGTATATGGGCTTCCCTGATATCTCAGTTGGTAAAGAATCTGCCTGCAAAGCAGGAGACTCCGGTTCGATTCCTGGGTTGGGAAGATCCACTGGAGAAGGGATAGGCTACCCACTCCAGTATTCTTGGGCTTCCCTGGTGGCTTAGCTGGTAAAGAATCCACCTGCAATGCAAGAGACCTGGGTTCAGTCCCTGAGTTGGGAAGATCCCCTGGAGAAGGGAAAATCTACCCACTCCAGTATTCTAGCCTGGAGAATTCCATGGGCTGTATAATCCATGGTGTCGCAAAGAGTCGGACACGACTGAGCAACTTGCACTTTCACTTTTCACATATATGTATATAATTATGTTGTACACCTTAAACTAATGCAATGTTACATGTAAATTCAGTTCAGTTCAGTGGCTCAGTCGTGTTCAACTCTTTGTGTCCCCTTGGACTGCAGCAAGCCAAATTTCCCTGTCCTTCACCAACTCCCGGAGCTTGCTTAAACTCATATCCATTGAGTCAGTGATGCTATCCAGCCATCTCATTCTCTGTTGTCCCCTTCTGGTCCTGCCTTCAATCTTTCCCAGCATCAGGGTCTTTTCTAGTGAGTCAGTTCCTCGCATCAGGTAGCCAAAGTATTGGAGCTTCAGCCTCAGCCTCAGTCCTTCCAGTGAATATTCAGGACTGATTTCCTTTAGGATTGATTGGTTTGATCTCCTTGCAGTTCAAAGGACTCTCAACAGTCTTCTCCAACACCACAGCTCAAAAACATCAGTTCTTTGGTGCTCAGCTTTCTTTATAGTCCAACCCTCACATCCATACATGACCACTGGAAAAACCATAGCTTTGACTAGATGGACCTTTGCCAGTAAAGTAATGTCTCTGCTTTTTAATATGCTCTCTACGTTTGTCATAGCTTTTCTTCCAAGGAACAAGCATCTTTTAATTTCATGGCTGCAGTCACCATCTGCAGTTATTTTGGAGCCAAAGGAAGTAAAGCCTGTCACTGTCTCCATTGTTTCCCCATCTACTTACCATGAAGTGATGAAACCAGCTACCTTGATCTTAGTTTTTTAATGCTGAATCTTAAGCCAGCTTTTTCACTCTCCTCTTCACTTTCATTAAGAGGTTCTTTAGTTCCTCTTTGCTTTCTGCCAGAAGGGTGGTGTCATTTGCATATCTATTTCTCCCTGCGGTCTTGAGTCCAGCTTGTGCTTCATCCAGTCCAGCATTTCTCATGATGTACTCTGCATATAAGTTAAATAAGCAAGGTGACAATATACAGCCTTGACGTACTCCTTTCCTAGGAGTACATCTTGAAGTCTCAAGATCAAAGAGGTGAAGTAAATTTACTGAGTTCACCTTTCTGTTCAAATCATCCTCATCAATTCACTCATATATTTCCCAGAAGAAGGCTTACATAATTTTGTCCAGTTTTAAAGATATATAATTTACACATATACTGTAAGGCTTTTCTCTGAAATTGAGGGATAATATGGTGGCTCAGAACATAAAGAACCTGCCTACAATGCAGGAGACCTGTGTTCGATCCCTGGGTTGGAAAGATCCCCTGGAGGAGGGCATGGCAATCCACTTCAGTATTCTTGCCTGGAGAATCCCCATGGACAGAGGAGTCTGGTGGGCTACAGTCCATGGGGTCGCAAAGAGTCAGACACGACTAAGTGACTAAGCCACAGCACACGCATCTCTTGCAAAATGTTTGTGAAGACTAAATTAAATAATTTAATGTCTATAAAGAACCTACAGTGATGCCTATAACAGCAAATGCTTAACAAATGCAGCATGTATTATTCTCATTATTAATAATATTGTGGTATCAGGTTCAAGTTTGGTTTCCAGATAAAGGAGTTTATTTTACTCTGGCTTGCCCTGAGGTCAGCTGCTTCACAATGCTTATTAATGAGCATAATGATAGAGGAACAGAGAAAAAGAATAGGCCAGACATGGCAAATAGGTAGTTCATGTGGCTCATACTCACTTTCCTACACCCATGGCAGATATAATCAATTGTGTACTCTTTCCCACTGAGCTTGAATGAAGCCTCACTATCTTTCTCAACACATCTTTTTTAGGCAGCTCCCAGCCCAGTGATTTGAAGTGAACACCTGTGATGAAACCCACTTGGGAAAATAAAGTTAGTTCAAATATAATAGCACTTGGGGGGAAATAAGCTGAAATATATTACTTTTTTAAAAAAGAACAATGGTTTTGAAGAAATAATGAGTTGATTAATGCAATGGGCAAAGTTTGTTCAGACAGTAGATACAAAGACTATCAAAATGTCCTTCTTCTCAAGGTATTATTCTGTCATAGTTAAGCAAAATGTTGAGGGTAGTTAAGGAAAAAAGACAATTTAGCCAACCATATGTTGAACACAGTGTTTTCAGTAACACCCACTGAATAATCAGGAGACATCATGTCCTACCTCTACATCCTTCACCTTGCTCTTCTAAGTGGAAACACAAATGCATGAGAACATTTGAAGCATGACAAACAATGTAGTGAGTGCTGATGTAAAGCCCTGTAAAGAACCATGCCTGATCACATAACAGATGGCTCCCTACAAGAATCATTTTAATATTAAACAGACAATTTGGGCCTATAAAAAATTCTGCCATAAATCTGTAATTGAAAATATTAAAAAACAACAACAACAACAGCAGCGCCCTTTCAAAAAGACTGTAAATTTTTACAAGGAACTTCTTAGGCATTTCAGAGCTTATGTCAAAAGTCAGGATATCTTTTACATTATTTTTTTCAGAGGGAATTTAAAATCAAATGGAAGGCCTACTGACTTTCAAAACCTGAAAAGGAGAAAAGTGGGTGGGGAGGTGGGTGGGTATGTTTTACTTTAAGTGATCCTCTCATTTGCTTGTTCTCACTGAACACCTTTCTGGCTCCACACTGATGCAGAAGCCCCCCTGCTTCTCCTTGTCCATCAGAACCTTGTAGATCCTCAGGTCTTCTTGCCCAGTTTGGAGCCCAAGCTCAGTCACTTTTTGATGCCATCCTTTCTAGAGCTCTGGACCTCTCTGACCCTCTTGCTCTCCTACCAACCCTGTTACTGCAGTGAGTGCCCTGAGGGTCAAGCTTTGTGAAGGTGCAGCAGCTTCCTAAGGTCCTCAAGTTGCTGCTGCTGAGACTTTAGTTCAGTGGTTAGACATAATTTAATCCAGCTCTATTGATTGCTGTTGTTGTTAACTTATTTCTTAGTGCTGCCCAATACACCTCCCACCAATTCTTAGCCCGGAGTGAACTCTCACCCCACTCTTTGCCCATCTGCTTTCTTCATGGAGAAAAGGGAGAAAAGGCCTGCCCAACATCCCACTCCTGGAGAGTGATCATCATATGACACCTAGTCCAACAGCCCCTTTGAGCCTTGATGATGCTTCTTGTTTTGGGGGCACCAGGTAGCTACAATCACCTTTATAGATTCTACTCTCATTAAATCAGAACCCATGTAGGTTAGGAGATAATTTTAGGAGGCATATGGAACACATTTTGATAAAGTTTAAATATTTGTATGTCTATTTTAATATAATTGTAGGCTAGGAGATAATTTTAGGAGGCATACGGAAAACATTTTGATAAAGTTTAAATATTTGTATATCTATTTTAATATAATTTTAGAGAAGAAACAGAGCTCATCAGAACCAGAATTTCATGGATTCTTTATTGTGAAGGAGAAGGCTGAGAAAAATCCAAGGGAGGCCATTTAAAGCTGATTTTGAGGACCCAAGATATGTTGAAGGGAGGAGGCAGGAAAGGATGACACTGGATACCAACCTGGGGCTGACTGTTTGAAATCAGAGGATGCTTGATGGTCCAAATGAAGGGGGAGTAAGGCAATTGTCTGGACTCCGCATGTGTATGTAATCAGCAAATGAAAGATTTTCTCTCTCTCAGTCTGTCTGTTTTTCTCAGGCCATAGTATCTGTCTTCTTCCCTATCCAGACATTATAAGACATAACTTTGCTGAATTCCAGGCTGTTGAGCCGGGTACTATAATCCCTTAGCCCTTTTCCTGCACTACAGGGTCCATAAACTCACTTAAGAGTTTATGAGTCAACCGGCTTTGTCTTCCCCCCCATTACTCCAGTCTTTTCAGAGCCATGGCAACTGAAAGAATGTGTCGGTGTTTTGTTGATGTTGGCTTTCTTTTGTTTATTTTGATTTATTTATTTTACATCTAATGAAAGCAGGAAACATCAATGCAGTTTGGGGGTAGTCAGCCCCAGGTGTCTTTGCTCCCCAAATAGGAAATCTTTTGTCCCCATCCCTTAGCATCTTAGGAGACACTCAAGTCAACATGCCCTTCTTGACCCAGATAGCCTCTGGACTATAATAGTTTTGAACCATAAATTGTTCCCTTATGTAGAAAGTGAATACTTCCATAGTTAAATAGGGGAGGTGAGTTAGGTTTAAATTCTAACATAATAAGACCTCCAAAATTTTTCTTACATAGTTCTTACTATATGGCAAGACCTCCTCCTCCTCTAAGAACTTCCTAAACCTCAACTCAAGTACTTTAATCTCCTTAATACCTCCATGGCTAGTTATATTTTTCTATCCCTATTTTGTCAGTTGGAAAACTGAGGCACAGAAAAAATAATTAATGTACCCACAAACCTGCAACTAGTGAGTATGAAATTTAAAATGCTATCCTAGACTAAAATCTGTTATTTTCTTGTAGAAATCCCTCATGTGCAGATCTACCTGAACTCTAAAAAATGATGAGATGTATATGTAAATAAAAATCAGGATATTTACCCCACGGAGTTCCTTAATCTTGTCTACAGTTGCCTGTACTCCTCCTGAAAATCAGTATAAATTAACTGGTTAATAGGCGTATAAATCAACTGATCTAGATTAAGCTTGAGTGGAAGTGAAAGTGGAAGTATTAGTCGCTCAGTCATGTCCGACTCTTTGTGACCCCATTCACTGTTGCCCACCAGGCTCCACTGTCCATGGAATTCTCCAGGCAAGAATACTGGAGTGGGTTGCCATTCACTTCCCCAGGGGATCTTCCCAACCCAGAGACTGAACCCTGGTCTCCCTCACTGCAGGCAGATTCTTTACCATCTGAGTCACCAGGGGAGGCCATTAAGCTTAGTACAACCCAGTTTTTTACATGGTTCCCTGAAGTAAAATTTAGTCTCTCTAGGCCAAAAAAACCCACAAACTGCTCATGTCCTCAAAAACCTGCTCTTCTCCTGTTCCTTCCTCTGAAATGGTATCCATGTGTTGAGGGGTGAGGAAGCCAGTGTGTCTGTTGGGTGTGATGTTGGTAGGGAAGAGACATGCTGCGCCTCAGGTGTGCACTGGCTAGAACCTGCTGGGGCTCTGGGATGGTGTTCTTTGCTCACCTGTGTATTTCTTGCCCTGCTGTCTTCAAATGCTATGACTGATTTGACTCACAGTCCATTGTTTTGACTCAAGTGATGCTTCCGTAGTGTTCCATGCCTCCTCCTCCTCATTCCATTCCTGCAGTTCTAGTTCCCACTGAGCCCCTAGCTGTGTCAGCTGTCTCATCCTCTAACTTGGCAGTTCCCCCCCAGCATCTCACCAAGTCGTGGCAGACTCCATGGAATGCCCACTGGCTTCAACTCAATCTCTGTGCCATGTGAGAATTAAGAGCAGCTTGGAAGTGCTAAACCACCAGCACTCCTCCCAAACCCTGTTTGCTGGGTTTCTGGGGCCATCCCATGGCTTTACCTCAGGATCTGTCATCGCTGATTCAATGTACTTCCTTTTACCTTGCAGCTTGAACCCAGAGAGGAGGAAAGCAAGACATTGATGCTGGTCACAGCACTCCTGTTCCTGTCTCCTTCCCTTCCCTCTCTTCCTATTTTCCAGGGACCAGATGCGTGGCTTTTTCTATTAATTTCACATCATGTCTTTTCCCTTTTCTGACTGCAGATAAGATCTAAGGACAGGCCTGTCTTTGATATGCTACATGCAACAGTCAGGAATTTCGAAAAATCCTGTCTCAAGAAAATCACCTGGCTCACAGGGCATTCTCTTGTTGCACAATCCAATTTTAATGTCAAGAGCTGGATATCCCCTCCTCTTTCTTCTTGCATACCTTCTGCTATAATTTCTAATCTCTCCTCAGGCAAAGATGGATACCTGGTTCAGATTAGGTAAAGGTACTCAGAAAGGTAAAAGAGAAAACCAGATTATTATGTAAAATGATTTCTCCTGTGAAAAATGCATTCTTCATGACTCTGCTGTAGGAGTAGACAAAAACTGCAGTATCTTGTTAGAGCGTGTGTCTTCTTCCCTGACCAAAGGAGGTGTGTGTTGGTTCCATATACACACCTTCACTTTCTTTCTCTTGCTGGTATTGTATAAACTTCTGGAAAGATTAGAATATAGCATACTCCATATGCCATTGGCTTCTCAGGTGGCACTAGTGGTAAAGAACCCACCTGCCAGTGCTGGAGACACAAGAGATGTGGGTTTGATCCCTGGGTGAGGAAGATCCTCTGGAGAGAGAAATATTTTTGCCTGGGAAATCCCATGGACAGAGGAGCCTGGTGGGCTACAGTCCATAGGATGCATAGAGTTAGACATGACTAAAGCAACTTTGCACACAGAAAACATAAAAAGTGGTATCAACTGTATCACTTAGGAATTGTGTTTGACTGTAAGCGAAATCCAGACCCAGAAATAATGGTCTGAAACAAATTAGAGGTTTTCTTTTTCCTACTTAAGGAATATATACCCCTAGCCTGCCTGGCAGTTAGACAGAGCCATAAGAATAATTCTGGCCAATAGGCTGTATGGGGAAATGAAGAGTTTCATTTCTGGGCATAGACAACAATCAGGTCGCCTGAAGAATCTGTGTATTCCGGATGATACAGCTACAAATTGGTGGAGCCACTGCACCTGGGCCCCTGAGTGGATCAGACCTGCCTCAGCCACTGGCAATGGACATGAAATGAGAAATTAACTTTTATGTTAAAACCTCTGATATGTGGGAATTAAATTGTTATTGCAGAATAATCAAGCCCAGGCTGATTGATACAATGGGAAGAGCAGAGGACAAAAAGCATGTGTCAACTTCCTCCTGTTCACTTTTAAGGAGATTTTTCATCTCATTCAACATCATTTACTTACATCTTATTAGCCAGAACTGTGTTATAGGACCATGCTGCTGCTGCTGCTTCTAAGCCGCTTCAGTCGTGTCTGACTCTGTGCGACCCCATAGACAGCAGCCCACCAGGCTCCGCCATCCCTGGGATTCTCCAGGCAAGAACACTGGAGTGGGTTGCCATTTCCTTCTCCAATGCATGAGAGTGAAAAGTGAGAGTGAAGTCGTTCGGTCGTGTCCGACTCTGTGCAACCCCATGGACTATAGCCTGCCAGGCTCTTCAGTCCATGGAATTCTACAAGCAAGAATACTGGAGTGGGTTGCTTTTATTCCCTTCTCCAACCTATCTACAAGGAAAGCTATTAAATATCATTTATAAATTTGATATATGCTTCACCTAATAAAAGTAATATTTTAAAGTTATATTTTCTTAGTAGGAAAAATAGAAAATTATCTACTGGGTAGATAACTAGCATTGTTTGCCATCCCTCTGGTTACTCGTTATTCAGATACACTCTTATTTCCAGTGGCATGGAAATAAGCTTTATACCAGCTCACAAAACCAGTTGTTAAAATTTCAAGAATTTTGTGAATTCATGGTTAGACAGTTATTTTTAAGGATGAAATTATATAAACTTGTATTTTTTATAATTATATAGATTATACTAAAAAAAAAAGGTAATCTTCAAAATTCATCACTTTCTAATTGTTTTACTACTTTTTTTTCTTTGGTCTTGAAGTTTGCAACTATCATATCTTAATGGTGGGAATATTTTAAAACGGTATGATTTAAAATGGTCACATCTGTTCCCAACTCTGCCCTCAGTGACATCAGGTTAGTATCTTAAAATCAGCCACAGGAGTACTTATGCCATGGAAATCAGCAAATACTATGAATCGGGGCTTGACTTACAGTTTTTTTGTTGTCTAGACTTAAGGATGATGAAAAAAATGTTACTAGTGCAACTTAAATTTAGAAGTATGTTGTGATAATAGCTCTTGCATTGTGAATAACACAAAAAAGGAAATATTCTTCTAGTCTTTGAAGTTTCCAATATTTGAAAGTTGCTCACAATATTGATGAATGACTGGAATTCTGACACATCTTCATTGTTTCACTTTCATTTTACTTGTCCACATGAACAAACTTATCAACCAACATTCATATCAGAACTATACTTATTTGTCAACTGCTTTGTTTGCCAAAGAAAATTCTGGGAGAACTAATTGGCTCTCAGGAATTTATAATAAAGAATATGACCTTATTATTTATAAATTACATAGTTTATATCAATAAAGTTTTAATAAAATGTATGATAAACATTTATCAGTATGTAAATATGTGCAACCCTACTCCAGCCAGTGGTTAAACATTTATCAAAAACACCAGTTGCTTCCCAGAAAAAGAACATCCTGAGAGAAAGAACCTCAGTCTATTGCATTTCTTGCACCCAGTTCAAAATGCAGGCTCTTTGGGTGATATGCAGACTTTCCATCACATACAGATGGAAAATTGTTGGTTTGTTCAGTTTGTTATCGATCTATCCCTGTTGTTTAATTGCTGTTGTGTCCGACTCTTTGAGACTCCATGGACCATAGGCCACCAGTCTCCTCTGTTCTTAGGATTGCCCAGGCAAGAATACTGGAGTGAGTTGCCATTTCCTTCTCCAAGGGGTCTTCCCAACCCAGGGATCAAACCTGTTTCTCCTGCATTGGCAGGCAGATTCTTTACCACTGAACCGCCAGGGAAGACCTTATTGTAGGTCTACTGATCTATAAATCAAATGACATAGTATACCCTTAATATACAATACTGAAGAAGGAATAGGGTAACTACCATAAGGTCCCATTCAAAAAGGAGAGGATGGGAAATATAGAACCATCAGTTATCCATAGCAACTAAGCAATTCTACTTGCCATGAGTAGCACGGATCCTCTATCTTAGCATGGGATGAGTTCCTTGCATGGCTGATCTAGCTGAACCTGGTTATTCTCTCTGGGAGGAACTTCTTGGACCCCTGTTCCTCTCATCCTCTAGTTCTTCCCTCTGATGTGACTTGATAAAGATGCCCTTTCTACTGTTACAAAGCCCTCAAAGCCAACTTCCTATTGTTGTAGTCTAAAAGGCCAGGGACTGTTAGCAATTTATTAGCCAGAAGCTATTTCAGGCCAGTCTTGAAGGCAGGGAAGTACTTTGGAAATATAGTTTCCTGTAAACTCAGTCTAGTTTTGCTCTGTTTGCTTCTGGTGAAGTCCAAGTTCAGGAAATAATAGCCAAGGGTCTTATTCAGATGTAGATTTAAAGCCTGAGGACCTCCTGCTATAATTACAGGTCTTTGTGCTCTGCCCATCTGCCTTGTCGTAGATGCTGTAGCTGCCTCCTTGATAACATTAGGGATTCACAAGTGGTACAGTGGTAAAGAGTCCACCTGCCAATGCAGGAGCCACAGGAGACACTTGTTTGATCCCTGGGTTGGGAAGATCCCCTGAGGGAGGAAATGGCAACCCACTCAAGTATTCTTGCCTGGGAGATCCCATGGACAGAAAAGCCTGTCAGGCTACAGTCCATGGGGTTGTAGAGTCAGACATGACTGAGAATGCATGCACTGATAAATTAGCATCAACAGGCTCTGGCAGGAAGGCTACATCCTCAAGTCCATCACCACCAGCACCATCTGGTGCTTCTCTTCAATGAAGCACCAGAATTTAGACTCTTGTTTGTCCATCACTATTTATAATTGCTTCAGTTTTGAAGAACAGAAGCCGTTGGCTTTAAGACTCCCTTCACCATGACGTGTAGACCACAGGCAGGGAAAAAGATAAGGCAGGTCTCAACTCTCAAACACTTGGGAAAATAGTGTTTCCTTCCCTTTCTGTTTGCAATCTGAGTAGCTCTAGTATGATGTCATCTCTTCAGTAGGATTTTTCTGAAGGTGCTAGAGGTAGCACAGGCCAATATATAAAATATTTGCTACCATTTCTCCTAATCGCACAGTCTTATTTAGCCCAGGCCTACATTCCAACTTAAGTAGGCAAGATTTCATCAAATTTTCTGCCATCGCATAACAAAAAACACCACCTTTTCAGCTTAAAGTATCTAAGTTCTTATTGCCCAAAGTCCCATTTTTCCCACCAATTCAATTTTACATTTTAGGTTTGCTTGAAGCACGTCATTTTAAGATTCCAAATTCTGTTATCAGTTGAAATTATATTCAACTCTATCAGAAAATTGAAAAACAGGCAGTATAAACATATTAATTATTTTGCTTTCCCCATTGAATGAGATGCCTCGGACTAGAAAAGGTCTGTTTTCATCCCAATCCCAAATAAAGGCAATGCCAAAGAACGCTAAAACTACTGGACAATTGCACTCATCTCACACGCTAGTAAAGTAATGCTCAAAATTCTCCAAGCCAGGCTTCAACAGTACATGAACCATGAACTTCCAGATGTTCAAGCTGGATGTAGAAAAGGCAGAGGAATCAGAGACCAAATTGCCAACATCTGTTGGATCATCAAAAAAGTAAGAGAGTTCCAGAAAAACATCTACTTCTGATTTATTGACCATGCCAAAGCCTTTGACTGTGTGGATCACAATAAACTATGGACAATTCTTAAAGAAATGGGAATACCAGACCACCTGACTGGCCTCTTGAGAAATCTGTATGCAAGTCAGGAAGCAACAGTTAGAATTGGACATGGAACAGTAGACTGGTTCCAAATAGAGAAAGGAGTTTGTCAAGGCTGTATATTGTCACCCTGCTTATTTAACTTATATGCAGAGTACATCATGAGAAACTCTGGGCTGGATGAAGCATAAACTGGAATCAAGATTGCCAGGAGAAATCTCAATAACCTCAGATATGCAGATGACACCACCCTTATGGCAGAAAGCAAAGAAGAACTAAAGAGCCTCTTGATGAAAGTGAAAGAGGAGAGTGAAAAAGTTGTCTTAAAACTCACCATTCAGAAAACTAAGATCATGGCATCCGGTCCCATCATTTCATGGCAAATAGATGGGGAAACAGTGGAAACAGTGGCTGATTTTATTTTTCTGGGCTCCAAAATCACTGCAGATGCTGACTGCAACCATGAAATTAAAAGATGCTTACTCCTTGGAAGGAAAGTTATGACCAACCTAAACAGCATATTAAAAAGCTGAGACATTACTTTGTCAACAAAGATCCATCTAGTCAAGGCTATGGTTTTTCCAGTGGTCACATATGGATGGGAGTTGGACTATAAAGAAAGCTGAGCGCCAAAGAATTGATGCTTTTGAACTGTGGTGTTGGAGAAGACTCTTGAGAGTCCCTTGGACTGCCAGAAGATCCAACCAGTCCATCCTAAAGGAGATCAGTCCTGGGTGTTCCTTGGAAGGACTGATGTTGAAAATGAAACTCCAATACTTTGGCCACCTGATGTGAAGAGCTGACTCATTGGAAAAGACCCTGATGCTGGGAAAGATTGAGGGCAGGAGGAGAAGGGGACGACAGAGGATGAGATGGTTAGAATGCATCACTGACTCGATGGATATGGGTTTGGGTGGACTCTGGGAGCTGGTGATGGACAGGGAGGCCTGGCGTGCTGCAGTCCATGGGGTCGCAAAGAGTCGGACATGACTGAGCGACTGAACTGAACTGAGATGCAGTTAATACAAAGCTGGTGTGACAGTTCCCCTGTTGTGGCAGGTAGCTGCTTCAGCATTTTACCCTTCATTCAGAAGGGGAGAGCCAGAGGTCAAAGAGTCCATGCAGGATTGATCTAGTTACTTTTTAAAAAGCTTTACTAAAAGCCCCTTGTCCCAAATAATAGTAACAGTGATAATAATAATAACAATAGTAATTTCTGATAAAATGAATCAAGACATCACCAGAAATGGAAATCTGACAAAGCCACACTCAGATATGTTAAGTTCAATTTTTTCTATAACCATTATTATCTTTTTACTGTAACTGGAATAATTTCCAGAGAAACTCTCTGGTTCAGTTGTCAAGGGCAATACATTAATGTCAAATTTTGGACATGAGTAACCACAGTAGAACTTTTGTGAGAAAGATTATAAGAAACCAAAATGATCTATTGATGATTGGATAAGAGACCTGCCTCAACTTTACAGTCCTGTTGAAATCTCTGCATTTTATAAATTCAAAAGAACTTCCCAGCTGGGATGCAGTAATTTCATTTTCTCTAAAATATCAGTGTAATCACATAGAAGGAAAAAAAGCCCCAGGAGAAGTTCTCTTGCTATTTGAGTAACATATATAAAACCCTTCTCAAAAAGGGCTGTTAATCATGTAATTGGAAAGGGCCCTATGAAGTCATTTATGCCATCTTGGACAGATAAATGAGCATCTTAACCTTAAAAATATATCCAGGGAAGAAGATTTAAACTCTTCTTTTGTTGGCTTAATAATTATTGGCTCCACCTTGCAGCAGTATTAAAAATGACTGATGATTCTAGTTCTTTCAAAAGGTATTTATTGAACATCTACTGTGTTTAAAACACTGTGGGAGAAAAAACAATATGGTCTTTGGCAGCAAAGAGATTATAATCTAAGAATTGGCCATGGTGTGAAATGGCTTAAAAAGGATTCCTGAAGAAGGGAGACTCCACTGGGCTTTGACAGTCACAATTTGCTAGAGCAAATTCCAGAAGAGAGATTTCTCATAAATCCAATTTTTGTCAAATTCTCCCCATTCATTCCTAATACTTCTTTCAGCCCTGCCTCCATTCCATCCTCTTTGTTGCCTTGGTTCAAGGTTCCATTATTTTCTGCCTAAGCTATTACAGTCGACTTTTGACTTTGCCCCTATTTCTTTAGTCTTACCTACCAAAATCTTCAGCAGTCCATTCTCAGCACTGTGAGAGAATGATCTTTAAATGTAGATCTGATGGCTTTAATGAGATTAGGGTGAGGTGAGTGAAGCACTTGTGTGCAAAATTTAAGGGGCTGCCAGAAAAGTCAGTAATCAAAATAATAATGTTTTAATAACATTTTAAAGTAAAAGTTAATACAAGAAATCCATGATGAACAAAATATCAAAATTTTAAATAAAAACAGAATCTGGCAGTGGCATGCTAAGCCATTTTAGAGTCTGAGACAAAAGTAAAAATGTGTACCCCTGGATATGAATTTTTATGTATTTTTAAATGGTTTTTTTTTTAGAACATTAAGATAGGTTAAAAATTGAAAAGTTGAAGAATAGGCATATTAAAATTTATTTTAATTTAAATAGTTTACTTATACCAATAATACAGTTTATTATAATTTTATTGTCTTGCTTTCATGAATACAAATTTGTCGATTCAATATTTTCAAAATCCATCTCTTGCTCTGATGCCTTTGCTCATATTATTTCTTATGGCTACAATGCCCTTGTCCAAGTGCATACCAGGTAAATGGTTAAACATTTTCTGAAAACAAGCTTTTGCTGAACCAGTCTCCCCAACCCCATCCTCAAGCAGAATTGACCACTCTGCTTTTGTGCTTTTCACTGTAGCCTATACTCACTTCTATCACTGTAGCATTTCAGGTACATGTACTTTATTATTTATATTCCACTAGAATGAGAGTAACATGAGGGCAAGGATTGCTCTTACTCATCATTGAACTCTCAATGACTATTACAATGTCTGGAACTCTGTGAGTGCCAATGATATTTCTTGAATGAGAGAAATAACAGACAAGGGTGAAAATGAGTTTAGCATATTCAAAGAAATCCAAGTAGAAAATCTTTATTGGAAAATTAAAGGATAAAGCCGAACATTTATGTTTAAACAGCAAGAATACATAGACTATTAATACAAAGATCCAAGTCATTCAGTTTAATTAATTGCTTAATTGTTAAACTGAATTATACTTGTTTGGTTGACTAGCATTTTAGCAAGCCTAATCTGTCAACTTTTGTTGAAGGAGGTTGAAGAAGGGGAAAATTTCAGGCAGGAAGACAAAATAATAGTCTTTTGTCATATTGGGTTGGACAAAAAGTTCATTCAGGTTTTTCCATACCATCTTATGAAAAAACTCAAATGAACTTTTTAGCCAACCCAGTAGTTTGTGTCTAATGTGACATAGACCTAAAAAAGGTGGCAGAAGAAGAAAAGGAAACAGTCTGGGTGGAGAAATTATAAAGAAATATTTCATTGCATTTGATAACTAGGAAGTGAAACACCGTGTGAAGAATTTACATCCCAGTGCAGCTTTTCTGAAATCTGACATAGCTAAAGCTTCAAACATCCTTCAGGTCCAAAGTTTTTGTCTACATCCATTTTATCTAGTAAGCACTAAGGTGTCACGCCCAGAGCCCACGAGTTTGACCAGGGCTTGTAAATATGTTTGAGATACTAACCCCCCAGATCATTGACTTCACAACAAGAAAAGAAAATTGCAATATTAAAATTAGCAAATGTTTAGTTCAGTTCAGTTCAGTCGCTCAGTTGTGTCTGACTCTTTGTGACCCCATGAACCACTGCACGCCAGGCCTCCCTGTCCATCACCAACTCCCAGAGTCCACCCAAACTCATGTCCATTGAGACTGTGATGTCATCCAACCACCTCATCCTCTGTCGTCCCCTTCTCCTCCTGCCCTCAATCTTTCCCAGCATCAGGGTCTTTTCCAATGAGTCAGCTCTTCACATCAGGTGGCCAAAGTATTGGAGTTTCATTTTCAACATCAGTCCTTCCAAGGAACACCCAGGACTGATCTCCTTTAGGATGGACTGGTTGGATCTCCTGGCAGTCCAAGAGACTCTCAAGAGTCTTCTCCAACGCCACAGTTCAAAAGCATCAATTCTTCGCGCTCAGCTTTCTTTATAGTCCAACTCTCACATCCATACATGACCACTGGAAAAACCATAGCCTTGACTAGACGGACCTTTGTTGACAAAGTAATGTCTCAGCTTTTTAATATGCTGTCTAAGTTGGTCATAACTTTCCTTCCAAGGAGTAAGCACCTTTTAATTTCATGGCTGCAGTCACCATCTGCAGTGATTTTGGAGCCGAGAAAAATAAAATCAGCCTCTGTTTCCACTGTTTCCCCATCAATTTGCCATGAAGTGATGGGACCGGATGCCATGATCTTAGTTTTCTGAATGTTGAGCTTTAAGCCATCTTTTTCACTCTCCTCTTTCACTTTCATCAAGAGGCTCTTTAGTTCTTCTTCACTTTCTGTCATAAGGGTGGTGTCATCTGCATATCTGAGGTTATTGATACTTCTCCCGGCAATCTTTATTCCAGCTTGTGCTTCCTCCAGCCCAGCGTTTCTCATGATGTACTCTGCATGTAAGTTAAATAAGCAGGGTGACAATATACAGCCTTGACGTACTCCTTTTCCTATTTGGAACCAGTCTGTCGTTCCATGTCCAGTTCTAACTGTTGCTTCCTGACCTGCACACAGGTTTCTCAAGAGGCAGCTCAGGTGGTCTGTTAAACCTCTACAAAAAATGTTTGAAACATAAAAAACATTTTATTGGCTCCCCAATATGCAATGGAGTTACCAGCACTGAAAATCACAAGTGTTTAATTAAATGTTGCTAAACTATGGCAATAAGTCAGCTAGTTGAGGACAACTCCACTCAGCTCTTTATATATATATATAAAACATTTAATGTATAATGTAAGTGCATTTCAACATCTGTAATAAAAGGAAGGTAGCCTCCAATAGCAAGAGTTCATAGAGCCTTTGAATGAAACAGCAACATCTGCATGCTCAGTTATGGCTCACATCTTGCTAACCATTATCTCTGCAACTCACAGGTGAATTCTGAATGATGGGTCAGTATCCCTAGGAAATGACTACAATTGCAGTAGTTCATAAACATCTGAGCCTGAAACCCTAAATCAGAGCTTGACATGAGATGCTATATTCCTTAATCTATTTTTTTTCAGTTAATATAGTGTTCATTAAAAAGGAAAGTTAAAGTTGTTTCAGTTAAAACAAATGCTATTGATGTTATACAGCCACATAGTGTTTCTCAGTAGTTGGTATTATTAGATAACGAGTTGACTTTATCTATAAGGGCTTGAAAAATCTACTCTTTGCTTTTACCTTGCTAAGAGTGAAGATGCAATGGATAACAAGTACACATAGGTTGAACTTTGTCATTGAAAAACAGATTGGTCTATAGGATCAATAACTAAGAACATTAGACAGTTCTTTAAACTGTCTTACGACTTCCCTGGTGGCTCAGATGGTAAAGCGTCTGCCTACAATGCGGAAGAGCCGGGTTCAATCCCTGGGTTGGGAAGATCTGGAGAAGGAAATGGCAACCCACTCCAGTATTCTTGCCTGGAAAATCCTATGGTTGGAGGAGCCTGGTAGGCTACAGTCCATGGGGTCGCAAAGAGTCGGATACAACTGAGTGACTTCACTTTCTTTCTTTCACTTTCTTTAAACTGTCTTGTAGTGCAGCATCCATGAATTGCTACACTTGTGCCATTTTAAAAACCTGTTCTTAGGGACTCTATCTTTTATAATTTATTTATATTACTATTATTTTTAATTTTTGACTGCACAGTGTCTTCATCGCTGTGTGTGAGCTTTCTCTAGTTGCAGAGAGTGGGGGCTACTCTCTAGTTGTGGTGCAAAGCCTTCTTGTTGCAGTGCCTTCTCTTGTTGTGGAGCACAGGTTCTAGGGGCACAGGCTTCAGTAGTCGCAGCTCACAGTCTCAGTAGTTGTGGCTCACAGACCCTAGAACATGCAGCTTCAGTAGTTGTGGGGTGCAGGCTCAGTTGCTCCAAGGCATGTAGAATCCTCCTGGACCAGGGATCAAACCCATGTTCCCTGCATTGGCCGGCAGGCTCCTATCCACTGTACCACCAGGGAAATCCCAGGACTCTATTCAATCCCATGTAATGATCGAATTTATAGAGCACTGATCTAGTGGTTTCTCACTGTGGCAGTGGCATGTGTAGGTGGTACATTAGCAGCACGAGTCGTGACGTCTCATGGGGGAAGGCCTGGTTCCTGCCTGCGGTACCTTAACAGGCATGATTGTTACGCTGGAGAGGCCTAAAGTGACCTGCATTATAGTTCTATTGCCTTGGGCCAATGTCTGAAGTGACTCAAGGCACATCTGGAAATGATTTCTCAGATCCATTTTCTAGATGAGAAAATTATCTTTCAGCCACTGTACCTGGTTGCCTAGGGAAATGTAAGTTTAATTCATAAGAGAAGGAGAATGGTCTTTATTATTATCCCTGCCTTTGAGCAGATTCAAGGGAGTTCACCTTTGGAAGGAATATAATTTTGAATCTAAGCCACTTACTTCTGGTTTTCTCTGCTGAATCAATTGAACTGAGTTATTCCTAGACATTAAATCACTGGTAATAGTCATTTGCTTGGTTATTTTGTGCTGCTCCACAAAAAGCTTACAGTTCCCTAAAAGTCCTACCAATGGTTATTTGACAGAAACTACGCATATCTACAACCTCCTAATTTCTGCTTGACATTTGCTTTTTTCTCTCTCTTACATCTCAAACAATCAGAGCACGGTGATTTCCCAAGGGTCACACAGTTCTTGGGTGCCGAAGTTTTCACTAGTTACATTTTGTGTTTCTGATCAAAAGATTTTATTCCACCTGGGTCTCAATGTACTCTTGGCTATTTCTTCTATTTCTTAATTCAAATTCTGAAAAGGCCGAATAGAACTGTTAATGTTCACATTCAACAAAAACATCTGTTATAGGCAGTTGCCGACTGACTAGTAATATTCATCTTCTCTGCCAGATCTAAATTGGACCTGGGAGAATTTTCACATTTGCTGGTAAACTATTAAAGGCTCCATACTGGAGCATTTTTCCTGAAAGGAGAAATAGCTCACGTATCTCTTCTTAACGCCTAAGAAGAAAATTGCCCCCAAAGGGTAAACTGTGACTTCTTGTGGGAGGAAAAGAGAATTTCAGAAAAAGCGAAATTTCTTTTGCTTTGGCTAAGAAGCTAACTTCTTTTTTCACAGCCCAATTTAGCAACTATGTACACCTGTATCCACATAAGCCTCCTTTCCTCATTTCAGTGGGTGAATGAAATCAACATCCAATGTCAGCCGCTCCACTTGCGCACTTATGCACAGAACCCTACTCTTGTGCTCTGTCTCCACTGCTGTTCCTTTCCCCTTACCTTATCAAATTTTTCCCTCTCTCCTAGATCCTTCCTGTTAGCATACAAAGATGTTATGTGCTGTGCTAAGTCACTTCAGTCATTTCCGACTCTTCGCAATCCTATGGATCATAGCCCTCTAGGCTCTTCTGTCCATGGGATTCTCCAGGCAAGAATACAGGAGTGGGTTGCTCTGCTCTCCTCCAGGGGATCTTCCAACCCAGGAATCGAACCCACGTCTCTTATGTATCTTGCATTGGCAGGCGGGTTCTTTACTACTAGCACCACTTGGGAAGCCCCCAAAGATGCTGTAATAGCTCCATAAAAAATCAACTCTTTCCTTGATTTCATATCCCCTCTAGCCATGTCCTATTTTTCTACTAGCTTCTTTATGGCAAATTTTTTCAAAAGGGTTGCTTCTGCTTCCTGTTTTCATTCCTTCACATTTTATCTCTCCTTAGCCTGTAGCAGTAAGGGTGCCATCATTACCACTCCAATGAAACCAGTCTTATGGAGGTTACTGATGTGTAGAATGACCCTGTATATGTTCTTGTTTGCCCAGGACAGCCCCAGATTATACCTATTGTCTTGGCACAATTATTAACAACTTCAATTTCACTTTTTAAAAAATCATGGCTTGAACTATAAATTACATGGAATATAAATCATCCTACCAGTGCCCTGGTCACTTCTCTGTACTATTTGCCTCAACTTCCCAGCAGTGCTTTTCCTTGACTCTAAGTCAAGTCTTTCAAATCACCTCTGTTTTCTCTTCTCTTTTCTCATACACTCCCCATAAGTCATCTTATCCAGTCTCAGAGCCTTGAATATTATCTATATTCTGGCTTACAAATTTATACCTTTATCTCTGGCATCATCCCTGAATTCTAGACTCATCTTTACTGCCTGTTTTTGTAGTTCCAAAAAAACTTTTAACTCTCTTCCATCCTTTACCTATCTTTCCCTTAGGGATCCCACTCTGAGGAAATCACATCAGCATTATCTCAGCTGCTGGAATAAAACAGTATGCTTCATCCTGTTACTCTCTTCTCTTCAGAAACCATATTCATTCTTCAAGTTTTATTGGCTATTTCAGAACCTGTCAGCAACCTGACTGCTCTCCATGACTGCTGGCATCCCTGTGGTCCAAGTTACCCTGTGTCATCACCAGGACCACCAGCAGTCTTCCTGCTTCTCTTCTGGCTCCTCCACAGAACAGTCAGAGTTACACTTCCCAACAGTATATCAAGCTATGTTACTCTTCAGATCAAATCCTCCACAGGCTTTCTATAGAACAATGAAAATTAAACCTACACTTCTGTTCATTACCTTCTTGAACAGAAGAAGGTAATGACTGGTTACCAAGGTAATGCTTGGCTTCCTCCATTTCTCTGAGCTCGTTTTTCAGCATTCTCTCCCTTCCTTTCTCTACTTTGTCCACTACAACGGTCTTTCTGCCATAGCTCAGACATGCCAAGCTTCTTCCTGCCTCAGAAACTTTGACCTTGCAGTTCCCTCCATCTGGGAGACTCCTCCTCTGTACCTCCTAATGGGTTTCCTCTTTCTTCAGGTCTGACCTCCCCTAACTAAGGTAGCACCACCATCACTCTCTATCCCCTTAGACTGATTCACTTTCTTTGTAGCACTATCACTATTTAAAATTGTACTGCCTTTGTGTATGTTTATTTTCTATCCCCTCCATCTTCAGTTTAGAAAATAGAACACGGGTCTTGTCTGTCCTGCTTGTTTCTAAACCCATAGTGTCTAGTTTAGTATCACCCTATAGTGAAAGTGAAAAAAGTGAAAGAATTAGTTGCTCAATCAGACTCTTTGCAACCCCATGGTCTGTAGCCCACCAGGCTCCTCTGTCCATGGAATTTTCCAGGTAAGAATACTGGAGTGGGTTGCCATTTTCTTCTCCAGGGGATCTTCCTAACCTGGGGCTTGAACCTGGGTCTCCTGCATTGCAGGCAGATTCTTTACCACAGAGCCACCAAAGTTATATTGGTTCTGTTATCTGCATATTTTTAAATCTGTCTAATTGAAGGGTACTCCCGAAGCTTATAAACTACCAAAAGGCAATAGTTGAAGGAGTTATTCAATCTAATTTAGCTTCAAACGACTGGCACATCAGAGGGTCTGACCTTCTTGTTCCCCTTGAAGGCATGCAGACATATCCATTTTAAACTATGATGACAACAGTGGACTTGCCAGGTGTAAACAGTCCTGGATTCTTTTCCTTGCTAGTTTTTACTCACTCTTCACATATTTTAAAATTTGGTTTTCCAACCCTCCTTTGGCTGAAGTTAGGGGTGAGATAGTGCAAAATACATCCATAACTCCCCCAACTCACAAGAAAAATGAAAACATATCGAAATTGTCAGAAGAATCATGATAGTCAAAAGGGTAGAATAAATTGTTTTTCTTATGTAAAATATGAAACAAATTGTATCTTTTACCAGTAGAAGTACCTACCATAAATACATCTGACCAATTAGTATCTACTTCTCTTCTTTGATTTTTTTTGTGTGAATCTGTCTCCCTCAAGCCTAGATGCTCAGTTCTCCACAGTTGACCTTAATTCTCCAGTGTGCCTTGGTCTCACTGTAGTGGTTTACAGTAGCATGCTCTAGTCTGAAAGCCCAAGGCCCAGCAGTGGCCCTTCAGCTAGTGTTTCAGTTGGGACAAATAAAGCCCTTTGTTGATTGTGTGGAGTAATTTGGGCACATGCAGAGTTTTAAAGTACTTTATAACATGGTAAATATTACAAGCCAAGGGCCATCTACATTGCAGCATAATTAAGGTCTGTAATGACAAAATGTCTTTCATGTAAAGATATCAATTCAGCTGAGGAAGTCATAGATATCAGGCTCGCTGTGACATGAATGAAATATCCTTCAAGATGGCCACCTCTTTTTTAGAATGCCCTGATTCTACAGTGCCTGAATGAATGTCTATTGGTTTGGTTTCCTAGCTATTCTGAAACAAGAATGGAAGGGTCTCCATGGGTTCTCTCCCAAAGTAAGTTAATAACTTTTAATTCAGTAATTCTGTTTTATTTCCTATGGAAAGAAGCAGTAATGTAGTTAAAAAAACCACTTTGCATTGTATAGTAATATTTATGACAGCATTATTTACAGTGATGAAAACTTTGGAATAACAAATATTGTATATTTAAGAGTGGTCTGGCAAGATACTTGATGATAAATTTTCATATATTCCATCATGTAAAAAACATATTTTAGTGTCTACAAAATGATATAGGAAAATGCTAACACATGGGAAAAAACTGGATATAAAACTCTACTTAGTAAGATCCATTGTGTGTGTGTATATATATTTATGTATGTCTATGATGTAAAATACTGTAAAGAAAGATACCATAATGTTAATGGTTGCATCAAATGATAATTAGAAGGATAGGTTTTATTCTATTTTATATTCTTTTTCTTCTTTTTTTTTTTGTAATTTCTAAATTTTGTTTGAGTATGTAATACTTTTTAAATCAGAAAACTATACATAAATTTACATCCATTTACGTGGTATTTCAGTCAAACATGACTTTTTCTGAAATATATCACATTATTTCTACATATGTTTCCCCTGTCAGAAGAGTAAGTTTACTTTGCAGAGGTCATTAAGCTCTAAGTTAGTTACATAGATCATTGAGGACAGAGTTCTAAGAATATGCAATTTTAAAATGTGGCTTAAATAAAGATATAAATGCCATGATGCAGGAAACTGTAAGAATTTTCATCGTTAAGAACAATCACAGCAATGAAATGATACAATTAAAATTCTTCCTCAAATTCCAAATGCCCAGGTGCCTGTTACTCATCAGGTGCTTGAGGAGTTAATTTTCCAAAAAAGTGAGTAAGTAACACAAATTGTGACATATCTATTCTCCTACCCCCCCATCTCTGAAAATATCCAGAGTTTGCTTTAAAAGCTGTGCAAAAATGGCAAACCCCCATACAGAAAAAAGATCAGGGGAGGGAATGAAAGATGAAGCAGCAGAAGAGATAATAGACAAGATAATTACAGAGCTTTAAAAGCCTTGGATTTATTTTTAAGTTGTAAGAGCTCTATTTGGAAAAGCCCATAGCTAACTTTATGTGAATCTTGAATGAATTGTTCTGAAACATGTGAATAGTAACAAAATGAAGGAGAGGAAAGTTTGCATTGTGTTCTGTGCAACGTCAATTCTGGCTGACCTATAGCTAAGGTGGCCCCGTGATGATTTGTTCTTCACACAGAGTTAATGCCACTGACCTCCCCATCAGTAGATCAAGGATTGGGGTTTTGTAGAACAAACTGTTTCTCTTTCTCTCTGATTTTCCACCATGGCCCACACAGTGAAAGTGCTATCTTTTCAGAAGAATTAGAAAGCTTCTTTCTGTCTCCTTCTCAATGTTCCCCAAGAGAGGACAAGGTAGAGAAGAGACTAATGCTTTTATTTTGAGCTCACCTGTTCTGGGACAAGTCTTGCTCTTCTCTTTGGAATCTCCCATTGGCCGCATGTAGCCTTCTATCCATTGCTGTGCTCTAGTTTAAAGGATAGAAGGCTGATAGGATAGCATTAGACCTAGCATCCATTAGGCCTCCAACTGGGAGTCCTACAGTTTCCATTTACACTACCTAGATTGGATGGGCAACCCATGGTCTAGACGTAAGATGCTCCAAATATTAAACTGCAGTCTTTTGTTCCCTATCTCTGATTCTACTATCTAACTTTTTAGGTGGTTCCAAATTCAGAGAGGGAATAGGGTTTGACCCTGCTTCAAAGAACCCCAAAAAGCCGCATTTACTTGAGTGGTCTTAAACCGATACTGACCTGTCCATTTGATTTTAAGGTGGATCTCTCATATAAGCAATGATATAAAGCTAAATAGTGCCTTTATTGTCAATCACGTGAAAGGTTGAGATTTAGACTAGAATATGCATTTTAATTCAGTTCAGTTCAGTTCAGTTGCTCAGCCATGTCTGACTCTTTGTGACCCCATGAACTGCAGCACACCAGGCCTCCCTGTCTGTCACCAACTCCCGGAGTCCACCCAAACCCATGTCCATTGAGTCTGTGACGCCATCCAACCATCTCATCCTCTGTCGTCCCCTTCTCCTCCTGCTCTCAATCTTTCCCAGCATCAGAGTCTTTTCAAATGGCACATTCTAATTGACAAAATTAACAGATATGAATAGAGTTGCCATATGATCCAGCAATTCCATATACCCAGATCCTGGGTATATATCTGGAGAAAACTCTGGTTCAAAAAGATACATGCACCCCAGTGGTCATAGTAACACTATTTACAATAGCCAGTATATGGAAGCAAACTAAGTTGTCCATTGACAGATGAATGGAAAAAGAAGATGTGGCAAAAACACACAATGAAATATTGCTCAGCCATAAAAAAAGAATGAAATAATGCCGTTTATAGCAACATGGATATTGACCTACATGTAGACCTTGAGATTATTGTACTAAGTGAAGTAAGTCAGAAAAAGAAAGACAAATACCACGTTATCATTTCTATGTGGCATCTAAAACATGACAGACGTGTACTTATTTATAAAACAGAAACAGACTCACAGACATAGAAAACAAACTTATGCTTACCAAAGAGGGAAGAGGGTGGGAAGGGATAAAGTAGGAGTTTGGAATTAGCAGATACGAAATACTATATATAAAATAGATAAACAACAAAGTCCTACTGTATAGCACAGGGAACTCTATTCAATATTCTGTAATAAACCATAATGGAAAAGAAAAAAAAAATTACCAAGTCTGATTTAAGTGGAGTTCTAAAAAACAAAATTTCAGCATTCTCGAGAAGAATAGATGAATTATTGATGATTTTAGGATTAGAGGAAACATTGTGACTTCTTGGACAAGGGAATGAATTAGGGATTTACTTTGGAACATCACTTGCAAGGAATCTTAATCTGGTTCAATTTAGGATCCAAATCTATGCATGCAAATATTATGTTCCCAGTGTAATACATCTTTTTGCAGCAGAAGACTAATTTAGAGCTGCAGTTCTTGACTCTGAGAAGATGTATTAATATTTCCTTAAGGTAACATAACCTACCTTTAAAACTAAACAGTATGTTTTTAGTCCTGGTCCTCCAAGAAGCAGATACCAATACAGGATTAAACAGGCAAAGGTTTTCTTAGGGGAACTGCCTATGTGAGAGAAAATGGGGAGGGAGCTTGAGAAAGTTTTCAGACCTGATTGAAATCTGATGCTAAGTAGAGGAGAGAAAAAGGAAAGATTGAATAGAAGCATCCCAGGACACAAGACAGTCAGGGAGTCCTGGAGTTGTCAGAGGGCCCCTGGTTCTCCCAGGAATAGCCTGCCTTAGCATCCCTGCCCACTCAGCCATTGGCCGAGAGCAGCGTGGCAAGCATAGCCCCAATCATAAATGTGCTGTTGAGCTTCACAGTGTCCCAGCTGGGGCCTTAGTCAATTTACTCTCCCTGGCTGGAGGTCTGCAAGGCCTATCACCATTGCCACCAGACCCAGGATTTGGCAACCTAGAGGGACAAAACCAGATTGTTTTCAGAGCTGTATTTCCACTGCAATTTGCTGAGATGATCCCACCAGCAGAATGTTGTTTTCACTTACCTAGGGGGGACCTGATTTAAAAATATATTGTTTCTGATAAGTCATGGACATAACTGAGAAGCACTCAGAGGAAAACAATTTTCTAAAGAATGAGACAAGCTCAAGGGGTAGTCAGATTTTGGCAAGAGTCATTCATTTCTGTCTCCCAAAGTAAGGCAGTGCATACAGCATCCCATATTGTTCTCCCATCAGAACATGTGTTTACTCTGAATACTAGGTCCCAATTACCTGCTAAATATCAGAATTCCCAGTGTGTGGTGTGCGTGTGTGTGCATGCCTGTGTGCACGTGTGCGTGAGATGTGTAGTGTTGAGGAGCTGGGGGGGAGAAGCAGAGAGAGATCTGAGCTCCCTAGAGCTCAAACACATGTCAGTAATCAGTCAACAACTAGCTGGCACATGTGGAGCTAAATTTAAACATATGTTTTTGGTTTAAAAAACCTTGTTCTGACTGCCAAAGGAAGAGAGGATCTTAAATTTTTCTTTTAACCATCCTGAATTTATAATCGGATGGTCTTATGAAGCAAAACACAATAAAATGCATTTATCGGAAACACATTTATGCTTGTACCAGAAAAACAGGGTCATAATAATTTATCTAAAAGTTTCATGGTGGATTATGCTAGGCATTTATTTTCCAAAGCTTTTGCATGTTTCACATAGGCCTGTGTAATGTAATTTTTACAATGGGTTTCTCAGATGAATCATGTTTGCTATTCCCAAGATCTTTTCGCATGAGTACAGCGGGATTGAGTGAGGTTTCTTTTTCATAAGGTGAGAATCTGAAAGGGCTGCTAGGGTGCAATCTCATCAAGTCTCTTGAATTTACCTTGCAATGGGATGGGGCATACATTTTCTCCAAAACATATGCTAGCTATGTAGTCCTCTCCAGAGTGACTTCTTGGGTCACCAGGATCATTCCAGGGTGGGATATTTGACTTTCAGAACCCTTCATCCTTGTTAACAAGTTTTCTCTGAGCTGTGCTCAGGCATTATGCTCAACACATAGACCTTGATTTCAGTTGATAGAAGTTTTTTAAAAAAGTGGCTATGTGAAACTCACTGTTTCATATTGCAGAAATATTGATAAGGTGATTGCACATTACATTAAAATATCCCTTCCTCTGAGGGAATTTCTTACTGGTCTCAATTCTTGGAAAGACTGTTTCTCTGTTGCACCTGATAAATGTTTCTTTCACAAGAACTTCAAGTTTTGATTCTGATCATGTTTTCCTCTTTGCTTTGACCACCAAGAATATCGAAGCAAATTCATAACTGGCTTTTAACCATCATACAGACCTCATAATGCACCTGGCGGTGTCCTAAATTTACTCTTCTACCTTTCTTTTTTTATTGGGGTATAATTGACAGGAGGACAAGGAAGCCTGGCATGCTGCAATCCATGGGGTTGCAAAGAGTTGGACATGACTTAGCAACTGAAAAATAACAAATAATTGACAAAGCATTATATGAGTTTCAGGTGTACTACATGATTTGAAATAGCCATCACTTTTTATTATTTGATTGTACAGTATTGATTTTTTTTTTTTTTTTTGCACTCCACAACAATTGGATTTTGGAAAAAGATGTGGTATAAGTTAAAAAAAAAAAAAGTAAACTTTCTGGAATTCTACAGTAAACCTAAAACCAAATCCAATTCATTCCAGATCCCCAAGAATCTTTCTGCCCATTTTCTCACGACCTCTAGGGCTGCAAATGGTATGGTAGCTCATTCTCCAGAAGAAGGCAGTTAATCACAGCACATGGCATCTGTCAGAGAACACAGCTCTGGTTTACTGCATTGAGAATGCTAGCTGGTCCTGACAATGGATGTACTGATGCATTCCGTGAGTGCATGCTGGTGGATGTGTGTAACAGAAGCAGAGAAGGTTTGATATTTACTGGGGGATAAACAAATAACATGGCAACATTGTCACCTGGTTGGTCCTCCTGCCTCTCCTTCCATCATTTATTGGTCTTTCAGAGCTGAATCACATTGACAAGGTCAATTCTCTCTAAAAAGCATATCTCTGGCTCTTGCATTATCACTCACTTGGGTGCCTGAACTCTTGCTTTTGTGTGGCACACACTTTTCCTCTCCTTCATTGCCCTTCGCAACTTGGCTTTTCTTCCTCAGTTTTCTTCTGTTCTTCACAGCCTTTCCACTGAGCAAAGTAGCATCTGATGCTCTTGTTACACAGCTTTTTTTTTTTTGAAAGGCCATTACAAATTTACAGAGATAAAAATAACAATATGAATGATGTATTGTGCAAATCTCTTTAAAAGCCTACAAAAACAGCAGAAAGAAATCAATTAGAATTGCCATGGCAACTACCAACAATTTTATATGCAAGAATGAAATAACATAAGAAAAGTAACAAAATAGAAAAAGCATAAACTGATCAAAATACCATGAAATGTTTGTGAAGTAAACACTATACAGTGACTCCTCATGAAAATAGATTTCATTAAGGTAAATGAAATATAGTTTAACTCTTCATTACAAAGGAGCCAGGTATACACAGTGAAATAAACCATTATTGATGAACTCTTAATGATGTAATTTTTCAGTTAACAGTATTTTTGGAAAACAAGTTTAGACAGATTGGGAAAGTAAATTAAAATGTATAAAATGCAATTTTAAGCAATAGTGTTTCTAGGGGATGATTTCTTTACATCTAAGAATACTTAAAACCCATATAGTAAGTTAGATAGAGGTAGATTAAAGAAGTCAGACCTGATATGTAAGAGAAGTAACTGATAGAAGTCAGAAAAGAATGCATAACTCTAGGACATGTGTGATCTGAGCTTCTGTCCTTGTCCCCTGGAGCCAGGTTAGCAACTCCCATTCCTAGATCAGTGGCCTGGAACCTGTCTGGACATAAAAATCACCAGGATCATTCAGATCTATATATCCCTACATCACTATGTCTGGAATCCACTCCAAACCTATTAGAAAATGTGAGGGTGTGACCTGAGCATTAGTATTTCTTTAGGACTTCTTACTACACAATTATACATGTAAGCCAGCATTGAGACCAAGGTTGAGTTCATTCTCAGCTTGCTTGTCCTCCTTACACACCTATCATATTTCCAGGACATTTAGTATCTCCTTGTTGGAGTTCCAGTGGGAGGCAAAATAATGCCCCCTCCCAAAAGATGTCTGCCTCTCAATTCCTGGAAACTGTGAATATGTTAGGTCACATGGCAAAGGGGAACTAAAGTGCAAATGCAGTTAAGGTTGCTAATCTGCGGACCTTAAAATAAGGAAATCATCCAAGTGATCCCAATATAGTTACAAAAGTGCTTACAAGTTAAAGAGGGAGCCAGAAGAAACAAACCTAGAGAGAAGCACTCAGTCTGACGTGCTTGAGCCAGGGGTTTACTAGCCAAGAAATGTCAGAAAGACCAACCTCTAGATCAGTGGGCCCCTTCTGAGGACTGCCTCTAGACCCACAGTCCTCAACCTTTTTGGCACCAGGGACTGGTTTCCTGGTTTCCTGTCCATTATTTTCCTATGGACAAGGAGGGAGTGGGGGGATGCTTTTAGGATGATTAAGTGCATTACATTTATTGTGTACTTTATTTCTATTATTATTATAGCATCTCCATCTCAGATCATCAGGAATTAGATACCCCAGAAGTTGGGAACCCCTGCTGTAGATGCTAGAAAATGTGAGGAAATGGATTCTCCCCTGGAGCATGCAGAAGAGATGCAGCTCTGACACCTTGATGCTATCCCAGGGAGCCACACTTCAGACGTCAAACCTACAGAACTGTAAGATAATTGATCTTTGTTGTTTTAAGCCACTAAAGTTTGCAGTAACTGGTTATAGCAGCAATAGAAAACCAGTGTATCTTGTCTCCATAAACAATTCCTCCCTCCAAATTCTGAACTTTATGTAGTCCAGAACAGTCAGTACAATTCCTACACCTAAGATGTTTCTTGCTCTTCCATTATGTTGCTATGGTGAATTTGCTGTTTGCAGTCCCACAGAAGATTCTGGTTCACTCTAAGATGCCCATACACTGTTAGGTTCCCATTCAGGCTTCTGTGGTCCTTTAAGAGATACATCTCCTTCCATTTTTTATTTCAGCCAAAATTTGCCTATACCTTTATTTCTTCAATTGCTTCATTGATACTTACCTTTACTGTCCTCATTTCCTTTCAGGAATCTACACTCTCAGGGTTTAGATAACTTACCTTTTTCTAACCTGAAAATATAAACTACCTGATTAAACCTCCTTTGGGGTGACAAGAGTACTCAGCTTCTATTTCTCCGTCACAGCTGGGTACAGAGGTTCTCATTTTCCCCTTGAAAGAATGTGATCTGCCCTGCTCCAAACTCTTGAAGTAAATCTGGCTTCCAGGTGATTTCAGGATATGCTCAGCTTCCCTTTCTACATGTGAGCTCCAGAGTTGGTTTTCTGGATGCTCCTGTTTCATAGAAGAGTGAAAAGCACAAATTAATTCATCTCCAGCAGGGCATCCTATTATATGATGTCTCCCACTGTCACCTGAGAATAATGTAAAACTCAAAATGTGACACAGCTAAGGCTCAACTCTTTTTTCAGGAGGTAGGGCTGGTGGTTCATAGGATCTTTTGGATACTAAAACAATGTTTATATATCTCACAGTTGTTAATGAATTAGAAAGCTGGCACAGGAGTATTAAAATTTAAGAGAGACATCACTGTCGATGACATTATTCAGAAAATCACACTGGTGTTCTCACTTTGACATAATGGCATCACGTGTATGATGGTGCACTAACTTTTTGTTTAATCACTGAACTAGAATCCACCTTTATCACTGTGACCATCCAAATCCTGAGGGAAAAAACTTGATATTGTTAATGATAATGTGAAATATTAGATCTTGAATTCCACTCCTCCTGCCAGTTTGTTTCTCTCTGAAGACAAATCATCAGCTATAATTGTAGTTCTGCCCTAACACAGGGATGACTGCATTTTCAAGTTTAATGATACTATTTTATGGGTGTTCTTACCTTGGAATGAAACTTACTCAGTATGGAATCCTTGAAAGGCCATGTGTAAAAATACCTGGGTGGATGTGTCAATATACTGTGTGTGGAACAACAAGTAACGGGGCAGTGGGCAAGAAAAATGGGGAAGGAGTGAGAGAAATCATAAAGGAGATTAGCTGAGTGTAAACTGGTAAGAGCATGAAATTGAAGTTTATTATTTCCTTTCAAGTTTCAGAGTTAGAAATGTTGTTATGGGTAGAAACAGTCCCAGATTATACTATATAAATTATATCTCAGTAGAGCTGTTAATTTAAAGAAGGTACAGGGTACCTTCTTCTGCTTTAGATCCAGTGTCTCCTGTAGATTAAGAGGTGCCCTGGAATCTCAGTCCAATTTCAGAATAAAGAGGCAGCTTAACGGGAGTAGAGGAGTGGGTACAATCTCTTCTTTATTCTTGTCACTTCAGGCAAGTGACATGCACCACTGGTTAATTTAATCCACTCTCTCTCTTAGAACAGGCAAAGCTTATTTAACTTCATACAAAGTGTTTACCAATTCAAAAATCAGCTTTAAATGTGATTATTTTAAAGTCCCTAATGGCCTCTGCTGAGAACTAAAGGTTACAAAAGAAAGCATTTTATTTTAATTTTCTCTTCAGTATTGAGGAGGTTACTATGAAAGCAAATGTTGTAATGCAAAGATAAATTAGAATCCTGAGTTTGGAAGGCAACAGAAAACATGGAATCCTTGTGGGAAAAAATTATGTAAGTAGGTTATAAGCTCCAGAGTACTCTAAATGAATAAATGGTGTGCTGGGAGAATGAATGCATGAATACATGTTGGAAAGTTCAACATATGTTCTGTGTAATACTTGGTAAATAAGAGAGTCTAACAACAACAAAAACAGTTTGGATAGAAGTGATACAAGCATGCTTTACTAGTTAGTAGATTAAAAACAGAAGGTCTAGTTTTTGTGTGTGTGGTTTTAGCTTTACATGGACATAAAGGAAATACATTGCAGTGAGTCTGGTGTCAGCCAGACCTGGGTTTTGGGTCAGTTCTACTATGAACCAGTTTCTTCAGTTTTCTGACCTTGGGCAAGTTTCTTCACTTCTCTAAATCCTGGTTTCCTTATGAGTATAAAGAGATGCATTAAAAAACATCCCTTGAGTGTTATTGAGAAGAAATAATGTGTAGCCAGTTGCTCATTAAATGTTAGTCTCCTCACTTCTCTTCAATAATCCTGTTGTGCCTAATAACAACTGAAAATTAGTCTTTGGGGAAAATAATAAAGAAAAGGAGAATAAGAAAGGAAGTTGAATGGACAGGAAATGTAAAATATGGTGAGAGGACCCTTATTGCATTTACTTGTGTGGCAGGTAACTCAACCAAGGCAATCATAAGCTGATTTTTCTTAATATTCTTCCATCTTAGCTAATATTTATTTTTGAAGACACACATAAAAAGGGGGGGGAGGGGGATAGAGCCAAATTGAATGCATTCAAAACTAACAGGAAGACTCTTTTCACTCAGAAAAGCAAAATAAAACCCTGAAGCAGTGGTTTTAGAAATGGGAAACATAAAATCAATATAATGGTCTCAAACAGCATTTAAAAAGATTAGAATGAAGAGGAACATTTCCAGTTGTGTGAAATATAGTAAGTTTTATTCCATGATACTCATTTCAAACAGATAGACATACACATACAATGAATATGTGTATATCAGGTCACAGCGTAAAATGTTTTTCTTGCTGTAGGTTGAGGTAGAAAAAAAAAAAGTTTAAAAGCAACTGCTCTGAAGAGAAAGAAGTAGCTATGTTCCTTTTCAATAAATTAGATTCTTTTTGGCCTTGTTCATTCAAAGACAATGTCATTGCTTCTGGGAAGGTAGACTTATTCTCAATAACCTTGTCCTTGGGCGGCGGCCGACAGGGCCTAGGCTGGGCCGGGGGCTGGGGGCCGGTGGCGGCGGTGAGAGGAATTACCCAAGGCCCAAGGTAAGAGGAACCCAAGTAAGACGGTAAGTGTTGCGAGAGGGCATCAGTGGGCAGACACACTGAAACTAGAATTACAGAAAACTAGCTAATCTGATCACACGGACCACAGCCTTGTCTATCTCACTGAAACTAAGCCATGCCGTGTGGGGCCACCCAAGACGGATGGGTCCTGGTGGAGAGGTCTGACAGAATGTGGTCCACTGGAGAAGGGCATGGCAAACCACTTCAGTATTCTTGCCTTGAGAACCCCATGAACAGTATAAAAAGGCAAAAAGATAGGACACTGAAAGATGAACTCCTCAGGTCAGTAGGTGCCCAATATACTAATGGAGATCAGTGGAGAAATAACTTCAGAAAGCATGATGGGATGGAGCCAAAGCAAAAACAATACCCAACTGTGGATGTGACTGGTGATAGACGCAAAGTCCGATGCGGTAAAGAGCAATATTGCATAGGAACCTGGAATGTTAGGTCCATGAATCAAGGCAAATTGGAAGTGGTCAAACAGGGGATGGCAAGAGTGAACGTCGACATTCTAGGAATCAGCGAACTAAGATGGACTGGAAGGGGTGAATTTAACTCAGATGACCATTATATCTACTACTGTGGGCAAGAATCCCTTAGAAGAAATGGAGTAGCCATCACGGTCAACAAAAGAGTCCAAAATGCAGTACTTGGATGCAATCTCAAAAAGGATAGAATGATCTCTGTTCGTTTCCAAGGCAAACCATTCAATATCACGGTAATCCAAGTCTATGCCCAAACCAGTAATGCCGAAGAAGCTGAAGTTGAACGATTCTATGAAGACCTACAAGACCTTCTAGAACTAACACCCAAAAAAGATGTCCTTTTCATTATAGGGGACTGGAATGCAAAAGTAGGAAGTCAAGAAACACCTGGCGTAACAGGCAAGTTTGGCCTTGGAGTACAGAATGAAGCAGGGCAAAGGCTAATAGAGTTTTGCCACAAGAACGCACTGGTAATAGCAAACACCCTATTTCAACAACACAAGAGAAGACTCTACACGTGGACATCACCAGATGGTCAACACTGAAATCAGATTGATTATATTCTTTGCAGCCAAAGATGGAGAAGCTCTATACAGTCAGCAAAAGCAAGACCGGGAGCAGACTGTGGCTCGGATCATGAACTGCTTATTGCCAAATTCAGACTTATATTGAAGAAAGTAGGGAAAACCACGAGACCATTCAGGTATGACCTAGATCAAATCCCTTATGAGTATGCAGCGGAAGTGACAAATAGATTTAAGGGACTAGACCTGATAGACAGAGTGTCTGATGAACTATGGACAGAGGTTCGTGACATGTTACAGGAGACAGGGATCAAGAAAATCCCCATGGAAAAGAAATGCAAAAAGCAAAATGGCTGTCTGAGGAGGCCTTACAGATAGCTGGGAAGAAAAGAGAAGCGAAAAGCAGAGGAGAAAAAGAAAGATACTCCCATCTGAATGCAGAGCTCCAAAGAATAGCAAGGAGAGATAAGAAAGCCTTCCTCAGCGATCAGTGCAAAGAAATAGAGGAAAACAACAGATCGGGAAAGACTAGAGATCTCTTCAAGAAAATTAGAGATAACAAAGGAAATTTTCATGCAAAGATAGGCTCGATAAAGGACAGAAATGGTATGGACCTAACAGAAGCAGAAGATATTAAGAAGAGCTGGCAAGAATACACAGAAAAACTGTACCAAAAAGATCTTCATGACCCAGATAATCACGATGGTGTGATCACTCACCTAGAGCCAGACATCCTGGAATGTGAAGTCAAGTGGGCCTTAGAAAGCATCACTACGAACAAAGCTAGTGGAGGTGATGGAATTCCAATTGAGCTATTTCAAATCCTCAAAGATGATGCTGTGAAAGTGCTGCACTCAATATGCCAGCAAATTTGGGAAACTCAGCCGTGGCCACAGGACTGGAAGAGGTCAGTCTTCATTCCAATCCCAAAGAAAGGCAATGCCAAAGAATGCTCAAACTACCACACAATTGCACTCATCTCACATGCTAGTAAATTAATGCTCAAAATTCTCCCAGCCAGGCTTCAGCAATACGTGAACCGTGAACTTCCAGATGTTCAAGCTGGTTTTAGAAAAGGCAGAGGAACCAGAGATCAAATTGCTAATATCCGCTGGATCATCGAAAAAGCAAGAGAGTTCCAGAAAAACATCTATTTCTGCTTTATTGACTATGCCAAAGCCTTTGACTGTGTGGATCACAATAAACTGTGGAAAATTCTGAAAGAGATGGGAATACCAGACCACCTGACCTGTCTCTTGAGAAACCTGTATGCAGGTCAGGAAGCAACAGTTAGAACTGGACATGGAACAACAGACTGGTACCAAATAGGAAAAGGAGTCCGTCAAGGCTGTATATTGTCACCCTGCTTATTTAACTTATATGCAGAGTACATCATGAGAAACGCTGGGCTGGAAGAAACACAAGCTGGAACCAAGATTGCTGGGAGAAATATCAACAACCTCAGATATGTGGATGACACCACCCTTATGGCAGAAAGTGAAGAAGAACTAAATAGCCTCTTGATGAAAGTGAAAGAGGAGAGTGAAAAAGTTGGCCTAAAGCTCACCATTCAGAAAACTAAGATCATGGCATCCAGCCCCATCACTTCATGGCAAATAGAAGGGGAAACAGTGGAAACAGTGGCTGACTTTATTTTTGGGGCTCCAAAATCACTGCAGATGGTGATTGCAGCCATGAAATTAAAAGACGCTTACTCCTTGGAAGGAAAGTTATGACCAACTTAGACAGCATATTTAAAAGCAGAGACATTACTTTGTCAACAAAGGTCTGCCTAGTCAAGGCTATGGTTTATCCAGTGGTCATGTATGGATGTGTGAGTTGGACTATAAAGAAAGCTGAGTGCCAAAGAATTGATGCTTTTGAACTACGGTGTTGGAGAAGACTCTTGAGAGTCCCTAGGACTGCAAGGAGATCCAACCAGTCCATCCTAAAGGAGATCAATCCTGGGTGTTCCTTGGAAGGATTGATGTTGAAACTGAAACTCCAATACTTTGGCCACCTGATGCAAAGAGCTGACTCATTGGAAAAGACCCTGATGCTGGGAAAGATTGAGAGCAGGAGGAGAAGGGGATGACAGAGGATGAGATGGTTGGATGGCATCACCGACTCAATGGACATGGGTTTGGGTGGCCTCCGGGAGTTGGTGATGGACAGGGAGGCCTGGCGTGCTGCGGTTCATGGGGTCGCAAAGAGTCGGACACTACTGAGTGACTGAACTGAACGCTGGGACCAACATTCCATCAGATGCTTCAGTGGTATTATCTCATTTAATTCTTGGACAAAGACCCAAGGTACATGCTGTCATTTTACAGCTAAGAAAAGTGAGACTGTAATTGGTTAAATCACTAGACCAATATAGTCACAATTCTAGTCCAGATCCTCCTGCTTAACTCCAAGTTTGAGCTACATATATCCCCTTCTTTTTCTTGGGACAGCCTGTGCTTCCACTATCTACTTCTTGTTTTTCCTTCACTCCTTTAGTGCTTCATGCTTTCTCCTCATCAAAACCTATTTGCTGGAGTAAGTTATTTACACCAAAATGCTGGTGATCATGCTGGTTTTCCTCCCTTTGTAACATAGATCAAACCTTAAGCTAAAGAATTTCCTGCAAGGTGAAATTTCAAAAATCATGGAAAATGTCAGAGAAATTTTAGAGATGGGGGAAGAGGAAAGGGAGAGGAAGTGGTTTAGGATGTTCCTGTATCTTTCCAATAAAATACTCTTTAATGTTGCCCATTTTAATAGATGGGCTTCCCTCATAGCTCAGTCAGTAAAGAATCTGCCTGCAATGCAGGAGACCTGGGTTCGATCCCTGGATTGGGAAGATCCCCTGGAGAAGGAAATGGCAACCCACTCCAGTATTCTTGTCTGGGAAATCTCATGCACAGAGGAACTTGGCAAGCGACAGGCCTTAGGGTCACAAAAGTTGAACACGATTTAGTGACTAAAACACAATCAATATAAATAAATAGTTCTTCCAAGACAATGGAAAATCCACCTCAAGATCAACCTGACTCCTCCATGTGCTTTGCATTCCAGATCCATTTACATCTCATTTGCTTTGTTTACATGCTGATGCTTTTTGTATTTAAAACTAAAACAAACTACAGTTAAGAAGGCCACTAAAAAGTTTCTTATTCTAAACTGTCACCTCGACAGAGACCTCATTTATTCCTGCTTTTGACTCCACACCCACAATTAACCCACATACAACAAACGACTGACACATAAAATTCAGAATCAACAGAAAGAAGTAACCACTGTCTTTTCTTCTACCAGCACAGGCTTTCCTTGTTGCATAGTTGGTGTCTAGTGCTCATGTTGTCTCACGGGCTTCCCTGGTGGTTCAGGTGATAAAGAATCCACCTGCAGTGCAGGAGACCCAGGTTCGATCCCTGGGTTGGGAAGGTCCCCTGAAGAAGAGCATGGCAACCCACTCTGGTATTCTTGCCTGGAGAATCCCATGGACAGAGGAGCCTGGTGGGCTACAGTCCATGGAGTTGCAAAGAGTTGGACATGACCGAGCGACTAAACACACACACACACGCTCCTATTCTCAGGCCCAGATACATTTAAGAGGCACTGTTCTATCCACAAATAAAAATGCTGGGCTCTTCTCTATCTCACCAGGTGCTGTGGGTACTCTCTGGCCTACGAGTCCTCTTTGGTCCTGATGTTCAATTGTTCAGTTGCTCAATCATGTCTGACTCTTTGCAACCCCACAGACAGCAACACACCAGGCTACCCTGTCCTTCACTGTCTTCCAGAGTTTGCTCAAATTCATGCCCATTGAGTCAATGAGTCTTTGGTCTAGTGGTCCTGATTTGGCACTGATCCTTGATAGACCAGTCAAGTGGTAGTGACATAAAGACTTACTACATGAAATGTCTTATTGCTCCTACAGTGCTAGCAAGGGTTCCTGCGCAAACTGAACACATTCCCCCTCAAAGGCTGTATCACTCTTGGCACAGGCTCTGGGTTTAGGAGCAAAACCTTTGCACTAATACAAAATCATGAAGATGTTCTTCTGGATTATAATCTGTAAGTGCTGTTGTCTTGGCTTTCATAATTTAGGTCTATAATACCTCTAGTATGATTTCGTTATGTTGAGCTATGGGGCTGTAATTTCATTCTTTTTTCTGTTTGGAGATATAATTGTCCTAGCTTCATTTTTCAAAAAGACTATCCTTTTCCTTCTTCCTTACAATGTTTCCTTTGTCATAATTGGCGTGTCCAAATGTGTGTCTGTTTCTTTGTCTCTTCATCTGCACTAGGTCTATATGTCTATTCTTATAGTGATACCACGCTCATTTAGTATCAGAGTAAGTCTTCCTGTCTTGCTCTTCATCTTCAGGAAAATCTTGGCTGTTTTTAGCCTTTCAATGGCACCCCACTCCAGTACTCTTGCTTGGAAAATCCCATGGACGGCGGAGCCTGGTGGGCTGCCGTCTATGGGGTCGCACAGAGTCGGACATGACTGAAGCGACTTAGTAGTAGTAGTAGTAGTAGTAGTAGTATTTCAAACTAAAATTAGAATCAGCTTATCCAATTCCTTTAACAATCTCTTGGGGTTTTGACTGAGATTACATTGAATCTATATATCAACGTTGGTAGAATTATACTTTTTACAGGATTCAGTTTCAAGTCTATATTGATAGGGTATCTATTAGGTCTTCCTAAATGGCTCTTAATAAGTTTTTACAGATCTATCTGGAAAGTCATTAGACATTTTATTTGGATGTATTCCTGTATACATAGTATTTTGATGTAATTTCAAATTGAACCTTTAAAATATTTCATTCTCTGTTATCAATGACATATAGAAAATATTGATTTGTGTGTATCGAATTTTAGTCTAGAAACTTACACATTCAATTATGAATTTGAATACTTTATGTTACATTCTTTTTTGTTTCTCCATATGCAATCACATATTCTGTAAATAATGTTTTTCTTCTACTTTTCCATCCCTTTATTTCATTTTCTTGCCTTGCTACTCTAGTAGATAATGTTAAAAGACATGTTAAAAAGACAGAATAAAATTAAGTATAATTTTGTTCTGATGTTAGAGGGAAAACTTGCAACATTTTACTTTAGAGGAAAGACTTTCAACTTTTTACTTTGAGAATTTTGTAATAAGGATTTCTTTTGTTTCCCTGAAGATACCTTTTATCAGCATAGGAAAGTTCCCTTTTTCCTTCTTTTATATGTTTCAGCTATGGTTGGACGTTGAATTTGATGGCATTGTATCTCTTATTCCTGGGATATAACTCTTATTCCTCAATATAACTTGATCATAGGTTTGCTTGTATTTTATTTAGGATTTTTGCATCTATATTCGTGAGTAAGAATGGCTGATAATATTCCCTTTTCTTATTGCACTTGTCAGATTTTGGTATCAAGGGTTATACTAGTCTTGTAAAGTGATTTCAAGGCTTCATCCTATTTTTTTATTCTCTGGAAGAGATTTTTTAAGCCTGTAATAATTTCTTCCTTAAATGTTTGATAGAAGTCACTGTTGAAACTATGTGGGTGGGCCTAAAGTTGTTTTTTTTTAAATAATTTTACATATATATTTTTGGTTGCACTGGATCTTCTTTGCAGTGTGGGACTTTTCTCTAGTTGCAGTGAGTGGGGGCTACCTGCTAGTTGGAGTGTGGGTGAGCTTCTCATTGCAGTGGCTTCTTGTTGCAGAGCTCAGGCTCTCGGCATGTGGACCTCAGCAGTTGTGGTGCCTAGGCTTAGTAGTTGCGGCTCCCAGGCCCTGGAACACAGGCTCGGTAGTTGTGGTACACAGGCTTTGTTGCCCCATGGCATGCGGGATCTTCCCAAACCAGGAATCAAATCCTTGTCTCCTGCATTGGCAGGCTGATTGTTTACCACTGAGAGAGCCTAGAGTTTTATTTATGGGAAAGTTTTTCATTCCTCTGTCAATTTTATTTGACTATTCACAGTCTCTAGGTCTTGAATGGTTAAGTGGTTCATAGCATCCTTTTTTTTATTTCTTTAGTGTGTATAGAATCTGTTGTGGTAAACCTTTTTCATTCCTGATATTGGTAAATGTGCTTTCACTCTTATTTTCTAAATCAGTCCTACCAGGACTTTGTCTATGTTATCATCTTGTTCAAAGAACCAACTTTTGACTTTGTTGAAGCTCTCTATCATATGTTTGTCTTCTCTTTTTACTAACCTCTGGTCCAATCATTATTTGCCTCCTTTTAATTTCTCTGAGTTTAATTCACCTTAATAATTTCTTTACAGGACATAATGCTTAGATCACTGACTTTTAGCCATTTTTATTTTCTAACATTCATTTAAGTCTATAAATTTCCTTCTAAGTACTATATTAGCTGCTTTATATAAGTTTTGATCTATTGAATTTTCACCAGAGTTTAGTCTCTGTGATTTCTTCTTTTAATCTCCATTGTGATTTCTTCTTTTATCCATTAATTGTGAAAAAAAATGTATTTCTAAATTTCCATACTTAAGGGAATTTTCTACTTATTAATATCTACCATAATTTCATTATGTTGGAAAATACATTCTATTGAGAATTTTACAACTGTGCAAACTTGAAAAGAATATGTATTTTGCAGCTTTGTCACTTAGGTCACTTTGTTAATCATGTTGTTTAAGTCATATATTCCTTTTTGTTTTATTTTTTCAGTCACTGAGACAGATGCACTAAAAATTTCTCACTATGATTGTGCATTTGTCTACTTTTCATTTTAGTTATGTCAATACTTTCTTCATATTTTTAGTCCATGTTATTAGGCACATTCAGATTTTAAATTATTATTTCCTCATGGACAATAGGACATTTTATTCTTTTGCTGTAGAATCTATGCTAATGCTTTTCACTTTAAAATCTACTCTGTTATAGTATACTAAAGCTTATTTCTTTGAGTTAGTATTTACTTGACTTCTCTTTCTTTTTTTTCCATTTATTCTCAAACTTCTTATATCCTTATATTTTAAATATGACTCTTTAAGCAGTGTATAGTTTAGTTTTAATTTTAAATCCATTCTGCCATTCTGCACATCTCTCATTCAAACTGAATATTTAGGCCTTTTATATGCAGTGTAATTACTGATATTTAAGTTAAATCTGTGGTCTTACTTTGTGCTACTAATTCTAAGTATTCTATTTGGATTACCTTTCTTTAACATTCCAGTTTTTGTCTCTATTAGCTTCCAAGTTGTAATCTTTTCCAGTTTTTTTTGTGGGGGTTTAATTGCAAATAATTTTTACCATATCAAACTTTAATGTTAATTGAAAATATTCTGTTGCTTTCTGACTTCCTTTGTTGCTGTAGAGAAGTCAATTTTCAATCTAACTGTTCTTCTTTTGAAAGTAATTTTTTCCTCATGTTGTTTAAGATTTTCTATTCATCTCTGGTTGTCTATAGTTTCACGAGAATGTCTAGGTGTGGATTTATTTTGATTATTCTGTTTAGGGTTCAATGAGTGTTTGAAATTGTTTCTTTTTGTCCTTCTTCTTTTGTAATTATTTATTTTTGACTGCACTGGCTCTTCATTGCTCCGTAGGCTTTTCTCTAGTGTGACAAACGGGGGCTTCTCTTCATTGTGGCACAACGCTTCTCATTGCTGTGGCTTCTCTTATTATGGAGCAAGGCTGTAGGTGTACGGGCTTCAGTAGTTGTAGCACTTGGGCTCTGGGCTCAGTAGTTATGGCTCCCGGGCTCTAGAGCAAATGCTCAGTAGTTGTGGCACACAGGCTTAATTGCTCCACTATATGTGGGGTCTTCTCGGATTGGGGATTGCAGTCATGTCTCCTGCATTGGCAGGCAGATTCTTTACCACTGAGCCACCAGGGAAGCCCTTCTTTATTGCTTTTGAAAAATTCAGATCTATTACTTCTTCAAAATTAACCTCTGTCCCATTCCTTTCATTCCACCCTTTTTTGGTTAGAATGTCTCATGATTATCCCATATACCTCTTACCTTTTCTTTTATGACTTCCTTCCTTTTGTCTCTTTGTGCTGCATTCCAGATATTTTCATTTTCCTCTCTTTCAATTGATATATTTTTAATATGACAAAACTTAATTTCCCCTTAAACCCATCTTAATTTTGAATATTACATCTTTCAAAGGTTTGGGTTTTATTGGGCTACGTTAAATTTTAAGGTCTCCAGTTCACTTCTAATATTTTTAAGCTTATACTTTATGTCATAATTGTAACAAGCATGATTATTTTATGAACCATGTCTGATAGTTCTAAGAACTCAAGTTGTGGGTCTTCTTTCTGTTGTCTCTCTTTCTTCTGTTACTCATCTGTTGCATCCTATTGTCTTATAAACTTAGTTATTTTCCATTACATGTTAGACGGTGAAAGTGAAGTCGCTCAGTCGTGTCCGACTCCTTGCGACCCCATGGACTGTAGCCTACCAGGCTCCTCAGTCCATGGAATTTTCCAGGCAAGAGTACTGGAGTGGGTTGCCATTGCCTTCTTCGGGGATCTTCCCCACCCAGGGATCGAACCTGGGTCTCCCGCATTGCGGGCCGACACTTTACCGTCTGAGCCACCAGGGAAGAAGGTATATTTTGCAAATTATTTGGGGAAAATTTTGAAGCCTGATGTGGTGAGGTTTTCCTCCAGAGAAGATATTCATTTGCTTCTGCAAATATCAGTAGGTGTTATTATTCCAGAAATATCTTAACATACTATAAGAGTCTGAGTTTACTTGACCATTAAGTGATGCAAAGCTGACTGCAAACCCATGAAAGGGATGGTCTACTTAGAGTTAGTCTTCATATGGAGGGTCTGGTCCTTCAGATTTTCAACTCAAAGGAAGCTTGATTTATCAAATCTCTGTTCCTGGTAGGCTTCAGTCTTCAATTTCTGTGTGTTTATCCCTCGGACCATCAACAAAAGGGTGGCCCAGCTTTGCAGCTGCTTCCCCAGACATGACAAGAGCCCTTAGGGAAAAAACATTTTTATGTTTAGGTTTATCCCTCTAGCTTCTTGTTGTCTTCTATGTCTTGACCCCAAATTTCGTTACTATCTTGCAATTCTATGATGCTTCAAAAAGATGCTTTTTGTAGTTCATCCAACTTCTTTAGTTGTCCCCAGTAAGAAGAAAATAAAAGAAACCTCATTAGATGTTTCAGGAAATCAATAAGGTATTATATAGAGATATATACTATTTTGATGGACTATTTAAAGTTTATACCTGTTTATCTCTAAATAATATCTTAATCATCAAAGTAGCTAGGAAGTGAGTTGGATTCTTCTAATGGTTTCTTTAGAGGAGTGGTGTTGATGATAAGAAAGGCTAGGGAAGATGACTGCTATCTTCATAATTCACTCTTCTGTGATAGTTGAACTTTTAATCCTGTGTACATGTGGCAGAGGGCTTCCCAGGTGGTGCTGTGGTAAAGAATCCTCCTGCCAATGCAGGAGACAAAAGAGACACAGGTTTGATTCCTGGGTTGGGAAGATCCCTTGAAGGAGGAAATGGCAACCCATTCCAATATTCTTGCCTGAAAAATTACATGGACAGAGGAGCTTGGCAGGCTAAAGCCCATGGGGTCTCAAAGAGTTCGACATTACAGCACACACACGTACACATGTGGCAGAAGCCACTCAATGTCCACAGTATCTATTCTCCCTCTTCCTTTTAATAATAGAGGGACTATGTGGTGCAGCCTCTTGGAAAGGTGGGTCTAGCTAGGCAGTGGTTTAGTTTTGGTCAATGGATGTATTACTGAAGTGTGGAACTTCATTAAGTTCCCTTCCTTAAATATGAAGCCACTTATCCTAAACTTTTTATTTTTCATTCTTCTGGAATATAGACATCAAGGTGAAATTACTTCAACCATGCAGATGGGGGCAACATCCTACGAGGCAGGAGAACAACAAGACAGAAAGAACCCAGGGTCATGGAAAACCTACGGTTCCGTCTTTGTCTTTTACATCACAGAAAATACATTTCTGTTTTTAGGTCGCTGTACTTGGGATCTTTTTGTCACAGCAGTTTAGCTATACAATGACTAAAATGATATGTAATATTTGGGTTAAATTTTTAAGATATTTTATGAAAATAATAATGGTTCCAAGAAATGTGAGTTTGCTCTCTGAGGGATGGTGATTTTTAGGGAATAGAGTGTATATGACAGAATTATTCATGGAAATCTGGGAGTGTATAAACTTTCATGCATTAACCATAAAACTAAGAAATAGCCTGTGAAGCCATAGAGAAGAGAATTAACAAGTTAAAGTTTACCAAGCTGCATTGAGTAGCAGCAAATGTGCAACTTTGATGTGAAACTTTCGGTTAGTGACAAAACTTCTCTCAGTTAATTGACATCGATCATATGAGTGATGAGAGTCTGGATATCTGTGATTTTCTTAATTTGTAAGTAGTTTACACAGATCATAATCTTTAGACAGATCACTGATAGAGTACAGCCTAATAATAACAACAGATGATGCTACTGAGCAGTTACTATGTGCCAAATACTGTGCTGTGTACTTCATGTGTGTTATCCCACTTAAGAACCTCCTAGGGCATTGCCCTCATTTATGTGGTTGAAACTATTTCATCTTGGTGTCTGAATTCTAGAAAAGAGTAAAGGAAAAGTCCTGGGTAAGTCCTCCCAACATTATGACTTAGGTACCATTATTGTGCCCATTTACGAAGCCTCAAAAAGGTCAGTGATTTGCCCGAGGTCACACATCCAGTATGTGACACAACTGGCATTCAAACTTAAGATGGTTGATCCCCAAATTCATAGACTCAGCAGCTATGCAAGATGGTAGCAATCAAACAGTTTGAGGTAACTCTTAAAAAGCTAAAAATACTCTAAGTGGAAGAATACACTGTGAGGAAGGGAATTAAAGAGAACAGAAAGGGCAGAGAGCTCAATCCTGGGAGCAGAAGCCCAGGGGTTGGTGGTTGCAAGTGTACCTGAGACAGAGCATTAGAGTTCCACCCATACATGCTCTGAACACATTGTAGCCGAGATCCACTGAACATAATTGAGGATGGAGGACCAGTGTTCAGAAGTTTACAATTAGGACAGCCAGAATTTCCCCTGGAAATGGTGGTGCTGCCTGCAGTCAAAAAGCCCAGCTGAGAGTAGCAGCAGCAATAGCTACAGTGGCACGAAGTGAGTGATGTGATAGTTAAGACCTCAGGGAAAATGAGGAATCATGTAAAAGCTAGAGAAAGAAATGGGCTGATGGAAGGTTCTTTAGAAAACAGTGAGATGAGAGAGTTTGAGGAGGACAGAAGCAGGCTGGCAGCATTCTGCTCTCCTCGGAGAAACAGAAATAATGATAGCAATGAGAACAGCAGCTGGCAGAGGGACTGGAGAGGCAACCCAGGGAGAGGGAAGAAGGCTTGGCAGGAACTTGGCATTTTCCCTACCTGGGGAAAGCTTTGTGTGACATTCTTTTTTTTGTTTTTTTTCTTGTGGAGCTTAAGGAAATCATGAGCCTCTCTGGAGACCCTTCTACTTGAGCGTCTGTCTCTTGGACTTCGGATGTAGTGTGTGGAACAAAGGCAGAAGTGAGTTACTCATAGGATGAGGCTTCGATGTAAATATGACTTGGGCAGATATTTAATTTTTTTCTTTATGGAATTACCCTATGTAGGGTTGTGATTTACATTAAGCTATTTGGAAAGGGTCTGAAAGAATGGGGTCCATGGCCATGCTCCAGCCCTGAGTTATTCTGTAATTGGAAGCAGCTTCCTTAATTTCTGAGACAAAGGAGTTGGGCTAGAAGATGATTTCTAAGACTGTTTGGTTCTCTGATTTTGTTTTATGCCCCACTGAGGGAGTTTCTGCAAAAGACTGCTTGGAACACTTAGCTTAAATGATGGATTGGATTTTCCTCCACCACCCCTCTGTAGAGACACATGAACACAAATACCTACCCATATGCTGTGATGTACGCCAATGGTTTATTTGCTAACAATTTTAGTGTTTCCTAACCTTTCACATATCTAGCAGACACAGAAACTGATACTTGTACAGACACGACAAAAGCTGAGGGGCATATCATCTCAGTGTACCTGTAACCCATTCCTGCCCTAACACTGGAAACTTACCTCAGCCATTAGACATGTTTGTACTTTTGACCATATGTTAAAAAACCAGGGAAGTTGTAAACAAAAGGTAAAACCCAGACCTCACCCCAGTCGAAGAAAATCCAAATAGCTGGAGGTGAGTCCCGGGCATCAGACCTTTAACCAAGTTCTCAGAAGATTCTAATTGTGATAGTTTGAGAACCACTGCATGAGCACCATAAATGCAGGGACTCTTACAAAGGCTTCCCTGGTGGCTCAGGTGGTAAAGAATCTGCCTGCAGTGCAGGAGACCAGTGTTCGATCCCTGGGTCAGGAAGAGCCCCTGGAGAAGGAAATGGCAACGCACTCCAGTATTCTTGCCTGGAGAATTCCATGGACAGAGGAGCCTGGCAGACTAAGATCCATGGTGTTGCAAAGAGTCAGACACCACTGAGCAACTATCACTCCCTCACTCATGTCTTTTAAACCCAAGAGTACTGCTCAATATATAACAAGCACTCAGTGAAGATGTGTTGATTAAGTAATATCTGCTCTAGATAGCATAGCCAGAGACAGTCTTAGACCAGGTTAAAATACTGGTTTAATTTGATTGATTCCTTCCTCCATAGTCATAGGGCTATCTCCATAGTCATTCCTAAGTTCTGCCTTTGCTTTTTCTCCTTCCTTTATCCTAGATTTACATCATGTCCCAGCTCTCAAATAGCTGTTGCTAAATACATAACAAGATGTTAACCACTAAGAAATATCTTCACTTTCCAGATCCCATTAAAATTCCCCAAAGATACAGAGGCACTAACTTACACCAGGAACATCAGGGCTTTGGCATCTGAGAGAGCTGGTTTTGTATTATCTCCATGTCACTCATTTATAAATTGTGTGTAAGTCCCTACCCTTAAATTTTCTCATCTATCAGATTAAAATAATACCTCCTTCTGAACACTGTAGCAATGCTTAGAAGTTACTAAGAGTCTGCACATAGATATTTTGTTTATATATAAATAAATCATCTGGTGATATCATACACGAGTATGTGGCTATATCTGGTTGTACACACACACACACACACACACACACACACACACTTAGTATTATTATTATGCTTGCAAGAGTAAAAATCTATTTGGATTACATTTAAACCTAGTCACATGACATTGCTGAAGGAGAAGACTTTAGTTTGAACTCAAGGCATTTCTAAACTCTGTCACCAGTAGCCAAATTTCTCATGCTTCCTTCCGTCATGGTCTCAGCATCCCATATTTCTTTTTCTATATTTTCCTTCTGAACAGTGGTCCAATGTTTGGTAATCTACTGCCCTTATAGGACTAGGAGACACAAAGATAGGTCATTGAGTCAGGGTTTTTTTTCCTCCACTTCTGTATAAGGTTTGTTCTTGACCTCAGTCAGTGAGGGGGTGAAGTACCTGTGGGAAAGTGCCCAGTCCTCTGCCCTTCCATTGTTCCTGAGCATCCTTGAGTTCAATAATCAGAAGTTCCAGGCTAATATGAACACATCCCAGGGTAGCAATTGCTAGATTATGGATATAACACTTCATTAACTTTTTGCAGGACAAATGTTTTCAAGGGTACCTACCTCCACCACTGCCTTTCTCAACCATTTTCTAAGGTAAAAAATATTTGAGAAGTCATTAGTTTAAAGTTGCTGGTCACTAACATACACAATGTGCTGGCCTCTCTCACCTCAGACTCTTCCTCTGCCATCAGTACTGACCAGAAGTTATAATTTTTGGAATTTGTCATAAACTAAACTTCACAAAGTGTTTTAAAGAAAAATATATTTATAGACACCTATGTATACATATTCTCTTATACTAAAAAAATATCATTTTAAGTCCTTTGTAGGAATATTACTTTGAGAGAGTAGGAGCTAGTTAGCATTTATTGAGAGTTCCACATTCTGGTATATTTTTATTGTATAGAAAAAAAGTCTCAGAACTCATTTCTCAGTGTTCCACTCTTTTGCATATGTGGAGGTGATGATTTAGAGGAGTTATGCAATTCAAGACTGGACAGGGCAGTTTTCATAGGACATTGCTGGTTTGCGTACGTGATAAATCCAGTAGCTCTACTCATAGTGCCATGCCAAAGTTACAGTTTTCAGAAACTTCTACAAAAGGATCTAAACAGTTTTTGCCTTGCCACCAAAATGTGTGTTCATTTTTCTACACCTCCACACCTGGCAGTGTTTCAGCCCAACATTTGCTACAGTATTTTGAGTTCATCTTGTTTATTTTCTGCTTTATTTTTTCTCCTGATGTACATTTCATGTGCAAAGCCTACCATTTCCCATATATACTGCTACTGTTCAGCCTGGCTCCTAAACCACACTCTATTCTTAAATAAGATACACTTCAAAGTAACATGGACTTCAGACTTCAGAATTTTTATTTCTACTCAGCTTTTGTCCCTCATATCCAGAATGGCATTTGTTATATAGTACAAATTTGCAAAGGTATACCAGAAGTGGCTTCCCAGGTAGCTCAAATGGTAAAAAATTTGCCTGCAATGTGGGATACCTGGGTTCGATCCCTGGGTTGGGAAGATCCCCTTGAAAAGGGCATGGCAACCCACTCCAGTATTCTTTCCTAGAGATTTCCATGGACAGAGGAGCCTGGCAAGCTACAGTCCATGGGATCGCAGAGTCGGACACTACTGAGTGACTAACACATACACACATACCAAAAGCTTCTATGTGATATGAAATGTTATTTCTTGGAAAATCATACTTCAGAATATTGATGAGATGTCAGTAATCCAAGATGACAGGAAATGAAGGCTTTTGGGCATGTTGTTAAAGGGATGCAATGTAGAGGGATGTAAGAGGTCCAGAATGAGAGGATCTAGATCAGTGGTTCTCTCAAAGTTGATGCTGCTGGACCAGGAGCATCAGCACCACCTGGAAACTTGTTAAAATGCAGTCTTGGGGAATTCCCTGGTAGTCTTGTGGTTTGGACTCCACTTCCACCTCAGGGGGGCCTAGGCCTGATCCCTGGTTGGGAACTAAGATCTGACAAGCCATGCAGCATGGCTGGAAAAAAATACAGTTTTGGCCCCTTCCCCAAACTCCTTGAATCAGAGATTCTAGGACCCAGCAGTCTGGTATAACAAGTCTCTCCCCGTGTCACATAAATCCTCTGTGCTGTTGCTGTACAATGAAGTGTGAGCATCAGTTGCTTATATTCAAACCTCATTTCAGCTACAACCTTGGTTTATGGCCTTGGAAAGTAACCTCACTGAGCATTGCTTCCCCACTTCACTTTCTCTATCTTCTTTTTCGGTGTTCTATCTAGAGACAGAAAGGCAGTACTTCTGATGTCCAGCTGGGCAACGGTATGCCAGTCTCCGCTTCTTACAAATGCCCTGTGTTCACTACTTGTGCTCTTGGCTCTCCCTTGATTTTGAGGTTCGTGGCGTTGATTCTCTGAACTGGCCTTCCCAGTAAACTTATGAAGAGAGAGGCTGCCCCCAACAAAAGTCCTCTGGACTCAGAATGTAAAACACTTCAGGATCTTTTGGGCTCAGCAATGGGCCTTCACTATATTCTAGAACTACCAGAAAGACTTCCACTTGCCATTCTGTTATATTTGTAAATATGTATAATTATACACTGTATTTCCTCTGCTTCACAGAATTATCGTGAGGGCCAAATGAGAAAATGATCATGAAGGTCCTTTGAAAACTGTAGAGCCCTACACAAATGCTGTTTTTTGTTGTTACCTAATACTCTTGAGAATTTTTTCTGTTTCACTTTCTCCATCCTTTGTAATTCTAGTCTCCATAGAGAAAATGAGATCTCTTCACTTCCCCATAAGTATTTAATTGTCTGCCTCATCACTCTCACTTCTCTTGTATGGAGTTATGGTAGTCAGGCCTCTTTTGGTTACAAATAACAAAAACCCATCTCAAGTGATGTAACCCATAAATGGGATTCAGAGAGAGATGATGAGTGTAGCCCCCAGAAATAGAGGAAGAGCAATAGGGACCCGAGCCTTGTGGATTCTGCTGGAGCTTTCATTCTCCTGCTGCAGCTCTCATCTCCATCAGTCTTGACTTTGTTTTGGGGACTGGATTGTATTTTCCACTTTAGCCGGATTGTGACCACATGGCAAAGAACACAGCCACAATCAGCCACAGCCCAGCAGCTCCTGAGAGAGCAGATAGCATCTTCCTCCCACTGTCCATGTTTAATCCCAGGGAAGACCTCTGATTGGACCAGGAATATGGGGCCTGGCCTGGGTCATGTGACCACCCTTGAAGAAGGGGTAGGTGACAGCTCTTGGGGTGCACAGTGTATTTCCAGAGTAAGGGTCATGGAAAAGATAATTAGGAAGACAAAAACCAACCGACTAAGACTGCCTCAGGAACCATCTGGCTCTCTGATATAGTGCCTGAGAGGACACTTGAGTATAGGTAACACTGCCACTTCCAGTGGCTCATATGAGTACAGAAAAGGATTTACAATACTCACACATAAGAACATACAAGATGGCTTTCTAAGCGCAAAACCCAAGCTATAAATATAGTATTCATTTTATTTTGGTTGAATCCAGCAAGTTATTAGCTTATCCTTGGTTAATGAGCAAAAATCTAGATAAGAAATGAAACCCACAACCCTGAGATCGTAAGGAGCAAGCACGTGTGCCTGCCTTCAAGGATCTCATCATCGAGGGAGCTAAGCAACCCAGCACATTTTTAGTGCATCCCATGTTTTCTCATGGCAATGTTCACTGAGGAAAAGACAAATGAACAGCTTGTGGTTCTACATGGGTATTACATAGCTGCAAATCTCTCTGAAATGCAGGTAACAAATAGTCACATCGTGTCTGTGTTCTTGCAAATGCAATTTTTTTTTCACTAGGATTTGTTCCTTATTCCTTAGATCGAAAATGCCTACTATTTTCCCCAAACTATCTGTAATATGAGACTACAGCCTCTTAAACCAATACACACATGGACCAATAGTGTAGTGTAAATTTATGGCTGAGAGATGCAGAGTTTGAAAAGTCAAGCACTCCCTAAGAGCCAGGGTGACAACAACTTCTGAATTTATATGTTGTGATGGATTAAAGTAATTATTTAGACCAGCTCAGGGAACCCCAACATAATCCCCACCCTTAAAACAAGCTATGGATTGCAATTTCATCTTGAAAGCCCTGGTTAGATGGGTACATCTTATCAATAATTTTGAAAACTGTATTTCCACTGAGAAATTATAAAAGGAATAACTGCCATTCAATTTCTTGATGTTTTGCATTCTTTCAAAGTCGGCAAACATAAAAAAGTCAGCAGGTGGAGCTCCTATTCCCTTGGCAGGCCTGATAGAAGTCTTTCTCTTGAAAGAACTTTCAATTACAGAGTGTCTCTCCGGCAGCCAGTTCTAGACTCCCTACAGACAGCATCAGAATAATACATGAAAATGTGAGACTGTGAAACATTCCAGAGTGTGTCATAGGTCAGGTAAGAGAAGAGAGAAAGAAGAGCCAGAAATCTTTTATTTTATTTTATTTTTTTTGGCTATTTCCCCCAAATTATATTTCTTTTCAATTAGCAAAGAATGTGCCGTCCTTCATGGGTGAGACCTGGCAGGATATACTAATTCGCTGGTTTTCTGGGACACTGCAGTTCTCTTCTCCTGTTTGCATTCTGTCACCCTTGCACAGTGTGGCACTCCCCTACCCCTGGATTCAGCGTGTGATCAGACAAGAGAAATTGTATTCCAGCAGGAGAGTGAAAAAAATAGGGAAGCATAAATTGCCTTGGACTCCCCTTCTAAATCTTTTGTTGTTGTTATTCTGTTGGCAAGTAAATTCACAAAATTTGCTTGTGAATTTTTTTGCTGCCAGCCACAAAGTCTGATAACTTCTCTAAATTTTTCATAAGGGTGGGTGATTGCCATTTTTCAGCAGGCAATTACAATAAAAATTCCCTTTTAACTCACTACATTTGATATGCACATAATTCCTTTAGTGTGAAACCTACTTAGTGTCTTGTTCAATTTGCTGTTTTTAAAGGAGGAGGGAGAAACAGGGTGATCAGATCTGTCTCGTGTAAGGACCTGGCGCATGGTATCATGTGACAGCAGATGGCATGTGAAAGCCTTTGTGGGAAATATGGCCCCTGATAAATAGGCTGTGAATGTGCAAGGTTGTACGTGTTTCCAGAGTGTCATCCAGTCACCCTGGCATCTGCAGGAGAGGAAACAGCATCCTGTTCACTTTCAGAGGGAAAGCTAGCACAAACAACCTCAGAAAAGTCACGGAGCTGCAGGTACACGCGGCCGTTGTCCATGTGGTCAAACGCAGAGACCAGAGCTAATAGCATCCACTCCACAGAGGCACTGGGCTCAGGCCAGCTGTGCATTTTGGAATTTATCAGACTGTGCAGTGGGAGACCACAAACAACTAAAATCTCAGGGGCTGCAAGTGAAGAAGCAGAGAGAACACAAGGTTCCCGGTTGATATTAAGCTTCCTTTTTTTTTTGGATATCCCACCTGTGTTGGATAGATAAAGGTACTATGGCCATCCAATGGTGTCTCCTCTTCTGAGATCTTTCAACCTTTGCACACTTTGAGAATTTCATGACTCTTCTCTTGATTTGCACCGAGGAGGAGCTAAATTTTGCTCTGTGATACACATCCAAGACAGCATGCTAATGAGAATTATTATTAAGCGATGTAGAGTTGGCTCCAGTCTGTTGCAATCTGCTCTGCGGCAGAAGCAGGAAGGGCAGAGACAGAGAGTCAGAAAAGCAGCTTTACTGAATGCTCTTCTGGACCCGATTAGTTTTGGTTACTTTCAACACCAGCCAAGCCAAGAAGAATTGTTCGCTTTCACAGGCAAGCCATTCTGCTTCCACACTGTAATGTATCTGGCCTGTCAAAAAGTCTTCTAGATTTTACTGTTGCTTTAGAAACATTCTTCTCTTTAAGAACTGCAAAATCAAGAGTTTCTGTAAATTCAATAACCAGGATACCAGAACGACTGATTTGCTCTGCATTGTGGGATTTCTTTCATTCTGGTAAGCTATTCAAACTGACTCATCTCACTCTCAGAATAGGAATTATGTTTCAGAACTTTTTCTGGCATAACTTTCAGAGTAAGCTGTGACATCTCGGTCAGATGGGAGAATTTGTACCACTAATCATTGTGAAACAGAGAGGCCCAAAATTAGAACTATTATGAGTGCTTTTCAAGCAGTGAGACCAGAGCCCCTTTGTGAAGATGAAGTGTGATGCAAGCAACTTAGATAAGCCATATGACCAAAATAAAAGATCATTTTCACATTTATATTGATTAACTATTAAAGACACTTTATCAGACAGGCTTTTACTGCAATGTAATAATGTGAGGTGATCTTTTTTAAAATTAATTAATTTATTTTTAATTGGAGGATAATTGCTTTACAATGCTGTGTTGCTTTCTGCCATACATCAAGATGAATCATCCATAGGTGTACACACTCCTCTCCCTCCTCAACCTCCCTCCCACCCCCCACCCAATCCCATCCCTCTAGGTTGTCACAGAGCACTGGGCTGAGCTCCCTGAGCTGTACAGCAACTTCCCACTAGCTATTTTACACATGGTAATATATATGTTTCAATGCTACTCTCTCAATTCATACCACCCTCCCCTTCCCCTACTATGTCCATAAGTCTGTTCTCTATGTCTGAGTCTCTATTCTGGCCCTGCAAATAGTTTCATCAGTACCGTTTTTCTAGATTCCATATATATATGTGTGTGTGTGTGTGTTAATATATGATATTTGTTTTTCTGACTTACTTTACTCCTTACAGGCTCTAGGTTCATTCATCTCACTAAAACTGACTCAAATGCTTTCCTTTTATGGCTGAGTAATATTCCATTGTATATATGTAACCACAACTTCTTTATCCATTCATCTGTCGATGGACAACTAGGTTGCTTCCATGTCCTAGCTATTACAAGCAGTATTGCAATGAACATTGGGGTACATTAGGGTCTTTTTCAGTTATGGTTTTCTCAGGGTATATGCCTAGTAGTAGAATTGCTGGGTCATATGGTAGTTTGGGGCTTCCCAGGTGACACTAGTGGTAATAACCCATCTGCCAATGCAGGAGATGCAAGAGATGTGGGTTCAATCCCTGGATTAAGAAGATCCCCTGGAGGAGGGCATGCCAACCCACTCCAGCATTCATGCCTGGGGAATCCCATCCATGGGGGAGCCTAAGGGGCTACTCCATAGAGTCACAAAGAGGAACCTGGTGGGCTATGGTCCGTGTGTGTATACTAAGTTGCTTTACCCGTGGCTGACTCTGTACAACTCTATGAACTGTAGCCCACCAGGCTTCTCTGTCCACGGGATTCTCCAGGCAAGAATACTGGAGTGAGTTGCCTTGACCTCCTCCAGGGTATCTTCCCAACACAGGGATCAGACCTGCATCTCTTACATCCTCTGCTCTGGCAGGCAGGTTCCTTACCACTAGAGCCAAGGTCCACAGGGTCACAAATAATCAGACATGACTGAAGCAACTTGGCACACACACATGGTAGTTTTACACCTAGTTTTTAAAGAAATCTCCATATTGTTCATGTGAGGTGATCCTAAGACTGGGAGACAGCAGGCTCATACCTCTGTCTCCCCTAAGTATTAGACCCTTAGGCCCACATAGTTCATGGTCATTTGGATGTACCTTAAGCTCTCAAATACGCTAAGTTCCAAATTGTATTCATCATCTCTACAACTACCACTTAGATGGTTTCTTTTTTTTTTTTTTAATTTGTATTTTATATTGTAGCATAGTTGAGTAACAGTGTTGTATTAGTTTCTGGTATACAACAAAGTGACTCATTTATACATATACATGTATCTATTCTTTTTCAAATTCTTTTCCCATTTAGGTTATCATAGAATATTGAGCAGCATTCCATGTGCTATACAGTAAATCCTTGTTGGTTATCTACTTTAAATATATATGTCAATCCCAAACTCCCAATCTATCCCTCCCCTCAACCATTTCCCCCTCATAACCATAGTTCTTTCTCTAAGTCTGTAAATCTGTTCTGTTTTGTACATAATGATACAAGTTCATTTGTATCATGGTTTTTTAGATTCTGTATATAAGCGCTAACATGTGATATTCGTCTTTCTCTGTTTGACTTAGTTTGCTAATCTCCAGGTCCATCCATGTTGTTACAAATGGCATTATTTTATTCTTTATAATGGCTGAGTGATATTCCATCGTGTGTGTATACACACACACATATACCACATTTTCTTTATCCATTCATCTATCAACGGATATTAAGGTTGCCTACATATCTTGGCTATTGTTAACAGCTCTGTAATGAACACTGGGGTTCATGTATCATTTCAAACCATGTTTTTCTCTGGGTATATGCCCAGGACTGGGATCATATGCTGCTGCTGCTGCTGCTGCTAAGTCGCTTCAGTCGTGTCCGACTCTGTGTGACCCCATAGACGGCAGCCTACCAGGCTCCGCCATCCCTGGGATTCTCCAGGCAAGAATACTGGAGTGGGTTGCCATTTCCTTCTCCAGTGCATGAAAGGGAAAAGTGAAAGTGAAGTCGCTCAGTCGTGTCTGACTCTTAGCGACCCCATGGACGGTAGCCTACCAGACTCCTCCATCCATGGGATTTTCCAGGCAAGAGTACTGGAGTGGGGTGCCATTGCCTTCTCCTTGGGATCATATAGTAGCTCCATTTTTAGTTTCTTAAGGAACGTGGATAGTGTTCTACACAGCGGCTAAACCTATTTGCATTCCAATCAACAGTGTAGGAGGGTTCCCTTTCTCTACACCCTCTCCAGCATTTATTGCTTATTGATATTTTTGATTCTGACCAGTATGAGGTGATATCTCATTGTGGTTTTGATTTGCATTTCTCTAATAGTTAGCAATGTTGAGCATCTTTTCATACGTCTCTTGGCCGTCTTTTGAAGTCAGCCATGGTGTCTCAGATTCCCTCTACTTCCAGTAATTGCCAAATGCTTCTCCATGCTTCCTCCTTTCCATCCTGCTGCAATTGCCTTTCCTTAGGGTTTTTCCTCATTTCTACTCAGACCATAGTAATAGCCTCTTGTTTCACACAGCTAACCATCCTCCACACTGTCATCAAAGCGATCTTTCAAGACCACAATCCTGATCCTGTGACTGCCTTTCTTGAAGTTGGCTAGAGGCACCCCATTACCCCATCTCTTAGTGTGACATTAAGCTTCTCTGTGATCTGACACCAACCTGTCTAGACTCAAAACACTGTGCCATCATCTAGTGTGTGCTTCATGCTTGAGCCATACTGAGGTGTTTCTGGTTCTACAAAGAGGTCATGCTCACCAAATCAGGTTTTTCTGTATCTGTGTTTGTGTATAGTTCCTCCTTTTGTCAGTCTGCCACCCTTACCTTTCAAAATGTACTCGACCTTCATTTCCTCTATAAAGCCTTTTTAAGTCCTTAGAGTGCCCCCCTCACCTAGACTCCAACTATTCCTTTATTTCCCTCTTTCTCTATATTTTTTTTTTCAGATTTTTCAATGTAGGTTATTAGAAGATCTTGAATATAGTTCTATATGCTATACAGTAGGCACTTGTTGTTTATTTATTTTATATATAATAGTGTGTATTTGTTGGATATGGAGATATATTGTCTTCATGTTGTTATACATAATATATTAGATAAATCATTATACTATATATATATATATACACATATACACATCTTTTTGTACATTGATAATTTATTAAAACATTGTTCTATACCTTGCTCCCCCTCCCTCTTCTACTTAATGTATGTAAGAATTGGATCCACATAAGCATACTTGAACCTATCTTGTTTCTTATTTATGACTTCCTCAGAAGCTTCCTCTAAAACCCCCAAGATAGGGGTAGGGGGCTCCTCTGTGTAACCAGTGCTGCTCACCATGATATATTGTAGTTGCCTATTGTATAGGTTTTGAGTATCTTCAGCATGGAAAAAATGGAAACCCTAAGTCAGCTATAGCTCAAAAATAGAAGCTTTTTCACTTTTTTTCACATTAAAGTCTGGAGAATGGCAGGCCAGGGCTCGCAAGGTGCCTCTTGTCCATAATGTCCTCAGAAATGTGATGGTTTAGCTCTTTCACATGAAACATTTTTGCCAAGGGCACCTATGTGCAAGGTGATCATTTCTGGATGCATAAAAATTTACTTAACAAATACCCTATTAATGGACATTTAATATCCCATGTTTTAAGAAGCCAGTTTTTCTTTGCAATCCCTCATAATCCTCTTTCAATGTCTAGGCAGATGTCATGTTAAAAATGAAGATAATGCACATGAAAATTTTATTCACGTTAATAACAATAATAATAACTGTTATCAATACTGAAGACATTATATACATGAAATATTTCATTTAAAACAACAATCCTCTGATCTGGTTATTATTTCCATTTTACCACATGAAGAAACAGGATTAGAGATATTAACTGATAAACTCATTCAACTCTTAGGCTTAAAATTTGATCTTAATTTTGGTTAAACACTCTCAGTATTCTTAATTAAACACCTCATTTCTACTTAAAATTATTGTGAAAAAAAGCTTTATGTTACTAATAGAAATTCAGAGCAGTTTTTCATAAATGCAAGGTAAAAATATTGAAATTTTTGAAACTATTATTTTGAAAATTTGAAACTACTCAAATTTAAAATTGTCAAAGGTACAACTTAAAATTACCTCATGTATATAAGATATGAATGTTCAAATTACCATACAATTGCACTCATTTCACATGCCAGCAAGATTATGCTCAAAATCCTTCAAGCTAGGCTTCAGCAATACATGTACTAAGAACTTCCAGATAAAAGGCTGGGTTTAGAAAAGGCAGAGGAACCAGAGACCAAATTGCCAGCACATGCTGGATCATAGAAAAAGCAAGGGAATTCCCAAAAACATCTACTTCTGCTTCATTGACAACAATAAAGCCTTTGACTGTGTAGATCACAACAAACTGTGGAAAATTCTTCATGAAACGGGAATACAAGACCACATTACCTGCTTCCTGAGAAACCTGTATGCAGGACAAGAAGCAACAGTGAGAACTAGACATGGAACAATGGACTGGTTCCAAATTGGGAAAGGAGTACATCAAGACTGTATATTATCACCTTACTTAATTAACTTCTATGCAGAGTACATCATGCAAAATGTTGGGCTGGATGAATCACAAGCTGGAATCAAGATTTCAAGGAGAAATATCAGCAACCTCAGGTATGCAGATGATAACCACTTTAATGGCAGAAAGTGAAGAGGGACTAAAGAGCCTCTTGATGAAGGTGAAAGAGGAGAGTGCAAAAGCAGGCGTAAAACTCAACTTCAACTTCACCATTGCATCAAAAAGAATAAAATACTTAGGAATATATCTACCTAAAGAAACAAAAGACTTATATATAGAAAACTATAAAACACTGATGAAAGAAATCAAAGAGGACACAAACAGATGGAGAAATATACCGTGTTCATGGATTGGAAGAATTAATATAGTGAAAATGAGTATACTACCCAAAGCAATCTATAGATTCAATGCAATCCCTATCAAGCTACCAATGGTATTTTTCACAGAACTAGAACAAATCATCTCACAGTTTGTATGGAAATATAAGAAACCTCGAATAGCCAAAGCAATCTTGAGGAAGAAGAATGGAACTGGAGGAATCAACCTGCCTGACTTCAGGCTCTACTACAAAGCCACAGTCATCAAGACAGTATGGTACTGGCACAAAGATAGAAATATAGATCAATGGAACAAAATAGAAAGCCCAGAGATAAACCCACGCACCTATGGACACCTTATCTTCGACAAAGGAGGCAAGAATATTCAATGGAGAAAAGACAATCTCTTTAACAAGTGGTGCTGGGAAAACTGGTCAACCACTTGTAAAAGAATGAAACTAGAACATTTCCTAACACCGTACACAAAAATAAACTCAAAATGGATTAAAGATCTAAATGTAAGACCAGAAACAATAAAACTCCTAGAGGAAAACATAGGCAAAACACTCTCCGACATAAATCACAGCAGGATCCTCCATGACCCACCTCCTAGAATATTGGAAATAAAAGCAAAAATAAACAAATGGGACCTAATTAAAATTAAAAGCTTTTGCACAACAAAGGAAACTATAAACAAGGTGAAAAGACAGCCTTCAGAATGGGAGAAAATAATAGCAAATGAAGCAACAGACAAACAATTAATATCAAAAATATACAAGCAACTTCTGCAGCTGAATTCCCGAAAAATAAACGACCCAATCAAAAAATGGGCCAAAGAACTAAACAGACATTTCTCCAAAGAAGACATACAGATGGCTAACAAACACATGAAAAGATGCTCAACATCACTCATTATTAGAGAAATGCAAATCAAAACCACATTGAGGTATCATTTCACACCAGTCAGAATGGCTGCTATCCAAAAGTCTACAAGCAATAAATGCTGGAGAGGGTGTGGAGAAAAGGGAACCCTCTTACACTGTTGGTGGGAATGCAAACTAGTACAGCCACTATGGAGAACAGTGTGGAGATTCCTTAAAACACTGGGAATAGAACTGCCATATGACCCAGCAATCCCACTGCTGGGCATATACACCGAGGAAACCAGAATTGAAAGAGACGCGTGTACCCCAAGTTCATCGCAGCACTGTTTACAATAGCCAGGACATGGAAGCAACCTAGATGTCCATCAGCAGACGAATGGATAAGGAAGCTGTTGTACATATACACAATGGAATATTACTCAGCCATTAAAAAAAATACATTTGAATCGGTTCTACTGAGATGGATGAAACTGGAGCCCATTATACAGAGTGAAGTAAGCCAGAAAGAAAAACAACAATACAGTATACTAATGCATATATATGGAATTTGAAAGATGGTAACGATAACCCTATATGCGAGACAGAATAAGAGACACAGATGCATGGAACAATTTTATGGACTCTGAGGGAGAAGGTGAGGGTGGGACGTTCTGGGAGAATAACACTGAAACATGTATATTATCATATGTGAAACAGAACACCATTCCATGTTCGATGCATGAGACAAGGGCTCAGGGCCGGGGCAATGGGATGATCCAGAAGGATGGGATGGGGAGGGAGGTGGGTGGGGGGTCCAGGAGGGGGACACATGTAAACCCATGGCTGATTCATGTCAATGTATGGCAAAAACTATTGCAATGTTGTGAAGTGATTGGCCCCCAACTAAAATAAATAAATTTATAAAAAAAAATTAAAAAAAAAAAAAACTCAACTTCATAAAACAAAGATCATGGCATCTGGTCCTACCAATTGATGACAAATAGATGGGGAAAATGTGGAAACAGTGTCAGATTTCACTTTCTTGGGCTCCAAAATCACTGCAGACAGTGACTGCCACCACGAAAGTAAAAGATGCTTGCTTCTTGGAAGAAAAGCTATGACAAACCTAGACATGTATTAAAAAGCAGAGACATCACCTTGCTGACAAAAGTCCATATAGTCAAAGCTATGGTTTTTTCAGTAGTCATGTATGGATGTGAGAGTTGCACTATAAAGAAGACTGAGCACCAAAGAACTGATGCTTTTGAACTGTGGTGTTAGAAAATACTCTTGAGAGTCCCTGGGGCTGGAAGGAGATCAAACCCGTCAATCCTAAAAGAAATCAACCCTGAATATTCATTGGAAGGGCTGGTACTAAAGCTGAAGTTCCAATACTTTGGCCACCTGATGTGAAGAACTGACTCACTGGAAAAGACCCTTATGCTGGGAACAATTGAGGGCAAGAGAAGCGGGCGACAGAGGATGAGATGTTTGGATGGCATCACTGACTGAATGGACATGAGTTTGAACAAACTCTGGGAGATAGTGAAGGACAGGGAAGTCTGGTGTGCTGCAGTTCATGGGGTCTCAAAAAGTCAGATACAACTTAGTGACTGAGCAGAAACAATATAAGATATGTGTAGCACACTTTAGGAAACATTGAATCATAAGACAAAATCAACATTTAAACTCTGTAATTATTTCTCAGTATATTCTATTGGAAGTGAAACATTGCACAAGTACTACATTATGATAAATATTTATTAGCTGTCCTAAGGCAATGGCAACCCACTCCAGTACGCTTGCCTGGAAAATCCCATGGATGGAGGAGCCTGGTAGGCTGCAGTCCAAGGGGTCGCGAAGAGTCATACACGACTGAGCAACTTCACTTTCACTTTTCGCTTTCATGCATTGGTGAAGGAAACGGCAACCCACTCCAGTGTTCTTGCCTGGAGAATCCCAGGGACGGCGGAGCCTGGTGGGCTGCCATCTATAGAGTCGCACAGAGTCGGACATGACTGAAGCGACTTAGCAGCAGCAGCAGCAGTAACACACTGAGTAAAGAAATTTGTTTCACCAATCTAGTGGTCGAATGAATGAATGAATTGGCAAATAACATCTATTTCCTTCTCACTTTTGGTTTGCTGACCCAGAAGTTCGCCAGGTGGTTCATTAAGGCTTCTCATGCTTCTTTACTTGTGCTGTGGTGATCTTCAGAGTGTTATTTGGGAAAGAATCAGGAAACAAGCAAAAATATGAAGTAGTAGCTAACAGGGAAAGTATTAATCACTCAGTCTCATCTGACTCTTTGTGACCCCATGGACTGTAGACTACCAGGCTCTTCTGTCTGTGGAATTCTCCAGGCAAGAATACTGGAGTGGATTGCCATTTCCTTCTCCAGGGGATCTTCCTGATCCACGGATTGAACCTGGCTCTCCCATATTGTGGGCAGACTCCGTTCCAACTGAGCCACCAGGGAAGACCTAGCTAACAAAGAGGAAACTCCAAAAACAAGGGCCTGGAGTTACCAGTAATTTATGAAAGGTATAGGAAGAAAGATGATATTCTGGACTTCATAACTTTTAAAGATCATATCCTGTGCTGGGCTTCCTGGGAGTAAGCTACAGGTAAACATATTCCAATCCACTAAGTTTTGTGGTTGTGTTTCTCATGGTAATTACCCAGGCACCTGCTGAAAATTCTGATTCTGGAGCCCAAGCAAATTTTCTGAATTTGTGTCCAGAAGTCAGTCTTCTGGAAAGCTCCCTTAAAAAAAGCTATCTGTGCACATGATTTGTCTATCACTTTCAGATACAATTCACTTTATTTTTTATTTTTTTTTAATAAATTTATTTATTTTAGTTGGGGGCTAATTACTTTACAATATTGTAGTGGTTTTTGCCATACATTGACATGAATCAGCCATGGGTTTACATGTGTTCCCCATCCTGAACACCCCTCCCACATCCCTCCCCATCCCATTCCTCTGGGTCATCCCATTGCCCCAGCCCTGAGCATTTGTCTCATGCATCGAACCTGAAATGGTGTTCTGTTTCACATATGATAATATACACGTTTCAATGCTATTCTCTCAGAACATCCCACCCTCACCTTCTCTCTCAGAGTCCATAAGACTGTTCTATGCATCTGTGTCTCTTATTCTGTCTCGCATATAGGGTTATCGTTACTGTCTTTCAAATTCCATATATATATGCATTAGTATACTGTATTGGTGTTTTTCTTTCTGGCTTACTTAACTCTGTATAATGGGCTCCAGTTTCATCCATCTCAATAGAACTGATTCAAATGTATTCTTTTTAATGGCTGAGTAATATTCCATTATGTATATGTACCACAGCTTCCTTATCCATTCATGTGCTGATGGACATCTAGGTTGCTTCCATGTCCTGGCTATTGTAAACAGTGCTGCGATGAACATTGGGGTACATGCGTCTCTTTCAATTCTGGTTTCCTCGGTGTGTATGTCCAGCAGTGGGATTGCTGGGTCATATGGCAGTTCTATTCCCAGTGTTTTAAGGAATCTCCACACTGTTCTCCATAGTGGCTGTACTAGTTTGCATTCCCACCAACAGTGTAAGAGGGTTCCCTTTTCTCCACACCCTCTCCAGCATTTATTGCTTGTAGACTTTTGGATAGCAGCCATTCTGACTGGTGTGAAATGGTACCTCATGTGGTTTTGATTTGCATTTCTCTAATAATGAGTGATGTTGAGCATCTTTTCATGTGTTTGTTAGCCATCTGTATTTCTTCTTTGGAGAAATGTCTGTTTAGTTCTTTGGCCCATTTTTTGATTGGATCATTTATTTTTCTGGAATTCAGCTGAAGGAGTTGCATGTATATTTTTGAGATTAATTGTCTGTTGCTTCATTTGCTATTATTTTCTCCCATTCTGAAGGCTGTCTTTTCACCTTGCTTATAGTTTCCTTTGTTGTGCAGAAGCTTTTAATTTTAATTAGGTCCCATTTGTTTATTTTTGCTTTTATTTCCAATATTCTAGGAGGTGGGTCATGGAGGATCCTGCTGTGATTTATGTCGGAGAGTGTTTTGCCTATGTTTTCCTCTAGGAGTTTTATAGTTTCTGGTCTTACATTTAGATCTTTAATCCATTTTGAGTTTATTTTTGTGTATGGTGTTAGGAAGTGTTCTAGTTTCATTCTTTTACAAGTGGTTGACCAGTTTTCCCAGCACCACTTGTTAAAGAGATTGTCTTTTCTCCATTGTATATTCTTGCCTCCTTTGTCGAAGATAAGATGTCCATAGGTGCGTGGGTTTATCTCTGGGCTTTCTATTTTGTTCCATTGATCTATATTTCTATCTTTGTGCCAGTACCATACTGTCTTGATGACTGTGGCTTTGTAGTAGAGCCTGAAGTCAGGCAGGTTGATTCCTCCAGTTCCATTCTTCTTTCTCAAGATTGCTTTGGCTATTCGAGGTTTCTTATATTTCCATACAAATTGATACAAATTGTGAAATGATTTGTTCTAGTTCTGTGAAAAATACCATTGGTAGCTTGATAGGGATTGCATTGAATCTACAGATTGCTTTGGGTAGTATACTCATTTTCACTACATTAATTCTTCCAATCCATGAACATGGTATATTTCTCCATCTGTTTGTGTCCTCTTTGATTTCTTTCATCAGTGTTTTATAGTTTTCTATATATAAGTCTTTTGTTTCTTTAGGTAGATATATTCCTAAGTATTTTATTCTTTTTGTTGCAGTGGTGAATGGTATTGTTTCCTTAATTCCTCTTTCTGTTTTCTCATTATTGGAGTATAGGAATGCAAGAGATTTCTGTGTGTTAATTTTATATCCTGCAACTTTACTATATTCATTGATTAGCTGTAGTAATTTTCTGGTAGAATCTTTAGGGTTTTCTATGTAGACGATCATGTCATCTGCAAACAGTGAGAGTTTTACTACTTCTTTTCCTATCTGTATTCCTTTTATTTCTTTTTCCACTCTGATTGCTGTGGCCAAAACTTCCAAAACTATGTTGAATAGTAGTGGTGAAAGTGAGCATCCTTGCCTTGTTCCTGACTTTAGGGGAAATGCTTTCAATTTTTCACCATTGAGGATAATGTTTGCTGTGGGTTTGTCATATATAGCTTTTATTATGTTGAGGTATGTTCCTTCTATTCCTGCTTTCTGGAGGGTTTTTATCATAAATGGATGTTGAATTTTGTCAAAGGCTTTTTCTGCATCTATTGAGATAATCATATGGTTTTTATCTTTCAATTTGTTAATGTGGTGTATTACATTGATTGATTTGCAGATGTTAAAGAAACCTTGCATTCCTGGGATAAAGCCCACTTGGTCATGATGTAGGATCTTTTTAATATGATGTTGGATTCTGTTTGCTAGAATTTTATTAAGGATTTTTGCATCTATGTTCATCAGTGATATTGGCCTGTAGTATTCTTTTTTGTGGCATCTTTCTCTGGTTTTGGAATTAGGGTGATGGTGGCCTCATAGAATGAGTTTGGAATTTTACCATCTTCTGCAATTTTCTGGAAGAGTTTGAGTAGGATAGGTGTTAGCTCTTCTCTAAATTTTTGGTAGAATTCAGCTGTGAAGCCGTCTGGTCCTGGGCTTTTGTTTGCTGGAAGATTTCTGATTACAGTTTCGATTTCCGTGCTTGTGATGGGTCTGTTAAGATCTTCTATTTCTTCCTGGTTCAGTTTTGGAAAGTTATACTTTTCTAAGAATTTGTCCATTTCTTCCAAGTTGTCCATTTTATTGGCGTATAACTGTTGGTAGTAGTCTCTTATGATCCTTTGTATTTCTGTGTAGTCTGTTGTGATCTCTCCATTTTCATCTCTAATTTTGTTGATCTGATTCTTCTCCCTTTGTTTCTTGATGAGTCTGGCTAATGGCTTGTCAATTTTGTTTATCTTCTCGAAAAACAAGCTTTTAGTTTTGTTGATTTTTGCTATGGTCTCTTTTGTTTCTTTTGCATTTATTTCTGCCCTAATTTTTAAGATTTCTTTCCTTCTACTAACCCTGGAGTTCTTAATTTCTTCCTTCGCTATTTGCTTTAGGTGTAGAGTTAGTTAATTTATTTAATTTTTTTCTTCTTTCTTGAGGTACGCCTGTATTGCTATGAACCTTCCCCTTAGCATTGCTTTTACAGTGTCCCATAGGTTTTGGGTTGTTGTGTTTTCAGTTTCATTCATTTCTATGCATATTTTTTATTTCTTTTTTGATTTCTTCTGTGATTTGTTGGTTATTCAGAAGCATGTTGTTTAGCCTCCATATGTTGGAATTTTTAATAGTTTTTTTCCTGTAATTGAGGTCTAATCTTACTGCATTGTGGTCAGAGAAGATGGCTGGGATGATTTCAATTTTTTGGAATTTACCAAGGCGAGATTTATGGCCCAGGATGTGCAGATACAATTCACTTTAAAGATATGTGATATTAGAAAATATATCTGGTTTCTAAAACATACAACATAGTGTGATTATTTTTTTAATTTATTGCATTTGAATTATATTCTTTTTTCTGTGCTTCTGAGTTACTAACCAAAATGAATAGGCATTAGAGAAAAACTAAGGTCATGGCATCTGGTCCCATCACTTCATGGGAAATAGATGGAGAAACAGTGGAAACAGTGTCAGACTTTATTTTGGGGGGCTCCAAAATCACTGCTGATGGTGATTGCAGCCATGAAATTAAAAGACGCTTACTCCTTGGAAGGAAGGTTATGGCCAACCCAGACAGCATATTTAAAAGCAGAGACATTACTTTGCCAACAAAAGTCTATCTAGTCAAGGCTATGGTTTTTCCAGTGGTCATGTATGGATGTGAGAGTTGGACGGTGAAGAAAGCTGAGCACCGCAGAATTGATGCTTTTGAACTGTGGTGTTGAAGAAGACTCTTGAGAGTCCCTTGGACTGCAAGGAGATCCAATCAATCCATCCTAAAGGAGATCAATCCTGGGTGTTCATTGGAAGGACTGATGTTGAAGCTGAAACTCCAATACTTTGGCCACCTCATGCGAAGAGTTGACTCATTGGAAAAGACCCTAATGCTGGGAAGGATAGGGGGCAGGAGGAGAAGGGGACGACAGAGGATGAGATGGTTGGATGGCATCACTGACTCCATGGACATGGGTTTGGGTAGACTCCAGGAGTTGGTGATGGACAGAGAGGCCTGGCGTGCTGCAGTTCACGGGGTCGCAAAGAGTCGGACACGACTGAGTGACTGAACTGATCTGAACTGATACATTTAAAGGACAGAAATGGTATGGACCTAACAGAAGCAGAAGATATTAAGAAAAGGTGGCAAGAATACACAGAACTATACAAAAAAGATCTTCATGACGCAGATAATCACGACGGTGTGATCACTCACCCAGAGCCAGACATCCTGAATGTGAAGTCAAGTGGGCCTTAGGAAGCATCACTATGAACAAAGCTAGTGGAGGTGGTGGAATTCCAGTTGAGCTATTTCAAACTCTGAAGGATGATTCTGTGAAAGTGCTGCACTCAATATGGCAGCAAATTTGGAAAACTTAGCAGTGGCCACAGGACTGGAAAAAGTCAGTTTTCATCCCAATCCCAAAGAAAGGCAATGCCAAAGAATGCTCAAACTACCACACAATTGCACTCATCTCACATGCTAGTAAAGTAATGCTCAAAGTTCTCCAAGCCAGGCTTCAGCAATACGTGAATCGTGAACTTCCAGATGTTCAAGCTGGTTTTAGAAAAGGCAGAGGAACCGGAGGACAAACTGCCAACATCTGTTGGATCATCGAAAAAGCAAAAGAATTCCAAAAAACCATCTATTTCTGCTATATTGACTATGCCAAAGCCTTTGACTGTGTGGATCACAATAAACTGTGGAAAATTCTGAAAGAGATGGGAATACCAGACCCCCCAACCTGCCTCTTGAGAAACCCATATGCAGGTGAGGAAGCAACAGTTAGAACTGGACTTGGAACAAAAGACTGGTTCCAAATAGGAAAAGGAGTACGTCAAGGCTGTATATTGTCACCCTGCTTATTTAACTTCTATGCAGAGTACATCATGAGAAATGCTGGGCTGGAGGAAGCACAAGCTGGAATCAAGATTGCCGGGAGAAATATCAGTAACCTCAGATATGCAGATGACACAACCCATATGCAGAAAGTAAAGAGGAACTAAAAAGCCTCTTGATGAAAGTGAAAGAGGAGAGTGAAAATGTTGGCTTAAAGCTCAACATTCAGAATACTAAGATCATGGCACCTGGTCCCATCGCTTCATGACAAATAGAAGGGGAAACGGTGGAAACAGTGGCTGATTTTATTTTTCTGGGCTCCAAAATCACTGCAGATGGTGATTGCAGCCATGACTTTAAAAGATGCTTACTCCTTGGAAGGAAAATTATGACAAACCTAGATAGCATGTTAAAAAGCAGATACATTACTTTGCCAACAAGGGTCCATCTACTCAAGGCTATGGTTTTTCCAGTGGTCATGTATGTATGTTAGAGTTGGACGGTGAAGAAAGCTGAGTGCCGAAGAATTGATGCTTTTGAACTGTGTTGTTGGAGAAGACTCTTGAGAGTCCCTTGAACTGCCAGGAGATCCAACCAGTCCATCCTAAAGGAGATCAGCCCTTGGTGTTCATTGGAAAGACTGATGCTGAAGCTGAAACTCCAATACTTTGGCCACCTGATGTCCAGAGTTTACTCACTGGAAAAGACCCTGATGCTGGGAAGGATTGGGGACAGGAGGAGAAGGGGACGACAGAGATGGCTGGATGGCATCACCGACTCGATAGACATGAGTTTGGGTAAACTCCGGGAGTTGGTGATGGACAGGGAGGCCTGGTATACTATGGTTCATGGGGTCGCAAAGAGTCGGAAACGACTGAGTGACTGAACTGAACTGAATACATTTAAATATTCACTATTTATGAACCAAGTGAATAGCATCCATTAATTACCATTAGTGTTATGTATTAGGCATTGAGAACTCTTTTCAGAAGGGTTATGAGTGGCTTGAAAATATGGCACAGTGATGTTTTCCCATAACTTCCCTTCTCCTAACTTTTCTTTTTTTTTTTTTTTTTTTTTTTTTTTTTTTTTTTTATAAATTTATTTATTTTACTTGGGGGCTAATTACTTTACAATATTGTAATAGTTTTTGCCATACATTGACAAGAATCAGCCATGGGTTTACATGTGTTCCCCTTCCCGAACCCCCCACCCACCTCCCTCCCCCTCCCATCCCTCTGGATCATCCCACTGCCCCGGCCCCGAGCCCTTGTCACATGCATCGAACATGGAATGGTGCTCTGTTTCACATATGACAATACACATGTCTCAATGCCATTCTCCCAGAACGTCCCACCCTCACCTTCTCCCTCAGAGTCCATAAAATTGTTCCATGCATCTGTGTCTCTCATTCTGTCCCGCATATAGGGTTATCGTTACCATCTTTCAGATTCCATATATATGCATTAGTATACTGTATTGTTGTTTTTCTTTCTGGCTTACTTCACTCTGTATAATGGGCTCCAGTTTCATCCATCTCAGTAGAACCGGTTCAAATGTATTTTTTTTAATGGCTGAGTAATATTCCATTGTGTATATGTACCACAGCTTCCTTATCCATTCATCTGCTGATGGACATCTAGGTTGCTTCCATGTCCTGGCTATTGTAAACAGTGCTGCGATGAACATTGGGGTACACGCGTCTCTTTCAATTCTGGTTTCCTCGGTGTATATGCCCAGCAGTGGGATTGCTGGGTCATATGGCAGTTCTATTCCCAGTTTTTTAAGGAATCTCCACACTGTTCTCCATAGTGGCTGTACTAGTTTGCATTCCCACCAACAGTGTAAGAGGGTTCCCTTTTCTCCACACCCTCTCCAGCATTTATTGCTTGTAGACTTTTGGATAGCAGCCATTCTGACTGGTGTGAAATGATACCTCATTGTGGTTTTGATTTGCATTTCTCTAATAATGAGTGATGTTGAGCATCTTTTCATGTGTTTGTTAGCCATCTGTATGTCTTCTTTGGAGAAATGTCTGTTTAGTTCTTTGGCCCATTTTTTGATTGGGTCATTTATTTTTCGGGAATTCAGCTGCAGAAGTTGCTTGTATATTTTGGAGATTAATTGTTTGTCTGTTGCTTCATTTGCTATTATTTTCTCCCATTCTGAAGGCTGTCTTTTCACCTTGTTTATAGTTTCCTTTGTTGTGCAAAAGCTTTTAATTTTAATTAGGTCCCATTTGTTTATTTTTGCTTTTATTTCCAATATTCTGGGAGGTGGGTCATGGAGGATCCTGCTGTGATTTATGTCGGAGAGTGTTTTGCCTATGTTTTCCTCTAGGAGTTTTATTGTTTCTGGTCTTACGTTTAGATCTTTAATCCATTTTGAGTTTATTTTTGTGTACGGTGTTAGGAAGTGTTCTAGTTTCATTCTTTTACAAGTGGTTGACCAGTTTTCCCAGCACCACTTGTTAAAGAGGTTGTCTTTTCTCCATTGTATATTCTTGCCTCCTTTGTCGAAGATAAGGTGTCCATATGTGCGTGGGTTTATCTCTGGGCTTTCTATTTTGTTCCATTGATCTATATTTCTATCTTTGTGCCAGTACCATACTGTCTTGATGACTGTGGCTTTGTAGTAGAGTCTGAAGTCAGGCAGGTTGATTCCTCCAGTTCCATTCTTCTTCCTCAAGATTGCTTTGGCTATTCGAGGTTTCTTATATTTCCATACAAATTGTGAGATGATTTGTTCTAGTTCTGTGAAAAATACCATTGGTAGCTTGATAGGGATTGCATTGAATCTGTAGATTGCTTTGGGTAGAATACTCATTTTCACTATATTAATTCTTCCAATCCATGAACACGGTATATTTCTCCATCTGTTTGTGTCCTCTTTGATTTCTTTCATCAGTGTTTTATAGTTTTCTATATATAAGTCTTTTGTTTCTTTAGGTAGATATATTCCTAAGTATTTTATTCTTTTTGATGCAATGGTGAATGGTATTGTTTCCTTAATTTCTCTTTCTGTTTTCTCATTATTGGAGTATAGGAATGCAAGGGATTTCTGTGTGTTAATTTTATATCCTGCAACTTTACTATATTCATTGATCAACTCTAGTAATTTTCTAGTAGAGTCTTTAGGGTTTTCTATGTAGAGGATCATGTCATCTGCAAACAGTGAGAGTTTTACTTCTTCTTTTCCTATCTGTATTCCTTTTATTTCTTTTTCAGCTCTGATTGCTGTGGCCAAAACTTCCAAAACTATGTTGAATAGTAGTGGTGAAAGTGGGCATCCTTGCCTTGTTCCTGACTTTAGGGGAAATGCTTTCAATTTTTCACCATTGAGGATAATGTTTGCTGTGGGTTTGTCATATATAGCTTTTATTATGTTGAGATATGTTCCTTCTATTCCTGCTTTCTGGAGGGTTTTAATCATAAATGGATGCTGAATTTTGTCAAAGGCTTTTTCTGCATCTATTGAGATAACCATATGGTTTTTTTCTTTCAATTTGTTAATGTGGTGTATTACATTGATTGATTTGCGGATGTTAAAAAAACCTTGCATTCCTGGGATAAAGCCCACTTGGTCATGATGTATGATCTTTTTAATATGATGTTGGATTCTGTTTGCTAGAATTTTATTAAGGATTTTTGCATCTATGTTCATCAGTGATATTGGCCTGTAGTTTTCCTTTTTTGTGACATCTTTGTCTAGTTTTGGAATTAGGGTGATGGTGGCCTCATAGAATGAGTTTGGAAGTTTACCATCTTCTGCAATTTTCTGGAAGAGTTTGAGCAGGATAGGTGTTAGCTCTTCTCTAAATTTTTGGTAGAATTCCGCTGTGAAGCCGTCTGGTCCTGGGCTTTTGTTTGCTGGAAGATTTCTGATTACACTTTCGATTTCCGTGCTTGTGATGGGTCTGTTAAGATCTTCTATTTCTTCCTGGTTCAGTTTTGGAAAGTTATACTTTTCTAAGAATTTGTCCATTTCTTCCAAGTTGTCCATTTTATTGGCATATAGCTGTTGGTAGTAGTCTCTTATGATCCTTTGTATTTCTGTGGAATCTGTTGTGATCTCTCCATTTTCATTTCTAATTTTGTTGATCTGATTCTTCTCCCTTTGTTTCTTGATGAGTCTGGCTAATGGCTTGTCAATTTTGTTTATCTTCTCGAAAAACAAGCTTTTAGTTTTGTTGATTTTTGCTATGGTCTCTTTTGTTTCTTTTGCATTTATTTCTGCCCTAATTTTTAAGATTTCTTTCCTTCTACTAACCCTGGAGTTCTTAATTTCTTCCTTCGCTATTTGCTTTAGGTGTAGAGTTAGTTAATTTATTTAATTTTTTTCTTCTTTCTTGAGGTACGCCTGTATTGCTATGAACCTTCCCCTTAGCATTGCTTTTACAGTGTCCCATAGGTTTTGGGTTGTTGTGTTTTCAGTTTCATTCATTTCTATGCATATTTTTTATTTCTTTTTTGATTTCTTCTGTGATTTGTTGGTTATTCAGAAGCATGTTGTTTAGCCTCCATATGTTGGAATTTTTAATAGTTTTTTTCCTGTAATTGAGGTCTAATCTTACTGCATTGTGGTCAGAGAAGATGGCTGGGATGATTTCAATTTTTTGGAATTTACCAAGGCGAGATTTATGGCCCAGGATGTGCAGATACAATTCACTTTAAAGATATGTGATATTAGAAAATATATCTGGTTTCTAAAACATACAACATAGTGTGATTATTTTTTTAATTTATTGCATTTGAATTATATTCTTTTTTCTGTGCTTCTGAGTTACTAACCAAAATGAATAGGCATTAGAGAAAAACTAAGGTCATGGCATCTGGTCCCATCACTTCATGGGAAATAGATGGAGAAACAGTGGAAACAGTGTCAGACTTTATTTTGGGGGGCTCCAAAATCACTGCTGATGGTGATTGCAGCCATGAAATTAAAAGACGCTTACTCCTTGGAAGGAAGGTTATGGCCAACCCAGACAGCATATTTAAAAGCAGAGACATTACTTTGCCAACAAAAGTCTATCTAGTCAAGGCTATGGTTTTTCCAGTGGTCATGTATGGATGTGAGAGTTGGACGGTGAAGAAAGCTGAGCACCGCAGAATTGATGCTTTTGAACTGTGGTGTTGAAGAAGACTCTTGAGAGTCCCTTGGACTGCAAGGAGATCCAATCAATCCATCCTAAAGGAGATCAATCCTGGGTGTTCATTGGAAGGACTGATGTTGAAGCTGAAACTCCAATACTTTGGCCACCTCATGCGAAGAGTTGACTCATTGGAAAAGACCCTAATGCTGGGAAGGATAGGGGGCAGGAGGAGAAGGGGACGACAGAGGATGAGATGGTTGGATGGCATCACTGACTCCATGGACATGGGTTTGGGTAGACTCCAGGAGTTGGTGATGGACAGAGAGGCCTGGCGTGCTGCAGTTCACGGGGTCGCAAAGAGTCGGACACGACTGAGTGACTGAACTGATCTGAACTGATACATTTAAAGGACAGAAATGGTATGGACCTAACAGAAGCAGAAGATATTAAGAAAAGGTGGCAAGAATACACAGAACTATACAAAAAAGATCTTCATGACGCAGATAATCACGACGGTGTGATCACTCACCCAGAGCCAGACATCCTGAATGTGAAGTCAAGTGGGCCTTAGGAAGCATCACTATGAACAAAGCTAGTGGAGGTGGTGGAATTCCAGTTGAGCTATTTCAAACTCTGAAGGATGATTCTGTGAAAGTGCTGCACTCAATATGGCAGCAAATTTGGAAAACTTAGCAGTGGCCACAGGACTGGAAAAAGTCAGTTTTCATCCCAATCCCAAAGAAAGGCAATGCCAAAGAATGCTCAAACTACCACACAATTGCACTCATCTCACATGCTAGTAAAGTAATGCTCAAAGTTCTCCAAGCCAGGCTTCAGCAATACGTGAATCGTGAACTTCCAGATGTTCAAGCTGGTTTTAGAAAAGGCAGAGGAACCGGAGGACAAACTGCCAACATCTGTTGGATCATCGAAAAAGCAAAAGAATTCCAAAAAACCATCTATTTCTGCTATATTGACTATGCCAAAGCCTTTGACTGTGTGGATCACAATAAACTGTGGAAAATTCTGAAAGAGATGGGAATACCAGACCCCCCAACCTGCCTCTTGAGAAACCCATATGCAGGTGAGGAAGCAACAGTTAGAACTGGACTTGGAACAAAAGACTGGTTCCAAATAGGAAAAGGAGTACGTCAAGGCTGTATATTGTCACCCTGCTTATTTAACTTCTATGCAGAGTACATCATGAGAAATGCTGGGCTGGAGGAAGCACAAGCTGGAATCAAGATTGCCGGGAGAAATATCAGTAACCTCAGATATGCAGATGACACAACCCATATGCAGAAAGTAAAGAGGAACTAAAAAGCCTCTTGATGAAAGTGAAAGAGGAGAGTGAAAATGTTGGCTTAAAGCTCAACATTCAGAATACTAAGATCATGGCACCTGGTCCCATCGCTTCATGACAAATAGAAGGGGAAACGGTGGAAACAGTGGCTGATTTTATTTTTCTGGGCTCCAAAATCACTGCAGATGGTGATTGCAGCCATGACTTTAAAAGATGCTTACTCCTTGGAAGGAAAATTATGACAAACCTAGATAGCATGTTAAAAAGCAGATACATTACTTTGCCAACAAGGGTCCATCTACTCAAGGCTATGGTTTTTCCAGTGGTCATGTATGTATGTTAGAGTTGGACGGTGAAGAAAGCTGAGTGCCGAAGAATTGATGCTTTTGAACTGTGTTGTTGGAGAAGACTCTTGAGAGTCCCTTGAACTGCCAGGAGATCCAACCAGTCCATCCTAAAGGAGATCAGCCCTTGGTGTTCATTGGAAAGACTGATGCTGAAGCTGAAACTCCAATACTTTGGCCACCTGATGTCCAGAGTTTACTCACTGGAAAAGACCCTGATGCTGGGAAGGATTGGGGACAGGAGGAGAAGGGGACGACAGAGATGGCTGGATGGCATCACCGACTCGATAGACATGAGTTTGGGTAAACTCCGGGAGTTGGTGATGGACAGGGAGGCCTGGTATACTATGGTTCATGGGGTCGCAAAGAGTCGGAAACGACTGAGTGACTGAACTGAACTGAATACATTTAAATATTCACTATTTATGAACCAAGTGAATAGCATCCATTAATTACCATTAGTGTTATGTATTAGGCATTGAGAACTCTTTTCAGAAGGGTTATGAGTGGCTTGAAAATATGGCACAGTGATGTTTTCCCATAACTTCCCTTCTCCTAACTTTTCTTAGAAACAAAACCCTGTATTTTTAGCTAAGAATGTAGTACTACATTTTCCAGCCTCTTTTGCACCTTATGTAGCTGTGTGTCTAAATTCAGTCTAGCAGGATGTAAGTGGAAGTATTGTGTTCAATTTCTAGAAGTTTCTTAAAGAAAGGGGGCATTCCTTTTTTCCCTTTGAGTATTCCTGCTGTTCTGCAGATAAGCTAGATAGATGCCTACTGACATCTTGAATCTCATGATAGCCTTGGGATGGAGGTTGTAGCTTGCAGAGCAACGAAATAGAAGGAACCAGGGAGGCTCTCACTTTCTCTCCAATTTGTAAGTCTTACTTTCAGACTTACAAATTAAAGAGAAATGTACTTTGAACTTGGCTATTGTCACTATTTGGGAGAGCTTTCTGTCACTTGCAGATGAATAAAATCTTAACTAAAATCTTAACTTAATACTATACTAATAGAGATAGTATTTCTTGAACATCTTGGAGGCAAGATGCTAGAAGCATGAACTTTGTTAGGTAAGCCTTGATTGTTTTTAGTGAAATTTTCCTGGTGACTAAATTGGTAAAGAATCTGCCTGCAATGCAGGAGACTCGGGTTTGATCCCTGGGTTGGGAAGATCCCCTGGAGAAGGAAATGGCAACCCACTCCAGTATTCTTGCCTGGGAAATCCCATGGACAAAGGAGCCTGGTGGGCTGCAGTCCATGGAGTCATAAGAGTTGGACACAACTTCACAACTAAACCACCAGAGCTAAATATGTAGGCCCCTATATGCTGATGGGAGGAAATTAATCACAAGTGTTAAGGATGGTGGACTGTAAGAAAGGATATTTGTGTTACAGAGGTACTAAATATTGCTACAACAGCAAACATAATACAACATATAAATAAAATAACACATTGTATACCTTAAACTTATACAATATTATAAAATATATTTAAAATATATTCAATTTAAAAGCAGTGGTGGGCTGGGCCTTTCCTTTTGTCTCTTTCTAAGGTTATACTTTGTTTACTTGTAGAACCCATTAAGAAATTTAGTCTATTGCTGCTCAAGTCAAGGGGATCTCCCTATGGTTCAGTTAACAAGAGACAGCTTAATTTATAACGCCTAAGAGTAGGGGTTGGGGTACAATGCTCTCTTCACCAACAGAAGTACCCGATGACAAGAAATAGGATGACTGGGATGGGTGACATAAGCCATATTGGAAAGCAAGATCCTACTAGACCAAACATGTTCTGTTAAGATATACATTTTTTTTAACTGATTATTCCGGTAGATCTCAAGAAAGAGAGCCATAGGGCTGACTACATAATTTGTAGAGTTCAGTGTAAAACAAAAATGTGGGACCTCTTGTTCAAAAATCAGGAAAAATGTTATTAATGCTATTACAACTTAAAACTTTATTTCTTCTGAAAGTCTCTTCCAAATTGTCATGGTGGATTTTTTGTTGTTGTTGTTGTTATTTAATGTTGTTCTAACTAAAGACAAATTTAAATTGTAATAATTAGCATGGCTTTTACTATTCTCTATATTGTACAATACCAGTTTTAAATTCAAATTTAAGATCACTGAACCTATATGCAGATCATTGAAACCACATAATTCATATTTGATAGCTCATTGTTGCATATGTATTTTATTCTTACTACATTGTGTAAAACTACCACTTTTTGATTTTCACTTCTGTGTACATTCTTGCAACACTTTCTACTTTTAGTTATTGATGAATAAGAAGGACTGACTGACATCATTTTTAGCATAAGTGGTTAGCAAGTGCAGTAAAGGGTATGGTAATTGTCTTTAATGTGTTTGAAGTAAATTCTAGCTCATTCAGAAAACCTGACCTTCTGTGGTTGTCAGAGCCATTGCTTACTCAGACATAAATATAACAAGCTTACCTTGAGCTTGTTTTCAATATCAGTGAATTCCCACTCCTTGTGGTCTGGAGGAATTGTTTTCATGGGGCATCTTGAACACTAGATGCACGTGGGGAGGCAAAAATAAAGAAACAGCAACATGCTTGCATACTGCGACATTGCTTGTCTCCTCTGCTCATGCTCCGTTGTCACTTATCAAACATAAGGTAAAAGAAGAAGAATAAGACTGCACAGGTAGTGCATCCATGAAGTTAGCCTTGCAGGGCAGTGAAGCCTAGAGATCTTCTAAGTCTTAGGAATTCCCTCTGACTTAATCATTTTTTGACACAGCCTCATGATGAAAATGCTCCCCTTGTACACGCTCTCCTTCCCTATCTTATAAACAGCCCCCACCTTTCTCTCTTTCTTCAAACCTCCATGTAGCACCCTCTTCAGGTTCTTTTGTGAACCCACCTCTCCTCCTGGAAATTCTGAGAGAAACGTATTCCACATTTTGCAAGGTTTGGGGGATCTATCTGCTCATTTAAGCTGAATTGTGGGAGTGTTGGGAGGGAGAAAACACTCATCCTATAAATGAGGATGACCACAGATGCTCCAATTTCAGATCAGTTTCCCCAACATAGAGACCTGCAGATACTTTTGTTACCAGGTCACTTAGAAAAGTTAGCACATCAAAAAGACAAGCATACCATTATTGTCCAAGACTGTATTGCCGGTATTCATAACAAGAAAATACGCATTTATTTAGTGGCTTTGGACCCACTTGCTTCTGAATAATGTATGTGTGTGTGTTAATAGCTCAGTTGTGTCCAACTCTTTGTGACCCTATGGACTGTACCTCCCCAGGCTCCTCTGTCTGTGCCATTCTCCAGGCAAGAATATTGGAGTGGGTTGCCATTCCCTTCTCCAGGAGATCTTCCCAACCCAGGAACTGAACCCTGGTCTCCTGCATTGCAGGCAGAATCTTTACCATATGAGCCACCAGAGGAGCCTTCTGAATAATAGAACCTTCCATTATTTTGTTTAAAAATGTTAGGCATTTCTTGGACTTCCCTGAAAGTCCAGTAGTAATACTCCATGCTTCCAGTGCAGGGGGTGTGGATTCGTCTCTGGCTGGGTATAAATGCTGCTTAGCATGGCCAAAAGTTTTAGAAAAGCATTAAGCACTTTTTGACTCTCGCTTGCTTTACTAGAAAAAACCATATTGGCTGAAACTGGTGCTCTGCAGTGAAAAGGCAGAGCAAATGTTTGGTCCTTCCTTCTCATACTTCCAGGCCTTTTTCCACCTCTGGCCACTTGATTGTGGATGGTAAGCACATTTCCCTTCTGGGCAAGCTAATTAGTCAACTCTTTATATTGGGCAACTAATAAGTCAACTAATTCATGCTGCCATTATCTGATAATAGCTTAATGAATTCTACTTCAAGAATTTGCATCTTAATAGGAGACTTTTTTAAGTAAAAGAAGAAGGAGGAGGACCTGAAGGAGGAAGAGGAGGAAAATTGGTTTTAATACCCAGAATTTTGTAGATATCTAACAGTATAAAAGTAACAGATTACTCAGCTGGTTCTTAAGTTTGTGTTATTTAGGAAATAGTTAACCTTATGAAAATGGAAGGAAAATTAAACAGAGGGTGGAACAATCCCAGGGTAAGACTTTGCTGAACTTCTTTGACAAACCCTTTGCTAATTCACAATTATGTTTGCTTGAAACAAAAAAGCTCCTCAACTATTTTGGTTCAGTTGAATAAGAGAAAGAAGCTTGGCTTCAATAAATACCCTAGAACCATACTAATAAATGATGTAGTGGCAGTGAGTTTGGTAAGGCATAAAATTATAGAACAAACTACAGACCACTTCCTTCAGGTTATTTTAAATGATAAAGATAAAATCCTTAAGTAGAATTAAAGAGGGTTAGATTGAGAGGTTAGAAAACTTTGAGATGGTTTCAATAGAACCCTTAAATAACATCCTTTAATAAATCTTTGCTATCTATAGGGGAAAGTATCTCTCACAGCCTTCTGGTTCCTGCACACCTTTCCAGCCTTCCCTTTCCCACTCCCTGCTTTGCATTTTTTTTCTCCAATAACATGAATTGCTTATAATGTTCCCTATATAAGGCTATGTCTTCACTTTATGCCTTTCATCACACATCTTCTCTTTCTGAAAATTTTCACCTTCTCTCCAACCTGCCTTTGTCTAGCTGATGCCTACTTATCCTTCAATAGTCAGCCTAAGTATCATCATCTCCAAGAAAATGTTCCAAGAAAATGTTCCCTTCATCTATCTTCAGACTTAAGGTGACCTAAGTATTCCTCTAGGTAAAGTTCCTAAATACCCATTCACATTTCCATCATCATACTTAACCTTTTCTAAAAATCCCTTTTTGCTAGATGTCAGACTGTGTTACTTTACTATGAACTGCTTGAAAGCCAGGATCAAGTTTGTTTTTCTTTTAATTCTGAGCACCATAATAGACAGTCAATAAATGTTCATTGATTTAATGAATGAATGAGTTATGAAGTCTAATGACTTGAGAGGAAAATGGCTTTTTTCACAGCTACCTTGACACTGGTATCCAGGTCTCCTGACTTTAGATCATGAAACTCTTCTCCACAAACATCTACAAGTTCCCCAGTAACAGGAAAATTGTTGGTTGTTAATTTGTTGTTTTTTTAAAAAAGATAAAAGTAAAAGAAGAGGCACTCAGATGGAAATCATTAAAGCATATAGGTATGTTTTCACTTTAAGAAAAATAAGAAGTAGCTTGCTGAATTTAGATGTCACTCCACCTCTTCAAGGATAAAATGCTGAATTTATCATACTTGGTGCTCAGATTTATACTTGGTAAATTTATTTCTAAGATTAAAGATATAAACAAGCTCATTAAAGAATGTCAAAAGCTTGTCAAACATCAAATAGCTGTTACATAACAACATTTTGAAGTCTAGGTTATTATATACAGATTGCATCTCCATTTTTAAAAATCTCATGTTCTGAAAATTAAGGGCAAAATACCACTTAGGTTTTTCCAAACTCCAAACATTTTGAAAATGTTCAGAGCCATTTGGGAATTCTAAAACCTGGCTAGAGATAGGATACATGATAATACTGTTATTCCCACTCAAAATTATTATTGTCATTTCAGCAAAGGGGAAAACCAGATGGGAAAAGGTTTGGATTCTTTTCCTTCATAAATTGTTTAAAAGCCAATTTTTGTCTGAAAAGCTAATTATCTGAAAATAAAATAATTCCCTGCTTCATCCAACCTCCAAATATTTTGTTACTCCTTGTTGATACTCAACATTGATTCCCCTCCTACCAAGAATACCCCAGTTTTCATTCATTCATCCATAGCTCCCTTACCTGAAGCTATGTAATTCAGGAGTAATTCTACTTCCTTGTTAATGATTCTCCCAGAAATGAGGGCTAAGACACAATGCTGGCCAGTGAGGTCAAGGGGAATTTGCTGGGAGTTTCTGGAAAATGTTTCCTTATCTTTTAAGTGAGAGACATAGGAAAAGGTTATGTACAGGTAAAGCTGGGACTGCCATTTCATGAAGGAAATAAACAGATGAGGACAGAGTTAAAAGAACCACCCCTGGGACAGAGAGCTAGCACTGTCAGATTAAGGTAACCTTGAAGTCTGCCTTACTTCTGGACTTCCAGTTATGCGAGTCAATACATTTCATTACCTTTTAAATCACTTGAGTTTTTGTAACTTGCAAGAGAAAGAATTCTAATTAATATACAGCAAAATTACCAATTTCATTTAAATTTCTAAAATATCTAATGTAAAACTCTAAGAAAATGTTTTACTTTGAAGTAATTCAGCTTCTCTGTGTTTTTCTGTTCTTGGGCTAATTATTTGGCATTTGGAGGAGCATCAACTTTTTAAACTTAAAATTCTCCATCATTTTACTTCTCACACAGAAGACCCTCTATTTCTGCATTTTGATGGATACTCTCAAGAATTGGCTGAGGTTTTTCCTTTGTACTTTTTGAGTATCATTATTCCACTAGTTAATTGTGAGTATATTAACTCCACACAGAGCAAATTGTGTGACCCTGCTGAGTTCCTCAGAGCATTCAATCATCCAAGTGACTCATTAACTTTTGTATATTCTCATATAATGTCAGTGCACATGAAGACACCTAAACTTTACCCTGAACTCTTGAGGTTACTGTATTCAAGTGGGTGCTTCCTTGGTTCCATTTTCCCTAAATAGTCAAAGGATTCAATATTGGTGAGTTAATGAAAGAATTCACAGTATAATAAAAATGGAAATACAGTGGTATAATTATTGTCAGGTGTAGACAGATGGTAAAATTTCATTCTTTTTTATGACTAAGTAGTATTCTATTGTATGAATACATAACACACACACACACACACGCCCCTTTGGTATATATACGTACACATACCACCTTTCCTTCATTCCTCTGTTGGTGGACACTTAGGCTGCTTCCATATTTTGCTGTTGTAAATAAACTGCTGAATATTGGGGTGCATGTATCTTTTCAAATTAGTGTTTTCATTTTCTTCAGATATATACATAAGAGCAGAATTTCTGAATCATATGGTAGTTCTATTTTTAAGTTTCTGAGGAATCTCCATATTGTTTTCCATAGTAGCTGTACCAAGTCATATTCCCACCAATAGTGTTGGAGGATTCCCTTTTCTCCACGTCCTTGTCACCGCTTGTTATTTGTTGGTTTTTTTGATAATAGCCATTCTGGCAGCTGTGAGGCAATAGCTCATTTTGATTTAGATTTGCGTTTCCCTGATCATTACTGATGTTGCACATCTCATCATGTACCTGTTGGCCATCTGTATGTCTTCTTTGGAAAAATGCTTATTTAGGTCTTCTGCCCATTTTTAATTTTTTTTATTGAGTTATATGAATTCTTTATATACTTTGGATACTAACCCCTTATCAGACATATCATTTGCAAATATCTTCTCCCATTCGGTAGGTTGCCATTTCATCCTGTCAGTGGTTTCCTTTACTGGACAAAAGTGTTTAGATTTGGTTAGGTCCCATTTGTTTATTTTTGTTTTCCCTTGCCTGAGGAGACACATCTAATAAGATATTTCTAGGAACTATGTCAAAGTGTGTACTGCTTATGTTTTCTGGTAGTTTTTATGGTTTCAGATCTTACATTCAAGTTTTCAATCCATTTGGAGTTTATTTTCATGTAAGTTGTGAGGAAATGATTTACTTTTATTCTTTTAAATGTCACTGTCCAGTTTTCTCAACATCAGTTATTGAAGAGGCTAGTTTTTCCTCACTGCCTCCAGTGTCATGGATTAGTTGACCACATGTTCATGGGTTTATTTCTGGCTCTCTGTTCTGTTCCATTGGTCTGTGTGTCTGTTTTTGTGCCACTACCATTCTGTTTTGATTACTGTAGTATAGTCTGAAGTCAGTGAGTGTCAGGGAGCCTGTGATACTTCCCTCCCCTTCGGTGTTACCCACTGGGGCTATGGGTCCTGAGTAGATCTCTTTTCCCTCCCTCCTATAAGACTCCATTTGGTTCTTTCTTTACAGTATTGGTTGTAGAAGAGCTATTCCGCTAGTCTTCAAGTCATTCTCAGGGAGAGTTGCTCTATATAATAGTTGTAGTTTTGATGTGTTCATCAGGGGAGGTGAGCTCAGCATTCCTACTACATCATTTGATCCTGCCCCAACTCTTCTTTTGATTAAAAGATATTTTCACTAGGAAGCTCTTAAAAATGTACTACTTTTGATTAAAGTACTTTTGAAGTATTGTAGGGATTCTAAATGATGCGGCCTTCATGCTGAGGCTTAATATACTACAGTAATAATTATAATAACTCAAATTTATTTATTATATGCTGTAAACCAAGTACTATACTCAACTCTTTTGCTATTTTATCTCATTTAGTCCTCATAACAACCCTGTGAGAGAGATTCTAGTATTTCCTTCTCTTTAAGCTTCAGTTTTCCCATCTATAGTGAGATTAAGTAATTTCCCCCAAGATCTCCAAAGCCCATGTTTTTAATCTATTTTAAGTAGGCAGTTTCTGTTTTAAATAGTTTACTCTAAATAGTCAACCTGTATTCTAAATACTCTTGGACTGTTCTAAACAGTCAGAAATGTGATTGAGTTTCCAAAAAAGTAATATGGTCTTCAATATCCTTAATAGTAGTGGTCAAATCAGAAGTCCTACCTTGTACCAGTATAATGATATCTGAGGCATATTACCAAATAATGGGTATCATATTTCTGAAAGGATAAATGTTAAAGAGTTCAGTCAGGGAAGGATAAGTATGATGGGAGGATAAGTATGACAAGTATAAACCATCTCACATAGACTGAACAAGTCATTTAACTAGGTTGATGATCTATTTTTTTAATGACGTTTTATTATTATAGAGAGAATACACAATTGGTTCATTGTAGAAGAACAGAGAATACAAAGAAAAGAATCTCACATCCCACCATCCAGTAACTGATGCTATTAACATCTTAGTATGGGCTTCCCAGGTGGCGCAGTAGTAAAGAATCTGCCTGCCAATGCAGGAGACCCCAAGAGACCCAGGTTTGATCCCTGGGTCAGGGAGATCCCCTGGAATAGCAAATGCCAACCCACTCCAGTATTCTTGCCTGAAAATTCCATGGACAGAGGAGCCTGGCGAGCTACAGTTCACGGAGTTGCAAAGAGACGGACAGGACTGAGCACACATGCACATGTATATCTTTAAAATATAAATGTATCTCTTAAGTCTTTTAAAATCTAAAATAGTCCCTTTTTTATGACTGAAGACTGAAGGTCAGTTGACCTCCAGAATATTCCACCTTTTGGGTTTTGTCTGGTTATATCCTTTTTCACTGTATCCCCTTTGCAAGTGATTTTAAAGGCTTGATGGATTCAAGGAAAACACTATGGATAGAATATCATAAGTGATTTGTAACTTCATGCTTGTTATATCACATCAGAAGACTTGAAACTTCTGGTTCATCTACCATTAACTTGCTATAATTGACCTGCACTGGAATGAGGGCAATCTGAACTCTCTATTGTACAATTTTATTTAACTTCTTCTGGCTAGAACATATTCTGTGTGATATTAGAAGGGCACCAAATTAATGTCCAGGCTCCTATCAGCCATTTATCTAAGGATTTTAACCTTGATGAACCTTGTCTGAATTGATAAATTAGCCAAGTTATATAAGATGAAGTTTCACTAATTCTATTATACCTTCTACATTTGTTAGAGAGAAGGCAATGGCACCCCACTCCAGTACTCTTGCCTGGAAAATCCCATGGACAGAGGAGCCTGGTAGGCTGCAGTCCATGGGGTCGCTAAGAGTCGGACACAACTGAGCAACTTCACTTTCACTTTTCACTTTATGCATTGGAGAAGGAAATGGCAACCCACTCCAGTATTCTTGCCTGGAGAATCCCAGGGACGGAGGAGCCTGGTGGGCTGTCATCTATGGGGTCGCACAGAGTCGGACAAGACTGAAGCGACTTAGCAGCAGCAGCAGCTACATTTCTTAACTGGCATTTAAAGTACAGTGTTCCCTTATCAACTGGTAGGGGCTTCAATTACCAGTTGATGAAATTGCCTGGACGATGTTTATGAACTGTTAAATTCCAAGGAACATATAACGTTATTGGAAACATCTATAATGCCTGGGGAAAAAAAGAGTTATATAGCTGTTTTTATATTTAAATCTGACCCTCTATAAAAAGAAATACATCTGTTATTCATTGCTCCAGAGGGAAGTTTTGAAAAGGCAAATGTTAACATAGAGAATAATTTTTTGTAGGTTTTCCTCACAAAGTAAGGAAATATGTGTCTCTGAAAATATTCAGAGTCTGAACCTATCATAGTTGTTAGTCCTCAAGTGTTTCCTCCTCAAGTGAAATATTAGAATCATAACAGTCTCAGTAGAATAGAAAATCAATAGGAATAGTGCCTAATTTTGTTCAGCATCCTAGAACCATACTAGTAAACCAACAGAACTCTAGTAAAGCTCAGTAATACGACCAGATCTCAAGAGTTACAAGCTGAGCAGGTGTCCTCATCTTTGCGTTCTTCATCCTGGCAGTGATAGATAACTGCTGCAGGGGCAAAATGGGTGAGTTGGGGAAGTAGATGTGGATCTGGCTCTCTGTGAGGGAAGTGAAGGTTTCAGGACTACTCACTGAATTGTGGTCCTTAGCTTCTTCCCTCCACCCAGGAACAGTTTACATCTACCAGTTAGGAGGACCGAATCCTGGAACAACACATTTAACAAAATGTTAGACAAGTTCTAATAAAGACTGTATATTATTGCCTCATCTCGTTCTGTTCTTCCTTCCCTTCGCATTTCCTTCCTGCCTAATCCTTTACCTATCCCAATTCCTTTAGGCTGCAGAAAATAATCAGCCCTAAATTAGAAACTAAAATGGTCTCAGACGTGGTGGGAAGATAAGCCACGTGTTATGTGTAGTGTGTTGTGTGCTCAGTTGTGTTCGACTCTTTGTGACCCCAGAGACTCCAGCCTGCCAGGCTCCTCTGCCCATGGAATTTTCCAGGCAAGAGTACCCGAGTGTATTACCATTCCCTTCTCCAGGGGATCTTCCTGACCCAGGGATGGAACCCATGTCTCTTGCATTGGCAGGTGTATTCTTTACCACCATGCCACCTGGGAAGCCCCATTATATGCCGTATATTATAGCAAATAGAATGTCTGTCCTAAAGACCATGCAATCATATGCTGCACCCACAGCCACTAACTTTATTGGTAAAAACATACACAGCTCTGGATCAGAACATATGTTCTAAGTTCAGATATTGATAATATTGGTAATAATGATAAAGGGACCTCGTCCAGGGTGACTTTCACTTTGTAAATTGCCAAACCAGCAAAAGTACATGAAATCAAGTGCAAATTGTTTGCGATGAAGAATGCAAATGGGTAGTCATGCCTTTCTAGGTTGTTGTTCAGTCACTTAGTCATGTCCAACTCTTTGTGATCCCATGGACTGCAGTGTGCCAGGCTTCCCTGTTTTTAACTTTGCCCTGGAGTTTGCTCAAATTCATGTCCTTTAAGTCAGTGATGCCATCCAACCATCTCATCCTCTTTTGCCCCATTCTCCCTCTGCCCTCAATCTTTTCCTAGCATCAAGGTCTTTTCCAATGAGTTGACTCTTCACATCAGATGTCCAAAGTATTAGAGCATCAGCTTCAGCATCAGTCCTTCCAATTAATATTCAGGGTTGATTTTCTTTAGGATTGACTGGTTTGATTCTTTCTAGTACTTCCTGCTATTTTTCATGAGGGTGTACCTGAAGTTTGGTAATTGGTATGGCCCCAAAATGAAATATATAAACTCTGTCAGGCTGGTGGACACAGGGCTATTGGATGCAGTCTTTTGCACTACTCAGGCTGAGTGGAAAGCACATTAGTTTCCTTTAAAAAAAAAAAACAACTTTATTTTTATATTGGAATATAGCCAATTAACAATATTGTGATAGTTTCAGGTGGACAGCAAAGGGACTCAGCCACACATATACATGTATCCATTTTCCCCCAGACTCCATCCAGGATGCCACATAAAGTTGAGCAGAGTTTCCTGTGCTACACAGTAGTTCATTGTTGGTTGTCTGTTTTAAATACAGCAGTGTGTGGACGTGTCAGTCCCAAACTGCCAACTATCCCCTCCTCCCGGCAACCATAAGTTGGCTTCCTAAGTCTGAAAAGCACAGTATTTTCACACAAGAAATCTGCCGCTTCAGAATATGCTGTGGCTCTTACTGTATCATTGATCCTACTTGACTGTTCAGTACAAGAGGTCTGGCATGGCCTACCCCATTTGCCAAGGAGAGAAAAGACAACTCTATTTATAAGAAAACAAAGCTCAGTGGACCAAGAAAAAGACTAGCCATCTTTTGTAATTTCGGCTGTCTTTTCTCCATATGCTAAAGAGAGAAAAGAGAGCTAGACAAGACTTACCTCCTTGGTTCCTTTCATCTCTTTTTTCACTGTGTATAGTTAGTGAACCAGTGACACTCTCATTTCCTTAGGCCTTCATTAGGGTAGCTGCTGATTGTCACTTGATTCCCTTTTTCCTATCAATCTTTATTGTTAGAGATGTGTCATGAATGATTTGGGGATGACTAGCAAGAAATAATGTAAGCATTCTAGAATCATAACAATAATGCCATAATCCATGTGTGTTTTGATTCTCTCTCATTGTCCAGCATTTCTGTTCCCAATATACCCTTTTAGCACAGACTTTCTTCCTTAGTCTGTGTTACTCCAAAATGAGTCTGTTTATTTGTGCACTATATTGATACCCAAACTTTTTCATCAAAAGCCATAATACTTTCTACCTGAAAGTTGAAACAGACTTCATGGATAAAAGGCACAGTCCTCTACAAGAGTATCCTCACAACACATTAGACACCAGCCACAAGTTTGGAAGTCCTCAAGCCAACCTCACTTATGGCCAGCAGGCAACAAGCTCAGACATTCCCACTACCCCCTTAGTTTTGATAATTCTCTAGAACAACTCACAGAACTCAGGAAAGCACTGTGTTTATGATTACAATTATATTAAAGCAAAGGAATCAAATCAAAGCCAGCCAAAGAGACAGATGCATAGGGCAAGATCTGGAAAGGTTCCAGATATGAAGCTTCCATCATCCTCAGGGACACATCACCCTCCATTTGTAATAATACACTTAGTACTGCCAACCAGGAAAGCTCATCTGAACCTGTGGTGACCAGAGATTTTGTTGGGGTTTGATCACTTACTGCCCATGGGACTGACCTTTAGGTTCCAGCCACCTATGGAGGTTCTGGATAATACCTTTAGTCTTCAGTTCCTCTAGAAGTTTGAACTGATAATGGCCAGTTTTAAAACCCCTATCACAAATCACATTGCTAGACTGTTCAGTGGCAAAACCCTCAGGCAAACAAAGACACTTTTATCAAGTAAGATTTCCAGGGGCCTAGAGATCTCCCAGGAGCTGAGGGCAAAGGCCAGAACTCTCTTTGGGTAAAGTTGATTTTTACTACACACACACTCCAATCCTGTTGTAGAATTGTGTGTTTACAATTTTTGGTCAACATTTAACTAACCAATTATGTTCTTTAATCCTGACAGTACTTTGTTCACTAATCAGAGCTGTATTAGTGATTCTAAAGTTTAAGTAGCATGTGAATTGAAGTATAACTTCCATTTCTGCACGACAAAAATATACACTTATATGAATAAGAAATAAAGGAGAATTCTAGGCTGATTATGTTGGCAGTGAAGTGAACTGAAAGTCGCTCAGTTGTGCCTGACTCTTTGTGACCCCATGGATTATACAGTCCATGGAATTCTCCAGGCCAGAATATTGGAGTGGGTAGCCGTTCCCTTCTCCAGGGGGTCTTCCCAACCCAGGGATCAAACCCAGGTCTCCTGCATTGCAGGCAGATTCTTTACCAGCTGAGCCACCAGGGAAGCCCAAGAATACTGGAGTGGATAGCCTATCCCTTCTCCAGCAGATTATCCCAACCCAGGAATCACACTGGGGTCTCCTGCATTGCAGGTGGATTCTTTACCAGCTGAGCTACCAGGGAAGCCCTATGTTGGTACTAAACTTCCCTGAATCATAATAAAACATAAAAGCAAATAGGGTAACAAAAACCAAAACCCAAAAACAATATCAATGACAAAACTAGATGATAAAGTATTCCATAAACCTAAAATATGAACAAGTGGTGGCAAATAGCTCACAGCTACATGACCCATTGGCATCTGTGAAAGAAAAAACTGAGGGAAGGCATCAGGGTGCCCGTGGGAATAGAAGACCCTCAGAATCACCAACAGGCACTCACTAGAAGGGGACAATTTAAAAGCAGAATCCAAAACCAAAAAAAAAAAGTAATAGAAAAGGATCACAGTTGAGTTCAATATGATTTTTAGAAATGAAGAAGAATACAGCTTTTTAGATGGCTGAACTATGAAGTGCTGAGAAGAGAGAGCTTCAAAGAAAAGGATCTTCACAAACCTAAATTTGGTCCCATTGAATCTTTGGCCAAGGATCACGCTGTGCCAGCATAGGTTCTTGTTGTTCAGTCACTCAGTCGTGTCTGACTCTTTGCTACCCAATGAACTGTAGCCTGCCAGGCTCCTCTAGTTCATGGGATTTCCCAGGCAAGAATACTGGAGCGTGTTGCCATACCTTTCTCTAGGGGATCTTCCCGACCCAGGGATCGAAACTGGCTCTCCTGCCTTGCAGGGAGATTCTTTACTGTCCAAGCCACCAGGGAATCCTGGTGGGCCATTATCTCCAAATTAATCTATATACTCAACTCAATCCAATAAAAATGCCAACAGGTTATTATTACTTTTTTTTCAAACAATTAAAAAGCTAATTAAAAGTTAATATGGAAATGCTAAAAAAAAAAAAAAAAGATCTTGGCATCCAATCCCATCACTTAATGGCAAATAGATGGGGAAACAATTGAAACAGTGATAGACTTTATTTTCTTGGGCTCCAAAAATCACTGTACATGGTGACTGCAGCCATGAAATTAAAAGATGCTTGCTCCTTGGAAAAAAAGCTGTGACCAACCTAGACAGCCTTACTAGGTTGCAGAGACATGACTTTGCCAACAAAGGTCTGTATTGTCAAAGTTCTGGTTTTTTCAATAGTCATATTTGGATGTGAGAGTTGGACCATAAAGAAAGTTGAGCGCCAAAGGATTGATACTTTTGAACTGTGGTGTTGGAGAAGACTCTTGAGAGTCCCTTGGACTGCAAGGAGATCAAACCAGTCAGTCATAAAGGAAATCAGTCCTGAATAATCATTGGAAGGACTGATAATGAAATTGAAGCTGTAATACTTTGGCCACCTGATGCAAAAAACTAACTCATTAGAAAAGACCCTGATGCTGGGAAAAATTGAAGGCAGGAGGAGAAAAGGATGACAGAGGATGTGATGGCTGGATGGCATCACCGACTCAATTGCCATGAGTTTGAGCAAGTTCTGAGTGTTGGTGATGGACAGGGAAGCCTGGCGTGCTGCAGTCCATGGGGTTGCAAAGAGTTGGACATGACTGAGTGACTGAACTGAACTGAACAAGGAGAAAGTCTGAACTACAGATATCAATACCTATTAAAACGCTTTAGTGACTAAAACTTGGTTATTTGAATAAGAACAAATCTACAGAAAAGAAGTAATTTCAGAAAGATCCATATAGTCAGCTGGTTTATGAGAAATATACTTCAATGCAATGGAGAAAGGAAGTTTTTTCAATAAGTATTGCTGGGTTAGTATATTATTTCTGGTCAGACTGCAGTTCTAAATGTGAAAGGTTAAACAACAAAGAGTTCAGAATTAAATATAAAAGAGAATTTTTTTGACAGTGAGATAGGCTAAGATTTCTTAAACAGCACATAGAAAGCACTAGCCAAAAAATTTTTAAATGCTACTGTTTTAAAATTTAAAACTTCTGTTCACCAAAAGTTATCATATGGAGTTGAAAAGGCAACCCAAGTAGTAGGAGATGATTGGCTGAAAAGGGACTTACATTCAAAACATTTAAAGAATTTCCACAAGTCAATAAGGAAAAGTGACAAAAGACTTGACAAGGCACTTCACTAAAGAAGATATCCAAATGGCCAATACAAATATGAAAAGGTGTTCAACTTCATTAGTCTACAGAGAAATTCAAATTTAAAAAGCATTGAGATACCACTATAGTCCCACCAGAATGGTTAAAATGAAAGAGAAAAAAGCGAACTGTTGTCAAAGATGTGAAATAACCGGTACTCCCATACATTGCTGGTAGGGGTATATATTGAGACACTCAACTTTGGAAAACTTTTGAAAGTATATACTATAGCTGAAAATACACATACTCTGTGACCCAAAAATTCTACTCCTGGGTGTATCCCCAACAAAAATGCAAGCATATAATCACCCAATCCATGTTTTAGTATATTTGTAGCCATGCCATTTGAAATAGGTAAAATATGTATCTGACTGAAATATTCATCAACAAATAGTATAGTGACTAAACTGTGGGATATTTACATAATCCAATGCTAAACAGTAATGAGAAAGAACAACTTAAACCAGACAACCATAGGAATGAATATAAGAGATATAATACTGAGCAAAAGAAGTTAGAACAAAAAAGTACATATTGTATGAATCCGTTTGTACAGTGTACCAAAACGATGGAAATGAATCAGTGCTATTAAAAGAGTGGTCAATGTAATTATCTTTTGTCTTTTATTTTTTGTCTGGCTATTCATTGTGAAACTGGTATCTTTTACTATTGTGATTATATAACTGTTACTCACTTGATACCATTTTATCATGATTGGTTAACAGAAAAATAATAGAATTCCATATAACCAAACCTACCTTTAATAGAAAAACCTATAATCATTTTTTAAAATCCAGATGCGTATCAGAATTATCTTGAAAAAACAAATACCCAAGTATTGCTTTTTTCCTCCAGAGTTCCAGGTATGTTTCTAATGAGCAGCCAATCTTTACAAACAACCGGACTACAGGATGATTTTTTTACTTTCATCTAGTTTGTTTCACTTTTTTCTATTTCACATTCAGTGCTCACATTTCATTTTTTTTTTCCAATTTCTCCATCTCTCCTTTTTTTTAATGTTCTTTCTCAAGGCTTTATCAAGCATAGTAGTAACGCTTTTGTATACATATATGTAAATAATATGTACAATAATATATTTTAGAAAACATATGAATTTTTGCCTAACTAAAAATTTTATGACATTTTGAGTTCATTTGTTTGACTTAGTGTGAATAGAATGCTAGATTTCTAATTAAAAATTAGATATGCAGTAAGCAACAAAGGTTGACTGTATAGCACAAGGAACTATAGTCAATATCTTGTAATAACCTATGATGGAAAATAATCGGAAAAATAATATATGTGTATAACTGAATCACCTTGTTGTGCGCCTGAAACACTGTAAGTCAATTATACTTCATACTTCATATATATATATATGTATATATAAAGAAAAAAAAAGAAGAGTGGTTAGGAAGGGATTGGCCAGAAAGAGGCAGGAGTGACGCGCTCTAATGAGAGGCTCTGGAGGCTACCAATGTTCTGTTCCTTGCTGTGTCTTGTGGTTCCATGGGTGTGTTCACTTTGTGGAAATTCGGTGAGCAACACATTTTGATCCTTGCACATTTCTATATGTGTTTTACATCACAGAAAAATATTTAAATGGAAAGATAAATAATTCTAGAGAAGAGAAAGTAGGTATGGATTTACTGAAACAAAATTAGCCATAAATTGATGTGTTAAGTATGGATGATAGGTCCATGCCGCTGCCGCTGCCGCTGCTGTCACTTCAGTCATGCCCGACTCTGTGCGACCCCATAGACGGCAGCCCACGATTCTCCCCAGTCCCTGGGATTCTCCAGGCAAGAACACTGGAGTGGGTTGCCATTTCCTTCTCCAATGCATGAAAGTGAAAAGTGAAAGTGAAGTCGCTCAGTCGTGTCCGACTCTTCACGACCCCATGGGCTGCAGCCTACCAGGCTCCTCCGTCCATGGGGTTTCCCAGGCAAGAGTACTGGAGTGGGGTGCCATCGCCTTCTCCGGATAGGTCCATGAGGTCCATTAAATTATTCCTGTTATTATTATACATGTTTGAAGTTTTCTAAAATAGAAGATAAAAATGAGTTGAAGAAAAGAAGAGAAAATATAAAGATATATATGTATTATTTATAGATATAAAGATGTATAAATATGAGATTAGTGACCCAGGGGAGGAGGAGAGAGATGTGGACTAGAGCCATTGTTTTTGTTATAAATATTTTAGGATTTTTTGACTTCATTAACTATGTGCATGTGTTACTGTGACAAATTAAAAACAAAATTTAATTGTTAAAAAATAATAGTAGAAGGAAAGGAGATGAAGACCTATTATTTTAATCACAAATTATAATAAAACCATAGATTTATATTACTTGAGGGAATTAGAATGAAAGAACAGAATTAGAATTGAGGCCTGAGATGCTATAATTTCATATACAATTTAACCCTTACACAGGTGGGAAAAAATGAAAGAAAAATCAATAATGAGCAGTAACTCCCTACCAAAGAATACACTGGAAATTGGGATTTTGATACACAGAGAAATTACATATACCTTAAAATAATAAAATATATTTTAGCAGTATAGTACCTCAATTATAATTTTTTAAGCTTATTTGACTACATAATACTATGGTCAGATAAGCTTGGAAAAGCATTCCACTGAATCCTATTCCAAGGAGAACCCTTTGGAGAAATCTGAGCTAAAGATAGTGTTAATAAGCAAAGTGGAACTTTTCATATTATGAAACTTATGTAAGGTAGCAATCTCCTAGAATGCAATTGATAATTTTAATCTCTCCTCCCAGTTAAGTAGGATTCTTAGACCCTGTGGCAAACTCAGTAGTTTGGCTAGTCTACATAGATGCACTTGCCAGCTTCTGCTTTAAAGTTGAAAAGTCAAATACTCTCTGTCCTAGGATTGCTGCAGTTTGTAATGGTCATGTGACTCAATTTTCACCGATATCATAAAAGCAAAAGTCAACAGGGAAAGTCTTTGCATTCCTGATAAAAGGGACGGATATTTTACATTTCTTTTCTTCTATCTTGTTGGAATAAAAATTCCCCCTCCACATACTCCCACCTTCAACTGGGCAAAGCATGACTTGTTCTCATTGTGTGATTATGTCTTTGTAGCATTTTTAGTTAGACTTCAGGAAGGGCTGAAAATAAATGCGTGTGTTCAACCTACCATGTTTAACTGGAGTCCTATATATTGTCTATATATATAAACATTTTAAGTAAGCAAATTAAAACATGTTTGAGAATGATTGGGCTTCCCTGGTAGCTCAGATAGTAAAGAATCTGCCTACAATGCAGGAGACCCAGATTTGGTCCCTGGCTCGGGAAGATCTGGCAACCCTCTCCAGTATTCTTGCCTGGAAAATTCCATGGACAGACCGTGGGGTCACAAAGAGTCAGCACAACTGAGCAGCTAATACTGAGAATGACTAACACCATATTCATGGGTCTTGGTTCCCAACCCAAGGATTGAACCCAGGTCTCCTGCATTGTAGCAGATTCTTTACTGTCTGAGCCACCAGGGAAGCAAAAGTGCTCAGAGATGAAAGCATTAGTCGTTTCACACATACATAAGCAAAGGAAATGGGATTAGTAAGGGGTTTAAGGGAGCTTCAAAATCAACTATAGCTATTTTTGTAATTTAAAAATGAAAGAAAATAAAGCAAAATAGTATATTTGATGGAGCCTGGAGTTGGGTAAATGTGTTTCTTATGTATATTGAAATATCTAAAAATTAAAAGATAACACTCAGAGATATTCTTTTTAGTTTTATAAATAGATAAATAAGTAATGAAAATAAGAACCCTAAGATCCCATCCATTTAGGACCAAAAAGTGAGATGTTAGGAAGAGGGTAAAACAGAATATGGAAGAAGACTCCAAATCAGACCAAAATGTAGAAGTGGCCTAGCAAAGGGCTGGAAGGTGATATCAGTATCCACTGTGTAATATGTGCATATACACATGTACACATATGCATGCCACATGCATGTATACATATGTATGCATAATATATTTGTGACTAGATTAAGGAGAGAGTATATATTACTCTCGTTAGATACTGCGGTTTCAATCCTTTTAAAACAAAGTATTTTCTTGTTTTAATAAATGTCTAATATTGTATAATTTATCCAGGTTTTGTTAGGTATAGATACTCAGGTAAATCTTAACGTCAACATTGCTGAACTTAGAGAGACCCAGAACAGGTAAGCAGGTTTCTTTAAAAAAATGTAATCTTACTTGAGGTTGATTTCTTTTTGTGTGATGTTATTGCAGAAGCTCTAAGTAGTATGTGTCAGTGATCTATATTTAAAGTCAATACTTAAATCTACATTAAACATTTGATTGAATATAGTGTAGAACTACACATTAACAACAATGAAGGTGCAAATCTCTTTTTCATTTGAAGCTTTCTCAAGAACCTATTATGCTCAGTTATAGCTGAAACTAAGCTCATGCAATATACATATAGTACTGTATCTAGAATAGCTGCTCTTGGGTGACCTATAAGATCTGATAGCACAATTGTTCAATAATTGTCCATTTAGCCACAGAAATTCTTGTCTAGGAAATCAAATCCACTCAATTACCCAGTTTGGGGATTCATAATGATACACTGAGTAGGTTTTTAACCTAAATATGTTGACTATTTTTTCTTGTAAATATATCTCCAAATTGTATTATTTGTCTAGATAGTGAACACAATTTAGTAGAAGCAGGATAATATTTGGAATCAGAACCAATTTCAAGCCCTATCTGTGTCATTCACTAGATATTTGACTTGGGTAAGTTATTTAACCTCTTTGAGCCTCCATGTCTTCATCTATAAAATGGGGATATGTGATTACACCTTATATAATTAGTTTAAGTAATCCATGTATCAATAGAATGTAATCAGTACATGTTAGTTCCTTTCTGCTTTCATAAAATCCATCTCAAAGGTCACTATCATTGATTAAGATGCTAAGATCCATGAACCATTAGCATCCAAAGCTGTAAGGAAAGGTACATCTTTTATTTTACTTGTTTTAAGCAATTGATTTATTTTTTCAAAGTGCTCAAACAAAACCAATGTATTAATTATAGCAGGGCCCTGAATCTACTTGCAAGACCTCTAGGCAAAATCAATTGATGAACCATTTTGTTTATGCCTTCCCACAGATAATGAGCCTGATAAAATCAGAAGGGAAGCAGTTATTAAAGAATGAAAGGTTTATTTGAGGGATGAATGGAAAGAAGGGAATTATTCAGTGTAATCACAAACATTTTACACTTGCCCCAAACCAAAACCATCCAATATGTATATTTTTGTTTTAATTGTTTTTACATTTTCTTAGGTAATTTGTGTGGTTCCAAATCTACACATACTTGAAACATTGACCAAAAATCAAACTCATCACTGCTGCATTATATGGTTAGGGCCTTTAGGGAAAATATTGTTGAATGATGTGCTATATCCTGTGCCACCAGCTACCAGGAGGGGACAAAAACGTGTTATATACTGGTAAGGGGGGGTGGAGGATAGAGCGAGAATACAGCTTGGTTGTCATTTGCCTTTGATTCTTCTGTTTGATAACAAATAAATCATTTTCTCTTGACTGAATAAAGATAGTGATGACCTAGGAGATTTTCATGGCCTTCTTGGAGAATCAAAATCAGTTTTTCTCCACTGATTGGGAGTGTGCACTTCCCTTGGGAATTTGATCAGAATCTCCACTGTGATCTTTCAATTTTACAAAAACGGTGGCCCTTATTATTTCTGTGCTCCAGCTCCCCTCTGAGTATTGCCCATGTCAGGGAAAACATAACTGCTGCAGGGAGTTATGTAAAGCAGAAGAGAAGTTGAGTTCACTGAGAACCATTTCAGCTGAGTATGATATGGAGCAAATCAATAAGTGACTTAACTATCTCGGCAGCAATCCATAAGACTACATTTTTTGCTTAAAATGTTTCATAAATCAAACAATAAAAACATGTATCACCAATGAGTCAGGCTCTTCCCAGAAAATATGAGCTCTGCTTTCAAGCCTCAATAAAAAGATCAACTGGAAAGAGTGACATTCAGAGTGGATCATCCAGAATGATAACTCTCCAGAACCCATCTGCTGGGCTGACAGGGTAACAGCCTTCTGAGGAGCTTGTTAAAAATACATATTCCAGATTCGAGCCTGTACTTTTTGACTCTGTAGGTCTATGAGAGGGCCCAGGAACAAATATTTTTAAAAACTTTCCAGGTATACTAAACAACCTATGGTTCATCTATACAGTAGTATACAATGTACATACAAAAGAGAATGAGGAGCTTCTTCGTATGAGGCTATGGGCTCATCTTCAAGAGGTCTTATCAAGTAAAACATGCAGAGTGTGTATCACTTGTTACCAGTGCTGTAAAACAGGATAAACATACATATGTGCTTATGTATATGTGAAACGACTAACGCTTTCATCTCTGAGCACTTTGGCTTCCCTGGTGGCTCAGACAGTAAAGAATCTGCTGCAATGCAGGAGACCTGGGTTCAATCCTTGGGTTGGGAAGATCCCCTGGAGAAGGAAATGGCAACTCACTCCAGTATTCTTGCCTGGAGAAGTCCATGGACAGAGGAGCCTGGTAGGCTACAGTCCACGGGGTCGCAAAGAGTCAGACACGACTGAGCAACTAACACTTTCACCTCATGTGTGAAATATCTCTGGAAGGTTACACAAAAAGCTGATAATACTGGTTTTGCCTCTGCAGAGAACGTGTGGTTGGTAGATAGGAGTGGGGGAGAGATTTTCCATAGAAAAACCTTTATGCCTTTTGAAATTTGAGCCAAGTAAAAATATTGTGCACTCAGAAATACTGAAAAATATTACTTCTATAATACTCATGGCAAAATACGGCTTATAAATAACTCTCTGGTTAACTCTGATTGTTGGCCAGGATTTTAACTTCTGGTTGAGAATTATATGATATGCAACACGTTAATGTAATAATGTGTAAATGTGCAGTATATAACATATCATTCTCTAAGAGAGTAAGGATTTCACCTGTGAAGGTAGAGCACCAGAAAGCCAGATACAGGGCAGTTGATTAATGTGAATGATACATTTCTGGAAACCTCACTTGTTTCTAATAATTCAAGACTAAGTTTCAACAGACCTGACAAAAGAAGGTGGGTTTTTGGCCAGTTAATTTGCTACTTCCTAATGAAAATAATAAAAACATAGTTTATAATGTATCCAGTCACTTGGAAGGGATATAAACTATTTCAAAATATATACATACAGCCTTTATTAATGTATTATATCACATCAAATTAGTGAACTTCAAAATCACATTAAATGCAGTCACATTGCTCTTGAAATACATTTAATTAACCTCCTCAAAAACATCCTCACAGAAAATATATTTTGATGTGATTCATTGGGTTTTTATTTAGAGTTGATCAAGGAACAGCCACTTGAAGAACACTTCTGCTTTTTCTGTGGAACTGTTAAAAGACATTGTGACTGTTGGGCTCCTTGATGCCACTTGTATAAATCATAACTTCCCCATTTAAATTTTTGTACCAGAAAGTGTTTTTAAGCACTGTATGCTTCCTTTTATCAGATAAGAATTGCTGCCAAGAACGTGGGGATTGAATCTGATGTTCAACCACAGTATATGGCAAATTTCCTAACAACTTTTGGAATGATCTAGCTTTGGGAGAGGAGAAGGAAAAAACAAGGATCACCTGTTTTTAAAATTTATGCAGCAAATTTTTTTAAAAGCAAGCAAAACAATCTTATACTGAATAACAGTTTTTATAATTCCTTATTTCAATTAAAATTTGGCTCCCTGTGCAAGGTAAAGCAACTGAGTTGACAGTATCAAGGCTCCTTTCTTTGAGGGGATTGTAGAGATAGATAGAGCTTCCCAGGTGGCGCTGGTGGTAAAGAACCCACCTGCCAAGGGCGGAGACATAATGAGACGTGGTTTCAATCCCTGGGTTGAGAAGATCCCCTGGAGAAGGGCATGGCAACCCACTCCAGTATTCTTGCCTAGAAAATCCCCATGGACTGAGGAGCCTGATAGGCTACAGTCTGTAGGATCACAAAGAGTTGGACAGGACAATGAAAATGTTCCCATCTTTATTGTAGCGATTCTTGAGGGGGTTGGCGAATGAATGTACACCTTAAAAGGCTAAACAGGAATAGTGAAGGGCTGCACTGGGAGCTGAGTGTCAGTCTTGAAGAAAACTAATACGATTGACTCATTTTTCTATATGTATGATGCCTTGGGAACCAACCAAATTCTTTGTACTTGCCATACATAGTCTTTCTCTTGGTAGGGACCCTGCACAGACCCATTTAAGAGAAATGACTAATCTGTGTCTGACAGAATATTTCAGACCACAAGAGAAACCTGCTTGGACTAGGGTGGGAAAATAATGTGGTTTATATAACTGCTGACTGTATAATGGTGCAACCACTTTGGAAAACAGTCTGATTGTCCCTCAAAAGGTTAAACATAGAGTGGCCATATCACCCAGCAATCCCACTCCTAGATGTTAGTTTCCTATATGTCCACCTCACCAGGTAGCTTCAATTAAGCCAGTGGATGAATTAGGGAAGAGAGGTGAATTGTTTTTCATTCTTAAATCATGAGTCATCTAGAATAAACAGTAATTATGTTGGACTCTGTGCTTATCATCTCTACTTCCTTCTGTTTTATACATACATCTCTCTAGTATACACTCAACTTTTTTACTAAGTATTTTAGCTCATTAAAAATAACTGCCTACTGTTGATTATTAAAAATAGAGAAAAACACTGTAAGGCTTGTACCCAAAGATAGCCACTGTTAATATTTTGCTACTTTATGCTTCTTCTCAGGATATATCAAATATTTACATATACTTACATTTATGAAAGTCGGATCAAACATTTCACAATTGCCCTGACCTGATTTTCTCAATTTCATGGAATAATCTATAATACCATCCTCATAACTAGCAAATATTATTTCACATAAGCATGTTGTTGCTCAATCACCAGGTATTGTCCGGCACTTTGTGAACCCATGGACTGCAGCATACCAGGCTTCCCTATCCTTCACTATCTCATCGAGTTTGCTCAAACTCATGTCCATTGAGTCAGTGATGCCATCCAACCATCTCATCCTCTGTCACCCCCTTCTCCTCCTGTCCTCAGTGTTTCCCAGCGTTAGGATCTTTTCCAATGAGGTGGGCTTAGGGCATGGCATATGCTTAGGGCATGCTATAGGCTTTTTGAATTAGCTGTCCATGAGAAACAGATTCTCAGAGATTTGTATGCAATAATTTTATTAGTGAAAGGCCTTAGACTCAACCCTTATATGAGCAAGTAGAGAAAGTAAGATTGGGTGAGGGAAGAGTAGGACCACAGTGAAGCTGCAATAAAGACCCTGGGGGGCTCTAGAGCTGGAAGGGCCCTTCAGAGTTGTTGGCCCTTGAGACAGAGGAGCTGGGTGTTTGAACACTCTTATTATCCAGTAACCGAGCAGGACCTGTGCCCCAGGAGTAGTTGTGATCTTGGGCAAGGCAGCTCTTTCAAGCTGAGGACAATTCACAGACAGACATTCAGCTGAATGCCATAAGTTGTCCATGCTACCAGCAACTGAGGTGATAAATTCCTCAGTCCTGAAGGGAGGGATCTGGGTGACTATCTCCTGTGAGACTCCTGTCACAGCCTATCTCCTGTGATGCTTGAATTCACTTTCATCTCTTACGAAGTTATCATTGTATCATTCTTCTACTATATGACCTAGATTCCACTCACTCTTGGCTAACATCTCAGCTGATCCAGATGGCTTAAATGATGAGGTGACCCAGACCCTAATCTCTCACAAGTCTGATCCCTGTCATTGTGACTTTCTCAGGCCAAGGCTATTGTACTTGTCCAGTCATTGAAAAAGCTGGCTTAAAACTTAACATTCAGAAAACAAAGATCATGGCATCCAATCTCATCATGGCAAATAGATGGAGAAACAGTGACAGACTTTATTTTCTTGGGCTCCAAAGTCACTGCACATGGTGACTGCAGACATGAAATTAAAAGACACTTGCTCCTTGGAAGAAAAACTATGACCAACCTAGATAGCATGTTAAAAAGCAGAGACATTACTTTGCCAACAAAGATCCATATCGTCAAAGCTGTGTCACCAGTCATCTGGTCCAACTCACAAATGCACAAATCCCTCATTTCAATTCTCTTAATAAACACATCTTTGAGCTTTTCCAATATCATAAGTGGGCCTGTTCAATTTCAGGGGGCTCTTCAGCTCATGAAGAAGGCTGAGCTCTGAAGGATTGATTTTTTTTTTTTGAACTGTGGTGTTGGAGAAGACTCTTGAGAGTCCCTTGGACTGCAAGGAGATCAAACCAGTCCATCCTAAAGGAAATCAGTCCTGAATATTCATTGAAAGGACTCATCAGTCCTTCAGCTGAAGCTGAAGCTCCAATACTTTGGCCACCTGATGCGAAGAACTGACTCATTTGAAAGGCCCTGATTCTGGGAAAGATTGAAGGCAGGAGGAGAAGGAGATGAAAGAGGACAAGATAGTTGGATGGCATCACCAACTCAATGGACATGAGTTTGAGTAAGCTCCAGGAGTTGGTGAAGGACAGAGAAGCCTGCTGTGCTGCAGTCCATGGGGTCACAGAGTCGGATGCGACTGAGCAACTGAACAAATCATTGTCTAGATTGGGCAATGTGGTTCAGAGGGTAGAGATTTCCAAATTTTACCAATATTTACCAATATTACCAAAGGTAGGTACCTTTGATAGGTACCAATCCAGAGTCCTCCCTGCTGTCACTGTGAAGCATCTCTTCTACCCACCTCATGCCCCGATGGTGACACCTTTCTTTGTGTACTTTCTTCTTATCATAAGGACCCCAAAGTGACAGTGGTCATTTTTACTTAAAATTTAATGGAAATCTTATTATGTCTTTTGATGGAACATTTCCCCCGTCTGTGAGGCGGGACATTTAGATTCATCGTAGCTCAGTGGTAAAGAAACTACCAATGCAAGAGATGCAGGTTCAATTCCTGGATTGGGAAGATCCCCCGGAGAAGGAAATGGCAACCCATTCCAGTATTCTTGCCTGGGAAATCCCATAGATAGAGGACCCTGGTGGACTACAGTCCATGGAGTTGCCAAAGAGTTGGACATGACTTAACAACTAAACATAAACAATACCTAGAGTTGTAGAATGGGAAGCATAAATTCCACAGGTTGGTCAATTAGAGGGATGGTCAGTAGGGATACTACTTCCTTCTCTTAGTCCCAGACTCATACATTCTACCTGTTGGGAACATAGCATCATACAATAATCTCTGATGTAGGGTGTAACTAGATACTAGGGCATAAGCCTCCCATTATTGTAGAGTCTCAAATCCAAGCTGGTGCCTCAGTCAAAACTTCAAAATGCTGCTGTGCTACTCTTTCTACCACTGGCAACTTCTGGATGGTGCAGTATGTGATCTTCTGGATGGTGCAGTGGATCTCCGGGTCCTGTGTTCATAGCCCTATCTCCTTTGTTGTCAAGTGGTCTGTTAGTCAGGTGCAATGTTGTAAAGATCCCATGTCAATGAATCACTCTGTAAGCTTTTGAATAGTGATGGTGTCTGAGGTCTTGTGAAATTGGCCATACCTGGAATACGTATTGATTATAACCAAGATGAATTGCTTCCCCTTGAAGAGTGGCAGGAATTCAGAGTGGTCAATTTGTCATACCATTGGCGATTTTCCATACCATTCTGTATTTTTGGTTGTTTAATGCCTCTTCTACAAAGGATAATAGAGGTTAGGAAACTCTCTAGAGGACATTGACATGTGATACAAAGATCTTCACACATGGGCTCATTCCCACAGGCCCACCCATGCAGAGCTTCCCAGACACCCTTTTCACCAATCTTATAATTTTTCTTTTTCTGGGTTTCTGAACAACCAGCTCAGTCATTTTCCTCTGCTTGTGAACAAGCATGCTTTACTGTGGTCTACCATTCTTCCATGCAAGTTGAATGACCAGATGCAGTACTGGAAGGTCTGCACATTGAGAGGATTTCCCTTCACAGCTTTCTGTCAGAGACACACTTGAGTGAGGCTGTAGAGCAGAGGCAGACCATTCTTACCTTGTACTTCGGATCATGATGACCCATCTGTGAACCATCTCGGGATTTTTCCTCTTCCCTGAGCTCATCATCAGGGGCCCCTCCTGTGGCCATTGGTTCATGCTGAGCAAGAGGTGTAATGCAGTTTATTTGTGCCTTCCATCCTGCTCATGCTTGATCCTGGATTTGCCACTTTCATCTTATGATGGATTGCTGCTGCGGCCACCCCCAGGGAAGACTTGACAATCCTGAGCAAAGCGCTTTGTGGACAGCCCTCAGCTGCCACTTTGCCAGCAGCTGGAGGAATGAATGCCCCAGCTCCTTCCAAAAAAAGGAGATTCTGTGCTCTGATGCTGAGACTTTCAGGTGTTCCTTGTTTTTTGGTTGCTTTCTATTTTGCTGTTTCAAACAGTGCAACTTCGAAAGCTCTTAACATAAGCAGACAGTTTATAAAAATTAGAAAGCTATAAACCAAAAATGGAGAAATAATAAGATGATAAGAAATGAAATGAGGAGACTTGGGTTCTACTCCTAGCTTTGCTGTTATCTTTGAATTTTATATTTGACTAATCATTCCACTTCTCAGAGCCTTAATTGTCCTGTCTACATTATGAGACAGTTGAATGAGATCAATTTATTCCAATCTAGAGCCTACTGAGAAAGTAATAAAAATTCAAGAGCTATTTCCAGTATTTTATAAAGGCTAATGAAAATAATTTATCTATCCTTGATAAGGTTGCAGAGGGATCAGGTTGGGGACACTGCACTGACATTTTAGGCAAGCAATAGAAAAATCAGATAAATACTGTAGAATAAAAAAATCCTAGAACATCATTGTATGATGGATATTTTCAAGGTCATCTGGTCCAACTCACAAATGCACAAATCCCTCATTTCAATTCTCTTAATAAACACATCTTTGAGCTTTTCCAATATCATAAGTGGGCCTGTGCAATTTCAGGGGGCTCTAATAGTTATATCATCTAGAAGTACTTTTCTCTTGTCAGTAGTTGCTCTCTTTCTTTTCTCATTCACATTCATGCATCTGTTTATTCTAACTGAGCTTTGGGACCCACCATTCCACTGGGACTGCCAAATCCAATGGTCTCTGGTGTGGTCTTAATTAATTTCTCAGCAGTATTCAACATATTTGACCACTCCCTCCTTATAGAAATGATTTCTTCTCTTGGCCTCCTGGTTAGCATCTCTCTTGCCCTTCCTCCTAGCTCACTGGTTGATTCTTCTCAGTCTTGTATTCTGGCTCCTCCTCTTCTTCTACCCAGCCTCTAAATGTTGGAGTACTCAATGGCTCAGTAACTTGGTCCTATTTTTTTAAGATGTATCACTAATTTTCATGGCTTCAGGTAGACTAGGCTTTCAAATCATTATCTTGTAACTTCCTCTCCAAAACTTAGATTCAGATATCCAGCTTCATATGTGTCCACTTTTCTTGAATGGCTAGTAGGCATCTAAAGCTTATTTTTCTACCCCAATCCATTCCTTCCCCAAGATTACAAATCTCAGGAAAATGGCACAACTTTTACTAATTTTCTTAGGCCAAAACATTTGTAATATAGCCCACCATTCCCCCCTTCTCCTTCTGTTTCCCTCCTCTCTCCCTCTCTCTTTCTGTGCCCATGCTGTCTCGCTCTCTCTTTCTCTCTCTTTTTCCTTACCTCTTTCCCTCCAGTCTTCCACAAGTTCTATCACCTCTAATTCCAAAAGTTACTCCAAACATGACTATTTATCAGTATCTTCATTACTACTACCCTCATCTAAATCATCTCCATTTCTTGCCTGGACTATTGTCATAACCTTCCAATTGGTCTCCTCTCTTGCACTCCTGCTTTCTATAACCTAAACATCATGGAACAGCAAGAGCAATTTATTTAAATAAAATATAATTAGATCATGTCACTCCTCTCTTTAAAACCAACCAAATGCCTGGCTTCTGATCTTAGCTAAAATCTCAATTGTCTTATCTTGTCCTATCACGTCATAAATAACCTGGACTCAACATCTCTGAACTTCCCCTAAATATCCTGACCAAGTTCAGCCAAGTTAGCCTTCCCTCTCACCTTGAGATCTTGGTACTTGGTGCTTTCCTTGGGATGATTTTCCTTCTTGTCCCTCACAATTCTGGATGCTTATTATCATTCTTATCTCAGTTGGGATGCCAGCTCCTTAGAGAAGCCTCTCTGGACACTCATTCCAAAGTAGCCATCTAGTTTTTTCCCATCTTTATGTTCTATTCAATTCTAAAGTTAACACTCTCTGGAATTTTTCTTATTTATCTGTTGTATCTCCTCACCAGAATGTAAGTTCTATGAGTACTTCACTGGTGACTCAGATGGTAAAGACTGTGCCTGCAATGCAGGAGACCTGGGTTCGATCCCTGGGTCGGAAAGATCCCCTGGAGAAACAGCAAACTTCTCCAGTATTCTTGCCTGAAGAATTCCATGAATGGAGGAAAGAACCTGGTGGGCTACAGTCCATGGGGTCACAAAGAGTTGGACACAACTGAGTGACTAATCCTTTCACTTTCACTTCTGTGAGTGCACTGTCTTGTTCCTGTTCTCTTTTGAGGGCTTAGGAAAGAGTTTGGCACATAGTTGCTGCTGCTAAGTCACTTCAGTCGTGTCCGACTCTGTGCGACCCCATAGACGGCAGCCCACCAGGCTCCGCCGTCCCTGGGACTCTCCAGGCAAGAATACTGGAGTGGGTTGCTGTTTCCTTCTCCAGTACATGAAAGGGAAAAGTGAAAGTGAAGTCTCTCAGTCGTCCGACTCTTAGCGACCCCGTGGACTGTAGCCTACCAGGCTTCTCCGTCCATGGGATTTTCCAGGCAAGAGTACTGGAGTGGGGTGCCATTGCCTTCTCCATTGGCACATAGTAAATGTTCAATAAAAATTTGTGAGAGGAATAAAAGAATCAGGAGCCTCTGGAACCCAGAGTTTCTTAACCTAACAAAATAGACAAAATATCCAGGATAGAATTGCAGTCCATTGTTATTCAAATTGGTGTCCTTGTTTTAACATAAAATCTTATTAAAAGTCCAAGTATCAACAAATGTTAACTGTTGCCCAACTCTTTCCTTTCTCAGATAAAAGGCTTCTATTTCTAAAATTTGTCATTTGGGAGAAGATTTAAGGCAAAACACACAGGGGTTATAAAATGTCATTTGCTAAGAGATATAATAAAGTTTGCTTTTTGATAGAAGTGTTTTCATTTGTATCTACATATTTTCTTTATTTCATATAATCTGCAGGTACTATAATTTGTTCTAATGAGCCACCTCTGCTCATAGTAAAGTGAGAGGTAACTTTCATAGTAATTTTAATAGAATTTTCTCAATAGGTTTTATTGTCCTGCCTCTTTATAAAAAACTCAAGAAGCTTGTCCAGATGTGCTAGATTACTTATCTTCTTGGCAATCCAACTTAAAAAAATCAAATATTAATCAGTTTGTGTTTTATTTTGCTGAGTAATGAGACCTCACTAGAGAGTTGAAGATATCCTAACTTTAGTGATTAGGATCCATTTTGGTTCAGCCAGAACCATTATATTCCATTATATTCCATGATAAACACAAGCAAACTCAAATCCTCAAACCTGACTGTGACTATTCTTTCCTTCCCCATCACTCTCTTTCCTGATTGAACCATCATCAAACGTCTAATCATTAGTTTAGGTTATCTAACAAGAAGTAAATTTCTATTATGCTTTACTAGTAACTACAATGTATCAAGTGCTTGATATATACCAGCAAATATTGTCTGTGTTTTATTAATACATAGCTTCACTCATTTAATCCTAATGACATGTACTATTACAGTTCACTCCTGAACAATGCAGGAGTTATGCAGTGGCCCTCCATATTCACACTTCCTCTGCATCCACAGATTCACAGTCTACATACTACCATAGTATTTACCTTAGGAAAAAGTCTGAGTAAAAGTGGACCTATGTGGTGCAAACCCAAGTTGTTCAAGACCATTATATAGATGAGAAAACTACTACACAGGGTAGTTAAGTAACTTGAGAAAGTTTTTTTTTTTGATTTGTATTGGCATATGGTTGATTTACAGTGTCATGTTAGTTTCAAGTGTACAGCAAGTTATACATATATTCACTCTTTTTTAGATTCCCTTCCCATATAGGTCATTACAGAGTATTGAGTAGAATCCTCTGTGCTATATCTGCTACTGCTGCTGCTGCTAAGTCACTTCAGTCGTGTCCGACTCTGTGCAACCCCATAGACAGCAGCCCACCGGGCTCCCCCGTCCCTGGGATTCTCCAGGCAAGAACACTGGAGTGGGTTGCCATTTCCTTCTCCAATGCATAAAGTGAAAAGTGAAAGTGAAGTTGCTCAGTTGTGTCCGACTCTTCGCGACCCCTTGGACTGCAGCCTACCAGGCTCCTCCGTCCATGGGATTTTCCAGGCAAGAGTACTGGAGTGGGTTGCCATTGCCTTCTCCCTATACCTACTAAGTAGGTTCTTATTAGTTATCTGTTTTATATATAGTAGTGTGTGTATGTCAATCCCAATCTCCCACTTTATCCTTCCCCTCCCCCCTTTCCTTCCTGGTAACCACAAGTTTGTTTTCTATATCCGTGACTCTGTTTCTATTTTGTAAATAAGTTCATTTGTACCCTTTCTTTAGATCCACATATAAGCAATATTATATGATATTTAGCTTTCTCTGACTTACTTCACTCAGTATAACAATCTCTAAGGCTATCCATGTTGGGGCAAATGGCATTATTTTATTCATTTCATTTTTATGACTGCATAATATTCCATTGTATATATGTACCACATCTTCTTTTCCACTCCTATGTCAATGGACATTTAAGTTACTGTCTTGACAAGTCAAGGATCCAGGCTATATATCCAAGCAGGATAGCTCTAGAGCCTGTGCTTTCAGCTACTACACTACCCTGTAAAGTGATAAAGCTCTGATTTTTTTCATTTGCTTTTACAACTTATTGTTTTGTTGTTTTACAGTTCAATAAATAGTGACTGTATATTCCCCAGGCAGCTTAGTGGTAAAGAATCCACCGGCCAAAGCAGGAGATGCAAGAGACCCTTGCTTGGAAAGATCCCCTAGAGTAGGAAATGGCAAACCACTCCAATATTCTTGCCTAGAAAATTCCAAGGACAGGGGATCCTGGCAGGCTATAGTCCATGGGGTTGCAAAGAGTCAGACATGACTGAGCACGCACACATGCATGCATGCACATTACATTATTATTCTCCAGGAAGAACATCACAATTTCTTTAAGAATCAAATCTCTTCATCACCTAGGTCACTCTCTGGAAATACAAGGATATTTGTATTCATCCTCTTAAAGTGTTAGAGTTTAGATATTCTTCCATGTGTGGATTTATATATGTGTGTGTGTATGTATATACACACACACACACACACATACATACACATATATACGTAGAGAGAAAGAGATGATTAGTTCCTTCTTACTATATAGTATACTTTTATCAGTGTAGCATCACATCACCTTAGCTTTTTTTTAACTAATCACGTCATACTCTTATATTTCTATCCAATGTATTTTTCAGAAGAGCCAAAGTTCCTTATAGCTGCTATACGTACTTCTTCAAATACTTCTCAGAAACTAAATAAAAAGAAGCTTCAATGCAGCTGTATAGTCTGAAAATCAGCTTCCCTTAACATCAAGGGACACATGCATATTCAAGCCTAAAATCCTTTAAAATAGTTCACATGTAAAAAGATTTTTTTAAAAACTAAAACAAATATTTTTTAAACATGAAAGTAATAAATAAAGAAACATTATTTACTACAAAAGCCACCTGAAGGCCTGCTTATAGTACAGATAAAGAAAATAATTGAAGCCCTCAGTAATTGGAGACCTTCCGCTATTACACTACACACTTAAGAGAGGAAAGGAAAATAAAGAGTGTGTATCAGAGTGAAGTAAGTCAGAAATAGAAAGACAAGTATTGTATATTAACGCATGTATATGGAAGCTAGAAAGATGGTACTGATGAACCTGTTTGCAGGACAGCACTGGAGACACAGACATAGAGAACGGACTTGTGGACATGGTGCGGGAAGGAGAGATTGGGAGAAATTGAGAGAATAGCGTGGAAACATGTGCATTGTCATATGTAAAGTGGATAGCAAGTAGGAATTTGCTATGTGACAAAGGGAGCTCAACCCAATGCTCTGTGACAACCTAGAGTGATGAGATGGGGTGGGAGATGGGAGTGGGGTTGAGGAGGGAGGGGACATGTGTATACCTGTGACAGATTCATGTTGATGCATGGCAGAGGCCATCACAGTATTGTAAGTCAATTATCCTCCAATTGAAAAAGAAAGATAAACGTGTGAAAGAGAACTTCAAAAAAAAACTATTCAAGTATAATTGATTTACAATGTGGTGTTAGTTAACAGGTATATGGCAAAGTGACTCAGTTATACATATACATATATTCATTCTTTTTTAGATTCCTTTCCCATATAGATTGTTATGGAATATTGAATGGAGTTCCCTGTGCTATATAATAAGTCCTTTTTAATTATCTATTTTATATATAGTAGTGAGTAGTGTGTATATGTTAATCCCAAACTCCTAAATTATCTCTGCCCCCACCATATTTCCACTTGGTAATCATAATTTTGTTTTATACTTAAGCACAAATTTATTGTCATTTATATTTTTCCAATGTGGTTTAGGTTTTGTTCTGCACATTTATTTTTTTGATCCACTTTGAATTGAAATTTTGTGTATTGGGGTAATGTAGAGAATTCTCTGTAGAGAATTTTTTATGCAATAAATTTTTCCTGACTTCTGGAAAAAAGAACGAGTGTATATATAAGGGGAAAAAAAGGAGTATAAAATAGTTTGATTTTTCTGATATCTTTTTCCCTCTCCTGCTTCAAATTCTCACAACTGCTTAACTTCCCCTTTGCTTGCTCTCTAATACTTCCCCCTGTGTTACTTGTTGGACTTCACTCTTGGCACTGTTTTTCCATTTGTGTTTTGGAGCCTTTCCATATGAGTTCAGTGATGGAATCTAAAGCTTCCTTATTTGGACTTCTTGCCTTGGTAAGATGCCTTACCCTGGGGCTGTGATACCACTGCCCTGGCCACGTGAGGAGAAGCTATTCATCAATTATTGTTGGTTCTTCTGTTTTTCTCCATGTATCGTTGGGTAGATTTTTAAAAACCGAAGTGATAGATTTTTTATTTTGTCCTAATATGCTATTTCTTGTTTTATTGAACCTGTGCTAAGATGTTTGGAGAATCCAATTTTGTCATTAGATACTAGCCAACTAAATTTCAGGTTATCCACATATATGATAAGATCCAATTTATTTATTTAGCCAAGTTATTCATGAAAAAGTAATCAACCATAGGTCAAGGATGAAATTCTGGAATTAGATCACTGGAGATTTCTTTATTCATAGACAATGACACATTAATCAGTGCTCTTTGAAAATGATCATTCTATCACTTATGGATCACCCCAAGTGTACCATAAACTAATTCATTCTTTTATACTTTGTCCCCATTCAGTTGTACCATTTCTTTCTTTTTTAAAAAATTATGTATGTGTTTATTAGTTTATTTTTGGTTGTGCTGGATCTTGATTGCTGCGTGGGCTTTTCTCTAGTTGCCGCCAGTGGGGACTACTCTCTAGTTTGTGTGCGGGCTTCTCATTGCAGTGGCTTCTCTTGTTGCAGAGCATGGGCTCTAGGGCACAGGGGCTCATTTGTTGTGGCTCCTGGGCTCTAGATCACCAGCTCAATAGTTGTGTTGCATGACCTTGGTTGCTCCATGGCATGTGGGATCTTCCCAGACCATCTATTAAACCCAGATCTCCTGCATCTCTTGCATTCGCAGGCAGATTCTTTACCACTGAGCCACCAGGGAAGCCCCCCTTTTTAAAAATTTTTAAAAACTTTTAATTTTATATTGGAGTATAGCCGATTAACAATATTGGGATAGTTTTAAGTGGACAGCAAATGTATTCAGCCATACATATATATATACCCATTCTCCCCCAGGGTGTACCATTTCAATAGCATTCTTGGTATATACTCATCCTATAGTCTTTAGTGGCATTATAGCACTGCCTATAATGTGGCTACCTATACTTAAATTCCTGTTGCCTAGTTTTAGTGTTGTGATCTTGGGCTATTTACTACTCTAGACTTCTGTTACTTTATCTATAAGATGGGGGAAAATAATACTTAAGATCAACTAAGAAAATGAAAATAAAGCATTAACCAAGAGCCAAACATTGAGTAAGTACTGAAGAAATAGTAGCTCCTCTTAATAGTAGTAGTAAACCTACCCAAAAAGAAAATTAAGTTAGTTTGAATATAGTTTAAACTTAATGAGCCCATGCTGAGTCTTAGTGAATACCACTTCTCTTTGTATTAATAGGAATTTACATGCTCTCACTTTATGCTGTTTGAAAACCCATCCATTTTGATAATCCATTTTTTAATTTTGCATAGGGATTAATGTCTGGCTCACTGATCTGTAATTGCAGAATTTACTATTTTCCCATATGGAGAATTGGCACTGCATTTGCTTTTCCAGTCCTATGACACCTCTCCCTTCTCCACTATTCCTCAGAGGTCACAGTTGCTGGTTCAGAAGTTTCACCTCCTAGTTCTCTCCAACCCTGCAGTGAAGGTCATCACAGCCAGGGAACTTGATGTTCTGAATACTCCCACCTATCTTTGGTACCAGGTCCCTCTTAAATAGTTTGTTCTTCCATCTTCAATCTGAAGATCATTGTCTTTTGTGCAGAAGATTGGCAGAACAGGAACGCAGTGGTCCTGCTTCCTTTTTGTCGTCTGTTATCACCATCTGTCTCAAGCAGAGGGCCTACCTCTTCCTGTTTGTTCCTCTTGCTCATTAGTATAACTTTTAAAATTCTCCTCTTTTCCCCTTATTATATTATACAAACTTTAGCACCCCAAGAGTTTATGCTTTAATTCATTCTTAAAGATGTGTCCAAGTAGTTTAAATTCACCACTGGTGACCCCAAAAGCTCTTTATGCTTTTTGTTTGTCTTTTCAAAATAGAAGGTCCAATATTTCCAATCTAAAATGACATTTGAAGTAGTTTCTCCCAAAAATATCTTTTAAGGTTCAAATTAAAAGCAAACACTCACACAATGTATGACCCTGGAGAAGTTTAAGGTCCTACCATTTTTAAATGACCTGCCACCCATATCTCAGTTTTAAATGAATTCAGAAAGTCAATTGTTAAGAAAATATGAGGTGAGTAGATGATGTGGAAAAAGTTATAGTTATGCCAATGGTAGTAACTGGATAGTCTCAGGACATATTGAAACTAATACCAACAGTACTACTGATGAATTGTATATAGGCTATAAGAGAAAGAATCAAGAATTACAAAACCTATAAATTTTTTTGTTTGAGCAATTAGGTAGATGATAAATCTGTTTAGTGAAAGGTGGAAGATTTTGCAGCAGCAAATTTGGAAGGGGTATTAATAATTCTGTTTGGTCATGTTTAAGTTTTCTATTAGAGCCAAATTCAAATATTAAATAGAATATAGGAGTTTGGAGTTCTAAAAAGAGGACTAAGCTGGAGATATAAATTTGAGTTGTCTGCTGAAGATGAAATTTAAAGCCCTGAGACTAGTTGAAATTACTTAGATGAGATCACTGAGGTGAGAAGAGAGTAGCAGAGAAAGCCTTTGGTCACCAAAACATTTAGAGGTCTGGGGGAAGAGGGAAAGGAGTTTGAGATGAGGCAAAGAGATGAAAGAAAAGTCAAGGAAGCATGATATCTTGGAAACCAAGTGAGGGATGTGTATCAGGAAGGCAGGAATAGTGCATGGTGTCAAATGTTAAGAGCTCAAGCAAGATGATATCAGAGAAGTGAACATTAGCTTTATAGCAAGATGAGGTCATTGGTGATATAAGGTCCATTTTTTTTTTTTAGAGAAGTCAGGGAAATACCCAATTAGAATGATTTGAAGAGAAAATGGGAAGTGAAAAGGTAGAGAAATGCATAGACAATTCTCTATTTTTATGAAGGAGAACAGAGATATGGAGAGTAGCAGGAATAGGGCTTGGAATCAAAGGGAAGCTTTTGTTTGTTTGCTTTTTTGTTTTGTTTTGATCATCTTAAAGGATGAATTAGTTCGGATGGGAAGGATCCAGTGGAGACTATATTAATAACAGAGTTGAGAAAGAAAAAATGGCAGTAAAAAAAAAAGTTTCCTTTTAAAAATAAAGGTAAGTTTTCCACCATCTTTCCATGCTGCCATAATGGTGCACATCAATGTCCTGGCTAACGCTCTCAAGAGTATCAACAATGCCAAAAAGAGAGGCAATGCCAGGTGCTTATCATGCCATGCTCCAAGTCATCCTCAGGTCTCTAACTGTGATAATGAAGCATGGTTACACTGGTGAATTTGAAATCATCGATGATCACAGGACTGGGGAAATTGTTGTGAACCTCACAGGCAGGCTAAATAAGTGTGGAGTGATCAGCCCCAGATTTGATGTGCAACGCAAAGATCTGAAAGAATGGCAGAATAACTTGCTGCTGTCCCATCAGTTTGGTTTCATTGTATTGACAATTTCAGCTGGCATCATGGACCATGAAGAAGCAAGACAAAAACACACAGGAGGGAAAATCCTTGGATTCTTTTTCTAGGGATATAATACATACAAATAAAATGCCTCAGAGGAAAAAATAAACAAAGGTAAGTGAGTTGAGTTGAAATAGGGGCAGTGCCTTTTCTATTATAACTAGAGGGGAGGCTAATATGTGTATACAGATACAAGTAGATTGACCATCTAGTGGAAAGATGAAGTAGTTCTTACTGGAGTGGAGTATTTTTGTATAAAATATACAGACTTATTAGCTTAGATCATGAGGGGAAGAGAATATAAGAGAACTGAAACTATCCACTGCAATAACAGAAAAGTGAGCAAACTGGAGTAGGTTTGTCAGTGTCAAATGACCATTCGAGGGGTATGGTCATGGATTTGAAAAGACTCTGGTCCGTACTGCTGTGATTTTCTCCATGAATACTGAGATACTGTAAACAAACGTAGAGAGAGAGATTTATATAAGGAAAGTTAGGATTTTTTTTTCTGGCTATGTACAAAAGAGATAAGCAACTAATTAATGGTACTTGTAAAGAGATAGTTATAAAGCTGGACAATAGAATCCAGATCTGATAACAAGAGAAGTAAAAGAATTGAATGTGGTCAGAATATTCATTCTTTTACTTGATTTGGGCTTATTTTGCTCTTTGGGGGGAATTTCTTGAGATAGAAGCTTATATTACGGGTTTAAGACCTTCCTTCTTTTCTATAAATTTCCCTCTCAGCACTGCTTTAGCTGCATCCCATGTTTTATATGACATGTTTTCATTTCTATCTCCTTTTATGAATTTTTAAATTTCCTTTGAGACTTTATGATCCATTGTTTAGAAGTGTGTTACTTAATTCCCAAGTGTTTGGAGATTTTCCTCATTTTTCTGTTACTGATTTCTAGTTTCATTTTTGTCAGAGAACATACTTTCTATGATTTAAATTATTTTTAAATTGATTAAGGTTTGTTTTATGCTCAAGGTATTGTATACTTGGTAAATGTTCCATGGTGCTTAAAAAATGTATATTCTGTTCTTGTTGGGTGAAATGTTCTATATACATCAATTATCTGTTGGTTAACTGTGTTGTTCAGATCAGTTCTAGGCACTTTCACTGTAAGATCTTTGCCACAAGCATTTTTGTTATTTTCAGATATTTCCATTGCATAACCAATTGGCCGTAAGAAAATTTTATGATAAAAGATAAAATAATGAAAAATAAAAGGGAAATTAAAAAGGACATGATGACTCATGAGAAATAAATAGCAAAATTAAAACAGCTTCATTGCAAAATATGAAATATATGAACACATTTAAGATGTATGTATGTTCATGGCAATACTGCACAAAGAATTGATTTTATTTTATGAGTTGTACCTAAGCATTGTTTTCCAAGTCTTTCATCCATAGTATTTTATACATTTTTTTGGTTTGTTGATAGCTCTTCTCATTTGGCATCACACTTTGCTTTTTCCTGAAAATGTCTTCCTTCATTAAGAGGGGTGTTGATTTTCAAATGCTAAGATGCATATTTGTACCTGACCTTTGTATTACATTGTGAAAACTTGTACAGTGTTGTTTGTTCTTGGCGTATTGTCACATGTCTGTTGACAGACACTCCTAATTTCCATAGGAAATGTGGGTTCAACTCCATGCCTTTGAGGCCCTTGGCCTCTTTCTCCTCCAATGTAGTGACTTTGAAAATAAGAAACCAACTCTTGTGGTAAATCATCATCTGTCAGCTCAATAAAACCATCAATAATATAGCTCACTGAAACCAAAATGTCAAACCAAAAACTGTCAACCAGTTAACTTTCACAGCAAAATGCCTTACAGCCAATTAGTTATGTGACCAAAATGTCTGTAGCAAAAATGCTCACGACAAAAATGTTTACTGCAAAGAAGCTTGCAGCAGAAATACAAGACAGTTTCAGAACTTCTATGTCCTTGATGATTTCTTATTAGTTCTATTGCTTGCTAAGAGGAGGCATTAAAGACCAAACAATAATGGTAAATTTGTCTATTTCTCTTTTCAACTGTATTCATTTCTGCTTTGTGTATTTTTGAGGTTCTACTGTGTGGTGCACACACATCAGGATTGTTATGTCTACCTGGTAGATTGATTCTCTTATCACTATGCAATATGCCTCTTTGCCTCTAGTAACATTGATTGCTCTTAGGTCCACTTAATCTCATATTAATAGAGCCACTCCTACTTTTTAAAAAATTAGCCTGTGTGTGGTATACTTTTCTATCCTTTTACTTTCAGCCTATCTTGTGGAATTTTAAGAGAGTTTCTTATAAATAGCATATAGTTGGGTTGTGTTTTTAATGTACTTTTAATTGTTGTAGTTAGACTATTGCACTTATTTAACTGTTGATATAGTAAAACTTAGATTTGCCTTTTATTGTTTGTTTTCTCTGGTTCTTATTCCTCTGCTTCTCTTTTCTTGCCTTCCTGCAGGTTACTGAAACATTTTTAGAATTCTGGATTGATATATTTATAGATTTTTTAGTGTGTCTCTGTATAGTTTTCACAATAGTTGCTCTGGGTATTATAAAATACATATAGGACTTGTAGCAGTTTACTGATATTAACATTTTATTACTTCAGTGAAATATTGAATCCCTTTTTTCCATTTATTTTTCTTTACCTCCCCCACTTCTAGCATTGTCTTGGCTATAAGATGGCATTGAAATATTTGTTTCAATCATCAAATATGATTTACAAAACTCATGAGAAGGATAGTCTTTTGCATGTACCCATATTGCTGTTCTTTCCATTTTTCCCTTGATGTTCAAAAATGATTCATCATTTTCTTCCTGTTTGAAGAAAATTCTTTTGCATTCTTGAAGGGTAGATGTGCTAGCATCAAATTCTTTTAGTTTTCTTTTATCTGGTTATGTTTTCATTGCCTCTTCATTACTGAAGGATAGGTTTCCCAGATATAAAATTTGATATTGACAACTATTTTCTTTACTCATTTGAAAATGTTGTGGCATATCCTTCTGGCCACCATGGTTTCCAGAAGAAATCCATTGTCATTCAAAGTAGTGTTTACTGTAGCTAATGTGTTGGTTCACTCTGACTGCTTTCAAGATTTCTTTCAATATTTTTAGTTTGTGTAAGTTTATTTCTTAGCATGGATTTTTTTTTTAGTTTATATTATTTGAATTTTTTACAACTTCTTTATTCTATAGTTTTAGGGCTTTTCTTCTTTTCTGTTTTTTTAACCAATTAAAAAATTTCTCAACCATTATTTATTCAAATGCTCTTTCAGCACTCTCTCCTTTCTTCTCTCCTTCTCTTAGTGTTAGTTGCTCAGTCATGTTCAACTCTTTGTGACCCCATGGACTGTAGGCCACCAGTCTCCCCTCTCCATGGGATTTTCCAGATAAGAATACTGGAGTGGGTTGCCATTCCGTTCTTCAGGGGATCTTCCTGACCCAGGGATCAAACCCAGGTCTCCTGCATTGCAGGCAGATTCTTTACCATCTGAGTCATGAGGGAACCCAGTAATACAAATGCTAGATTTTTTGTTATTGCCAAAATTTCTATAAGTCTCTGTTCAGTTTTTTTTTTTCCCAGTCTATTTTTCCTCCTTTGTTCAGAGTGGGTAAATTCTATTTATCTTTCCTCAAGTTCACTGATTTTATCTGTCACCTCTACTCTGCAACTTTGCCCTCAAGCAATTTTTTTTATTTCTAACATTGTATTTCAGTTCTCTATCTTCCATGTCATTCTTTTTTATAACTTCTATTTCTCTTCTGTCATATTATGTCATTTCATTTGTTTCAACAAAATTTGTAATTTCTTATTAAAGCATTTTTAATATGACTGCTTTAAAATTCTTGTTGAATAATTTCTATATTTGATTCATCTTGGTTTTGTCAATTTTTCTTTTTGTTCAAGTTGTGATTTTCCTCATTCTTGGTATATAATAGGTGATCTTAAAAACAACTGTATCCTGGACATTTTGGCTACTAGAATCTGGGTTCTATTGAATCTTTTCTTTTATGACAGTTCTAATGATAGTTAAGTTTTGAGAGCTCTTGTGATACTGTTTTCATCTGCCTGGTTTATCTGATGCTGGCAGGGCTCCCAAAGGTCCATGATAGTGCTGCCTGAAGGGGTAGAAATTTCTCCAGGCCAGGTTACCTCGTGTCTCTACATAGAGGAAAGGAATCTCTGAGTCACAGAGTAAAAGTTTTCTAGACTAGGCAGCTAATTGTGCAGGATTCTCCTCCCTGGTGCTACCCAACCACATGGTTTTAAAGAAAGTGCCATGAAACCTCAAACAAGGAAATGTCTTTATTGAAGCAAGTAATGTGTGTTATTCAAGCCAAAAGCCTGGATATCATCTATGATTCTTCCCTCTGTCAGCTGGAAGTGAATTTACTGAGAATCAGTGAAGCTTAAGTTCTAGTCCTCCCCACTTGTAACAGCCCTATCAAAGACCTTGAAACCCAAAAATGTTTACATGGTCACATATTTTTATAAAATTTTCAAAAGTAGCATATTTTAACTTACGCTAATTAAAACTATGCCTTTTTGTCCCCTGACTTCCCCTTTATCACATTCTCCTCATGGCATCACCTCATGCACTTTTGAGATCTAGCTGCAAGAAAAAGTTGTGTTAGGGATACATTTAGTTTGAATTTGTTGAGATAAGTTTTTTTTATTTTTGTCCACAGACACTTCTGTATACAGTTATTGCTAGACAGTCTTGCATGGAGTGGCTTTAGGAAAGTTTCTAACCACTCACTTCACTGACTTACCCAGCTTAGTGACATGAGATTCAGGACTTACAGTTATCTTACAATCTGTCTCACTCAGAAGTATTGTGTAGAGAGAAGAAATATTTGAAATTTGGGGATCCAGAAATTATCCTGTGGATAATTCTTCTAGTCATTAGACTTGTACTATTTAGCATTCATTTGGCTGATAATTAGAGCATTTATTTAGCTGAATATTGAAATATTTGAGACATAATGGTGCCTAGTCAAAATATAAGTTCTTCCTTACCACAAAAATGTAACATATATGATTATAAATAATTCATATTTTTTATATCAAAACTGAATAAAATTGAATTATCAGAATTTTTCACATAGACCACAAGCTTAGAGCTATACTACATATAGTAAGTACATCTATGTGTGATGTTGTGTTTTAAATATCCCAATTCGCTGTAATAAAGAAAATTAAAGTTGATCAACCATGCTAGAACAAAGACTAAATTATCTTTCTTTTCTTTATTTATGATATTATCTTACAAAATCATTGTCATATAACAGGTGATATCAAAGAGTTCACTGCCAAAGTGTCTCAAGCAGTTGATTGATTAAAATTAGTATCTCATTATTACTTTTTCTTAGACTTGGTAATGTTTATAGTTTTTGGCAGCTTTTTAAAATCTGTAATGTGTTTTGGCTTCTTTTCTCATTCTAAAGAAATACTCATTTTGTATCTAATTTGGAATGAGTAGTTCTGTATTTTTTCTTAAAAATGATCCCATAATACTTGGACCAAATTCTACTATCTTCCCACTTTCAAATCCACATCCACTCTGTCTGGAAATCCAGGTATTCCTACCTTAAGGTATATATTAATGTCAGCTCTGTCTACTTCTCCCCACCACTACGACTTCCATTTGTAAGTACTCTCACCTCTCATCTGAACAACAGTGCTAGCTTTTCTTTCTTGGGCAGAAATGTCTTAATTTAATGTAGCCAAATCTACTGCTTCTTCTGTATGTTTTTAAGATTTTACTGTCTTGCTTTCTCCATTCCAAGGAGAAAAATTTCTTAATTTTTCTTTTTGTCTTGTAATTTTTTTACACTTATATCTTTAGCTGTTGTAGAGTACTTTTATATTCTTCTAAGTAACTAACCAGGAATGCTGACATCTTTTTAGAGAGAAATGTTTTTTGTCCTGAATCAAAATACCAACTTTATCGTTTATTATGTTCATTTTAGGTTTTGTTTTATATCAGGTATCTATTTGTCTTATTAGTATGGTAGTACATGGTGCTTTTATTACAGTAGATTTAGAGCACTTTTAATATCTGATTGAGTAGGTCCTTGATATCATTTTTTTAAATGAAAAGTTATTATACATTCTTTTTTCCATATGAATTTTTGACCAATCAAAAAAATTATGCTGAGATTCTGATTAGAACTGCAATAAATGTATGTATTATTAATAACATAGGAAGTACTGTCTCTTCAATTTCAGATCTTGTTTTATGTCCTTCAATAAACTGTTATCATTTGCTTCATTTAGATCTAATTGTCTTCTTAGATTTATTTTGGTAATTTTTCTTTTCTATTGTGCTTATGAATGGGATATCTCCTGTTTCAATTTCTAATTGCATAATATTAGTAGAAAGAAAAGTGATTAATTTTGCATCTGGCTACTCACATTACCAAATTCTCTTATTAATGCTCACAGATAGTTTGCAGAATATCTTCTATTTTCTAAGTATAAAATCATACCAACTGGAAATATAGTGTTATCTTTTCATTCCCATCTTTTAAACTGCTTCTTTATTTTTTAGCCTTATCAGTCTCCATATTAGTGCATATTAGTGATAATAGCAGAAATCCCTGTTATGTTACTGATTTTAATTTATAACTGGCTACTGTATATAATGTGGTTGTTGGGTTTAGGGAAAGCTTATTAAAAAATCTTATTTAGTAGCTGGTGCTGTAGACTGAATTATGTCATCTCATAATTCATGTGTTACACATATGTAACTCCTTATGTGACTTTATTGCAGATAGAGACTTTAAGGTGTTTAAGGATACATGAGATCAGAACAGTAGATCCCTGTCTGCTAGAACTGGTGCCTTATAAGAAAAGGAAGTGTTGGCTCTCTCTCTGCTGTGTGAGGACACAGTGAGAAGTTAGCCATCGGCAAGCTAGGAAGAGAGATCTTATCAGAACCCAACTAGGCTCATACCCTGATCTCAGACTTCCATCCTCTAAAACTGTGGGAAAATAAATTCCTCTTGTTTAAAGCTACTCAGTCTATGGTGTTTTATTTTGTCAGCTCAATCTGACTTAACACAGATAGTTTCCCCCTTTTCTCTCCTAATTGAGAATTTATTGGTGTAAATGCAACCATATGAAGCCATAAGTTATAATAAACATAGTCATGACATTGTCCTCTAGACCAGCAGTTCTCAACTGCAGTGATTTTTGTCTTTCAGGACATTTAGCAATGTCTAGAGACATTTTTGGTTGTCACAACTAAGGGAGAGTATTGTATGCTGCTGGTATCAAGAAGGTAAAAACCACGGATGCTGCCAAATATCTTATAATGGTGGAGAGTGCCCTACAACAAAGACTTATCTGGTTCAAAATGTCAACAGTGACAAGGTTGAAAGACTTTGCCTAGCCAAGCCCCTAAAAACTCTTGTACCCTAGAGGGAGAGAAAAGGAATAAAGTTTCTCAAAACTACCTATAAAATGCCTCATTGCCTGAGACACAGAGGTGCCAGGCTGGGAGTGGTGAAGCGCTGATCCTCAGAGCACTGGTAATTGGTGGGGCAGGACCACTCACTCTGCTGGCTCTAAAAGTAGAGGTCAGTAGTAGGTTTTGGTATCAGGCTGCAGGCCAGTGATGCTGAAGGTCTCCACGCCTGTTATCACTGGCATGTGTCCTTCAGGTAGAACATAGGCTGGGCAGGTAGAGAAACTGGTTCTTTTTTAGTAGCGCATGAACTGGCCCACACCACATTCTCCTCTGGCTGCCAAGACCTGCTATAGAGCTTTCTCTTATTCCTAATTTGACTTAGAATTTTTCTTAGGAATGACTAATGAACTTTATCAAATACCTCTATGGCATCATTGACAGAATCACATGGTTTTTCTCTTGTAATGTTTGGTGTGTTCAATTATCTTGATAGATATCTTCATTTCAAAACATAAAACATACAAATTCTTTTAAATTGCACTGGATTTTTTACTAAGGTATTCTAACTTTATCTGAGAAGTTTTCATGTTTTTCTACAGTCTAGAGTTGGTGGACTAAAAAATATATATATATTCACTAGTGTTAGAAAGAATTCATGTCTAAAACCATCTGTGTCTCTTTTAAATTATCAATTTTTAGCCTTTGTGATTTATTTTGTAGCCAGTTTTGAAACAGGTTTGGTCTTGTACCAGTTTTGGTCATTTCTGTCTTTTAATAGTTTCTTGATTGGCCTAGCTTCTCCTGGTTTATACTCTAGTAGTCAGAGTAATCTTTTCAAAACCAAAGTTAAATCATGTCACTGTTTTTCTTAAAACTCTACTCAATACATACTGTAAAACAAAATTTGAACTCTTTACTATGCTTTCAAGGCTCCTAACGATTTTAGGTCTTATCCATTACAGCTCTTTCTTGTGGTACTTTTTCCTTTACCATTTCATTTCACACATAGTAATGAACTTCCTGCTTCTCAAATATAGGACTCTCTTTCTTCAGGGTCCTTTTTATGGGCTTTCCCCTTTGCCTGGAAAGTTCTCCATCCCTTCCATATTTCATATCAGTTTTTACCTTTCTTTCTTCCTAATTCAGTTTTAAATTTACCACGTCAGAGGCACTTCCTGGCCACCCTATCCAAGTATATTTCCTCTCACCCCAAGACCCACCCTGTTACCCAAAGTAGGCAGAGATTTTCTCTTTTCCAGCAGTCACAAAAACTCAAACTCAGCAGCCACTCAAATAGTGGGTTGGCCCAAAATTTCATTCGGGTTTCCATACGATGTTTATGGAAAACTTGAATGAACTTTTTGGCCAACCCAATACACTTTCCTCCCAAGGGAAAACTCATATATTGTGTTGGTCACTAAGAGAATTATCTCCCCAGTTTTCTACCTTACTTTGTAAACAGCTCATGGTTTCAGAGCCCAAAGGTTATAACAGAATCCCAAATGAATTTGTTTAAGATAATTTCTGCCACTGAGAACTTTTAATTCCTTTTGATTCTCTGTAGACAAACATTTGTATGCAATCACATATGAATGCCAGGAATAATTTAGAATTGTAGCCATGTAGGAATTTATATGTGTACAAGAACACTAATGTTCAGAAAAAGAGGAAGGGAGAAATTACATTTTTGATCAAGGTATCAACTACTTTTATAAAAAAATTAGTATCTCCAAATGGCTTGCTGAGAAATACTATTTGGCAAGATATTTCTCAATCTGGCTTATATTGCCTGTTGTAATTTTACTAAGCCTAACATTTTAATGTTTTTGAATGTATTCCCAAAGATCTTTAATGATCGATGAGTCTTTAAAAAATCAGTCAATAAATATGTAGCAAAAATGGGCCACTAAAGGAATGCTGAAAATTCACAATATGAACAATGAAGAAATAAGCCCATGTGCTATTACTGAATAGATACAATTGCTTTGAAAAAGATTTCACTGACCAGTTTTAACATGAAATTATTAGCAAATTCAGTTAATGTGTCTCTTTTCCCACCATATAAACTTTTTGAAAATAAAACCCACCCTGAATAGGAAATTTTCCAAGATAAACATCAAAACCCAAAAGTAAGTGAATACAAGATAGGCCAGTTCATATTCATGGACATTCTGTATTGGTGTGGGTGGCATCTGCTAGCATGTACCAACTAAATATTAACATTTTCCTGTTTTCTGGATATAAGTGGTCCAGACTTTGAATGTAGATTCCTTTTATTGTCACCTCAGACTGGGCAATATTCTTGCTTTTAAAATGCTGAAATTCGCTTCTCAGTGAACTTCAAAAGAGGGAGAGCCACCCCACAGCAGATGCTCTCCTGCTAACTCAGAATCATTCATGGGAGTTGTCAATTTGTTCTTCCAAAAATATCGAGCACGATGAGAAGAAAGCAAATGTTTTTGCTATCAAGACAGACATTTGGTCAGAGCAATAAAATAGCCTCCAATGCCAAAAAGTAATAAAGAAAATGTGGAATGAGTAACTTCCAAAAGTTATGGAAATAATTTGACTGTGTCTTACTACATGATAAAAACTGACACGATTCCTAACTACCCACAGATGGAAGCACTCCTCGCACCACGTGTTCAAGCAGAGTCATCCTTACAGGCCTTACAACCATGGTGCAGCCAGGAACTTTGTCTGTTTCAAAACCATTATGTATGTATATAAAATGTGTATCCATGTATGGTTAATTTTTAATGGTGTTGATTAGTTTGCTTAAAGCCAATACAAATTCTCTTATAGCAAATGTTACATATTTAAAACATGACTGCATAGGGCCTCAGGTGGGATCTATGAATATAATTGTTTCTGATCTATTTGTAGTTCCCTGGGCTATATAGGTAAAGGGATAAAACACACATTTTACACTCAATTAACAGTGTATATCAAATAGGCATTCACAATCTGCTTCTGCTACACAAATTAACCCTTATTTTCTTTGTTGAAAAGGGGAATTAGTAGAGTTACAGAAGATATGGATAGAAACCCCACAGAATGCAAATTCAGTTTTTATTTACATAAAACTTCATCAGTGTGAAAAGTATTATGATCAACTGATTTAAATAGGATTGGAAAGCTGGGAAGGAAAGAGGGAAAAAACTATTTCTGTAGGCCATGTAGTGTGAGGAAAAAGGGTGGATTTGAGTCCAGAACACCTGGATTTGAATCATGATTCCTGAATTATGTGTTACATTGAGAGGTTTCTTAATCAAAGTTCCCTGCTTTGTAAAATTAGGATAATAAAACCTTGTAGAGATATGATGAGAGTTAAAGGAAATAATGAATACAGAATGAAGTGTGGGATACATAGTGGACATTCAGTAAATGAAAAATACTATTATTTATTAAGCGCCTTCTACCTGCCGGGTGCTTTTTATATGTTGTCTCATTTAAACCTTAAATTTGACTCTCTGGTTTTGCTGTAAGTTGAAGTTGCCCAGATTAAAAATTATTGGTGACTACTTCTCATTCCCGGACATTCTGAGGTGTGACTACCAGTTTGGAATATTAAAAAGCTCACCAGGTGATTCTAATGTATAGCAAAGTTTAGAAACCACCCCCTTACAGCAATGCAATGAGGTAAGTACTAGCATATCCATTTTTGAGTAAAGAAAATAGAATTGGGGGATTGATTTACTCAAGATCACATACTTGACCTGCTTCATGCATCGAATTTGCACTTGTCATCTATTTTACATTAGGTAATGTACATGTTTCAATGCTACTCTCTCAAATCATCCCACCCTTGCCTTCTCCCACTGAGTCCAAAAGTCTGTTTTTCACATCTGTGTCTCCTTTGCTGCCTTGCATGTAGGATCATTGGTACCATCTTTCTAAATTCCACATATATGTGTTAATATACAGTATTTGTCTTTCTCTTTCTAACTTACTTCATTCTGTATAATAGGCTCCAGTTTCATCCACCTCATTAGAACTGACTCAAATGTGTTCCTTTTTATAGCTGAATAATATTCCATTGTGTATATGTACCACAGCTTCTTTATCCATTCATCTGCCAAAGGACATCTAGGTTGCTTCCATGTCCTAGCTATTGTAAATAGTGCTGCAATGAACACTGGGCTACATGTGCCTCTCTCAGTTCTGGTTTCCTTGGAATATATGCCCAGCAGTGGGGTTGCTGGGTTGTATAGCAGTTCTATTCCCAGTATTTAAGGAATCTCCACAATGTTTTCCATAGAGGCTGTACCAGTTTGCATTCCCACCCCCTTAAGAGGGTTCCCTTTCCTCTGCACTCTCTCCAGCATTTGTTGTTTGTAGACTTTTTGGTGATGGACTTTCTGAGATGATATCTCATTGTGGTTTTGATTTGCATTTATTTAATAGTGAGTGATGCTGAGCATCTTTTAATGTATTTATTGGCCATCTGTATTCTTTGGAGAAATGTCTGTTTAAGTCTTTTTCCCACTTTTTGATTGGGTTGTTCGTTTTTCTGGTATTGAGCTGCATGAGCTGCTTATATATTCTGGAGATTAATTCTTTGTCGGTTGTTTTGTTTGCTATTATTTTCTCTCATTCTAAGGGCTATCTTTTCACCTTGCTTATAGTTTCCTTCATTGTGCAAAAGCTCTGGGACAACTGAGATAGAGTGGGGAGGGAGGTTTGAGGGGGAATCTGCATAGGGGGGACACATGTATACCTGTGGCCAATTCATGTTGATGTATGGCAAAAAAAATCACAATATTGTAAGGTAATTATACTGCAACTAAAATAAATTAATTTTTAAAAAATCTCATAGTTAGTGATTGACTATGTGGATATGGGGGAAATGATCTTGATGTATTATTTTATAATAGTACTGGGTCATCAAAACAAAAAAGAGTTATAAAACAATATGTAGAGTTCAGTGCTAATTTTTCTTACTTAAAAAGTTAATCATATGTGTAGAAAGACTATAAATATGTTTATCAAATACATTTGTAGAAAGACTATAAATATGTTTATCAAATACATTTGTGAAAAATTTGTGGGGAGTAGGGAGATTAAGTCTTTTGCATGGTAATGATTTTTCAAATGTTCAACAAAGAATATTCATCACCATTTTAATGAGAGAAAAAAGCATAAATGGTATTTCTGTAAGAATCAGAAAACTGGAGAAGTAACAGGCTTATAAGTTCAAGGATGAACATCTTTAATTTGAGGGGCCTGGAGAACATTCAGATGATACCCAAAGGGTGGAGGAATGGCATGATTGTGAAGCCTGGAATAGAGGTGTGACTAGATATATGATTTTTTTCTTGGAAATATCTGTTAGATCTGAAATTACTATCAACCTTCCACCAATAGTAAGGTAATAAAGAATTATAAAATTCTTACTAGTCTAACATCAGGATTTGTATCCTTTCCTTTTAATTTCCTCTGCCAACATCTTACCTGAGCCCTGAATAACTCATGACTTGAAAATCTATAACTTTTAAGCTGATCTCTTTTATTCTAGGCTATCTTTCAATCTATTCTGTATACCTCTGCAATAGTACCTATAAAGCTCTAGTAAGACTTCTTCTTAAAGACACAGTTGGCTTCCCATTGTCCACTGAATGAAAACTGAATTTCGTAGACAAACATTCAAGACTTTCTATAATATGACTCTTGCTGTTGGTTTTTTTCACCCTACTCTCCTAGAAAACCTGATTATTTGCTCAAATACATCTTTTATCTGTCCACTTCACTTGTACCCTTTATTTGTACCTCTCTCTGTTCCAAATACCCCTCTGTATTTGCACCTTTTAAAATTCTGCCCATTCGTTGAAGCTCATGGTCATACAGGAAACTCTGTTATTATCCTCTATTATTCCCATTGAAAGTGATCATAGCTCCATGCAAATTTCACATTCACCTGTATCACTTATATGGCATTTACCCCCACCTAGAATGTGGTTTATTATTTACAAATCACTTCACAATCTATGCTCATTTAATTCTCATAAACAATACTGAAATAGGTAGACACCAGATCACCATCTATTTCTAGAATTTTGTTCATCTTTAAAAATGGAAACTCTTCACCTGTTAAAGAATAACACTCTGTTCTCTCCTCTCCCATCCCCTGACAATCACCATTTCTACTTTGTCTCTACAAATTTGACTACTGTATTTACTTCATATAAGTGGAATCATACAGTATTTGTGTTTTGTGACAGGCTTATTTCACTTAGGATAATGTCTTCAAAGTTAATCCATTTTGTAGCATGTATCAGAGATTCCTTCTTTTTTAAGGCTGAATAATATTCCACTGTGTGTGTATACCACATTTGTTTATCCATTCATCTGTCAGTGGTCACTTGGGTTACTTCCAGCTTTTGGATATTGCCACTAATACTATTATTAACGTGAATGTACAAATATCTGCTTGAGCCCTTGTTTCAATTCTTTTGGGTATATACCTAGGGGTGGAATTACTAGATCATATGGTAATTCTATTTTTAAGTTTTTGAGGAACCATCATACTATTCTCCACATTGGCTGCACCATTTTACTTCCCTAATATCAGTGCACAGAGTTTCCAGTTTCTCCACATGCTCACCAATACTTATTATTTTCTGTTTTTTATTTTGACAATAGTCATCCTCGTGGGTATCAAGTGAGTCTTTTGCATTTTGAGGATTAAAAACAGGAGTTAAACCTAGGGGCCAAGGAAGTTATTATAAATAACTGCCTTTTAAGACAGTATATGGTATGCCAGACACTCAGCCTCAGGTCCAAGAAATGGGAGAAAGTGGCCGATTCAGTGACCATTTGTAGAGCCTATGGCTTCTCTGGGCTTCCTAGGTGGTGCTTGTGGTCACAGGAGCCTGGCAGGCTACAGTCCATGGGATCACAAAGAGTCAGACATGACTGAACAACTTAGCAAGCATGGCTTCTCTAATAGGACAGTTGCTACTCAGCTCCAATAGATTAGAGTTTTTGTATATCTTGATACATTACATAAGATCTTTTGTTTTTTTAAAAGCACTGAGTAACAGATTTGAATTTTGAACCCTTGACAACCAAGAGTCTTTAGGTAACTAGGTTTGAATGTAAGGATGCCAATATAGGATCTTGGGTAGGAATAGAAGCCTTCTCACATTTTTGGGTGAGAGTCATACTAGTAGGCAATAGAGCAGAAATTCTGGGTCCATGATGGAGTGAGTGCTGAAATTCAGTATCTGCGTGCTAAGTCACTTCAGTCACGTCTGAGTCTTTTTGACCCCATGGAGTGCAGCCAGTCAGGCTCCTCTGCCCATGAGATTTTCCAGGCAAGAATACTGGAGTGGGTTGCCATTTCCTCCTCCAGGTGACCTTCCTGACCCAGGGATTGAACTTGTGTCTCCTGCATTGCAGGCAGATTCTTTACCACTGAGCCACCAGGGAAGCCTGAAATTTAGTGACTAGAAGATGGCTAATATGACAGCTGAGAGCTGATGGCTAAGAGCTCAAATACTTTGGGCTTCTTCTTAGCAAGGTATAGAAAGGTTATGGAGAAAGAAATGGCAACCCACTTCAGTATTCTTGCCTGGAGAATCCCGTGGACAGGGGAGCTTGGTGGGCTGCTGTCCATGGGGTCACACAGAGTCGGACAGAACTGAAGCGACTTAGTGTGCCTGCATTGGAGAAGGAAATGGCAACCCACTCCAGTATTCTTGCCTGGAGAATCCCAGGGACAGAGGAGCCTGGTGGGCTGTCATCTATGAGGTTGCACAGAGTCGGACACGACTGAGGCAACTTAGCAGCAACAGCAGCAGAAGGGTCATGCTGGGAATTTGCCTTTCCGCAGAATTTGAAAAGCATATCTTCACCCTGCTTCTGTGTTTTAGACATAACTACTGGTCAAGGCTACTATAAATATTCTGCTGCAAATGCCCTTTTGTACAAGTCAGCACTAGGAGATAGTGCTGAGAGAGACTGAAATTCTCTCAAGATGCAGAGAAACATGTGGAACCACTGGGAAAGCATTATAGAAGAGGTTGGGTAATGTATATGTATGTGGGGCCCATGACAGTGTTCTCTAGTATTTGCCCTTGGGGAAGGACTGTCTCTTATTAGTTACACGCAGAACTGTGTGGAGCAGGGGTTGGTGAAACTTCTCTGCAAAGGGCCAGATGGTAAACATCTTAGGCTCCGTGGGCCAGTTACAGACTCTGTCACATGTTCGTCTTTGTTTTTTATAATCTCTTTAAAATATAAATAAACTTTCTTAGCTTGCAGGCCACAGAAAACTGTCCATGAGCCAAATCTGATCCACAGGCTGTAGTTTGCCAACCAGGATGTTAAAGGAACGCATCACATTGTGTGATCCTTGCCTTTCTGGTACATTTTTCTGAGCCATTTGGGGAAGAAATGATTCCTTGTATCTATCACAGTTTCTAACATAGTGTCTTGTAAATATTCGGGCTCAACAAATACTGTAAGTAAATGAATTCATGAATCAGAAGGGAGTTTTCAAGTATTTTCAGCAAAGTGGTGCTATCATGAATCAGTTCTAGGATATAACCTTATTACAGTTTAGAGGTAAAAGGGATCAGGGACTGTTTTCTTTTTCTCTGTACGTAAAAGAGGCTGGAGTGGTTCTGTAGAGACTTGGTGAGAGGCAGTGGTAATGGCACCTGTATTTCATGGAAAGAACAAAAATGATAAGCATTGAAAACCCTGTGATAACAATACAGATCTTAGATTTTTTTAATGTCCCAAATTCATGATAGACACAAACATTGGGAAAAGCTGACTTCCACAAAAGTAAATGTAGTATGTTTCCAATGGGCACATTGTTGTACATACTCTGTTTGTGAAACATGTGTTTTACACAGGAATTTTATGGTGTTCTTGAAAGTGAAAGTGAAACAAAAATTCACTCAGTTGTGTCAGGCTCTTTGCAACCCCAAGGAATCCTTCAGGCCAGAATAGTGAAGTGGGTAGCCTATCTCTTCTCCAGGGGATCTTGCCAACCCAAGGACTGAATCCAGGTCTCCTGCATTGCAGGAGATTCTTTACCAACTGAGACTCAAGGGAAGCCCATAGTGTTCTTAGCTTTCCAATATAAAATGTAGAACTCCAATAAGGGTTTGAGGGCAGCATTTTATCTCTAGGTCAGTAAAATTATTTCCACTTAATAAATTTATTTTATTTGGCTTATGCTTGCAGTACCCTGTGCCACTCCCTGGCAGTATGTCATGGAGATAAATTAACATTTTCAGGTCTCTAGGATACCAGTGTTACACTGTCCTCAGTGGGGTGTACTATGTCTTGCAGAGTATACAGGCCTGAGTGTATTATGAGGGGCCTCAAAAGTGTATGTAACCTCAAAATATTTCATTATTTGCACTCAAGAGTGATATTAAGACTCTAAAAAGTATTCCTTCGGGTTAAAACACAAAATCTACCAGAGTATCCTGTTAAATGGAACACTTTGGAAGAGATAATGACACACTAATTAACCCATTATCATTAATTAAGAACCCAGGGAAGATCCATTTTTCAGATCACTAATCCTCCAGTGCTCTGTTGAAGGGAAAGCCCTCCGAGCACAAGATTTGATGGTAAAGAAATTACAATGACCCAGCACCTACAGGGAAGGAACTGGGTAGGGTTGAAATAAGGATGCCAGACAGTGAAGAGAGATGGGAAGTGACTTGGACGAAGTCTCAAGTTTATTTTTTAATGTTTATTATTACTTTTATTAAACTATAGTTTATTTACAATATGAGTTTCAGGTGTACAACATAGTGAGTCAAGATTTTTGTGGGTGAGGAAGAATAGAAAAGAAAACTGTGCTGAAAGAAGCAAGAACATACAGAGTATACAGGTACCTCCTTCACAAAGTTAACCAGATTCAGCTCTGGTACCATAAGTGCTATCAAACTGTTACTTAGTCTCCTCAGGTGCATAATTCACCAAAGAGACTAGAAATTTCAGAAATAGAAACAAGCTAGTTTCTTAATGGATTCTTAAGAGCTATAAGGACCTATTACAAATATTGTACTGTTCTAGGTATTATTAGAGCGATGAAGGGGGGAAGAAACTAACATGTTCTAAGCATATACTCCATGCTCACTCATTTCTTTAGTTACCTCATATGATTCTTCCAACCACCCTGTGAAAGAGGTAGTAATCCTATCATTGCTGCTGCTAAGTCGCTTCAGTCGTGTCCGACTTTGTGCAACCCCATGGACGGCAGCTCACCAGGCTCCGCCATCCCTAGGATTCTCCAGGCAAGAATACTGGAGTGGGTTGCCATTTCCTTCTCCAGTGCATGAATGGGAAAAGTGAAAGTGAAGTCGCTCAGTCGTGTCCGACTCTTAGCGACCCCATGGACTGTAGCCTACGAGGCTCCTCTGTCCATGGGATTTTCCAGGCAAGAGTACTGGAGTGGGGTGCCATTGCCTTCTCCGAATCCTATCATTACAGATGAAAAATTTAGTGTCAAATAGCAGATGTGACTTGTACAAAGTGTAAAGTTTGTTATTTTTTTATTCTTGTAGTATAGTTGATTCACAATGTTAGTCTCAGGTGTTAACATAGTGATTCAATATTTGTATAGCTTAGTACTCGATTTGAATTTATTACAGAACAATCTCCATTATGTTTAATTCTAAAAGGGATAGATAGTTGTATATTGTGATGTAATAAATATTGAATAAATCGTGAAAATATTTCCCTTGTGGTAGAAAAATTGCAAACCACAATCTGTAATTAATTACCTGTACAATTTTGTGTATTATTGAGCAGTAAGACTAATATCCAAATATGCAGGTTGTCTTGGGACCAAACTGAAATATGTAAATGAAAGCAGAAGAAAGGTACATGGCATGTTTTTCTCAGAATACAACTTTGAGTAGAATAAGAAAAAAAAATTTATTACAAAACAATGGATATATTTTCCTGTGTTGTACAACATTAGTAGTTTGTATGTCTTAATCTTCTTTATCTATGTTACCCCACCCCCAGCCCCTCTCCTCACTGATAACCACTGCTATGTTCTCTGAATCTGTGTGGCTTATTTGTAATATATATTCTTTTGTTTTATTTTTAGATTCCACATATAAGTGATAACATATAGGATTTGTCTTTGACTTACTTCACTAAGCATGATCCTCTCTAGGGCCATCCACGTTGTTGTAAATGGCAGAATTTCATTCTTTTTTATGACTGAATAATATTCCATTGTACGAAGTGTAAAGCTCAGAGCTCAATAATACTTACTTGGTGTTAAGTACTATGCTGAAGATGTCTATGCATCTCTAAATGTTGAAATAGCTCGTGAAGTAGACATTACTAGTCTTTTGTTTGTTTGTTTTTTGGTTTTGGGGTTTTCTTAATAAATAAGTAATCTGATGCTCAGCCAGGTTAATTAATTCGGTCAAGATGAGTGAGGATGCTGGGATTCAAACATACACATACACGGTTTAAGTTCTGAGCCCTTAAACATGTAGATTTCATTGCCTTTAGGATGAGCAGTTCCTGTCTTCCATCCTTGGAGCAGAGCTTTATATCCTACTACATAACACTGCATTCTATGTGAAATATATTATTTAATGCAAACCATACGGTAGTATGAAAATGTAACAAACCTCCTTCCTTATGTTTCCCCCTTCCTCTTTTCTTTCTCTTCCCCCTCTTCCTCCTTCTTCTAAGGATCTAAACTTCATATGGGTATAGGCCCTCATTTCCAGTTAGGGGTGGGTAGGAAGACATAGGGGGCTTCCCTGTAGCTCAGACAGTAAAGAATCTGTCTGCACTTCAGGAGACCTGGGTTCAATCCCCATGTCGGGAAGATCCCTTTGAGAAGGTAATGGCAACCCACTTCAGTATTCTTGCCTGGAGAATTCCATGGACAGAGGAGCCTGGCAGGCTACAGTCCATGGGATCGCAAAGAGTTGGACACAACAGAGCGACTAACTCTAGTACTCTGCTAGGAAGAGATAGAAGGGAGAATTTCTAACTACACTGATTAAAAGTCTCTTAGATTCATCCATGTCAGGTGAGTAATCATTTAAATAAAAATTCAAATCCCTTACAGGTCTGTTTCCTTTCTATTTCCACACATGAAGTCTGTGTTCAAGAGGGAAGCAAAACCATCCTATGGTGGTAGAAGAGGCTTCAGGAGCCCAAGTGGGTATTTTGCCTGCCTTGTCTTCAGGTGTCCATGATGACATTTGTCCCACTTGACAGTGGTACTGGATTGGCCCCTCCTATGAAGTCTGTGAATTGTCCTTCCTTGACTCTAGATTCACTTGTCTTTACCTCATCTATAGCAGTGTCCAGCAACTGGTTCTGTCATAGGGTACAGGCCATCAGACAGGCTCCTGGCATCAGGCATCAGGGATCTTTGGAAGTTTTGTCTTTGTATTCCCTTTTGTCTAGTGGTAGCTTTCTCTAAATCTTCTGCATGAGGTCACCTTTCCCTGAAAAAAGCTTTTTGATTAAGGGAAGATGGAAGTGATAGGCACCAGGGAGCTGGTTGTTGGATGCATTACTTATGTGGCCTTCTTAAGACAACTTGACATTCAGAAATCCCTACCAAGCCAGCTCTGGCTCCAGTGCAAACTTGGGGATAATCTCCAGACTTCCTATGCCATCTATCATTTCTAACTGACAGCGGGAGAAATGGAAGGACTTCATGTCTGATACTGTGTCTCTGCAAATCAGCATATTTACCCATATGAGTTGAAAACTTAGGCCTATACAAAATTCTGAACACAAATGTTTATAGCATCTCTCCTCAGAATTTCCAAAAATTGGAAGCAACCAAGATGTCCTTCAACAGGTGAATGGATGAGCAAACTGTGGTATATCCATGCAATGAAATATTATTCAGTGATAAAAAAGGTGTTATCAAACCATGGAAAGACATGAGGAATCTTAAATGCAGTTTGCTAAGTAAAAGAAATCAATATAAAAGGTTGCATTTCGACTTAATGACGTTCTGGAGAAAACAAGAATATGGAAACAGTATAAAGACTAACACTTTCACTTTCACTTTTCAGTCTTATCTCACACATATTTCAGATGTGGACTTTGATGCCAAGAGAAATCATATATCTCCCAAAGTCACATACAACTGATGAAAACCAGCTCTCTTGATCTCCAGTGCTTTCTGATGGATGTCACACATGTTTTAGAAACACACAGTAGAGAAGGGAGTGGTGTGTGTAGGGATACTTAGCAATAATAATAGCTATAGCTTACTGAGTGCTCACTGTGTGCCTGACAATAACCCTATTTATGCTTTGTTAGATATTGTCATTATCTATATTACTTTTGTTATTGAAAGAAAATCAATAAGGAGATTGTTAGTATTATTAATTAATATTCAAAAATATTAATTACATTGAAAAAGTCCAACAAATTTCCATTAGTATCTGAAAAATCTGGATTCTACTTTATCCCTGTCTGACACCAAAGCTTGTTCTCTTGTACACTTTCTTTTAACTTCAAACAATTATTTCTTCATTATGATGAAAATAATTCATTCTTAGAGTTAAAAAAATGTCTAAGTGTTGTTTCAGTTAGGAATGTGTTTGTCCACAATAGCTGGAAGACCCCTCCAATAGTGTAGACAGAGAGAAGCTTATGTGACTCACAGAACAAGACTAGGGATAGAGAGGCAGGTAGAAAGGGGCCATTCATGGCAGCTCAGTGGTAACAGTAGGGTCCCAGGCTTCTTCTATTTTCCCACTCCATCATCCTTAACATTCAGGTCTTTGTCCTCAGGATTGTCATATCAAGGTGGCCAAAAGACACTGTATCTCCAGGTATTGCATCAACATTCCTGGTAGATAGAGGAAGGAAGGAGCTCTTTATAAAAAAAAAAAAAAGACAGCTTTCCAAGAAACCCGTATTTCCGTTTCATTGTCCAAAATTTTACCAGAAGGCTACCCTAACAGCAAAGGGATCCAGGAGAAATATTTGTAGAAAAACACACTGCCACCCTGAACAAAGTTGGAATTGTGCTACCAAGAGTGAAGGGGGAATGAATTTGGGGTAGACAACTAGCATTGTCTTCCACAAACATGATAAAAGGTTACCAGGTAAAACAGAAGTTCATTCTACTACTTCTGGCTATCATCTTCCTCCTGTGTAATTACCACAGTTGATTTTTCAGTCAAATTTAGAGGACAGAGAGAACATGGGTGGAAGGAAAGAATGGAACAGCTTTAATGATGCAAAAAGGGACATGTGCAAAGAAAAAAAAAAAAGTTGAGCCTGAGCAAGTAAATTGAGGAGTACAAGGTGTGAATTGACAATGGGCCTTAAAGGTTAGGCAGAAAAGTTTGGCTGCTATTCAAAAAGACTAAGAAAGTTACTGTTGATTTTGAACAGAAGAGTGAAGTATTTCTATAATAAGAAAATACTTATTTGTTGTCATACTGAGATTCTTAATCTCTTTCCAAGTTGAGTCAATATAGTTATCAACACTTCGCTGTTTACCACCTCCAGAGCAACATGCCAGGGAATAGGAATAGATTGCTGGAGCATGATTCACCATTAATTAACAGTATTTTTTTTTAGTGGTTTATAAAAGACAAAGGAATAATTACCATTCAAGTAGAAATCTGTGTAGATATGAGTGTCTCTCCTTTTATAGGTTGGTTCTGCTACTAGTATCTTTTAAAAAGCCATATGGATATGGTTTAAGCTTTAAAATGATCAGCTATTTCCATTCAGGTGCATTGTAAAATTCATTAGAAAATACTTCCTTTCCCACTGCTCCAATGCCTCAGAGAATATCAGTTTTATATTTTCCACTGTTTGAATTGTAGATGTCAGCAGCAGTAAGAAGGAATTTTATTTTCAGATGACATGACAAGGAGCTTACTTTTCTGAAATATTTTGAGACAGTGCCTAGTGCTGTTGGGAGCTTTCAGGACCCAAAGTTCCAAAATTGTTCAGAAAGTCTGGAACTTGTTCTAATTCGCAAGCAATTTGAGCTTGTTAAGGAATCTCCTGTTCTGTTAAGGGAGTAACTTCTCTGTGATTTTACTTGTGTGTGCATATGTTTTATTTTTCCCTTCTGTAACGATGTGGTTTTGATGTACTATGTTTGGGGACCATTCCAACATATGAAACTTTAAAATTTTACATTGATAAATTTTGATGGCAGTTGATCATACAGATAATATATTGATCAAATTGATATAAACATCAATTCATATCCTACCAACTTGCAGTGCATGACAGATTTGATCAAAGGCTACAATGAATTTTAACTTTGAATTATATACACAAAATTGTAAATATTATTTCAGTGGAAATGTAATTTACTTAAGAAAACACATTTTTTGTCACTATAAAATTACTAATAGCCATTTATATTTTTAAATATGCATAAAGGCCTACCTAGTAAGATTGTAGTAAAAAAATATACTGCTGCTGCTAAGTCACTTTGGTCGTGTCTGACTCTTTGTGACCCCACGGACTGTAGCCCGCCAGATTCCTTTGTCCATGGGATTCTTGTCCAGGCAAGAATACTGGAGTGGATTGCCATTTCCTCCTCCAGGGGATCTTCTTGATCCAGGGATCAAACCACATCTCTTTGCTCTCCTTCATTGGCAGGTGTGTTCTTTACCACTAGTGCCACCTAGGAAGTACACACACACACACACACACAAAATACAATCTTTCTTAATTAAAAATAAAAGCTAAAGGAAATAAACAGCTTCATAATAAAAGTAAAATCTGTAAAAATAAAAGTAAAAGTAAAAATATAAATACATAAATATTAGAGTTTCCAGGTTGGGACTCAGTGGAAAGTCTTTAAACAGAGAACTTGACAACACAGTCCTGCTTCTCAAGGATTGTCTTTCCACTGATGCCTTGTTACTAGGCACGCTAGTAATCCAATGATGCTGCTACCACCAAACATCTAATCTCAGAGTTGAGCATATCCTCCTTAACAATCTGAATCTGAGCCAAAGCTGACCTGTAATTCTTTCTTTAAAATTAGGAAACAGAGCCAGGACTGAGACATTCAAAAAAAACTGTTTTTGGGAGGAAAAAAGAAAAAGTGAAAGCTAGGTGATCTGACTCAGGAAATACAATGTTTCCTGTAGGTATGGAACCCTAATCTGGTCAGGTAAAGGTAATTGCTGTGTCAGATAAACTCCAACAACTCAGGAGTTTGACACATCAGATGCATATTTCTTGCTCTCCCAAGGTGCTTTTCACTTTGCACCTCAGCCCTCTTGGCACATCTTCCAAGGTCTCAGTGTTTGGCTACATCATGACAAATGAAGAGTACTGGACACTTGCCTCTGTGTGTCAGGGGCTGGGGGGCATTTATGGGCCATGGAGCACTTGTTGTGATGGTGGCCCTGGAGACAGAGGTAGGGGCTCCAAGGCTGCTTTCTACTTCTGCAGGTAACTAAACCCCACATTTGGAGGTGGGACTTACTCCATCCCACCTTAGGCAAGTTTGCTCCACATTCTCATCACCCCTCTAAAACATAGCAAGCTGTCCTAGTGAATTACGTGGTCTGGACTGAATTGCTTCTGATGTCTTTCTCTCCCTTCTATTAGAAGTGCTGTAATTAGCTCACAAAAGGTTAAGCCATTTCTTTCATTTGTCTTTGTATTGTGACGTTCTGGGTACATATTAATATTTTGTCAGTCTAGGCCGTGCTTCTTGTTCAAAATAAAATCTTGATTGATGTTGGGCAATATTCAGTCTGGAAGCAAATGAGTCAAAATTTCCCTGTGTTCCTTCCCACCAAGAGTAAAATCACGTTGCTGCCCCTAGGGGTATGGATGGAAGAACAAAGAGCCTGAAAGAGTTTCCAAGCTGCTCTCATTGCATGTAGATCTGCTTCTCACTTCTTTCCTCTGGGTCTAGAGGCACCTGTCTAACCGCTAATTTTCTTGAGCCCAGTTGGAACTGGATAACTGCCTCCTTCCCAATAGTATTTTTAAGTTTTTATTTCCTCTGTTTTTCCTTCCTTTGGAAACTTGAAGGATACTTAGTGGTGGGCTGAAATAAATCTCTAAAACTTACAATTTCAAACAATTGGTTGAAAAGCTCTTTGATCAAGTCACAGTTATTCTGAATCTAATACAGTCACTGAGGAGTAAAGTCCAAGGGGCCAACCATTCTCTTAGATTCCACTAAAACCCCAAAACACAAAAGTTGGAAAATTAAGGTAATAGTTTATGAAGGGCAGAGTTAGGAAAAACATTTTACTTTAATACACCATGTATAATGAAAGTACTTGTCTTGGAGACTACAGTATGATAATGACTACCAGAAGAAAACAGATGGTTTAATAAAGTATAAAGACAAAGAAACTGTCTAAGTAAGAGAATATTCTGATTTTACTTTATTGATACCAGATTTTACTTTAAAAAAGTATACTGTAAGGGCAAAAGAATAACACAACAGGCTACATTAAGTTGACACTAATTTCCTTGGTTCAATACCCAGTGTCCTTAATTATTGCTCCCTAGCAACTAGATGGACAGTAGTAATTAATTAATTAAACATTTACTTTAATTAATTAAAATTCTAGTTTTGTAGCAGATATTTGACCATTGATTTTTCAGAGCTCCTTAACTACTGGGAGAAACCAATAAATGAAAGATTTTATTAGACAAGGATGGAGCCATGATGATGTAAACACAGTTACATGTGGAGAGGCATAGCAAATCAGCTTGAGGCATTGGTAAAGGTCAGTGGTGGTTGACAAGCTCAAACTTTAGCATTGGACTGCCTGGATTTAATTCCCCTCTTCACATTTAATTGTTGTAGTACTGAGAGTTAAGTAGCTTCAGTCATGTGCAACCCCATGGACTGTAGCCTGCCAGGCTCCTCTGTCCATGGGACTCCCCAGGCAATAATACTGGAGTAGGTTGCCATGCTCTCCTCCAAGAGATCTTCCCCATCCAGGGTTGAACCCATGTCTCTTAAGTCTCCTGCATTGGCAGGCAGGTTTTTTTTTTTTACCAGTAGTGCCACCTGGGAAGTCAATTGTTGTACTGCTAAGTCGCTTCAGTCATGTGCGACTCTGTGTGACCCCAAAGACGGCAGCCCACCAGGCTCCGCCTTCCCTGAGATTCTCCAGGCAAGAATACTGGAGTGGGTTGCCATTTTCTTCTCCAGTGCATGAAAGTGAAAAGTGAAAGTGAAGTCGCTCAGTCGTGTCCGACTCTTAGTGACCCCATGGACTGTAGCCTACCAGGCTCCTCCATCCATGGGATTTTCCAGGCAAGAGTACTGGAGTGGGGTGCCATTGCCTTCTCTGCAATTGTTGTAGGACCTGTGCAAATTGATTCAACTCTCTCAGCATCAGTACCTTAATCTGTACCATGTGGAAAACAGAGGCACCTTTCCTAGTGACATTTAAATGAGATTATGTATTGAAGCATCTTGCATAGTGCCTATGGATTATAAATGTTCAATTTATGTTGGCTAGTAGTATTTACAGAAGAGATGGTGCTTGAAATGGGTCTGTGGAATGAGTAGGAGTTAGAGGACAGGGGAGTGGGAGACATCCCTTCAGAGGGAGACAATGAGGTGGGATAGACACAGAGGCATGAAACTGCGTAGCATCTCTAGGTAACAGCAAGTAGTGTACACCTATTCTACTTTAATTTACCTTCATTAAACCAGCAAGTCCTCACAGTTGCCATGAAAATAACATTAAAAATTTGTTACAAATGTTTGATTTCACTTCAAGAATTCCTTCAAATGTACCTTCCTACCAACGCTCCTCACTCTTTCTTAGCCTAGTTTGTGAATTCAATTTGGCTCCCTTCTCTGGTTTCTGCTTTTAATACAACTCATGGATTTGGACTGTTTACTGCAGACTGAACTATGCAATTCAGAGGTCACAACTCTCGGTCTCTGTGAACCCTAACAGTGTAAAATAAATATGCCTAACTACTGAACTCCAGCCATTCTCCAGGAAACTCCCCAATCTGGCCTGCCTCTGATGCTATGCCACCAGATGTGGAGGATGATGGACAATTTTCTAGAGAGAAAGGACAGTGCCAAGTTATAATGAGCTATACGTGTTCAGGAATCTGAACATTTTCCTACAAACTACAAAGAACCACTAGAGAGCTTTAAATAGAGGAAATACATGATCAAGTTTCTATTTTAAGAAGATGACTCTGGCAACAATTTCTAGATCAGGTATAGGAAAACCCATTGGGAGTGTCTGTGCAGGTAAACCCAGGAAAATAGGACCTGTTGTAAACAGTGGTAGTGGGAACAAAGGAATAGCAGTGAGTGTTTTCCCAGGTGACACAGTGGTAGGGAAACTGCCTGCCATTGCAGGAGACACAAGAGGCTCGGATTCAATCCCTGGGTCAGGAAGATATCCTGGAATAGGAAATGGCAACTCACTTCAGTATTCTTGCCTGGAGAATCCAAAGGACAGAGAGGCCTGGTGGGCTGCACTCCATGGGATTGCAAAGAGTCAGACATGACTGAGCACACACACATTGATTGGTTGGTTGTTGAAAGACATAATGGAGAGCAATTGTCCTGGACTTGTTGACTCACTGGCTGTGGGAGGTAAGTAAGAGAGAGCAGTCTAGAATGACTACTTCATTTTTACCTCAGGCAACTGGAAGTGTAGTGAGGCCATTCATCCAGAAATGGGATCCAGGATGAAAAATTAAATGTTAGGATAAAAATCATTAGGTCAGATTTAGGATATTTTTTGTTGAAGGCATTTGTGGTATTCTAAGTAGAGATGCCCATCGGCAGAGAAGTCTGGGCTTCTTGAACATTCATATTTTTGAATGCTTATACAGAAAGAGATGTGCTTTATGAGGATGACTCTTGTTTTCATACTAGGTTTATATCTTTTATTATAAATGAGTGATTCTTCTGTTCTAGAAATCAGTGTCTGGTGATTTTTGAATGTGTGATTGAATCCTAAAGAGCCTGATTGTCATTGGATTTGTTTTTTGAACCATTCCAAGAAGTTCAGCAATCATGTGCTTTATTTACTTTTTGCAGTATTAATAGGTATATCTTTTCAAGCATTATCTAAAAGTCTGGATTTATCATTAATTCAGGCTGGCCTACTCAAGTACTTGGGGAAAAAAAAATGTATTCTGTCAATTCATACAACCAGCAATGCCCTGGAGGGGTAGCAGAGCGGAGTCCTTGTTGAGAAAGAGAGCTACTCTTCATTGTGCTCAGTCACTCAGTCATGTCTGACTGTTTACAATCCCATGGACTGTAGCCCTCCAGGCTCCTCTGTCCATGGGGTTTCCAGGCAAGAATACTGGAGTGGGTTGCCATTTCCTTCTGCATTACTCAGTTCCTAAATTCTTCATTATCCAATAACCATAGGAAAAAAGTATTCAGAGACTAAAATGAATGGAAAAGTACAGAGGATACTGAAATGAAACTATGCATCAATAGTAATTGAAAATGATAATTACATAAATAAAAGCTAAGGAGGCATTGATTGATGCCAGAAAGGATTTTGTACAGGACTCTTTTTTTCAAGAGTTATAATCTTCCACATCTTCTTTGCCTTCTCTCTTACATGACTACTTGTTTCCTTTTACCTAAGTCACATTTTCACTAAAGGTGCAGTTTTCAGGTCTTGGCTTTGTGAAGGGATTTCAATTTATAACTTTTCACCCCATGAGGTCCAAGTCTTTGTGTTCAGTTTCCAAGAGACAACTAAAATTGAAATTCTAGTTTACTAAGGAATGGTAGATTTTTTCTCTTCAGCACTGTTTTAACTGTTTTTTATTTGGGCTTTCATTCCTTTCTAGATCTTTGTGAATTTCCTTTACTTTCTTGCTAGCTCAGCAATGCATTTAATAAACTGTTTTAAAATACTTCACTCAGAATTTTTTGGTGTTTGCTAAATGTTTATTCAGCTTACCTAACCCATCATATGATCAGAAATGGAAATAATTTTTGTAAATGTAGGCAATGTAAAAGTATAATGTTAACTTGAAAGTGGGAATCGGAGGGAGAAAACAGGATGAGAGAAGGAAAAACAGAATCATTTTTTCATCTTTCACTGTAGAGTGTTAGTAGACACTATTTTTTTAATTTATTTTTAATTGGAGGATAAATGCTTTACAATGCTGCATTGGTTTCTGCCATACAACAATGTGAATCAGCCATAAGTATACATACATCCCCTTCCTCTTGAACTCCATCCCACCCCTCTAGATTGTCACTGAGTACCAAGTTGAGCTCCCTGTGTATACAACAACTTCCCATTAGCTATCTATTTTACATATGGTAATGAATATGTGTCAATGCTACTCTCTCAATTTGTCCCACCCTCTGCTTCCCCTGCTGTGTCTACATCTATTCTCTATGTCTTCATCTCTATTCCTGCCCTAACATTTTTCTAGATTCCATGTATGTGTTAATACACAATATTTGTTTTTCTCTTTCTACTTTACTTCACTCTGTATAACAAGCTCTGGGTTCATCCACTTCACTAGAACTGACTCAAATCCATTCTTTTTTATGGCTGAGTAATACTCCATTGTGTATGTATACCACAACTTCTTTATCCATTCATCTGTTGCTAGACATCTAGGTTGCTTCCATGTCCTAGCTATTGTAAATAGTGTTGCGATGAACATTGGAGTACATGAGTCTTTTTCAATTATGGTTTCCGTGGGGTATATGCCCATTAGTGGAGTTATGGAGTCATATGGTCATTGTATTCCTAGTTTTTAAAGGAATCTCCATACTGTTCTTCATAGTGGCTGTATCAATTTATAGACACTATTTAAATACAAGCCACAGTTCCACATAAATGAGGTGATTACCAGAGGAACTAAAGCCAAACATCGTTAGCTTATCTCTGAGACTTGGTGGGGAGGAGGATATTAGGAAAGAAAGCCCTTTACTTTTGGAAAAGATAAAAGTAAAATTGTCTTTATTCACAGCCAACATAGTGGTTTACATAGAAAGTCTGATGGAATCAATAAAAAAGCTACTAGAACTAATATGTGATTTTTACAAGGTATCAGGATATAAGATCAATATAAAAAATCAATTACATTTCTCTATACTAGCAATGAACAAAAGCAATTTTAAAACAATGTTATTTACAATAGCATCAAAATTATATATTTAGAGATACAAATGACAAAAAAATGTGAAAGACCTATATATACTAAAAAAAAAAAAAAAAAAAGCATTACTAAGAGAAATTAAAGAAGACTTAAATAAAAATAGAGATTTATCTTTGTCATGGATCAGAAGACTCTATACTATTAAGATGTCAGTCCTCACCAGACTGATCTATAGATTCAGTACAATACCAATCCAAATCCCCACAAGCCTTGTTGTAGAAATTGAAAAGATGATACTAAAATTCATATGGAAAGGCAAAAGACCTAGAATATCCAAAACAACTTTGAAAAAGAACATCAGAAATGGAGGGTTAATACTACCTGATTTTTTTTTTTCGTAAATTTAAAATTTTAGTATAAAGTTACAGAAAATAGATAAGGTGGATGGGGTAGAGATAGACATACAAATGGAACAGATTAGAGAATCCCCAAATAGACCCATACATGTACAAACAACTGATTTTTGACAAAGGTAGAAGGGCAATTTGGCTTTTTTAACAAATGGTACTGTAATAAATGGATATCTGTATAGTAAGCTGTGGACTTCAGTCCTTATCTCACATCCTACATAAAATTTAATTCAAAATGATTCACAGACCTAAACTTAAGAGCTCAAATAATAAAATTTTAAGAGCTAAAATAATAAAACTTTGTTAAGAATATAGAGGAGAAAAATCTAATGACTTTGGGTTAGGCAAAGATTTCTTAGATAAAACAGAAAAGGAACAAACCATAAAATAAAATATTGATAACCTAATAGATTTCATCAAAATTAAAATCTTTTGCTCTTTGAAAGACACTTTTAAGGAAATGAAAAGGAAGCCATGTATTAGGAGAAATACTTGCAAAATATGTATCTGACAAAAGACTTACATCCAAACTATGTTAAGAACTTACAACTCAATAAGAAGACAACTCAAAATATGACAAAATATAGCAGATATTTCACAAAAGAAGGTATAGGAATGGACAGTAAGCCCATGAAAAGATGCTCACCATCACTAGTTGTTAGTGAAGTGAAAGTTGCTCAGTTGTGTCTGACACTTTGTGACCCCATGGATTATACAGTCCATGGAATTCTCCAGGCCAGAATACTGGAGTGGGTAGCCATCCCCTTCTCCAGGGGATCTACCCAGCCCAGGGATCGAACCCAGGTCTCCAATATTGCAGGCAGATTCTTTACCAGCTGAACCACCAGTTGTTAGGGAAATAACAAAACTACAATGAGATATTACTATACATCCATTGGAATAACTAAAAGTAAAAGGATATTTTAATCCATGCCACAAAGGTTGATGAAGATGTAGAGCACCTAGAACTCTCATATGTTTCTGATGGTAATGTACAATGAAAAAGCCACTTAGGGAAGCAGTTCAGCAGTTTCTTACAAAGTAAAACATACTCTTAACATGTGACAGAAATTACATATGCGGCTATCTACTGCAGTAAAATAAAAATGTCTGTCCACAAGAACACTTATATACAAATGCTCATAGTGGCATTATTTATAATAACAAAACATTGAAAACAAACTGTGGTATATCCGTTCAAAGGAAAACTACTCAGCAGTAAAAATAAATGAATTAACTTATATATATATTAATATGGATGAATCTCAAAAATATACTGCCAAGTAAAGAAGCCAGACGCCCCCCCCCTCAGATTTATGATGTTTTATTTTCCATTTAAATGACATTCTAGTAAAGGGAAACACAATAGTAAGGGCATATCAAAGTTTTCCTGGAGTCAGAGGAGGGGATGGTTTGCAAGGAGAAGACTGACTGCAAAGAGCCATAGGGAAATTTTTGATGTTGATAGAAGAGTTCAGTAACTTGACTGTGGTGATAATCAAATGACTGGCTACTTTGCTTAAACTTTTCTAACTGTACACCTAATATGGGTGAATTTTTCTCTATGTGAGTTATAACTCAGGAAAGCTGTTTTCAAAATACATACTTATTTCTAACCCAAGATGGCCTAATACTGATTATAAATGTACTTTTCAAATGTCTTTGTCAGCTGGAAAAATTGGTTACAAGGAGTAACTTTAATCTCTAAAAACCACAGTAAGTATAGGGGTAGATGCATTTCAAAATCCCATCCCCAAAAAAGCTGTTCTTAAGGATCAGTACTGTTAATAGCCTGAAAGCAAATTGTGTGAGACATTAAAGGTCCTTTGCCTTCTGTGTTTCTGCCTTCAGAACTTCTTACTGCAAGTGGATAAATGGATCCCTTATTTATGCCTTATTTCTTTGCAGAATTATTGTGCATTAATATCCTCTAAGTAGATCCATTGGCCTTTCTAAAGTCTTTTATGTAGCCAGATGGGAAGGGAAAAGAACAATATCCACTGGTCCAGTTTTTCCTCTTTCCAAGCATTAAAAAAAATCAAGATGCCCTTAAAATCCTTTTTTCTTCAGTCTCTCTAAGAGAGGGCTTAACAAAGCCCAGTAACCATCTTAAAGCTCCCCTGCTGTTAAAGGGAGTACAACAGAGACTACGACCATAAGGATTGACTCCTGACTGAGAGCTGAGTCTTTCTCGGGAGAAATCTGACAATTAAGCGCAGAAGTTGCCCCTGGATTGCACCAAAGATTAACCCAGCTGGTGTTCTGAGAAGGACTCTGGCCGAATATGGCCAAGGGGAAGCCCTTCTGTGGCATATATCTAAGACACCTTCTTGCCCTGTGCGGCTGATCACAGCCAGATGACTAGGAAGCAAATCATTTTAGATTTACAGAGCTTCACAAGAGTCTGTAATAGTAAAAACCTTTTTAAAAATTAAGTTTATAAAGAGACACGTTGTAACCAAAGCTGTAGCAAATTCAGGGCTAAAATAAGCAATGAAAATAAGATTATGGGCATGTAGAAATCTTCACCAAAATTTTTCCATTTCATCTGATTTCCCTCGCTTGATAGACTGTGTAACATTGTTCCAAATTCACGTAAGATTTTCTTCTTTAGGCTGTAGCTTTGGAAAGCAACCCCATTCCCCATATAATGGATGATTTGGCATCAGACCAGAAACTACAAGGAGGCCACTTGACATAGTGATTAAGAGGGCAGACTCTGGAGTCAGATACTCTTAGTCTGGTTAATTCCTACACTCTACATGGTGTGTTGTTTAGGGAAAATTATTTAATATCTCTGTGCCTATTTCCTTATGGAAGATAATAATAGCACCTACATATAGAATTGTTACAGCATTAAGTACTTACAGATAAAAAACTGTGAAGAGTACCTGGCACATAGAAAATGCTTATATTAATTAGTATTTGTTTCAGCTGTGAGACAAAACATACTGGCTGATTCTTTTCTCAGGTAAACATAGTGCTGGGCAGGATAGGACCCTCACAATCACTAGGGACTTAGTCTCCTGTTCTGTTGCTCCATATGTTTGTCTTGGTCCCACTTTGTGGCATCCTTGTTCTAAGCAGCGGGATAGAGAAGGGGATGAAAGGATAAAAGGACCAAGGACACACGTAAGGTGTCTCTTCAGGAAGATTTCTTAGAGGTGGCCCCATGAACATGAATATAACCCACTGACCAGATCTTAGTCACAGTTCTCCATCTAGCTTTAAGTGAGACCAGAAAAGGAAGCCTGAAAAGTTCAGTTTGTGGAAAAGGTCTTGCATAAACAGGAGTAATCATGTTATCATAGATAAGCATAACAACTAATCTCTGTCAGAGTGCTCTATAAATTTTAGCTATTATTGTTATTTGGTTACTGAAAGGACTCCCAATTCAGTCTCCAGACCTAATAGTTCTAACTCATGTGATTTCTTCTGTACATGACTTTTCATTTCAATCTGCCACTGAGATTTGTACATTTATAAAACTGCTCATTTAAAAATTTTCTTCTCATCACCCCCTTCTAATATTCTGCTCAGGGTAAGTGTAATACTGTCATTGTCTTATATTCATACTATACAGATTGTCCCCAACTTGGGATGGTTTGACTTTATGATGGGGTAAAAACGATATGGATTCAAAAGCAACCATACTTCCAATTTTGATCTTTTCCCCAGGCTACTGATAAGCAATACTACTAATAGTTTCTTGTGATGCTGAGAAGTGGCAGCAAATTGAAGCTCCCACAGGATCAGTAAACAGCTAATATACTTGCAACAGTCCTGTATTCATACAGCTGGTCTGTTTTTCACTTTTAGTATGGTATTCAATTAATTATGAGATATCCAACACATCATTATGAAATAAGGGTTAGATGATTTTGTGTTAAATGATTTTGCCAAAATGTAGGCTTTGTGTTCTGAGTATGTTTAACTTACACTAGACCAAGCTATGATGTTAAGTAGGTTGAATATATTAAAATCATTTTGATTTACAGAGAGATATCCAATATATTATAAAACAGGTGTTAGATAATTTTGCCAAAATGTAGGCTTTGTGTTCCGAGCATGTTTGCCTTAGGCTAGACTAAGATGTGATGTCCAGTTGGTTGAAATGCATTTCGATTTACAATAGCTTTATTGGGGTTTAACCCCACCATAAGTCGAAAAAAATCTGTTGTAATAATCTTGAGATATTATTTCCTAACTTATTCTATGTTTTTCTTTCTCAACTAGTCTGTTATAAACTAGGTTGTGTCCCCTCTCCCCCAAATTCATTGTTGAAGTTCTAACTCCCACTACCTCAGGGTGTGACTGTGTTTGGGACACTTTAAGGAGGTAACTTAGTTAAAACTGGTTCATTAGGGTTGGCCCTAATCCAGTATGACTGGTGTCCTCTTAAAAAGACAAGATTAGGACATAAACACACACGTTGGAAAGACCTTGTGAAGACACAGGAAGTTGCATATCTGCAAGCCAAGCAGAGAGAACTCAGAAGTAATCAGGTCTATCAACGCCTTGATCTTGAATTTCTAGCCTGGAATTCAAGAATCTAAATTCCTGTAGTATAAGCCACCCAATCTGAGGGGCATTGTTATGGCAGCCCTAGCAAAATAGTTCATAGTCTGTTGTCTTTTTTGGCATCATCAAAGTCCCAAAAGGAAACAGATGACACTAAAAAGAAGGCAATTCAAGGATATTTAAAGTCCAAAAGGCAGATTTACTGTGATGTGGGTGTTGGAGGACGAAAAAGGATGGTGCATTAACCAAAAGAAGAGAGAAGCTGTTACCACCTGGAAACCCTAGGATAGGAAGGGAGGGAGCCTTTATTAGAATATTCAGTGAAGGGGTGCAGGTGTATCTTGAAGCAACTTTGCAGGAAGGGAAAATGATAATAAGTGTCCTGACCCAATGTTTCTCCCTCCCTGCCTCCAATCTCCTGTCATTGCTACTGCTGACGGAAACCAACCAGCCCCCAGAGAGCATAGGAAGGCAGTCATGTGGTCCGGGAAGGTCAGCCACCTAGAATGAAGAGTGAAGAAGAGTAGAGAGTGAGTCTGGAGAAACACATAGAGGATATCTAGCACAGGGAGGAACTGTATTTTCCTCTTTTCCTTGTTTGCTACCTCTCCCACCCCCACAAAAGTGCCTAGAAAATATATAGCAGATCCTCAAAAATTCTCTGGGAATAGAATTTTTATTTTTATTTTTCATCCCCTGTTATTTTCTTTTTTATCTTTCTGTTTTCATGTTTTTAATTCTTTTATCTATTTATTTGTTGTCTATTAAATTTAAAAGTTTTCAGATTTAACATTAATTTTTTTCTTATTAAGGTATATAGTTGATTTACAATATTAGACATGCTCAGTAATTTACAACTACTGTCAATATTTCCTTTCTACTAGTTTTTAGGCTACGTTTTCTATTTCTAGTTATAGCCTTAATCCAAATCTTAACTATATTTTATCCAAGACTACTACTTTCCTCATGGTTTTTAGTTGGTTAATTCTATGCAAATGAAAAAGCAAGTAAAGCAAAGCAACCCACAAAACAATGCTTAGTTGTATAACAATATCTCAATTGATTAAATTTTCTGATTACATTTTCTCCTTCTCCAACTTTTATTGTTGTTGCTCAGTCACTAAGTCATGTCCCACTCTTACTGACCCCATGGACTGCAGCATGCCAGGCTTCCCTGTCCTTCACCAAGTCCCAGAGTTTGCTCAAACCCATGTCCATTGAGTCAGTGATGCCATCCAACCATCTCATCCTCTGTCATCCTCTTTACCTTCTGCCTTTATTCTTTCCCAGCATCAGGGCCTTTTCCAAAGAGTCGACTCTTCTCAGCAGGTGGCCAAAGTATTGAAGCTTCAGCTTCAGCATCAGTCCTTCCAATGAATATTCAGAACCAATGTCCTTTAGGATTGAATGATTTGATCTCCTTGCTGTCCAAGGACTCTCAAGAGTCTTCTCTACCACCACAGTTCAAAAGCATCAATTCTTCATCGCTCAGCCCTCTTTATGGTTCAGTTTTCACATTTGTACATGACTACTGGAAAAAAACATAGCTTTGATTGCATGGACCTTTGTTGGTAAGGTGATATGTCTGCTTTTTAATATTCTGGGTAGGTTTGTCATAGCTTTTCTTCCAAGGAACAAGCATCTTTTAATTTTGTGGCTGTAGTCACCATCCATAGTGATTTTGGAGCCCAAGAAAATAAAGTCTATCACTATTTCCTTTTGTCCCCACCTATTTGCAATGAAATGATGGGACTGGATGCCATGATCTTTGTTTTTTGAATGTTGTGTTTCAAACCAGCATTTTCCACTCTCCTCTTTCACCATCAAAGATTCTAGTTCCTCTTCACTTTCTGCCATTAGGGTGGTATCATCTGAGTTGTTGATATTTCTCCTGGCAATCTTGATTCCAGCTTGTGAGTCATCCAGCCTGACACTTCACATGATATACTCTGCATATAAATTAAATAAGCAGGGTGACAATATTCAGCCTTGATGTACTCCTTTCCCAATTTGAAACTAGTCTGTTGTTGCATATGTGATTCTAACTGTTGCTCCTTGACTTGCATACAGATTTCTCAGGAGGCAGGTCAGGTGGTCTGGTATTCCCATGTCTTTAAGAATTTTCCAGTTTGCTGTGATCCATACAGTCAAAGGCATTGGGATAGTCAATAAAGCAGAAGTAGATGTTCTTATGGAATTCTCTTGGTTTTTTTATGTTCCAACGGATGTTGGCAATTTGATCTTTGTTTCCACTGCCTTTTTTTTTTTTTTCCTCTGTCTTTCTAAATCCAGCGTAAGCATATGGAAGTTCTCAGTTCTCATACTGTTGAAACCTAGCTTGGAGAATTTTGAGCATTACTTTGCTAGCGTGTGAGATGAGTGCAATTGTGCAGTAGTCTGAACATTCTTTGGCATTGCCTCTCTTTGGGATTGGAATGAAAACTGACCTTTTCTAGTCCTATGGCCACTGCTCAGTTTTCCAAATTTGCTGGCATATAGAGTGCAGCACTTTCACAGAATCATCTTTTAGGATCGGAAATAGCTCAACTGGAATTCCATCACCTCCACTAGCTTTGTTTGTAGCGATGCTTCCTAAGGCCCACTTGACTTCACATTCCAGGATGTCTGGCTCTAGGTGAGTGATCACACCATCATGATCATCTGGGTCATGTAGATCTTTTTTGTATAGTTCTTCTGTGTATTCTTTCCACCTCTTCTTAATATCTTCTGCTTCTGTTAGGTCCATATCATTTCTGTCCTTATTGTGCCCATCTTTGCATGAAATGTTCCTATGGTATCTCTAATCTTCTTGAAGTGATCCCTAGTCTTTCCCATTTTATTGTTTTCCTCTATTTCTTTGCATTGATCACTTAGGAAGGCTTTCTTATCTCCGCTTGCTATTCTTTGGAACTCTGCATTCAGATGTCACCTTTATACTGCTTCATTATAGTTGACATCAGATTAAGACTGTGAACATTTAAGAAAGGTTCCTGTCAACTTACTTTCCCAAAGTGTTACAACTTCCAGCCTACCTTACCTGTTTCTGACAGGTAAGCATTATACCTTTTGAAGCCTACAATAAACTTTTAGGATATTTCCTTTCTGAAAATGACTCCCAAAGATAGCAATGTGGCTTTTTCAAGAGATGCTAATAATTTGTAATGATTTGATTAGACAGCTATGTTAACAAAAATATTCTTTTAAGAATTACTCTTATATTGGATACTTCCTTAGTTTACTCTCAGCAGTGACAATGACTATTGAGATAAATCTCCATTTTAGATTTACTTATTTACACATCATTCAGCTCTGCCATCTCTGTAGCTGTTTCCTTTAGAAGCTGATATATTTTCTGGCTTTTCCAGTAGCACAGTGCTTTGTATTAGATTGTTGGGTCATTGAATCAGTACTTACTTGAAAGAAAATGACATGGTTATTTTATGTGATTTTACTTTTTATCTTTTTGATTTGGTTTGAGCAAGGATTTAATCTTAAAAAAATACTCCTTTCAAAAATACACATTTAAACCTATGAAAAATTCCTTGTCAGAGACTTTTATATATCTTTTAAAATTATTCACATTACCATTTCTTGTCTTTCATCAATTTTCAAGATAAATTAGTATTCTTTTTTAAGGGTTATTTCTTCTGGGTGAAGAATGATATCACGTTTAACAAGAACTCTGTAATTAATGTGTCACACATTTGAAGCTACAATTAGGGTATCCCTGTAATGTAAATCCAATTGTCTTTATTATCTCTTTTATAATGTGTAATTTTATAATGAGGTAAAGATTGTAGTGCCAAATTAGGGTACTGAGTTCAAGTGCACATAAGTCATCATCTCAGAAAATAATTTTTCAATTTCTTTATTATATTAGTTTTTTTCAGATCTTTGTGACACTAGTCTCCATGGTTCACTGTAATTTTGTTATCTTAGTGTATTTTTATGTTTTTCTGGTTAATTAACATCCCCACTCCCATAGGAAAAAGAACAAAGTCAAATTTTGTTAAATTCAGTTTTCCTACTATATTTTAGGACCTTTTATTCATTGAGAACTATGTTCAGGACTTCACATATTTCTGTAAGTTCTCTGAAAATGTCAGGGATCTGAAAAAAAAAGTTGAAATATGAAAAGAAAGCTGCAAATCAAAATGAACAAATACTTAATTGTTAGGTCTATAAAACCTAACAATGTGCTATCTATAAACTCAATTCTTATTTACATTTATTTTATGTAATATATGGTATATTTTAAAATGTGGGACTGAAGAACTTCAAAACAAAGCTATAATCAGTACTTTCACATTAAGCCAGACCTATGAAAGTCTTAAAAATGACCTTAATCTCTTTTTATGGAAGAGAGTAGTAGGTAAAATTTCAAACAGTGTTTGGAGGCAAATGTTTTAAATGTTTCACACTACAATATGTATTTTTTATATTCCTTGCCCCTCAAAAGAAAAATATTAGTAAGCAAAACAAAAATTTTGGAAAATATTCCACACACATAAATTCCCTCTTTTCAAAACAAACAAAAAAAGGCATCAAGAGACAAATCATGTAATTTGATTCAGTGATCTTTCTTTCTTATTAGTGGCTGAAGTAAGTTGGTAAAAAATGAGTGAAAAAAAGTCCAGTCATGTGTTTTAACAGTTGATATAAGTATTCAAAAACAATTTAAAGGTAGGCTTTATAAGGTATTGTGAGGTTGGGGGTGAGGAGGGTTAGATGTATGACATATACCAGTGGGAAGATACTTTTAGTACACTTAACATAGGAACATACCGCACAATTGCACTCATCTCACACGCTAGTAAAGTAATGCTTAAAATTCAAGCCAGGCTTCAGCAAAATGTGAACCGTGAACTTCCAGATGTTCCATCTGGTTTTAGAAAAGGCAGAGGAACCAGAGATCAAATTGCCAACATCGATGGATCATCGAAAAAGCAAGAGAGTGCCAGAAAAACATCTATTTCTGCTTTACTGACTATGCCAAAGCCTTTAACTGTGTGGATCACAATAAACTGTGGAAAATCCTAAAAGAGATGGGAATACCAGACCACCTGACCTGCCTCTTGAGAAACCTGTATGCAGGTCAGGAAGCAACAGTTAGAACTGGACATGGAACAACAGACTGGTTCCAAATAGGAAAAGGAGTATGTCAAGGCTGTATACTGTCACCCTGCTTATTTAACTTATATGCAGAGTACATCATGAGAAACGCTGGGCTGGAAGAAGCACAAGCTGGAATCAAGATTGCCGGGAGAAATATCAATAACCTCAGATATGCAGATGACACCACCCTTATGGCAGAAGGTGAAGAACTAAAGACTCTTGATGAAAGTGAAAGTGGAGTGTGAAAAAGTTGGCTTAAAGCTCAACATTCAGAAAACTAAGATCATGGCATCCGGTCCCATCACTTCATGGGAAATAGATGGGGAAACGGTGGAAACAGTGGCTGACTTTATTTTTCTGGTCTCCAAAATCACTGCAGATGGTGATTGCAGCCATGAAATTAAAAGACGCTTACTCCTTGGAAGGAAAGTTATGACCAACCTAGATAGCATATTAAAAAGCAGAGACATTACTTTGTCAACAAAGGTCCATCTAGTCAAGGCTATGGTTTTTCCAGTGGTCATGTATGGATGTGAGAGTTGGAGTATAAAGAAAGCTGAGCACCGAAGAATTGATGCTTTTGAACTGTGGTGTTGGAGAAGACTCTTGAGAGTCCCTTGGAGAGCAAGGAGATCCAACCAGTCCATCCTAAAGGAGATCAGTCCTTGTTGTTCATTGGAAGGACTGATGTTGAAGCTGAAACCCCAATACTTTGGCCACCTGATACAAAGAGCTGACTCATTGGAAAAGATCCTGATGCTGGGAAAGATTGAGGGCAGGAGGAGAAGGGGACGACAGAGGATGAGATGGCTGGATGGCATCATCGACTCGATGGACATGGGTTTGGGTGGACTCAGGGAGTTGGTGGACAGGGAGGCCTGGTGTGGTGCGGTTCATGGGGTCGCAAAGAATCAGACACGACTGAGCGACTGAACTGAACTGAACATAGGAATAATGGCCCTACAGAAACTTGGGAGTTTTTTTCCCCCATATTCTACATTACCTTCAGAGAAGGCAATGGCAACCCACTCCAGTACTCTTGCCTGGAAAATCCCATGGACGGAGGAGCCTGGTAGGCTGCAGTCCATGGGGTCGCTAAGAGTTGGACACGACTGAGTGACTTCACTTTCACTTTTCACTTTCATGCACTGGAGAAGGAAATGGCAACCCACTCCAGTGTTCTTGCCTGGAGAATCCCAGGGATGGGGGAGCCTGGCAGGCTGCCATCTATGGGGTCACACAGATTCGGACATGACTGAAGCAACTTAGCAACAGCAGCAGCTACATTACATTAAAGGGTGGTGGTGGGGGTAAATAACAGGAGAGAGCCAACTTAAGAATATCTTTAGCAGTTAAAGACTTTGAATCAATAAAATCATTTCTGATAAATGGTTTTTGATAATGATTGAGTAAAATTACTTATCAGCATATACTACAGACATTAATTGCTGATTAAGTTATAAGGATCAATCTCTAATTCAGTTCAAGTTCTGTATCTTGTAATCTACTTGGGGTTCACAATATTCTTAATAAGTGCTAGTAAAATACCCGTTAACTTTATAGTATTTACTACACCTAAATTATTTCCTAATTTCAGAAAAGTATTACATGTACATATGTTTTTAGCATTTTGAATCAATTCACCTGGTGTGCCATTTCTGAAAATCCATGAAAATTAGAATTTAGAATTGAGATCACTCAAGTCTTTTCATCTGTTTACAAACATTTCCTTCTACCTCCAAAGGCCCTGAGTCTTTATTGTTATCTAGAGAGTTTACATCATTTTTTCTACCTGGTCATAAAGTTAGTACCAAAATCTCTGAAGTACTTCTATGTTACCTCAGAAGAAGGTTATATGATCACCAACATGTTTAAGCTATTGTGATTCCAACAGGGAAATAGAAAAAAAATCCTCCTTAATCACTTAGACTTGACTTTAAGCCTTCAAAAGCAATTTGTTTGGTTTCTAGTTGTATGAAAGATTATAAAGTGGCATAACTCATTTCTTTGAGCAGCAAACCAACATCATCTACTGTTTAGCTACACTTACACAGTTTTGAAAATTTGTCAAGGGTAATTTTACTAGCTGTTATTTAGGTAGTGTTGAATAAAAATATTAAGGGAAAAGTGGTTAGTTAGGTATGTAATACAGCAATAAATATTTCTATTAGTGTTTTCTGGGAGCAAGTATTATTGACATTCTGCATATATGATATAATATGCATTGTATTACAATTTTGACAATTGTAAAATGCTTTGCTACCTAAAACAAGACCTAGAACAGCACTTTCTATTAGAACATCTGCAACAATAGAAATGGTCTGTTTTTGTACTGTCCCATTTGGTAGCCACTAGCCATATGTGGCTAAGGAGCACTTAAAATATAGCTACTGTGACTACAGAACTGATTTTAAGTTTCATTTCATTTTCGTTTACAATTAGATTTTAATTTTTAGCTAGTGGCTACAAGTTGGACAGTGCTGAACATTTCCATCACACAAGATAGTTACCTGAAACTTCTTTCCAGTAATTCCGCCTTTTCCCAGCATCATAGGGAAACCCTAAATTTCTAATTTATCCTGGTTTTGGACTTTACCTAAATGGTTTCATATACTATATACTCTTTGTACCTGGCTTCTTTTGCTAAACATGTTTTTGGGATGCACCCATGTGTATCATTAGTCAGTTCCTTTTAATTGCCCAGTAGTATTCCATTGCATAAATGTATCACAATTTGTTTTCCCATCTTCCTACTGATAGCTATTTAGGTTGTTTCCAATTATTTGGTTTTAATGCTGCAAATACTATATAAGATTCTGCATTAATTAAAGTGAAAAAAGCTACTTGTGTATATCAAAAGATACTTTGATCTTGAAAAAGACAATTAACTTATGAAATTCTATTTTCTTCTGTTGCTCAGGTAATTTTTTTTTTTTTAACAAATGAATGGGATGTGTGTGTGTGTGCACGTGCACACACGCATGTGCACGCTAAGTTGCTTCAGTCTTGTGTGACTCTTTGCAACCCTACAGACTGTAACCAGCCAGGCTCCTCTGTCCAAGGGATTCTGCCATGCCCTCCTACAGGGGATCTTCCTAACCCAGGGACTGAACCCACGTCTTTACATCTACTGTATTGGCAGGCAGGTTCTTTCCTTGGCTGAAAATTTAATTCCTGATTACATATAAGAACAGGCATATCTCAGGACTGCTGAGTTAACAGTTGGTTTGTACTACCTAAAAATACAGTTAGAATGACAAATCTACCAGAAAAAAATAATGCAGTATTTTCAAAACCAAAATATACTTTGGGTGTGAATGGGTAGAGTTAGGAGTGCTCCAGAGAAAAATGACAAATTATATAGTTTTGAATTACTCTATCTACTCTAGTTTTAGCCTTTATCACCTGATATCATTATTGATTATTATTATATATCCACAGAACTTGAGATCTAGTAAAGGCAACTAGTAATCCAGTAGTTTAATTTCCCAGTGTTATGCATATGATAAGAAAGTGAAAGTGAAGTCGAGTCCGACTCTTTGCGACGCGACCGCATGGACTATAGCCTACCAGGCTCCTCTGTCCATGGGATTTTCCGGGCAAGAATACTGGAGTGGGTTGCCATTTCCTTCTACAGGGGATCTTCCTGACCCAGGGATCGAACCCGGGTCTCTCACATTGTAGGCAGACGCTTTACGGCCTGAGCCACCAGGGAAGTCCATATACATATCATAAATACTCAATAAATAACTGGTTGAAATGAAACCATTCATTTCCCTTAGTTCCCTAAGAGAACTAAGACTATAAGTGTCTCTCAATTGAAGAAAATCAGATATTATAATAAAGTGAAAACATTTTAAACAGGTGTGATTTCTGCTTTATAAAAGGATTCACCACAAATTCACTGGTAAGCTGCCAAAGACCAATCCATTAATTTTTAAAACTCTCACATATACAATTTTGAGGGAGTAAATCTATCATATTATCAGTATTTTGTCTTTTGTATGCAGTTTTTCCTTTCATAAGCATTAATGTTGAAGTAACTTATTAGTTCTTGACTATGCAGTAGATATCAATAGTAGGAAATAACCTAATAGATAATATTGAAGAGGAAATTTACCCTTGAGAATGTACTAAAGTAATTTATAAAGTATATAATCCACACATAATCAGGGCTTCCTATTTTTCAAGTGGTTCAGATACAAATGTGTTAATCGATGTCTCTGCCATTCACTCCAAGCTGAGAGCAAAAACAATCCAAGATCAAAGGACACAGCATTTTAAATTCACAGATATTGACTTTGCACATTTTACAGACAGGAACCGTATCTAGCCCACTTTTGATATTCAACAAATAACTACTGCACTGGCAGTTTATTGAATTTGTCAAAGACTGTAAAGTATTTTTTGGTTAGGTACTTTTTCAGTCCAGTGTGTATTACGTTGTAACAGGTGATAAATGTTAGACATATGGCTGGGTATTTTCTGTGGTGTAACAAATTAGTTTTGAAATATATGTGTAACATATGTAAAGATGTAGCTATATAAGCTATAAATGACCACAACGGAGAAATGAATATAGGCAAAGTGATTTCTGACCTTTCATAACTATTACAACACAAAACATGCATTTATAATCCAGCATGTTTCCAAATCTATAGCTTGAATTGGTTGTCTGGTGGTAACATTCAAAAATTCATATTATAGTAATCTCACTATGATTAGAACTAATACTATCAATTATTCTAAAATAGGGAGAAATAGTCTAAATCCTAACTTTAAAAGAACTCCCTTAAAATATTTATCTATAACTCAGGAAAAGGACAAATAAGGATGTAGGTAAAAAAAAACCAACACAACTCTAAGCAGCTTAAAACTGATGTTATGAAGTCCTCACACAAAGGCCACACACTTTTCCTAAAGCAGAGTTCCTCAAAGTACTGAGATAGTTTTGCACAAGCTTCATTATGTGGTTTTCTTGTCTGCAGATTCGGAGAAGGCAATGGCACCCCACTCCAGTACTCTTGCCTGGGAAACCCCATGGACGGAGGAGCCTGGTAGGCTACAGCCCATGGGGTCGCGAAGAGTCAGACACGACTGAGCGACTTCACTTTCACTTTTCACTTTCATGCATTGGAGAAGGAAATGGCAACCCACTCCAATATTCTTGCCTGGAGAATCCCAGGGAGGAAGGAGCCTGGTGGGCTGCCGTCTATGGGGTCGCACAGAGTCCGACACGACTAAAGAGACTTAGCAGCAGCAGCAAAGTAAAAGGGTGGGGAGGATAATGAAATTATGCTAACAGCAGTAAGAAGCAACAGCTGACAGTGAGGGATGGGCAAACTATAATAGAACTAAAAAAGCTATTCAGATCTGTGTAGTGTGAGCAAACAGCAACGCTCACCATTACAGGAATAGAGACTTCAGCTGTAAATGTAATGAAATGAATATTCATAATAACTACCAGTTTTCATATAGCTGGAATACATACTTTATTTCCTACGTGTACGTCGAAACTATTATTCTAAATCTGAAGAGTTTAACTGCTGTTGATCACCGAGTCATCTGTCTCAGATTGGAAGGACCTACTACCACAGTGGGTCATGAACCTTTCCGTTTTAGCACTGTGCTCAACCCTGTTCACTATTACATTGTAACACATTATAAGAAACTCTGTAACTCATTATGAGATTACCAAAGGCAACATTACTTTCTTGAATCTATTGTTCAGCTGATTCATAAAATACCCTTATCTAATACTCCATGGTACAAAACTGTAAAATAAAACCACTGACTTTTAGTTAAGGCTGTACCTTCTCCAAAATGAGTATTATGTACCTGATAGTGGTGTTGTGAGAATTAAATGAGATAATGCATGTAAAACACTAAGCACAACGTCTGGGGCAAAATAAAACTTCGGAAACGGTAGCTATTATTTTAGCACGCCCCAAACCCTCATTCTGCAGGTGCAAAAATTAAGCCTCAATAGGAGAACTGACTTCCTAATGCTCTAATATCCAAGTTATTGTCCTGGATAAGCAGCTTAGCTGCCTGTGTAGGTTTGGTGTATTGGCAGGGCCTGAGGGCATATTTCTGCAGGATTCTTGTCTGCTGGGAATTGAGGGAATATGTTTGAACCCTGTGGCGTTAGAGGCTAATTCGATACCGTTGGGGGTTCGAGACAGCTGTGTGCTAACAATATCCATCACCAAGGGAAGCCATTCGTCTATCTCAAAACACCCAGAAGGAGCAAGACCCTTAGTACAGCAGGTTGTTAGGGAACCGGCGACCGGGAAGAGGCAAGTAGTAAGACACGGGGTTGAGCTCAAATCCTGGTTTGGTCAGCTTCACAGAGGGACGAGCATTTAAGAGGGCTGAAGATAACGGGGCTCTAGGAACAGACTAGATTACCCCACCTCCCAACGCCTTTCCCGGAGAGGGGCCGCCATGCATTTTCGCGTTCCGGGAGAGAGCGATTTCTTGTTCCTTAGTAGCGCTTACTCCCCGCCCTGTAGGTACGGAGGGAGTCAGGACCTCGCCTCTACGCTCCTGAGGGCCGGAAGAGCTTGGACCTTCCCGGTGCGCGCCACGCCGTGGCTGGAAGGCGGAGGTCGGCGCGCAGCCCACGCGCGCCCCGCGTTCGCCCGCTCTAAAATGGCGGCGGAGGCAGCTCGCTCACACCCCGCCGCCCGCGCTCCTCCGAGTCGTGGCCTCGGGAGGCGGGACCGGGCCGGAATGCGGAAAGCAGGAGCGCGAGGGCGGCGTGGACTCTTCAATCCAGCGCGTTCCCCACCGCCCCGGCATGCTAGAAGTCAGCAGGCGACTGCTACCGGGAATACAGCCGGCGCCTAAGAAACGGGAGGGGTGCCTAACGAAAAAGTGAAGGGTGGGGGAAGAGAGCGAGCGAGCGGCGGCACATCCGGGAGCCTACGCCCGCCCCGCCCCGGAAATGATGTTTAGGGGGCGGGATCTCTTCAAAGTGGATTCTTCCCCAGCTGTAGCTGGTCGTCTCACGAGGTGTCTGGAATCGTCCTCAACAGCCCCTCTCCTGGGTTAGCCGTTCCCGTCTCCCGCTCTGAGGCTTCTTGGCACAATGCAGGCTGCTGCGACTGGTAGCTCTCGTTTCACAGAAAGTATCCCTCGCGCCACGGCCCTAAATTCGGCCTCCAGCCTCGCCAGGGAGTGTAGTAGCGTACCTCCGACGGGACTCTGGGGGTAACCTCAGCCCCTGCCAAACCTAGCGCATCTCTTTGGAATCCTTTCTCGGAAACCTGCCCTCCCTCCCCCGGTAACTCGGTTCGGGGGTTGTCCGTCACGGAACTGAGCCCGCCCCTTCCGGCTGCTTGCCGGCCCGCCTCCTCCTCTCTTCCCTCCCCCACCCCTCCCCGTGCGAGTGTCTCCCTCTCCCTCTCGCTCCCTCTCTCTTCTCCCTCTCTCTCTCTTTTGTGAGTTATAGCAACCGTTGCCTTGTGAATCAAGCGCCATAGTCACCGTAGTCCTGGCGACTGTTACCCATCAACAACAACTACTCCTCTCCTCCTCCTCCTCCTCCTCCTCTTCCTCCTCCCCACCACCACCATCTCCATCACCCACCAACAACACCACAATAATCCACAGCCAAGGTGAATATTCTTCGGTCTCTACATGTGTGTGGGAGCGTGTGGATGCGTGTGAACGCTTGTGTCCGTGCGTGTGTGTGTCCGTGTGTGTGCGAGCCGAGTGTGGCTGTGCGGGGGTCTCACTTCTGACACCGGGGCTGCAGCTGCGGCGCCGCTGCCGAGGGGCTCGGTCCCCCGGGCTTGTTTACAATGGACCGTGCGCGCCGCGTCTGGGTCGGGGGTGTGGGCGCCGCGCCGCCCGCCCGCCCGCCGGCCCTGGCCCTTCGCGGCCGCGCTTCAGGGATGGAGCGGGAGCTTGGGGGGCTGCGAGCGGAGCGGGAGAGGGAGCCACAGTTCTGCGCTGCGGACGGTGGAGCTCTCCCCTAGGTCTGGGGCTGAGGAGGAGGGCCAGGTGAAGAGAGAAGGATTTTTTTTTTCCCTTTCTTGCTTTAATTTTCTTGTTTTTCAAAGCTGCTTGGTTCCTGCTTCTTTCAAAACCGAAATAGACAACAGTGTGCAAGGGGGGGACCCAAGAGGTGGTGTTTTGTTGTTGTTGTTCACTTGTGGGGCCTTGTTACGGGTTTTGTTGTTTTTATCCTTATACAACGGTGAACTTTTCTCACCGCCTGTTCCCTTCATTTTTGCCCCTCTTTGCCTTGTGCTAAATGAGCTGCTCTTTTACCATCATCATCAGCTGCGTGGTTTTCGTTTTTCTTTTAAAACTGTGTTTTCTTTGTGCTGCAAACAGTCTTAATATCCTTTCAGCACTCTTCCCTCCCCCCTTTCTTTTACCCCCACACCCCTTGCACACACACTGGAACCAGGGGCTTCTTGGCTGGGTTCTTTGCTGCGACTGGGAAGAAGACCTTTTTTTTTGAAAGTCTCCCTCCTCTGTTTCTCTCTTGGGGGGTGTGTGTGTGTGTGTGAGTGTGAGATTTAAACCGGATGCAGGGCATCTGTGATACTTGGTTAGTAGTTATTGACAGTGCTTTATCCTTCTTGTGGAGATGGGAGGGGTACTAGTGAGGTTCCATTTCACTTTGATGAACCTCTTTCCCCACGGTGGAGTGTTAACAATTTTCATTGTGGTTATGAGACTTTGTGTGTTACAAACAGGGAAAGGACAGAAGGAAGCTTTGTGAGAACTGTTTACAGTGTTATTTGTGACAGTTATGGTACTTCTAAAGAGTTTCTTTTTTTTTCTTTTCTTCATCTTCTCTGTTCGTTTTCCTTTGAGAGTTGAAATTGAAGTCAAGTTGTTCATAAAGAATGTATGAAGCTTCTCAACTTGAAACGTGTGTATATTTCACTTTCTTTGTGGTTGTTAAGATCTAGGCATGTGTGTACTTAACAGTCTTTTTAATATTAGTTTTTGGTTTTCTTTGGACAGTGACTTAAGCCTGCTGAAGAGAGAGAACTTTTTCCTTTTTAGGTCTTTGCTTCAAAATTCTGTTTTTCTCTGTACATTTGAATATTAGTCAGTCCTCAAGTTATGGGCTCTTAGATACAGGTAACCCAGTTTTAGAGATCCTGTAAATTTGTTCATTTTTCAGCGCAACGTTTAATTAATAGACTATGAGTAAAGACTTTGATAGTGTGTGCTAAAACAAATGTAATGTACTATTTTATTTGCACATATTGAAGTTTCCAAATTGGAATTTTTAAATACTTACTTAGTCTTTTTTTCTAACAGCCAACCATATATTGATTTACCTGACAGAACTGACTGTGGATAATGTGACAGTATTAATTATTCTTGAGATTGTCAGTGAGCAGGTTGGGTAATTGTAATGCAATTTAAGGCTAATACTTTGTAAAATAAGAGTTAGAGTTTAAAAACTTTTCTTTTTTAAAATTGATTTCGTTGTGGTTGGTATTTTAAATGAAGACGATGTTGGTTCTGAACGAAGACTTTCTCAGAGCACTCAGATTTCTTTATATTTGTCGCCCCCTCCCCAGGCTAGGTTTCATGCAAATCTCTGATACTAACCTGTATTTCTTTTTCTGTTCAGATGAGTGTCAAATGCCTGAACACTTTTGGATGGTGAAGTTCCTGGGTCCTTATAAACTTTGAAGTTAATAGGAGTTTTACTGTCTTGAGACAGTTTCAGACTTTATGCCATTTACATAATACATTTTCAGTCGAGTAGATTATATGCTATAATTTTATAGTTTAATGTTTTTATTGGCAGTGTCCAAGAACTTTTTTGAAGCATTTCACTCATTACAACTATCTCAGGTTTTCTCTAAGTTAGATTTTCATTCACAAGGTGTTTTGAGAGCAGAACTTAATTTGAATTCTATTACTTATCTGTTATTAAAAGTGCATATGTGATATAAAAGTTGCTGCTAGAGATGCCTTGGACTCAGGTGTGTCAACATTATTCATATGGATCAAGTAAAAATAGCCAGAAATACTAACAAAGGATAAATTTTTAAAATAACATACCCATAAATACTTGGTAACACTTAAATTTTTTTTTTCCTGTGATATTTTTCCTAGGAGAGACTATATTATGTGATGGTATTCTCTTATGTTTGTATTAGACTAAAAAAAACCTGAAGTGTCCAAACTTTAAAACTAAAATTATCAAATAGGAGTTACTTGTAACTTATTTTGGATAGCTGAGTATTTGTGATTCATTGTACGTCATAATGTCTGTCTCAGGCTTTTTATATTATTGTGCCTATTGCATTAAATGGTATAGGCATATTTCTGTAGTACATTTAAATGTATAACAGTAAACTAAGATGCACTTCTCAAATGCATCATTCCACAATGTTTTCATTATATGGGATGATTATGCTAATTTAAAAAATAGTATATTATTCCTTCAATATTCAAATACTCTTGTACTCAAAAGGTTTATAGTTAAAAAGTTTAGGATATGCAAAAAACTTACAGTTTATGAATTTACTATATGTTAACCCTAAACAATATTTTTTATAGAAGCATTTAATGGTAAAAAGCTATTGCTATTAAAAATTAGGAATTAAAACATGAATTTTGAATCAAAGATTTAATCTTTTATTTAAGTGATACATGTTACAGTTTGATAACATGTTTCATTGTTTTTGAGAAGGTTGATGTTTTATATACTCTCTAAACTGTCAACTGAAGAAATCAGTGGGTGGAGTTTGATTTTACGTTTGAGTTTTTAGTAAGTATGTGTGTATAAGTGTGTGTATTTAAAAGAGAAGATAGAGTATCAGATATGTAGGAAGAGTTAAAAAAAAAACTTCTGAATAGTGTAGTAAGAATGTTACTTTGTCTTTTTTTTTTTGTATCTCTAGTGAGTATGTTACAAGAAATGAGAATACCAAACAAAGAAGCTTTTCAATTTACAGAGTCTTCAAAGACATAAACCTTTAAATTATGAAAAATCTGCTAGGTTTTTTTTTTTTTTTTGCTTGCTTGCTTGCTTTGTTTTTATGTTGAGCATTAGGCTAAAAAACCTCTACATCTAGTTACTTTAAAAATAAACAACTTAGTTTCCCTAATGGAAATATTTGTCTGTAACTCTTTGGTATAGAGTCCCAGTGGCTGTTGGAAAACAGATTTTAAATTCCTCTCTGTTCACAGGTGCATAGTGTTCCCATATTTTGGAAATCTAAGATTAAATAGATTTAACTAAATCTAGCTTTGTTAGGGACAGATGGCTGTTTTAAACAGGTGTCACTTTTATTTCTAGCGCATTGTGTTGGGACTTCCAGTGGTTCACAAACGAGCTGTGTAAAGCAGGTGGCATCCTTTGCTTTTGTCCTTAGTAAAATATACTTTTGGAGTTAATTATTTTCCTAGGAAGAGTTGTTTTTCTTTTTAAAGTAAAGGTTTTGAACTATTCAAATTAAGATTCCTAATTTAATTAACATAACTTTTGTTTTTGAATATTATTCAGTTTTTGGGCTGTGTAAGCTGCAGGTCCTTTCAGAAAACACTTCAAATTCTTTAAACAGTGATAAATTCCATTTGAATCCAGAAAAAGTACTCAGGAGCACTTTACACAGTCAGTTTATCTGAAACAAAAAGCCAAGGCAGATTTGAATAAAGTGAAATTAGGTAACATGACAAGTTAACTTTTGCTGTCCCATACTTGAATGTTTTTTTGGTAGCATTTTAATTTAAACATTAAGTGTTGAGAACTGGTGTTTTGTTGGTTATTTTAAATATTATCAAGTGAAAACATTTTCCTGACCTACTTTGATTGTTACTATAAAGATTTTAGTGCTCTTTTTAAGTGAAAATTGTTTTTAAGCATTAATGTTTAAAAATATGTACTGAAATAAATAAAAGAGTATCAACCTATTGATTCTTAAGGTTCATTTTTACTTGAATTCTATCCTTTTTTGGTGGAAATTTTATACATCTTACAACAGATGCACCAGAGGGTGCTATGCTGTTTGCAACAAGAGATTATTATCACAAAGAATGTGATCTGATTAGAACTTTTATTTAAAGAAAAAATTTAATTACATATGCATTCAAGCATATAATAGCCTTATTTCTTTGGAGTTTAAATTTAATATACTGTCTTAATTGGCAGTTTTATATCAAAGCCTGTCTCTCTGAACTAATATATATTAGCATAGCATAAAACAATATCAAGATTGATATCTTTGGTATCATCTGAATGTCAACATTAGTCCTGTATGCACATAGATTTATCATCTTCTTATGAAGATATTTTAATTTGTATCTAAAAAAATTAGTTAACTTGAGAATCATACTATTTTGGCAGCGTGGCTTGTACTCTAAATTGGTTATTGTTGCACCTATCAATATATTGTATATCCTTATAACATTTATATATGGCATAATTAGTGGTATGCTTTTTATGGTATAATTAAAAAAAGCCATTTCAAAAGTATAAATTGTAATAATAGTTATCAGGCTCATTAAGTCAACAGCAGTAAGAATAGAAATTGTCTGGAGAGTTTGGTCCCTACTTCATGCTGTTAGAATAGTCTGGTTTGAATATTTAACTTGACTTTATTATCTGAAAAGTTGTAGATTCTCTGCTTTACTCTGTGCCTTATACTTCCAAACTGGAAGTGATCATATATAACTTTATGTATCTAAATATTTGTTCAGCAAGGTTTTTTAGGAGAACGCTTGAATTCAGTCTTTGGGGTTCTTGGATCATTGACTTTACTTCTTCCGTAGTACATGTACATGTAAGGTAAATACTGAAGCAGTAGTAATCAGTGTTTTCCTCAAGTAAGCTTAGAAAGGCACAGTTATATCAAGTCAGCTTTTCTCCAGATGATGGATTTATGTGTACTGTAGTTCCACATTTAAGTACAATCAGCAAAATGTGATTTTTTTTTTAAGTGCCTTTATAAGACATAGTATTTCATGTGTTGGAATGCCACAGAGAACTCCAAAACATCAATAGAGAATAACAATATTTTAAAGTAGCAGTCTTGTTAAAATAGGTTAGGCATTTCTCCTTAAAAATATGGTCCTACTAATTCATTTAGAGAATTGGTTAATGAATAAATTATTAAATTGGCATAACCAATTTTTGCTGCTAAGAATTTAAAGTATATGACATTGTTTCAAAACCTTTGATGTTTTACATTTCATATCAAACTAAAAGACCTATTTCATGAAAAATCAGTTAAAAAGTTGGAATGTATTTAGAGTATCAAATAGGTGTATGTTTTGTTTTTTAAATAGATTGAAGGTAAAATATATTGGTTAAAAACACAAAGCTTTCGATGCAGATTTCAGATAATCTTATCAGCTATGGAACCTTGGACAGGTTATTTGCCTTTGTTTGGCCTCAGTTTTCTCATCTCAAAAATGGATCAGTCTTAGCCTGCCTTACAGTTTTGTGAAGAGTAAAGGAGCTGATTCATGTCATGTAGTTTGCTCAGTACTTGACACCGAATATATGCTCAGGGGCTCAGTGATAAAGAATCTGTCTGCCAGTGCAGGAGACACAGGAGATGTGGGTTCAATCCCTGGGTCAGGAGGATCCCCTGGAGGAGGAAATGGCAACCCACTCCAATATTCTTGCCTGGGAAATCCCATGGACAGAGAATCCTGTTCGGCTACAGTCCATGGGGTTGCAAAGAGTTGGACTCGATTTGGCAACTGAGCATGCAGGCACCCATGCACACACATGTTCAATACATGTTGGCTCTTAGGGAATACTGAGAAAATACCCAGTCTAAAATTTCTGCTATCTAAGAATTCTTTGAATATGCTATTGGGTCCTAAGTTTTGAAAGATTTTGCTCACTGATCTACATATTAAATAATTATTCCCTTTCCCTCCTTTTAAAAATAAATCAGAGACCGACGCTATCAACCGTAGGCTTGGATCACCATTTAATAACCAGTCTTGTTATTACACTGAATTAATAGGATACTGGGGCTTCCCAGCTGGTGCAGCGGTAATGAATCTTCCTGCCAGTGCAGGAGATGCTGGAGACCAGGGTTCGATCCCTGGGTCAGGAATACCCCTTGAAGGAGGAAATGGCAACCCACCCCAGTATTCTTGCCTTGGTTATAATCCCATGGACAGAGGATCCTGGTGGGCTAAAGTCCATGGGGGTGGAAAGAGTCAGACCCGAGTGAGTGACTGAGCACACACAACAATAGGGTGCTAGCCCAAAGTTGTGTTTTAGTTTTAATTTTCTGCAGCCTTATTATAATGGATTCTTTTTATGCTGGATACCTTTTCTGGTCTAGGGATCTCAGACAGAATTAATGGTGTAACACTTCATAAACGCTTACGCTTCCCATTGTCCAATTTATATTTTCCTTTTCACATCTGTTATACATGAATTCATTTGAAAACATTTTGAGCCCTACTTATATAAAATGCAGTCATTAATATATAATAATGACAATGGTTGTATAAAGATGAGTTCATCAAGGGGTTATTCCCGTTTATAATGCACTGCTTAGAATTGTTATTGTAACAACAGTAGAAAAGTGTGTGAGGTCACCATTTATATACCTGTAGCAATAAGTAATTTTAGAAGAGTTTGCCAACCCCAATCTTGCGGTATAAAGTAACCTCAAGAATGTTATTTAGTAAAACATATAATATGAAATTATAGAGGAAAAATAACACGTTTGGTTTCCTTTGTTAGGGCGTTAAAGATGTTGAAAGAATCATTTTAGTTGACTGCTATATCTAAAATTACTGTTCAATAAGTTTGCTATGTTTCTATTTTTCTAAGCATTTTGACTAAGAATGAAATGTTTTTCTCATAATCTAAATAGCCCCGATCTTTCTCAAAGTGGAAATATGATTTATCCATTACAGTTGAAAATTTACCTGATACTGTGTATCGTCATTTTTGCTGAAGCATCGTATACTGTACAGGCTTTTTGCCCGTCACCCTCATCTTACCTACTCCCGTCCTTCCACTCTTGTTCAGTGTTCAATTAATTATATGACTCCTTTACGTTATTTTTATAGATAATTAGTCCCAACTTATAAAGTAAGCAGACTCTCAGCTCAGCCATCTCTGCTTCCTTTTGCCAATGAATCTAACATACATTTTCAAGGGAACTTTTGGAAAAAGGCTAGGAAATGTGACTTAGATGGTAAGATTATATATCATTCTTACCAGTTTCATTTATCTATTATCTTTGTAAACTTTGTCCTCTTGAACAAGTTCATATCCTTGTTCCAGTAATGATGTAGCCTGAGCATAATTATGTTCCACAAATTTCTCTTCCTATTCCGGCTATGTACTGGCCTCTGGCTAAGCACTTTTGGTTGAATCTCTAGTCCCAAAATACCTTGTTTGCATAGTCACATGTGCCTGCCCATTGCTGACTTTTAACTCCTGGATTCTTCTTTCTCTGCTTTCATTAGAAGCTGTAATTTGTTGTTTAGTCACTAAATCTTGTCCGATTCTTTTGTGACCTCATGGACTGTAGCCTGCCAGGCTCCTGTGTCCATGGGATTTCCCAAGCAAGAATACTGGAGTGGGTTGCTATTTCCTTCTCCAAGGGATCTTTCCGACCCAGAGATCGAACCTGTATCTCCTGTATTGCAGGTGGATTCTTTACTGCTGAGCCACCAGGGAAGTCGGCCAGAAGCTGTAATACCCAGTCAGTATTGCTTGCCTTGACTTCACAGTACCTGGTTGAGATTATGAGAGGTCTTCCTGTTTAAAGAAAAATGGTCAAGGGATAATAGGAGCTAAGAGTGAGGCAGCTTGCCTGAAAATGAAAGTACATTGGTTGGAGAGAGGAGACAGATATACTGAAAGGTGATGTACAAGGAGAAGATAGGGGAACTAGGCTGGGAAATAAAGGTCTTCAAGCACCAGCCAAAGAAGAGTAAAGAGGAGGAAAAAACGCTTCTGTTCTGATATGCAGTCTGCCACTAAGTGAAAAACGTTAGGCTAGTCAGTTAAACCCCCTAGGTCTCAGTTTCTCCATTTGTAAACTGAAACAATAGGGCTGTGTGATCTCTAAAGCCCTTTCCAGTGCTAATCGTCTGTGATTCCTTGGTGAGGTTGGTGTGGGGAAAAGGGAAACATGCCAATAACATGGAGCCTGGAATCAGTGTTTCCTTTACTGATGGCATTTTGCTTGCTTGTTGTTCCTTCTGGTAAGAACAACAGAGAAAACCCAGATCCTGGATCTAGCATAATGACCATGTCTATGGCACAGTCTCAGAAGCTTCCACTATTTCAGTGGCCCCTGAGGGGAGCTGTGGCCAAGTGCCCTGATTTCCTCACCCACATAGGAATAAGCTGAGTCTAGCAGCTTGAGCTCCTGCCGCACCAGCTCCTTTATGTCTCTGTGCCAGACAAGTGTCTGACAGTTGGGGCTCCTGCGTGTTGCTCACCAATGAGATATTTAAAACAGGACACGATTTCCCCACTTTGTGGATAGGCAAATTGACAGGGAAAGTGGGAGCATGGAAGATAAGCTCTCTCTGCGAGCTTTGTTCACTCTCATTAGAAGCAGTAAAAATTAATTTAGTTTCTGTTGGTCTCATTTTTCAACATTTCTTCCCCAGTTGCTAAAGCCTTGACTTTTTTCCTCCCTTCATACTATTCAGCTACGTCTGAGAAGAGCTAAAGTCCTGTCAAGGAGTCTGAGTAAAGTTCTCAGGGCTTCTTGACTGCTCTGGGGCCCTGCTGTGGGATGCAGTGGCAATCATTGTTGCTTTTTGTTTTCTGAATATTGTTTATACTTGGATATGCATTTTTTAAATTGAGGTTTGTTGACAGAGAAATTATGTCTTTTGGTCAAGAAATAGGCATTTTCATAACTTAAAAAAATCTTTATTGGAATATAGTTGACTTACAATGTTGTGTTAGTTTCAAGTGTATAGCAAGAGGAATCAGTTATACACACACATATATATATATATATCCACTCTTTTTTATATTCTTTTTCCATAGAGGTCATTACAGGGTGTTGAGTAGAGTTCCCTGTGCCATACGGTAGGTCCTTATTAGTTATCTGTTTTGTATATAGTAGTGTGTATATGTCAGCCCCAGTCTCCCAGTTTATCCCTTCTGTCCCCTTTCCCTCTTGGTAACCATAAGTTTTGTTTTCTACATCAGTGACTCTGTTTCTGCTTTGTAAATAAGTTCATATATACTATTTTTTAGGTACCAAATATGATATTTGTCTTTCTCTGTCTGACTTACTTCACTCAGTATTTTATTTAGCAAGTGGACTTACAAGATCTTAGAGGATTTTTCATTAGTTCATTAATATAAGTCTTAACGTTCTGCTCTATCTCACCTCACCTCTCTTACCAGTTTAATAAGGGGTATATGAAAGATTAACAGATTTTAATCATTACTTTTAATACTTGAATGCTATTTTTTATTGATTAATAGAAATGTATTCAAGTTTCTGAATTACAGATCTGAATGCTTGATGGCTTCAAACATTTCAGTATAAAACTATCATCCTTAAAAATGCATCTGGCCCTCTCAGTCTCAATCAGCGTAGTTTATCTTAACATGCAATTAGAAACCCTTTGCTTCTCAGTTAAATTTGTTTCTTCCATGCGTTAGTTGTGGGGGTGGTGAGGGAGGCTGCTGGAGTGGGGTAGGAAGAAAGAGATACATGTAGAAATTATATCCTGTTTCCATGATTGAATATTAGTGCTTTGCATACTCTATCCAGTTGGTTTTCTGGACTGTGAAGTTTTGGTGGAAATAAGGATTTGAGTGGGGATCGCAGGGCATGTGGGGTGGGGTGGGGAACAGAAAGGACTTAGGTGATTCAGTATTTCTTTCAGATCTGTTTCCTTTCCTGTGTTGTAGTATTAATCAGGGTATGTACACTTTTGTGAGGATAGGCATTTTATTATTTCATATTTGTCTGATTCCTTTTCTCCTAAAACTTGACTGTATCTGTATATGTATGTTGTATATACAACACCCTTTGTATATTGGTATGCAGTGATATCTTTCTCTTTTGAAGAGTCTATTTTGTGATTTAGTCATGTACAGATTTAGAAAGGTAGGAGTAAGTAGTGAGAAAATGTAGTTTCTGTGCTAGATAACAGAAATGATTCCTTAAATTCACCTCTACATTTTTCTTTGATAGATTGTTTTGTGGATATATTTTTTTGCAATAAAATCTAGATTTTTCCTCTATTCCTACTGAGGCTTACATTTTAAAAGAACCACAGAGTGTAGTCTGTCACATCAGGCTTTCACTGATTGGCATCTGATTATATCTGATAACAATCTTGGAGATGAGTTTTAATGAAGTGTCAGCATAAGAGTCATTAAAAAAACACAAGAAAAGATATTATATTAGTGATCTTAAAATCACTTTTACATCTTAAATATGCAATATGCATATTTTGATGTGCTGTGATGAAAACCCAACATGAAATATTAATACACAGACACCGGATAAAGTCAGATTATTTGCTTTGATCATTAACATGATCACATTATATGCTTTTAAAGGACATTTTAAAACATATTTTGTTTAACAAGTCATATTTCTAGGGTGTACTTTCATTAAGAAAACTGGATTTTCGCTTATATGTAGCGTTTTGTGTATATGTATATATTTGTGTATAGACCTTTAGAAAATCATTTTAGTTGGTACTTCAGAACTTTGGTCAACACTGTTTTTGCCTACTGGTTTTTGTATTTTGTATATCTTGGAACAATATTAGTGTTATTTTCTTGAAGCAGAGAAAATTAGGGGACTTTGTGGCTTAAGTTCTTTGAGTGACCTTTCTGTGAATTGGGGAACAATTTTTAATAGTGCCTCACATTATACAGTGATATTTAAAGGCTACCTTTACTTAACAAAGGCCATGAATGCTGAAATTGAATTGAATTGTTAAAGGCAAAAGTTGTAATTCTGATTATAGTAGGTTAAGATAATCTGCTGGATCAACATTTGATCTTCTATTTTCAGAAGTCTGCCTAGTTTTGAAATTTAAAACCTTTTAAATAATGTTGAATGAATAAAGCTGTATAATAGATGTGGATTTATATTTCAGCAAAGGTTTGAGAGGTAGATGGTTTGGAAATCAGGTGGGATTTTTTTGAAATTGGGAGGTGATGTATTTTAATATTTTTTGATTGGGTTAGATGTACTTGAGTACTTAATGGTCTTGGTAGAAATGCCAGTGACCATGGAATGGAGACGATCAGAGACGTTTGTGGGAGGAGGTCATTTTAGTGATCCTGACACGTCACTCAACCTTCCTTCATGCTGTCCTTGATAAACTCTAAAGCGAAGACATCTTTTTTGGATAATATGAACCTATGATATTGTGTTTTTGTTCATTTACACGGCTGTCTGGAATTTCCCAAATCCTACCACAATCTTGTGTGATGCATTGTCCATGAGCTTCGGAAGCTCCAGTATATGTTTTGGTTTATAAATCTTAGAAAGAATGATAATTGATGACTAAGCATGCCTAGAACAACACCTTAATCTGAAGGAATGGGATAAGATGAGGGTAATTTGGTAATTTCCAATCATATACTTTGAAAAATTAGACTAGGAATAACGACTAGTACAGTATAGAGAAAAAGAAAGGTGATGTTAGGGGCTACATAGGAAATTCACTTGGCCAGATTAAGCATATTTAGTAATATTATTGCTATCATTTATAACATTATTTCTAATATTTTATTCTAAAATATTCTAGCAGAGACATAAGAAAACTTTGATATGTTAGTCTATAAGCTTGTAGTTTTATATCTTTGTTCTTTAGCTTTATTTTTGAGTGAGAAATTAAGGATTTATATCAGTGTGTATTTAGTGCCAGTACTATTTTGGTTAATTTAGGAATCCTGAAATGGCTTGGCTTTCTATTGGGTTTTAAGGAGTATTTTGAAAGAAAAGAGAAAAATTAGGTATTTGATACAAAATTAGATATTCTTGGCTAGGTGGACATATTTTTTAAGATCTAAAATTTTAGAAGGCAGAAATGATCGAGATGATATTTAGACATCAGGAAGGATTAAAAACAAAGGATCGGAGGAGACATTGAAAATGCGGTTAGATGAAACCTTGAAATAAAGGTTAAAAATAAGGTGAGATGGATAAATCAAAATACGAATGGTATAATAATTTGTTAGATGAATAATCATTTCTTGGCCTTACAATGATTTTAACAAATAGAGGAAGCTGAGAAACAAATACTTAAGTTTCTTATGAGCACCACATTTATTTTTTTGTCTGAAATATTTACAATAAGATCTGGGACCTTTGACTATTATTTTATGGGACTTCACTATTAATGTTGTATGTAGAAAAAGAAACTGAAAAGTTACATCAGAGTTTTCTTGTAATTCTTTTATTGTTACAAAGTTAAATGTTAGTATAAAAAATTAATATATTCCATTAGAATATATGATTAGTGTATATGATATCCAAAGCAGTTAACATTTGGGAAGCCAGTGTATAGTGAAAAACTGTGTACCATAAATGTATATATTCTTAAAACTTTCTTATTTTGAAGCTTTAAAAAACTAATAGTGGAGAATATAGAATAATATAGTGAACCCTCATGGATCTGTCACTCACTTAGACCTAATGATTATTACGTTCTGTTGTTGTTAAAGCTATATAATATGAAATAATTTGTTTATTGAATGAACTTGAATCCCACTTTGTTTTACATTGCTCTGAAGAAGTTTAAGTCAAATGTTAAGAACAGATTCAGTGCAGCCTTGAAACCATGGAAACCATGCTTTCATTAATTTAAGACAATATTTAAGAGTGATTGATCTTCGTGTTGTTTCTTCTCAGCAAAGCATTTGTACATCAGGAAGTTTGTTCTCATTTGTTGGTCAAGTCCTTTGTTTATTAATTGCAGCCTCTTCTACTTGGAATCTACCTATAAAGGGAACAAGCGCACAGCTGCAGCTCTTGTTCGCAGGGCACAGGAAAACAACTGTCTTTATATACACCTGCTAGAGGTGAAAGGGATTACTGTTTTGTACATCGTTCTTCTAACTTGTTTTTGGGTAGATTTGTATGAACTGTTAAGAGCCGTTTTGTAAGGTGACAGGGAAGAGAACCATTTATCTTCTGGAATATTCCCTTCAGAGTTAGCTACTCAGTTACTTGGATGTAATAGAACATAAAGGAAGAGATATCCATTGGTAAGAGTTAATGTACTGAAAACTTATGACATCATTCAAAGCAATTTAATGTGTTTTGATTGTCTTCAGGGAATGAGGAGAGTCCCTTAGTTTTATTATTTGACTGAAGTCTTGTTTAGTTGCTAAGTCGTGTCCGACTCTTTGTGACCCCATGGACTGTAGCCCGCCAGGCCCCTCTCTCCATGGGATTTCCCAGGCAAGAATTCTGGAGTGGGTTGCCATTTCCTTCTCCAGGGGGTCTTCACAACTGAGGGTTTGAACTCTCATCTCCTGCATTTGGCAGGTGAATTCTTTACCAGTGAGCCACTAGGGAAGCCCGTGACTGAAGTCAGGCAGTATAAAAGAAGCTTATTTTCCAATGCTGGAGTCTATTCCCTCACGCCAAATCCATTATTCATGTTGAAAATTATTCTGTAATGAGCAGAATAATATGTGTAACAAATAATGATTAATGTCATTTTGTATGTTGATAAGGGAAGAGAACCAACTATCTTTATATTTTAATGTAATTTAGAAACTAAGCGATTCCTAATGTGAGAAAAATCATGTTGCTCTACTTACTCTCTGTTGGAGTAACTCCCCAATAGCAAACAATGTTCTGATTTGGGAGAACACCATGAGAAGGAAAGCTTTACCAAATAATTGACTTCTGTTTTAGAACCTTAACCTGTCTGCATAACAGCTAAGCTTTTGAGTCTGAAGCTGGAGCTTCAGATCGCCTAGAAAGAATGTCTTCCTTTCTCAGGGACCCAACTTCAGCCTTTCTCCCTGTTTCTACTTAACTACTCTATATTCTTCTGCCTCTTCACTATGTCTGGTCAGCACAGCTGACCAAAAGGGGTAGCCAGGGTGCTAGAGTAGAGGTTAAAGAGGTGAAAAGGTCTGTTGCTAGATTTACACATGCTTCCAGATGGCACAAATAGATTCCAGCAGAGACATAATTAGGATGTTTTATTTTAGAAACAGAATTTTTAAGTTGTAACAGACTGGAGGTTATCTCGTTCAACCCTCCATCCCCAATTTATTTGAAAGAAAATGGAGGTTTAATGACTTGAAAGTATAACATTTATCAGAGCTGGGGCTCTTGAGCTCCAGACTCCTTACTCCTTGACCAGTGTTCTCATGATGTATACTTCTTATGCTGTGTACTTAACTTTCTTTAAAAGCCGGCAACTCAAATGTGCTGCCTTAAATAGTCACAGTACTTGCTTATTTTATCTACAAGTCTGAGCTCCATATTTTTCCTAGAAAAAGTAAAGTTTTATAATTCTGTATTCAAATTTTGAATAAATATCTTAATTTATTATGTTATTGTCATTTAGTTGCTAAGTTGTATCTTTTGCAACCCCATGGACTGGAGCCTACCAGGCTCCTCTGTCCATGGAATTTCCCAGGCAAGAATACTGGGATGGGTTGCCATTCCCCTCTCCAGGGGATCTTCCCTACCCAGAGATCAAACCCGCATTGCAGGCGGATTCTTTACCACTGAGCCAACAGGGAAGCCCAGTTTTTATCATTGTCAACTATAATTTTTGGTATACAGGTCATTATTGTTTTATTTAAAAATGACATAGAAATGCAATTTAAAATATTTTCCAAGCTCTTAAACAGGCTATATTCTAAGGGGAAGTACCATATTTGCTTGTTTGTTTTTTTTTTTAAAGAAAAATAGCAGATTTGTAATCTCTATCATTTGTACTTCCCCTTTCTGGGTGTTAGTGATGTATGTCATAATAAGTGTATTACTGTACATTATCCTCATACTTGGCATACACCTCTTTACTTACTTGATGAGGTAAGGGTGATTCTAATCATTCTGAAGATTGTTGTAAAAATTTAATGAAGTATTAATTATAGAAATTGAAATATTTGTTCCTCTAGGTCACTCTCTTGAGCAAAAGTAAAATTACTGGCAGCTGATATTGGCTATACAAGCTGAGACTTGCCTAGCTGGGATTTAAAGGTGCTGCAGCATTCTTAAGTCAAAGAACCAACAAATGAGAATGTGAAAGGACTGCCCTGTATTCCATAGCAACTAGAAGCAGTACATGCAGTCATGCTGTTATATGACTTCTTATTTTCTTAATCTGAGTTTTTGGAAGGATCTGTTGTTTACTGATTAATAGTTTGAGACTGTGGCAGGAATAAGTAATTACCAAGATTTTGTCTTATTTTTCTGTGTTTGTGTGCATGTGTTAGATTTGGAAGTAAACCTATGAGGTTAGGCTTGAATTTAGTTTTGGTATCCTGTTTTGTGATAAAGATGAACAATTTGAGCACTAACCCTGTTGATTATTTGAAACAATCCACCTAAGAGAGACGGAGAAATTGACCAAAAAACTGAACTTTCTAGCAGTAACCTGATGCTCTTACCAGCTTTATTTGTGGCACCGAATCTTAAAGGATGCATTTATATAAAACAGGAGTAGGTTTCCTATGGGAGAAAACCATTTGTCATTTGCTCTTAACAAGGTAAATCCCTATGGACAAACGTTTCTTGTAAAACTGTTCCCCTTGGATTTCTTTTCTCCTTCAATAAAAAAGGAGCTATGATAAACAAAGGTATGATGAAATATTAGTTAGCTCTTGCATTTTTGCCTAGAAGTTACTCATTCTTAATCTTTATGGTTTTATTTTTTTAATTTAATGAGAATTAAGAATCAGGATACAGTGCATTAAATCAACTTTGTGTTAACTGAAGAAAAGGGGTTTTGTTTTTGAGTGAGTGTGGGGGGTGGGGCATCTCAATCATTTAGTTTTAGACTTAACTGTATTCCTGATTTTCCAGCATATACCTACTGGCCCATAAAATGAAACAGAAAATACAAATTATTTAGATTAAAAAATGCTAATTATTTGAAAGTCTAAATTGAGGTTTGAATATAGAGTTACCAGTTACTAAATACTAGACTGCTAGATTTGTTGGATATAAAGGGGAAGAATCTGAAACATGGTGTGTGGTCTTAATAGCTTATGAATTTATAATCTGGCTAGTTTTTTTAATTAAAACTGTTTCTAAATATGAATTAATAGAATCTTGTAAAAAGGAGGTACTTTGGATGTTCAACAAAAAACAGAGTTTTTTTGTTGATGTTGGCATCTTTCATTGCCTACTCGTCAGAATTCTTTAAGAACTGTTTATTGAGTGCCGCAAATCTGCCATAGCTTGTGTTTTTAGGAAGCTCACAGTTTAGTTTAAATTTTCAAACTTACATTTCATCATTCTGATCTGTAAACTGCTCTTTTCTGGCCATCCTGGTGTATAAAGTTATGTAACTGATTAAGAGCATGAACTTCAGAATGGATAACCCTAGGTTTGAATTCCAGCTCTGCTTGCTGCTGATTAGTAGTTTAACCTTAGGCAGATTACTTTAAACTACTGTTTCAAAAAATTACATTAGATGACTTAGGCAAATAGCACTGTGTCTGACATCTAAGTGCTTAGTCAATGGCAGTTGCTGTTATTACTCTGTACAGTCTTTACCTGGATTCTGGCTTGTCCTTTTTTTTCTGTTACTTGGTTCTCATCATTTATTCTATGTAAACTGTGTTCCTAAGTCTCCCAAAATTCACCTTTCCTAAACTTAGAGTGGTCCCTAACTTGATAATTTTACTTTTAATGAATTTCTTATTAACACAGCTATTGATAGGAAATTGTGATTTAGATTTATGTCTATAAATGTTTGATCTTTCCAAATTGTTCCTAAGATTCCAGAGGATAAATGACTACACAATAGCTTTTTGAACTCAGCACAAAACCCAGTATCTTTTCCTAATAGAAGCAATCAATGAATAATTATTAAATCTCAGATTGTTTATCTTTAATCAATTATAGAAATCACTTTTAACCATTCTATAAGTCAAGAAACACCTGGAGTAACAGGAAAATTTGGCCTTGGAGTACAGAATGAAGCAGGGCAAAGGCTAATAGAGTTTGCCAAGAAAACGCACTGGTCATAACAAATACCCTCTTCCAACAACACAAGAGAAGACTCTACACATGGACATCACCAGATGGTCAATACTGAAATCAGATTGATTATATTCTTTGCAGCCAAAGATGGAGAAGCTCTATATAGACAGCAAAAACAAGACCGGGAGCTGACTGTGGCTCAGATCATGAACTGTTTATTGCCAAATTCAGACTTAAATTGAAGAAAGTAGGGAAAACCACTAGACCATTCAGGTATGACCCAAATCAAATCCCTTATGATTATACAGTGGAAGTGAGAAATAGATTCAAGGGATTAGATCTGATAGACAGAGTGCCTGAAGAATTATGGATGGAGGTTCATGACATTGTACAGGAGGCAGGGATCAAGACCATCTCCAAGAAAAAGAAATGCAACAAAAGCAAAATGGCTGTCTGAGGAGGTCTTACTAATAGCTGTGAAAAGAGAAGCAAAAAGCAAAGGAGAAAAGGAAAGATATACCCATTTGAATGCAGAGTTCCAAAGAATAGCAAGGGAGAGATAAGAAAGCCTTCCTCAGTGATCAATGCAAAGAAATAGAGGAAAACAATAGAATGGGAAAGACTAGAGATCTCTTCAAGAAAATTAGAGATACTAATGGAACATTTCATGCAAAGATGGGCACAATAAAGGACAAAAATGGTATGGACTTAACAGAAGCAGAAGATATTAAGAAGAGGTGGTAAGAATACACGAACTGTACAAAAAAGATCTTCATGACCCAGTTAATCACGACAGTGTGATCACTCACCTAGAGCCAGACATCCTGGAATGTGAAGTCAAGCGGGCCTTAGGAAGCATCGCTACAAACAAAGCTAGTGGAGGTGATAGAATTCCAGTTGATCTATTTCCAGTCCTAAAAGATGATGCTGTGAAAGTGCTGCACTCAATATGCCAGCAAATTTGGAAAACTCAGCAGTGGGCACAGGACTGGAAAAGGTCAGTTTTCATTCCAATCCCAAAGAAAGGCAATGCCAAAGAATGCTCAAACTACCACACAATTGTACTCATCTCACACGCTAGTAAAGTAATGCTCAAAATTCTCCAAGCTGGGCTTCAGCAATACATGAACCGTGAACTTCGAGATGTTCAAGCTAGTTTTAGAAAAGGCAGAGGAACCATTGATCAAATTGCCAACATCCATTGGATCATCGAAAAAGCAAGAGAGTTCCAGAAAAACACCTACTTCTGCTTTATTGACTATGCGAAAACCTTTGACTGTGTGGATCCCAACAAACTGTGGAAAATTCTTCAAAAGATGGAATTACCAGACCACCTGACTGGCCTCTTGAGAAATCTGTATGTAGGTCAGGAAGCAACAGTTAGAACTGGACATGGAACAACAGACTGGTTCCAAATAGGGAAAAGAGTATGTCAAGGCTGTATATTGTCACCTTGCTTATTTAACTTATATGCAGAGTACATCATGAGAAACGCTGGGCTGGAGGAAGCACAAGCGTGAATCCAGATTGCTGGGAGAATTATCAGTAATCTCAGATACATAGATGACACCACCTTTATGTCAGAAAACGAAGAAGAACTATAGAGCCTCTTGATGAAAGTGAAAAAGGAGAATGAAAAAGTTGGCCTAAAGCTCAACATTCAGAAAACTAAGATCATGGCATGTTGTCCCGTCACTTCATGGCAAATAGATGGGGAATCAGTGACAGACTTTATTTTTTTGGGCTCCAAAATTACTGCAGGTTGTGACTGCAGCCATGAAATTAAAAGATGCTTGCTCCTTGGAAGAAAAGTTATGACCAACAGCATGTTAAGAAGCAGAGACATTACTTTGCCGACAAAGGTCCATCTAGTCAAAGCTATGATTTTTCCAGTAATCATGTATGGATGTGAGAGTCGGGCTATAAAGAAAGATGAGTGCCAAAGAATTGATGCTTTTGAACTGTGGTGTTGGAGAAGACTCTTGCGAGTCCCTTGGACTGCAAGGAGATCCAACTAGTCCATCCTAAAGGAAATCAGTCCTGAATATTCATTGGAAGGACTGATGTTGAAGTTGAAGCTCCAATATTTTGGCCACCTAATGTGAAGAGTTTACTCATTTGAAAAGACCCTGATGCTGGGAAAGATTGAAGGTGGGAGGAGAAGGGGACGATGGAGGATGAGTTGATTGGATGGCATCACCGACTCAATGGACATGAGTTTGTGTAAACTCTGGGAGTTGGTGATGGACAGGGACGCCTTGTGTGCTGCAGTTCATGGTGTTGCAAAGAGTCGATCATGACTGAGCAATGGAACTGAACTAATTTTGTCTAGCCCCGATTTTATAGTGACCGTTTGAGCAGTGCAGTTACAGTATTCCGAATGGATTTTTTAAAGTTCCTGTTTTTTTAAAATTGATTTAGTGGAATGAAATGATTTCATAAGTTTTTGTTATTTCTTCAAATTAGCATCATCGGGAGTAGATTTGAGCTGTCCTAATCAAGTTCTCTTTTTCTCTTATGTTTTCAAGTGACATTTTGTTACCTAACTCTGTATCTTTATATGCATTGCATGTGTGTCTGTGTTTATGTATGTGTCTGTGTGTATAAAATGTCAGAGTTGCCTGGAATTGCCTGTGTCTAACAAGAGTAGTTTCTTAGTTTTAGAATTTGAAGAGTGCCTGGTAGAATCCAGTACCTTCTTCCCACTTTCCTGTTGTTGCAGACTGTGGAAATTCCTAATGCTGCTTACTGTGGGGGAGATACCTGGGAGACAATTTTTTGGGGGGTGGCTCCTTTGAATATTCTCAAACTCTTTAGTTTCTCCTTTTGCTGCCTATCTTCACTGTTCTGCTGAGATGTCCACAAAATGCAGAATTAGGGCTTGAGTTCCAAGGTTTTACTAATGCACGTGGTGTCAGAGTGGATTATTACAGTAGTCAGATCTGTGGTTGCACTTGTGATGTTCCACTATGGTTGCACTATAGGATGTTACAAGTGGTTTTGATGTCTACAGTGGAGACTTTCCCTGAAGAATGTTTTTATTTTTTATGAAACTATCATCCATAAATCCATCCAGCTCTTTTTTTAACCAATATATGTTCATTCTGTATCATCTCTTGAGATTTTGTTTGGTAAACTTGCTACCAGATATGAAGTCATCTTGACCTCTCTTCAGACTTAAGGGGTTCCCTTCAATTTCTAGAATCAGTTTAGGTGTACAAGTTCATTTTTACTTTTTATGTCTTCAGTTCTTTATTGAGTAAATATTGACACCTACTATATGGGCGAAGCAGAGGAATGCTGTGGAGGCTACAACAGTGAACAAAATTGATCAGGTCTGTGGTCTCAAAGAGTTTACAGTTGAGCAATTGGCAATGAGAGAGAGAAAATAAATGAATATTATAATAAATGGTTATAAATGCTATAGGAAAAAATAAAGGAGAGTAGAGAGGGTAGGTGATGAGAGTGAAGGAAATTTTAAATAGGGAAATTAGGAAAAACTTAAAGAGAAGGTGACAGAGTGTTACAGAGGTAAGTATTGTTTATTTCTTCAAATGTGGTTTTATGTATTTATATTGATCTTGATTGATGTTAGCCTTCCTTCTGTAAAGGAAGAGCTACAGAGCTTTATTTTCTGTAATAAAGAAGCCCTATCGGTTTACATCTCTCCTTACATAGTACTTTTCTTTCTTCCTTTCTCTTTTCTGCCTTTTATCCATGTTATATGCTTTTCTCTGAGTATACAACCTTTTCATTTATATATTCTTGTGAAGTTGTATTGAGTAAAACTGTTGAATAAAAACTGGTTTCTATAAGAGATTGGGAGGATGAAAAATGTCTTTCAAAAGCTTTTATATTTTTTTTTTGGAGGAGAGAGGAGATTTTCATTTCTTTAAGTTCACCCTACCTGCTTACAAGTTAGAGGTTTTTCTGAAACACCTGTAACTGTCACTAAAATATATGTTTAAAAAAATGGAAAGAATTGATGCATGAAGTATTAAAAGTTAAAAATCACAATTAGTAGATAAATAGAAGTTACTCTAGACAAACTGCTTACATGTTGATTATGCTCTCAGTTTACTTATATGGCTGATTTAAACAGAATCACGAATCTTTGCATATAATGGTTTCTATGGTCAGTGTCTTAGATATGAAACTGAAAAGTCCTTGTTTATATAGGCTAGATATCTGTCATTATCCAGTCATGCTAATTGTGGCTTCTTATAGGTTTATGAATTGAATTTATTTGTAAAATTTTGTATATGCAAAAAGAGATAAATAAGATTATATAGACAAATAAAAGCTACTAATGGGGGGAAATTGTCTTGAATTCTGTTATTTTGACAAATAGGTTGTCATAGTGATATTTTTAGAATAAAATTTTTCAGTGTACTAATGTCAAAATTGTATTTTCCATTTCAAATTCAGTGTCAGATATTCAACACTATGTGCCTGTCATCGATTGTGAAATGTACATAGGTTTGACAGTATTTGAGGGTATTGGACTGTATTGGAATATTTAAAAATGGTACAAAATATATAAAAGTATAGTTTTCCATGTATTTAAATTAAGGAAGTGGAAATTGCTGTGGAGTTTTAATCATATAAACTACATTTTTCTGTTTGAATTTATGTGACTTTGTATGTAATATTTATTTCTAATCCTGGTTTCCTCCTTGAAGGTTGGTTAAGTGGATATACTAGAAGATATGCCCAGGCATTTGTGTCTGAAGTGAGTCATATATTCCCACATTTTAGCAGCCTGTAGTTCAAAGTTTATTGAACTTGAGTACTTGCTATTTTTGCCATTAAAAATATAAATAAATCAAATTTAGTATCACTGCCTGTTTGTACCATCACTATGTTTATGAAAAAATATGTAATCTTTATGAAAGACTTTGGAAGGCAAGTTTGCCCTCATATTCTCCCCTACTTAGCTTTTCATTATGGAAAAATGTTAAGATACAGAAAAACAAAATATGATTAAACAATGAATGAATTCCTATGTATCCATCTCTCTGCTTTAATTATTAAGTTGTGGTTAATCTTACTCCAGCCATTCCTCCTCACTCCCCACCAACTCCATTATTGTTGCCCTCGCTTTTTACCTATGAAAAGAGATCCAGCACAGCTGAGTCAGGCTTAGTGCTCACACTCCAGTCCTTTACTCTGCTTTGCCATGTTGCGTCATCTCCCCACCCCCTGGAAATAGAGGGATGAATGGGAAAAAAATCATGAAAAGAATAAAGGTTAGTTTCCAAACCAGTATCATTTAAGATTTTGATTGTGAACTTTCATATTTCTTGTCTCAGATTTTGAGTTGGAATTAAATATCTTCCAGATTAAGTGTGGACTCCACAAAGTCAGTTCATTAGTGCTCTGCGAGAAAGTAACATTTTTCTCTTTACAAAGATGGTTCCTTTTTATTTTTTCTTAAGAGTTTCTATGTATTTGCTTTCACAAAAAAGATTGTGAAATATGTATCTTTGAGATTTTTGGCATTTATAATGTGGTACAACTGAAATTGGCCCTCAGATTTATAGAATATACTTCAAGATGCTTTTTTCAGTATCCTGTTATGCATTTCAAAAATCAATTGATCCAGTTCCTTTTTTCCCATTAATTCAATATTTTTTCAAGTTTTTAAATGATAAAAGTGATTAGTAGTAGTTAAAAAGTAAAAGTGTTTTTTGAGGTTTTTAAAACAAGTTTTTAACTGATAAGCACTCTTCCAATCAGATGTTGTATCCTTTAATAAATCTTAATATTAAAACCTCTCCCTTTGTCCATCAGTACCCTTTTGACTTTGGCTAAATAAATTTCAGAAAATTTTTGAAAAAACATATTTTGGGAAGTATTCTGTCAGTAGATAGGAGCTGGTAGAAGCAAGAAGGGCCATATATTTGGGGCTCTCATAAGATATTTTTTCTCTTTATAATTAATAAGATGATTACTAAAAAGAATTCTAACCTGTGAGTCATTGGCTACCAACCCTAGTTATGTGATTTATTAAAAAGCCTATAATTCTTGAAAAATGCTTGTGAACTTTTTAAAAATTCAGAATTCAGTTTTATTCAGCAACTTTTGTTGAGGATCTTTGATTTTGGGGGGAGAGAGGTTGGCATGTAGAAATGAAGTGTGACAGGGTGTTGCAAATCCAAGGAAACTTGAATGTGCAAAAGACAGGCCAAATTCCATAGGTAAATATGTGATTCTCTATAGCTGCATACTCCTGGTTTCTTGTAATGAAGCCACACTTCATGATTTGTTGTGGCTTCATAACTTGAAAGACGGAAGACTTCAATGGACACCAGAAAGCTCTTTTTCAACAACACTTCTACTATAAGATATCCATTCTCATTTAACAATTTATTATTCTTCATTTTACTCCATTGCCTCTTAGTTAACACTGCCTGTGAAAAGTGAAAAATTAAAGTGTTAGTCTCTCAGTTGTGTCAGACTTTTTTCGACCCTATGGTTTGTAGCCTACCAGGCTCCTTTCTCCATGGAATTCTCCAGGCAAGAATACTGGAGTGGGTAGCCATTCCCTTTTCCAGGGGATCTTCCTGACCCCAAGGATCGAACCCTGGTCTCCTGCATGGCAGGCAATTCTTTACTGTCTGAGCCACCAGGGAAGCCCGGTAGTACCTGCTGCTGCTAAGTCGCTTCAGTCGTGTCCGACTCTGTGCGACCCCACAGATGGCAGCCCAGCAGGCTTCCCTGCCCCTGGGATTCTCCAGGCAAGAACACTGGAGTGGGTGGCCATTTCCTTCTCCAATGCATAAAAGTGAAAAGTGCAAGTGAAGTCGCTCAGTGGTGTCCTACTCTTAGTGACCCCACGGACCTCAGCCTACCAGGCTCCTCTGTCCATGGGATTTTCCAGGCAAGAGTACTGGAGTGGGTTGCCATTGCCTTCTCTGAGTAGAACCTGACAGGGTCCTAAATATTAATGAAGCCAGTTTAGAACTTTGATTCTTTCACAGCAAATTCTTCTAGAGTTATGTAATACATACTAGTAATTAACCAACTATTAAATAATTGCTTTAAAATAAATGCATTTGCCTGACACGGGCCCTGTGAATGGTATACTCTTAAGTAGAATCTGACTTTAATGACTTTATTGACTACTGTGTGTGTGTGTGTGTGTGTAGTGTGTATATTCTAATGTTTTGTTCTTGTTGAAAAAAATCAATTTTCATTACTTGAGAAAGGTTTTCATATATTATTAATAGGTTCTTAGTTTTAGAATTAAGTTTTTCTAATCCTGAATGAGAATTGGAAAGTTCAGAGTTCTAAACTGTAAAATTAAGTTGAATCTTCAAGTTAAAAAAGCGCTTTTTTTTTTTTTTTGCATTACAGTTGTTACTGATGATCACTGCATCTTTTAAGAACCTTTTCTTTTCTGTGTTGTTGCTTGACTTAAGAAGTAAGAGTGAGTCAAGGAAAATACAATTATTGAATGTAAAATTTTTCATCTTTGTGTTTTTTCCTTTTTTTCTCAGCTGTAAAAGGAATCCTCATATTTCTGCAAATTTTCTTTCAGTTCTTCTCTTTCTGCGTTCTTGTCTCTCTTTCTTATCCTTTCTGTCCCATTTTCCCCTTTTGCTTGGTTCTACTCTGCTTGGCTTTCCTTACAGGCTTTAACCTTCTCAGCCAACCCATCCTGCCTCAACCTTGGTTTGTTGCTCAAATACTGTCTTTGCACCTCTCAGCCTGCTTCAGCTCTCTTGTTATTGAATTCTTTGCCTCTGTTTTTGAAATAATTGTTCTGCATTCCTCTGTTTATTGTTTCTTGGTACTTTTAGAGAAATAGCTAATTTCCTTTATTCTACTTCCTATGGTACATAATGAGAAAAAGAAAAAAAAACAACAGTTGAAGGACAGGTGCAGTTGGCTCTTTAAAAAAGAATAAGATAATGCAGTTGACAGATTATTTTAAACAATGCTCCCAGTTTGGAGTAGATAGAAGGGCTAAATGTTGCTGTGAATGTAAGAAATGAATGTTGTTTTTATTTTTTTAATTTTATTTTTAACTTTCAGAAGTTACAGGCAATATTAGTATAGCAAAAATATACTTGAAAAGTTTGGATTAGATGATTATTGTAAAATCATGTATTGTTTTTATTTCTCTGATGGTCTTTGGTATTTTATAGTAGGCCAGCATCTATTTTTGTCTTTAAATACTTTAAAAAATGCGTATCATACATAACTAAATAAACCTCAAGACAGTTTCTTCTTTTAAAGAAGGTAGAAGTCCCTGCCCACATTTCAAGTTCTGTTTCACATAACTTTTTTTAGCAGTATTTTATTGATAGACTACTATTTTTTTCTCTTTTGTTTGCATTTGCGTTGAAGTAGTACTAGTTCTAATTAATTTATGTCAATAACTTGTTGAGTGTTAATCTTTAAAGTTATAGAATATGTATCTGATAGGATAGAATAGGTTTTGGAATTAATACAAAATTATTACCAAAAGAGGTGACAAGAAAAACAAAAATCTGGTTTTATAATAAAATGAAACATAGAATTTCTTTAATTTTTCAGTGATTTTGTGTGTGTGTGTGGTGGGGGACTGCTTTTAGTTCATGACTTCATGACTTCTGGGTTCCTAGGTTTAATTTACTTTTCTGCTATTGGATTCTACCTGATGCCATTTTTTTAAATCAAAGTTGAAGATGCTTAATACTGCCTTTTTTTTTCCTTGAAACTTTCTCAGTTTATCTGTATCCATTATAACCTTTTAGGAGACTGTGCGGAAATAAAAACTTGGGGATGCTAGGTGGTATAATTGAAATGTAGATCATAATCTGTTATTTGTTTTACCAAATTAGTTAGGGATTCTAAGGATACATTTTGAATATTTGTACATGTTTAGCATTTTGTCCCTTTGTTAGAAAATCTCTCAGTGTGACTTATTTTTAATAGGATGTGTCTTGAATTGTGGTCCAATCACTCTTGAAAAGTATTAAGCCCCTTAAACACACTGGTCAGACCCATAGAGGGAAGCCGACAGGTTTATTAGCACTCCTTAGCCTGAAAGCACAGCATACCCTTCTAGGTTGCACAGCAACAGACTCCTAGCAACCGTAATAGATTGAATTTCTAAGAGTGACCAGGCCGGATGTAATAATAAAGCAAGAGGTACAAACAGTTGTCATGGTTTTCTTTTCACAGGCTAGTTTGATTTGGGGAAGCTTAGCCTTTAAAAAATGGGTAAACTTCTTATAAAACTACTACTATTTGTACATAGGACTTCTGGTATTAAAATAGCACTAATAATACCCAATTTAAAGAGCTACTGATTTAAAAAATGTATGCTCAAAATAAAAAAGTAAAAGGAATATCATGTAAAGGAGTTTTCAGGGAGGTGTTTTTAAAAAAGACTTATAAAACCAAAGTGTAGCAAGACAGTCATATTGAATGCTTGTTAAAAATAAAAATTGGCAATATTTGTGCTCTCTTTTGGGGATCCTCTTTTAATTTTTCAGCAACTCTCTTGTAGTTTTATGTATGCAATTTAAATGATGAGCATATAAAACTGATGCTTATGATAAACTTTAAAATTATCAAAGAGACCACACTATTTGAACTATATATAAACAGTGTTTTTTGAAATTATGAACCAACAACCAATGGAGCAAAGAATCTATTGAAGAAAAAAGAATAAAGTAGTAAAATGTACAATATTCCACAGTGAGAGTAAAAGTGTCTGTGATACTCCTAAAGGTGTAATACTGTGCTACAACTTTGTTAACATTTCTCCTTGGTATTTTTTTAGTCAGTATTTGCTTACATAGCCATGAAAAAGAGATTTAATTCAGATACATTCACAACCTGAAACAGGATGCCTCCATCAAAAGAAGTAGATCCTCATATAGCTGCTGGAGTTGGAGTGGAACCCTATAGCCTTTGACAGCAATAAGCTGTAAATATACACACATACTAATACCCTTGATTTGTTCATCTTTTGTGTCAGCATTTGGAAGAGATTGTTAAAGTGGCAGTTTTAGTACATACTGGCAATTACAGTAAAGAGCAGAAATTAGGTATTTGTGACCTATTATATTTCATTAAAAGACTTCCTTATTAAAATGGCACTTCTTATTCTGATTACATGACAGCTGCCCTAAACAGATTAGAAAATACACAGCTTTAGCTAAAGGTAAAATCAACCTCTTAAGCTCATGGCATAGAAGGAGCAAATGGTAAATAGTATAAACTATTTTTTAACAATAAATTTTCTTTAGGTAGAAATTTTTATCAGTTATTAAGTGCCATGCTTTGTGTGTGTGTGTGTGTGTGCATTTGTATAGTAATAGCTTATCCACAGTGGTATTTTCCCATTGAGGTATTTTAATACACCCACCTAATATTATACTAGCTTCCTAGTAGAGAAGGATATTAAGAGGTGTCATAGACCCAGGGATCAGCATGGCATGACCAAAGAAACTTTTTCTGCTCCCTGGTGAATTAGCATCCTAATTTAAATTCAATGTAAATACTACCTTTACCAAGCAGAACTAGGTTGTTTGGAAGTTTTACCACTAGAGTGTCGATATCTGAAATATTAGTAATCCACTAGAGCCACAGTGAGTTTAATACTTGAATTTAGGCATCACTTGTACAACATTGAATTGTCTGCTTTTCTAGGGAATAAATTTATGATGTGGCTCTTTTTTTACAGTCGGTATTTCTGAAGTGTTACTGTCTTTATTTTACATAGTGACTGCATACCACTGTATAGAAGTCATGGCTACATTCTGAATTGTAGTTGAGCTGTTCGGTAGGCTGACCTGCCACACATTCTAATAGTTAACGACTTTGTCCTCTTCCACATCATGAGGCATGGATGTGAACTCTAGTTCAACCTACGAGTATGAAATCACAGCTCACTCTTGAAGACACAAAAATGATTAGTATGAAGCAGACTTCTGGAATGATTACCTCCTTCAACTAATCTTGAATATAGATTTTTGTTGGGATTGTCCCAACATTAATAGAAGTCTATTGAAGTACTTGGATGGAACTGTAAAGTTTCCACAGAGACCCAAAGTATGCTATGTGAGACACTCATGTGAATTTCACTTACACAAATATCCATGGCTACTTACGTCTTTAGCTGAAGAAAATAAAAATATCTGATGCATGTTGCGTGAGCTTTGTCAGCTTGCACAATTGTTAGAGCAAGATGTGAGTCTTAGCCTTTTGAAAAGTAAAATAGACCTGAGTTCAATTCCTGGCTTATCATTTGATGACTGATTATTTTTAAATTCTTAAACTATTTTAAGCCCAGATTTTTAATGTAAACATGAAGATACTGCATATACAGTTGCATTATAAAGTGAAAATAAGGTGAATGATAAAGCAAGATGTGTCTATAGAGAACTTAGCGTGAAAGTCTATATTGGCAGTCACACTGGTAGCTAGTATGGTCATTATCTTTCTAGCTTACTCCTTCTGGTAGGATGTGAAGAGGGTTTTGCTGGAGAGGGTGGCAGCTGAAAATAGTAACATGAAACATATAATCAGAAAATAATGGTTTTCCAAGAGGAATATTATGCATGTATATTTTATTAAGTCATTTTCAATATTAGGAATTTGTTAGAATAAACAATTTATAGTAATCCTTCTTGTTCACAGATTCAAATATTGGGACAGGATCTTTAAAGATTACAGAGCAATAATTGATAAGAAAAATATACACTGGTCGAATGAAATACTTACTCTAACATAGGGTAGAATTTAAAGAATAAAGCAAGTTTATTTTAGTAAGTATGTATAATGATCCTTATATTCTTTAAACATTTGACTTCTTTCCAGTTTTTTCTTCCATGTAAAAAGTAGAAGCAGAAGTGAGTAAACTGCCCAGCCTTGTGTTAGCACCTAGTGCTAATGATAAAGGAAAACTGAAAATGAGTTATCAGTAGCTTCTGCTAAGAAATAAAGCAACAGCAGAGTCCCATAAAAATCTGATTACCTGTGGTACTTTTTGGCCTACCCTTGAACAAATGTTCAATATACTTATGCTTGATTTACAAAATATAGTTTAAATTTTAATATATACTGTTGTTGCTAAAGGGATCATAAAGGCATTTAATGAAAAGATAATATTTGCAAAAGAATAGAAGTGGTTTGAAATGTAGCAGGTTGAAGTAGCTAGTGGGATTAAACTGGTTTAGGCAATAACTCTCCTATTTCAGTTCTTTGAAGAAGGTAATTCTAGCTGAAGCTTAAGTAAAGGAGGAGGTAAGGAACATACTTAACTTTGCCTTGATATTGTTAACGGGAAAGAAATACCAGGCTACAGTGATACTTAGAGCCAAGGGAAAATAGCACTTACTGTTAAGGATATACAGTTTTTCAGATAAAACTACTGGCTATTGCCTGTAGTTCTATAAATTTTAAATTGAGTATGACTTATGTATGGGCTTCCCAGGCATCTCAGTGGTAGAGAATACACCTGCAGGTACAGGATACCCAGCTTCGACCCCTGGGTCGGGAAGATCTCCTGGAGAAGGAAATGGCTGCCCATTCCAGTATTCTTGCCTGGGAGATCCCATAGATGGAGGAGCCTGGTGGGCTACAGTCCATGGATTTGCCAAAAAGTCAAACAGGACTTAGCAACTAAACAACAACAATGACTTATGTGCTCATATTGTTAAACTGTTTAACAGTATCATTTTGAAGAATTAAATATTGCAAAAAACATTAAATTGGGAAATATAAAATTTAAGTTAACCAAAATATAATTCTGTTCTCAAGCTATTTTTTCTTCAGTGAATATGTAACTCTGATTTGTCATTTTGTACATATGGTGCCATTGATCACTTGTGAAAGCATAGAGGATAATTGGACCTTTTATGCTTAACTGAAGATTATGGCCAACTCAGTGAAGATTCATTTGTGAGCTTCATAAATATTCTCTGTGTAAATTTTTTTCTCCTGAAAATGAAGTTTTTGCTTTATAGTTATATCTTCCTTGATATTCTTTGTACTTTGAGTTGTTGAATTGGGAAGTATATTTGCATATATATGTGTATGTGTATATATATATATATGTAAATATACACAGGAAATAGCATAAACTTTCTTCTCAGTGCAGACTAAAGTTAGAATTTTTCATATTTAAATAATTGCTAAGTGAGAAAAACTTAAACTGCTAAACTAGTCCAAACTCTCACTCTTTTCACACCAGAGTCTTCTATATAAAATGTGTACTGCATGTGAATGCTGCTCAAAGTATGAATGGAGCACCTCGGGGTGGCGGGAGGTGGTAGTCACCAGCCCCAGGAGGTCTTTCCTTTTCAACTAAATATCTATGTGTGGCTGCATTTATTATATATATTTCAATCAAAACAGCAAGTTGTGTGTAAAAGTAGACCTGAGAAGCCAGTTGTTTTCTATTAATATATTAAAGAAGTTTATGAAACTGTAAAATAATGCCTACCAACCTGTCTCCTGAGAAGCTCGTATGCAGGGCAAGAAGTAACAGAACTGGACATGGAACAATGGACTGGTACAAAATTGGGAAAGGAGTATGTCAAGGTGGAATACTGTCACACTGCTTACTTAACTTTTATGCAGAGTACATCATGAGAAATGGCAGGCTGCATGACTTGCAAGCTGGAATCAAGATTGCCAGGAGAAATCAACAACCTCAGATAGGTAGATGATACCACTTTAATGCCAGAAAGCAAAGAAGAACTAAAGAGCCTCTTTTTTTGGTAAACTCTTGATTTTTTTATTTTTAAAATTGATTTATTTTTTAATTGAAGGAAAATTGCTTTACAGAATTTTGTTGGTTTCTGCCAAACATCACCATGAATCAGCCATAGGTATACATAATGTCCCCTCCCTCTTGAACTTCTCTCCCATCTCCCTCCCCATCCCACCCCTCTAGGTTGTTACAGAGCCCCTGTTTGAGTTCCCTGAGTCATACAGCAAATTCCCGTTGGCTATCTATTTTACATATGGTAATGTAACTCTTCGTGTTACTTTCTCCATTTATCTCACCCTCTCTTTCCTCCTGTCCCCCTACCATGTCCATAAGTCTGTTTTATATGTCTGTGTCTCCATTGCCGCCCTGTGAGTAATTTCATCAGTACCATCTTTCTAGATTCTATACATATGTGTTAGTATGCAACATTTATCTCTCTCTAAAGAGCCTCTTGACAAAGGTGAAAGAGGAGAGTGAAAGCCTGGCTTAAAACTCAACATTCAAAAAACAAAGATCATAGCATCTGGTCCCAACACTTCATGGGAAATAGATGGGAGAAAAGTGGAAACAGTGACAGATTTTATTTTCTTGGGCTCCAAAATCACTGGGGACAGTGATTGCAGCCACAAAATTAAAAGATGTTTGATCCTTGGAAGAAAAGCTATGACAAAACTAGAAAGCGTGTTAAAAAGCAGAGACATCACTTGGCTGACAAACATACATATAGTCAAAGCTGTGGTTTTTCCAGTAGTCATCATGTATAGATGTGAGAGTTGGACCATAAAGAAGGCTGAGTGCTGAAGAATTGATGCTTTCAAACTGTGGTGCTGGAGAAGACTCTTGAGAGTACCTTGGTCAACAAGGAGGTAAAGCCAGTCGATCCTAAAGGAAATAAGTCCTGAATATTCATTGGAAGGACTGATGCTGAAGCTGAAGCTGCAGTACTTTGGCTACCTGATACAAAGAGCCAACTCATTAGAAAAGACCCTGATAGGAAAGATTGAGAGCAAGAGGATAAAGGGGCGATAGAGGAAGAGCTGGTTGAATGGCATCACCAACTCAATGGACATGAGTATGAGCAATCTCTGGGAGATGATGAAAGACAGGGAAGCCTGATGTGCTGCAGTTCATGAGGTTGCAGAGTTGGACACGACTTAGGGGCTGGACAATACAAAAAACAAATGCTACTCTGCTCATAAAGTTGTTTTTTTCCTCAGAAAATTACATTTATTTCATAAAATTGTGACTGTTATGCAATGACTTTATTAATTTCTCTTTTTTTATTCATGTATTTTTAGGTGTCCAACATAATGACTTGTTATTTGTATACACTGCAAAATGATAAGGACAGTAAGTCTGGTTACCAACCATCCCATGCTGCTGCTGCTAAGTCGCTTTAGTCGTGTCCGACTCTGTGCGACCCCATAGACGGCAGCCCACCAGGCTCCCCCGTCCCTGGGATTCTCCAGGCAAGAACACTGGAGTGGGTTGCCATTTTCTCCTCCATTGCATGAAAGGGAAAAGTGAAAGTGAAGTCGCTCAGTCGTGTCCGACTCTTAGCGACTCCATGGACTGCAGCCTGCCAGGCTCCTCTGTCCATGGGATTCTCCAGGCAAGAGTACTGGAGTGGGGTGCCATTGCCTTTTCCAACCAACCATCCCATACAAAGTTACAAAATTTCTTTTTTCTCTCTCTTGTGATGAGAACTTTTAAGATTTACTCCCTTGGCAACTTTAAAATATCTCACTACAGTGTTATTATAGACTATAGTCACCATTTGTACATTACATTCCCTAAACATTTTTTATTTGAAAGTTAGTACCTCTTTAGCAGGTCACCCATTTGCCCACCTCCAATCCCCCTCCACTTTGGCAGCCATCTGTACTGTTTTTTTTTTTTTTTTTAATGAATTTGGCTTGTTCATTTGTGTTGTGTTTTTAGATTCCATATATAAGATCATACAGTATGTCTCTTTCTCTGTCTGACTTATATATACACGCTGTCCTCAAATAGTGACAGTTTTACTTGTTCCTTTTCTGTTTGGATGCCTTTTATTTATTTATTTTCTTGCCTAATTGCTCTCCTAATTAGGACTTTTAATACTACATTAAATAAAAATGGTGAGTTATGAATTCAGCTAACAGTTTGTCACTTTTGGTTATTTTGTCAAAAAATGGGTTTTTAGGTTCATTGATCTCTTCTGTTGCCTTTTTAGTCTCTTTTTCTGCTCTGATCATTTTTATTTCCTTCTTTCAACTTATTTTGGGCTTTGTTCTTCTTTTCTAGTTCCTTTGAAAAGTGGAAAGTGTTATTTGCTTAGTTATGTCCGACTCTGCGACCCCATGGACTATAGCCCGCCAGGCTCCTATGTCCATGGAATTCTCCAGGCAAGAATACTGGAGTGGATTGCCATTCCCTTCTCCAGGGGAACTTCCCAATGCAGGGATGGAACCTGGGTCTCCTGCATTGCAGGAAGATTCTTTATCATATGAGCCACCAGTGAAGCCTAATTCCTTTAGGTGTAAAGTTAGATGGGTTGAGATTTTTCTTTTTTCTTGAGGTAGACTTGTATGACTATACTTTCTTCTTAGAACTGCTTTTGCTGCATCCATATATTTTGGTGCATTGTGTCTCAAGTTATTTTATTTTTCTTTTGATTTCTTGACCCATTGGTTGTTTAATTGCATGTTGTTTAAATTCACAGATTTATGAATTTTTCAGTTTTCTCATAACGTGTAGATGAGCTATTCATTTATGTAAGTGGATTATTAAAGTTCTGCAATATTATTGTATTTCCACCACTTTCTCCCTTTAAATGTGTTAATATCTGTGGTGCTCTTATGTTGGGTGCATGTATATTTACAAATACTATTGTCTTCTCTTTAATTTCCCAGGCAGGAATACTGGAGTGGGTTGCCATTCCCTCTCCAGGGGATATTTCTGACCCAGGGATTGTATGTGGGTCTCCTACATTGCAGGCAAATTCTTTACCGTCTGAGCCATTGGGATCCTGTATCATTATGTAATGCCCTTCTTTTATTGTAGTAGATGTTTTACAGTCTATTTTCTTCTCTTTTTTTCTAATAGAAGTATAGCTGCCCCAGCTTTCTTTTGGTTTCCATTGGCATTCTATATCTTTTTCCATCCCTTGACTTTCTTTGTGTTTTTCTATATCTGAAGTGAGTCTCTTGTAGGTAGTATATAGATGGGTTTTGTTTATGTATCCATTCAGCCACTCCATATCTTTTGATTGGAGCAGTTAGCTTATTTGCATTTATCTTTTACTCTTTTTCAAGCAAATTACTTATCTCTGTTTCACTGAGGTTTTTGTTGTTGTTGTTAGGTGTTCTGTTGTTCTTCCCTTTCAGACTTGTTCTCCTCTGTCTTCATTTTGCTTGACTCTGTTTCTATATATTAGGTGAAACAACTACCTTCCCAATCTTGAAGGAATGGCATTGTGTTTGGAGATGAACTGTATCTTTCAGCCTCACTCTGGGTCTTGGTTGTCTGTTGAACCTTTGTGGTTGTCCAAGCAGCCTGACTTATTCCTGATAGTTCCCAGTTGTTGAGGCTGTGCCCATAACCTATCAGTGTTCCAAAGGGAAGTAGCTCAGTCATCAGCTATCTTCAAGCTGACGAGAAGCTAGACCTTCAGACAGCTTTTTAAGAATGCAAATATGTACAGTGCTGTGGGATTGCAATCATAAACTGCTGGTAACCTGGAGGTGTCTTGAGCATCACTTGCAAAAATTGAGGCTTCAGTCATGTGTATAAGCTATTTTCTGGGAGATAGTAGAGAACTGTTGCAAAGTCAAGGGATAGCACAAAGATGGTGTTTCCCAGCCTGTTTTCACTGGGCAGCTTTGTAGTCTCTAGATGTGTTTGGCAAGCCTGTCTGCCCCTCAAGGTAAATAAATTCTCCTTTTTCAGTGAAAGATCTAGGATATGTTTCATTCTACTGACTCTGTGGTGCCTTGAGGATGATGCCTGCCATAACTATCTTTCCATTTGTTAATAGTCCTGTGGGACCCAAGAATGCCAGCCCCCCGGCCACCATAGCCAGATAGATGAGCAAGGAGTGTTCCCTGTGTGTATTGCCCATGCCTGCCAACTTCATTGAGACAGCAGGAGAGCTGAGGACTTGGGTGAGCCCACCAGCTTCGGCAGGGCCGCGAGAGAGTACAGGGTCAGGGTGTACTTGCTAGCACCTTCATGGCGGAGGGAGAGCAGAAAAATGACCAGCTCCTGGTGGCTGAGACAGTAAAGAATCTGCCTGCAATGCAGGAGACCCAGGTTCAGTCCCTGGGTCTGGCAGATTCCTTGGAGAAAGGAATGGCTACACACTTCAGTATTGTTACCTGGAGAATTCCATGGATAGAGGAACCTGGTAGGCTGTAGTGCATGGGGTTGCAAAGAGTTGGACACGACTGAGCAACTTTCTCTTTCTGTCCCCATAGAGTCCAATCAGGTCTCTGTCCTGGTAGATGCTTTAAAACTAGGAGTGCATCTTATTCACATACAGTCTAGAAGATTTCAAACTGCTGTTTTTGTGCTGGTGTCCAGAGAGTGAGTCTGAGCTCAAGCCCTTTAAAGTATCCCAGCTCCCTACAGTCCTTTGGGTCTCTTGGATGTGAGCCCCATTGTTTTCATAGCCAGACATTTTGGAGGCTTGTCTCCTTGTTGCATGTCCTGAGGGTTGGGGTGCCTGATATGGGGCATGTCCCCCTTCCTCCTAAGGGAGAGGCTCTGGATTTGTGAAATCCCGCCCAGTTGCAGGTTGCCATGCTAAGATGAGGTTCTTGGTGAGGCTGCCTCTGCTCCCTGTTGTGATCTGGCCTTTTTACTGTTTGCCCTTTTACTGTTTCCTGGCAGAATTTTTAGTTTTTATTTTTTTTCCCCACAGGGAATTATTCCATACATAGCTGTAGATTTGGTTTATCCATGGGAGGAGTGTAGGATCTTCCTATGCCACTATCTTGGACTTTATCCTTCCATTGTATTTTCTAATATAAATGAACAGACATACGAGTAGTGAGCTGAAACTCCTCTTAATAGCTGGAGAGAGCCAATGTTGTTCATATTTTCTTAAATCTTTATTCAGATGTCACACTGCTAACTTGAAACTAGCCATGTTGGGAATATTTACATTATGAAATGAGTTGAAACTACAAATTTGGCATTTTTGGGGCTGAAGGGAAGAAAGTTGGCTGATGAATATATACCACTGCACAACTAGGTATAATGCACATGAACAAAAATTCTTTGGTATCCTCGAAAAATTTAAGATCGAGATGGGCTCTGGGAGGACCAGAAAGTCTGCTAATCATAAATGAATTACTTTACAAATTCAATTCCAAAGTCGGTGCTAATATATGATCAAGGCAGATTATCACCTGGGGGTTTTGTCTTTAGAGCCACTTTACCAGTTTCCCCTATAGTGCCTTCCAAAAAGATTAACTTTATAAAGTGACATGAAGATACATCATATCCTTTGAAGTTGACACCCTGCTAAGTTCATAGCTAATTACTTGTTGAGTGATCAGAGACTCTCGGTATTACAGGGATATAGAACACGGGATGAGAAAAGATTCTGGGCTTGAGTAGTCAGAGAAGTCTTTAGGAAGGAGGCAAAGTATGATGATATGGATCTTAAACGTTTTTAGGGAGGTGTGTTGGCTAGGGATATGGGGAAGGGCTTACTCACATCGGAACCAGAGGCAAGGTATGATTTTGGTGTGAAGAAATTGAAGAGTATTTTAGGAAATAATGAAGCAGATGGAGTTGAAAGAAAAATCAGGCTAAGGACTTGAAACTTAACTGAGTAGAGGATAACCAGCAGTGTGTATTTTAAAAACTGGATCAAATGTTAAGGTAAAAGAGATCTATTAGGGAGATTAATCTGGCATATCTGTGCAGATTAGCAGGGAGAGGTCTGAAGCCAGGTAAATGTCTTAATCATCTGAAAGGAAGTGTAGTGTGAAGAACCTAGGCTGTTAATTTAGAAAGACCTTGATTAGAATCCTTCTTTTGCCACTCTGTTACTTTCAACTCATGGGTAAGATGAAGATAACTAGATAGTTGGGTTGTAAGTAACACAAAGGGTGTGAAAGAGTTTAGTAAAGATTAAATGCTTGGTAATATGCTAGGACTCAGTGAGTGGTATTATCAGTGCTGCTTTTGCTGCTACTGCTGCCACTACATTTGTAACATTTGATGGATTATAATGAAGATTAAAACTGGTGAACCATCAATTGAAACGGTGTAGAAACCAGGCCCATCCTTAACACTAATGGATGCAAGAATACACATGGAAGTTCACTCATTATGTGTCTGAATATTTAAATGCTGTAAATCAGTTAACTGTTAATAAATGCACTCTCAAATTAGGGCTCTAATTTGACCGATACAGCTTTATAATGAGGTTTTAGAATTTTCGGATTTTTTAAGTGTTCTGTTCCAGAACATAGTGGCCAAGGGAGAACTGGCCTCTGTCACCTCATTTTTATCCTGTAGTCTCCCTCCTTTTTTCTGCATTTTAGGTTCTTTGCCATAGCATGTCCAGATGCCCACTCCCAAAGCAACCTTGCCTCACCCCTTGCAGACTATCTTTTGACTACCCCTTGGGCTACAGTAGGTGGGTATGACCACGTCTCTGTCTGTCCTGGGGACGATACTCCAGGGCCCTCAGCCTGGCAATTCAGAATCTTGGGAATCTGCTGTGGTACAGACCAGAGAAGTCAGAAAGCATTCCTTGGACTCTGCAGATTTTTTACTTCATGAAGTACCTGGATAGAGGTCAATAATGGGTTCTCTAAAGTGTAAGACCCAAGGCAGTGACCACTTTTGCCTGGGTCTCAGTATGGTACTGGAAGGGACCATCTGACATGAGTGGCAAGTCAGAATTTGTTTACTATTAGTTGTGGAGTATGAGAAAATGAGAGTGAAAAGTGAATACCAGGAGAATCAGATATTAAAGAATCTGCCTGCAATATAGGAGACCCAGATTCAATCCCTGGGTTGGGAAGATACCCTGGAGAGGGAATGGCTACTCACTCCACTATTCTTGCCTGGAGAATTCCCTGGACAGGCGAACCTGGTGGTCTGCAGTCCATGGGTCACAAAGAGTCTGACATGACTGAACATCTAATATAACATAAAGAACAATTATAAAGCTACTGAGAAAGTTATCATAGAATGTGGGAGCAAATGGGGTGGGACCTGAATACAAAAAAATACTGTGTTTTGTTTGGAATTGAGTACCTAATCAATTTCTAGCATATTGCTAAGCACATTATAGTGACTCAGTGTTAAACGGCAAGGTGAAGATACTTGGATTATCTGGGCCAGAGGTGAGAAGAAAGTCATTGTCGAGTATAGAAGGAAAATAAGTTCTTATGGGGCCAGTGTGGAGTTTTGAAGGAGGGAGCATCTTGCTGTGATTGTCATGGCAGTGAGTGAACTGCTTATGTGTGTGGATCATGTATATTAAATATTTGTATGTGTGGCACCTAACAGTTGCAATTCTTTCTTAAATGAGTAATTGAATAATACTAAATGAGAACAGGCTCTAAGAAATGAATTGGATTTTAAAGTTAAAATCATAAGTGGCAAAGATTTGTGTTATCAGTGAACTAATATGGAGGCTGAAAAACTTGTAATAATTCAAGACATGAAGAGATCCTGAACAACTGTGTTAGTATCAGAATGAGGTGGTGGAATATGTCTTCAAAGAGGAGATGTTACTTGTAACTTGTCTGGAGAGAAGACACAGATAACTGTAGATTAGCTTGAATTTTCTTGATACTCAAGTTAGGTACAGGTGAATGTGGTTGAAAAGAATTAGAGCTAAAGGGGTTGGTAGAATTATCTTAGAAAAATCTAATTGTAGGACGTATAACTCATAGTCATTTTTCTCAAAGTTGTTATATTTAGTCACTTGTGTGTGTGCATGCTAAGTTGCTTCAGTCGTGTCTGACTCTTTGCAACCCTATATAATGTAGCCTGCCAGTCTCCTCTCCCCATGGGATTCTCCAGGCAAAAATACTGGAATGGGTTGTCATGCCATCCTCCAGGAGATCTTCCCTACTTAGAGGTAGAAACTGTGTCTCTTTTTGTCTCCTGCATTGACAGGTGGTTCTTTACCACTTGTGTTACCTGGGAAGCCCATTTAGTCATTTAGTTTATAATAAATATGTACAGTAATGCCTCATGTCAGAAAATATAATTCATAATGATAATAAAGTATCAGGAAAATCTGATAATAGGGTTAAAAATTGCCAGGTTATTTCTGAGAACTCTGGTGTGTTAATTATTGCATTTTTGCTGTAACTGACTTGTAATCACCTAAATACACAGCAAACACCTGTGATTATTTTAGTGATCCTTGTCTTGTCTTGTTCAAGTAACCCCAAAAATGTGTATTTAGACTGTTCCCTGTTCATATATACTCAGCTGTGCCTGTTTGCTTTGTTATTTTTCAGAGTTTAATGGACCAACATAAAAATTTATGGCAACTGTCACTTAATGTCACCTTTACCTTCAAAGAAAAAAAGAAAACAAGCAAAACTAAAGCACGCCAGGCAGCTATGATGCTGTTTACAGTTGACTAAATGGTAGAATACTGTGTACCTAATTTATATCTGATATCATGGGCCAAATTTAGGGCAAAAAAGATGTGAACATATATAAACAATACACTTAATTACATTTTTGTATATCAGTGTTTCCCTAAATTTATTAGCCAATAAAAATCATTAGTTTTAAAATAATCTTGCCCATTCTTCTCCAAACCAAGTATTTCTTTTTAAAATTTCCATAAAGCTGAATAATCATATATACTTAGTTCTCCAGTTTGTGACCTGTTTGTATATTGTTTCTGTTTTTTTTTGTTTTTTAGAAATCTTATTTTAATTATTTTTAAGTAATGAGTAAATATATATTAGTTGCTAATCTGTTCTCACTTTTGCTTCTCTGTGTCAGGCTGCTCTCAGAATTGGCTGGTCTGTCATCTTCACAATTTAAAAGGGTAGATTTTTTTCAGAGTATTCTTCTCTTATTTTCCCTCACTTATATTTCTTCCTAATTATTATGTTCATAATGTTTACTTGCATTCTTATTCTTTGAAAAATCTCTATCCTTTTGTGCAAAATCAAAACAATATTTTTTTGGCTACATTGGAAGTTTTAAAAATATAGTTATACAAAGAAATACAATAAAATAATTCATTTGTATGGTAATTAGTATTTATCTAGGTTCAATAATTAAAAGTAATCATAGTTTCTAGATATCAAAAAGAATTCATTTTTAATGTTAACCTAATTCTTCTTGCTTTTAATATTTTAGGCCACTTGGTCATTCTGGCATTTTATGGTAGAGAATACATTAAGTTTGGCTCATGGAAAGAATATGAGGTAATTGATCCATGTTCTCTATAAATTATGAAGTAAATGTACACAAAACATAGAGTACTTTAATATGTCAAATATGGGATCTCATGTCTGAATTTTTTCAATAACTCTTTAAATATGAGATTTTGAGATAGGTTTTTCATTTCTTATTGGTTAACAATAGCTAATATGATAAGGAACTTTATTTTCATTACTACTTTATATATTTAAGACAAAACAATATTAGAACTCTTCTTCACACTATATGGTTACAATTAATATTTTTAAATGCTTCAGATAGCTTAGCTCTCTGTGGGGCTGTAGAAACCACAAGAGCACGCCTCCTTCCTATCCTCCTCCCCATCCCTCTTTAAGAAGGATTAGAGGCATGCTACACTGTGAAATGCTAACAGCTAGCACACACAGTTTATGGGGGAAGTAGTGAGAAAGTGCGTTGAGGCTCCTATAATGTGAAATTTCTAGGCATTTCAGAGGGTCTAGTGAAAGCAATTGTGAACCTCACAGGTTAGTCTTTTCCTGTTCCTTTAGTATCCTTGTGTCACCCTGCATGTGCCTGTGTTTGGTTAACCCTGAAATGGCACTCAGCTAAGTGCATGTGCTACATTCATTTCCATAGTTGTTTCATAGATTACTAAGCTTCAAGCCTGTATCAGAATTAATTCAAATTAAAGATAGTACAATATAGCAGCTATCCTTATGAAATCCAGCCAATGGCATGGGAGTGTGAGGATCAGTAGATATTAATTATGTGGTAGAATAATAGGCTAACCTACTGCTGATGTCATAATTCCCCTACTCAGTAATGTGTTGGTTATGTAAGAAGGTGCAGCAGTTTGTGTGAACTTCTGCTTCCACTACAGCAGTACTTTAAAGAGGCTTTCCATCGGCATTCAGAAAGGTGAAAAGTGCAGGGTTGGTGGTGGAGTGGGTGGTGGGAGGGGCATAAGAGGGATAGGCGTAGAGTCTGAGTACATGTATGCTGTTCATCATCACTGGGCTTTGAGACTGTGTTTGTTCCCGAATTGAATTACATTTTTACCTTCCTACATAGTTGGAATGCAGCTCAGATGCAGCCCATTCAAGGTGGTAAACATTGCTCTCTTGACATTTCTTTAGTCTTCAGCTTCTGTGGGAAGATAACCACACAATCTGCTGCTTAAAAGACTTCACTAAGACTCAGGAATAAACTGGAGCTATTTCCTCCATTTCAAACCTGTGGTTTTATTTTTATTTTATTTTATTTTATTTTTTTTATTGGAATATAGTTGATTTCTTTTTTTTTTTATTTTTTTTTATAAAAACCTGTGGTTTTATAAAAGTCTGCAATAGGATGCACTGAAAATTTCCCTATGTGTTTTTCAAAATTTTTTATCACTATAAGGTTGGAAGAAAGATAAGGTAAATAGTTCTATGTCTAAGATCTTTGTAATATGATTTGTAACAAAAACTATGCACTCGTATATAGGAGTTATGATTTAAGAGTTATATCTTAATCACTGATAGTATATTTAAAGAGACTCAGTGCCGACTCTTTCAAATAGTTTTCCTGGGAAATTTTGCAGCTTTATCGTATTTCTTAAACTATTTGAATTGTCTTCTAACAAATGAGTCTGGTATTTATTCCTTGTCATTCATTTTTCATGATTGAAGGCATCTGATATGGACATTGATATCATATCTAATAATTGTGAAAGCTTGTGTGGGCCTAGAGAAAAGGGTTTCCATAATATCTTTTGGTTAAAAGTGCTTGCAAATAACGTTTATTAAAATAGGTTAGAGAAAATTTAAAGTAAAAAAGCAATGGATATTTTGTTAGAGTTCTTTTGGGAAAGTAGTGGGAGATAAGCTTAACTTGAATTATCCTGAGAAGCCATGGAGAATAAGTTTATATGTGCTGTCTTCCCACTTTTTCCTTTTAATCTGACTTTTGGACTTTGTTTCATTTTGATAGTCTTAAACTTCTTTGTTATATGTGAAATAAGTAAGTTGTCTTGGGAAGGGGAGGAGTAGGAAAGGAAAAATACTTCTCCTTTTTGCATAGCATACGGGATGTAAATTATAATATACTTTACATTTACATCGTAGATCACACTTCAAAAAGTATAAAGCTCTTCTGTGTGGACAGCATCTCACTCAGCTTTCCCACTAGTTATATGGAACCATATTATGTATGTGAAAACCCAAGTCCAAGAGAGGTTAAGATACACCTTTGAATACAGTTACACAGCTTAGTGGAAAGTCTAGCATGTACACCCAGATCTTGTGATCTCATGATCTCTAATGTTCCTGTCCACTGTATTAGTAATTTTCAAATTGTATTTTCCAGTCAAGTTCTACAGGAGCTGCCTTGGGAAATGTTGGTGGCTGCAGAGCAGGTCCATTTTTGTCTCCTTTTCTTTTGAGGCTCTGGGAAGTATTTCATTAGGAGTAGGCTTTTAGAGCCACGACTCTATACTGCTTTTCTTTGTGCAAGGACTGTAGAAAAGCAAACTTATCCCTCTAAGTGACAAACAAGGATATCTACCTCTTTTCATACTGACATTGTGGATCTAGAAATAAAAATTAGACTACTGGCCTTTTGCTTACTTCTGTTCCTTCTCAACTAAGTACTTACTGAATAGGTACTGAGCACAGTACACAGGATACATGAATTGCTTGCTTTTTATGAGGGCCAATGACAATTGGCTTGAAAGTAGTAATATAGTTTTTTAATAAAAATTAAAATAGAAACTGTTATATTAAATATATCATATCTTGGTTGTAAAGTGACATTTATAAGCATTATCATTTTTATATAATTTAAAATATTGATTGTACTTAATAATCCCAAGCCTGGTGGTTAAGCATGTGTTAGTTGCTCAGTTGTGTTCAACTATTTGTGACCACAGAGTAGCCCATCAGACTCCTCTGTCCATGGAGTTCTTCAGGCAAGAATACTGGAGTAGGTAGCCATTCCTTTCTCCAGGCAGTCTTCCCAACCCAGGGATTGAACCAGGATTTCCTGCATTTGCAGGCAGATTCTTTACCATCTGAGCCACCAGGGAAGCCCCAGTTAAGCATATTTATTCTTAAAAGTTGTTTCATCAGCTACTGTCTATGTATAAAGCCTTGAAAATTCTAGATTTTAGTAGCATTTATGAGTAATGCTAATAGTGTCATAGAATGTTTCCTTCATCATATTACAGAACTCTAGAGTGTTTGATAATAATGGATTCCAAAATATGTATTCACCTTGCCCAAGCCTTATTGTAACAATTTATGAAATTACATATCTGCAAATAGAAAATAAATTTCATCAGTGATAAAGCAAAACATCATGAAAATTTAATGATGATTGGCAGAAAGCAAAGGAGAACTAAAGAGCTTCTTGATGAAAGTGAAAGAGGAGAGTGAAAAAGTTGGCTTAAAACTCATTCAGAAAACTAAGATCATGGCATCTGGTCCCATCACTTCATGGGAAATAGATGGGGTAACATTGGAAACAGTGTCAGACTTTATTTTTTTGGGCTCCAAAATCACTGCAGATGGTGACTGCAGCCATGAAATTAAAAGACACTTGCTCCTTGGAAGAAAAGTTATGACCAACCTAAACAGCATATTAAAAAGAAGAGACGTTATTTTGCCAACAAAGATCCATCTGGTCAAGGCTATGGTTTTTCCAGTAGTCATGTATGGATGTTAGAGTTGGGCTATAAAGAAAGCTGAGCACCAAAGAATTGATGCTTTTGAACTGTGGTGTTGGAGAAGACTCTTGAGAGTCCCTTGGACAGCAAGGAGATCCAACCAGTCCATCCTAAAGGAGATCAGTCCTGACTATTCATTGGAAGGACTGATGCTGAAGCTGAAACTCCAATGCTTTGGCCACCTGATGCAGAGAACTGAGTCATTTGAAAGACCCTGATGCTGGGAAAGAATGAAGGCGGGAGGAGAAGGGGACGACAGAGGATAAGATGGTTGGATGGCATCACCGACACAATGGACATGAGTTTGTGTAAACTCTGGGAGTTGGTGACAGACAGGGAGGCCTGGCATGCTGCAGTCCATGGGGTCACAGAGTGGAACACAACTGAGTGACTGAACAGAACTGAAAAGTTTATCACATATTCAAGATAAGAGTAATTGTTTAGACTCACATCATAGCATTCTACACGTTTAATGTGTCAACAGATTTTTACCATTTTTATTTTTAAATTTTTTGATTGAGATATAGTTGATGCACAGTATTATATAAGTAAGTGTACAGCATTATGATTCACAATTTTAAAGGTTATACTCCATTTATAGTTGTTATAAAATATTGGCTATGTTGTACAGTATATCCTTGGAGCTTATTCATTTTATACATAATAGTTTGTACCTTTTAATGACCTTACCCCATCTTGTCCCCCCCTCTTTTCCTCTCCCCACTGTTCTCTATATCTGTGTTTCTTCTTGTTGTATTTACTAGTTGTTTTATTTTTTGGATTCCACACATAAGGGACATTGCACAGTACTTGTCTTTCTCTGTATGGCTATGTAATATGAGGATAATAACTTTTGCCTTGGATCCTTTTGAAAATTAAATAAAAGATATATATGAAGTACATAATCCAGTGCTTGGTACAGCATAGTGGTTACTAAATGATGCAGTCATGCCTTAGAGATATTGCATATTCAGTTCCAGAGCATTGCAGTAAGCAAACATTGTAATAAAATGAGTCACACTAGTTTTTTTTGTTTATCAGTTTGCATATAAAAGTTGTGTTTACGCTGTTCTGTAGTCTGTTAAGAGTGCAATAGCATTATGTCTAAAAAAATAATGTATACCCCTTATATATGCAAAGTATTTCTTAAAGACATAGCACATTTATACTAAGTATAGTTTGAAGCACTTAAATATTTCTGCTTTGCTTTTATTTTTTAAGAGAAATTATTAGCAAAATTAAAAATGTTAAATGATTTGTAAGAAGAAACAGTTGTGAAGGTTTATGATTTGAAGCTGTCATTTGAAAGAGGAATAAACTAAACTTTCATTCAGTGAACATATTAACTGCTTTTTAATCAATATTTTATATTAAAAGTAATAACATTTGAAAGTTTACAGAGCCTCAGGGTTATGACAGTTGACATCATTTTAAATGAAAATTATTTTATTTTGTTATTATTTCAAAAGTTATATATGCTTAATATAAACATTCAGAAAATACAGAAAGGCTTCCCTGGTGGCTCAGATGGTAAAGAATCTGCCAGCAATGTGGGAGACCCAGGTTCGATCCCTGGTTCAGGAAGATCCCCTGGAGAAGGGAATGGCAACCCACTCCAATATTCTTGCCTGGAGAATCCCATGGACAGAGGAGCCTGGCAGGCTACAGTCCATGGGGCTGCAAAGAATCGGACACGACTGATTGACTAGACACACACAAAGGTAGTAAAAAAAAATCATTCTCCTCAAAGCTTACTACCCATCTGCTCACAAGACTGCTGTCACACCTCAGAATTTCTCTGGTGAGTCTGTATGGCATTCCTGGGTATGCTCCTGGCCACACATGCGCATGTTTCCTCTCCCTTAAAAACGCAGAAATATGCGCACAGTCTCTTAAAAGTTGTCATGCGATTTGTTTTTTAACTTTTAACATTCATATACTTTCATGATAATAATATTGTATGCATTCTTTTTGGCATATCTCCTTAAGCAGCTCTCTAGCTAGACATTTAGGTTGTATTCTGTATTTTGGGTTTATGGTTAATTACTGTACATACATCTTTTGTGCTTCATCCAATAATTTTCTTCAAATAAGTTCTTAGGAATGTAATTGCTTGGGTAGAAGGCTGTGTACAGTTCAGTGTTTTTATCAACTACCAAATTGCTCTCTAGGTGGATCATGCCATTTCATACTTGGAACAGTAACACTTTAATGTTTCATTTCTTTGCATGCTTTCTGATACTAGGTGTGATCAATTTTTGTCATTTTTTTTATATTTATGCCAGTCAGTTAGTAAAAGAAAACGCACTTGTATTTGCATTTTTTTGGTAACTAATGGCAAATTTTTAAAAAAGTATATTAGCCATTTTATTTCTTTTGGTGATTGTCCACTTATATCGTTAGTACCCTTTCCTGTTGGACAATGTCTTCTTTTCCTCCTCCTTCCTTTTAAATTTTAAGATTTCTTCATAATAGAGGGACATATACTTTTATTTGTAATTCGTACTGTACATATTTTGCCATTTAAAAATATTTGCTATTTTTCTCTTTTTAGTGTGTTCTTTTAGAAATATTTTAGAATGTAAATGTATCATTTTTTCAATTGATACTCCTAAATTATAATAAGACCATTATAACTCATGATTCAGTGCATGAATTAAAGATTAGATATTTTAAAAAATGGTAGTTTTCTGATTGGAAACCATTTTGCATATGAGTAAGGTGGTGAATTGCTCATATTAGTTAGATATGTTTGTTGTAATTCCAGTTTCAACTGCAAATAAAAAAGAATTGTGTGTGAGAGAGATATTTTGATGGAGTTAGTTGTAGTTACTTTAAAGCCAGATAGTCCTGGGTTTGTTTATTTCTCTTTAATTTAGATGAGAACACCTAAACATTGAAAATGGATTTTCCACTTATTAGCTGTGTGACTGTTGGCAAGTTAATCTAAGCTGTCAATTTCTTGACTCAGTTTATTTATTTGAAAGGGAGATAATAACTACTTTGTTGAGTTATTGTAAGGATTAGTTGTAGTTAACTTGGAGTATTTAGCAGCACCTGACATATAATCAGACAACAATAAATCACAGTTTTAGTGTTTTTGTTCTTTATATTAATGATAAATAATTTTAGCCCATTACTATATACAATAATATTGCTGTGGTAGTATTATAATTTAGCATATGGGGTAATTAACTATGATTATTATAATTTTATTAAGAGAGAATGGTGCCTAACTAGATTTACTATACCTAGAATCCTGTCAGATAAATATTACTTCCTTTTATTTGCATAGCAGTTTTGTTTTCAGAGCTCTTTCTCATTTCTTGTTTTATTTGCTCTGTACAATCTTCCTATAACATAAGCAAGGCCTGTATGATTTTACATTTTACAGTTGAGGAGCTGAGGCTTGTAGAGAATGGAAGACTTGTCCAAGGTCATATGGCTTATAAGTGGTTTTCAGGTTCATTTCCTTCTGCCTATAATTAAGATTCTCACCGAACCTAGATTGACCTTCAGTATGGAAAGGAACAGAATAAAATTTGATTATAATTGCTAAGTCTTTGTTTAACTCTAGCCAATTATAGTTTCTTGTGGTTGCTCCCATTCTAGTCATCTGAACATTGGCTTTAATGTTTTAATAGTCTATTATGTTGATGGTGGTTACAATGAAACATATCTGGGTATTCATACCCTTTTGAACTTTTTTTTCTTTCAGTTTGGACTGGGCCTTACTTGTGGCTCAGCTGGTAAAGAATCTGCCTACAATGCAGGAAACCTGGGTTCAATCCCTGGATTGGGAAGATCCCCTGGAGAAGGGAATGGCTACCCACTCCTGTATTCTTTCCTGGAGAATTCCATGGACTGTATGGTCCATGGGGGTGGCAAAGAGTCAGACGTGACTGAGAGACTTTCACTTTCACTTTCTTTACTTAACAAACAGAATGCAACAGAGTTAGAGCTGTTTGAAGTCTGAGCATAAGCCTTAATAAAACTAGGTAACTTTTATGTTTTTGGGAGACCTAAACCATTATGTCAGAAATCTGGCTACCTTCCTAGAGGAATTATGTTGAACCGAGGCCACATGGAGAGAGAGGGAGGGAGAGAGATAGAGAGGGAGAAAGGTGCAAGGGGGAAAAGGAAAGGAGGATCAGAGAGGGTCTGGAATTATGTACAGACAGAAGCCCAGCCACCCTAATCCTAGTATTCTAGTTAAGCCCAGTTCCTATCTTCCAGCTCAAAGCAGTTGTGTGAGTGACCATCAGCAAGATGAGCAGAAGAACTGCCTAGCTGAGCCTAGCCTAGTTTCCAGAATTATGAGCAAATAAAATAGGTGTTTTTGTTTTTTTCTTTTTGAGCAGGAAGTTTTGAACCCAGATTGCAGAATTATGAGCAAATAAATTTTTTTTTTTTTTTGAGCAGTGAGTTTTGGAGTGGCTTGTTGCACAACAGTAGAAAAGCTTGAGAAGCTTGAGGTATACTTGAAAATAGAAATCTTGCTCAAAGGTGTCTCCCTTTCTTGGCCCATTTTGGACAGTTTTGGTCTTTTTGTGGTTTGCTAATATCCAGGAGTGTTGAAGAGAGATGACAGTAATGAGTAACTTTCCTTTCCAGAAGCTCTTAAATGCACAGGTTTGGCAGGATACTTGGATAAACCTGAGGTAAACCCTATTTCTGTGCTGAGTCTCTTCAGAGAAGTCTCAGGAGCTAGGGTTGCTTCCTAGGTTCAGATGTCAGATTCTTCTTTGTTGAGTTTCACACTCTGTCTTTTGTGGCTCTTTTTATCCCTGTCAGAGTTGAATTGGATTTGGCCTAGGTTAGCCAGTTAAGAGCAAGATGGAATAGTCTTTCTTCCTCTGTTGAACTTGTCCAAAAAGACGTGGGAGGCCTTTTGGGTTGAGAGTAAAACTATGACATGGACTCACCTTTATTTCTGATCATTCACATTATTACTTAACAGGAAAGATATACTACTGTGAGACATTACTCATGCAGTTTATCTTTTTCCTCTCACAGATCAGTTTCTTCCTATTTAACTATAAATATTGCATATTTTATTCTATAATTATAATTTAAAAATTGTAAAAATAAAAAAATTGCAAAATGTTTTATAAATTTCTACTGGAGATGAGAACCAGTGATCTATATGCTTGTAAGTATAATTTTAAAAACAATTTTGTTGTTAAAATGCTTTTTGTTTTTAAAAAATACATGAAGAGAGATTTATAATATTACAGAGCTTGATTGGCTTCTAGATTGCTGGAGTGAGGGCCTCAGTGTACTCCCTCTCTGTATAACACAACAAAAACATGGGCTACACAACTAAAATCAACCATTTTGGAATTATGGCTGTTGATCAGAACCAGAGGGTGAACTAAAAATTGTGTGTCCAAGAGAAAACTACTGAACTATGGGTGATGACAGTGGTGTCTGATTTGTGACCATTCCCATTTTCCCTCCTTTCCCAGCTTGTGGTATAGCAAAAGCTGGCAACATTTTTGACAATGGAGAGATCTGACCACTTTTGGAGGTCCATGAAAAGCACCATATCTAGAGCACAGTTAATGTTTTGCCTGAACTTGCAGCTACCTGGGAAAACCCAGTTCTCAGAGAGACTGGCTGTTGATTTGACTCAGGGCCCAGCTCAGTTGGGGGAAAAAAAGGCCTACCCACTGGACTTTGCTGAAACAGTAGCCACTCTTGGCAACATCTCCACCATTTAAGGCTGTGATTTCTGGTGGGGCAAACAAGAGCCTTGCCAGGAACTTAAAAGGAAATCCTTGAGGATTAGCCAGCCATAGGGAATTTTGAAAAATTCCCAAGTATTTCTAAGATATCTAAAAGACTATAGAATGTGCGAGGCTTTGCATATGCCCGGGAAAGACCTGGGAAAGGAGAGGATCCACCTCTGGCTGATTTTGAGGCTCTGTGCAAGAAGGAAGTGAAAGCTATGGCCATCTTAAAAGCTACCTAAAGTTAAAAGGTATTACTTCTCACAGAGGTTTCTTTGGCAAAGGGTGGAAGATACACAGGCAATTAAAAAAATCTTCTGACCAATCGTTGGTTGATAACTAAATTATACTGATCCAGGAAGCCAGGCTTAAAAATAAAAACCTGAAATACTCAGTAGCCACATAATACAGGGTATATATAATTAGTTCATGAAAGTGCTAAACAGATAAGCAGCACCAAGAAAAAGAACAGAGCTAATGATTAAAAAGTCTTAGTGGGGCACTGTGGAAGATTCTGATACCAGAATTGTTAAAAAACGTATTATTTAAAATGGCTAGCTTTCAACACAAAAATTATGAGATCTTTAAGAAATAGAAAAGTGCTACATACATGGGAAAAAGTGAAAAACTACCCAACAGAAAAGTACCCCTGTGGAAGTCTAGATTTGGATTTAAAAGACAAAGACTTTAAGTTAGCTATTGTAAATATGTTTAAGGAACTCAATGAAACCATGTCGAAAGAACTAAAGGGAAGTGTGAAATTGTTATCTTACCAAAGAGAATATGAACAAGCATAGAAATTAGTTTAAAAGAACCATATAGAAATTTTGAAGTTTAAAAGTATGATAACAAAAATGAAAAATTTACTGCTGCTGCTGCTGCTGCTAAGTCGCTTCAGTCATGTCCGACTCTGTGCGACCCCACAGACGGCAGCCCACCAGGCTCCACCGTCCCTGGGATTCTCCAGGCAAGAATACTGGAGTGGGTTGCCATTTCCTTCTCCAGTGCATGAAAGGGAAAAGTGAAAGTGAAGTCGCTCAGTCGTGTCCGACTCTTGAGCGACCCCATGGACTATATAGCCTACCAGGCTCCTCCGTCCATGGGATTTTCCAGGCAAGAGTACTGGAGTGGGGTGCCATTGCCTTCTCCGAAAAATTTACTAAAGAGGCTCAAATAACTGATATGAGTTGGTAGAAGAAAGTATTAGTATTGAATGTAGCTCGATAGAGATTATCCAGCGTGAGGAGTAGAAAAGAAATGAAGGTGAACACAACTTCATGAGACCTATGGGACATTGAAAGTGTATCAACATGCACATAATGGGAGTCTTAGAAGGAGAAGAGTGGGGAAAAAAAACAAAAGGCAAAAAGAATATTAAAAGAAATAATGACAGGAAACTTCACAAACTTGCTGAAAAAACATTAATTTATGCATTAAATAAACAGTATACTCCAAGTAGAATAAACCCAAATATAGACAAATCATAGACATCAAAATCTAATTTAGAGATCATAGTCAAATTTGTGGAAGTGAAAGACGAAGAGAAATCTTAAAAGCTACAAAAGAAAAATACTGATAGCTGATTTACCAGAAACCATGGACGCTGGAAGACATTTTCAAAATGTTGAAGGAAAAAAACGACTGTTAACCAGGAATTCTGTATCTTGCTAAAATCTCAGCGATGGAGAAATTAAAGACATTTACAAATAAGTAAAAACTATTTCTGCTTTATTGACTATGCCAAGGCCTTTGACTGGGTGGATCACAATAAACTGTGGAAAATTCTGAAAGAGATGGGAATACCAGACCTACTGACCTGTCTCTTGAGAAACTTGTATGCAGGTCAAGAAGCAACAGTTAGAATTGGACATGGAACAACAGACTGGTTCCAAATAGGAAAAGGAGTACGTCAAGGCTGTCTATTGTCACCCTGCTTGTTTAACTTATATACAGAGTACATCATGAGAAACGCTGGGCTGGAAGAAACACAAGCTGGAATCAAGATTGCCGGGAGAAATATCAATAACCTCAGATATGCAGATGACACCACCCTTATGGCAGAAAGTGAAGAAGAACTAAAGAGCCTCTTGATGAAAGTAAAAGAGGAGAATGAAAAAGTTGGCTTAAAGCTCAACGTTCAGAAAAACTAAGATCATGGCATCTGGTCCCATCACTTCATGGGAAATAGATGGGGAAACAGTGGAAACAGTGGCAGACTTTATTTTTTTGGGCTCCAAAATCACTGCTGATGGTGACTGCAGCCATGAAATTAAAAGACGCTTACTCCTTGGAAGGAAGGTTATGGCCAACCTAGATAGCATATTTCGGAGAAGGCAATGGCACCCCACTCCAGTAGTCTTGCCTGGAAAATCCCATGGGCGGAGGAGCCTGGTAGGCTACAGTCCATGGGGTCGCTAAGAGTCGGACACGACTGAGCGACTTCACTTTCATTTTCCCCTTCATGCACTGGAGAAGGAAATTGCAACCCACTCCAGTATTCTTGCCTGGAGAATCCCAGGGACGGCGGAGCCTGGTAGGCTGCTGTCTATGGGGTCGCACAGAGTCGGACACGACTGAAGCGACTTAGCAGCAGCAGCAGGAGCAGCAGCAGCAGATAGCATATTTAAAAGCAGAGACATTACTTTGCCAACAAAAGTCCGTCTAGTCAAGACTATGGTTTTTCCAGTGGACATGTATGGATGTGAGAGTTGGACGGTGAAGAAAGCTGAGCGCCAAAGAATTGATGCTTTTGAACTGTGGTGTTGGAGAAGACTCTTGAGAGTCCCTTGGACTGCAAGGAGATCCAATCAATCCATCCTAAAGGAGATCAGTCCTAGGTGTTCATTGGAAGGACTGATGTTGAAGCTGAAACTCCAATCCTTTGGCCACCTCATGCGAAGAGTTGATTCATTGGAAAAGACCCTAATGCTGGGCAGGATTGGGGTCAGGAGGAGAAGGGGACGACAGAGGATGAGATGGTTGGATGGCATCACCAACTCGATGGACATGGGTTTGGATAGACTCTGGGAGTTGGTGATGGACAGAGAGGCCTGGCTTGCTGCAATTCGTGGGGTCGCAAAGAGTCGGACACGACTGAGCGACTGAACTGAACTGAAAAACTGAGTTTGTCACTAGCAAACTTGCCCTACAGGAAACATTATGGGGAATATTTCAGGTTGAAACAAAAGGATACTAAACAGTAAACATGAAGAAATAAAGAGCAATGGTAAATTGATGAGGTTATAACATATAGAGAAGTAGTTTTACAATAATAATAAAAAGAAAGGCGAGGAAACAGAGGCATATTGGAGGCAAGTTTTAAATTATTATTAAAATTTTAGTGTTAATCCTGACTCAGTTCAGGTCAGTCACTCAGTCGTGTCCAACTCTTCACAACCCCATGGACTGCAGCATGCCAGGCCTCCCTGTCCGTCACCAACTCCCAGAGTTTACTCAAGCTCATGTCCATTGTGTTGGTGATATCATCCAACCATCTCATCCTCTGTCATCCCCTTCTCCTCCCGCCTTCAATCTTTCCCAGCATCAGGGTCTTTTCCAATGAGTCATATCTTCACATCAGGTTGCCAGAGTATTGGAGTTTCAGCTTCAGCATCAGCTTCTAATGAATATTCAGGACTGTTTTCCTTTAGGATGGACTGGTTGGATCTCCTTGCAGTCCAAGGGACTCTCAAGAGTCTTCTCCAACACCACAGTTCAAAAGCATCAATTCTGTGGTGCTCAGATTTCTTTATAGTCCAACTCTCACATCCATACATGACTACTGGAAACACCATAGCTTTGACTAGATGAACTTTCATTGGCAAAGTAACATCTCTGCTTTTTGATATGTTGTCTAGGTTGGTCATAACTTTTCTTCCAAGGAGCAAACATCTTTTAATTTCATGGCTGCAGTCACCATCTGCAGTGATTTTGGAGCCCAAAAAAATAAAGTCTCTCACTGTTTCCCTTGTTTCCCCATATATTTGCCATGAAGTGATGGGACCAGGTGCCATGATCTTAGTTTTCTGAATGTTGAGTTTTTAGCCAATTTTTTCACTCTCCTCTTTCTCTTTCATCAAGAGGCTCTTTAGTTCTTCTTCACTTTCTGCCATAAGTGTGATGTCATTTGCATATCTGAGGTTACGGATATTTCTCCCAGCAATCTTAATTCCAGCTTGTGTTTCATCCAATCCAGCATTTCTCATTATGTGCTCTGCATATGAGTCAAATAAGCAGGGTGACAATATATAGTCTTGATGTACTCCTTTCCTGATTTCGAACCAGTCTGTTGTTCCATTTCAGTTTTAACTGTTGCTTCTTGACCTGCATACAGGTTTCTCAAGAGGGAGGTCAGGTGGTCTGATATTCCCATCTCTTGAAGAAATTTCCAGTTTGTTGTGACCCACACAGTCAAAGGGTTTGGCATAGTCAATAAAGGAGATGTAGGTGTTTTACTGGAACTCACTTGCTTTTTCTATGATCCAGTGGATGTTGGCAATTTGATCTCTCGTTCCTCTGCCTTTTCTAAATCGTGCTTTAACATCTGGAAGTTGAGAGTTCACATACTGTTGAAGCCTGGCTTGGAGAATTTTGAGCATTATTTTGCTAGCACGTGAGATGAGTGCAATTGTGTGGTAGTTTGAGTATTCTTTGTCATTGCCTTTCTTTGGAATTGGAATGAAAACTGACCTTTTCCAGTCCTGTGGCCACTGCTAAGTTTTCCAAGTTTGCCAGCATATTGAGTGCAGCACTTTCACAGCATCATCTTGTAGAATTTGAAATAGCTCAACTGGAATTCCATCACCTCCACTAGCTATGTTTGTAGTGATGCTTCCTAAGGCCCACTTGACTTCGCATTCCAGGATGTCTGGCTCTAGGTGAGTGATCACATCATCGTGATTATCTTGGTCATGAAGATCTTTTTTGTATAGTTCTTCTGTGTATTCTTGCCACCTCTTCTTAATATCTTCTGCTAGGTCCATACAATTTTTGGCCAGAATGTTTTAAATTAAAATGATAATTGTAATTTCCAGAGGAACCACTGAGAAAATAACTCAAAACATTGTAGTGAAAGAAACAACCAAGGAATGAAAAAAGTACGCTAGACAATATCTATTTAACACAAAAGAAGGCAGGAAATGGTAAAAAGATACCGTAGAGCTCAAATATACCCTTAGAGATTTGAAGTTATTAATGTATAATTTCCATGTAAAATAGCATATTTATGTAATCTTTAAGAAAATGTTACCAATAGAGAATATAGGTCAATGCTTAATTTTATGGTACTATCAGATGCTTATCAATAGATTTTAAAAATATGGTATAAGAAAAATGCACTGAAGTTAAGTTAGTGTGAAAAAGATTCAGTTAACCTTGGGTTCTTAAAATGTAGCTTTGTTTGCTTGAAAATGAAACAGCAATGTATGGAAATGAGAGATGCTCTTTATTTTGTTTCTGAAAGTTTGGGTGTAGAAAATTTAGTTCTTTACCTTCCTCTAAATATGGAAAAGAAACAGTGAGAAAAGTGCTTTGGGAAGAGAGGAGATCATGGCAAAAAGGCATCTTGAGATAAATGCACATAGGAAAGGGCTGTCAAAAAGAATAATGTTCTGGACACAATATTTCAGAAGTCTTGAGAGGTATTTCTGCCTGCATTTTCCATATATTGTTGATTCTGTTCTCCATCAGTGCCCAGCCCAAGTGAATATGCGATCTTATAACAAAGGTTGTTCATTGTTCAAGCAGCCACATTTACAATGTCTTACGTATGGATTCAGAAAATAGAACACATGTTTAGCTTCATAGTGTGAAGAAAGTTTAATTATATCAAACACTACCTGTAATTTTGTTATTATAAGAAAAGTGATTAAATTGAATTTTTTTATTACTGATTTAAATTATCATTTAAATAAAAACACAATTCTCAGTCTGTTTTCAGTCCCAACATAGTTGAAGAATATAGCACAGTTGCCTCAGTAATGATGGCTCACTCTACTGGGAGCATCTCTCTGCGTGAGAGTAAGAAATATTTTAAAAGCCCTCCAAGTAATTCTGATATGCCATATCTCTTTCCATTTGAAGTAACAAATTTAAGTCATAGGTTCCTAGAATTTTATAGAAATTAGTGTTACTGAGAGATTATAGTGATTAATATTGAATCTACTCTTGTGAGATTATTTTATTTGTTAAGCGAGTTAGAGTGAACCTTTTCAGTACTTTTTCTGTGAACTTACCAGAGTTTTCAAGATGTTTTTATTTCTATGGCTTTTCTCTAACCAGATTAACCATTTTCAAGTACAGTACATTAACTGTATGTGCATTGTTGTACAACAGACCTCTAGAAGTTCTTCAGCTTGCAGAACTGAAACTTTATACCCTTGAAGAATAAGTCTCCTTTCTTCCTTCCCCTTAGCCTCTGGTAATGACAATTCTACTTTCTCAGAATTTTACTATTTTAAGTATCTCATATACATAGGATCATTCAGTATTTGTGATTTTGTGGCTGTCTTATTTCACATACTATAGTGTCATCAAGGTGTTGTAGAATATGACAGGGTTGCCTTCTCTTTAAAGTCTAAATAATGTTCCATTGTACAGGCATACCTCATTTTATTGCACTTTGTTTTATTGTGTGTCTCAGATAGTGCACTTTTTTTTTTTTTAACAAATTGAAGGTTTATGACAACCCTGCATCAAAGAAATCTGTTGGTGCCATTTTTTCCAACAGTATTTGCTCACTTCTTATCTTTGTGTCACATTTTGATAATTCTCCCAATATTTCAAGCTTTTTCATTATTATTATATTTGTTATGGTGACTTGATATTCCTATTGCAAAAAGTTATGACCCACTAAAGGCTCAAATGGTTAATATTTTTTAGCAATAAAGTATCTTTTAATTGAGATTTATGCATTTTTTTAGACACAATGGTGTTGCACATATAATAGACTGTAGTATAGTGTTAATGTAGCTTTTATATTCATTGGAAAACCAAAAAAATCACATGACTCACTTTGTTGGTGATATTCAGTTTATTGCAGTGGTCTGGAACCAAACCCGCAATAGCTCCCAGGTATGCCTTATGTGTATACTATTTATGCATTTATTTTTTTAAATTTATTTTACTGAAGTAATAGTTTTTTTTCAGTGGTTTTTTAAATTAAAGTATATTTGACTTATACTGTGTTAATTTCTGCTGCACAGCAAAGTAATTCAGTTCATACATGTATATATATTTTTTCACATTCCTGTCCATTGTTGTTTATTATAGGATATTGAATATAGTTCCCCATGCTATGTAGTAGGACCTTGTTTATTCATTTTATATATAATAATTTGCATCTACTAATCCCAAACTCCCAACCCATCCTATCCATTTATTTATTAATGGGCATTTAGGTTGCTTCCACTTCTTGGCTATTGTGAATAATGCTGTAGAGAACATGGGTGTATAAATACCTCTTCAAGATCTTGGTTTCAGTTCTTTTGGGTATATACCCAGAGGTAGGATTGCTGGATCGTTTGATAACTCTATTTTTAAGTTTTTGAGTAACTTCCATACAGTTTTTCATAATAACTACACCATTTTACATTTCCACTAACAGTACACAAGGTTCTAGTTCTCTGCATCCTCACCAACACTTGTTATTTTATGTTTTTGGTTTTGTTTTGTCTTCTAGTGACCGCCCTAACCATTTCTAGGTCTATAGCTTACTGCCAACATGATGTTAGGCTTTTATTTACTACTGAATCACTTTCTAAAGAAACAGAATAGTTATTTCAAATCTTCACAAACTGTTCTCTGACTTCAAATACTATAATACTAATTGGTGCTAGTGTTCTAAACATGTTAGATTGAGTGTGTAAAACTAGCCATTTGAATTTCCTTCATACTTTATCAAATATGGTCCTCTTTACTTTTGGAATTCATATTATACTACATTACACATCAGCACCTTCTAAGGAAAAGATAAAATGCTTTTGTCTATGCCTCTAATTTCTAAAACGGTAAGCTTGCATGATCATGATGGTGATTGCTGTCCCTGAGTAGCTTATCTTCTTTCCAAGCAGTCCATAAATGCCACATCTTCAGATGCATTACTTCAGTGTATACCTAGGCTGCTTCTTTGATGCTCTCTAAACATGGTGTTCTCCATTTCACTTACCCTACTACATCTGTCTATGAATTTTTCTGTCATCTGTTCTCCACAGATTTCTTGCCTAAACAGGGTTGTGTTGCCAAAAACTTTGCTTCAGTGCGAGTAGCTCTGACCAGCTCTGACCAGCTCGACCAGCTCTCTTATAATGCCCTATATTTAATAAACTAGCCATTTAATAGTAAGTATGTCTTTGGGTGTGCTTACAGTCTTATTCAAAACAGCAGATATAATGCTAATAATCCATCTAGTTTTAAATAGCTGAATGAATTTTGGCATTTTCTATTTTGCAGACATGTAGATTGTTTGGGAGCCAAATGTTGTTTCTAATTTGTCTTGAACTCTTCCAAAGATCATACTGCTGTGTCGTAAGGTTGGAGAAAAAGCCACTTTGAATATGAGGACAGATCTCTATTCAAGGCTTGACTCCGCCACTTGGCTGACAATATATATTTCTAATCCTCCAATGCAGAAATCTCATAAGTAAATTTAGATAGTGATACGTAAATTTTTATTTCAAAGGCTTCACTGATATAGTAAGCTTGTGTTTTTAGCAAAGTTTTTTAACCAATACTAAACATTAGAATTTTCCTTTTACAAATAGTGAAAATGAAGGGATTTTTATTGTTGTTTAGTTGCTAAATCATGTCTGACTCTTTGCAACCCCATGGACTGTAGCCCACCAGGTTCCTCTGTCCATGGGATTTCCCAAGCAAGCATACTGGAGTGGCTCGCCATGTCCTACTCCAGGGGATCTTCCCGCCCCAGATATTGAAGCTGCGTCTTCTGATTGGCAGGCAGATTCTTTACCACTGAGCCATCTGGCAAGGGGCTTTTAGACTGTGGTAATACTTCTATCATTTGTATCTGACAGGAGATCTCTTCTGATGAGTTTGTTTCTCACAGTTTGTCCATTAATTGAAGAAGTCAGTACAGCTCATAAAAGATGATGTATACATTCCACTAACGTCTTAACTCAAAACATAAATAAGACGTCTTTGGATTAGGGCCAAGGCCTTTCCTTTGAATGGGTTTGCTGACTGGAACAATGTGTCTTTCTTAAATATGTTACATTCATAGCAAATCATTTTCAGTTTATACTTTGTTCCTGTAGTGTAGATTAAAACTTTAGAGAATTGGAAAGCAATAGTTTTCAAAGTGTGGTTTCCAGAGGAACATCATCAGCATCACATGGGACTTTCTTAGCATGCAAATTCTTTGTTTTCACCCCAGACTCATTGAATCAGAAACTAAGAGGGTGGGGCTCTGCAATCTGTTTTTATAAGGCCTCCAAGCTAAAGTTTGAGAGCCGTTGTTCTAAATTTTATGATTTTCATCAGTTTTTTATATTTCTCTTATCTTTGTTTATTTCAACACCAGTGTTACATAGTGACTTGCCTTTATTAAGTCTTGCAAAGCTTTTGAAGAAGTTTTTAAAGATATTTTAGCTTCTGTTTTTGCTTTCCCTATTTGTCTAATAGGTAATTAAATTAATTACAATTTACAATAAAAATCCCCTAATTAGCAAATACTGCTGCACTGGGGAGCAGGACTGTGAGGGGTGGACCAGAGAGTAGCCCACATTCTGTGAGTTTTCAGCACACTGTGGGCATCTGTCCTTGTAGAGGGAGAGGAAATGGAGAGTGTGGGTTCAGTTAGCAAGCTGGGTAAATGAAGGCAGGTCAAGAGAGTTTCTCATATATTGTGATATTTTTCTGTGTAAGCTTATCAATTTCTGTGATCCTTACCTTTGTAGCCCTTAATTCAATACTTGAATATTAGACTTCTGTCTGTTGATCTATGAGTGATCTTGACTGGAACCTGAAGTTTGAGATTTGTTTTTGATGACTCCTAGAGCTCTTAGGTCAGTGTGAAGAAAGCAGAGAACCCACCCAACAGCTCATGGAGGAGATGGACCTATTCTCATTGACACCAAGCAGGAAACTGCATAGCAGCTAATAGTTGAAGTAGAAAAGCTAGAAATGTTGCTTCCTAGCCTGAGACTATAACTCTTGCTCCAGTTTATAGGGCATACTTTGATTTGGGAGAAAGCAGTCAGAAAGTGTGGGAATAATACAGTTCAACACATCATGATGGCTATTCCTGCCAAACTGCAGGTGAAATATTTGCCCATCATTGAGATACAAGACTTCCCAGGTGGTGCCAGTGGTAAAGAATCTGCTTGGCAATGCAGGTGATGCAAGAGACGTGGGTTAGATCTCCTGGAGTAGGAAATGGTAACCCACTCCAGTATTCTTGCCTGGAAAATTCCATTGACAGAGGAATCTAGTGGGCTACAGTCCATGGAGTTGCAAAGTCGGACACAACTGAGCATATGTGCATGTGATGTGAGCTACAAAAGGTGTTATGTAAGTCAGTCTGGAATCTGGCCTGCTGACCTGAAAACAGTGCTGTTTGGCTACATTCCGGATGGAGTTTCGATTGAGCTACTTTTCTAAATATATGTTTTAATTATTTGTGTATTTTTAGCCACATTGCTAATCTCCCAAAGGAGAAGGGCATAAATAACCTGTCTGTATCAACTCTGGATTTTCTTGTTACTGCAATAGTTGGGTCATAGTACCGCTGTGAAACATGGATAGAAAACTATGTAATACAAAGAAAATAACTATCGTATAACAACATCAGATACTGAAACAGTTGTTCAGTAAAACAGCTGTATTAGTCTCACTGAAGTTTGGATGCAGATTTGATACTGCTTAGTATTCATTTGTGAGTGACACAGTAACTCTGTCATTCTGCTAACAAAGTAATGGTTGCTATAAATCTGATTAAAAAAAGGAGTGACTGTTGCTTAAATGCTTAACATAGACTGGAAGTTTTGTTAAAGATAGGCTCTAAATTCATGTATTTTATGTGCATAGCATAAATTGTAAGTCTGTATTTAAATTCCGCTTTGTTGTCTGGAGAGAGATTTAATAAAAGCAATGAAACTTTAGTTTCATACCAAACTAGAGTAAAAGGAGAATGAAAGTTAACAGATAATAATTGCTGAATAAGTTTTGAATAGTAACTATAGACTAGTGATGTATAAGTGTTAGGTAATGTTGTTATTACAGATATTCCTCTAGAATGTTATTATCTAAGTTTTATAGATGGGTAAAATGAATTAAGAAAACTGCTGCCTTGCCCAAGGCCACTTAACTAGTAGGTAGTGGAGCTAGGATTTGAACTGTGGTCTGTTTAACATCAAAGGCCAAGCTTTTAAACATTACTTTACACCTTAATATATGGTGCTTTAATATTCCTGGCCTGCTTTTAGAAACTTCTCTCTTCCTGTCAATTCCAGAGATAACATTCAATAACTTGACAACAGTGACCTTTCTAAACAAATATAGAGTGTTACAGAACCAGATGGGCCAAGATTATATTTTATTTTTCTAGCTCAAAATGAATTGCCTGCTCTTGGAATGATAAAGTCCAAAAAAGACCCTTCCGTGGCCCCAGACTTCATCAGGCCACAGGACCAGCTAATGCCCTTTATCATGAACCAGTCACGAGTACAGGGCCGTATGTCTTTATACCGTAATTTAGATTAGGGCCTAATGAAAGGGCAAGAAGCTGCTTTACTAAATGAGATCATTCTGGCCTTCAATAATGTCAGTGCGTTTGGGTGGAAAGATTTTGAGGAATTAATGACAAGGCAGTACTACTGACTATCCTATTAAGTGGATATAAGCAAGGAGAAGTCTGATTTATAATTCAACAAACTCCCAAATTAGGCATCTTTTTTTTTTTTTCTTGTGGGATTCAAGTAGGATTTTTCTAATGTGCAGAACCTTGTTCTTGATTATTCAAAATCTGAGTGGAAATCTTTTTGACAGCCATAGGCAGATATCTTTGGAAAATAAATTCTGTATTGGAAATTTAAGTTTTGTCACAGGTGAGTGTAAACATGATGCCTTCATGGGCTCAATTCCGCTGAGTAGACTTCAGAGTTAGAGAGACCAGGTTACACAGTGTAGGCATAAAAATGTTTTAAAGATACGTTAAAGCCAACTTGTAATTGACAATAAAAATTACAATGACAAAAGAAACACTGAACTTGGAGTCAGGAAGCCTGTGTTTGAGACTTTGACAGCACTCTGAAGTATCCTTCAGCAAGTGGTTTAAATTTCTCGCTGAGTCGCAGTTTTCTCATTTGTAAAATGAGGCCAGAATACTACTATTACCTGCCTTGTTTCATTACAGGGCTGCTCTGAGAACCAAAAGAGGAGCATGTAACAAAGTTCTGGTGATGTACAAATAGACCCTGTTATTATGGTGGCCTCTAGTACCTGATGGGAAGTGTCCTGAGTTGTGAGTAGGGCAGACCTGCCTTTGGAATTACTCGGTTATTTAGTAGTTTGGTGATTTGTGCCAAGTCACCACAATCTTGAGCCTAGTTTCTCTTACCTGTATACAATGATAAACCCTCTCACAGAGTTGTGAGAATTGTATTAGTTGTAGATGCTATTTTTAGGTTTTTATAAAATAATCAGCTGGGAATTATAATGTTACCTTGAACAGATGTCAGAAAGTAGGAAAGAAATAGCCAGAGGCTTCTTATCTGTTCCCAAATGTCTTAGCAAGATAAATAATCCAAAGTATATTAGAATGTTAGTGCTAAAAGGACCCTGGAAGGTCACCTATCTTATCCTCCTCATTTTAAGACAAATGATTATTTCCCAATCATATTTTTTCATTTCTGCTTTGTGCATTTGGATAACACTCTCACCAGCATCATCAATTGTACAGGATGGCAACCATTGCTGAATCTTGATAGATACAGATTTTTTTAAATGTAGAGTTAGAGAAGAATTCTGCTTGGGGATAGTATTGTGTTATGAAAAGAACCTGGGCTTTGTTGCAAAGTTACAATGTAATTTTGATCCTGTCAATTGCTAGTTAGGGGACAGTAGAAATTTTACTTCATGTTTGTTTGTTCCTTAACTGTACTATTTCTTTATCTATTGCACAGGCCATGTCTGTGTCTGTAGCTTAGCCATGTCCGCCTGTGAGTCTTTGGATCTGAAATGACTTTGCTTTTTATGCCATTAAAGATTCTTGACCTTTTCTCCCTTGACTCCTGAAGAGACAATAGTGATTCCTTCAGATGGAAGGGAGGAATGGTGGGTTAGATGTAGTTAGAAAAGACTTCTCTTTAAGGCTGGTTTAGGGACTTAAACATGAAGCTATTATTTGTAAAACTAATTTTGTTAGGCTATTTGTTTAGATTTTTTTCTTATGTGATTGAGTTTCAATTTATGTTGATTTTGCTTATATTAGGGGTTACATAGGTTTAATTCTCTAGAAAGCTAAATGCATAGTGTTTGAATATGGAATTTTAAAATACTGTTAAGTGTATTCTTGTGAGAAGAGGTCTTCACAAGAAATAAAAAAATAATGTTTTATCACTGAAAACTCAGTAAGAGCAAATGCAAAGAATGTTCATGTTCATAATTAAGAATAATGACCTTTTTATACTTTTAAGAACTCACTGTGGTGAGATTTTGTAGGTTATATATTGATAAGTTTTTTTTTTAACTTATTAAGAGTATTCTTTTCATTCTTGTTTGATATTTTCTGGATAAGAAATATACAAACTAATTAGCTATTCAGTTTTAGATTTTAATGGGACTAGATTGAAAAATGGAAGATTGATAGATAAAGACTACATGATACTACATAGAAGGTGGTAATTCAGTGGGAATTTTCTGTTATTTATCAGCATTTTAACTTTGGAATGAGTTTTTCTTTCCCTTCGTTAAATAAATGGCTAAAATTTCTCCTTTGATCATCTTAACATAATTTCATTGCAACCACTAGTCTGTAGGGTTTCAGTTGAATTTTTTTAATATGAATTTATGTGGAGAGGGTTGGTATCTTTCTAAATTTTGACTACACTAATTAGAGAATGGATATTACAAAAAATTGGCAGTCAGTTTTTTGAGTATTAAAATGAATTGGTTTTGAAAAGGGATACAAATGTTTGGTCTTACATTTTGCAACGTGTTTTTACATTGTCCTTCAGAATGTTTAATATTTCGTAATGAGATATGTTTTTTCGGAAAAAGAAAACAATTGGGCAAAAATATGAGAAATGTTTTCAGTTGTCCAAGGCTAATGTTGACTTAAATAGGTCTAGGTCTTCATGGTTGACAGCTGCAGATAATTAGCTTTTTCTTTCTTAACAAAGAAAGCAAATGGAGCTGCAAGACATTCATTGCCTTTTGTGTCATCATCATAATAATGTATGTATTTAACTTGTGCAGTTCCTTAAATTGATTTAGTGCTAAGCTGCCTACATTACATATAATAGGAGTGACAAGTGAAAGCTGCAGCACATATTTGCGTGGCAAAAGGGAGCTGTGATTGACAGCAGAGTTCCTCTCTACAAGAAATAGCAGTGTTGTGGAGCTCAAAAAGGGCCAGATACATAATTCTTAAAATTGTTGAGCAGATTCATGAAATGAATTTTAAGAATTGATTGCCACTTGGTATATTTGAGTGTCTGTGTTCTTGGCTCCGAGTGAGAGGCACAGACGGACAGAATCTCCCCTGACTGCTGAATGTGAGGAAGTTCCTTTTAAGCATGTTAGGATTGGTAATTTAAGATTGATACTTACAAATTATAAATCAAATTATGACTCTGTATTCAGTAACTGAAAATTTCCTTCAGCTCTAACCTGTTCCCTTTATTTGAAGAAGTCAAATAATACATCTATTCAAACGAGAATTTTAAGACCGCAAAGCAAACTGTTATTTTCAGTGAAAATACTCATTTTCACATGTTTCTAAAATCTGAAGGATCACTTCTGGAAGGGTAATTGTGTAACATGTCGTGATTTCTTTTGACCAGAGAGTGGCTAAGTGTGATCATCTTTAAAAGTACTCAAAATACCCTGCAGTTCCTTTGTTTGTTCAACACATGCCCAGAAGCTATGGTTGAAAAGATACTTGGTGATTGTTGTTGAATAATATTCTTTGAGGAGCCCAGAATGCTGGTCTTCATACTATGCCATGGGAAATGCGTTTTGTTTTGGTGGCAACACCTTGTGTGTTTGTGAGGTGGAGGGGAGCCCTACAGGTCTTTGTACATTGGCAGCCTCTACTGACCATTGCAAAAGTGCAGTATTGACCTCTGTTCTTTCCACTCTGGGTTGCATAGGATTTTATTTGGCCTCAGCTCTCTGTTGTTGTTCAGAATCTAAGTCATGTCCGATTCTTTGCAACCCAGGGACTCAGCACACCAGTTATCCCCTTTTAAGAACTAGCTTAATCTGTTGGATCTCAAGTTATAGCTATTAAAGAGCTACCAGTCCGATGTTGTTGTCAATAAACTAATGTAAAGAATGGGATTTTTTAGAATCTTGGGAGAGGTTACACATATAGCCCTGCCCTGAGAAATAATTTCCAACTGAGAGGTAAGATAGATTTGATCTTTTTATAGATTTTAAAATACTTTCTCAGTTGCATGCCTTTGAATAGGAGTTTACTTGTTACTGGTAAATAACTCTGATCCCCTGGAAGAAAGCCTTGACTCAATGATAGATTTAATTAAACAGATATTTATTTGTTCTTTAGTTTTAGGTGTATCAACTATTTTAAAAGTTTCCAGAAAGTGGACATATTAACTCTTACTGGGCTTTGTGACTGTAGATACCTGTGGGGATTGTTGGAGGGTTTGAACTGTTCAGAATATAAATCACAAATATCTGTAAATAAAGTATCCAAGTGCAGTAAACCCTGCATTATTCTGGCTTTAGTAGTAGAGACTTATATAATGTGTTTATCTTTGTGTTTGGGAAATAATTTGACCACAGTAGATGATTTCCTCAACAAAACAGATCTGGTTATTGACATTTCAGTTTTGTAAGTGGCTCTACTAGTCTTCTGCTTATTTTTTAGTCTCTTGGCATTCAAATAAGAGACCTAGTTGAATCTTTGTGTAGTCTTACAGACACTGACTGTCATTCCAATGGCTTCCACTTATTCCTGGATTATTAGAGTACTAGATCTCTTTGCTACCAGGTTCTGTGCAGTCTGATTCAACCCATACATCACCACCATATCTAATTGACTAAAATACTACTTTTATCACATCATGTGTTTTTTTTTTTTAACGATCTATTGTTTTCTTGAGAAAAAGAGCATAATAGTATGGAGAATGGAGCAACAGAGGAGCACTCAGGTAGGTGTAGAAAGATCTGGAGGTTTTTTCTCTCCCTCTCTGTTGCTGTAGTACTTAAAGCATAAACATATACCTTCCAAGTTTCTGTTTCCTCATTCTACAAAATCATTTTTTGTGAAAATTGATTGAGATCATGTACGTGAAATTGCCATGAGCTCTGAAGAACTCTCTTCCTTTCGTTGGCTACAGAGTAAAAAGACCAAATTCCTAAGACCAGAATTTCTTCCCAAACTGCTCCATTTCTGTACTGTGCCTGACATATAATAGGTACTCAATAAATGTTGCTTGGATAAATGAATCCTATCTTTCCAACTTACCTTGTACTTCTTTCTAATCTTCCAATTTAGGTAAGTCTTTCTCCATTGAAATTGTTGTTCACATAGTCACATCTATGTCATTCTCATGTTCATCTTTTTCATACCCATGTTCAAGAATGATCAAGTCCCTTATATCTCAAAAAGAAGTCCATTTTTGCTTTTGCTTTCTTTCTTACCCTAGCAGTCTTCCAGTCCTTATATATATATATATATATAAGTCAATATATATATATATATATATATAAAGTCCTATATATAGGTATATATAGGCATATATATTGTATTCTTAATGAAAGTGTCCTGTATGTATGCCTTCTCTTTTCAGGTGTACTATAAGCTCTGGCAATGCAGGAATATTAGGTTTGTCTTTGTAGTTACTCTTTAGGAATATTTTAATGTGACTTGTAATATACTCAGATTGATGCATTGGTAAGTATTGGTTTATAATGCACTTGCCAGGAGATAAAGTTTAAGACAAGAATTGGCAGGATGTTAGAAGTGAGATACTAAGATACTTTCAGACCACTGATACTCTGATTTATAAGGGTAAGACTCTGGGAAAAAATAACCTACATGTTATTAGTTTTCTATTTTATTAAAGTGTCCTTTAGAATAGATGTCTCAATTAGTAAGCTGGTCCTCATATACTAGTATAGTTTCTTTGCAAATATAAATGAAGTGATAAAAGGCATAGAAATCATAGGGATGATAGAGTGACTGACTTTTCCACTGATAACCTTTTGGGGTTTTTTAGCATTTGGAGTTTTACATATTCAAATCAAACAAATTGCAGTTATTTCTTGAATAAATAAGTTACTAGACATTCTGACTAACATATGTCTCCAGCATATATTTGAGTGCTTTTATTTTTAATTGGTTTTATTGAGGCATATTTTACATATAATTCATGCACTATCACACAACAAGAACATTTCCATCACCCCAGCAAGCTTGTTTCTGACCCTTTAAAATCAATCCTTTACCTCATTCTCGGGCTTCTGGCAGCCACACCTCTGCTCAGTGTCATTGTTGTCTTGCCTTTTTCAGAATGGAATCCTACAGTGTACAGGAAAGATTGCTGAGTCTTATGATGAGGAAATATTTTAATGTTATAAGTGACTGCCAAACTATTTTCCAAGTGTACCATTTTTACATCTCCTCTGGTAATGTATGAGTTCCAGTTGCTCTGCATCCTTGCTAACACGAGTATTGACAGTGTTTTAAATTTTAGCTCTAGTTACATTGAATATGTAGTAGTAGTAGTTTATTGCAGTTTCAATTTGTATCGCACTACAGTGACTAATGATGTTGCACATTTTCACATACACTTATTGGTCATTTACATATCCGCATTTGTAAAGTATCCATTTACCATTTACATTTACTTTTTAAAAAATTTATTTATTTTTAATTGAAGGATAATTTTTTCACAGTATTGCATTGGTTTCTAGCAAAAATCAACATGAATCAGCCATAGGTTTACTCACGTCCCAAAAAATCGTGTTTTTTGTCTCCTTATTGAGTTCTTTTTAGATATTTACATATTCTGAATACAAACCCTTTATCAAAAATATGTTTTGCAGGTTTTTCCCCTCACATTGATGTGCTTGCCTATTTGTTTTCTTAAATGTGTCTTTTCAAAGAACAGAAGTCTTATTTTGATGAAGTTAATTTATCAGTTTCTTTCTTTGGGCTTTCTATAGAGTATTAAAAATTTTGTGTAACCTAATGTCATTTAACTTGTTTGTTTTCGTCTCGAAGTTTATCATCTCTTTAGGTTGATGATACAGTTTAAGTTGATTTTTGTATATAGGGTAATGTAGGTTTCATGTCTTTCCATATGAGTATCCAATTTTTTCAGCATCATTTGTTGAAAGCACTATAATTTCTTCATTGAATTACTTTGACACCTTTATTGAAAATCAGTTCATGATATATGTGTGGGTGTATTTGTCTTTTTGTCTTTTAGTCTGTTAATCTGGTAAATTACACCAATTGATGTTCTAATATTAAGCAGCTTTTCAATTCTAAGAAGTCCCATTTTTATCATGATTTATTACACTTTTTATGTGTTACTGGTTTGATTTGTTAGGATTTTGTTACAGACATACTTGTGTCTGTTTTCTTGAGGAATATTGGTATTGATTAAATTTTCTTATAATATTTTTGTCATTTTTTAAAAAATTAGAATCATACTGGCCTCATAAAATGAGTTGGTGAACGTTCCCCCCTCTTTTATTTTCAGAAATAGTATAAGCACTAATTGATTTATGAATTGGGAAACACAAAAGTTCACTTATGTTACTCTAACAACTTATTTATTATCATAGAAATAAATATTTTAATATATGATATAGGGCATGTTATTCCTTTCAGATATTCTCCAAATGGTTATTTATATCTAAAACCAAGATAAAACAATAAAATAGCTTATACAGGTATGTTCATGCAGATATTTGCAAAATTTGACATGCAAAGCAAATGTAAATTTGGATGAGAATTTGTTTTCAGTAAACCGTAAATACTTGATAGTGTGTTTCATAGAGAGGTTAATATTTGCATTGCTGTTCATGGAAACATTTTGTACAGTCTTTTGTACATTCTTGTTAATTCGTACTTTATACTTCAACTTCTTAAGACTTGTCAGTGATAATTGTAATTGCAGCAAATTTTTGAAAAAATTTTGACCTAGCATAATATTGTTTTAATTGTACTTCTTCCTAGCCAGAACCTATTCCTTGAAAGGGCAATAGTTCTTAAATTTTATCTTTCTGATGGGAGGACTGGTAGATGTATTTCAAGTGCTTAGTTGTCGATTTGACTAGACCTTACTAGATGGCTTTTTACACAGTGATGTTAAAATCATTCTGCTGCTGCTGCTGCTAAGTCGCTTCAGTCGTGTCTGACTCTGTGCGACCCTGTAGACGGCAGCCCACCAGGCTCCCCCGTCCCTGGGATTCTCCAGGCAAGAACACTGGAGTGGGTTGCCATTTCCTTCTCCAATGCATGACAGTGAAAAGTGAAAGTGAAGTCGCTCAGTCATATCTGACTCTTCGTGACTCCATGGGCTGCAGCCTACCAGGCTCCTCCGTCCATTGGATTTTCCAGGCAAGAGTACTGGAGTGGGGTGCCATTGCCTTCTCTGAAAATCATTCTACCTTCCTCCAAAGCATATTATGTGGGTTTTAGGATGAGTAGAAAATGCTGTTTTACTAACACAGTATCTGTTAAAATTGTTTTGGAGGATTGGGAAATTGGATTAAATGAATAAAAGTTGTGAACTATACTGTTTAATAAAGAAACATAAAACTCAATTTATGTTTTCATGTAATGAAAATTGTTATTCTCTGATGTACTTTCAAGAGTTTTAAAAAATTAACATTGCTGCAAGGTTTAAAAATGTTTGTTTCTTATGTTTTGCTATGTAGCTTAGACTGTAAACCCCATGAGGAGAAACCTTATGCCCTGTAAATCATCTAATGTATTCTTATCTTTATAAATATCATATAACATTTATTAGAATAGTGAGATTTAAAAACTACCTGAAAAGTTTAAATTATATGAAACAATTTCACAAGGTGCTTAAATAGATTTTTTTGCATTTTTTCCTCATTACAACAGTCATGAACTTGAAATTTTTCTCCTGTATAAATTTGCTAAATGTTTACTTTGCAGTAAATACCACTGACATAATGACATAAAATATAAGAATCAAAACCTATAACTAAATCATTAAACATATTGTTGATATTTTGCATGATTATATTTTAGGAAGTATTCACCCCATAAGTTGCATTTACATTTATTTACTGTATAGAATGACATAAAAAGGCAAGTTACAAATTATTGTATTAAAGGCAGCTGTGGTACTACTACTACTATACTGTACATTTTAAATGAATATTAGTGAAAGAAAATAGGAAAGAAATAGTAAATCTCAAGGGTGTCATAACTCACTGGGAAAAAATGTATTTTGTAGATTACAATAATTTGTCATTTTATAAGAAAAAATCATTCTGTGGGAACATTAAATATGTCAAAGAGAGAATATAAAGAAGCATTGGTAGGCATGTGTAATTCTCCATTGTACATACAGTAAAATATGTTGCTTATTAGGAAACTGATTGGTTAAGTGGTCATCTAAGTATAATTCTTTCTCATTATAGAAATAGAGGTATGTGTACTTGGAATGGAAAGAAAAATAGCAGTGTTTTGGAGCTTTTTTGATAGTGGACTTTTGTAGCTTATAACTTAACTACTATCATGTCTTAGTGTAATTAGTGATTTAACATATTGTTTGAGGACTTGTTTTAACCCCTAATACTATTCTTGAGCCTGAGAAGATGAGAGGTAACATACTAGCTCTGAGATTCTGTGAAATCCCAGCTCAGTTAAGGTGTACAAAGAATGAGGTGACTAAGTGATATGAATAAACAAGTTTATTAGTTTCAAGTTGAACGTTAAGAAAAGTAAAATTGGACATTAAATGTTATCTTGTTGTTTTTTAAATGTTGACTTACTTATGATTGTGTTAAGAGGAAAACTTGGTAAATATCAAGCCAATAATTGTTGTATTGAGCAAGGACTTTTTCCTTACCCTACTATTAAAACTATTATGTGGCATTGTTAATGTTAGGTTATTTCACTTCAAACATGGGTAGATTGAGGTGCAAGAAAGTTTGTATTTATTTAGCATGAATTGTTGAGGTGCTATATTAATGTGTCTTGTTATAAGAAAAATAGGCATCTTAGTATAATATAGAATTTGAGTCCAGAACAGATTGTCTTTTCTAAGTATATATATGTAACTTTTAGACTTTGTCAGTCTTTGCCTCCACTCTTCAATTTCTCACAGAACCTTTGACAAAGCTAATGATTGTGCATTTGTATCTAAAGTTGGGTTTTTAGCCAGGAAAATGAGAGAGGGCAAGAGGAAGTTCCCAGGCTGAGGTCCTTTGATATATAACCATCTATTTTTTTAATTGTAGGATAATTGCTTTACAGTGTTGCATTGGTTTCTGCCATACAACAGCATGAATCAGCCATAAGTATAGATTTATCCCCTCCGTCTTGTGTGTCCCTCCCACCCACCACCTCATCCCAACTGTCTATATCATCACAGAGTGCAGGGCTGAGCTCCTTGTGTTATATAGCAGCTTCTCACTAGCTGTATTACACATAGTGATGTATATATGTCACTGCTACTCTATTGATTTGTCCCACCCTCTCCTTCCCCACTGTGTCCACAAGACCATCTTCTATGTCTGCATCACTGTTTCTGCCCTGCAAGTAGGTTCATCAGTGCCATTTTTCTAGAGTCCATGTATATGCATTAACATACGACATTTCTTTTTCTCTTTGACTTACTTCACTCTGTATAACAGGCTCTAGGTTTATCTACCTCATTTCAAATGACTCAAATTCATTCCTTTTTATGGCTGAGTAATATGCCATTGTATATATGTACCTCAACTTCTTTATCCGTTCATCTGTTAATGGACATTCAGGTTGCTTCCGTGTCCTGGTGATTGTAAATAGTGCTGCAGTGAACATTGGGGTACATGTGTCTTTTTCAATTATGATTTTCTCAGAGTATGTGCTCAGTAGTGGGATTGCTGGGTTGTATGATAGTTTTATTCCTTTTTTTTTTTTTTTAAGGTTCTCCATACTGTTCTACACAGTGGTTCTATCAATTTACATTCCCACCAACAGTGCAAGAAGGTTCCCTTTTCTCCATATCCTCTGTAGCATTTATAATTTGTAGATTTTTTTATGATGGCCAGTGTGACTGGTGTGAGGTGATACTTCATTGCAGTTTTGATTATAACCGCTCTTGAAGTTGAGAATTTCTTATACTAAAATTTTCCCTCATCATGTCACTATGGAAGTGAAAGTTGCTCAGTCGTATCCGACTCCTTGCAGCTCCAGGACTATAGGTCCATGGAATTCTACAGGCCAGAATACTGGAGTGGGTAGCCTACCCCTTCTCCAGCAGATCTTCCCAGCCCAGGGATTGAACCCAGGTCTCCCGTTTGCAGGCCGATTCTTTACCAGCTGAACCACAGGGGAAGCCCAAGAATACTGGAGTGGGTAGCCTATCTCTTCTCCAGTGGATCTTCCAAACCCAGGAATCGAACCGGGATCTCCTGCATTGCAGGTGGCTTTTTACCAACTGAGCTATCAGAGAAGTCACTATGGTAATTTGAAATAGTTTTTCTTGATTATACAAGAAACACATTTTATACAGAGGGAAGGAACTAATATCCCTATCTCATTTCCCATAGATAATATGTATTTACCTTAAGTAATAATAAGGGTAAAATAAAAATACCTCTTATAAATAAAATAGTTTTGGTCATTATTGAAGATACCCTCCTTTAACTTCCACTTTTTATCAAAATTTACCTTATTCTGAATGGGTGTAAAGATAGTAAGATGAGATGATGGATAATTAAGTAGGGGCTGAAATGATACTTCACGAGAAGATTCAAAGGGGAAAGAATGTCTTTCAGATTAATGAAGCACAGACCCAACAGAAAAACAAACATTTGACCCTCACGAACATGTCTGTAGAAATGTAAGGTTATATATGTGTGTGTTCAGTCGCTTAGTTGTGTCTGACTCTTTGTGACCCCATGGACCATAGCCCACTAGGCTCCTCCGTCCATGGGATTCTCCAGGCAAGAATACTGGAGTGGGTCACCATTTCCTCCTCCAGAGGATCTTCCCAACCCAGGGATTGAACCCCCATCTCTTTTGTCTCCTCTATTGCAGGTGCATTCTTTACTGCTGAGCCAACAGGGAAGGCCCCATGGTTATATACAGTATTGTTAACCATGTTATGTATTATTTATATGTATCGTTTTTAATTAAAAATTATTTTTTTCATGTCGAGATGTCTTTATATTTTTTTAATTATTTATCTATTTTTTAACTTTACAATATTGTATTTGTTTTGCCACACATTGACATAAATCCACCATGGGTGTACATGTGTTCCCCTTCTGAAACCTCCCTTCCACCTCCCTCCCCATCTCATCCCTCCGGGTCATCCCGGTGCACCAGCCCTGAGCACCCTGTATCACACATCGAACCTGGACTGGCGATTCGTTTCACATATGATAGTTTACATGCTTCAATGCCCTTCTCCCATATCATACCGCCCTCGCCCTCTCCCATAGAGTCCATAATACTGGTTGCTTTTTAGTTATATTTCTACATTCAAATGAAAAAAAGTGTCTTCACAATAGTGAAAGTGAAAGTTGCTCAGTTGTGTCCTGAAAGTTGCTCAGTTGTGTCCGACTCTTTGCAACCCCATGGACTATACAGTCTGTGGAATTCTCTAGGCCAAAACACTGGAGTGGGTAGCCTTTCCCTTCTCCAGGGGGTCTGCCCAACCCAGAGGTCGAACCCAGGTCTCTTGCATTGCAGGCAGATTCCATTACCAGTTGAGCCACAAGGGAAACCCAAGAATACTTGAGTGGGTAACCTATCCCTTCTCCAGCGGATCTTCCCGACCCAGGAATCAAACCAGGGTATCCTGCATTGCAGGCGGATTCACAATAGAGGAATTCTAAATAAAGCTGCCAACTTTCTGTTTTTAAGTTCTTTGTTCTGAAAATTTAATCAGTAGGATCTCGTCCTGGAACTTCCCAGGTGTGTTTTCCACTTTTCACAAATGTGATTGGAGGAGAAACCATTGCTGTTTATCTGAATGAGGACTCTTTGGTAAAATTCCTTTGATTCTAAGATAACTAGATGAAATGTGTTGCATAAATCATGTCAAGCAAACAGTTGTCACCTGGCACTAGAGCTTGATGAAGTTTTAAAATGTTGGCTCGTTGCCTGTAGTATTCAGTTATGGTTCTATACAAAGTCTGTTTGTACAGATGAAGCAGCTCTTGGTAATGCAGATGGTAGGGCCTGTGTGAGTTTATTGCAGAGATACCTATTCTGAGTTCCCAAGACACACTCATCAAGACTTTGTTTTAATGTCTCATTGCTCTCCCTTTGGCATACTTATAAGAAAATGAAATAGACCCTTATCTTGGTAAAACCCTTACTATTTACATAGTTCATTATCTACACAGTGCAGAAATGTTTTCAGTAAAGTTTCCAGAAGATAGTCAAATTTAGACTTTAAGATACTGCTTTTATTTGAAGCTATTAACTCTCTGTCCTACCTAGTCTTCAGTTTCATCTTTTAATAAAAGTTCTACATCCCTCTTTACTTGTTGGCAGTTTATCTGCCAATTTTCCTAGCCTTTTTAATAGAATGATAAAGATGTACTCAGCATGTGCAGAAAAGGAATGATGAACCCATGCGCTTCGATTCTAGAATAAACTATATCGACAGGGGTATGCACTTCACACTGGGCCAAACTTTCTTCTTAGAAGTACATTATATTTTGCCATTTCCAGACTTTAAAATTTCTGTCATTTATAGGAACACTTAAGTTTTTTTTTTCTTTATGTCTTTGGCTGTTATATACACTTTAAAAAAATTCCTTTCTTTTCATCTCCCAGCTTCTCATTACATTGCCTCTTTGTGCTGTGCTTAGTCACTCAGTCGTGTCCAACTCTGCGACCCCATGGATAGACTGCAGCCCGCCAGGCTCCTCTGTCCATGAGATTCTCCAGGCAAGAATGACTGGAGTGGGCTTCTATGTCCTCTAGAGGATCTTCCCCACCCAGGGATCGAACCCAGGTCCTCCCAGATTACAGGTGAATTCTCTACTTTCTGAGCCACCAGGGAAGCTCCTCCCTCTCTGTAGGGAATCATATTTTATCATATCATATTTTTGATCTGAATCCTTTTATTTGTATAAACTTGTAGCTTTATTTTGTGTGCATATAAACACTGGATGCGAATTCAGTTCAGTCACTCAGTCGTGTCCGACTCTTTGCGACCCATGGATTGCAGCACTCCAGGCTTCCCTGTCTATCACCAGCCCCTCGAGCTTGCTCAAACTCATGTCCTTTGATTCAGTGATGCCATCCAACCATCTCATCCTCAGTCATCCCCTTCTCCTGCCTTCAATCTCTCCCAGCATCAGAGTCTTTTCCAATGAGTCAGTTCTTCCCATCGATGTACACGTATTTTAATTTTGCATTGCTCTGATATTATGCTATAGACATTATTTAGTTTGCCCTCAGCACTAATACTAAAGACCTTTCCATGTTACTGGGTATACAGCTTGATTTGTTTTAACTGCTGCATAATATTTTGTGGGGTTTCCCTGGTGGCTCAGTTTGTAAAGTCTGCCTGCAATGCAGGTGACTTGGGTTCAATCCCTGGATCGGTAAGATCCCCAGGAGAAGGAAGTGGCAACTAACTCCAGTATTCTTGCCTGGGAAATCCCATGGACAGAGGAGCCTGGTAGACTACAGTCCAGGGAGTCACAAGAGTCGGACAAGACTTAGCAACTAAACCTACCTACCAAGTATTCTGTAGAGAGAATTTGCTTCCTTTTATTTGTTCTGTGCATTGGACACCTAAATCACAAGGCCTTATAATAACTGGCTTTATATTTTCAGGCTGTCTCTTGCACTCCAGGCAACTTAAATCCCAGCTACTTGAAGTTAACCACTCTTGTATGAAAACAAGGCACTCTTTATATTATCCTACCTTTGTACATGCTTTTAGTCTTTTACTGACTATTTCCTCACCTCAGGACTCAATTCAGGTTATCATTTCCTTGATGAAGACTTTAGCAACTATTTCATACTTGAGCTAGTTGCTTTGTACCCTGCTCACATAGCACTTTTATCTTGGTATGTTTGGGCCTATATTTCTTCCCCAATGTCTATTTTTTTCCTCTGGATTCCTTGAAGGCAGGGATAAGCTGTTAGGTCTCTTTGTATCCTTTGCTCTAGTAGGGTGAATTGCATATATTTGGCAAGCAATAAAATGTTGATTGAATGCATGAAATGTCTGTAGTGAAATACTGGCAATACAAGCATGAGTGATCCTCGTAAGAAGACCCTGATGTTGGGAAGGATTGGGGGCAGGAGGAGAAGGGGACGACAGAGGATGAGATAGCTGGATGGCATCACCGACTCAATGGATGTGAGTTTGGGTAAACTCCGGGAGTTGGTGATGGACAGGGAGGCCTGGCGTGTTGTGATTCACGGGGTCACAAGGAGTCGGACACGACTGAGCGACTGAACTGTACTGATCCTCGTACAAAAGAAAGGGTTGGAACAAAAATGCAGAAGTGGTATAAAAGAGAAGAGCATACAAGAGGCTGAATCCCAAACTGTTTTGAAACTCATAAAGAGGCTAAGGACCACAACATGTTGTGTTCAGATCATGAAGGAAAACAAGAAAAAGGATAAAATATTGCTTGGGTCAGATCGTGTGATAATACTAGATATTGGAATTTAAGGCAGAGCTATGGAACTTCTAGGTTGGTCTCAACTTCTCTATCAAAAAAAATGATATTCAGGTTCAGTAAAGGAGACTAATGATGGTAGCAAGAGAGTTAAGGTTTCCGGAAGGTGAAGCAGTGATAAGAAAGCACTCAATGCTCTCAACTAGTAAATGTCCTGAGATTAAATGACTTGGAGAAATGAGCGGTTTGGTGTTCTTTGAGCATGTTACGGTCAGTAGTAGAGGTCCCAAAAGACTTAAGATCCTGCAAATACTGCTTTTATTTATTTATTTATTTTTTAAAGAGGGGTAAAAATAGAATTCTGAAACTGTGAGATTAGTGGGTTTCATGTCTGTCTTTGGGACAATTTTTTAATTGATCATTAAACAAATGATTTATGGAGACTTAACTAGAAAACAGTCCTCTGGAAACCACATGTGTTCAGTTGGAATATATCATATTAAAATCATGTAATTCTTTTTCCTGTGTAGGTGGAGTAAGTTGATTTTGGCAAGGCCTTGGACAGAGTGTCTCACAATATGTTTATGAAATAGATGGTCAAATCAGGTGCTGTTTTGAAAGGATAGGTAGATTCATAGATGTTTGAAAAAAGATGATGAATGGATTGCTGTCAGCTTGGAGAGAGGTATTTCTAGTCATGTGACTTGGCTCTTTCTTTCACTCCATCTTATTAATCAATTTTATCACTGACTTGGATGAAACAGGCCCATCATATTTGCATATCACATAAAGCTGGAGCTAAAGCTAATAGTTTGGATGAGGGAATCAGGATTGAAAAAAGGCCTAGTCATCTGAAATGATTGGCTGAAATTAAAATGACCTACAATAGTGGTTAATGTAGCATTCTGCATAAAGGTTTGTCACATTATCACACTAGTGAAGAAGACCTGGAAATGTGGTATAACTGTGACTGCTGTGTCTCAGGTGTAGAGTGTTTTAATAGAAGTGCAGTGTTTGGCACAGAAAAGTTGCAGAATCCCTGGACTGGTGAGAAAATACCATCGTGTTCCTTTACAGCTTCCAGGTTTTAAGAAGTGTCTGAGAATTTTGTCATAAAAAGATTATTTTAAAGAATCAGAGTGATTTCCTTAGTAAAACTTTTGTGCATGTATGTGCAGAATGAGGGATCATCAGAATAATTGTTGTTTTCAAATATATAAAGACTGAAAGAGGAATTAGCCTAATTCCATATTTGTTCAACTTTTAAAAGAAAGTATTGAGTTCCTATTCTAGGGCTGGAAATTGTGCTGGGCGTTGGGGATATAATAGTGACTAAAAACAGGGGAAAAATAACTTCATCTTTACCCTTTGTGGCATTGACAGTCTGGTGGAAAAGTCAGACATTAAGCAAATAATTATATGAGTACATGTAATTGCAGCTATGCTAACTACAGGAAGTAAAGGTACCTGGCATCCTAGGAGTGTACAATAGGAGCATTTGATTTGATTAGTAAGGGAAGGCTTGCTTGAGGAAGTGACACGAGGTAAGAGAGAGTATACTATATGTTAACTTGGTGGAAAGGGGAGCAGAGAGGGACCTAATGTGAGTGAGCGTGCTGGTTATAAAGGATGGAGAGCCTGTCTGGTGCACAGAAATTACATTCCAAACCTGAAAAGGAAGTAGTGGTCAGGCCATTCAGACCCTGAAGACCTTACCAAAAAGTTTATTCTGTATCTGGAAACACTAAAAAGCATTTGCTTGTCTTACTTTGAAGGGTGATTTAAATTTGGGAAGATGTCTATGGCTACAGACTGGTATGAGGCCAGAGAGGTTGTGGTAAACCACCTGAGGAAGGACTGCAAGGGTGGATGGGGGGCATCATGCTGCAATAAAGGGGGCTGTCAGTGAAAGTGGAACTGAGCTGTCGAGAGAGTGGAGAGAGCAGTGTGTGTAGGGCCAGAGGACTTGGGTGTGCATCCCACTTCTGCCAATTACTAGCTTGGTGCCCTTGTGCAAATCACATTTCCTATATCCCTGACTGAATGAACTGCACATTTGCTCACAGGTTTTGTCAGGATTACCATATATGTTTTAACATCCATGTAAGTGACTTATAAACTGTGAAGTTTTACATAACATGGAAGAATTGAAAAAAAATCAGTCAACAGTGGTCATTATTGTACTGGCTGGTGGAGTAACGGAATGAAAGTTCTTCAATGTTTCCTAACCTAACTGTTTGAAATAGATGATTCTTTAAAATTTTTATAATTGTACTTTCAGATTTCCATTCCTCTTCCTTTTGTTTTGGAGAATTCACTGACAGGCCCAGTGTAAAAATTTATAGTTACTCAATGCCTTTTGACTTTCTAGTTAACAGTCAAGTTGCTTCAAATGGTTTTGAGTCAGAGATACATGAGTTTTTCTTATGTGTAATCTCAAAAGCAAGAAGGGGTTTAAGGAGTCTTGCAGCAAAACTCTAAAACAAAAATTAGGAAGTATAAAAAAATTCCTCAAATAATATCTTTTGGTAGGTACTAGATACACACTTCTACTAAAGTGTTTCCCTTGTATTTGTACGTAGATGTGTGTGAATCCCCACAAATACACAAAAGGTCCTGTAAGTGGAAATATTACCTATAGTTTTTGAAGTGCTTTAATTTAAAACCTGTGGTAAAATAGAAATCAGTGTAAAATATATTGTTTAATTCCTTTTTTGAGACAGGATGGGAATGGTATTTCTCATAACTCATAGAAAAGAAGATGCATTGGTTATGTATTATTTATTTACATATTTATACACTCAAAATTCATTCAACAAATATACATTGATCATATAAGATGTTTATATGTGTTGCTCTAACTTGTATTTTTATTAAAATTATTTATATATGTTACCACTAGCCTCAGAAAACTTTGTCTATGTGTGACATACCCCTTTGCAAGTAAACTAAAACAAAGGGCCAGAATACAAATATAACCTAAAATTTTAAATTTAGCAGTTCTCTGGCAGAATCCCAAAGACAGCTTCTATTATAGCATTTGCACATTTAATCAAATTTCCTGTTATTGTCATTGATTATTTTGTTGCTTTTATGGTTCAAAAGAATTATTCAGTTTTAAGTATATTACCTATAGTGTGTGAGTCTTTCATGTTTCTTGGGATTGGAGACTTTTCTGTGCAGTGAAGGAAATACTGTTCATTCTAGTTCTTTAATGCTTTTTCTTTAGGAAACTAGGAGTCATAATTGCTGAAAACCAGTTGCATTTTAAAGGTATTAAAACTTGGAAGTTGCTTCTGGATGCATAGCTAAGTAGAAAAACAAGTTTGAGTGAGAAATCAAACCTTCCCACAGGCTTCCATTTATACTGATAATGGCTGTAATAGATGGACCAAGCATGGCTAAGGGTTTTACATGTACATGTATTTAATCTGTCCAACAATATTGTGAAATGTGGGTATTGTTATTCCAGTTTTACAGATGAGGATGCTGGGGTTTAGTGTGGTTAAATGACTAGTATACAGGCAAGCCTAGATTCAAGTCACTTTTGATTCCAAGACTGCTATGCCAGTTGAGACAGCTGATTTGGTACAAAATAAGTTGTTTGAAATAAGTTTAGATTTCTCTGGAGCCATGCTTCTTGCTTTTTGCTATGATACTGCATTAAAAGGAGATAACAGACAGCAGGTACAAAGGTAGAAGTAAGAAAATTATAGTAATCCCTGAGTAGTAATGAATTTCTTGTTGCTTCTGTAATAACTTTTTCTTTCTTTCTTTTTGAAATTAGGAAAGTATGATAACACATTTACAGGAGCCTTAGAAAATACAGAACAAAGTTACATATAGTTCTACTACATATATTACAATTTTTTAAAGTGGGTAAATTAAGATTTTTAGTTGGAGTTTCAATATCAAATTCTCAAAGATTAATAGACAGAATAGACAGAATGAATAGACAGAAAAGTAGAAGGCCTGAAAAGCACTATGAACCAACTCAACATAATTAAGACTTATACAGTTTTCAGCTAATGTGTACACATAGTAAAAAATAATTCAGATAGCCCAAGAGTGTATACAGTTGAATTATGTTTGCTTTCCATGCCTGTGTCCACTAGAGACAACTGTTCTGTCTGATTTCTGGTTATTCTTCAACAGATAGAATTAGCACGGATTGATTTTTTTTTTTTTTTTCATTAAGAATGACATTTGAGCATCAAAGAAACAAGCTGGAAACACCAGGTCTGGAAACTGGTTAACACCCAGATGGGCCAAACTAGGGATGGACGCTGATGAGATTCAGTGCTGAGAATGCAGACAGGCCATCCCGTTAGCCTCCACCCCATAGGAAAGTCCTCCAAGTAGGCTTGCTCCATTTTATAGATGAGGAGATTGGTTATTTCTGTCAAGTGCATAGTTCCATATAGAGCCAAACTCAAATGCAGGTCCGTGACTCTCACCTTTTCATTCTACTGGAGTGCAGGTTACGTCTGGATTTGAGAGTGTTGTGAAGAATTGTACAATTGAAGTGGTCTAAAATTGACTAGAGTTTCTACAGGTAAGCTAGGTAGCAAACTTTAGACAGCTAAAGGCAGTAGAAGATCTTTCTTTTTTCAACTTTTAAAATACATTTTTAATATTACGATAGATTCAGATTTACAGAAAGCTTGTGAAGGTAGCACATAGAATTCTCATGTATCTTGCACATATTTTCCTCTTATTAACAGATTTTCCCACTCTAAAGTCGCTCTTTAATCCCCTTTCCACACTATACTATTTGAAAGGAGGTTACTCTGTGGAGCCCACACTTAAGGAGTCAGGAGTTATGTTGCACCTCTCTGAGTGGGGAGTAGCTTTGTGAATTATTTAGAATACTTCTGAACAAGAGGTATGCTTCTTCTCCCTATCTATTTATTTAGCCAATCATTTATTTATGTAGAGTATGGATTCAATGATATTTTATACTTTGGGTTAAAATACAATATTGTTTTATTGCTCAAATTATTCCATCTTTGGCCATTGGCATCTTTTTAATTGTTCTGTGTTAACTCCTGTGTTTCTTTGACATACTCTCATCATTGTGTTTTGTTTCATTTTTTTTCTTTTCTGAGGCTTTCCTTTCTGGAACCTCAGGATGCATCAGATTTACCTTTAAATTTCCTGCTTTACTCCTAGAATCAGTCACTTCTCTGAGGAACCCTGGTTTCTTTTACTGGAAAATGGTATTAGAAACTGTGATCTTGATGACAGATAGCAGCTCTTTTAAAACTAAATGTTGAGTTGAAAAGAAAGTTATAGCCATTGTCCTTTGAAGTGCTGAATTAGTTCATTGTAGTAATTTATTTGTTAATATTGTTAGAACATAAAATTTGCGTGAGTGAATTGAATAGTTGATCCTAAGAGTTTTTAAGGTAAAATTCTAAGAAATATTATTTTATTATTCTTTCCCGTTACTAAAAAAATAAAAGAAAACCTATCCTTGATGGCACTTTATTTGACTTAATTTGTCCTTGACCAGAACCTGAGGCAAAACTTCAAAACCTGGTAATTTGAAACAGGTTGGGATTAATGCTAGGATTTGAGAAGACTTTATGCTCCATTAGGAAAATTACCAAGCATGGAGTCTATGAAAGACTTATAATTCATATTTATCTAAAGAATAATGTGTCACTAAGCATTTTAAATTTGTGTTAGAATGAGAGAGACTATTAACAAAAAGCAAAAAAAAAAAAAAGTAGAAAAGAGAAGAAAAAAATGACCACTGAGCATGGTTACAATATCTAAACAGTGTGTCCTAACTGATTTATGTCATTACAGAGGAATATTCCCTATTAGAGATCTGGCCTTTCTAATGCTAGAATTGAGATTTCTCTTAATCTGAGATATTTGTTGATAGATTAGACAACCCTTTTGGTGGGGGCGTTAAGGGATTTGTGTGTATATATTTGCAGTTTTAGTAGTACTGATGAACATTTCTTAAAAGTTTATTTCTCGATTTTATTTTTTGCCCTGCCTTACAAGGCAAGTATTCCCTTTTGCTCTTCAGCATCTACCATTTCAGTAAACAAGTTGAATTTTTACACCTCATCTAGCAACCAGGTCAGAAGTATCACAGGATTTGATAGGTTAATGTGTATAGTGTATGTTTGTTTAAAAAAAAAAAAAAAGAAGTAGCAATTTTATAAGAATTAACCAAATGCTTTTTCCTGGGCTATAGTCATCACTATCCTAATCTGTTACATTGTAATTTGCTGTCTTTTAGTTTAACTGTGGAGAGTAGTCTTTTGAATCAATGTAAATAGAAAAGTATTGAATTAAACTGATGAGGCACAATTGCAGTTAGTAAAAAGTACAGCACTAATGAGGAAAAGAACCAGGCAGGTAAAAACTGAAGCAAAGTTAAATGAAGCACTCTCTAATCAATAAGCAAATGTGACTCAGTGCCCAGAAAAATGGAGTGAGACAGAGATGCCCAGAGAGCCCTAGCATGAAGATAGCTGGCAAACCTCAAGAGGGATGGAGCTGAGTGTAGAGATGGGGAAATTAAAACAAAAAGGTTCTGACATAAGTGCTAAAGATTATGCTTGAAGAGCCTGGAAATGCTGATCTGGGACTCAACTGGAGGAAAACCTAAACGTATTAAATGTGCACACCATGCTTGGCGTAGTATGCCATTTAATTCTTACATCAGCTGTTTCATTTATTATGTCATTTTATTCTTTCATCAACTCTTTAAGGCAGTGTATTGTTACTTACAGTATTACAGATGAAAGAAATGCACAGAGATGCTTGAGAATATGCTACCAACCTCACAGCAACTAATCAGGTAAACCCTGATCAGGGTTTAAAATTTTGAGTTTTGAATTCCAAAGCAGTTTGGAGATCAAGGTAGAGAGAAAAACCCAATTCAGTTTAACATACACGCAGACACTTAGGACCAGGGCAACCACCAGGATGATTTTGGAGTCTATGGGTTGAATTGAGTAAGAGAAAGGAGTTTAAAATGGTGGCTGTTGGGTTGAGGTAGTTTAGAGCAGTTGAAAAATGAAGAAGATTGGGGTAGCCTGCTGTATTGAGAGGGCCGTGGAATGGACTGAGGACTGGAGATAGCTGATGGAGCAAGTGGACTTGCGGACTGACTGAAAGGTGGAGATGGGGTTATTGTTGGTCCATTTAATTATCATTTCACATTCATTTTGATCTTGTCAGGATTCTTATAGACTAAAGAGAGTGATTTGCGACTCTCCTCTTGAGGGGAATGTACATTTTAGGGGTTATTCTTGAGTCCGGAAAACTGGGTGTTAGTATTACTAGTCTATTTGTGAATGGGAAAGGAGAATAAGGAAAACCACTGTGAGCTGTAAGAATGTAATATATTTTAAATGGTGTGTTTATGTTTACAGAGTAAATCTCAAGAGCAAATTAATTACATGTCTGTAGTTCTTGAAGTTAATTTAAGTAGGCTAAGTAGGGGGAAAGCATGATTTAATCTTGCTTTATTGCTGGCCAAATCTCTAGGCTGATCATTTTTTCCTTTTAATAAAAATCCTTGTGGTTCCTTGTCTTCCCATTAGCTCATAGTTGAGAGCTCTGGTAAGTTGTCTGTGAGACGGAGTGTATTAGGCTTGCTTGATTAAAATTGTTCATGAGAGATCACGCAGACAAGGGACTTTTAGCATAATTAAAAAAGCACTGCTAGCCTTTAAAGATGAGATTTCAGAGATTTCTGAACTTAAATCCACCTGTAGGGAAGTGTGTTTATGTAATTAGATTCCAGTTCGCTCATGAACCCTTCTTACTTAATTCACACATGGTGTCCTTTCCTTTTATGGAATATCATATTTTCATGCAGGAGACGAGAAATGCTGAGAAGAGCCAGAACTTGAATGAGCTGAAACATTTCCCTTGAAAGATCACAATGTAATAAGTTAAACAATCAGTTACCTCCTTATGTTAACCTGTTTGTTTATAAAAAGAAACTCGGGAACAAAGCTGAAGATAGTAAAGAGAAAAATCAAAGTAAATTGCATATCCTGTGTTCGCTGCCTAATCTGAGAAAATCTATATCAGCGTTTGAAAAATAGTCTCCTTTTATTTAATGGCTGTCTTAGCCCAAAGTTTTTTTTTTTTTTTTCTTTTCATTTTATAGCCCAAATTTTTCAGTGCTGCACTCTGAAATCATTCAGTTATTACTCCCATTTTACTATCATGTTTCAGGGAGAAAAAAAAGATGATTACAGTTAATGTGGTTTAAAATGGCTTCTTTTGTCCTTTTAAAGCAAAGTTGACTGCTATATATTTTTAGAGCACTTTATTGAGCACTTCAGTTTTCCTCCTGTGTGTTTTTTAAGATACCTTTTAGTTTTTCAGAAAGGAACTCTTTCTAGCATAAATCAAAATGTTACTGCTGTAGTGAAGGCAGTGTTTTAGAAGAAAACTGCCAAGGTGTGAATTTTTTTTTTTTAACCTACCTGTATAAGGCATTTATTTCATGGACTAAGGATTACTGAACATGTGAACATTTCTTTAGGAAAGTCATTTTCCTCGGCTAATAAGTAATGTTTTGTTTTCACCTGGAAAATTGCTTTAGAACGTTTCTCTTGTAATTAAAATAATTTTTCCATTAGCTGAGAGTGGTTCTCAAAGCTTCTTGACATTTTTTCTCTAAGTTCCATCTTACTTTGCATTTTTTAAAAGAATTAAGTCTAGGCTGATTGTAACATAAAACAACAGGATCTAAGCTATTTCCATGTCATCTCTGTGCAAGTGAATAATATAATAAAAGAAGCTCCCCAAAGTGTACCATAAATTATCCTAGTTATACATTAAAACTGATTTTAGGACTTAGTCAAAGATACATTGGCTAGCATAAAAATAATTTAAAATCATAAAGAATTGAGGAAGCTTGGATTTGAATTTTTAAATGGTTGGAGGTTTTTTTTTTGTTTTGATGTCTCATATCAATCTGCAGGAAGAGAGCTCTAAACAAGGTTATGTCTTGAAATGTTATAACCTGTGAATAGTTTTGTTTGTGGGAGGAGGTCACAGAAAGGTTATTCCTTTCTTCTTGACAAGTAATCATAGTAGTTCATAGATTCCCTGGTTTCCAATTATTTTATATAGTCTTGAGAATTAATTTTTGCATCAAATTATATATTTCCTTAGTTTTGATTGAATAAACTGTTTTGATAGGACTGTACAATAGGCTAGATAATAATAGTTGCTCAATTAATACATACTTTAGGATGAAATCATAAAGAATTAACAAGGTGCAGTGTGTGTTACAATAGTGGCAACTAGTATATCTCTGTCATAGGCAGTATAATTTCTTTTGTGTTCTTATTCTTGTTTAATTTAAGATGCTGGTTAGTATAGCCATTTAATTGTTTATTCGTCACCTGTCCACCATCTATTCATTTAGTCAATAAACATTTATTAAACTTTTTTCGTATATCAGGAATTGGGCTTGGGTACTGGTGACTCAGAGATGAATAACTGTTTTTGAGATTATTTTTTTCAAGAAACAAATTCACAAGTAATTATTAGTATGAATAGAGTGCTGTACATGTAAAAGAAGGTACGTCTAATTGTTGCTGGAATGTCAATGAAGACTTCAACAGGGGAGACAATATTTAAAGTGAGTGTGGAAAGATAAAAACTTCCTTCACCAGGCTGAAAATAAGAGGAAGGCCATGCTGAAAGGTGAGAAAGTACAGATGCCTCCCTTATTGCTTAAAGAATTGCCAGTATCTATTTGGAATATACAGGAGAAATAATTGGAAGTGGTGTTGGAAAAGTAGGCAGGAATGTCTCTCATAAAGTTTAGGCTTTACTTGTAAGAAGTTACAAGGCATTGAGGGAAATAAAGCTGGATGAGTAACGTGAGATTATTTTGTACTTTTGAAAAATAAATTGGTCAGGATTATAGGAAATATTTGGATAGGGAAGAAAGAGATTACACAGTGAGCATCAGATGGCCTAGTGAGTTAGGAAACAATCTTATATCATTGGGTTTTGGAGCCATACAGACTTGACTTCAGATCCTTGATATGAAGAAGGTTCCCTTAACTTCTTTCAGCCTAAGATTCTTCATTTGTAAAATGGAGATAATAGCTATCTTGAAGTATGGTAAGGTTCAGGAGCTCAAAATGCTTTGCTTAAATTTGTAGGTTTATAAGACATATTCAATAAATGGTAGCTATTATTATTAGTTATTGTCCTGTAAGTCCTTAGAATTACATGGTAAACATTATAAGTGCTCCTTTCCCTCAAGAAATTTATAATAATATATGCAAAAACAAATGAGCAAGATAAACACATATTTTTTAAACTGTGTTTATTTTTGAAGCCTCCCTTATTGCTTTCCTTGTGTGGATAACTCAGTTGAAGATTGACAAATGGGTTCCCTAGCCTTGCTCATATATTTCCAAATACTTTAAATCATTCAAAATATTTGGTGTTGATGGCTTTATGGTCTGATAAATATGATTAAATAAATTTCTCCCCAAGTGGAAACTGTTCTGTTTTTATAATCAGTGCATTTAAATATCAAGAAATACTGTCTCCTATCTCAAGTGGGAATTTCTCCTAGGATCCCCCTAAACAGGTGATTAAATTTCTGCTTGAACTCTTTTGTGAGGTCCTTTACCTTACAGAGAAGTCTATTCCACATGCATCTCAAATTGGAATTGTAGGATATTTTTCTCATGTATTTTATGCAGCTTAATTTTAATTTCTACTGCTTGGGTACTAGTTCTCTCCCAAAATCAAATAGACCAAATCTAATCAGTTTTCACTTGCTGTGCCATCAGTTCAGTTCAGTTCAGTTCAGTTCAGTCGCTCAGTCGTGTCCGACTCTCTGCGACCCCATGAATTGCAGCACGCCAGGCCTCTCTGTCCATCACCAACTCCCGGAGTCTACCCAAACCCATGTTCATCGAGTCAGTGATGCCATCCAACCATCTCATCCTCTGTCGTCCCCTTCTCCTCCCGCCCCCAATCCTACCCAGCATTAGGGTCTTTTCCAATGAGTCAACCCTTTGCATGAGGTGTCCAAAGTATTGGAGTTTCAGCTTCAACATCAGACCTTCCAATGAACACCCAGGATTTATCTCTTTTAGGATGGATTGATTGGATCTCCTTGCAGTCCAAGGGACTCTCAAGAGTCTTCTCCAACACCACAGTTCAAAAGCATCAATTCTGCGGCGCTCAGCTTTCTTCACCGTCCAACTCTCACATCCATACATGACCAATGGAAAAACCACAGCCTTGACTAGACAGACTTTTGTTGGCAAAGTAATGTCTCTGCTTTTAAACATGCTATCTAGGTTGGCCATAACCTTCCTTCCAAGGAGTAAGCATCTTTTAATTTCATGGCTGCAGTCACCATCAGCAGTGATTCTGGAGCCCAAAAAAATAAAGTCTGACACTGTTTCCACTGTTTCCCCATCTATTTCCCATGGAGTGATGGGACCAGATGCCATGATCTTAGTTTTCTGAACGTTGAGCTTTAAGCCAACTTTTTCACTCTCCTCCTTCACCTTCATCAAGAGGCTCTTTAGTTCCTCTTCACTTTCTGCCATAAGGGTGGTGTCATCCGCATATCTAAGGTTATTGATATTTCTCCCGGCAATCTTGATTCCAGCTTGTGTTTCCTCCAGCCCAGCGTTTCTCATGATGTACTCTGCATATAAGTTAAATAAGCAGGGTGACAATATACAGCCTTGACGTACTCCTTTTCCTATTTGCAACCAGTCTGTTGTTCCATGTCCAGTTCTAACTGTTGCTTCCTGACCTGCATACAGGTTTCTCAAGAGATAGGTCAGATGGTCTGGTATGCCCATCTCTTTCAGAATTTTCCACAGTTTATTGTGATCCACACAGTCAAAGGCTTTGGCATAGTCAATAAAGCAGAAATAGATGTTTTTCTGGAACTCTCTTGCTTTTTCGATGATCCAGCGGATACTGGCAATTTGATCTCTGGTTCCTCTGCCTTTTCTAAAACCAGCTTGAACATCTGGAATTTCATGGTTGACGTATTGCTGAAGCCTGGCTGGGAGAATTTTGAGCATTACTTTACTAGCATGTGAGATGAGTGCAATTGTGCGGTAGTTTGAGCATTCTTTGGCATTGCCTTTCTTTGGGATTGGAACGAAAACTGACCTTTTCCAGTCCTGTGGCCACTACTGAGTTTTCCAAATTTGCTGGCATATCGAGTGCAGCACTTTCACAGCATCACCTTTGAGGATTTGAAACAGCTCAACTGGAATTCCATCACCTCCACTAGCTTTGTTCGTAGTGATGCTTTCTAAGGCCCACTTGACTTCACATTCCAGGATGTCTGGCTCTAGGTGAGTGATCACACCATCGTGATTATCTGGGTCATGAAGATGTTTTTTGTACAGTTCTTCTGTGTATTCTTGCCACCTCTTCTTAATATCTTCTGCTTCTGTTAGGTCCATACCATTTCTGTCCTTTATCGAGCCTATCTTTGCATGAAATGTTCCTTTGGTATCTCTAATTTTCTTGAAGAGGTCTCTAGTTTTCCCAATCTGTTGTTTTCCTCTATTTGTTTGCACTGATCGCTGAGGAAGGCTTTCTTATCTCTCCTTGCTATTCTTTGGAACTCTGCATTCAGATGAGAGTATCTTTCCTTTTCTCCTTTGCTTTTCGCTTCTCTTCTCTTCCCAGCTATCTGTAAGGCCTCCTCAGACAGCCATTTTGCTTTTTTGCATTTCTTTTCCATGTCAAAAGCCATCCTCCCTTTTTTCAGGCTTCTTGTTTCCAGGTTTACTATATTTTCAGGTTTTCCAGGTTTTGTGGTTACTGATTTGTTTAAAGAACAGGTTTGTTGACATATATTTGATATAAACTACACACATATGTTAAGTATACAGCTTTGATATATGCACATATTTGTGAAACCATAACAGCAGTCAAAATAGTGGATATGCATTTACCCAATGGTTTCCTTGTGTCTCTTTATATTTTCTTTATTCCATCACTCCCTGTCCCACCAAGCCAGATCCCACCCTTCCAACCCCTACAATCACTCCTCTGTTTTTGTTGATATAGATTAGTTTACATTTCCTGAACTTTATGTAAATGAAATCATACAGTATGCATTCTTTTTGTGGTCAGGCTTCTTTCATTCAGCATAATTATTTTGAGATATATCCATATTGTTACAGATAATGATATTTTATTTCCTTTTATAGATGAGTAGTTTTTTATAGATAGTTTTTATAGATAGTTTCATCATAAGGATATACCACAATTAGTTTGTTCATTCACCTGTTTACGGACAATCAGATTATGTCCAGTTATTAAATATTATGATTAAAGTAATTATGACCATTGATGTTACAAGACTTTGTATGGAGACAGTTTTTCTTTTGACGAAAGGAGGATAAATACATAGGAGTAGAACAGTTGGTATACATGATAGGTATATGTTTAAATTTTTAGGAAAAATTCCAAACTCTTCAAACTAATGGTACCTTTTTATATCTCCACCAGCATAGTATGAGAGTTCTAGTTCCTCTGCATCCTTACCAACACTTGGTATAATAGAGCTCATTCTACTGTATGTGTAGTTGTTTCTCCTTGTGGTATTAATTTGCATCATCCTAAGGTTAATGATTTTGAACATGTGCATATTTATCATCTTTATATCTTCACTGAAGTCTGTTGAAATCTTTTGTCCATTTAAAAAAAATCAAGTTGTTACTATTGAATTTTTTTGTTGTTCAGTCACTCAGTCATGTCTGACTCTGTCTTAAGCTGCTGCTGCTGCTGCTAAGTCGCTTCAGTCGTGTCCGACTCTGTGCGACCCCACCAGGCTCCCCTGTCCCTGGGATTCTCCAGGCAAGAATACTGGAGTGGGTTGCCATTTCCTTCTCCAGTGCATGAAAGGGAAAAGTGAAAGTGAAGTCGTTCAGTCGTGTCCGACTCTTAGCGACCCCATGGACTGTAGCCTACCAGGTTCCTCCATCCATGGGATTTTCCAGGCAAGAGTACTGGAGTGGGGTGCCATTGCCTTCTCCTCTGTCTTCAGCAGTACTAGTCATATTCTTTGCAGAATGTCCCTCAATTTGAGGTTGTCTGATGTTTCTCTTATTTCGACTGGGATAATTTTGGGGAGAAGTAGAGGTAGGTAGACTCATGGTGTCAACATGTTTTATCACTGGTGCTCCTTAACCTTTATTACCCAACCAAGATGCTATTTGACATGTTTTTCCACTGTAAAGTTAGTCTTTTTCTCACTCTTTCCATGCATTATTCTTTGGAATCAAGTTACTAAGTATAGCCCTGCTCCAGGGAGGCAGAGGGTAGGGGGCTAAGGGGGGTTGGGGGGGCAGGATTTATGCTTCTTGGAGATGAGTATTTACATAAATTGTTTGAAATTATTTTGCAAGATCAGTACTATAAATGGTATTGTTTTCCTTTTTTTCCCCCACTTACTTATTTCTTCAATAATTTATTATACCAATATGAATTCATGTGTATTAATTTTATACTTTTGGTTATAATGAAATACTGTGTTTTAATTTTGCTGCTCAGCTTGCCCCAGTTTCTGCCATTCCAACTCTTTTAGGTTGATTCCTGTATCCCTTGGACTTACTTTTCTTTTCTTTTTTTTTTCTGCCTTTCTTTCCCCTTTTCTCAGTACTTCTTTGTTTTCTGACACTACAAGATGCCACTACACGATATACTACAAGATGTTTATTTTCAGTGCCCCAGCCTTAGAATCAGCGATTTCTCAAAGGAGCCCTAGATACGTTTGGGGGCATATGTTATTTAGTAGAAACCAAGATGTGGGCATTGGATATGCTGGTTTCTGCTACTGGGGTGTCACTAAGTCTTGGTTCCTTCAGCAAGCAGAACCAGGAAATATATGTGTCCATGCTAACCTATGGTATACACATCTAAAGTTATTTCTGCATCTGTCCATTTTTATCTATTTTAAGCTAAATCTGAATTCATACTGATATTGCTGACTCTTCCATAATGAATAATGTTTATTCATAAGGTGTCTCTCCATCAGTGAGAAGCATGATTCTCACCATGTTTATTCGTTCAACCACAGTATACATGTAAAGCAGTTTAAGAGTCATTAACCTGTACCCTGCAATCCATTTTGAGTTAGTTTTTGTATATGGTATGAGATGGATGAAGGTTCACTTTTTAAAAATGTGAATATTCAACTGTTCCAGCAATATTTGTTTAAAAGGCTATCCTTTCTTCACTAAATGCCTTTGCATGTTTGTTAAAAACTGATTCTCCTTTGATATATTGGTCAGTTTTGGAACTCTCTGTTTCATTTGTTGGTTTGTTTATCTTCATTCTAATAACTTACTGTGTTGATTATTGTAGCTTCATAGTAAATCTTGAAATCAGGTAATGCTATTAGCCCTCTTTTTCAAAGTTGTTTGGCTATTCTGTGTCATTGCATTTGTATATGAATTTTAGGATAAGTTTGTCAGTTTCTACCAAAAAAGCCTAGCGGGATTTGGATTTGAATTGCATTGAATCATTTCGAGAGAAGTGACATCTTAACAATATTGAGTCATATCTCTCATGACTATATAACACCTCTCAATTTATATATGTCTTTAACTTCTTTTAGGAGGGTTTTGTAGTTGTCAACTTACAGTCTTAAACATCTTTTGTCAGATTTATCCCTAAGTATTTCATGTGTGTTGATGCTACTGTAAATGGTATTGGCTTTTAATAGCAACTTCCAATGATTAGTTATTAGTAAATAGACATATGATTGATTTTTTAATATTGTTTGTCATTCAACTTACTCCAATTCTGGCCATTGGGAGCTCTGTTTGGTTGGGTTTTGTGTCTCTTGGACTTACATCTTTTTCTTTTTTTTTCATTTTTTCCCCCTTTCTCAGCACTTTCTTTTTTATTGACACTACAAGATACCTAAGGCTCATCTTATATTTTCAATGTCCCAGCCTTAGATCAGCAGTTCTTAAAGGAGCCTTAGTGTCTTGAAACCTTTTAAAACTTATTAGTTCTTGTATCTGTTTTATAAATTCTGTCTGATTTTCTACATAGAAGATCATGTTGTTTGTAAATAAAGAAAATTTCATATCTTCCTTTCTCAGTACCTTTTCATTTCTTTTCCTTGCTCAATTGCAACAGAGAAGTGATGGGAACAACTATTTCTAACTTGTTCCTGATCATAGAGAAGAAGCATTCAGTCTTTCCCCATTAAGTATGATGTTAAGTGTAGGTTTGTCATCGATGCACTTTATCAAGCTAAAGAAATGTTCTTTTGTTGTCTTCTTTGCTGAGGGTTTTATTAGAAGTGAATGTTGGATTTTGTTGAGTACTTTTTTGGTACCTGTTTGGATGATCATAAGGTTTTCTGTTTTTAGTTTCTTGACATGGTGAATTATTTTTAATTCACTGTCCCTGAAATCCTGAACCAGATTTGAAACCCATGATTGACTCTACTTGGTCTTGATACATTATATTTTATGGATATAGTTGTATTCAGCTTTTTAGAATTTTTATATTTAATGGGGAATATTGGTCTAATTTTAAAATATCTGTGTCTGATTTTGTTATCAAGAGTAATGCTGGTCTCAGAGTATAAATTGGAAAGTATTCATTCCTCTGTAATTTTGGGGGAAATTTTTGGACTTATTTCTCCAGTGAAACTGTCTGGGCTTGGATTTTTCTTGTGGGAAGGTTTTTAACTACAAATTCAATTTCTGTATTAAAGGTTTGCTTTCATTATCTATTTTCTCTTGTGTAACCTTTGGTAATTTGTGTTTTTCAAAGAATTGATTATTTTTTCTAAGCTGTCAACCTTACTGGTTTAAAATTATTATAATATTCCCATATGATCTGTATATTCTGTAGTGATGTTGCTTCTCTCATTCTTGATATCTTTTTTTTTTTTGATCAGACACATCTATCTAGACAGCTATCAGTTTGTTGATCATTTTAAAGAATAAGCTTTCTATTTCATTTACTTTTCTTATTTTGCTGTTTTCCACCTCATTGAATTCTGCTGTGATCTTTATTATTTATTTACTCTCTTCTGCTTAATTTGTGTTTAATTTGCCCTTCTTTTTCTGATCGTAGAGTGGAAGGTGAAGTCATTGAGTTGAGACCTTTACATTTTTCTAATACAGATGTTGTCTACTATAGATTTCCCTGTAATTACTATTTTAGCAGCATCCCACAAAGTTTAATATGGTGTGTTTACAGTTTTATTCCATTACATACTTTCTACCTCCTCTCTTTGTTTCTTCTTTGACTGTGGTTATTTAGAAGTGTCTAATTTAGTTAATATTTGGGAGCTTTCCAGAGATCTTTCTGTTATTGTTTTCTAATTTAGTTCAGTTGTGAGCAGAGAATATACTTTGTATGACTTGAATCCTTTTAAATTTGAGACTTGTTTTATGAACCAGAGTATTCTATACCTTGTTTTCCAGTCAGTTTTTGTTTCATGTATTTTATTTTATTTTGAGGCTTGGTATCTGTATTTATTTAACTAAAAACTACTTCAGCAGTCTATGCATTGACCAATACATAGACTTTATTTTCTTTTATTTTTTTAATTTTAATTTATTTAAATTGGAGGCTAATTACTTTACTATATTGTAGTGGTTTTGCCATACATCGACATGAATCAGCATGGGTTTATATGTGTTCCACATCCTGGACCCACCTTCCGCCTCCCTCCCCATCCCACCACTCAGGGTCATCCCAGTGCACCAACCCGCAGTATACTGTATTGGTGTTTTTCTTTCTGACTTACTACTTCACTGTGTATAATAGGCTCCAGTTTCATCCACCTCATTAGAACTGATTCAAATGTATTCTTTTTAATGGCTCAGTAATATTCCATTGTGTTTATGTACCACAGCTTTCTTATCTATATCTTTCTTATTCACAGCTTTCTTATCTGTTTCATGTATTTTAAAGCTCTTTTTTAGATACATAAACATTTAGGATTATTATGTTCTCTTGATGAATTGACTACTTTATTATTATGAATTTATCCTCTGTATTCCTGGTAATCATTCTATCCTGACATCAACTTTTTCTGATATTAGTATAGTCACTCTAGGTTTCTTTTGACTAGTGTTAGTGTGGTGTGCCTTTTTCTATCCTTTTCCTTTTACCCTGTGTGTGTCTATATTTAACACACCTTTTTCAGAGACAACATATTGTAGGGTCTTGCTTTTTTCGGAATCTGATGATATGTGTCTTTTAATTGGAGTGTTCAGATCACTTACATTTACCATGGTTGTTGACATGGTTCATTGTAAGTCTGTCATCTTACTGTTTGTTCTCTGTCCCATCAATTCTTTGTTCCCTGTTTCTCTTTTCCTACTTTCTTTTGTTTATTTGTATGCTGTTTCTCTGGAGATTTCTAAACACTTTAAGCATCCTGGTTGTCATTCGGGTTGGCTTCACTTTTTTGGAAGATTGTGTAGATTTATCATGTCAGGTTCTCAAAACTTGTATATTTAATGTTCTCTAAATGTTTTTGACTAGGAAATTAAGGTTTTTTTCTTAATCTTGAAAAATTGCTTATGGCTTTAATACTTAGATGTTAATGTAAACCAGTGTTGCAGTTGGTGTTGAATAAACCTTTTTAGGATCAACTGTTGGCTTCTGTGTTCTTTCCATTCCTTGATGCAAGATTCTGTATGAGAAGATGATATATTTGGAGCCTGAGGGTGTTTACTCTTGAGGACCAGATGAAGAGGATCTTAGAGAAGCCAGCTTGCATTCCTAGGTTAATCAGTATTTATCTGTCTTGATTCAGGATCATTTTTTTCCCCCATTTTATTTAGAAAGAGGAGAAAAAGAAAAGAGATAAATTAATAGTTATTTTCTGTATCAGTCTACTCTTTCTTTCCCCCAAAAAAGGACTGATGTAGTACATGTTTCAAAATAATAAACAACCTATTCCTATAAAGAAGTACATCAGTGTGTCATCCAACATGGAGAAGGCATTTCATGTCTTATAATTTCAGTAGAGAAGGGAATAGCATGACAAAGAGAAAGGAGACATGAGCTTAAGTTTGAGTGATGGTATGATTATTTTATCAGGTTTGGAAATTGCCAAATCAGCACCTATCTATCGTGGATCCTAGGAAGTGGCAAAGTATGAGCTCTGTATGTAAGTTCTCAAGAGGCCTGTGTAAGGGCATTCACCCTGGCCTTGAACTGAGAAAAAGAACTTCTCCAAATTCCTCCTTTCCTGAATTTGCCTTGTTCCTAGTGGTTTTCCTTGAAATAGCTTTGTCACTAGAGGATTTTTGTTGAAGCAGCTCTAGTTTCTAGAAGATATGTAAATCAGCATATTCTTGTTCATTCTGTATTCTAAGCCTAGCTCTTAAAATTTCAAAGAAGCAGAATATGGTACATCCCTGTTAAATGCAGGTGCTTTCTGCCCTGTTTGCTTCAGACAGTTGAGTGTCTATCGTGGTTAGAACTGATGATTTGTAAGCTGATGAATTGGTGCCAAAAACTGAATATCTCTTGAGTACAGTGGAGCCTATAGTCTGGTCTCCATGAATATTAGGGCAGTGTGCCAACTAGAGCTGGCTTAATTCTGCAAGCTGGAGCCCTTTGCAGAAGGATTCATGGTAATTAACCAATTCAAAGTGCAATATTTTCTTTTCATTAATTTGGCAGAAAACAACTAAATATCTACAGCAAGAATGTTTTTGACATTTTCACTTGCTGCTTGGGAAAAAATGGATACTTTGAATAATACTATAAAGAAAACTGTTAAGATTTTGTCATTTTTATTTAAACTTCTTAATGCGGATTACTCAATTAGGAACTATTTTTTTTAATTAAATAAGAATAGTGGGCTGCATGGGTGATCAGGATTGAGTCATATTTTGAGGTGACTGGCTTGATTCTTAGGGAATTTATTGGCTTGGACTCATTGCCTTTTACATCTCCTTTTTCGCGTGTCTGAGTAGTAGAATTCCAGTTTGGTGTGATAGTTTCCTATTCTTTGTCCCTTCAGAAGTTGATTTCTACTTCACATCTGACTTAGAATTTCTCTCTGTTCTTTTTTTTTGGATTAAACATTTGTTGTCTTAATAAGTTTATTCCAATAATGGCTAATTGTTTGCTAAAAAAAGGAAGTTAGAACCAGTCACCTGGAATGAAGTATTTTGAATAATTTTGGAACTAAGGGTCCAGTGACAGCAGATTTTTCCCTGGAGGAATTACTGAAAAATATTTGTTTTAGGATATATTAATCTTTATATAAATGCTCTTATCTTTTGAAAGCATTTATCTTTTCACTAAAAATAAAATCTGTTTAATAATATTATTCGTATCCTTGATTACTGGAGTCTGGTTTTTGAAACTTTCTTTTTAGTTGAGTTATTTATTTCTTATTTTTATTTATTCCTCAATTTAACATCTTCTACTCATGCAGTTTTGACATACATTGGATATTGGTATAACTCTTGAAATCCCAAAGAACAGCCTGGCCTCACAAGAAACTGGAAGTCTTCGTCAGTAAAGCCATTAGGAACCTAGCTGCGAGTAATATTTTCCTCACCTTGCATGTTTTCTTTCTATCTATATGTCTCATCTTCACACTGCAAATTTACTGTCACATGACCAAATATATGGTCACTTTTCCATCTTATTACCACAGTGTTCAGTATACAATGAAAATTATTAGACATGCAAAAAAGAAATTTACAATATAACCCAAGAAAAATTTTATTCCCTAGTGAAGAAAAAAAATAAATAAAAGAGACCTTGCAGTGGCCTAAGTGTTGGATTTAGTTGATGAAGACTTAAGTATGCACACCCAAATCAGGACTTCAAAAAAAAAAAAAGAATTCTGTGATCTTTATGTGTGAGCAGATAGGAAATCTTGGCAAAGAAATGAAAACTATACAAAAAGAACTAAATGGAGATTCTAGAACTGGAAATAATTGAAATTTTATTGGTTGAGCCTAGCAGTTTATTGGTGATAGTAGAAAAATCAATGAACTTGAAGCATATTAATAAAATTTATTTGATATGAAGAATCTAGAAAGAAAAAAGTTAAGAAAAATGAAACAGAGACTCGCGGACCTAAGGACAACATCTAACACATATGGGTAACTGGAGTCACGAAAGAAAAGCATGAGAAGGGGTATAAAAAGCATTTCAGAAATAATGGTTGAAATTTTCTGTATTTAATAAAATGTGAATTTACACATCCAAGAAGCTCAGCTAACCCCAAGCACCTAGGCACATTACAGTTAAGCTGCTGAAATATCCAGTCGTCAATAAGGTGGTGATAAACTGTCAAGTGGCTTTAAGTATTCCACTACCATTTTGGAAGGAGCAGTTAACTTTATCCCACATGGGGAAGAATATGGTACAGGAAGGTAGGACTGGTTTATATATTTTAAAATATGGAATTATATTCTACATGCCTAGATTCATTTTAAAATATAGGATTTTGCTTTTCAGATTACAAACATAATGCAGGCTCATTGGAGAAAATATATGATAATATAGAAATAGAATATGAACTGCCCGTGGTCAAATGGCTTTTGACCTTTTATTCTACCATGTTTCCTTTTCTTTCTTTCTTTGTTTTTGTCAGTTGGTGGGAAACCATTAAAAAATACAAATTTTTTTAATTTAAGAAAAATACTTTTCAAAATATGCCTAAATTTTGATCTCTAGTTAGACATAAACCAATTGTGGATGAGAAATTATACACGGAATTGTAGACCATGAAAATTGCTAATAATTTCTATAGTAGGAAGCCTGGATACATTTTTTTTTCAATTAATAAGACATTCAACTGTGTAACTGATATTTCTTTCTCCTCCCCCATTTTGGGTAAAATATTGTCCTGCTAAAATTTTTCTATAGGCACTATGAATATTTAAGAATTTTTTCTCAATTAAGTGATATGTGGACAAAATGAAATTGATTTTTACCTGAAGATCACCAAAGACAACCTTCTATTTCTTATTTTGATATTTTTTATCAGAGGAACAGAGACAAGAATCTGCAATGGTTTTCAAAATTCCAAAGTGGTGAAGCCGATTAATGTATTTTCTTACCAGTATTCACATATGCCATCATCCTTTACAGTCACCTCACCTTTAAGACATACTTAAGACTAAACTTTCTTTTATTTCTAACATAGAGGGCTTATTGTTTTCCTCTGAAAAGCAGGAAAAGCACAATTTTCCTGGTCATTTGTTTTCTATCAATAGGACAAACAGCTTGTTATTTTTTTCCTGTGTCAACAGTTTTAGGATCATGTGAATCATTCTGAAGTGTATTTTATTTCCCCATACTGTAGAATTTTACCATTAGGTGGCTTATACCCACCAGGAACTCTGCATTGAGTATGTTAGTGATGAACAGCCATATATTTTAAAAAGCAGAGCACAATTTTAAAAAATTTATTGAGCACCAACGTATGAAAGACATGGTACCTGTAGAAAGTATAAAGTTTAGTAATTTGAAATCATAAAATTTAGTTCAAGGTGTATAAAAGGAAATAAACTATTAATATACTCTAAGAAAAGACTCTTAGAGTGCATCTAATCTGTCACCGTATCTAATTCCCTTTCCAGTGAGCCTGACAGAGTTTAGCAATGAGAACTCAGTAACTACTTTCTCAGAAGGTTTACATTCCATTTTATATAGGATATAGTGAATATTCAAATATTATTTGATTTTTAATTTTAGCTCTTATTAAAGCAGTTATTGTCTTCCATATATTGAGGGGAAAATTCGTGGGTTTATAACAACTTCCACTCGGTAGGTATCTCTTTCCCCTAGACAGAAGTGCTTCATATATATTTGGGCAACATGTCTCCCTATTTCATCTTGTCGTTAAACAAGATGTTCAGTTATTTCTCATACATGATAGCATTGTCCACACACTCACCATTCAACTTACCTTCCTCTTAAATTTCTTTAATTTTTAGTTTGCTTTAAGATATTCACATAAGTAGACACTATAACCTTGATATTATCTGAACAGTGCAGTTCATATAGTGGGGATATTTATTTCCTTGTTCTAATTATGTTACTTCCAAAATGTTTTATAATTGCTTTAGATGACGTACATACATTATAAAATGCACAATACATACATACATTAAAATGTACTACTTTAAAGTGTTCAGTTGAATTTTTAAAATTTTATATCCATGTAACCATGATCTCCACAATTAAGTTACAGAACATTTCTATACCCCCCCAAAACTTCTGTGCCCTTACTCAATGTCGCACCCACATCTGACACCCAGCCTCAGACAAACACTGATCTGCTTTCTAGAATTCCAGCAGAGGAAATGGAATTGTACAATGTACACTCTTTTGTGTCTGGCTTGTTTTGCTCAGCATAATGTTGTGATTCATCCAGATTGTCATGATATTAATAGTTCTTTTCTTTTTACTGCTGATTAATATTCCATGTAATGACCATACCACAACACAAGTTCTAGTGAACAAAACTAGTATGAAATTTTGTGTGCAAGTCTTTGTTTAGACAAATGTTTTCTTTTTTCTTGAATAAATGCTTGTTTGTGAGTAGAATTGTTGGCTCATATGTTTAGTGCATGTTTAACTTTAGAAGAAGCTTCCAAAGTACTTTGTGAAGTGACTGTACCATTTTACATTCCCAACGCCAATGTAATAATAACTCCAGTTCATATACATCCACTCATTGTTTTAAAGCTGAGTAGAATTCTTAGCATATGTGTGGATAGTACTAGATTGATATTACAAAAGTAGTCTGCAGGTATCCCAAGTTTCCATTTTCTTTGACTAGTCTATATTATAGTCTTAAAGTTAGGAAATAGCTTATTTTCATCTTTTATCCTCTCAAGATTGTCCGTTTTCTTGCAAATCTTTAGCTTTCTGAAAATACTATTTTTGTAGAGCTTCTTTTTTTGTACTTTTTAAAATATAACTCCATTGTGACAGTCTGGTCAGGCATTATACTAAAATCATACAGAAATCATGTTTCTGAAATACATTTCGCCTTTTGAAGCTATTCATGTTTATAAAACTCCTTGCCTCTCAATGTGCCTTGTATGTAGCAGACCTTTATCCATAGCAGGTGCTCGGTCAATGTCTTCTTATTTCTTAAAAACCATGTTTTCACTCCATAATACCTGTTATTTGCCTCCTAAGCAAGTAGCAAAATTGGGTAAAACTAAATAAATCTGACTTTTTATGGAATCTCCTTAACTAGTATAATGAGTGATTCAAATTGTTGAATTTGACCTGTAAATCAATTAGAAGATCTTTTCTTCCCTGTAGTATCAAACGGTAGAGAGAAGGTGCTTCTAAGGCAGTAGTGGGTTTCTCCTTTGCTGTCTAACAATTCAAAATTAATTTATATTGTAAACTCTAAATCCTGTAAGCTGGGGCAGATCCACTCCATGCCAGGGCAGAAGAATCACAGTGTTTTTGCCTTTGACTTGAGATCATTTCTCTTTTGAAAACAAACACACACGCACCATCACCACCAACAACAAAAAACAAAGAAGACTAAAATTTGCTTCGGGATCAATTTGGTAATGTAGGGGAAAGTTTATTGGGCTAAAACAAGACCAGCTGTCCTCTCACGTGAGAGGTATATACATCAGGATGGTTTAACTAAAGATTGTTCACCTGGAGTAATTGCCACAGATTGACTTTTGTTTTCCACATTCCTGTTTCACTGGTCCTTTCTGTAACCACTCCTGTCCTTTCTTAGGTACCTTTTCTATTCTAAAGAACAAATCAGCTCTTTTTCCAAATGCCTTCTCCCCTCCCATTTTTTTTTTTCTTTCCTGAAAGTTCACTTACAACAAACCACAGTGTTTTTTTGTTTTGGAGTGCATAGTTTCCCTCAACAGGACTATAGACCCTTTTGGTAGACTCCATTTCCCTGCTGAAGTTAACATTATGATAATCTTTCATGTACATTGTGTTGGGGAGAGAAGAACAGAGAGGCAGAGAAAGAGAAACTGTTTGGGAGGAAATGTGTAAAGAAGACAGCATCCTTCTATCAGGATTGCTTTCTATATTTCATTTATGTCATATAGCTTATCTACAACTACTGTAAACAAATACATTCCTTGATTTCCTCACCTGTGAAATAAGGATGCTATCTCTTATTCCTGTCATTGGGTTAGTGGGATGATCAGATTTCATATAGGGAAAGGACTTGGAATGCTAAGGGTTTTAATCAACTGCTATCTTATACAGTGATAAGTACCAGATAGTATTTGTTTTAAAAATGCACACTCCTCCTGTCATATATTTTCATAAAATAGACTAGAAGAATATTAACAGTGGTTATCTCTGTAGAGTTAAATGTATGTAGATTTAAATGTTCCTTTTTTTCTATATTAAAATTCATTTTACGTTTTAGATGAAAGGCAGATATTCAGCTCTTTAGCAATTGCATTTAATTAGTAGAGGTTCCTTTCCATTGTTTTTGCCAGCATCTTCCACTTACTTCGTTTTGACATACTCCTCAAGACCTTGTTAGCTTTGAGTTCAGAAAGATTGTAAACACTTAATATGGTAATCTAGGTAGTTCTTTAGAGGTTTGTTGTTGTTTAGTTGGTAAATTGTGTCAGACTCTTTCGTGACCCCATGGACTATAGCCCACCAGGCTCCTCCATCCATGGGATTTCCCAGGCAAGAATACTGGAGTGGGTTGCCACTTCTTCTCCAGGGATCTTCCCGAACCAGGGATCGAACCTGCCTGTCCTACATTTGCAGGTGGATTCTTTAGCACTGAACCACCAGGGAAGCCCCACTTGGGAGGTTAGTATCCTATTTTGTCGCTTGTTGTGACTTGTTTTATCATTCTCAGTGGTTTGTCTAGGTCAGTCATTGAATGAGTCCAGCCTGCAGGGAACAAGAGATATAGTATTTGTCTGGGAGATACTATATTGATTATTTATAGCCTGCCTGGTTTTTTGGTATATATGTGAAAAAATTTTACCTCTGAAATTTCCACAAATTTCATTACTCCTTAGGTCAGTTTCTCATATAGCCAGAGATCTTAACAGAAGAGAAGGGTCCATAGTTGCTGGTTTCAGCTTTGACGTAGGGTTATTTTTGATTGTGCAGATCAGTATCTAAGGGATATAAATGGACAAAATAGTTTCTGGCCATTGGGTCACCGGAATGAAAGAACTAGGAATGAAGGGAGGTAAGGAATAAAAGGAGTGAGACTGATCATTAAAGGTAGGTAGGGAAAAATACAGTGGTTTATAAGAATAATTGCTGATTTTGTGCAGTATGGAATCTACTTCTTTCAATTTACCCCTCTTCCTTTTTCTATATGGGCTACAGCAGTGTATCTGAAAGACTGAAATTTGCCATTAGTTTTGGAGAAATAGAAGTGGAGTTCCTGCTCACTTACTAGTTAAAGTGACCTTAGGAAAGTCTCAGTTGGGATTCTTCAGTTTTTTCACCTGCAAAATATAGTGATTAATAAAAATACCTGCACTATATTCTTACACGACTGTTGTGAGAATCAAATAAAATAATGCATATGAAGATATTTTGTAAGTGGTAAAGCTTAGGTAAGTATTTGAAGATGATGATAATTGATGACTATCTTCAGAGCTATCTTAGATTTCTTTCTTTGCTCTGGGCTTCTGTTTTCAGGTTTCTGTTATCTTCTTGGTAGACATTATGCTCAGTGAACCATAGAATGTCCCATTAATACTCTATTTGTGCATGAGTGTTTTCCTGGCCTCAGTCCTTCTCCCAGTGGTGAAAGCTACTAGTTGGTAGAGTTACAAAAAGCTTGAGAAAGACAGCCCACATGCTGAGAGCTTTAATCTACATCTGGCTGGCTGAAAGGTGGATGGAAGCTGAGCGGCCTCTCAGAGGACAAGCAGAGCTGTAGACATCCACGTGCTTTCTGCCTCGCCCATCTAGGCTGACTCACTGCTCTTCTGTGCCATTGTGACCAGCTTCCTTATAATTTTGAGTGTGAAGAAGTGTGTAGTATGAGGAGAGGAGAAAGGTGGTTTGCAAATGCTAAGGTTAGGGATGAAATTTTAGTTATGTTATTAAAAGTATAGAAAATCTTCTCACCTAATTCAGAAACAGTAAAATAGAATAAGTCAGACTCGTTTTGGTATCTTATTACCATATTGATTCAGGCACATGCTCATTCAGTCCCGCTGAAGAGGCTTTGGTGTCATTGTCAGAAAGCTGAAGCTCCCATTATAAAAAGTAGTGTTTATTAAAACATGAAAATTTGGAGCTACTTAGTAAAAATATATCTGTTTTACCCCATTCTTTAGAGCACATAAGAAACGCATGAAATCAATTAAAAAAAAACTTGTCCTTTTGAAATTTGGAAGAAATTATAAAGTATAATTATATCAATTTGGTATTCTTTACAATTTGATAGTACAGCATCTATTTTTGTACTTTTAGTAATATATGCAGTGTTGAAAGCATTGAAGTTGCATAAAATAAAAAATGTGAAATATGTTCCACGTTTATTTTGTTTTCACCAAGTGGAATTTGCTCAAATGATATACTGTTGAATGCTGCCTCTTATCCATTTAAAAACAAATTTAGAAATGAATGTTTTGTCATTTTTAAATTATAATATTTAAATCCATAAAGTCTAGTTGAATGAAGCACTTAGGAATAGATGAAGGCAGCAGTGTAGCCCTGATGTGTAACTTTAATATCCTATCATATGTGACAGTATTAAATTTGTTGGTTGATCCAAAAACACTCTGTATAATCATTTTTCATTGGATCATTGTCTCCTGCTTTGAAAAGAAATTGCCCCAGCTTTGTTTTGACATTGGCTTTCAAAGAACTTCTGAGCTATTTTTTTAACACTTAAGAATTGGAAGCAACCCATTTTCCTGTGCTGATACCCTGTTTTAATTGATGTCACCTAATTAAAAATAATTAAAATCATTGTCTTGACTAATAAGCCTCAAGTAATTATAAATGAATGATATGTAATAATAGTTGTCATTTATTGAGTTCTTACTATGCATCAAGCACTGTTGTAAACTTACTGAATCCTTATTATCGCTTTAGGGGGTAGAAACTTCCTGCTTTACAATTGAAAAAACTGAGACATTGGTGGTTAGATAACTGATAACTGACCTAATATCATGGTTATTATTAATAGTTGTGATAAAACCAGAGTATGAATTCAGACAATGTGGACCAAGAATTCAGTATTCTTAATTATTATACTATATGTGCACATATGGAAAACATACAAATAAAGCACAAAATACGTTACTCAGACATAGGCAAAGAAATGTGCACATCTGTTTTATAAAACCTTTATCTGCTTTTATTAGATAGACATAGGCAAAGAAATGTGCACATCTGTTTTATAAAACCTTTATCTGCTTTTATTAGATGAAAATAGGCATTTAAAGTGTTCAGACAATTGTATAATATAGCTACTAGCAGAGACTGCACATTTTAAAATGTTTACTATTATAAGCCCTATTAAGCAAATCATATGGTCTTCCTGGAACTGTTTACTCTATAAATTTTGTGAGTTTTTAAATTTTAGAAAGATTTCTAGAATCCTTCCGGTTTCAATATTTTATGAATTTGTGATCCTCTTTCTTTTATTATTAATTCCTGATTTTGCTTACTTGAAAAATCTGTTGATTTATTCATTTAACTATCTCTTCCTTCACTCATTTATTGAGGGAATAAGGCATCTCAGGGGCTTCCCAGGTGGCACTGTGCTGTGCTTAGACATTCAGTCATGTCCCAGGGACTGTAGCCCGCCAGGCTTTTCTGCCCATGGGGATTCTCCAGGCAAGAATACTGGAGTGGGTTGCCATGCCCTCCTCCAGGGGATTTTCCCAACCCAGGGATCGAACCCAGGTCTCCCTCATTGCAGGCAGATTCTTTACCATCTGAACCACCAGGGAAGCCCCCCATGTGGCATAGTGGTGAAGAATCCACCTGCCCATGCAGGAGACACGGGAACCATGGGTTTGATCCCTGGGTCAAGAAGATCCCCTGGAGGAGGATAGGGCAACCCACTCCAATATGCTTGCCTGTAGAATCCCATGGACAGAGGAGACGGGAGGACTACAGGACACTGGGTTGCAAAGAATTGGACATGACTGAGCAACCACGCTTGAACACAGAAGGCGTCTCATAATTGTATGTCAATTTTCATTCAGTTCAAAATACTTCTAATTTGATTTTTATTTCTTTGGACATGAGTTATATTTTTGTTTGTTGTGTGTATGTTTTGTTCTTGTTGTTTTAACTTTTTATTTTATACTGGCGCATAGCTGATTAACAATGTTGTGATAGTTTCAGATGTGCAGCAAAGCAACTCAGCCATTTTCCCATGGATTATTCAGAAATCTATTATTTAGTTTCCAAGTATTTGGTATTTTTCCTGATATTTTTGCTATTGATTCTAATTCTATTCTGATCAGACAACTTCTAAGATTTGAATCCTTTGAAATGTGTTGAGATTTGTTTTGTGATCAGAGTATGGTCTCTCTTAGGTGTTCTTATATACTTGAGATGGATGTGGATTCTGATATTGAGTGGAATATTGTATGTCAGTTAGGTCAAGTTGCCTAATGGTGTTGTTTTCTATATCCTTACTGATTTTCTGTCTACTTGTTATATCGACTGTTGAAAGATGAGTGTTAAAATCTCCATCTATAATAATGCATTTTACTCTTTCTCATTTTTCAGTGTGGTCAGGTTTTGATTTATGTGTTTTGATGTTCTGATAGTAGGTGCATAAACATTTAGAATTGTAAGTTCTCTTGATGAGGAGATTCATTTATCAATCAGAAGTGTTCCTGTTTATTCCTAGCAATATTTCCTGCTTTGAAATCTACTTTTTCTAGTACTGATATAGCATTGTGTATCTTTTTCATTCCTTACTTTTAATCTATTTGTGACATTATATTTAAAATGAATTTCCTATAAAGAACATTTAACTTGGTCTTTGCTTATTAAATGATTTGACAATCTCTACTTCTCCATTGGTGTGTTTAAAGTACATCTTACGTGATTATTGATAGGTTAGGTTTGAATCTACTATGTTACTATTTGTTTTCTATTTGTCTTTCCTAACCTTTGGTTCCTTTTTCCTCTATTCTTGCTTTATCTTGTATTACTTGACTAATTTTGTGATTCCGTCGTCTTTATTGGCTTATTGTTATACCTCGGTTTTATATTTTAAGTTATTACTGTATGGTTTGCAGTTTGTTTCTTTAACTTGCCATGCTATACCATCATGTAATATCATACCACCTCCTGTCGAGTACAAGAAAAGCCAGTGGTTCTCAGCAGCAGTTGGGGCAGTGGATTGGACGACCATACTAGAATCATGTTTGGTGTGTATGTGGGCACTTCGAAAAGCTCCTTGCTTCAGATACCCTCCTTGGGCTTGTTGTTCCTCCCAGAGGAACATTGATAACATCCTTTCTTTTTGTGGATGAACAAACTGAGGCTCAGTTTAAAGTGACTGTAATAAATGGCAAAATAGGCCCAACATAGCATAATGTAAGGGATAGTGATCTTGAAGTCAGCTTTGAATTCTAGCACTATTGCTTGCTAGAAATATGACCCTGGATGACTTATTTAAACACTACAATTGTATGCCCTAAAATATAGATCATAATCACTTCAAGGAGTTGTCCTCTTTGCTTATGTAACATTTTTTTCTATCTTGATTGTCAAAATTAAATGGAATAACATATTTATAAAATACCTAGTTAATTAAATTGCTTGATACATTGTAGGGCTTCAGATATACTTGCCATATAAAGATCATGTAACTTATTCCCTGATGCTGAAGTAAATGCTTTTAGTTTTCTCTCACAATTATCTTTACAAACTTTATTCTGTCCTTTTGATGTGGAAACATTTGTTTGTGTGTAGGGAAGATAAGTTAATGTGGGTGGGGTTACCATGAATGGGTATGGTAATCACATAGGTTCAGAGTTCAGGGGAGATCTAAGTTGTGAATAAACTCCAGGAAGGCCAGAGGTTGGGGCAGTCAGAGATACTGGCTTTTAAATTCTAGCAATGGACAGAGAGAGACTGAGGGATCAACACTCATGTGGTATGAGAGAGAATATCATCTTCGTCTGATTTTATGGCATTTGCAAAGAGACAGTTCCTATTAGAATCTAGGTCAATGAGAAGAAGAACAGTAGATTTGAAAGTTGTCATAATATACAAGTGAACATTAAGGCTGCAGTATTAGTCAACAGACAGTGTATACATAGTGGAACACAGAAGGACAAGCATGTATCTTCAGGGAATAGTCTTTGTTAGAGAATAAAAGAGGAGGCAGCCAGGAAAGTTAATGCTTCCCTAATCCTTCTGTTTTCTTCAGTATCTAAATGCAGTGACTTGCATTCTACAAGTGAATTTTGAACTTCGATGCACATAGGCTGTGAGCTTAATTTATTAGTTTATTATTGTATCTATCGTTTTTGAGATTGCACCCAAGTACTGCATTTTGGACTCTTTTGTTGACCATGATGGCTACTCCATTTCTTCTAAGGGATTCTTGCCCACAGTAGTAGATATAATGGTCATCTGAGTTAAATTCACCCATTCCAGTCCATCTTAGTTTGCTGATTCCTAGAATGTCGACATTCACTCTTGCCATCTCCTGTTTGACCACTTCCAATTTGCCTTGATTCATGGACCTAACATTCCAGGTTCCTATGCAATATTGCTCTTTACAGCATTGGACTTTGCGTCTATCACCATTCACATCCACAGTTGGGTATTGTTTTTGCTTTGGCTCCATCCCATCATTCTTTCTGGAGTTATTTCTCCACTGATCTCCATTAGCATATTGGGCACCTACTGACCTGGGGAGTTCATCTTTCAGTGTCCTATCTTTTTGGCTTTTTATACTGTTCATGGGGTTCTCAAGGCAAGAATACTGAAGTGGTTTGCCATGCCTTTCTCCAGTGGACCACATTCTGTCAGACCTCTCCACCATGACCCATCCGTCTTGGGTGGCCCCGCACGGCATGGCTTAGTTTCATTGACACAAGAGAAGACTCTACACATGGACATCACCAGATGGTCAACAATGAAATCAGATTGATTATATTCTTTGCAGCCAAAGATGGAGAAGCTCTACACACTCCGCAAAAACAAGACCAGGAGCAGACTGTGGCTCTGATCATGAACTGCTTATTGCCAAATTCAGACTTATATTGAAGAAAGTAGGGAAAACCACTAGTCCATTCAGGTATGACCTAGATCAAATCCCTTATGAGTATACATTGGAAGTGACAAATAGATTTAAGGGACTAGATCTGATAGACAGAGTGCCTGATGAACTATGGATGGAGGTTTGTGACATTGTACAGGAGACAGGGTCAAGACCATCCCCATGGAAAGGAAATCCAAAAAAGCAAAATGGCTGTTTGAGGAGGCCTTACAGATAGCTTGGAAGAGAAGAGAAGCGAAAAGCAAAGGAGAAAAGGAAAGATATTCCCATCTGAATGCAGAGTTCCAAAGAATAGCAAGGAGAGATAAGAAAGCCTTCCTCAGCGATCAGTGCAAAGAAATAGAGGAAAACAACAGATTGGGAAAGACGAGAGATCTCTTCAAGAAAATTAGAGATACCAAAGGAACATTTCATGCAAAGGTAGGCTCGATAAAGGACAGAAATGGTATGGACCTAACAGAAGCAGAAGATACTAAGAAGAGATGGCAAGAATACACAGAAGAACTGTACAAAAAAGATCTTCATGACCCAGATAATCACGATGGTGTGATCACTCACCTAGAGCCAGACATCCTGGAATGTGAAGTCAAGTGGGCCTTAGAAAGCATCACTACGAACAAAGCTAGTGGAGGTGATGGAATTCCAGTTGAGCTGTTTCAAATCCTCAAAGGTGATGCTGTGAAAGTGCTGCACTCGATATGCCAGCAAATCTGGAAAACTCAGCAGTGGCCACAGGACTGGAAAAGGTCAGTTTTCGTTCCAATCCCAAAGAAAGGCAATGCCAAAGAATGCTCAAACTACCGCACAATTGCACTCATCTCACACACTAGTAAAGTAATGCTCAAAATTCTCCAAGCCAGGCTTCAGCAATACGTGAACCGTGAACTTCCAGATGTTCAAGCTAGTTTTAGAAAAGGCAGAGGAACCAGAGATCAAATTGCCAATATCTGCTGGATCATCGAAAAAGCAAGAGAGTTCCAGAAAAACATCTATCTCTGCTTTATTGACTATGCCAAAGCCTTTGACTGTGTGGATCACAATAAACTGTGGAAAATTCTGAAAGAGATGGGAATACCAGACCATATGACCTGTCTCTTGAGAAACCTGCATGCAGGTCAGGAAGCAACAGTTCGAACTGGACATGGAACAACAGACTGGTTCCAAATAGGAAAAGGAGTCCGTCAAGGCTGTATATTGTCACCCTGCTTATTTAACTTATATGCAGAGTACATCATGAGAAATGCTGGGCTGGAAGAAACACAAGCTGGAATCAAGATTGCTGGGAGAAATATCAATAACCTCAGATATGCGGATGACACCACCCTTATGGCAGAAAGAGAAGAAGAACTAAAGAGCCTCTTGATGAAAGTGAAAGAGAAGAGTGAAAAAGTTGGCTTAAAGCTCAACATTCAGAAAACTAAGATCATGGCATCTGGTCCCATCACATCATGGGAAATAGATGGGGAAACAGTGGAAACAGTGTCAGACTTTATTTTTTGGGGCTCCAGAATCACTGCTGATGGTGACTGCAGCCATGAAATTAAAAGACGCTTACTCCTTGGAAGGAAGGTTATGGCCAACCTAGGTAGCATATTTAAAAGCAGAGACATTACTTTGCCAACAAAAGTCCATCTAGTCAAAGCTATGGTTTTTCCAGTGGTCATGTATGGATGTGAGAGTTGGACGGTGAAGAAAGCTGAGCACCGAAGAATTGATGCTTTTGAACTGTGGTGTTGGAGAAGACTCTTGAGAGTCCCTTGGACTGTAAGGAGATCCAATCAATCCATCCTAAAATAGATCAATCCTGGGTGTTCATTGGAAGGTCTGATGTTGAAGCTGAAACTCCAATACTTTGGCCATCTCATGCGAAGGGTTGACTCATTGGAAAAGACCCTAATGCTGGGTAGGATTAGGGGCGGGTGGAGAAGGGGACAACAGAGGATGAGATGGTTGGATGGCATCACCGACTCGATGGACATGGGTTTGGATAGACTCCGGGAGTTGGTGATGGACAGGGAGGCCTGGCGTGCTGAGATTCATGGGGTCGCAAAGAGTCGGACACGACTGAGCGGCTGAACTGAACTGATTGTATCTATTAAAATGATATGTAATGTGATGTGCTTTTTTGCTTAAACTCGAAATATTTCTTGGAGTCTTTCAAACTGATGTATGTAATAGCACTTAAGGACCATGATGTTTTTCAACTTTTTGCAGACATTGCAGGACCATGAGTTTATTCTTAAGAGTGCCCTTCTCAGTGAAAATTTCAAGTGTGAAATGCAAATTTTGTTTCTGGTAACATGAAACTATGAAAAAGAAGCAAAAAATTTCAAGCAGGGGGGAGTATGACAAGAACATAGATTTTATAGTCAGATCGAGTTCCATGTGGGTCTTGGTGTTGTCTTTTACTAGAAGTAAAACTTTGAAAAAATATTTGTGGACCTCAGTGTTCATTTTTATAAAGAAGAGAACAACATACATTTTTTTCAAAGTTGTCATGAGAATTAAAGTATTAAATTTAGTGGTAGGCACTCAATAATAAACAGCAGCTTTAAAAGAATTGAATATAACTGATCCACTGAGGATGGAAAAAATTTCTGATTTATTGGTAGAATCTTTTGGGTACCAAACAGCAGCCTTAACTTTCTTAAGTGTTATTTAGGTGGAGGGCATGACTTTTTTTTTGTTTCCTGAGTTATTGCTCAGTATTCATCTTTCCATGCTGAGATGCCATACAAAAAAGCTTAAAAGGTTTTTCGCTTACAGACTCACAGTTTCCAGGAGAACTGCTATATTACAGAATTTGACTTATGTTTGCTCCAACTATTGTGACTGTAAAGGTGTTATAGTAGTGAACTCTTAGGTTAAATTCTACATTCAGGAAGCACTGATTTCTTGCCTTCAAAGCAAGAAGAAAGAAAGAAGGCATGGATTCTTCAAAAAGTAGTGTCCAGGATGTGCAGTAGATAATAAGTTATCAATAGGTACCTTTTTCTATTGATGTGCCTTTTTTTCTCCCTCAAGTGAAAGCTACACATGAAGAAAAAGCTTAATCGAAATACTGAAGGTGGTTCTTTTAAAAATAAAATAAAAGGAGAAGAATTCACTCCTGAGCAAATTGAACAAATTGTAAACTATAATAAAGTATCCCAATTTAATACCTGTGTAAAAATAATTTAATTATACATTCTTGGGAAGGAACATAAATCACTTAAATTCAGTTCAGTTCAGTCGCTCCGTCATGTCCGACTCTTTGCGACCCCATGGACTACAGCATGCCAGGCTTCCCTGTCCATCACCAACTCTCGGAGCTTACGCGAACTCATGTGCATCGAGTCAGTGATGCCATCCAACCATCTCATCCTCTATTGTCCCCTTCTTCTCCTACCTTCAATCTTTCCCAGCATCAAGGTCTTTTCTAGTGAGTCAGTTCTTTGCATCAGGTGGCCAAAATATTGGAGTTTCAACTTCAGCATCATCACTTAAATTATGAGTTGTTAATTATTGTTGAGCCTTATTCATGATATTTAACAAAATAATTTTTGGGTATATTGAATACACTTTAAATGTTTAATTGCTTTGTGTTATGTTACGCTTTAACAAATATTTTCATAATGCTTTAAGACTATATTTTTTGTTGGATAAATTTTCTTTAGGAGAAAAGGTTGTAATTGAAAAAAAATTAGATGTTACTATAAAGTGTCAGTTTGTAGAAATTTGTATAGTCTGTGTATTTTCCAAGGGAAGGGCTTTTGGATATTTTGGTTTTTCTTGTTAAACTGAGATAAATTTTCATGTGTATAAAGCCTGTGCTTTAAGAACCAACTTAAGATGTGCCATTTTTAGATTCTTCAATATAATACACATTGGAATCTTACTTTTTGATTACTCTGTTATCTTTTTTGATTTTTATTAAATTCATACTAAAACAATACATAGTTTTTCAGCTTGATGGTAGCTTTATTAATACCCAATTTGGAAGAAAAATGAATTTAATACTAGACTTGCCAGCAATGATGATTTTAAAAATAAGAAATTTGTAATTTTTTTCTGGAAGTTCAAAGATAGTCATAAATTTCCCTCTTTATAAAATAACTTTGATATGGGGGGTTAGCATGAGTAAAAACCTGCCTCCTATATTTTGGAACCAGGTGATAGCTTTTCTTGCAGTCATTGTTGCATCTCTGGAACCTGCCGTGGGGACTTAGGTTTCACTGACTTAATGGGTTCGGAGCAACAACTGGTGAACTTCAGAAATGTCAGCTTCATCCTTTACACCTTTCTTTTATGACTTTTTACTCAATATATTTGCTCTAGGAAAAATGTTATGTGTTTCAGAGTTTCTCAGGAAGACAAAAAGTAAAATTAAGTAATAATATTTCTTTATTAATTTTTCCTGATAATCTTGTTGGATGCCTTTGTTTCTTTTCCCTTTCTACTGTTAATTATTATTTATGTACTTAAAAACAAAAATATAGTGGAGTTACCTTGAAGTCACGTTAACAGCTAAGTTATCCCTTGACAAGTAGTATGGTAGAGCTTCATTGCAAAGATCAAACAGGTAGATAACAGCCTAAACTATGACACAGGGTCTTACCTTGGAGTGCTCTGAGCCTACATTGCTCTAAACATAACCACATAAAGTAATACAATATGACTAGTGTTGACTGTTAGTGGTGTTATTATAAAGTGGTTCTACTGTAGTCTGTTAAGTATAAGGAAGGAATATTCAGTGCTGGTGATCTAATTTCACAGTAAGCTTTGTTTTGAGACACCAGATACTTTGGTCATGTGACTTATCTGTAAGTATTGAAAAATAGTTTAGCTATTATTTTTGATGTCTATAGTGATTGAAATGGTGTGACTCTACCAAACCTCAAAATGTCAAAATTAGTTGGTAAAATGTATGAGAACAATTTTAAAGAAAAAATAATTGACATAATTAAGCTACACTGCTGACTCAGCCTATGTACTTAGAGCAATTTGGAGGATCTGTTGTGTGGCTACTAGTTAACTATGGGCCTAACTAGATGCTTATATTTGGGAAAGTGGAGCAGGATGAGTAAAAGGGAAGGAGGTATGAGAGAAAAGAGAGAGAGAAAGGGACTCGGGGAGGAAGAATGATTGATTCATTAGCCTACATTAAAAAAAATTCTTTTGTCTTAATGAAACAGAATGTATCAGTCAATGTTGAATAAACCTTGTGAACAAAGAAAATTTTCATTGTAAACAACCTTTCATTTGCTCTGAGAAAAAAAACCACCCTTGTAAATCTGGGCTCAGTTGTGTCCAGCTCTTTGCGGCCCCATGGACTGTAGCCTGCCAGGCTCCTCTGCCTATGGAATTTTCCAGGCAAGAATACTGGAGTAGTGTGCCATTTTCTACTTCAGATGATCTTCCCAACCCAGGGATCAAACCCATGTCTCTTGAATCTCCTGCATTGGCAGGAGAAGCCCTTGTAAATCTAGTTTGTGTAAAAAAGGACCCTGCAGAATCATGAGACGTAATCAGCCCATATTTGTATCTGGTTTTGAATATAATATATGCATGTCTTGGTACAAGAAAAATCATTTATATTACCTTTGTAAGAAAGGTTTCATAGAAAATACAAGTTTTGAGTAGTTATATTGGGAGGTATTTGCTTTCACCTGGCTTCAATGTCCTTCAATATTACAGAACTACGATATAACAGAACTACTACAGAACTATGTAAATTAGTTGTAGATGACTTATGGGGCAATAAAAACCAACAGTATGCATCACGTGCATAAAGAAATGCAATATTGTTGGTTTGGGAGTTACATTTGTACAAAATAATTTTAAAAATTTTAAAAGGAGGCATGATCATAATATGTAAAAGAAGTAATTGCATAACATTTTAACATGAATAAATAGTGCAAGTTGTGGAAAGCTTGTAAACCTGCCATCTAAAACTGATTACCCTTGTGAGCATTTCATGCTGTTTGACAGTGAAAAGTACACCTTGTAAAAGCTGTTACACAAACCATTACATTTAAAAGGTTTCCGTCTCCCACCCGAAAATTACACTTATTTGCTGCAAGTGAAAATTCAGAATTTGTTCCTTGTTTATTTTGATGGCAGTTGGTGTTGAATTTTGGTGTTGAATTTTGCTTCTCCCCCTTCTTCGTGTAAACTAGCCTTTTTGGTTTCTTTATTTCAGTATAAACACAGTCAGTTTGTGTGCTGTAGGCTACAGACAGAGATGATATAATAATGAAAGTCGAACCTGAAACACTCTGATATTCCATGTGATAATAAAATAGTGAACCTAGGTCACTTAGATGCTTCATGTATATGAGGAATAGACACATGAAGACACAAAAGACAAAAGACAGTTTTGCAAGAGCATTCAGAATCTCTACAGAATATAAAATCCAGTGAGCCATTTTAGTCAGCATCTCCTTACACACACACGTTTGCCGTACTTGAAATCTTGTTAAACATCTTCAAAGAATACCTTAATCATTTATGTGAGAAAGAAACATGAAAATGTCTAAGAGACTCACTTATTTTAGGGCTTCCTTCTCCATGTTATGTACATTTCTTTCATTGTGTAAGAAGCAGTTTGAGCTTTTGGCGGGCCTTCCTACTTCTTTTTGAGTGCATTCCTTCTTTCTTCTCTTATGCACCATAGTTTGTTAGAAAGAGCTATTGACTGGGAATTGGGAATTCTGAGTTCTAATGCCAACTCTGCTACTAACTAATGGATCCATTTGGTTTATTGGTCTCAGATTCCCTGTGAAATGGGGACCTGAACCAGATGAACTTCTGGATACTTTTTAGCTTTAAATGCTGTGATTTTGAGAAGTAGAGCATTTATCTGAAAATCTATTATATACCCTCTTCTCCGGTTTTTTTTTTTTTTTTTAACTGAGTGATCAATTTCCTGAATGGATATTTCTTCTAAGAGCAGTTTGCTGAAACGTGAAATTCATTGAGTGGCAATTTTGTTAAGTTCTCCAAGTACTCTGATTTATTAGTTAGCTAAGAACCAGCTTTCCAAATTATCAGCTGCCTGAAATATGTTTGTGTTAACTACATATAAAATTTATCACAAATTGCACTGCACTAAATAGTCACAAAAGCTTTTGAAATTTTGGTTGGAAGTATTAATTAGGCTTCCCTGGTAGCTCAGCTAGTAAAGAATCTGCCTCCAATGCAGGAGACCCTGGTTCGACTCCTGGGTTGGGAAGATCCCCTGGAGAAGGGATAGGCTACCCACTTCCGTATTCGTGGGCTTTCTTGGTGGCTCAGATGGTAAAGAATCCGCCTGCAATGTGGGAGATCTTGGTTCAATCCCTGAGTGGGGAAGATCCCCTGGAGAAGTGATAGGCTACCCAACTCCAGTATTCATGGGCTCCCCTGGTGGCTCAAATGGTAAAGAATCCGCCTGCAGTGTGGGAGACCTTGGTTCGATCCCTAAGTGGGGAGGATCCCCTGTAGGAGCATGGCAACCCACTCCAGTATTCTTTCCTGGAGAATCCCCATGGACAGAGGAGCCTGGTAGGCTATAGTCCATGGGATTGCAAGGAGCTGGACATGACTGAGTGACTAAGCACACACATTAATTAGTTTTAATTTGTTTTTTTCCACAACAGTTTCACCATGGACATTTTTCAACAAATATTTATCAGTACAGCCCAATTGAATGCCAAATTTATCATTGACACTTTATATATGGAATGCCTTTCAGTTGCTTAAAACCGAAGCAATATATTTATCTATTTGTAGTGGTTAACAAATTTGTTAAATTAGGATAAGTATAGAATGCATTTAATGGGTGAAAAATGTATTAAAAGAAATACACCTTCCTTGTTCTCATTTATAAACCCCGTGACATTCAAGACATGCGCATTCCTTTAATTTAAAATAAATATTTGTTTTCAAAAGTCATTGGCTCAGAAAATGGTGAAATTCCAGAATATAGTTATAGGTAGCCTATAGTGTGCTGACTTGTAGCAAAATTTCAGATAAGTTAAAATCTTAAACTAATCAACATAAGGGTCAAAGAAATCTTCAAAGGCCCTTTAAAACTGTTTTATTCAATACAAATTGTGTCATAGAGTAAATGGTTAAAAGAAATGAATTTTGAGTGAATTGGTCAATTTGTCACCAGTGATTCTTATGTAGCAAGTTGATTTTTGACAGAGTAGTCTTAGTGTTATCATACATCCATCACCATCTCTACCAGGAGTGGGGGACAGTGAAGTTACTTCCTCACTCTGTCCATTTCTAGCTATGTGACCTTGGAGATTATAGTATTATTTAAGCTTTGGGCCTAAGTTTTCTCATCCATAAAATGGGATAGTAATAGTATCTACCTCACAGGATTTCTGGGCAGATTAAATAATGCATGCAAAATCCTTACATAAATGTGTTAACTAATTTATAACTAGAGGCTTCTTGAAATACCCTTTTTTTTTTCATGAAGTTTCAATGATTGTTAAGAGAACACAGAAGAATGTCAGTTGAATGTTGCCAAGCTCAATAAATTTCAAATGGTTAATTAATGATGAAGTTAGAATAATTACTATTAGGCTAATTACTTATTCTTAGCATTTCAGCTATGAAAATTAAAGATCTCTGAGTGCTTCTGTCTTTTGAAAACAAAGGAGGCATACCAGGCTACTTTTTCTAAGATGATATGATTAGAGCATTGGTTCTTAAACCACAATTCAGTGAATCAGGTGTACTTATTAAAATAGTAAATGATGTATCAGGAGATTCAGAGCAATCGTTGCAAACTTAATTTGCTCATTTGAGTTTATTTAATCCTTATCTTGATTCTTTATTGAAAAAATACTACACAAAATCTGTTAAGACATACAAATATTAGAATATGGGAGTTATAAAATTCTGCCGTAATGGGAATTGAAAGTGAAGTCACATTAGAAAATTAAGAGAAAACATTCTTAATAGATAACTTGGTTGTAAATGGCTCTAATAGAAAACTATATTTTTTCACAATTTTTAAATATTAAATGCACCTGATATAGTGTACTCTAATAGTACTGTTTCTGCAGGGTCTTAAACTCATCCTCCTTGTAGATTCATCTGTTCATTCAACAAATTGAAGATCCTCTGTGTGTTAGGCAGTGTTGCATATTTGTAGGTGAAAAAGATAAGCATAGTCCATGTGCTCATGGTTTTTATAATCTGGAGAGACAATTAAACTGCAACAAACATTGCTGCTAGCTGAGTAAAAGTAAGATGCTATAGGAACACTCAAATACCAGATCCAGACCTATTCGGAAGCAGAAGGGTCAGGGAGAGGAAATGGTGGGGTTTGGGAGAGTGTCTGGGGGGAAGTGGAAGGTATTCTGAGATCTGAAAGATAAAGTAAAGAGGTGGGAAGGCAAATTTGTTTGAGTCAAAGGGAACTTCCTGTGCAAAAGCCCAGGGATCTGGGAGCTGAGAGTAGTTCCATATGGCTGGCTTGTATTTAGTACTCTCTGGAGATGGTAGGTGGGAGCTATATTCTAAAGAGTTTTACAAACCCTTGTTGAGGGCTTTACTATTCATCCTTAGGGCACTGGGAACCTATTGCAGGGAGTGGCCTCCACTCTGGAGCTGGAGAGATGAAGATATGTGAGTAAATTTTGAGAGACTAAGAAGCAGAATCATTGGCCTCGGTAATTGATTAGATTTGGGAATTGAGAGAGAAAAGTTTGGTGATAAAAGAAATGATAGAACAGTCACTGTCTAAGGTATTTTAAAGGATAAAGGAAGAGTTCTGTTTTAGTCCCCTGGGAAGATCACCCAAGTGTGAAAGGGGGAGGGAGGGTAGAAATAAAACACATCATGTAAAATTTCACATTTATATAAAACATTACATAATGACAATAGCTTTTAATAATAGAGAATTTACAGGCGATTTGAAGCATATTAATATCCCCAGTTAAGGGGTGTTAAGCTACCAGGGAAGCCTGGTAGATTTATGAGATAGCCTAAGGCCTAAGGTAATCCACTTTAGAAGGAACTCTTGCTTTTGAAGCCATGAAAATGCTTTAGAGTGAATTGAAAGGAGTGCATCACCAATTCCAAAAAAGAAGCTCTGAAGGAAGTGTCTTTAGTTCAGTATTATTGACTTATTTCAAGTATTATTCATTTTTAGAAGTAAATTTTCTGGTTAAGTTTGAGGACGTACAGAGTTGGGTAGAATCTTCAATCTCTTTTAATTTTCATCTTTTATCCAGGCCTTTTTTTCCAAGTGTGTACATATGCATTTTATAATGAAAGTCAGTGTAACTATTTCACTTGATTAATAGTATTACGTTTTAGAGCAGTTATTTCCAGAATTTATGTATGTATGAATATATACTGTTTTTTTAAGTCTACCCTCTCTCCCATGTTCACTACATTCACCAAAAAATGGCAGTAATGAGAATTCAGTTCTTTTAAGATATTGTACATTTAGTGGGGTATATTATTTCCATTATTAGCAATGTTATTATACAGTATTATATCCCCTTTTAGATGGGTTGATCTCTTTGAGCCTGTCATTGGAATAGTTAGGAACTGCAAAAAGCTCTATTTTTTACTTTTATAAAAAGAAAAAGAGATAAGAGATAGAAAAAAATAGAAAAACTTATTGCGTGGGAAAGAGAATCCAAGAAAAAGTTGTTATTGAAGCCTTTTTTAGTGTGAAGAAAATTAAGAATTCGTGTTTTATTTCACTCCCTGTAAAATCCAAAGGAAATCCTCTTTGGAGACAGCATTACCTGTTTGTTTTCTTTTGTGGTTCTTTAAGTAATGCTACCTTTTAAGCCAACGTTTCCTCTCTCTTTGCTTTCATCCCATCTAAAGTAAGACCATTTATTTGGGAGCCCCAGCTGGCAGACATATCCTTGTTTATCGACACAAATCATAAGACTGGGTGAATAATTTCATGTGTGTGGGTAAAACTCCACTACTGATTAAAGGGAAAAAAATAAAACTTGTTTATAAAGTTTAGGGTGTGTAGGAAGAAGAAACCAGATGTCACTAGGCTTGTTTTAAAAGAGACACTAAACACCTAAATTCCCCACCTATATCCTCTTCTCAGTTTGAGATCTATGGAAAAGGCGCCACTGCTTTTATGAGTTTCAGTACGTGGGAACAGAATTGAAATTCATGTCTTTATTCTGGATTGGACAATAAGTACTAGGCAGTGTCATAAGGAAGAGATCATATTTGACATTTGGGAATGTGTATTACCATTGATTTCCTTCTTTCAGCAGAAAAATGACCAAGTTCGTGGAACTAGCAATGAATGGACCTGTAGATATAATCTCCAGATAATTTTTTTTAACTTTTTATTTTGTATTGGGGTATATAGCCAGTTGGGCTTCCCTGGTAGCTCAACTGGTAAAGAATCTGCCTGCAATGCAGGAGACCCCAGTTCGATTCCTGGGTTGGGAAGATACCCTGGAGAAGGGCATGGCATCCCACTCCAGTATTCTTGCCTGGAGAATCCTCATGGACAGAGGAGCCTGGCAGGCTACAGTTCATGGAGTTCCAAAGAGTTGGACATGACTGAGGGATTAAGCACAGCACAGCACATAGCCAGTTAACAATGTTGTGATAGTTTTGGGGGAACAGCAGGGAGACTCAGCCATACAAGTACATGTATCAGTTCTCCATCAAACTCTCCTTCCATCCAGGCTGCCACATAACAATAGCAGAATTCCATGTGCTATACAGTAGATCCTTCCTTGTTGGTTATTCATTTTAAATATAGCAGAGTATATCTGTCCATCCCAAGCTCCCTAAGTATTCCTTCCACCCATCCCTCCCACCGGCAACCATAAGTTCATTCTCTTAAGTCTGTGTGTCTGTTTCTGTTTTGTAAGTAAATTCATGTGTGTCATTTCTTTATAGCTTCTACATATAAGGGATATCATATCACTCAGTATGACAATCTCTCAGTCTACCCATGTTGCTGCAAATGGCATTATTTAATTCTTTTTAAATAATTATGTGTACATATATACAGTGGACTGAGTAGTAGTCCACTGTATATATGTACCACATCTTTACCTGTTCCTCTGTTGATGCACATTTAGGTTGCTTCCATGTCTTGGCTATTGTAAACACCCCAGTGATCATTGGGGTGTATGTATCCTTTCAGATCATGTTTTTCTCTGGGTATATACTCAGAAGTGGGGTTGCAGAGTTATATGGTAGCTCTTATTTTCAGTTCTTTAAGGAACCTCCATACTGTTCTTCATCGTAGCTGTACCAATTTACATTCCCATCAACAGTGTAGGAGGGTTCCTTTCTCTTCACACTCTCTCCAGCATTTATTCTTTGTGGATTTTTTGATGATATCCATTCTGGCTAGTGTGAGGTGATAGCTCATTGTAATTTTGTTTTTCATTTATCTAATAATTAGTGATGTTGAACATCTTTTTATGTGCCTCTTGGCCATCTATGTCTTCTTTGGAGAAGTACCTATTTAAGTCTTCTGCCCATTTGTTGATTGAGTTGTTTGTTTTGATGCTGTTAAGCATCATGAGCTGTTTATAAATTTTGGATACTAATCCCTTGTAGGCCACATCATTTGCAAATATTTTCTCCCCATCTGTGGGTGTCTTTTCATCTTGTTTATTGTTTCCTTTGCTGTGCAAAAGCTTTTGAGTTTAAGTCAGTCCCATTTGTATGTTTTTGTTTTTATTTACATTATCCTGGGAGATTGATCAAAAAAAGATACTGCTCCAGTTTATGTCAGAGTGTTCTGCCTGTGTTTTCCTCTAGGAATTTTATACTGTATAGTCTCACATTTAGGTCTTTAATCCATTTTGAGCTTATTTTTGTGTATGGTGTTAAAGAATTATCTAATTTCATTGTTTTGCTTGTAGCCTGTTCCATTAGAAATATTGAAAATGTTGGTTTTTAGAGCACTTTGGGAATTTTGAGCCACTTAATAGGAAGGCAGACAGAGCTTTTACTAACTGAATGGATCAAATACTATACAGGTATTTTGGGGATTATAAGGGTTGTTTTACAGAATACAAAACTGACTTTTTGGGATGGCTGCAGGGTAGGATGAGTCTCTGGAGCTCATGTTGCTTTTGACCAGCAAGCCTATGGTTAGCTTGAGGCCACCCAAAGTTAAGATCATTGGTTTAGGAAAGCTTGTATTTTAGAAGTCCTTAGGAGTTACACTGATGTCACTGTATACTCTCAAGAATTTTACCAAACCATGCCATTTTATACCTGTGAATAAAATTACACCATGGGCTGCATATTATTTGGCATCCTGCTTCTTATGCTTAAATATTATGAACATCTTTCCATGCTTTTATAGATCTATATAGTGTTCCATTATAGGAATATAGAATAGAACAATTTATTCTCCCATTACAGACATTTCAGTTATTATTGACTGTCATGAATAATACTTGAGTGAGCATCTTTGTATTTGTGTGTATTATTATATATAGATACGAGCCTAAATGGGCCCATTTGACTTTTTTTAAGACAAATTTAAATTCTTAAAAGGAAACGAGTCTCATATTAATTCCTCTTCCATCTATAAAATATTTTCTGAACACAAGGTTGGTGTGTATCTCTTTTAACCCATGATATGCTTTTCTATGTCGTAAACATAGCTTTGATTACAAGTGATCAAATAGGCATAGCACATATTTACAGTTCATGTGATATTTGTGTCCATTTGTTCAAATTTAGAATTCTTTCTTAGCACCCAAAGTCTCCATAGACTACTTTATCTTGATGATTTCACTAAAATAGCTTCACCTGTCTTGCTGTTTATGTCGCTGCCTGGGATCCAGTGTCAGGGTGCCATTATTGGAGTGAGGGAGACCTGAACTTGAATCCTTGCTTTATCTCTTAGTAGTTCTGTGACTGTTAGCAAATTACATAATTCTAAGCCTTACTTTTCTCTCCTATAAAATGAGAATGTCTACTTCATGGCTGAAATTAGGGTTCAACGTATGCAAAGATGCAAAGCATCTATCACATAGGAAATGCTTAACATATGCTAGCTATTCTTATTACCGTCTCTAGTAATGAAAATGATATATTTATGATAAAATGCTCTTTGTTTTTTAATTCTAAGTGCTGTCATCATTAAATACTCTGTTTAATAGGTTCTAGTCCCTATCAGGATCGAATTGACCAATAGTAAGAAACATTTATAGGTTTGTCTCATAGATTTTGGTAAGAATCTTTCTGTATGATGCATCATTTTGTTCTCAGACCCTTCCTCTAGTAAGAAAAATTATAGGATATTCAGAAATTTTTGTTCATTGGTTTTCTTTTTCTTTTAGCTGTTATCTGAGTGCTCCCATTTTTTTTTGGCATATGTCACCTAGGTAAGACCGATTTGCCTTTTAATTTGTCAAAGTGAGTGTGAGAAAATGTCAGGCAGGATGGCCTCAGCAGTAGATTGGACAAGCACGTAGTTCTCTTTTCCCAGGAATTACCTCTGTGACTGATAATAGCCTCTTTTGATAACTAGAAACAAATAACAAAATTCTTACATCATTTCAGCAGTTTGGTTTCAGTAATGTGTTAATAGGTTGTTTCATTTTTTAATTAGTCCATTAAGATAAAAAATGTTGAAGTTATTTAATTTGATTTGTCTTCTCCAAAGAACAGTTTTTCATAATCTATTTCTGAATCAAAGAGAAAACTTTTGTTTGAAAAGTGAAAAAAGTTACCCAGGCAACTTGTATATCTTACCAGTGTGCTGATTAATCATTGCCAACATTAATCTCTGTCATCAGTTATCACAGGAAGATGACTGCCAAGCAATCTACACTGTTATCATTCCATCATTTTTCTACAGATCAATTTAGTACAAAAGATTAAATGTACACAGTCAGGAGGATTATAGCATCAAATCTAAAACAGAAACAGAGCTTTTATAATATAGAAAATTAGAAATTTTTGTTTTACATCTCTTTAGTTAATTGATTTATTGATTTGATAAAGCGCTGTGCTTTATTTACAATGAGTAAACTTTTCACGGAGGTATATTTCAAGTAAAAGAGCTGACTATTAGTTTGTAGCTTAACCAGTTTGTTTTCATTTGTGCTGGTGAAGTGAAAAAAAAAAGCCAAGTCTTAGTGTTTTACATTTGTAGGTAAGTTATTCAGCCCAATATAGTTTTGTCAGTTTCAAAAAAAAAAAAAAAATCACATTATTTTAACCATATATATAATTTCTAATATACTTCATTATTTTTCATTATATTGTCAACTTTGAAAGTTGCTTAATATTCTTAGTTCTTTTCTAAAGAATTGGAATGATCTTAATATTTTCATCATCTACTTCAGAATAGTCAGAAATGTATATTTCATACTGGTGTTATGTTCAGGAAGGTATGTATCAGCTATTTTTTTCCCCCAAAACCATGAGTCAGTTGTCTAATTTTAATAAGTAGAGGTTTTCAATGCTATGGGTGTTATATATGCTCTTATTTATTTTCTAACAATTATTCAAGAATACTGATGCTTAATCAGAGTATTAGTGATAACCTTATACTGAAAAACTTTTGTTGTGATTTTGGATGTTTCTCCGTGAAAGCACACTGATGTTAAACTCCTTATTCTGTATTATAAAAGTAGTCATTTTAAATTATGACTTTTTTTTTTCCTGTAAATAGCATTCCTATGGTCTTATGTTGACCAGGTTTCTAAGTAATTTATTCTTTAATGTCACATTTTAGGTGTGATTTATTTTTACTATACTAATAAGTGACTATCATAATAATATTGGTTAATTTGGTTCAAATAGAAATTGGAATTACCGTCTTTTGCTTTTCTATACTAAAGATAAAGGAAGATAATTCTCTGTTGTATTCAAATTACAGGTTTTTATTTTCTGAACTGAGTTAAAACTTGTTACATTCCTTAGCGTGTAACGACAATACAGTCAGTATACTGGGACCAAACTTTGCAGACTTTGCTTTTTTTTTTTGGAAAGCAAATTATTTCAGGATGAAAAAACCCAGTAAAAATTAGATGATACTATGTACTTTTAAGCTAGCCCAGTTATATAGTTCTGTTTGATAAGTAATTGATTAGGTCAGACTGTTAAACCATTTAATCTGGCATGTACATTGTGTGTGATGAAAGAAATCCAGCTGTGAATTTGAGTGTATTAAATAATCTTCAGGAAGTTTCACAAAGAACACTTGAATGCCTTGAGACTTGCAATAATGTGTGTTTGTTCCAAACACATTTGCTTTGCCTAGGTTTTGCCCATCAGGTTGCAGAATGGTAATCTTGCTGCATTCAGCAGCTGGGTTTTTGCAATATTCTTTTCCTTTTTCCAAGGGTTAATTAGCCTTCTTTCAAAATGTGGCCTATTTAGCTGTAGATTCGCATGATTCAGCCAGAGCTGGCCATACAAAGCAAAAACCGTTAACAGGCGGGTGTGTCCAACTGCTTAATTAGCCAGAATAAAAAGGTCCTTTGTCAAACAAGCATCTGTTGCTCTTGACACACCTGACAGCCACATTAGGCAAGGATGACTAGACTGAAATTGTGCATTTCTCTCCTGCAAGAATATACAACTTATTTACATATGGACTGCATCATGGACAAACTGCAGGGGTTTATTTAGCTTATCAAAATGGATTAATGTGACAGCATTTGTGGCTGATAAACAAATATCACTTGAAAGGGGGCTATGAAGGAACTAAACTAACCAAATTACTCCCAAACATAAACAAAACATCAGAAACCACCATTAGATGAATGGGAACACCTCAGATGTACACACAGTCCTTTATACTGGATCTAAAACAAAACCTACAAATGAAGCATGCTAAGACACTACCCTCATGTGATGATCTGTGCTTTCAAGTAATGTTGGAAAGCTACCAAAATATTCTACATGTGTCAGTGGGTTTAAATGATCTGTTTAGGAAAATTTGGCGGGAAGCTAACACTTCTAAGCATGCTTTAACATTCAGATTGATCTGCTATTAAATCACGTCTTCAGAATTAATCAGTTAAAATGCCTCTGGAAAAACACTAGTTGGGTTTTATTGAAAGTGAAAGTGAAGGTTGCTTAGTCGTGTCTGATTCTTTGTGACCCCATGGACTATACAGTCCATGGAATTCTCTAGGCCAGAATATTGGAGTGGGTAGCCTTTCCCTTCTCCAGGGGATCTTCCCAATCCAGGGGTCAAACGCAGGTCTCCTGCATTGCAGGCAGATTCTTTACCAACTGAGCTACAAGGGACGCCCAAGAATACTGGAGTGGGTAGCCTATCCCTTCTCCAGGTGATCGTCCCAACCCAGGATTCGAACCAGGGTCTCCTGCATTGCAGGCAGATTCTTTACCAAATGGGCTTTGAGGCTTCCCTGATAGCTCAGTTGGGTTTTATTATGTCTCAGTAGAAAGGGAGAGAATACTTCCTGGGTTCGATGTTGGAGAGAGAAGAGATGTCTCACTGTTATTAGAAGTATAGATCAAATAGAATAGATTGAGAATCCCAAAGATTTTCTGTTCAGACCAGTTATGTCTAGCTTTTCGTTTGGAAGCCTTTCATTGTGATTTTACAAAGTATTCAGTAATGTACATTATGGCATATGTGTGGTATATGGTAACATCATGGGCTTTAGAGTAAAGCAAATCTGGATTTGAATTTAGACACTTACTGTTACCAACTGTGTGACTTTTAGCAAGTTTTTAATCAATTTGTCCCTCAGTTTTCTCATTTTTTAAGTGGAAATAATAGCATTACCATTACAGGGGTCTTTTGAGGATTAAATGAAAAGATGTATTTCAAGCTGTTAGCATATTGTGTGGCACCTGGAAAAGACTAGTCAATGAGAGACCTAACTATGAGATTGTGACTTTTTTTTTTGTTATGACTTTTTGAGCCAGTCTCTGGGAGGGATGTGACTAAGATCCTTTCAAGGCCCGAGGCTTTGGTGGAGAGAACCTCTTCTGCAAACTTGAGGAAGAAAATGAAATCAGAGGATAATTAAGTCGTGTCTATTAAGGAAGGGTAGAGACCAAACTGAGAGACTAAGTTCTTATCAGTTGGCATGACCCTGTAATTCAGGAGCCAAGGAGATTAGATGATGAGCAGTAACTTGGGAGTAAACAGTAGATATTCTGGGAAGTTGTTGAATGTTCTGGATTGGTCTTTCTATGCTGGTTTTGATGTGGTATGTACTAGAGCCAGAAGCTGGATGGAAATTTCTCCATGACTCTCTAAGGTATATAGGCCATCATTTTCTCTCCATCGTATTTTCCCCATTCTATTCTGTAAAGGTTGCTCCTGTTAAATAGTTGGGATCTTTGTCCTTCTTTCTCATTCTAAAAGTTCACCAATTTGCTTTTTTAAATTCCCTTCACTTCTGGTCTATTCAGTGTCAGTTATGAAACTCAGGACTTCCAGTTTGTTTAGTAGTTCAATGCATGAGCTTCGGTGTTATGTCCATACCCTCTTTTCTTACTTCCCACAGCTATTTGATCTCAGTTCAGTGACTTAACATCTCTGGGCCTCAGCTGACCCAGAGATGAGGTTAAATGATAAAGATTTTAGTTCCAATCATCTATAAGTTAAACATTCCTATTAGTAAAGTAGTCAAAGCTTGGGTGTTTCTTTTATACCTCACATGCCTATAAAAGTTAAGCATATGTATTGCCATATAAATAATTTGAGTATAAAACATATAATATGGGCTTACCTTTTCTAGATATTCAGATTTTTTCAAGAGAATTTAGAAATTTGGCTTTTAACACAGAATTTTCTGATTTTTAAAGGCTGACAATTAAAAATTTTAATTTGTAGATACTCTGTGCCAAAGCCTATCTATGGAGTCTAATATAGGTCCATAGGCCCCAGTTTTCAAATCTGTGCCTTTTATCTTCTGATAAGTTCTCTTAGGTGATTTACTGAGGAATTACATTAAAAGCACATTTAATTTTTTAAAGATCTTCATTATTTATAGTCTTAACAAATATTTGTCTAAAACAGTGGTTGTCAAATTATGAGTCATATACCAAAAATAATGTGTAGGCTGATCTTCAGTACAGACCCCTGGACCCACAAAAGAGCCTCAGTGAAGTTCCTAGCCAAGACTGGGATGAACAGGAGAAGGTTTTACTTTGAGTTCACTGTAAGAATATCATCCAACCCTTGATTGAATAGCTTAAACACAAAAACATAACTGGCAACTCTGTGTTCCTCATTTGTTTACTAAATTGACCAAGGCCTCTCTTGGAGTTGGGGAGAGAAGCTAAGAAAAACTCACTGAAGCTGATATCTAATGTCTGGTTCATTGCTCATTCCCTGCAGAAAGGTGTCACCTTGCTGTCACTAATAGGCCTCTGCTATATGCGAGTGGCATCAATTGCCCAAAAGTGTGTAATGAATTGAAGGAAGTTGGCATGTGCTTTCTTTTGGGGGAGGGCATTTTTCCCCTCTACAACGGAATAAAGAAGAAGAGGTACAGATAGAGTTCTGAATTTGTGTATCCCCTCTCCCAATTTTGGGAACCACTAGTCTCCAAGTAATTGAATTAGTCAAGAGTTTTATATAGTGAATACTGTCATTCTCAAATATTGTAAGGTATATTCGTGGTCTTAATACTAGTAAAAAAAAAAAAAAAGGCTGTGTGTGTGTTTGGAGATCAGTGTTACATTTTTTATTTATTAGCCACCATCTTTAGCTATTTCACATAAAAAAGTCTTCTTTTGGAAAATTGGAGAAACTGGCAGCTACGTAGTTTTGCTTTCCCGTAAACTCAGTTTTACTGAGCTGAACGTTAGCTGGCCCAAATAAATGGAGTGGTAGCCACAGTTACCATCACTTTCCTTCTGTAGCCCCTCTCTACCTTCACTCTATGGGCATAAGGTTCCTCATCTGTAAATGGAGATTATAATCATACCAACCACATTGGGTTGTCACATGGAGTTATTTATGAATTAACATGTAAAGCATTTAGAAGAGAACATAGCGTATGTTAAATACTCTGTCAGTGTTAGCTTTACTGCTGTATCTTTTTGTATGCACTAAGGTTTATTGTTCGGCGTTAGGGGTTTGACTAACAATGGAATACGAATAGTTAGTCATCTAAAGTTATACCACTATCAAGGTCTAGAAAGAAAACTAAGCAGAGATTCGAAGTGAAAAGGCTTGGTCCTTTCTCTACTCCCTGTCACCCTGAGCAAGTCTCTTAACCTCTCTGGGCTTTAGTTTTTTCTCTTTTATGAAATAAGTTTAGATTAGATATCTTCAGAGATCCATTTCTGAAATTGAATGAGATGATAGAAAAGGTTTGGGGAAAAATTGGAAGAGGTCATGCTGTGACAAAAGATGCTGAGAGGGGTTAATTTTCTACTGAAAGAGCTTAAATACTCTTTCAGAATTTTTTTGGGGAAGATTAATGTTCATCATACTGTTCATGGATTGAAACCATAATGCAGTATTTTTCTTAAGCTACCAATTAAATATTGTTTTTTCCCCTAGGAAAGAAAATTAGAATTCTGGTCCCTGCTCAATAGCAAAGAAATTAATATTTTTTCTATTGACTGTATAAGTAACAAAAGGGAATATCAGGGCCTAATAAACCATACTTGTTGAATGTACACTGTAAAATTTAATCCTGATTTAGTAAGGTAGGCACATGAGAACTGAAAAATATGCCATGTTGAGTTGTGAATGAGAGATGGTAAAATTTTGTGTCTTTGCAAATGTTACTGTATGATAGTGATCCTCCTTATCTTTCAAAATATTCAACATTGTTGTTGTTTGGCTGTCTTTGTGTAAGAATATAATTTAACTTTAATTTTAGCACCATATCATCCCACAGGCAAGAAAATCAATGAGCTTGATCCTGTGGCTAAGTTTAGGATATATCAGTTGGTTTTTATATACACATTAATTTTTAAAAGTCAGTGAATATTGAGTTTGAAAGTTGGACCTTAGAAATAATTTATTCTAAATTGTACACTTCCAGTGACATCCTATAGTTTATAAAAGTGTTGAGAAAGTACAATTTATGACGTTTGCATCCAGTTAGGGTTTGTTTTATGAGAATTAAATCTTCACATGATGTACAATATGACTAGTTTATAGTGTGCTTGAAACAGTTTATAACAGATGAGACCTCAATGAAGTTCAACCTTCATAGCCTCAAAATAAGAGGGACTCATGGAGATTTTTAAAATGTAGATTAACAATTTTCTATATTGATTTTAAAAGTGGTCAACATGACTATAACCATGCATGGAATATCAAGAGAGCATATTGGGTGGAGTTAGAGATATTCTGGGAGTAGAAAGTTAGTCTCAGTGTAGGATGTTAAGAACAATGTGATGCAGGTAGTTATATAAGAAGAGCATTTTAAACTTTCTTTCTGTTTTAATAAATTTCAGAGACCATCATGCAGACATCAGAGACCGGGTCGGACACAGGTTCGACAGTGACTTTACAGACATCTGTGGCTAGTCAAGCAGCAGTGCCTACACAGGTGGTACAGCAAGTACCAGTCCAACAACAGGTAAGGAGCTGCTGTTCCCAGAGAAGATGCTGTGCATCTCCTTGTGCTGCCCCTCCAACATAGTTGTGTTGAAGAAATGATTTGGATAATACTTTCTGGCACAATGGGTGCCAAAATAGACCTCGTTCAGTTCTTAGATAAAGTCAGCAAATGTTCCTTGAGCATTTTCTGGTGTGCCAAGTTCTTTCTGAGATAGGCTGTAGGGATACAAAGATAAACACTCAAACTATAATCCCTATTCCAAAAGAGCCTCTTGAGTCCTAAAGAGAGCATTTGTTTCTGACTTGACCACCCTAACTGGGTTTTCTCCTCCTCTTCACCCCTCCTTATTCTTTATCACATCTTCCTCTTTCTTTCTTATTGAAATATCGGCACTCATATTTTTATATAATTGGCTCATGGTAGTATTTGATAAAGGAGAGGATGTTTGTACCCTACAGGAAGGGATTTTGCCTCTGTGACATTTTGGAAGGTGCCTGGGCGTTATGGTGACTGATACTATTTAATGAAAATTAAATTATCTTAAAGATCTGAAGATCTGAGTCATGCCACTTAAAAAATTGAGAATGAATTCATCATCACATGTTTACTACAAAGCTTATTCATACTTTGGGACACTGAGCTTGTTTTGGAAAGATACTGACAAAATAGTGCTATTTTGTGCCAGTTAATAGTTCTCCTTTGGATTGTGAATACATTGGCCTGTCATTTCTTCTAAAGAATGGTGAGAAAATATGTGAGAAAGATCATTTTCCTGTAATTTCTCAGTATCAAAGAAAATCTTTAGCAAATGTGCCTTTGAAATTGCAATATAAATAAGTCTTTGGGTAGAGGGATAACTTTTCTTAAATTATAGACAGAAGGACTCAAGGTTATGTTCTTCTAAGGAAATAGAAGTGGGATGGGCAGGGGGAGTGCCAGAATCATGGAGAAGGGTCTGGACTCTCAGTGTAAATGAAGACATCCAGCACAATTATTTCTTTTATACTTAAATCTTAGCACACTCTTCTCTCTGTTCTGTATAACCCAATGGTATCATTGATGTCATCACCAATTTCAAGACTCTGAACATTATTCAGAAGAGAGTAGCTTACACCATATCATCCAAAAAGCAGGTAGAGAACTATTGGAACAATGTTATACATAATTTTAAGAAGATAATTCAACAACCTACCAATATTAAGCGCATATGGAGCAGTTACACTCACTGTGGTTTGTTGTTTGTCTCCTGCATGGAAGAAGACTGGCCTGGAGTGTGCCTGTCTCTGTTGGTAGTGCAGTGGAGAGCCTGTTCTCTTCTCCAGAAGGTGCCCCCTTGAGAACTTAAAGTGTCTGTGATAAGTGCACCTGGCCTTCACTCCTGGACTGTCTTTTCTTTCTCTGTTTCTCCTTTCCCTTTTCTCCCTTTTTTCCTTTCTTCTGTTTCAAGAAACATTTTTTAAAAATCAAATTTGGTGTTGTTAGATGTTTGCTACAGGTCAAAATAGTTCAGCAAGTTTGTTATTTTAAAAAAGCAGTCCTCACCCTCCCTCTATTCCTTCTCAGAGGCAAGCAGTGTTTATTTTACTGTTTCTTGATTTTTTAGTTTTAAACATTTTTGTATCACACTTGTCTTTCTAGTCCTTAACATATGCCTGTGTGCACGCACACACACACTTTTTCCATCCCAAAGGCTCCTGATATACTAGGTTGAACTATGTGCAATTTTGATCTACAAAACAGCAATTTCATACATTTCAACCTAATAGTTATGCTATTATTTTGATAGATCATTAATCGATGTTTTCGTGACATATAAAAACTATTCAGATCTATCTAGTGAGCTGTGATTACTTTTCTTTTTTGTAAAACTCATTTACTTTTCCTGCATTTAACGATTGTGTGTCCCATTGAATAAGTCTCAGAGCATTCTGACCTGCTCCAGTCTGGAATGGATACTCTTTGTTCAGCCCCATCCTCGGCGATCCCTTTGCCATCATCCTGGGATTTCCCTTTTCTCTGTTATGTTGGCTTTCCTGTTTCCTTAATCAGTGTCTTAAACTCTTTCTTGATTTGCTAAAGCACGACTTGTAGTAACATCCTAAGAAATGGTATATTTTGCACTCTTGTGTGTCTGAGAGGGAATTTATTTCGCAGTTTGGTAGTTGGATGGGTACAGAATTGGGGGTTGGATATCCTTTTCTTCAGAATCTTGAGGGAATTGTTCCAATGTCTTCCAGTTTGCAGAATTGCTATGGAAAAGTGAAAGACTGTTCTGATTCCTGATCCATTGTATGCAACCTATATGCTTTTTTCTCTCATGTTTTAAATCCCAGTTTCTTGAAATTTCATGTCTTGGTGTGGGCCTATTCCCATACATTGTGCTGGAACTTTGATGAGCCTATTCAATCTCATGGACATTCATGTTCTCCGGTACTGGGAATTTTTATTCTTTTTTTTTTTTTCATTTATGATTACCTCCCCTCTTTTTTCTCTTTTTTCACTTTTTGGTTCTGTTTTTAGTTTCATCTTCCATCTCATCTATTATTTTTCATTTCTGTTACCATAATTTTAATTTTTAAGAGCTTTAAAAAATTCCTTATATGGCCCTTTTTATAACATCACACTTCATTTCCTGTTTATAGTGTCTTTTTTTCTCTCTCTCAAGGAATTAATTTTTCAAATTGGTGAAATTTTCTTCTCATATAGTCTCTTCCTTTCATGTACAATAATTTTTTTCTGGCTTGTCTTTTGTATTAGAAACTTTTCTGAAATACCTGATAATCTTTGAGGGTTTATTCATATCAAATGTGGGGATAAAAGCCTGATTTGAATGCATCAGTGCCTTTGTTGACTTCAGTAGAGAGTCACTTGACTGGGCTTTTTAACTGGGGACCTTGTGACGTTCAGTACTTTTTTACCTCTTGAGGTGGTCATATTTTAAAGACAATTTCAGGTTTCTGCCTGGAGGGTGAATGCTTAGTTGCCTGGGGAGCTGAGTAAGGAAAGATAGTTGAATATTTCTTGCGTTATTTCACTGAATCCTTAGTTGCCTGGGGAACTGAGTAGGGGAAGATAGTTGGATATTTCTTGCACTAACTCACTGAATCCTTCTTTTCAATATGGTGTCACCTGTACTTGGTTTCCTCAGTACAGAGGTTAAACCAAAGAATAAACTTTCAGATTTTCACTATAGTTAGGGAAGGCCAGTCACCTCATTGCACAGCGTTGATAAAGGAGGTCTAATTGCTTCTTAAATAGAATCACTTTTTATATTAAATATATATAAAACCAAAAGAAACCAAGTTTCTAACAGAAGTAGAAAATCAATATCACCAGCCATAAATAGAAAATTACACATATACGCACACACTTTGTTCATGTCCTTATAAACAAATAATCTCATGTACGCATGGAACACAGTATAGAAAACATTATGGTATGTCACATGGCTCATTCCCAACAGGCGTATTTTTCAGTCCCTCAAGTTAGTTCTTTCCTCTAGGACATTCAAGGCAGGTGACAACCTGGTCCCCTTACACCAAGCAAAGAATTTGAGAGCTTTCATTTTCTTTTTGTCAACAAAGTACTTTATTTCACATAGTGGGTTCTTGTGATATATGCCTAGAAATGCTTGTTATATTGTCCTTCCAGGCTTATCTTATTGGGAAAGATTTTGTCTACTCTGTCATTTCCTTCCTTCCTCCCTTCCTCTCTCCATTCCTCCCTTCCTCTCTTTCTCCTTTCCTTCCTCCCCTCCCTTTTCCTCCCTTTCTCATCTCCCCTCCCTCCTCTCTTCTCTCCTCTCCTCTCCTTTCCTTTCCTCTCCTCTAGAACAGTGACATATTTGAAGATCCCCAGTGCATTCTAACAGTGTTTCTGTGAATATAGATTGTCTAACCGATAAGATAGGTGCTATCAGTTCAGTTCAGTTGCTCAGTCATGTCCAACTCTTTGCGACCTCATGAATCGCAGCACGTCAGGCCTCCCTGTCCAACAACAACTGCCGGAGTTTACCCAAACTCAAGCCCATTGAGTCGGTGATGCCATCCAGCCATCTCATACTCTGTCGTCCCCTTCTCCTCTGCCCCCAATCCTTCCCAGCATCAGGGTCTTTTCCAATGTGTCAACTCTTCGCATCAGGTGGCCAAAGTATTGGAGTTTCAGCTTCAACATCAGTCCTTCCAATGAACACCCAGGGCTGATCTCTTTTAGGATGGACTGGTTGGGTTTCCTTGCAGTCCAAGGGACTCTCAAGAGTCTTCTCCAACACCGCAGTTCAAAAGCATCGATTCTTCAGCGCTCAGCTTTCTTCACAGTCCAACTCTCTCATCCATACATGACCACTGGAAAAACCATAGCCTTGACTAGACGGACCTTTGTTGGAAACGTAATGTCTCTGCTTTTTAATATGCTATCTAGGTTGGCCATAACTTTCCTTCCAAGGAATAAGCGTCTTTTAATTTCCTGGCTGCAGTCACCATCAGCAGTGATTTGGGAGCCCAAAAAAATAAAGTCTGACACTGTTTCCACTGTTTCCCCATCTATTTCCCATGAAGTGATGGGACCGGATGCCATGATCTTAGTTTTCTGAATGTTGAGCTTTAAGCCAACTTTTTCACTCTCCTCTCTCACTTTCATCAAGAGGCTTTTTAGTTCCTCTTCACTTTCTGCCATAAGGGTGGTGTCATCTGCATATCTAAGGTTATTGAGATTTCTCCTGGCAATCTTGATTCCTGCTTGTGCTTCCTCCAGCCCAGCGTTTCTCATGATGTACTCTGCATATAAGTTAAATAAGCAGGGTGACAATATACAGCCTTGACGTACTCCTTTTCCTATTTGGAAGCAGTCTGTTGTTCCATGTCCAGTTCTAACTGTTGCTTCCTGACCTGCATACAGGTTTCTCAAGAGGCAGGTCAGGTGGTCTGGTATTTCCATCTTTTGAAGAATTTTCCACAGTTTATTGTGATCCACACAGTCAAAGGTTTTGGCATAGTCAATAAAGCAGAAATAGGTGTTTTCCTGGAACTCTCTTACTTTTTCGATGATGCAACGGATGTTGGCAATTTGATCTCTGGTTCCTCTGCTTTTTCTAAAACCAGGTTGAACATCTGGAAGTTCACGGTTCATGTATTGCTGAAGCCTGGCTTGGAGAATTTTGAGCATTGCTTTACTAGTGTGTGAGATGAGTGCAATTGTGTGGTAGTTTGAGCATTCTTTGGCATTGCCTTTCTTTGGGATTGGAATGAAAACTGACCTTTTCCTGTCCTGTGGCCACTGCTGAGTTTTCCAAATTTGCTGGCATATTGAGTATTATTCTGACATCTTTGTATTGTTAACATGCTGATGTCATCTTAAGTTTTCAAACTGTGGTAGGATGCCTTTAAAATATTCCAACTCTTGTCACTGACCCATGATGGATGTTGAAAACATAGCATTGATGTCAAAGGTAGTTACTTCTACTGATTTAACTTTTCATTGTGTTCTTGCTTTCCTTGCTTTGGCCATTTGATATAAACAGAAAGCCCATAGCTGAATCTTTAAATTTTGAGACAATGTAATATTATTTGTATTGAAATTTTGAGAAACCAGAACATTTTAAAATCTTAATATATAGTTTTATTTCTTCAAAGCCCTAAGGGTTCTAATTTCACTGTATAATAAGCACCAAACAAAATGTTGATTCTAAAAATATTTCAGTTATTTTTAACTTATTCTGTATGATGTTAAGAATAATCAGTTTGTCACTTTCCCTTGGACAATCTGATTTAGGAATGGAGAATTCTAAGAAAATATTTCGAGGTATTATTATATAATTCTTTATAAAATTTTCTATTTTTTCCAATATTTCATTATTCATAAAATGCCATAGAGTCTCAGTTTAAAAATACAGACATTGTTGCCCATTTAAATAAAATACATAAGAACATTCAAGTTCAGTATCTTGATTAGAAACTACAAACTTGATATTATTTATCCTTATCATATTTGTAAAAAGCCCTTTTGAACTAATAGGTCTCTATCGAATATGACTAAAAATGTGCTAATTTCCCTTCCCCTACCCCTTCCTTGAGTGATTTGTCAGAGTTTCTTGTAGACACTTCTTCAAGTTGGTCATTTTATGCCTAATTTTGAGAGGTCTTCTAACCGTACTTGCCCTGGACCTGAATTAAAAATCCAGGGCACATGACTCAGGGAACTCACACTGGGGCTTTGTGACACCTAGAGAGATGGGATAGAGAAGGAGGTGGGAGGGAGGTTCAAGAAGCAGGGGGCATATGTATACCTATGGTTGATGCATGTTGATGCATGGCAGAAACCAACACAATATTGTAAAGCAGTTATCCTTCAATTAAAAATGAATAAGTTTAAAAAAATCCAGGGTAGAGGAAAAGGAAAATATATTCCTACTATTTCATTTTACATCATAGTCAGCCAGTTTAAATTCTTTTCCTAGTCAAAAGTCAGAATGTTTATTTATGTTTTAATCGTGGGATCCAGGTATTTCACAAATGCTGCTGACGTTGAGGATAATTTCTAAACCAGCCTAAATCTTGAACCAGGGCTCCAAGAATATTTTCTCCCATTCAGACTTCCCAAAGTTTTAACTGGTCCCCCAACTGTATTTCTTCCTGACTCTACTGTCTCTGCCTGTCTTCCCTTTTCCTTGAAAAAGGGCATACATCTTTTCTCTCAAAGTGGGCGAGTATGTTGTCCTAATACTGCTCCTTCTAAGTGTAACACCCCAGGAACAATGGAACCCTGAGGTTGAGGGGCTTCTGTCTGAGTTCAAGGACATATATATATATATATATATATATATATATATATATTTATATATATATATATATATATATATATATTTGTATTCAAAAATGCTGTTAACTTTGTTCAGATTCTTTTATTGTCAAAGACTGTGAATCTTGACCTTTTTCTGCCCAGATATTTTTGTTCCTTGTGGGTCTTTGGCATACAAGTGCAACACTGAAACTTCTTTTGATGTGATAAAAGCTCATTTCAAGATTATGTTCAGGTAAAGATATATATATATCTTTAGGCACTGACTCTTTGTTTATAATTTGAATTCACAGAATGGATGTAATGTCTGTGTGGCTATATTGTTTCCTTTTGTCTAGTATCAATTTATCACCCATTTAGCATTTCCACTTAAGTTATGGTACATCCTGGAGAGTGAGTATATTATCCCTATGGTCAAAAAGATATTTTGTATAGGAAACAAATACAACCAGAACTGTCAGTTAGGCAAAGGACAATCTTCAAGAAGGTTAGGTTTATAGATATCTTTAAAATGGTGCCACGACCCTTAGAAGATGGATTTTAGGAATTAATGTTAGGTATCAGTGCTCCTGACTTCCCACATTAGGCCACAGCTTAATGGGTTATTTCTGTCCACACTTCTGTTCTCCATATTCCTGTGTGTAGTAAATCATACAATCAGAAGGAAGCCGTGGTAATTAGCAATATACCCATGAGAAAGTTCTGATGGAAGCAGTCAACAGTGATTAAGAGGAAAAAATGATTGCTTTTAAAATATTGAGTCCAAAACAGAATGTTCTATTGGATTAAAATTTGATCAGTAATATTGTGGATGGAACCCTGTGTTAGCTTGGAGAACTAAGCCCGAAGTAGTGCATCCGTCTTCCTTATCTATCATTCCTCTGTTCCAGGTCAAGAGGTTTGCTTCTGGTTCATCCTAGCTTCAATGGGCATGAATAGAATTCTTCTCATTTCAGACCATTATTTGATATAATCAACAGAAACAAAGACATTTTTCTCTCATTTGCTCTTACTTGGGACTTGATTTTTGTTGGTTTAGTCCCTTAAGGGAATAGTGTTTTCTTAATTAAGACTGTGGCAGACATCCTAAAAGGTGGGGTTATATTTTTTAATGAATTTCAGTTGAAAGTTTTTGTAAAAATAATTTTTTAAAAGACATTAATTTTAGTTCTTGAGGAACATATTTATTTTTGGAATCAGAGCTGCTAATTTTTAGTATCCAATATAAAAAAAGTAAGGGCTTTGAAGGGACGTGCTGATTTATAATTGAAATAAATTTTACTGTGCCAACCCAATAAGAAGATTCTTTAGTTGACCAACTGTACTGAATATTTGTAAAAATAAGAACTACTATTTAAATAGTTGGGTAGTAATAGTCTTTGATTCTCTTTTAAGTGATCTTTAGAATATTTTCTCATCTAGAGTTAAAAATTGTTAAAAAATTAACAGTTATGGATAGTATATTTTAAGAGTAATATGCCAGGCGCTGTGTAAATGCTAGGATTTCAAAGGTAATTCAATTTGGTACCTGATTACAGGAAACCAGTGATTTTATTTATTTATTTGTGGCTGTGCTGTGTCTTTGTTGCTGTGTTAGCTTTTCTCTAGTTGCAGCAAGTAGGGGCTGCTCTCTAGTTGCAACGTGTGGGCTTGTCATTGCAGTAGCCTCTCTTGTTGCAGAGCAGAAGCTCTAGGGCATATGGGCTTCAGCAGTTGCTGCACGCTGGCCAGATAGTTGCAGCTCACAAGCTCTAGGGCACAAGCTTAATAGTTGTGGCCCATGAGCCCAGTTGCTCCTTGGCACCTGGAGTGTTCCCAGACCATGGATCCAACCCGTGTCTCCTGCATTGGCTCTTTAACACTGATCCACCAGGGAAGCCTTGGAAACCAACTTTTAGTGGAGATGGATTTGTTATAGAATTAGATACAAAGTTCCTTAGGAGTAAAAATGAAAATTATTTTGAAAATGAAGGTCAGTGATGTCTTCACCAAGGATGTTACCTTTGAACTGTGTGCTGAAGGAAAAGTTGGAGTTCACAAGAAAAACAAACTGGAAAAGGACATTTCTTGATAGAAATATTGAAGAGCTCAGGTGAAATCAAGGAGTTGTAAACGGAGGTGAGGGGGCTGGGAGTGAGGGCTATGGAACAATGTTGCATAAGAACCTCTTGTGGGAGCCTGAGGATGGTATCTTTACATGTATCTCCTCCCTAGTATTTTCCCTCTTCAGTTGACATGTTTCCTTACGTATTCCCTCATTGCCAATTTCCTGGATGTAGACATCACAGTTATCTATTACATTTCCCTTTTGTCTACCCACTTTTTAATCCTGTGAAATTTGGGTGCTACCCATGCAATGGATACTGTGCACTTAGAAAGTGAAAATGTTAGTCGCTAATTGTGTCCTACTCTTTGTGACCCCGAGGACTGCTGTCTGCCAGGCTCCTCTGTCCATGGAATTCTCCAGGCAAGAATATTGGACTGTGCACTATGGACAGAGCCAAATTCAATAATTTTCTCTAGGGTCTTTCTAGATTTTTCTTTAACATTAGATTCTGTTGACTATTGCATATTTCTTTTTTTGCATGGATTTTGATTTTCCCTTTTTATTTCTTTGAGAGATATTTCATCAATAAATCAGGTTTCGTACAGATTAAGAAAAGTGAGATTCATAGTTAGAAAGGATGGATCTAAATCCTGGCTCTAGCTCTTGTTAGTTATATGACTTTTAAAAAAATTTATTTTCTAAGACTGAATACCCTACTGTATAAGAATAATTATGTCTAACATACTTAGATAAAGTATTAAATAACCTATTTATTAAATAATTTAGAATAGTACCTGATATATAATAAACCTTTAATAAAAGTGCTCTTTTTGCTATTATTATTTTCATTGTTATCACTATCAGTAGTACTGGTAATATTATCAGACTTGTCTAATGAAAAATTGGGGGGGGGTGGGATTTGACCTTCTTTTCTATAAGAGTTGGTCTTTGACTCTCTCTCTTGCCCTCACTGTCAGGTAACTTATCTTCTGCAATTATCTTAGTCTTAAAGCCAGCTGCTTCCATTTTCTTTACTAAGAACCTCTGTTTCTTCCTTGTATTGCTCTGGATTGTGAATTATTGAAACTCAGGCTCTAGGTCAGAGTGGACACTAACTGGGTCTGAGGCAAGGTCAGCACTGGTGTCCTTCACCCTGGATGGTCTTTCACCCAGTGTAGTCACCATAGTGATTAGAGAAATGCCGATTTTTTCAGTAGAGCTCAAGAATACCTCCAGTTTTTACTCAGTTCATAAAATATAATTTTGAACCAAGTTTAGTGGTGTGGTATGATATGACTTTAAGGAATTAAAATGAGAATAATATATTAATATTCTGTAGCTACTTTGACCTGGAATTCAGTTTTTTAATTAGAACAGGCTTACACTATTCATCTAATGTAGCTATTCCAAAGGACTTCCCAAAGCTGAACTGCAGAAAATTTTCTTTTTCAATTATCACTTAGTTTTATAGACTTACTTTAGTCAATTCCATAATTTTGTTCTTAGAGACATGTAATGTTTCCTATGAATCATCAGATTTGCTTATCAAACTATCAGTTTCAACATCAGTACTTTTGGTTTGTTTGAAAAGTTCAGTTTGTCCTATAAAATTTTTCCTATAAGTGGAAAGTAGAAAACTATAATAACCGGCACTTCTGTTTACTTATAATTTGAAGAAATTGGAACACAATTTTTTTTTATTGGTTTACTTTTTTTGTTTTTTTTTTTAGCACCTACCCTCTTTACCAAAGTAAATCAGAGGAATTCTTTATGTGTGCTAGAAATACATGTCAATATAGACCTCAATATATATATAGCTGAGCCTCCTTGACATCAATATCTGAAAGAGAAGAAGCAATAAAAGTTGTTATTTGCAGTAACAGCTTGTCAAGGAAGTCTTCCCAGAGTAAGTGATGTTTAAGCTAAGATTTAAAGAATATAGGTGACCAGGGAGGAAATAAAAGGAAGAGTCTTCTGAGAGAAGGGTGTTTGTAAAGACCTGAAGTGAGGGAGAACATGGTGGGTTGATGGAACTAAAACAGGGTTAAAGTGCCTGGAGGAGTGAGTGGGAGACATGAGTTGTGAGAGGTGAGGTGGAGAGCTCGGTGACTACTGGTTGAGCTGTATAAGCTATTTAGGTTTTCAATAATAATTCTCATTTTGAAGTCATCTACCATTCTGCTTTGTCAGAAATCCAGGTGCAGCAATGAATAATAATAATAGTAGCTGTCATCTACTGAGCACCTATTGTGTGCCATTTCCTGTGCTTACTGCTCAGCTCTTTATTTCTAAAGCTTAAAACAGCTCCACAAGGGTAGGTGGTATTATTGCAGGTGGGGAAACTGAGGATCGAAGAATTTAAATAACGTACTTTGGATTACAGTCATTTGGCCTTGACAGCCTGTGCTTAACATTTGAGAAGTATACTTTTAGATAGTAATTACAAAATGTATGTATGTGGGATTGATGTTATATTTCTTTCAAGAATGGGATTATATTTGTATTGCTATTTGACAAATATTTTTTTGAAAGTCTTCTTTCATGGGACCCATAAATGCTGAGCAAGTAGATACTCAGTTTGTATTGATGGAGTATACTAAATAATACAATAGCTTGAGCTCTTCAGACTCAATCCTTGTGTGTGTGGAGGGAAAAGGACTTGGGTCTTGTCTACTTCTTCTGCCCTGTTAACAGCTCCCAAGATACTTTTCACCTATGGAATTCTCCAGGCCAGAATACTAGAGTGGGTAGCCTTTCCTTTCTCCAGGGAATCTTCCCAACCCAGGGGTTGAACCCAGGTCTCCCTTACTGCAGGCAGATTCTTTACCAGCTGAGCAACAAGAGAAGCCCAAGAATACTGGAGAGGGTAGCCTATCCCTTCTCCAATGGATCTTCCTGGCCCAGGAATTGAAACAGAGTTTCCTGCATTGCAGGTGGATTCTTTACCAACTGAGCTATCAGGGAAGTGGAACCTCTAGGGATATATGGTATACAAGCTGAGAATCATCTCCTCCTCTGGACTCTTTTGTAGCCAATGAATTGCCCATTAAAATTCTTCAAGTTTAATACCTGTATTAAACCAGCATATCGTAAGGTTTATTCCATGGCACAATTAACATAACTTTTCTGTCCATGAAAAATGATTGTTCTGCTCTTCCTTTTATCCAGGGCTGGTTTTAGAAATAGACACACATTGAAGGGCTCTTTATTTTCTTTAAAAACTTGTGTTGATATCAGTCAAAGCCATTTCTGCTGGGACACTGAGGTTTCATTTTTCTTACAGCCCTTACAAACTAATAGACTTACTCCTAAGTGGAAATCACAGCCACCTCTTTATCCTGGCTGCTGGGTAGTTCAGCACTAAATCCTCAACCTGATGTTTAACTAATATACCCTCCTTCAGCCATGATTCTTTCAGGTCAGCATAAAACACAAGACACCTGACTTCAGGACCTGAGCTCCTAAGCCACACCCTATAGAAATAAAGCAGTCATATAAGTTATAATAAGATATGGTATAAGCCCACTGACATAGCTGGACAGTCTCATGGTGAAGAACATTATATAGTTTATATCAAGAAGAATCAATTTTAGTTCTATGAATCAATCACAATGCATTTTTGAAGACCCCACAAGTAAAACTAGTGAAGCAGGTGCATCTGGGGTGTAAAGGGCTGCTTAAGCAAAGTAAATATCAAATAAAAAAATTATAAACCTTAAACTTGCTAAAGCCCTCTCTAAACTCAGATTCTAAGTACCAGCATCAGTAAATAGAGAACTTTCAACAAAAAGAGGGAAAATATGATAAAAATCATTGTAGTAAAATGTTGTCATTTAGAAAATCTGGAGAAAGGGTAACTTAGGAATATTTTGTATGACTCATGACTTGCACCTTTTCTAGTCTGCAATTACATAAAAAAATTTTTTTAAATAAGTGTGCTAATTTGAGGTAAGGTTTGTTAAGTGATAGTTTGAGTTACTAATCATAATATTGTGTTCAGTAAACATGGGTACTTACTATTTTATCTTTAAGTAAATAAAACCTGAAAATTTTCCTTGTATATAGGCTAAGCAACAAGAGTTCTTCTAAAAAGTATCCCAAATTTAAACTACTTTTGTCTCATTGAAACAGATCAATATTTTAAAAAGAGAAAAGAAAAATGTCGCAGAGGAAAATCAGTTTTGAGCATTTTGTCCAGTTGTCTCTGTATTACCCATCAGTTCTCCAGTCTTAATGATTACCACCAAGAAAATAAACAGAAAAGCAAGCCTGAATAATGTATAAAGTGAATGATCAATAAAGAAAAAAATTAATGATACTTTTAAGACTCTTTTAAAAACAGAAGTGCGTAATGAATTGGTGGTACAATTGAGGATTGCTATATAAAATCTGTTTGCTATAAGATGCAAACAAAATTATTCTCAAGAAAGAAGACAAAAATATTAGGAAGTAGGAATTAGATAATAAACTCAAAAAAGTTAATTAGCCAGTTTGTGGCTTTGATTTTTGTTTTGTTTAGTAGGATTATATATCCATATAGTATGAAGGCTCAGACAGCCAGTTATCACCCCAGGCTGTGAGGAAACCAGCTTCATCAAATCAATTGATTAGCAGCCTTTTAAAAAAAATTAAACTCACCCAAATTTATACTACAGTTGATACATTAATTATTGAATAGAAGAAGTGGTAGAATATAGATTTTTTTATTCAATTAAGCGGTACAGTTTTTCATCTTATAATGAAATATTTAAAGATTGTTTAAAAGATTGTCTTATATCTGTAAGGTACAGTTTTAATGAGTGACAAAAAGAAAGGTCTCAATACTGAAAATAATAATATGTGGAGCTTTTTACTTTTGGTTTACAGCTTGGTCAAGCTGTTTCTCAGAAATCTCTATAACTATCTCAAAGCTGTGATTTTTTTTTTTCCCTGTTGCCCTTTAGTACTTGGTGTTCCTAGGTTGTTAAGTATTGATAGCTTTGGATTCTGTTAGATCTGTACTTCCTTATTATTAGCAATCTCAACATTTAAAAAATAGTAGGATTAAAGAAGAGAAACGAAATGAGAAAAGTTACACATTAGAAAAGAGATCTCTTGAAATATAAGAATAAACATGGTTCTTAAATAAAAATGCTTGTCAGTATTATATAATCAGGTTTAAAGAGGCACTGCCCCATTTATAAATCTCAGAGTAGCTTTTTATCTTATTGCTAGCAGAGGTAAACTATAATACAGACTAACATGAGGCTTTGTGCTTTTATTTATTTATTTTTTTTGGTAAATGGAACTATAAATGGAATGCCTGAGAAAAATTATTTCTGAACTTTTGGAAGAGTGATAGTAAGCAAGTTAATTTTACTTTGAATGAACCTAAACTTTAGTTCCCAGTAATTATTTTTTACTGAGTTTCTGATGAGACTGACTAGGCCATTGATTATAATCCTCTGTTTATGACCATTGGTAACATAATTATTCTATGCAAAACCTTTTTAGAACTAGCTTTTCTGTTATTGTGCTGATTTTCAAGGCTTTGCTTTGACATTGAGGTTCACTAAGGTGTTTGTTTCCTTTGGTTCATTGATCTGGTAGATAGTTAGTTATACATTTAAAACCCATTTTCCAGTGATTTCATAGAGGTTTCAGAGAATGTATTTCTTTAGTTATTTATTTTAATTAGATGTTAAAAAATAACAAAGCAAAAGAGCATCAGGGAACACTATCTAGGAAAAAAATATATGATCTACAGAAGCTAGTGTAATAAACAAAACCATACTCTTTTGTCAGCATAAAAATAGACTCCTGACAGTGCTAATTGATCTCAGTAGACAGTTTATTTCACACGTGGAAAATGTATTTGAATTTTGAGCTTAAATTGTATTCATGCCTATGTTTTGGTTTGTAATACTTTAAATTAGTATTGAAGGAATGCAGTTTTTGTTGTTATACTTCCTATGAAGCAATGGTGGTAGTGGTTTAGTCACTAAGTCATGGCCACCTCTTGACTCTTGGTGGACTAGAGTCCACCAGACTCCTCTGTTCATGGGATTTCCCAGACAAGAATACTGGGGTGGGTTACCATTTCCTTCTCCAGGGGATCTTCCTGACCCAGGGATTGAACCCATGTTTCCCTTGTCTCCTAGGTTGCAGGCAGATTTTTTACCTGCTGAGCCATTGTGGGAGCCCCTATAAAGCAATAATACCACCCCAAATATTAGAGATAAGAGACTGAAGGAACAGTGACTAGAATTTGATCTCAGGAGGTGTGAGTGAGTCAGAATTCTAGTTCTGCCACAATAAGCTACATGATATTGAGCTCATTTTAACCACCCTACGGTTTAGTCTCCATAACTGTATTATAAAACCTCACTGGACAAATATTGATTGAACATCTGTAATGTGCTACTGGCATATAAAAAACTTTTAGGTTAAAGAGATGGACAGGTGAACAGAAGATGACATAGAAAATGGTGATGGCTGAAGTTTATAGAGAGAGCTATAGGGAAAAAAAAACATAATATAATTTGGAGGTCAATCAGTTGATAGGAGGGGGCAATTGTGGGAAACTTCTCGAAGAAAATATCACCCAGCCTTAGTTTGCTTATTTTAAAAGAGATAATTCACCCAGAATTGTTATTAGAATCAAATGAGAAAATCTTTTTGATGTGGCTTTATGAACTGCAAAGCATTTTGCAGATATGAGGACAAATTACTGGTTCATATACCAGACACTGCTAAGAACTGGAGGTTAGAAAATGTAAAGAGCAGTACTCCTGGAAGTGTGATATATGGATGTTTTCTTAGGAATCCATTCTGTGTATATGTGTTCATTTAGCTAATGTTTGTAATAAAAGTGTGAACATAGTCAAGATTATCTTAATTTATCCATTATAACTGAGAATGCCTTTCAATTTCAGTGCGTTTTTGTGTGTGTTTAAAATTTCTTTGGTGCTAGGAGATTGAACTGAACACTTGAAGTCTGTAATCATCATCCCCAGGAAGCATGGTTAGTCCCCAAACTAAAATTAAGGCTTTCTGTTCTATACTCTCCTAGACCCGTGTACCTTCCCCTCACAGACCATTTCATTGCTGTGAAATGATTTTCCTTTTAACTGATTTATGTGATTAGTGTCTTTCCCCAAAACTGTATCTTAAGTTGATGATCCAGACACCATATCTTCTTTTGCTCCCACTATGGTACAACCTAGCATACCTGATCTGCCTGACCCGTAATAGGTGCTCAATAAATGTTTGTTGAATTAATTAGTGAACTAGGTAATACTGAAGTGCATTCTAAACTAAGTGGCTGAAGATACTTAATTACATGTTCAAAGTTAAAGGTGCACACATACATACTCTAGTTTTTAAACACTATAATTTTTTGAATAGTATAAATGGTCTGTCTCAGATGTATCCAAAGCAGAATTTCTACATCCTGTATTTGTGCAAGATTTATTAGAGTAAGAGAAAGATATATTACCATAGCTGCTTATATTTTTTTACTAAAAATAGGAAATACAGCAAATAACTAATTACTTACATCTGCTAAGTCGCTTCAGTCGTGTCCGACTCTGTGCGACCCCATAGACGGCAGCCCACCAGGCTCCGCCATCCCTGGGATTCTCTAGGCAAGAATACTGGAGTGGGTTGCCATTTCCTTCTCCAATTACTTACATCTATCACATGTATAAATGAGGCATCCTAAAGGAAGAGGAGGGGGTACTGGTAGCCCCCTATCTTTTGAAAAATATTTTATTTATTTATTTTTCTTGAAATGTAGTTGATGTACAATATTATAGTTTCAGGTATATAGCATAGGGATCTGGCATTTAAATTCATCACAAAATGATCACCAAATAAGTCTGGTAACCATCTGTCAACATATAAAGTTATTACAATATTATTGACTATATTCACTAAGCTGTATGTTACATCCCCATGCCTTATTTATTTTGTAATCTTAAATTTGCCCCTCTTAACCTCCTTCATCTATTTCACCCTTCTATTCACCCCCTTTCCCCCTTTTGCAACCACTGTTTTTCCCTCTGTATCTATGAGTCTATTTCTGTTTTGTTTGCTTTGTGTTTTAGGCTCCACATATAAGTGAAGTCATACAGTATTTGTCTTTGCCTGACTTATTTCATTTAGCATAATACTCTATAGATCTATTTATGTTCTTGCAAATGGCAAGATTTTGTTTGTTTTATGGCTGAATAATAATCCTTACATACACACATTACATATGTACATACCACATCTTCTTTTATCCACTCATCAGTGGACGATTAGATTGCTTCCATATCTTGGCTATTGTAAATAATGCTGCAGTTAGCATAGGGGGTTTTGTTTTCTTCATATAAATACCCAGAAGTAGAATTGCTAGATCATATGGTAGTTCTATTTTCAATCATTTGAAGAACCTTCATACTATTTTCCGTAGAGGCTGCACCAGTTTACATTTCCAGCAACAGTGCACAACTCTTCCTTTTTATCCACATCCTCACCAATATTTGTTATTGGTTGTGTTTTTGATGATTTATATTCCCCTGATAATTAGTGATGCTGAGTATCTTTTTATGTGTCTATTGGCCATCTGTATGTTTTCTTTGGAAATATGTATATTCAGATCCTCTGACCGTTTATAAAATCGCATTATTTATTTATTTTTTTCTGAAACTGAGTTGTATGAGTTCTTTATATATTTTGAATATTGACCCTTTAAGGGATGCATCATTTGAAAACCTTTTCCCATTCAGTATGTTGCCTTTTCATTTTATTGATGGTTTCCTTCACTGCAAAAGCTTTTTAATTTGATGTAACCCCATTTGTTTTACTTTGCTTTTGTTGCCCTTGCCTGAGGAGACAGATCAGAAAAATATTACCAAGACTGATGTCAGATAGTTTACTGCTTGTATTTTCTTCTAGAAGTTTTGTGGTTTCATGCCTTACATTTAAGTCTTTAATTTATTTTGAGTTTGTTATTATATGTGGTATGAGAAAATTCTTTTGCATGTAGCTTTCCAGTTTTCCCAACACCATTTATTGAACAAATTATTCTTTCCCCATTGTGTATTCTTAGTGCTCTTGTCAAGGATTAGATGACCATGTAAGCATGGATTTATCCCTGGACTGTGTTTCATTGGTCTGTGTGTCTGTTTTTGTGCCAGTACTATTCTATTTTGATTGCTGTAGCTTTATAGTATAGATTTGAATCAGGGAGCATGATTCCTCCAGCTTCGTTGTCTTTCTCAAGATTGATTTAGCTATTCTGGGTCTTTTGTGGTTCATACAAAACTTAATATTATTTGTTCTATTTTTGTGAATACCTTTGGTATTTTGGTGAGTGCATTGAATCTGTACATTGATTTGGGTGATATGAATATTTTAACAATACTGATTCTTCCATTTCATTAGTATATCCTTTCATTTCTTTGTATCTTCAGTTTCTCTCATCAGTGTCTTATGGTTTTCAGAGTCGTCTTTCACTGTCTTGGTTAAGTTTGTTTTTAGATATTTTAATCTTTTTGATGCAGTTGTAATAATCCATCAGAAAAAGAATTATTCATATATAGAAATGAACCTAGTTCCAAATGTTTATTGGTGGAGTCTTTTGGCCTTTGTACTTAAGTTTCTAAATATAGTATCCATGGGAACAGACAAACCCAGGATCATCCTACTCTACCACATTGTTCCCCCATCTCTCCCCTTCAGCTATTTTTTTGCATTTTCTGTTTCCAGTAAGGTGGATTAATAGATTATATCAGTTCAGTTCAGTCACTCAGTCATGTCCGACTCTTTGCGACCCCATGAATTGCAGAACGCCAGGCCTCTCTGTCCATCACCAACTCCCGGAGTCTACCCAAACCCATGTCCATCGAGTCGGTAATGCCATCCAACCATCTCATCCTCTGTCGTCCCCTTCTCCTCCTGACCCCAATCCTACCCAGCATTAGGGTCTTTTCCAATAAGTCAACCCTTCGCATGAGGTGGCCAAAGTATTGGAGTTGCAGCTTCAACATCAGACCTTCCAATGAACACCCAGAATTGATCTGTTTTAGGATGGATTGATTGGATCTCCTTGCAGTCCAAGGGACTCTCAAGAGTCTTCTCCAACACCACAGTTCAAAAGCATCAATTCTTCGGCACTCAGCTTTCTTCACCGTCCAACTCTCACATCCATACATGACCACTGGAAAAACCATAGCCTTGACTAGATGGACTTTTGTTGGCAAAGTAATGTCTCTGCTTTTAAATATGCTATCTAGGTTGGCCATAACCTTCCTTCCAAGGAGTAAGCGTCTTTTAATTTCATGGCTGCAGTCACCATCAGCAGTGATTTGGGAGCCCAAAAAAATAAAGTCTGACACTGTTTCCACTATTTTCCAATCTATTTCCCATGAAGTGATGGGACCAGATGCCATGATCTTAGTTTTCTGAACATTGAGCTTTAAGCCAACTTTTTCACTCTCCTCTTTCACCTTCATCAAGAGGATCTTTAGTTCTTCTTCACTTTCTGCCGTAAGGGTGGTGTCATCTGCATATCTGAGGTTATTGATATTTCTCCCAGCAATGTTGATTCCAGCTTGTGTTTCGTCCAGCCCAGTGTTTCTCATGATGTACTCTGCATATAAGTTAAATAAGCAGGGTGACAATATACAGCCTTGACGGACTCCTTTTCCTATTTGGAACCAGTCTGTTGTTCCATGTCCAGTTCGAACTGTTGCTTCCTGACCTGCATACAGGTTTCTCAAGAGACAGGTCAGATGGTCTGGTATGCCCGTCTCTTTCAGAATTTTCCACAGTTTATTGTGATCCACACAGTCAAAGGCTTTGGCATAGTCAATAAAGCAGAAATAGATGTTTTTCTGGAACTCTCTTGCTTTTTCGATGATCCAGCAGATATTGGCAATTTGATCTCTGGTTCCTCTGCCTTTTCTAAAACTAGCTTGAACATCTGGAAGTTCACGGTTCACGTATTACTGAAGCCTGGCTTGGAGAATTTTGAGCATTACTTTACTAGCATGTGAGATGAGTGCAATTGTGCGGTAGTTTGAGCATTCTTTGGCATTGCCTTTCTTTGGGATTGGAACGAAGACTGACCTCTTCCAGTCCTGTGGCCACTGCTGAGTTTTCCAGATTTGCTGGCATATCGAGTGCAGCACTTTCACAGCATCACCTTTGAGAATTTGAAATAGCTCAACTGGAATTCCATCACCTCCACTAGCTTTGTTCGTAGTGATGCTTTCTAAGGCCCACTTGACTTCACATTCCAGGATGTCTGGCTCTAGGTGAGTGATCACACCATCATGATTATCTGGGTCGTGAAGATCTTTTTTGTACAGTTCTTCTGTGTATTCTTGCTACCTCTTCTTAATATCTTCTGCTTCTGTTAGGTCCATACCATTTCTGTCCTTTATCGAGCCCATCTTTGCATGAAATGTTCCCTTGGTATCTCTAATTTTCTTGAAGAGATCTCTAGTCTTTCCCAATCTGTTGTTTTCCTCTATTTCTTTGCACTGATCGCTGAGGAAGGCTTTCTTATCTCTCCTTGCTATTCTTTGGAACTCTGCATTCAGATGGGAATATCTTTCCTTTTCTCCTTTGCTTTTCACTTCTCTTCTCTTCCAAGCTATCTGTAAGGCCTCTTCAGACAGCCATTTTGCTTTTTTGCATTTCTTTTCCATGGGGATTTTCTTGATCCCTGTCTCCTGTACAATGTCACGAACCTCTGTCCATAGTTCATCGGGCACTCTGTCTATCAGGTCTAGACCCTTAAATCTATTTGTCACTTCCACGGTATAATCATAAGGGATTTGATTTAGCTCATACCTGAATGGTCTAGTGGTTTTCCCTACTTTCTTCAATTTAAGTCTGAATTTGGCAATGAGCAGTTCATGATCCGAGCCACAGTCTGCTCCCGGTCTTGTTTTTGCTGACTGTATAGAGCTTCTCCATCTTTGGCTGCAAAGAATATAATCAGTCTGATTTCGGTGTTGACCATCTGGTGATGTCCACGTGTAGAGTCTTCTCTTGTGTTGTTGGAATAGGGTGTTTTCTATGACCAATGTGTTCTCTTGGCAAAACTCTATTAGCCTTTGCCCTGCTTCATTCTGTACTCCAAGGCCAAATTTGCCTGTTATGCCGGGTGTTTCTTGACTTCCTACTTTTGCATTCCAGTCCCCTATAATGAACAGGACATCATTTTTGGGTGTTAGTTCTAAAAGGTCTTATAGGTCTTCATAGAATCGTTCAACTTCAGCTTCTTTGGCATTACTGGTTGGGGCATAGACATGGATTACCGTGATATTGAATGGTTTGCCTTGGAAAAGAACAGAGATCATTCTATCATTTTTGAGATTGCATCCAAATACTGCATTTTGGACTCTTTTGTTGACCGTGATGGCTACTCCATTTCTTCTAAGGGATTCTTGCCCACAGTAGTAGATATAATGGTCATCTGAGTTAAATTCACCCATTCCAGTCCATCTTAGTTTGCTGATTCCTAGAATGTCGACGTTCACTCTTGCCATCCCCTGTTTGACCACTTCCAATTTGCCGTGATTCATGGACCTAACATTCCAGGTTCCTATGCAATATTGCTCTTTACAGCATCGGACTTTGCGTCTGTCACCAGTCACATCCACAGTTGGGTATTGTTTTTGCTTTGGCTCCATCCCATCATTCTTTCTGGAGTTATTTCTCCACTGATCTCCATTAGTATATTGGGCACCTACTGACCTGGGGAGTTCACTAAACTATAGATTATATAGTTTAGTTTTAATTAAACTAACTTTATAATGTGGAAAGGCAGCTTAAAATTTTTCTAACACACAGCCTATGGATTGAAGATAGTACTAATACTGCTTCCCTCATAGCTCAGTTGGTAGAGAATCCGCCTGCAATGCAGGAGTCCCTGGTTCGATTCCTGGGTCAGGGAGATGCACTGGAGAAAGGATAGGCTTCCCACTCCAGTATTCTTGGGCTTCTCTTGTGGCTCAGGTGGTAAAGAATCCACCTGCAATGCCGGAGACCTGAGTTTGATCCCTGGGTTGGGAAGATCTCCTGGAGAATGGAAAGGCTACCCACTCCAGTTCCTCTGAATCAACCATTAAGAGACTAAGTCTCCTTCCTGACTTGCTATTTTTTGGGGGGCTTCCCTGGTGGCTCAGACGGTAAAGCATCTGCCTGCAATGCAGGAGACCCGGATTCGATCCCTGGGTCGGGAAGATTCCCTGGAGAAGGAAATGGCAACCCACTCCAGTACTCTTGCCTGGAAAAGTCCATGGACTGAGGAGCCTGGTAGGCTACAGTTCATGGGGTCGCAAAGAGTCAGACACGACTGAGGACTTCACTCACTCACTCACTAATACTGCAAGCAGAATCAAGATGGCAGAATAAGTGCTCCTCTAATTCTGTGACAGTCATTTAGAAAATGTCTGTTTAGACAGGCACTGTCTGAATGATGAGAAGTTGGCACCACAAATTCTACATACTGAGAATATTTTTGATATACAGATTTATGTCCATTATCTTATTGATGAACACCTCACCTAAGTACATATGCCATTTGATTAGCTAATGAAGTTGCTTCAATTAACAGGACACTTTGTTATTTGATCTTTAGTTTTTTATTTTATAATTCCTATTTTTCTGTATTTTTGTAAAGTATATACTTGTAAACATGTATGTAATTTACAAGTAATTTTTTAAGTAAAAAAGGAAAATGATTTTAAAAGTTTGCAAACTCCTGAACTAATATATTACTTACCATGCTATCACTTTCTATGAAGAAGGTGCTATTTACACACAATAAAATCCATTTAAATGTACAGTTTAATGATTCGTTTCGCCAAACATGTATTTTTGTATAAACACTATTGCACTCAAAATATAGAACATTTTCATCACCCCATATAGTTCCGTCTTGCCTCTTTGCTCTCAGTTCTTCCCCTCATCCATTTCCAGTTTCAGAAAAGTACTGTTCTGCTATTATTTAGATTGTTTTGTCTTTTCTAGAATTTCAAATAAAATCATACAACATATACCCCTTTATGTTGGGTTTCTTTTACTCAGCATAATGTTTTGGAGGTTCATCCATGATTTTATGTCTCTCAGTGCTTCATTCTTTTTCATTCATGAATAACATTCCATCATAACAATATATTACAGTTGTTTATTCATTTACCTACTGTTGGACATTTGGTTTGTTTTCTGTTTTGAACATTCGTACATTGCCTTTGTGTGAACATGCATTTTTATTTTTCTTGTGCAGATACCTAGGAGTGGATTTGTTGGGTCATACAGTATATGTTTGTTTAACCTTGTAAGCAACTGCCCTACTGTTTTCCAAAATGCTTATATGCCCACCAGCAGTGTGTGAGTTCTAGTCACTTGACATCCTTACCAAAGAGTTACCAGTGGTTTCAATTTAAGCCATATCAGTGAGTTATAAAGTGGTATTTCACTATAGTTTTAGTTTGCATTTCTCTGATAATAATGTTGAACATCTTTTGTGCTTATTGCCAACTATATATATCTTAATAGTTTATTAACTACTGATAGTTTAATTTTCTTCCATTTATACTTTTACTTAAATCAGTAAGTACCTCATCTGTGTCTAATAGATTTTTAAAATACACTTAGATGAGTTCAAGTAATTTTTTTTTTAATTTTAAGTTAAAGCCTAAGAGATTAAGAAAAGAGAAAATTTAATAATGATAAATTAACTTAGGTCAAGTTTATGTTTTCAGTAAGAAATAAATAGAATTATACAAAAATAAAAAGACATGAGATGTTTTATTTAATTTTAGATATCCTCTTATCAGCTTGTATTAAGATGTGAAAACTTATGAGTAGATGGTATGCTAATTATAATAATACTGTGTGGTTGCAGTGTACTATGGACAGAGCTAGACAAGATCAATAAACTACTGTATGGTGAGGTCTTACTCACTGGGGCTCAGAATCAAGGTAGAATGGCAGACACAGAATTGAGCATGAAAATATAATAACGTTATGTTTTGTGGGAGCACAGAAGAAACTGACTGCTCTTTGATCTTGACTGGGATATAATAGCCTTCAAAGTGGAGGTGACAGCTTTGAAGAGAGATTAATAGTAACCTTAATTTTCAGAACTTCCTATTTGGACATAAGATTTCTAACATTTAGGTAATGTTTTAGTGACTCTCTGTAGAGAGCATAAATAAGTATCGGTCACTGAGGCTCATTGCTTTTATCATAGAGATTAGTGGTTCTCATCAGTTCAGTTCAGTCGCTCAGTCGTGTCCGACTCTTTGCAACCCCATGAACCGCAGCACGCCAGGCTTCCCTGTCCATCACCAACTCCTGGAGCTTGCTCAAACTCATGTCCATTGAGTCGGTGATCCCATCCAACCATCTCATCCTTTGTCATACCCTTCTCCTCCTGCCTTCAATCTTTGCCATCTTCAGAGTCTTTCCCAATGAAGTCAGTTCTTCACATCAGGTGGCCAAAGTATTGGAGCTTCAGCTTCTGCATCAGTCCTTCCAATGAATATTCAGGACTGATAATAGTTCTAACGCACATACTGCAAATATTGTGGATAATATTTATGGGATGGATAACTTTTTTGTTTTAATTTTGTTCATGAACCTTGAATCATGACCATGATAAATTATATAATTGTTGTTACTGCTAATTCGAAGACTGTGGAGCTGAAAGAGATCTTAAATATTATATAGGCCTTTGGGTTTTATTTTTAATCTGTATTTTTAAAAAATTTAATTCATGACAAAATAAACATAACATTAAATTTACCATCATAATCCTTTTAAGCGTACAGTTCAGTAGTGTTAAGTAGATTCACATTGTTGTGCAACCAGTCTCAAGAACTCTTTTCATCTTGCAAAAACTGAAACTCTATGTTCATTAACCAGCAGCTTTACATTTCCCCTGGTTATCTCTATTTTACTTTTTGTCTCTACGATTTTGACTACTCTAGGCATCTCATATAAAAGGAATCATACACTATTTGCCTTTTGGGGATTGGCTTATTTCGCTTAGCATGATGTCCTCCAGGTTCATCTATGTTGTTCCATGTATCAGAATTCCTTCCTTTTTAAGACTAATACTCCATTGTATGTATACATCTCATTTTGTTTATCCATTCATCTGTTGAGACATTTGAGTTGCTTCCAGATTTTGACTGGTTGTGAATAGCGCTGCTATAAACATGAGTATGCAAGTGTTTCTTTGAGAGACTGCTTTTAATCCCTTTTAGGTATATACCCAGGAGTGGAATTGCAGGATCATGTGGTACATTCTACTTTTTTTTTTTTGAGGACATGACATACTTTTTTCCACACTGGTTGTACCATTTTACACTCCTACCAACAGTACAATAAGGCTCCAATTCTCCACATCCTCATCAACACTTGTTATTTTCTCATTTTCCAGTAGTGCACATTCTAAAAAGTGGAAGGTGTTTACCTGTATATTTAAAAGTCAGTTTCCTTTCTTTTTCTCCTCCTAGTCTTTCTCCCTGCCCTTCTTTCCTCTTCACCTACTCCTTACTTTCTTTCTCTCTCCTATTTCCTCTTCCTCCTAGCAAATAGGTCTATATGTAAAACTGCTCTTCCTAGAACTGCTTTGAAGGAATGGGACTGGGAAACCTACAGCTTCATCTTGCTCGCTCAACTTCTTCCTGAAGTGGCAAGGAGGAGAAGGGAAAAGATAAGACGTTGGTCTGTTTGACATTTTTATTTCAAGGTTGAGGAAACTGAGGTCCAGAAAAATGAAGTGACTTGGCCACAGCTACACAGAAAATTAAGACTAGAATTCCTAACTCTCTTTTAAATAGTTTCTGAAGCTATAGAGAGATCAAAGAAATACTGAGAGATCTCTAATAATTTTTTTCTGAGTAAGATTGTGAATTAGCTTTCTCAGGTTTATCTATTCTGTAGCATAATATTTTCTGAAGTGTGGAATGTATATTCCATTGAGCTGTGAAATGATTTTAAATGGTCCAAGATGATAAAATGGACTTTAAGTGGTTATGAGAAAGAGATTTAAGAAAACATTGAATCACAGAGTGAGGGGGTTATTCCCTCTTCCATTGGCTGTCACTCACTTGAAGTAATCAGCAAGGTCAGTTGGGTGCAGGATACCTGTAATACTACACAAATGTTTGCTGATCTTTCCCCACTCCCACGTACATACTTTTGAAAAAATAGCAGGATTCAGACTCAGAGATAATAGGCAACAGTAGCCGGCTCATCTTAAATAACTCTTTTGATATCATTTACTTTTAGTGTATTGTAATAATGAATGTTGGAAGGTATTAGTATTCTAGTTCTTGTGTTATAAAAGTTCTTCAAAAAATTTTACAATTGAGGAATTTAAAGAAACTGTTGAGTATTTGAAAAGACACGTGGTACAATGAAATGGCATATATGTTATCTTGGTTTGGGTACTAAAGAAGCAAACTTAAATATGAAGATTTCAGTGCAAGTCACTTATTTCGTGGGTGATCCCTGGAAATGCCAGTAGGTTATTGGGAAAATGAGACAGTGAAGGGATTTTATCTAACAGAGATATTATTATACAAGTTACAACTGTGGGTAATTGGAGATGATCACATTGGGACTGTCTGGGAACCAGTGTTATGCCACATCTCAAGAGTTACTTCACCTGAGGGCAAACAAAGCCTAGTGTATTTATAGAGACTCCTGTCCTTCACTGGCCAGTCACAGGTAGGGGTTAGCTTCCTGACATTTATGATTGATGTGCAATTGGGCAAAGAGTTGCTAAAGTTCTGATGCATCTCTCAGATGCTGTAATGTAAAGCTAGACTAGTATACATTGAAGTGGTATGGGTGAGTGTGTATGGCCTTGGGGTATACAACTTTTGCTACATGTGCATTAGAAGAATAGCTACCTTTGGTAATTTCTATTGTGACTGAACATTTTCAAAGAAAATGTCTTGAAACTGAAAAGGAAACTTTTTTGGGTATTAAACAGAGCCCTTCTAGTTGCTACTTACATTTATCTTCTTCTCCTTTTCTCAGTGGGCAGAATACTGGAGTTCTATTTGTATATTGTTTTATCTAGTTGAATAAAGACTGTTATTAATTCCCACACCAGTCTTTTGTTCCCTACTAACCTACATTATTTTAGGCTTTCTTTGTTGAGTCATTTAGTAATTTATATTACTTGTTCCTGGACTTTCTGCAGCTTCTCTTCATTTTAAGTTGATGAGCCTATTTTCCATAACTGCTTTTTCAAGAAAATACATTTATCAAAGTTGTATATAATTTAAATTTCTGGCCACATGTAAAACTTCATAGTTTATTAATAATTTATCATCATTTGAATGGTAATTTAAATTTTAGTTATGCAGATTACTGAAATTATTCCCAATGTTATAGCATATTTATATCAATTATTTGATAGTTATTATAACATATTTTAGAACTGTGTAAGTGGAAACAAGGAGCAACAGTTAGAACTGGACATGGAACAACAGACTGGTTCCAATCAGGAAAGGAGTACATCAAAGCTGTATATTGTCACCTGCTTATTTAACTTATATGCAGAGTACATCATGAGAAATGCTGGAGTGGATGAAGCACATGCTGGAATCAAGATTGCTGGGAGAAATATCAATAACCTCATATATGCAGATGACACCACCCTTATATCAGAAGGTGAAGAGGAACTAAAGCACCTCTTGATGAAAGTGAAAGAGGAGAGTGAAAAAGTTGGCTTAAAACTCAACATTCAGAAAACTAAGATCATGGCATCTGGTCCCATCACTTCATGACAAATAGATGGGGAAACAATGGAAACAGGGAGAGACTTTATTTTTCTGGGCTCCAAAATCACTGCAGATGGTGACTGCAGCCATGAAATTAAAAGACACTTGCTCCTTGGAAGAAACGTTATGACCAATCTAGACAGCATATTAAAAAGCAGAGACATTACTTTGCCAACAAAGGTCCATCTATTCAAAGCTATGGATTTTCCAGTAGTCATGTATGGATGTGAGAGTTGGATTATAAAGAAAGCTGAGCGCTGAAGAATTGATGCTTTTGAACTGTAGTATTGGAGAAGACTCTTGAGAGTTGCTTGGACTGCAAAGAGATCCAACCAATCCATCCTAAAGGAAATCAGTGTGAAGCTGAAACTCCAATACTTTGGCTACCTGATGCGAAGAACTGACTCATTTGAAAAGACCCTGATGCTGGGAAAGATTGAAGGCGGGAGGAGAAGGGGACAACGGATGAGATGGTTAGATGGCATCACCGACTCAATGGACATGAGTTTGTGTAAACTTTGGGACTTGGTGATGGACAGGGAGGCCTGGCGTGCTGCAGTCCATGGGGTCACAAAGAGTAGGACACAACTGAGCACCTGAATTGAACTGGAGACACTGATTTAATCCTAAATACTTTGTGCTAAGAACATAAAGTTAAAATTAAGGAATAGGAATTAACTGTGCAGCAAAAGAAATTAAATTGGTTACATTATTTTGTAAGTATCTAAATTCATTTGCTTTGTCTTCTTAACTCTATTGGCAGAAGAAAAAAAAAGGAAAAACAATACTACTCGCAATATAAATAAAAACATCTGAAAAATGAAAGCCACAGTAGATTATAAATACACAACTCTGATGTTTAGAGGGCTTACCCTTGGTAGCAACTAGTAATATCTTCCTTAAGTGATATATATACAATAGCAAATAAATTGAATGACTTTCCTTTAATTAAGTATTTATCTTATGCAGCATCAAATAATTGAGTATTTTGCTTCATTTAAAAAGGGATTTATTTTATGTTAATACACAGTAATTTGAAGAATCTTTGTTTAATTACATTCTTGGTCATTACTCCCACAGGTGTTTTTTGATACTGTTGTGGCTACATATCATTATGAAAACTTAATAAATTACTGCTTCATTTTTTGGGGGGAAACACCCACTTTTCCCCCTCCACATACACACCAGCATCTATTTTCAGTGTTGAATTAATTACATTCTGTAATTGTATTTTTGTTATAGTCAAGAAAAGAAATATTTTACACACCTTTTTTTTTTTTTCCCTTTTAGTTTTTAGTTAGCTGCAATTTATTTATAGTTTAAGACATGGATCTTAGGTGACACAATTCAGTGTGCTGAGAGAAGTGATGTTATCCCTGTATCCCACACTTTGTTCAGGATATAGGACATTTTTGTTATGCCAGAAAGTTTTCTGCGCCTCTTCCCAGTCCATCTCTGCCTTCTTCTCCCTTCAACTCAATCTGAGAAGCAAGCCCTTCTCATTTACAGATGTATAAATGGTTTACGTATATAATTTGTATATAATAAATAATATAAATTTATATATATATGTTTTATTTCATTTTTGAAAAGCCATGTAACCTCACAGAAGAATTTGAAGTTAAAGAGTTGAAATTTATTGAATACTCTTTTGAACTACTGATTAAGGATTGCATATTGATGTTATGATTTTAAAAATCTCTAAGATAGATCACATGTTAGTCCACGAAACAAGCATCATTAAATTTAAGAAAACTGAAATCGTATCAAGCATCTTTTCTTACCACAGTGCTATGGGATTAGAAATCAACTACAAAAGAGAAACTGAAAAAACACTAACAGGTAGAGGCTAAACAATACGCTACTACAACCAATGGATCACTGCAGAAAGAGGAAATTTTAAAATATCTGGAAACAAATGAAAGTGAAAACACAATGATCCAGAACCTATGGGATGCAACGAAGACCTAAATAGACATTTCTCTGAAGAAGACAAACAGATGGCCAACAAAAATGTGAAAAGATGCTCAGCATCACTAATTATTAGAAAAATGCAAATCAAAACTACAATGAAGTATCACTTCACACTGGTCACAGTGGCCATCATCAAAAAAAATTGCAAACAATAAATGCTGGAAAGGGTGTGAAGAAAAGGGAACTCTCTTACACTGTTGGTGGGAATGTGAATTGATACAGCCATATAGAGAACAGTATGCAGTGTACAGGTGCTCTGTCGTGTCCAACTCCTTGTGACCCTATGGACGAGAGCTTGCCAGGCTCCTCTGTCCATGGAATTTTCCAGGAAAGAATACTAGAATGAGTTTCCATTTCCTCCTTAGGATCTTCCTGACCCAAGATCGAACCCGTGTCTCTTGGGCCTCTTGCATTGGTAGGTGGATTCTTTACCATAGTGCCACCTGGGAATCCCAGAGAACAGTATGGAGGAAGTTCCTTGCTGCTGCTGCTGCTGCTGCTAAATCGCTTCAGTCATGTCTGACTCTGTGTGACCCCATGGACTGTAGCCTACCAGGCTCCTCCATCCATGGGATTTTCCAGGCAAGAGTACTGGAGTGGGGTGCCATTGCCTTCCCCGAGGAGGTTCCTTAAGAAAATTAAAAATAGAACTATCATGTGACCCAGAAATCCCACTCCCAGGCATATACTCAAAGAAAGCCGTAATTTAAAAAGATATATGCACCCTGGGCTTCCCTGGTATCTCAGTGGTAAAGAATCTGCCTGCCAGTGCATGAGACTCAGGTTCAGTCCCTGGTCCTGGAAGATGCCACATGCTGTAGAGCAGTTAAGCCCATGTGCCACAACTATTTTGAGCCTGTGCTCTAGAGCCCATGAGCTGAAACTGTTGAGCCCATGTGCTGCAATTACTGAAGCCCACGAGCCCTAGAGCTGATGCTCCACAAGAAGAGAGGCCATGATGTTGCAAAGCATGCACACAGCAACTCAGGAAGTGCCCTCCTCTCACCACAACTGGAGAAAAGCCAGAGGAGCAACAAAGACCCAGCACAGCCATAAGTAAATGAATAAAATTATAAAAAAGATACATGCATCCTTATGTTCATTGCAGCACTATTCACAATAACCAAGACATGGAAGCAACCTAAATGACTATCAACAGAGGAATGGATAAAGAAGATGTAGTACATATATACAGTGAACGTTACTTAGTCATTAAAAGAAATGAAACTGTGTCATTTGCAAATATGTAGATGGACATAGAGACTGTCATACGAAGTGAAGTAAGTCAGAAAGAGAAAAGATTATATATTAACACATATATGTGGAATCTAGGAAAATGGTATGAAAGTGTTAGTCACTCAGTCGTGTCCGACTCTTTGTGACCCCATGGACTGTAGCCCACCAGGCTCCTCTGTCCATGGAATTCTACAGGCAAGAATACTGGAGTGGGTTGCCATTTCCTTCTCCAGGGGATCTTCCTGACCCAGGGATTGCACCCAGCTCTCCTGCATTGCAGGCAGACTGTTAACCGACTGAACCACCATGGAGGAAAAATAATATAGATGATCTTATTTGTAAAACAAATAGGGACACAGACATGGAGAACAAACATATGGATAGCAAGGGGAAGGGGCAGGATGAATTGGGAGATCAGTGTAAAGCAACTATACTCCAATTAAATAGGAAAAAAAAAAACCCATAGTATGCAGCAAAAGCAGTACTAAGAGGGGAGTTTATAAAATACAAACTTACTGTAGGAAACAAACAAACAAAAATCTCAAATAAATAACCTAACCTAAAGGAGCTAGAAAAATAAGAACAAACAAAACCAAAGTTAGTGGAAGAGAACGAATCATGATCTCAGCAGATTTAAATGAAATACAGAATAAAAATCAGTAGAAAAGATCAATGAAACTAAGACCTGGTTCTATAAAAAGATAAACAAGGAGAGAACAAGATGGCAGAGGAGCAGGTGGACGTGGAGTGCATTTCTCTCCAGGGATGCATCAGGATACATTCAGACACAGAAGTGCATGCAGAACATCAGTTGAGAGCAGACAGGAGTACATGACTAGTGGAAAAAATATATAGAAAACCTTGCAAAACTCGGTAGGATGAAGGAACTAGAGGGAAAAACAGGAGTGTTAGTAGGAATGGACCTGTCCTCGGTGGGTGGGGGAACTGAAGCACAGTTTCCCACATCCGGGCAATTATCTGAGTCAGAGGAGAAACATTTAAGGCTGAGAGTGAAACAGCTTTTCTGTGGCAGCCTAAATAGAATGAGAATCAGATAGTCCTTGCCGCAGCCATACATCTCCTGGACAGGAATACTGGTACCCTAGAAGGCACAGTGGCTGGGAGCTGGAGTTTAGGGATTGTGGAGCAATCCCAGGGCAAGGGGTGCTGTTAATTGTGGAGAGAAAGATCTGAGGGGATGAGAGGGAGGAGATTGTGGGGGGCAGTGCTGGTGGAGGAAAGCCGGGCAGCCATGGAAGCAAGGCGATACTCCTGAGTCACACGTAGTGGGTGGAGCCATCACCATAGCCTCTCTCTCCACACGCCAGCATTGGCAGCTGAACAATAGAGAGGTTGGCCCATCAAATGCTGACTCACTGAACTACAGAGCAGGACCCCACCCAGGGTGCTCCTTTAAGTAACTGATGCCCTGAACTACAGAGTAGGATCCCACTCAGGGGTCCCCTCTATGTGCCTGAACAGGGAACGAAAGAGAAGGAACCTAAGACAAGGGAACCCTCTAAGTGCCTGAATGGGCAGAGCTACAGAGAAAGACTGGCCAAAGAGGCCTTCTGATCGCCAGCTACAAGAGGCTCAAAAAAAGACTCTAATAGGGCCATAACTCCTGCAGCAGAGGGTATCCCTGCACACTTGGCGCCACCAGGGTCCCCATAAGCCAAGCAGCTGTGCCACCTTTACGCTCAACTCTCACTGGGGCAGAGCTGCCACAGGCAAAAAAAGTCTTGTGTCTATGCAAGCAGGGTCGCTTCGGTCATGTCCAACTCTTTGTGACCCTATAGACTGTGGCCTACCAGGCTTCTCTGTCAGGGAGGGTGTTCTCCAGGCAATACTGGAGCATACTGGCCAATACTGGTTGCCATACCCATCTAGAGCACTATATTTCCTGCTGCCCTAGCTGCTATCCCCCCTGAGTACCAGGTGCTGCCAGAATCCCTGCGACCCAAGCAACCGCACCACCTCCACACCTGAACTTCACAGGGCCAAGCCCAAGTCCTCCAGGGAAGCCTCAGGAGCAAACCCCAGTAGATGAGCCACATGTAGAGGTGGAAATAAAACCACAATTGAAACCCAGGGGCAATGTGGCTGAGGAAGAAGATCCAAAACCTTTCCACCAACTGTACAAGCTGCAGATTAAATCCACACAATCAACTAGGCAGACTCTGTGTCTGTGGAATATATAAAAGGTCATTGAGAGCACCCACAAAGAAAACGCACTAATTCTGGTAACTGTGGACATTGGAGGCAAGAAAGTACAGGAGTAGGTCCAGATTAGAATCTGAGCTGGCCCCACAGCAGGTCGAGAGATCAGCACAGTGTTGGAGGGCATCCTAGGGAGGTAAGGTGGACTGTGACTCCCAGCAAGGGAGAGGACTCTTGACAGCAGTGACTCAAGAACAACATTTGTTATTCTTATTTTTTGACTTGTTCTGTAGAATCTTTTGGATTTTTTTTCTTTTTTTGTTTTCTTTCTCCTTTGTTGTAGTTGGTTTTATTGGCTCTATGAAATCCAGTTAAGCTTTTGAACTTTTTTTTTCTCAGTCACATTTTTTATTGTTGTTATAAACCTGCCTTTACATTGGGCTTTTGCAGTTCTGTGCAGTTTTCCTTTATTTCTCTCTCTTTTTTTAATTTTAATTTTTTCAACCTATTATTATTTTATCTACATTTATTCCTTTGTTTGCTTTTCCTGCTGTTCTTTTCCCCTTAAATTAATCTTTAACATATATACATCTGCTTTATCTACCTCTATTTAGCTTTGCATATCTATTCTTTCTTTCGTTTCTTTCTCTCCTCTCCTCTCAATATATTTGTTGGTCTTAGTTTCATTGCTTTTTTCCCTAATTGGCACCTGGCTTCAGTTTTGTTTTCCAGTTTGTGCTTTAGTTAGTTTTGTTCTGGTAGATATAATTTTTGGTTTCCTTTCTTTGCTGGGTCAATCTACTGTACTTTTATTTTTGTTGGACTGTTTTGATTTTGCTTCTGGGTGTATATGTATATGTGTATATTCAGTTACACTTTTTATTCTTGTTATAAACCTCTGCCTCTATGTTGGCCTTTTGCAGTTCTGTGGAGTTTTCCTTTTTTCTTTCATCTTCCATTTTTTTCTTTTCTCTTTTAGAATTTTAATTTTTAATTTTTTAAAACTATTCTATATTTTCTACATTTATTCCTTTGTTTGCCTTTCTTGCTGTTTGTTCTTATCCCCTTGCAGTTACTCTTTAATGTATATAAATCTTCATCTACCTCTATTTAACTGTGCATATCTATTCTTTCTTTCTTTCCTTTCCTCTCAACATATTTGTTAGATTTGTTTTCATTGCTTTATTACCCACTTGACACCTTGCTTTAGTTTTGTTTTCCCGTTTGTGCTTTAGTTAGTTTTGTTTTTAACTGGTAAGTATAATTTTTGATTTCCCTTGTTTGCTGGCTCAATCTATTGTACTTTATTTTTGTTGGACTGTTTTGACTTTGCTCATGGGTGTAAATGTATATGTGTATATTCCATTGTTTTAATTATTATTTGCCTGATTTTGTAACTACCATTTGTCTGGGGTTCATCTTGGGTTTCTCGTTTTCGGATATTTGTTTTAATCTCACTTAATGCCATAACAAACCACTTGTGGAATCTCTGTTCCTGACCAGAGATCAAGCTCTGAGCCATTGGAGTGGGAGCACTCACTCCAAGACCCTAGACCACCGGAGAACTAACCCTAGGGAGTATCAAATAGTAAGAACACACACATAAAAAAAAAACACTTGACTACAAGACCCAGCATCACCCAACCACCAGTAGCACCATGTGCAGGACACCTCATCTAAACAAAACAAAAATGCAAACCCAGTCATCAGCAGATAGAATTACCACCTCACTCAGCCTTGCCCATCAGAGGAAAAGCAAACAAACAAAAACTCAGCACGAATCTTACCCTATTCAAAGCATACAGAAACCACTGGACCAACCTTAGGAGGGCAGAAACCAAAAACAAGAATTCAACCTTCTTCAAGGAAAGAATTCAACTTTCCTTGAAGCCTGGGCAAAGGAGACCTCAAACACAATAAGTTAAAAAAAAAAAATAATGAAAAGGCAGGGAAATACTATACAAATGAAGGAACAAACTAGAAACACAGAAGTCCAAATAAACGAAGAGGAAATAGGCAAACTACCTGAGAAAGAATTCAGAATAATGAAAATAAAAATGATCAAAACCTTGAAAACAAAATGGAGAAAATGCAAGAATCAATTAACAAAGACCTAGAATACTTAAAGAATCAACATACAGAGACAAACAACACAATTACTGAAATTAAAAATACTCTAGAAGGAATCAATAGCAGAATATCTGAAGCAGAAGAGTTAATCACTGAGCTGGAAGATAAAATGGTAGAAATAACTTCTGAAACGCAGAATAAAGTAAAAAGAATGAAAAGAAGTGAGGACAGTCTCAGAGATCTCTGGGACCATATCAAATGCTCCAACATTCGAATTATAGGGGTCTCAGAAGAAGAACAGAAAAAGAAAGGGTATAAGAAAATTTTTGAAGAGATTATAGTTGAAAATTTCCCCAACATGGAAAATGAAATTAACTATTTCATTAGTTAATCAAGTCCAAGAGGCACAAAGAGTCCCATACAGGATAAACCCAAGGAGAAACACACCAAAACACATACTAATCAAACTAACAGAGACTAAGCACAAAGAAAGAATATTAAAAGCAGCAAGGGATAAGCAAGAAGTAACATACAAGGGAAACCCCGTATGCTTAACAGCTGACCTTTCAGCAGAAACCCTGCAGGCCAGAAGGGAATGACAGGATGTATTTAAAGTACTGAAAGGGAAAGATCTACAACCAAGATTACAGTACCCAGCAAGGATCTCCTTCAAAATTGATGGAAAAATAAAAAGTTTTTCAGACAAGCAAGTTTAGAGAATTCAGTACCATCAAACCAGTTTTACAGCAAATGTTAAAGGGACTTATATAGTCAAGAAATACAAGAGAAGAAAAAAGATTTATAAAATCAACCCCAAACAATTAAGAAAATTCCAAAAGGAACATATATACCAATAAATACTTTAAATGTAAATGGATTAAATGTATTAACCAAAAGCCATAGACTGGCTGAATTGATACAAAAAACAAGACCCATAAATATGCTGTCTACAAGACACCCACTTCAGACCTAAAGACACATATAGACTGAAAGTGAGAGGATGGGAAAATAGATTACATGCAAATGGGAAGCAAAAGAAATCCAGAGTAGAAATCCTCATATCAGACAAAATAGACGTTAAAATAAAGAAGATTACAAGAGATAAGGAAGGATACTACATAATGATCAAAGGATCAATCCAAGAGGAAGACACAACAATTGTAAATATCTATAGACTCAACATAGGAGCACCTCAATACATAAGACAAGCACTATCAGACCTAAAAGGAGAAATTGACAGTAACACAGTAATAGTAGGAGACTTTAACACCCCATTCACACCAATGGACAGGTCATCAAAACAGAGAATTAATAAGGAAACACAAGTCTTAAATGATACATTAGATGAGATGGATCTCATTGATATCTTCAGGACATTCCATATAAATGCAGAAGAATGGATTGAGAAGAAGGTAAATACCTTCTTCTCAAGTGCACATGGAACATTCTCCAGGATAGACAACATCTTGAGTCACAAATCAAAACTTAGTAAATTTAAGAAAATCGAAATTGTATCAAGCATCTTCGACCACAGTGCTGTGAAATTAGATATCAGTTGCAAGAAAAAAGCTGTAAGAAACACAAACACATGGATATTAAACAATACATTTCTAAATAACCAACAGGTTACTGAAGAAATCAAAAGGGAAATCAAAACTTTTCTAGAAAAAATGACCATGAAAACATGACAACTCAAAACCTATGGGATGCAGCAAAAGCAGTTCTAAGAGGGAAGTTTATAGCAATACAATCCTACCTCAAGAAACAAGAAAAGCATCGAACAGACAACCTAACTTTGCACCTAAAACAAATGGAAAAAGAAGAAGAAGAAAAAAAACCCAGTTAGTAAAAGGAAAGAAATCATAAAGATCCAAGCAGAAATAAGTGAAAAAGAAATGAAAGAAACAGTAGTAAAGATCAGTAAACCTAAAAACTGGTTCTTTGAGAAGATAAACAAAATTGACAAACCTTTAGGCAGACTCATCAAGAAAAAAAGAAGAATCAAATCAACAAAATTAGAAATGAAAAAGGAGAGGTTACAACAGGACAACAAACAATGCAGAAATACAAAGCATTATAAGAGACTATTATGAAAAACTTAATAGTAATAAAATAGATAACCTGGAAGAAATGGACAGATTCTTAGAAAAGTTCAACCTTCTAAGACTGAACCAGAAAGAAATAGAAATTATGAACAACCCAGTTACAAGCACTGAAGTTAAAGCTGTGATCAAAAATCTCCCAGAAAACAAAAGCCCAGGACCAGATGGATTCACAGGAGAATTCTGTCAAACATTTAGAGAAGAGCTAATGCCTATCCTTCTAAAACTCTTTCAAAAAATCGCAGAGGAAGTTCCAAACTTCCAGACTCATTCTATGAGGCCACCATCACCCTGATACCAAAACCAGACAAAGACAACACTAAAAAAGAAAAGTACAGGCCAATATCACTGATGAACATAGATGCAAAAATCCTCAACAAAATTTTAGCAAACAGAATTAAGCAACACATCAAAAAGCTCATACACCATGATCAAATTAGGTTTATTCCAAGGGAGGCAAGGACTCTTCAATATATGCAAATCAATCAATGTGATACACCATATTAACAAACTGAAAGATAAAAACCATATGATCATCTCAATAAATGCAGAAAAAGCCTTTGACAAAAGTCAACACCCATTTATGATGAAAACTCTTCAAAAAATGGGCATGGAAGGAACCTACCTCAACATAGTAAAGGCCATATCTGATAAAACTACAGCAAGCATTGTTCTCAGTGGTGAAAAACTGAAAGCATTCCCCCTAAGATCAGGAACAAGACAAGGGTGTCCTCTTTCGCCACTATTATTCAACATAATTCTGGAAGTCCTAGCTACAACCATCAGAGAAGAAAAAGAAATAAAAGCAATCCAGATCAGAAAAGAAGAAGTAAAGCTCTCACTGTTTGCAGATGACATGATACTGTACATAGAAAACCGTAAAATAGTATCAGAAAATTACTAGAGCTAATCAGTGAACTTAGCAAAATTGCAGGATACAAAATCAATACACAGGAATCACTTGCATTTCTATATACTAACAATGAAAAATCAGAAAGAGAAATTAAGGAATCAATCCCATTCGCCACTGCAACAAAAAGAATTAAATATCTAGGAATAAACCTACCTAAGAGGACAAAAGAACTGTACACAGAAAATATAAGACACTGATGAAAGAAATCAAAGATGACATAAACAGATGGAGAGATATTCCATGTTCTTGGGTAGGAAGAATCAATATCGTGAAAATGACTATACTACCAAATGCAATTTACAGATTCAATGTGATCCCTATCAAATTACAAATGGCATTTTTCACAGAACTAGAACAAGTTCACAATTCATATGGAAACACAAAAAAAGACCCTGAGTAGCCAAAGCAGTCCTGAGAAAGAAGAATGGAGCTGGAGGAATCAACTTTCCTGACTTAAGATTATACTACAAAGCTACAGTGATCAAGACAGTATGGTACTGGGCACAAAAACAGCAATATAGACCAGTGGAACAAGACCAAATGCCCAGAAATAAACCCATGCACTATGGGTACCTTATTTTTGACAAAGGAGGCAAGAATATACAATGGGGCAAAGAGAGCCTCTTCAATAAATGGTGCTGGGAAATCTGGACAGCTACATGTAAAAGAATGAACTTAGAATACTTGCTAACACCATGCACAAAGATAAACTCAAAATGGATTAAAGACCTAAATGTAAGACCAGAAACTATCAAACTCTTAGAGGAAAACATAGGCAGAACACTCGATGACATAAATCAAAGCAAGATCCTCTATGACCCACCAGCTAGAGTATTGGAAATAAAAACAAAAGTAAATAAGTGGGACCTAATAAAACGTACGGAGAAGGCAATGGCACCCCACTCCAGTACTCTTGCCTGGAAAATCCCATGGTGGAGGAGCCTGGTAGGCTACAGTCCATGGGGTCGCGAAGAGTCGGACACGACTGAGCGACTTCACTTTCACTTTTCCCTTTCATGCACTGGAGAAGGAAATGGCAACCCACTCCAGTATTCTTGCCTGGAGAATCCCAGGGACGGCGGAGCCTGTTGGGCTGCCATCTATGGGGTCGCACAGAGTCAGACACGACTGAAGCGACTTAGCAGCAGCAGCAGCAATAAAACGTAAAAGCTTTTGCACAGCAAAGGAAACTATAAGCAAGATGAAAAGACAACCCTCAGAATGGAAGAAAATAATAGCAAATGAAACAACTGACAAAGGATTAATTTCCATAATATATAAGCAACTCATACAAATCAATACCAGAAAAACAAACAACCCACTCAAAAAGTGGGAAAAAGACCTAAACAGACATTTCTCCAAAGAAGACAAACAGATGGCTAACAAACACATGAAAAGATGCTCAACATCACTCATTATTCAGTTCAGTTCAGTTCAGTTCAGTTCAGTCACTCAGTCGTGTCCGACTCTTTGCGACCCCATGAACTGCAGCACGCCAGGCCTCCCTGTCCATCACCAACTCCCGGAGTCTACCCAAACCCATGTCCATCGAGTCAGTGAAGCCATCCAACCATCTCATCCTCTGTCATCCCCTTCTCCTCCTGACCCCAATCCTACCCAGCATCGGGGTCTTTTCCAATGAGTCAACTCTTCACATGGGGTGGCCAAAGTATTGGAGCTTCAGCTTCAACATCGGTGCTTCCAATGAACACCCAGGATTGATCTCCTTTAGGATGGATTGATTGGATCTCCTTGCAGTCCAAGGGACTCTCAAGAGTCTTCTCCAACACCAACAGTTCAAAAGCATCAATTCTTTGGTGCTCAGCTTTCTTCACCGTCCAACTCTCACATCCATATGTGACCACTGGAAAAACCATAGTCTTGACTAGACGGACTTTTGTTGGCAAAGTAATGTCTCTGCTTTTAAATATGCTATCTAGGTTGGCCATAACCTTCCTTCCAAGGGGTAAGCATCTTTTAATTTCATGGCTGCATTCACCATCTGCAGTGATTTTGGAGCCCCCAAAAATAAAGTCTGACACTGTTTCCACTGTTTCCCCATCTATTTCCCATGACGTGATGGGACCAGATGCTATGATCTTAGTTTTCTGAACATTGAGCTTTAAGCCAACTTTTTCCCTCTCCTCTTTTACTTTCATCAAGAGGCTCTTTAGTTCTTCTTCACTTTCTGCCATAAGGGTGGTGTCATCTGCATATCTGAGGTTATTGATATTTCTCCCGGCAATCTTGATTCCAGCTTGTGCTTCTTCCAGCCCAGCGTTTCTCATGATGTACTCTTCATATAAGTTAAATAAGCAGGGTGACAATAGACAGCCTTGACGTACTACTTTTCCTATTTGGAACCAGTCTGTTGTCATTATTAGAGAAATGCAAATCTAAACTACAATGAGATACCACCTCACACTGGTCAGAATTGCCATCATCAAAATGTCTACAAGCAATAAATGCGGAGAGGGTGCAGAGAAAAGGGAACTCTCTTGTACTGTTGGTGGGAATGTAAATTGATACAGCCACTGTGGAAGATGCTATGGAGATGCCTTAAAAAGCTAGGAATAAAACCACCATATGACACAACAATCCCACTCCTAGGTATATACCCTGAGGAAACCAAAACTGGAAAAGGCTCATGTATCCCATTGTTCACTGATGCACTATTTACAATAGCTAGAACATGGAAGCAACCTAGATGTCCATTGACATATGATTGGATAAAGAAGTTGTGGTACATATACACAGTGGAATATTAACCATAAAAAGGAACACATTTTGAGTCAGTTCTAATGAGGTGAATGAACCTAGAACCTATTATCCAGAGTGAAGTAAGTCAGAAAGAGAAAGATAAATATCATTTTCTAATGCATATATACAGAATCTAGAAGAATGGTACTGAAGAATTTATTTACAGGGCAACAGTAGAGAAACAGACTTAGAGGATAGCCTTATGGACATGGCGAGAGGGAAGGCGAGGGCGAGATGTATGGAAAGAGTTAAATGGAAACTTATATTACCATATGTAAAATAGATAGCCAATGGGAATTTGCTGTATGGCTCAGGAAACTCAAACAGGGGCTCTGTATCAACCTAGAGGGGTGGGATGGGGAGGGAGTTGGGAGGGAGATTCAAAAGGGAGGGGACATATGTATACCTGTGGCTGATTCATGTTGAGCTTTGACAGAAAACAACAAAATTCTGTAAAGCAATTATCCTTCAATAAAAAATAAATAATTTTTTTTAAATAGGCAAAAAAATATAAAGTTATAAACCTTTAGTCAGATGTATTAAGAAAAAAAAAGAAGAGGACTCAAGTCAATAAAATCAGAAGTGAAAAAGAAGTTAGAGCTGATACCACAGAAATACAAAGGATCATAAGAGATTACCACTAACAACCATATGCCAATAAATTGGGCAACCTAGAAGAAATGGACAAATTTCTAGAAATCAACAATCTCCCAAGACTGAACCAGGGAGAAATAGATAATATGAACAGACCAATTACCAGTAATGGAAAAATATGTACAGTAATTTTTAAGAGTGATTTTTAATATTCTGACTTTTTGACTTTATAAGTATTGTATAATATGGATTAATATGGAATTGAGTCCCCCGTATAGTTTACATGTATTTATTGAATAATTTTCTGGAGATCCTTAAACTGTCCATCTTTAAAAACAAAAAGAAAAACAAAAATGCAAACTTGGCTATAAAGCCACTGATTCAACTCCAAATTAGTCATCAGCCATTTTTGTGACCCATATCTTTATCATTCATTTTTCGCTTTAAAATATTTTTTGCTTTGGCTAATGTAAAAGTATTCTTTACCTAAATAGTTATCTAATCTAATATGCTGTTAGTGCTTACTGGGCCCCATGTCTTTATCTCTTTGGAAGCAGTCTTTCATGGTAGACTTCTTTTTTTCCCCTACCATTCCAATGAATTTTATTTTTTAAAATAGCTCTTATGGGTGGAACTATTTAGCTGAGAAAGTTGTGAAGAAAAATAAAATGCCTTTATTTAAGAATAGTGTGAAAATGGAACTTTCTTGTTCCCTTCACTATCACCTTCTTCTCTTTATGTTTTCTTTCTTCCCTAATGTGCCATTTGCCTGTGTCATTTTTTGTTCTTGTTGTTCGTTGGCAACTCAGTGCTATTTGTTGAATTTTAATTTGTGTTCACCTTTGTAGCTCAGCTTGTAAAGAAACCGCCTGCAATTCAGTAGACCTTGATTCGATTCTTGGGTTGGGAATATCCCTGAAGAAGGGATAGGCTACCCACTCCAGTATTCTTGGGCTTCCCCGGTGGCTCAGATGGTAAAAAATTTGCCAGTGGGAGACCTGGGTTCAATCCCTGGGTTGGGAAGATCCCATAGAGAAGGAAGGGAATGCCTACCCACTCCAGTATTCTTGCCTGGAGAATTCCATGGACAGAGGAGCCTGGTAGGCTACAGTCCATGGGGTTGCAAAGAGTCAGACACGACTGAATGACTTTAATTTTAACTTTTACTTCATCAAATCCTTATTGAGAATATACTATGTGCCAGTCATTGTGATAGAGGATAAAGAAGAAACAGATATTGTTCCTCCCTTCATGGGACTTACATACAAAACACAATTCTCCCTCTGTCGTCTACATCAGAACTAGCCTTGTCTTTACAGGGAAAGTACATCTTGTACTAAGATGTAAATGGATGATGAAATAATGACATTTAAAGTATAAACTACAGTGGTTAGGAATAGGTGGAGCATTAGATCAGAGGGATCATTCTCCCTTGTGAAAGTGAAAGTGAAGTCGCTCAGTTGTGTCCGACTCTTTGCGACCCCATGGACTGCAGCCTACAAGGCTCCTCTGTCCATGGGGTTTTCTAGGCAAGAGTACTGGAGTGGGTTGCCATTTCCTTCTCCAGGAGACCTTCCCCACCCAGGTATTGAACCTGGGTCTCCTGCATTGTAGGCAGACGCTTTACCATCTGAGCCACCAGGGAAGTCTCTCCCTTGTGAGGTCTCATGCAAATCGTCAGGTAAGTGGTAAGTAGATTTAGATGTGCTTTCCCAGCAACTGTTAAATTGACTGCAATCTGCATTATCAACAGGCAGGGGCAACTTGGTAAATAATACCTTTTGTTTACTGAGTGAAAAACAGTGGAGACATCAAAGAAAATCAATTAGGGAAATAAGATCCCTGCCTATCATCCTGATAAGATCATCTGTTAAAATTTTGAGAAGGATACTGGTTCCTAGGTCTACCACTACGACTATTTTATTTGTATATCACAGAAATTGGTGTTTTGAGGAGAGCAGGACAGGTCAGTAACTTTAAAAATAACTTTCAATAAGAAAATCAACTTTAAAATTTTAGACAATGGATGAATTTTCTTTTTAATTAACTCTCATAACATTGTTTTGATAGTTCTAACAAATATCTAATCATTATTACATGATATGTTATTTTCTTTAATTTCTTTCTTCTCTGTTTTTACTTTCCTTTAATTTGTTTTCTGATCCAAAACTCTCTCAGTTCCATGAGAATTAAAATCATTATCTTTCATATTCACTAAAATTTTTTCTTGCTTCATTTATTCTTTTGTTTTAAAAATTTTACCCAAGAGCTATAAGTAACATGTTTTGTTAAAAAGGATTCAAATAGTATAGAAGCATGCAGACAAAATAAGTGAAGCTTATTTTATTGTCAGTCTTGTCACTGAGTACCATTGTAAGTTTTCTTTCACCATATCTTTTAAAAAATTACATAATTCAGCCATGCATCAGCTCAAAATTCTCTAAACGGATTTCAAAGTATGAATTATTTAATATTTCTTAGACCATGAAGAGTTTTATAAATTTAACATACTATGTAATAAATTGCGTTTTTAATTAAAGGAAAAGGTAAATAGTGCAATAATTTATTCAGTGGAATCAAGAATGTTTATTAATTATTGTTTTACCAATATACTGTATTTGCTTTTAAACATTGTAGTCATTATAAATCAATTACTGAAAGAACCTTGGGTATTATATGTATCCTGGCCTATTGTGAAATAGATTTTGGATTCTAGTATTTGATACCAGTTAATATGCTCCTACTTTTCATTAGGTGATTTACCCAATGACTTTTAGGCTTTATGTTCTTACATATTTGTGTTTTCAACTTACCTTGTACCTTAAATATTCAACCTTTTTCAGGAAAAGATAGCATTTTACTCCCTCAAACTTAACATTTAACAGGAAATTAAAGATTTTGGTTGGCATATATGGCTTAATTAAGGAGTATTAGTGAAAATACAGGGGAGGAAGGGGGAAATGATTCTGAATGTGTTTCCTTTCCCTGGGAATCCTGAAACCTTATGATGGTGGAAAGTAGTAATAACAATTGCTTTGAAGTCTATCTGGATTAGTTTCCTATTGCTGTGTAACAAATTACAACAAACTTAGTGGCTTAAAGCAACACCCATTTATTATCTCATAATTTCTGTAAGTCAAAAGTCTGAGTGGGTGCAACTGGGTTCTCTGTTTTAGATCTCACAGGACAGAAATTAAGGTGTCTGTCACACCAGAGTTTTATGTAGTGGTCCTAGAATTAATTCATTTTCAGACTCACTCAGGTTGTTCAGTTCACTTCACTTCAGTCGCTCAGTCATGTCATGGCCGACTCTTTGTGACCCCATGGACTGCAGCACGCCAGGCTTCCTTGCCCATCACCAACTCCTGGAGTTTACTCAAACTCATGTCCATTGAGTCGGTGATGCTGTCCAACCATCATTTCCTCCATCATCCCCTTCTCTCCCACCTTCAATCTTTCCCAGCATCAGGGTCTTTTCAAATGAGTCAGTTCTTCACATCAGGTGGCCAAAGTATTGAAGTTTTAACTTCAGCATCAGTCCTTTCAATGAATAGTCAGGATGAAATTCCTTTAGGATGGACTGGTTGGATCTCCTTGCAGTCCAAGGGACTCTCAAGAGTCTTCTCCAACACCACAGTTTAAAAGCATCAATTCTTCAGTGCTCAGCTTTCTTCACAGTCCAACTCTCACATCCATCCATACATGACTACTAGAAAATCCATAGCCTTGACTAGATGGACCTTTGTTGGCAAAATAATGTCTTTGCTTTTTAATATGCTGTCTAGATTGGTCATAACTTTCCTTCCAAGGAGCAAGCGTCTTTTAATTTCATGGCTGCAGTCACCATCTGCAGTGATTTTGGAGCCCAAGAAAATAAAGTCTGTCACTGTTTCCATTGTTTCCGAATCTATTTGCCATGAAGTGATTGGACCGGATGCCGTGATCTTAGTTTTCTGAATGTTGAGTTTTAAGCCAACTTTTTCACTCTCCTCTTTCACTTTCTTCAAGAGGCTCTTTAGTTCCTCTTCATTTTCTGCCGTAAGGGTGGTATCATCTTGTCATCTGCATATCTGAGGTTATTGATATTTCTCCCAGCAATCTTGATTCCAGCTTGTGCTTCATCCAGCCTGGCATTTTGCATGTGTACTCTGCATATAAGTTAAATAAGCAGGGTGACAAAATACAGCCGTGATGTACTGAAGCCTGGCTTGGAGAATTATGAGCATTACTTTGCTAGTGTGTGAAATGAGTGCAATTGTGTGGTAGTTTGAGGCTAAGTCAGTCTCAATTTTAAGTTCAATTTTGCCGTGGAACACAATCACGATAGATATCTCTCTTCACTTTCGTAAGTTACAGGGATGCAGGTTTGGAATCTGACAAATTTTTAGAAATCTGCCTACCACATCACTTTGAAAAATAGCATCAGGCTTCATAATAGGTGCTCATAACCAGTGAGTTAGGGTGAAGCTTATAACTCACATATGAAAGGACATTAAAGAGGCCTAAATTTAAAAATGAGATTTTTTTTTTTCTACAAAGGATATGTGGTGAGATTACTGTGTTGCTGGATAGATAGACTCGGTATTATGCAGAATCTTTTCTTTCCCAAACAAATGCAGTTTCAACATAGCCCAACCAAAACATCCATCAGTGTTTTCTTAAAATTTGCAAAGCTAATCTTAAAGTTAATGGAAAAGAATATACACAAGAATAGCCATGGAGGACTTGTTCTACTAACCTTATAAAATGCTACAAAGCTATAGTAATGAAAACTGAATGGTAACAGACCAGGAGTAAATAAACAAATCCAAGTATAAATGATAACTTAGTTTATGATAAATATACTCTTTCAAATAAGAAAAAAAGATAATGCAATAAATACATTGGTGCAAATAATGCAATGGTGTTGAGAAAAATTGGTTATCTGTTTAGAAAAAAAAAAAGGTATACCTTTGTCCTAAAACCCAAAATATATTCTAGAATTAATCAGTTTTAAAACTTCAAAACCAATAGAAACAAAAGCTGGAGAATATTTTTTCATAATCTTAAAAGGGGGAAGATTATCTTAGGTAGAATATAAAACATCACAAGGTTTATAAGAAAGACGTTGATATATTTTGCCACTAAATAGTTAACAAACACCATAAGTAAAGTTAAAGGAAAAAATATCAAGTGCATTGGAATAAAAATTTCATCATGTTTATTAACAAGATTCTGTAAATCATTAAGGAAAGAGAGTACAATAGCTAAATGGACAAAGGATATGAATAGGCTGTTCACAGAACATGAGAACCCAATGGCCAATAAACATATGGACAGGATCAACTCCATAAAATGTTTGAATAAAAGTTAGATGTATTGTTTTTTTATAATATTTTTTATAGTAGAGAAAAAGTAGTCTGAATATTCATCAATAGTGGAATGGTTAAGTGATTTAGCTGTACTACAGGTACTATGAAACCAATAAAAATAGTTGTATGTGCACGTACAGAGACATACATACATACATACAAACATACTTGAAAAGAGGTCTGAATATATGATTAAGATGAAGAAAAGTATGTAGCAGAAAAATGCATTCTCTTTCACCTGATTCATATATGTACTATTGGACAAAATGGTATTGTATCAGATATATAAGTTCAGCTCTGTATTTTCCTTTATGTTTAGGTTGGGCCCTTTGGCATATTCTGGATAGTGGGTTGTGAGCAAAAGTGGCATGTATTATGTGTGAGTCAAGGTATTTAGGAGCCATGATGCCACCTCTACAGTCTCTTAGTTTCCATAAAGCTACATCAAGGTCACACAGTACAGAATGGTAGAGCCTTGTTAATCAGGGTCTCTAAAGTGAGCATGTGAATCTTGGGCTCCTTGTACCCTCTGTAGGTGGGTAATGTAGGATTTAAAGCATGGACATTTGAGAGCTGTCTCTTGTATCAAATAGTGTTAATTTTCCTGGCTAGTATGAAGACAAAAACATACATGAATGTGAATTTACTGGTAGGATCTTTGAGGAACACTACGAACAAAGCTAGTGGAGATGCTGGAATGCCAGCTGAGCTATTTCAAATCCTAAAAGATGATGCTGTTAAAGTGCTGCACTCAATATGCCAGCAAATTTGGAAAACTCAGCAGTGGCCACAGGACTGGAAAAGGTCAGTTTTCATTACAATCCCAAAAAATGCAATGCAAAATAATGTTCAAACTACCACACAATTGCACTCATCCCACACGCTAGCAAAGTAATGCTCAAAATTCTCCAAGCCAGGCTTCAACAGTACATGAACCAAGAACTTCTAGATGTTCAAGCTGGATTTAGGAAAAGCAGAGGAACCAGAAATCAAATGACCAACATCCATTGGATCATGGAAGAAGCAGGAAAGTTCCAGAAAAACACCTACTTCTGCTTTATTGACTCTGCCACAGCTATTGACTGTGTGGATCACAAACTGTGGAAAATTCTTAAAGAGATGGGAATACCAGACCACCTGACCTGCCTCCTAAGAAATCTGTATGCAGGTCAAGAAGCAATAGTTAGAACTGTACATGAAACAGCAGACTGGTTTGAAATCGGGAAAGGAGTACGTCAAGGCTGTGTTTTGTCACCCTGCTTATTTAACTTATATGCAGAGTACACATATGAAATGCCGGGCTGGCTGAAGCACAAGCTGGAATCAAGATTGCCAGGAGAAATATCAATAACCTCAGATATGCAGATGACACCACCCTATGGCAGAAGAGGAACTAAAGAGCCTCTTGATGAAAGTGAAGAGGAGAGTGAAAAAACTGGCTTAAGACTCAACATTCAAAAAACTAAGATCATGGCATCTGGTCCCATCACTTCACAGCAAATAGATGGGGAAACAATGGAAACAGTTACAGATTTTTTTCTCTTGGGCTCCTAAATGAGGAAATTAAAAGATGCTTGCCGTGGAATTAAAAGACACTTGCTCCTTGGAAGAAAAGCTATGACCAACCTAGACAGCATATTAAGCAGCAGAGACATAAATTTGCCAACAAAGGTAGGTCCATCTAGTCAAAGCTATACAGCAGTCGTGTATGGATGTGAGAGTTGGACCATAAAGAAGGCTGAGCGCCAAAGAATTGATGCTTTTGAACTGTGGTTTTGGAGAAAACTCTTGAGAGTCCCTTGGGCTGCAAGGAGATCAAACCAGTCAATCCTAAGTGAAATCAGTCCTGAATATTCATTGGAAAGACTGATGCTGAAGCTGAAGCTCTAATACTTTGGCCACTTGATGCAAATAATTGACTCATTGCAAAAAGACCCTGATGCTGGAAAAGATTGAAGGCAGGAGGAGAAGGGAATGACAGAGGATTAGATGGTCGGATGGCATCACTGACTCAATGGATTCAGTTTGAGTAAGCTCAAGGAGTTGGTGATGGACATAGAAGCCTGGCGTGCTGCAGTCCATGGGGTCTCAGAGTCAGACACGACTGAGCGACTGAACTGTTGGAGGAATGCATGTTGTCTTACAGTTGGTCAGTCATTCTGTCCAGGAACAGGAATAGCTAGGAGTGTGAGCATGAAGCGGGAGGAGCCAGGTGGGCTGCAGTCTGTAGAATCAGAAAGAGTCAGACATGACTGAGTGACTTGAACACAAACAGTCACATTTTACTCTGATTATTCTTTTTGTTTGAATCTTATGGAACTCTATTTATGTGTAACTTCTATTGTAATGGTATTAGAATAAATGAAATATTGCTAAAAAGTAGGTGATATACCAAATTTCCTTCAAAACTAACTTGACTCTTGCTGTGGTAGTATTATGGCTACTATGCTCATTTAGGGATTTATGAAAGTAATAAGTTGATACAATGAAGCAACTAATTGATTGAATTCTGTATGAAATGTAAAGTTCTCTAAATTGGAAAGCCTTTGAATGGTCATTATTAAGAGTATGATTTATTGTATTTGATGTGCAGTATCATATTTTCAAGTTTCAGTCTTTTGCAAACTAATGGATTTTTATTTTTTCCAGAATCCACTATATTTTTATGTACTACTTTTCTGTAAAATTACTTACAGTTAATTTAATAAAGAGAACATTATGTTTCTACCTAAAGTGAAAAAAAAATATGTCCTTGACATAAATGGAAGATAAACATAAAGCTGTGTGTGTGTGTGTTAGTCGCTCAGTTGTGTCCTATTCTTTTTGACCCCATGGACTGTAAGCCCACGAGGCTCCTCTGTCCATGGGATTCTGTAGGCAACAATACTGGAGTGGGTAGCCATTTCCTTCTCCAGGGGATCTTCACAACCCAGGTATCAAACCCAGGTCTCCTGCATTGCAGACAGATTCTTTACCATCTGTGCTACATAAAATGAAATATTATATGATTTGGCTAACTGCTTTTGCTTGACAACATCCAACACTGGAGCCTATTTCCAGAATCAGAGGTGGTGAATTTAACTCAGATGACCAATATATCTACTACTGTGGGCAACAATCCATTAGAAGAAATGGAGTAGGCATCATAGTCAACAAGAGAGTCTGAAATGCAGTACTTGGATGCAATCTCAAAAATGACAGAATGATCTCTGTTTGTTTCCAAGGCAAACCATTCAATATCATAGTAATCCAAGTCTATGCCCCACCAGTAATGCTGAAGAAGCTGAAATTGAACGGTTCTATGAAGACCTACAAGACCTTCTAGAACTAACACCCAAAAAAGATGTCCTTTTCATTATAAGGGACTGGAATGTAAAAGTTGGAAGTCAAGAAACACCTGGAGTAACAGGCAAATTTAGCCTTGGAATACAGAATGAAGCAGGGCAAAGGCTAATAGAGTTTTGCCAAGAGAACACACTGGTCATAGCAAACACCCTCTTCAACAACACAGGAGAACACTCTACACGTGGACATCACCAGATAGTCAATACTGAAATCAGATTGATTATATTCTTTGCAGCCAAAGGTGGGGAAGCTCTATACAGTCAGCAAAAACAAGATCGGGAGCTGACTGTGGCACAGATCATGAACTCCTTATTGCCAAATTCAGACTTAAATTGAAGAAAGTAAGGAAAACCACTAGACCATTCAGGTATGACCTAAATCAAATCCCTTATGATTATACGGTGGAAGTGACAAATAGATCGAAGGGACTAGATGTGATAGACAGAGTGCTTGATTAACTATGGACAGAGGAATCTGACATTGTACAAGATGCAGGGATCAAGATCATCCGAAAGAAAAAGATATGCAAAAAAGGTAAATGGCTGTCTGAGGAGGCCTTACAAATAGCTGTGAAAAGACGAGAAGCGAAAAGCAAAAGAGAAAAGGAAAGATATACCCATTTGAATGCAGAGTTCCAAAGGATAGCAAGGAGAGATAAGAAAGCCTTCCTCAGCGATCAGTGCAAAGAAATAGAGGAGAACAATAGAATGGGAAAGACTAGAGATCTTTTCAAGAAAATTAGAGATACCAAGGGAACATTTCATGCAAAGATGGGATCAATAAAGGACAGAAATGGTATGGACCTAACAGAAGCAGAAGATATTAAGAAGAGGTGGCAAGAATATACAGAAGAACTATACAAAAAACATCTTCACGACCCAGATAATCATGATGGTGTGATCACTCACCTAGAGCCAGACATCCTGGAATGAGAAGTCAAGTGGGCCATAGGAAGCATTGCTACAAACAAAGCTAGTGGAGCTGACGGAATTCCAGTTGAACTATTTCAAATCGTGAAAGATGGTGCTGTGAAAGTGCTGCATGCAATATGCCAGCAAATTTGGAAAACGCAGTAGTGGCCACAGGACTGGAAAAGGTTAGTTTTCATTCCAGTCCCAAAGTGAGGCAATGCCAAAGAATGTTCAAACTACCACACAATTGCACTCATCTCACATGCTAGTAAAGTAATGCTCTAAATTCTCCAAGCCAGGCTTCAACGTGAACCGTGAACTTCCAGATGTCCAAGCTGGTTTTAGAAAAGGCAGAAGAACCAGAGATCAAATTGCCAACATCTGCTGGATCATCGAAAAAGCAAAAGAATTCCAGAAAAACATCTATTTCTGCTTTATTGACTATGCCAAACTCTTTGACTGTGTGGATCACAACAGACTGTGGAAAATTCCTAAAGAGATGAGAATACCAGACAACCTGATCTGCCTCCTAAGAAACCTGTATGCAGGTCAGGAAGCAACAGTTAGAACTGGACATGGAACAACAGACTGGCTCCAAATAGGAAAAGGAATACGTCAAGGCTCTATATTGTCACCCTGCTTATTTAACTTATATACAGAGTACATCATGAGAAATGCCGGGCTGGATGAAGCACAAGCTGGAATCCAGATTGCTGGGAGAAATATCAATAACCTCATATATGCAGATGACACCATCCTTATGTCAGAGAGCGAAGAGGAACTAAAACACCTCTTGATAAAAGTGAAAGAGGAGAGTGAAAAGGTTGGCTTCAAACTCAACATTCAGAAAACTAAGATCATGGCATCTGATCCCATCACTTTATGGCAAATAGATGGGGAAACAGTGTCAGATTTTATTTTTGGGGGCTCCAAAATCACTGCAGATGGTGACTGCAGCCATGAAATTAAAAGACGCTTGCTCCTTGAAAGAAAAATTATGACCAACCTAGACAGCATATTAAAAAGCAGAGACATTACTTTGCCAACAAAGGTCCATCTAGTCAAGGCTATGGTTTTCCCAGTAGTCATGTATGGATGTGAGAGTTGGACTGTGAAGAAAGCTGAGCACAGAAGAATTGATACTTTTAAACTGTGGTGTTGGAAAAGCCTCTTGAGAGTCCCTTGGACAGCAAGGAGATCCAACCATCCATCCTAAAGGAAATCAGTCCTGAATATTCATTGGAAGGACTGATGTTGAAGCTGAAGCTCCAACACTTGATCCGAAGGACTGACTTATATGAAATGACCCTGATGCTGGGAAAGATTGAAGGAGGCAGGAGAAGGGGACGACAGAAGATGAGGTAGTTGGATGGCATCACTGACTCAATGTACATGAGTTTGAGTAAAGTCCGGGAGTTGGTGATGTACAGGGATGCCTGGTATGCTGCAGTCCATCAGGTTGCAAAGAGTCGGACATGATGAGCAAATGAACCAAAAGACTGAGACCTTTTCCTTGACATATCAGGATGCATATAAGATAATTGAAAATGGAATAAATTCTTAGCATATGGTTTATAGTCATTTACTATCTTGCCTCTGTATCACTAGTATTATTAATCCCATATTTGTGGAAACACTGGTATTTTAGAAAGTGTTCTAGGATTGGATTCATAATCAAATCACTGCTACCTCTCACCATATCTTTGGGTTGTCACTATATGTTTGTACTTATATCACCATTTTTAAAATGGGGGCAAAAATGCCTACCATCTTTAATTCATCTTAGAATTTTTGTGAAGAACAAATAAAATAATGTTGCTTGTCACTCTTAATAGTTTCAGTGCTAGTTTAACAATCATATATAACTAAGAAATTCTGGTCTTTTAGGTTACAGTGCTTTGTCTGTTGACACTTAAGTTTAATAATTCATTCTGTTAATTTCGTGTCCTCCACCCAAAGGGAATCAACATCTGTCCTATCTTGTAAATATACTTTATTACCATAGACACTGGGTGCACATATGAATTTGCGCCTATGCAGTCTCACCATGGAATACATTCAAAATACATATTCTAATGGTGAGTCTCGAGTTGTGAAATGTATTTTGTGCAGAGTTAGATTTTCTGATGTGCTGCTTACATTTATTGATATTCTAAGTTTCTATAGATTCTATAGTAGATTGACTTTTTACTAGAAAGACTGGAGTAGTCTCCCATTCCAAAGTCTTCTTCTAATATGGCAGTGAGATTGGTATACTGAGCTCATTGCTCTATCAGGTCACCAGAGTGTTATTTACTAAATTTCTTCCCCTAGAAATTATTACTTCGTTTAGTAGGATCTTATTGGTCTGTCCTGCTGGGCCCCAAGGGAAATAATATTTAATGTAATCATGACAGAAAATGTTACTCACTTGTAGGAAGTAGCTGTTACTTTGTTCTTGATTCACAAAAGTAGGTTTATATATTTTATGAAATATCTATCAAAGTTGTTATTGAGATATCCTTACAAGCTAAATATTCTCTTAGCCACATCCCGGCTCCCAGAAACACTTCCACTCTTGTCTTCGGGAACTTGCTTCACCTTTACCAGGTAACTTCTGTTCTTTGAAGCTAATTAGGTTTTTGGGGGCGATAGATCGTAGGCAGTTGGGGTGATTTATTGAAATAATTCACTCCCTACTGATTCTCTCATTTTCATGTGGTCAGAAGTATTAAGAAAGTGAGCCAGGACCTTCCTTACCACTGTATTATTAGCCTTCATGTGACTATTTGAAGTCCAAGTATAACAATAATTTTCATAATAACTTTTAGTTGCCTGTAACAATCATATAATTTTAGAAAATAATTCCTATACATTTGTTTACCTTTAGTCCTATTGAAGAAGCAGACTTCATGATGTTTATTGGATCTGAATGTGCTAGAAGCATCATTTATTTACATAGAGTCTGCTATAAGAAAAGTATATCCAAAAATCTGTGTGTTTCTGGGGGAAAAAAGTGCTACATAGTGTTTAAGCGAGAGTCAATTAACACAGGGAGAGTGAGTATCCTCTTTAAATTTACAATGTAAATGAACAGATTCCATTTTCTGCATAAAATGAACTGTCATTTAAATAAACAGTATCCTATTTTCGAACAGTTCATGTTCATCACATTCTTTGAAATGGCTACCAGTCTTAGAAGATAAAACAGGAATATTATAGTTATCATTGAATATCCCAGGAAGAACTTGGTAAATTAACAGTAAAGATCTAGGGAAACTTCTTGTTCTCAGCAAACATAAGGAGAATATTTAAGTAATAATTTTTTAACCTGTCCTGTCACTTAACCATGCTTTTTGTTCACCGTGATCTTGTGATCAAAATGTATAACCATCCGGTACCTGCAAATGAACTTTGAACATTCATAATATTTGTGGGATTCTTTCTTGGCAAGATTTATTAAACAACTCTGCAATATATAATTTCTTTTTAATTTTAACCAAGACTGAAAACAATGGTTTTAGGTTTTTGATTTCTGTTCCCAAAACCATGCTTGTAAAGGAAATTCCCCCACAATCTTTTGTTGTTGTTGTTGCATCTTTTTGAGGCAGTCCTAACGGTGTAGTCATTGAACTTTTTGACTATCTTTCCACAGTCCCTTCAATTCCCTACAGTTTTTGTGGTCCAGAATTATTGAATTATTTCTTTCTGTTTTCCCACAAAGTGGCATTTCTAATTAGCTCTCTGCTGCTACTCTGGATGTCTTACTTCCCCTCTGCCCTTGTATTAACACCTGTTCCAGTGTCGATCTTTTTCCTTCTGCTTCACTTTTGGTCAGTCACATAAAAGTCTCTAACATAGCTGTTCTAATATCCCATTTTTAATCTTCTGAGAGCTCTTTCATATCTCTCGTGGGTTTATTAAAGTCATCTTAATGCAGTTTTTGACAGTTCTCAGTACTAAAGTTAGATGTTTGGTGCCAGCCACATGTGTAAGAAATGCTTTTATACAAGAAAGGCAATGAATATCTTGACATAATAAAGACATTTTTACAGAGACTAGTATTATTCTTAACTGACTAATAAGCTTAACAATTATAAATGATTTCATTTACTATTGAAAAGGATTACTGTTTTGAAGTGTGATTCATTTTATTTTTCTTGAAGCACATCCAAAACAACATATTGTATAAATTTGTCCTCAAAATATACTAATTGATTCTGTTGAACTAGCACATTTTCCTGTGGTATGTAGTTTGTTTTGGTATTCACTTCTTTTTATAAACAATAAGAATTATAAAAATGCAGTAAAATAAGCAAAGGCATTTGTCATACTACATTTGAATAGTAATGAGGTGCTTCCATTTAAGTGTGTATTAGTAAGAGTATTAAGTTGCTTAATTCATCTAGTGTATAAATGTGTATACATTGTTACATATATTTATATTTGGAGGATTTTTTTTCCCTTCAGTTGACAAAAAATGGATGAATTTCTTGTACAGGATGTTATGGTTTGACTTCATTCCCACCAACATTCTGATACGTATTATGTAGCCTTTTAAAAATTAACCCAAGGTCATTTTTATCAAATAAACAATTAATTGTAGAAATTGGTGATTTATTTCTGTTAATTCCATCTCTTTTCAATTCATATTTTTACCAGTTTGTTGTTTATTAAAATTCAAGTGGTGAAACTTATTTGTTTATCCTTTTTGGAAAGGCTTCTGAGAATTTATCTTGGAAATACAATAAAATTAAGAGAAAATTAATTTCCTGTAGAGTTTTTTTAATCATCTTCCTTTCCCCTGAGGACTTGGGTGGGTTAGGCAGTAAAATGTGACAGTTTATAGATTTCACAAAGATGGATGGAAAATACTGTTACTGGGAATAGTAATAACTGCCTACAGGATGCTAGTTTTCCTTTCTTTCGGCATTGCTCACCTGAACAGTTCCTGCACTGTGATTGGCAAATAAAATAGAAAATGAACTTACAAAAGAAAGCAATTTAGTAAATATTTGAACAGAAATTAATATTTAACAAAAAGACAGTATAACATATTTGAACAAATTTGAGATCACAGTTAATTACTTTAGGAAAAAGAAAATAGCATGCAACTTCCTTTTAAAATTTTACCTTTGGTCCTTAACAACACATTAAAGGACATTAAAAGTAATCACATCAGTTCACCTTGCAATCATGAGCATTTCTTTGTGTTTTTTTAAAAAATGAATACATGTCCATGTTTAGAAGATATTATAAACTGCACAAATATTCACTGGGCATTTCCTTTGCTAGGTACAGGGTGTTATTTAATTATTATGCAATATATATAGTATAAAGGTGTTGGGTTTTGGTAAATGTATCAAAATATACAAAATGCTCTACATGTGCATTTCCATCCTGTGACTGGATTTATAAGTCTCGATAGAGTTATTTTGTAGATATATCTCTCTTCCTAGATCTGGATATTTTTGAGATAGGAAGGGAGCATTTCTGCGACTCTCCCGTGACCTTTAACTAATGATAGAGCTCCACTTTCCCCTCCTCAACAAAGGAAAGACAGTCAAATAACCGTCAACTAAACATTAAAAGGACCTTAATTTTTCATTGGTGAAATGAGACGTACAGACATAAGGTAGTTATTTTTCCTTTCTCCTTTCTTCTTCTGCCTTTTTACCCCTCTTTTACTTCCTTCACTGACATTATACCTTGAAAAAATATTTTATCAAACTGTAGGCAATTCCATTTCTTATCACTAATTTGTTTCAAGGCCTCTTCAGCCTAGTTTGTAATGATGAGTCTGGATAATAAGGAAAATTGTGTTACTTCCAATATATGCTATAATTCGTTATTTTTAATGTTTTTCTATTTTCTATTTAAGTAAATAGGTCTTCTGTTTACTTCATCAGTTCCTTAACTTGGTAGATAATGCAAAGAATTATGCACTATTTTTACACTGTACAGTTAAGTCTCAGTGTAATCAAGAGCCATATTTATGTATTGAAGTCTTAGATGAGTTAGCCAGCATCTACTCAGAATTCTTTTCTGAGATTCATGACACTTTGAGTTTTGTTTCTACTTTAATTATAGAATCTCATGATTTGAAGGAACTCTTGATGAACATTTATTGTACATATTTATGGCTGAAACCAAGTGGAATATAAAGATGAAAATTACACAGATGTAGATGACAAGATTCTTATTTCAAAGTATTTAATAATGTTTCTTTCTCATTATTCAAAATGTATTATAGTTATCATATATGCCTATGACATGCTTTGTGTTTATATTTAGTAGTTTTGGATTCTCACAAAAATTCTTTTTGACAGAGTAGGTATAGTTTTTCTTTACACACAAGGAACTTGTTAGTTTAAAAAGTGAATTGACTCTCCCAATACATAAACAGCAAGTGTCAGCACAAAGACCTAAAATGAGTTCCCCTATTTCCAAATTAACTGAATTTGCAACCATTCCATATTGGCCTCCACAAAGGAAACTAGTTAACATTCAATTCTTTCAGTTTTTGCTTCATATTATTTTGAAACTGTTCTTAGATGCAAAGACATATAGGATGTATTATTTATTCTTGATAATTTTTTGATTGTATTTTTGTCTTTTTCTTTGGTAGTATTGATTGTCTTGAAGTCTACTCTGACTGATGTTAACATAGCCACTCTTTCTTGCGATTGGTGTTTGCCAAGGCTGTCTTTTTATATCCTTTTATTTTTTAACCTGTCTTTGTATATTTAAAATGTGTTCTGGTGGAGAGTATATAGTTAGAGTTTACATTTTTACCCATCATGACAATCAAGATTTAAATTGAGTATAATTTCTTTTGTGCTATTTTTGTCATACTTACATTTTATTTCTACATATGTGATAAGCCCTGTTATATACATATTGTTATTTTTACTTTGCACAGGCAGTTATCTTTTATAGAAATTAAAAGATGAGAAAATAATGAAAAAGCCCCTTACCTACAAATTTACCATCTAGTGCTCCTCATTTCTTGTGTAAGTCCCATTTTCCATCTGAAATTGTTTTTCTCTAGTCCAAAACTCTCTTTTGTGGTTCCCTTCACTGGAGGTCTGCTAGAGCAGAATGAATGAACTTAGTTTTTGTCTAAGAAAGGATTTCCTCTTCATTTTTGAATATTTCACTGGTTATGGGATTCTTGATTGAAGTTTTTCTCTCACTGCATTAAATATGTGTTATTTGATTTTCTTAGGCTTGTATTTTTTGACTGGGAAGTTTTCAGTCATTTTAATACCTGTTGCTTTGTATACAATGTATCTGTTTTCTATCTGCTTAGGAATTTTTCTCCTTTAGCACTTCAATTATAATGCACATTACTATGGTGCTCATTTGTCTATACATTGTCTTGTATATTAAGCTTCTTAGATCTGTGTTTATAGTTTTAATAAAATTGTAAGTTTATACCACTCTTCCTTCAAATATATTTTCTGTTCTCCCTCTTCTGGGACTATAGTTACATTGTATAGACTACTTGATATTTTTCCATTTTTCACTGATTCTCTATTCTTCATTATTTCTTTTTTTCTGTTCTGCAAATAGTTTTTATTGCTGGGTTTTCATTTTGTCTTTTCTTCTGCATTATGTAATCTCTCCATTCCATTGAGCAAATTTTTCATTTCAGATACTATATTTTTCAACTCCACAAATTTGACTCAGTTCATTATAGCTTCTTTCTTTCTTACCATGTTTTCATTTTCCTTTAAATCTCAAGTATATTTAGAATAGTTGTTTTAACATCTCTCTGCCACTTCATTTCTTTCATTTCTACATTTGTTTCTATTGATTGATTTTCTTCCTCATTAGCGATCACATTTTCCTGTTTCTTCATAATGTCATAATTTTTTTTTTGAATGCTGGACACTGTGATTCTTATGGTTTTATATGTCTGGATTTTGATATCTTCCTTTACAAGTGTTAAATTTAGTTCCATATAGGCAGTTACTTGTGGATATTATCAAGGCTTTTCTTTTAGATTTGTGAGGATGAACCTAAAATAGTTTTTGAGACATAGAAGATGCAGGTTTAATCCCTAGGTGGAGAAGATCCCCTGGAGGAGGGCATGGCAACCCACTCCAGTATTCTTCCCTGGAGAATCCCATGGACACAGAAGCCTGGTAGGCTGTGGTCGATAGGGTTGCAAAGAGTTGGACACGACTGAAGCAACTTAGCACGCACGCCAAGTAGTTTTATTCTAGACGTAGTTTAGTCCTTTTATCAATACTGTGGCTCTGCCCTCTGGTGTTTCTACAGAATGTCCCAGCTGTTCAGTAAGGTCATGGCACTATGGATGGTCAGAACTTGAACATCTCTCTGTCCCCTGCACATGTGCAGCTTAGTATTCGGCATCAAGGGGATATCTACGAATATTTCTGGATCTATTTCTCTACTGAACTTCCTTTCTGATACTGTCCCCAAACTTCAGGTGACTCAACCTTCCCCAAATTCAGTATCTGCTCACCTCAGTGGAATCACGGTGCTCTGCTTTGTCTCTCCATTCCTGCTCTATATTCTGCCTCCTGGTCTCCAAGATCATCATAGGGTTCACTGTATTTGATTTCCTTCTGTTAAGGAACAGAATCGCATGACGCCTTTTTGTTGAATGACTGAAAATACTGTTTTACACATTTTGTCTACTTTTCTACTTGTTTACAGGGGGAGGGCATTTCCAGTAGTATTTACTCCATCGTGGCCAGAAGTGGGAGTCCTTTCATATATTTAGATATATATTTGATAAAAAAATAGATACATATATGAATTCATAAAGGATGTTAGTCATTTCTTCTCTTCCATCTCATTTAATGTCGCTCAGCAAAGTAACCATTTTTAGAAATTGAGTGTGCATCCTTCTATCTTCCTTTATATATTTAAGCACATTTGTGTGCACATGTGCCCATATATGCAGGTATATGTGTAAATCAAGTTACATTGGAAGTCTCTGGAGAAGGAAATGGCAACTCACTCCAGTATTCTTGCCTGGAAAATCCCATGGAGAGAGGAGCCTGGTGGGCTACAGTTCATGGGGTTGCAAAGAGTTAGACACAACTGAGCGACTGAGTACACATTGTTAAATATTTTTCAGCAACATTTTCAGTTAGAATATGTCTTAGAGATCCTGCTAATATAGTATATATTAATCTTAATTTATTCTTTTATTATCAACTATATATTTTATAGAATGATCTTCTATATTTAATTACTCCACTTTTGCAGTCATTAAGGCTTTTCCTTCTTACTGTTCTTGTAAGCTGTATTTTTAAAAATAATATTGTACAGCAACTCTTCATATGGTGAATATTTCTGTAGAAGAAATCACAAAGGTGTTTGCCTGTTGGTAAATTGCTTTCCCAAGCAGTTTTTACGTATTTATATTACAATTAAAACAGAAGACCCAGGGGTTTTTAAAAAATGGTTGATTTCAGATCTAGGATAGATCTGAGAATTAAGAAAGATTACTGTGGGCATGAAGGCACTGCTGTGTGTGTGTGCTGTGCTTAGTCGCTCAGTCGAGTCCAAATCTTTGCAACCCCATGGACTGTAGCCTGCCAGGCTTCTCTGTCCATGGGGATTCTCCAGGCAAGAATACTGGAGTGGTTTGCCATGCCCTCCTCTAGGGTATCTTCCCAACCCAGGGATCGAACCCAGGTCTCCTGCATTGTGGATTCTTTACCGACGGAGCCACCAGGGAAGCCCCCATGAAGGCACTACCATTAGTCAAAGGTGGGACAATTGTAGGGGAAAAAGCGACTGCTGCGTTAAAAATATATATATACAATATGTTCAAAAGCTAAAAATCTTAAGGGATACAAGCAAGATCAAACTGAAAGCAACACTGGTCACCTTGGGGATGGAGCTAAGCTAATAAAATCATTATTCTGAGTACTGATAAATAGTGAAATCATGCATTTATCCTGTTCTTCCTGTACAAACCTTAATTCAGAGTAATCAAATACTAATAAGAATTCTTTTATAGAATTCTATTCATAAATGAAGAGAGAATAACAGAATCAGATTACCACAAGTTTTAAGCCTTTTATTAATTAAAGTAATCTCTACAGAAAATGATCATCAGTGACTAGTGATATCCTCAGGTAAACATGGATAGGAAACATTGTAACCAGTGAAACCAGCTGACAACACCTGAAGTTCTTGATCAAATAATACTGCAGAATGAGAAACAACCAGCTGTTCTATGGCAACTTATATGATGCAATAGTACACGGCTTTTTAAAAATTGAATCTGATCAGAGTCTCTGATCTAACTACTCATTTGTAGGAAATATAGAAGATAGAGGAATTTATTAAGTGACATCTCAGGGATGCTATTAGGCAAATTTAGCATTCTAGAAATTCTAGTAGATAACTGATCTAGTTTTTTCAGTCATGAACAACTAACAGTCAAATATAAAAAGGATGGGAAACTGTTAGAGACTAAAAGAGAAAGAAAGGAAATATCAGCCAAATGTAACGGGTAGACCTTGTTTGGATCTGATTTGAGCAAACCAACTTTTAAGAAAACATTTAAATAATTAGAGACATTTGAACAATCACAGGGCTTTATATGATATTAAGGAACTGTTAATGCTTTATTTCTGATGTTAGTATTGTATTCATGTTAACAGTAGCTCTTTTCTCTTAGGAAAAAATGAAATATTACCAGTGAAATGCTGTAAGTTCTACACTTGTTTTTAAATAATCCTGTGAGGGGCTGAAGGGGAAGATCTGGTGACAGTTATTTATGTTGGATAATGAGTACATGGGGTTTATTATAGTATTTTTTTCTACGTATAAGTGTTTGAACTTTTCCACTGTGAATTTTTTAATTAAAAAATAAACGTAGCATTCACAAGCCAGGTTGAAGAGAATTTCATCAACCATCAAAATAAGTGCAGAGCTTTCAGAATTTTCACTCTAAACACTTGAAGTGTGTGTATACATACATACCTGCAAGAACATTACAGAATTTATTCAGCATAAATGCTACATTTGATTTGGACCTTTGGACCCAGCACATACTTACGCTGAAGTTAGCATGAACCTAACAGTTTTCATTATAAAACATTCTTGGGTTTATCAATACCCTAGAAAAATCTGTGCAGTAAATCTGACACTGTGCCTTCATTCTGTTACATGCACCTCTCATCAGGTCCTAATGTTTGCTTTCCAGGTGCAGCAGGTACAGACTGTGCAGCAGGTGCAGCATGTCTATCCAGCTCAGGTGCAGTACGTGGAAGGAAGTGACACTGTCTATACCAATGGAGCAATGTAAGTTTATATGGGGGAGTCGTCTTCATTCCCCCACTCAGAGAAAAAGTAATGCACTTCCTGACACCTTCTGCTCATCCCAAGTTATTTCCTTGCTTTCACAGTATTTTTTTTTAAACCAGAGTAAGGTTATTGAACTTAAACTGATGTTTTGAGCCTTTTTTATGTTTGTTAAAAATATGTGCTCATTTTCCTTAGTAGAATATTTTAAAAATATTTTAAAGTTTCTACCTCAGTAGAATATTTTAAAATTTTACATTGCTGTACCCATGAATGGTTTTCTCTAGGTTGAGAAAAACATACCCCCTTGTTGGTGATTTCTGTATCATAATAATACCTTCTAAAATCTATGCTTTTTGTTTTTATCAATAAGGTGAATTTTTGTGTGTCTTCTGTAAAGTAATATAAATCTACTGTATTAGTAGATTAGGAGGAGTTTGTGGGGTTTTTTGCATTTATTAAATGAGGTACTTAACTACTCTATGTAAAGGGCCAGATACTCAATAAATCTTACTTTCCTGTCTGAACTTCCCCTCCATCCCCAACTGTCACTCCATCTCCTTTGCATCAACAATAATGTCAGTTTGTATATTTTTTTCATTAGAGTTTTTCAGCCACTTTGAGATTCAGGATGTTATTACAAATAAAGGGACTAAGAACTGTTATAAGTTACCATGTTTGTTTTCATTTACCACAGGTTTTTGTTTGCAATCTGTTAGATCTCCCGGTCTGAAATGAATTCAGATTCTCTTACTGACTCTTCTGCCCCAGGCTGCTGTGCCTTAGGTTGAGAATCTCTGCTTTCTTCATTCTTACTGCACCTACTGTTTCCTTGGGTGATTTTATAGACACCCCCACAGGAGAAGGCAATGGCAACCCACTCCAGTACTCTTGCCTGGAAAATCCCACAGACGGAGGAGCCTGGTAGGCTGCCATCTATGGGGTCACACAGAGTCGGACACGACTGAAGCGACTTAGCAGCAGCATAGACCCCCATGACACCAACCTGTAAGCTCCATGAGGGGGCAGGGATTTTTGTGTGGTTTTTGTTGTTGATGTTTCACTGCAATAAATCTTAACAGCAGGAGTGTGTGTAGTATGTAGAAAGTGCATTGATTCTTATTATAGCTAAACATTTTAAAATCCTGGTTTAACTATCTATTAGTTTTATAATCATGGTCAAGGTACTCAACTATTCTGTGCTTTTATTATTCTTTCCTGGGAAGTGGGAGGATAATAAACTTACTCTTACTGGATCATTGTGAGAATTTAAGGCAGAGTATGTAAAGCAGCTCACACAGGACCTAGTTTACAATAGATGATACAAAACTGAAAGTTCTTCATTGATCTTGACTCATCGTCTCTTTTTTCTTACTGCTTTTGGTCCCTGAATCGGCCTACATCACCACCGCCTTTAGAACCTATGTTAGCTATAAAGTAAAATGTGTCTCTCTATCTTGGTTTTCTCCCCCTTCCTATCTCCCTGGCTTCATCTTCCATCTGTTCTAGGAACAACCAACTTTGTACTTGTTTCCCCTTTCACACCTCTGTATTTTTGGACACATGGTTTGTTTCCTCTGCTGGAATATCATTCTCTACCTTCTCTCTTCCATTCCCAAACCACTACACCCAGTATAGCAATATCTTTGTAGACTGACATGTCACATCCTCTTTTGTGTCGTGAACCCTGGCTCTTCTCTGCAGGTAACTTATTTGTCCCCTGTACAGTAAAAATAGCAATGTACCCAGACTCTTTGTTCCACCATGGTGCGACGAATCCTTATATATATTTATAATACTAAGAAGAACTCTTCCTGAATGGGAATTGTTGTCATTTTGTTATTTTATTTACATCAGTTTAGGTGAAGGACACATGATGAAGGATCAGCACATTTCTGTTACTCTAGTGAATCTATAACACTTTATATATATTAGACACACTGAATATTCTTTACCTCTTTGTTGTATAAGGCCAGGACATTCTGGAGCCTGTTTTTGGAATCTCTACCATAAATCTAAACTCTTATTGGCATTTAGACCAAAAAAAATGAGGATGCCTGCCACTTGGTCCTTTATGCTATCAGGGAATATAAATGGGTTTCTAGACACTGCTGGAGGTCACTCAGTTGTATTGTTGCTGTATCCTTGTATGAGTTATATTTCCTTCCAGAACCTCAGAGTAAAGTCATTATATTTTCTACCTTTGTTTAAGCAAATACTATTTCCTACGTAGTTTGTTCTCCTAATTCAAAGACATCCTAGGTAACGCCTTAGCAGACCCCACTGGAGGGCTACATTATCACTCTCTATTCCATAATGTTTTACCTTATGTTTATTACTGCAACCAATCAGCTAAGAAACCAAAAAAATATGACAGATTTAAACAAATTAGGGCTTTTATTTTTGTCAAAAAAATCCAGAGTTAGCATATTGTACAAGTAACTAGCACTATGTGTGCAAATACAAAACAAGCCTTATTGAAGAGATCTTACAAGCTGGCATACAGCAGATACCTCTAGTAAGATTGGACGATACCATGGAAATTGCCCCAGTAGAAGATCTCTGGCCTCACAAAGTGCTCCATATTTCTAGGAGGCAGGGGTAGTGAACATTAACTGGTTATTTAGTAGAAAAAAAACATGGCTTTCTTATCTAGGGAGGAGTGGGTGCCTCTAAAGTTCAGGTCACCCAGCCTGTTCTTCCATTAGGATTAACTCAGACCACCTGAGCCAGCTTAGTGCTAAGCTACCGAAAGATGACAGGAAATGAGTATTTAGAAACATCCACAACCATACTTCCTCTCAGTCTGTTGCTGACATTAGCAGCTCAGGGATATCAGGGCAAAGATTTGCTGGTATGGTAGTAAATCTGCTTTGGTTACAGCCATCACAGCTGTATTCCAGACAAGAAGAGGGAAGGTGGAAAAAGAGGATACATTCTATATGCGTACCTACTTACATATAAATATGTGTGTACACACACACAGGCTTTCCCAGAAACCCCTAGCTCCCTTTTTGCTTGTATCTCATTGGCCATATCTGTGTAACAAAGTAATTAGCTGCAGAGGAATCTAGGAATGCAGGTTTGTAGCTTTTGTGTCTATATGGTAGATGACAGCAAAGGAAAAGGATAGTTGCAATGGTGTTGAGAGAGTTAACTATGTGGTATTTGTCACAGTCATTTATCATTGGCCCAAAGTAGAATAGGGTGATTGCTAGTGTGTGATTTTGTAAAAGATACACAGCCTGCTTCTCTCTCTTCATTTATGAAATATGGAGATAGTTTATCCAAAGTGTTTTGTATAGCTTCTGAGAAATTGAAAGCACTCACTAAACATTAGCTGCTGCTGCTGCTAAGTCACTTCAGTCGTGTCCGACCCTGTGCGACCCCACAGACGGCAGCCCACCAGGCTCTGCCGTCCCTGGGCTTCTCCAGGCAAGAATACTGGAATGGGTTGCCATTTCCTTCTCCAGTGCATGAAAGGGAAAAGTGAAAGTGAAGTCGCTCAGTCGTGTCCAACTCTTAGCGACCCCATGGACTGTAGCCTACCAGGCTCCTCCATCCATGGGATTTTCCAGGCAAGAGTTCTGGAGTGGGGTAAACATTAGCTATTACTATACAATTTTGCTCTCTAGTTATTTTTTTCTGAATTCTGCATATTGCCTTGTGCCTTTTAAAGCTATCCCACCACTGATATTAGGGTCTTCTGTATGTGTAAATATGAGATCAGTGAATTCATTCATTCACAAAACCTTAGAAAAACAACATCTCTAAAAGTTGACTCTTTAAAATTATAGGGCCCATTAAGTGCAGAAATAATTCAAAGTAAATATCTCATGCCAACATGTATTTTCTGTGGCCCTCAAACTCAGTTAGTTAGATCATGACTAATGAGGTCTAGGTCACAAGTTCATTTGCCACAAAGTCCAATTAGCTTTGATCCAGTCTGTGTGAGCCCAGATTATGTCCTCAACTCCAGCTAATTATGTCACAAACGTGCACCCTTGGTCAGGATAAAGAAGATGCATCCTTAAAACCTTTCATTACAATTTCAATTTCGGTGCTTCTGACTAAAGATTCTGTAGCATCATTTTCATTTTTACTAAAGAAACATTGTGTTGCCATGAATTACACTCAACATTTTAGTAGCTAGAAGACTATGAGCATCTTTTTAAAATATAACAAGAAAATTTTTCAGCTTAAGCTATTTTAATCTTTCTGTAATTTTGCAGTGCTGATATTTAACTATGTACAGTTTTTGTCTCTAAAGTTCATTTTGGAGTCTTTCTACTCTTTATATTTGATGCACTTCCATGTTTGTTAGAAAAGAATATTCCATATTCATTTTCACCACAGTGAATTAATAGCCAGCTAGTGTTTGATCCCTGACTCAGATCATATTGAGAGTCCCACTTCTGTGTGATAACAAATGCTTTTTGCTAGTTATTCTCCCAGAAGATAGGGATGCTGATCTTTATCATGAACTTTCAAGCATCCAGCACATGGCCTTTTGCAGCCTGTGCATGGTTAGTAAATCCTGGTTTGCTGTTGCTCCTGTTGCCAGCAGCCTTGCCAAGTAACCATAATGCGCAAGGGTTTCACTCATGAGGTGATGATAGCCCTCACAGATATGTGTCATCACTTATAAAAATGTGTAATCCTTATAATTCGATGATACTAAAGTGTTTACTTTTTTTCTCTGTGACTATGGACAATTACTGGTAGCATAACAGGATTAATAATGGGAGTCACTGAGTGAACATATATTTCAGTTGAAACTGCTTTTCAGTACTGGGTGTTGGAGTAGAATAGCTTTTTACTCAAGGGAGAAGGTAATCTAATTCACTCTTGTTTCTGTTTATCATTACTTCTGTAGGAACACACATTTACATATTTCCTGGCAATACTTTTCCCAAGAATATTTTTTGCTGGGCTGGTTCATAGTCTTGTCCATGGCTATAGAGTCTTACAATTTATGGTATCTAATAATTTAGACTACTGTAATGAAACTAGCTGGGAAACATTGCCTACCATGTAGAGAGAGTCCCATTCAGTTGAAATTTCTTGATGTAACTGAGAAATCAATTTTTTTAAATGATGAATTTTTTTCTTTCCCATCTCCGTTTTTTGAATCTCACTTCCCCCACTTACTCCATCATGTTAGTCAAAGTGGAAATAAAGACATCATACTATATCTTGTCCAAATTAAGAAATACCTTTTGAAAACACTTTTAATTTTCTCATATCAGCCGCTCTCTGAAGATTATCCCCTGGTTAGAGATGATCAGTGTTTTAAAATGTTAAGGTTTTCATTGTGTGGGTTTCTATTGCAATAAGACTTGACCAACAGGAAGCATTCTCATAATCTTTAAATTATAGATTTATCAAACTCAGTAGAGAGTTTATCAAATGTGTTGCATAAAATGTTAGTTCTCTAAAAAAGTTCTGTGATGACACAAGCAGAAAAACACTACATGAACTTCTTTTGAGGACTCTAAATTTCTGTTCGTTTTTTAAAGGTTCTAAGAAAACCCCTAGGAAAGAAATGCAGTGTTTTAAAAACTGAGCACAGAACTCTCATCTGAATCATATCTAATAACATGACATGGTATACTTTAGGAGGTGGTACATTAATGATATATTGACAATTAGTAGATTAATTCAAAAGGTAGAAGCATGTGTATTAGACTCACCTTTTTAGAAAATAATATGGTTTAGGGTATTTTCTGAAGCCATCCAGTTATCCCTTCCATATACTTTTTAATTGATTAATTGTTGTTTAGTCGCTGTCATGTCTTACTCTTTGTGACCCCATAGACTGCAGCACACCAGGCTCCCCTGTCTTTCACTGTCTCTCAGAGTTGGAATCGCTGATGCTAACTATCTCTTCCTCTGCTGCCCCCTTCTCCTTTTCCCGTCATTCTTCCCCAGCATCAGAGTCTTTTCCAAAGAGCTGGCTCTTCACATCAGGTGGCCAAAGTTTTGGAGCTGCAGCATCAGTCCCTCCAATGAATATTCAGGGTTGATTTCCTTTAGAATTGACTGGCTTGATTTCTTTGCTGTCCAAGGAATGCTCAAAAATCTTCTCTAGCACCACAATACAAAAGCATCAATTCTTCATGCTTAGCCTTATTTATGGTCCAACTCTCACATCTGTACATGACTACTGGAAAGACCATAGCTTTGACTATATGGACCTTTGTTGGCAAAGTGATGTCTTTGCTTTTTAATACACTGTCTAGGTTTGTCATAGCTTTCCTTCCAAGTAGCAAGTGCCTATTAATTCCATGGCTGCAGTCACCATCCACAGTGATTTTGGATCCCAAGAAAATAAAACCTGTCACTGTTTCTACCTTTTCTCCATCTTTTTGCCATGAAGTAGTTGGCCTGGATACCATGATCTTTGTTTTTTGAATATTGAATTTTAAGCCGGCTTTTTACTCTCCTCTTTCACCTTCATCAAGAGGCTCTTTAGTTACTCTTCACCTTCTGCCATTAGGGTGGTATGATCTGCATGTCTGAGGTTATTGTCATTTCTCCCAGCAATCTTGATTCTAGCTTCATCCAGCCCAGCATTTCACATGATGTACTGTGCATATAAGTTAAATAAGCAAGGTGACACTATACAGCCTCATCATACTCCTTTCCCAATTTTGAACCAGTCAGTTGTCCCATTTCCAGTTCTAATTGTTGCTTCTTGATTAATAAAGGACCTTAAAAAGGATATTCTTCAAGTTCATATTTTCTCTTTCAGTGAAGTAGTCTCAGAATTTTCAGGTAAAATTATGCATTTTTATTATCATTTGAACACTCTCTTCTTAGAAGAAATGGTTGTATGGTGTTTCTATAATTGAGATGGAGAGGCTGCTTTCTTTATTTATGCTATCTTCTGCCTTCAGTATGACTTGGAGCATTCAAGAAATAATGTTTCAAAACTCAAAAATATATTGTGCATGCTAGCCAACCAGAGATTATGTACTACATGAATGCAATTTGTTGAAGATTCCAAATAATCTAGCTACTTCCATGTAGGGCTTTGGTGACTTTCACAAAAACTTCACAATGTAAAACTATTTAAGGCAGTTTTCGGTTTCAAGCAACAGAAACCAAGTCTGGCTTATTTAAGCAAAACAAAGAATTTATTGAAAGATATTTGTGACTCAGAATTTTTAGGAAGTCTGAAGAAACAAGCAGCAAAAAAATAGGTACAAGCATTGTTAAACAGTAGCCAGACCAAAGACAAAACCACACGCCAGGAGTTGTCCAGTCAGAACACCACATGACCACAACCCTCTCAAACACTGTTGGCCACTGCTGCCACTGGATTCCAATCAGAACTGTGCAACCTGTGTGACTGACTTAATGAAGATTCCATGAAATCAGGTACCTCTGTCCTTAACAACAGTTCTCCCCATTCTCATATTCTCCTAGCTCCCAAACTTTTTGAAAATATTTAAAACTTATTCATTCTGACTGTCTTTAGTTATTTCTTCAGTCTGTCCAATCTGGCATATAATGCTATCACTACATGGAAACACCTTGCAATAAGATCACCTCCTATTATTATATCTAATGAACATGTTTCAGAATCATCTTATATAATCTGACTATAGCAGTGTGCTCTTATTGCCACTTCCTTTTCTCATGGTCTCTTGTTACCTCTCTGACCTCAGGCCTTTCTTTAGGTTGTTTCTCTGCCTGGAACATTCCCTTACCTCCTTGAACTCCTATCCCAGCTTAAAATAACATCCAAAGTTCATTCCGTGGTCCATAATGATGTCTTTCAAGCTTTTTAAAAAACCATCTCCGGTAAGAAAACTAGATGTGTAATTTTTTACTTAGCTAAATATACATAGGCACACACACACACACTGTATATGCATATGACAGAAAAAAAGCTTCCCAAAATAATTCTTATCCTCCTAGGTATAATATGTTCTGATGTTGTCTAGTCTCTTTCTTTTTTAATGCTAGTGTGACCCATTAAATTGTGGATCATGACCCACGAAAAAATTTGTTTACACTGCTTACATGTTTAGTTTTCACCTACTTTTTAAACCTGATTTTTTTTCTAGTGTCTGTCTCATTCATTTTAAACAACCATTCTAGACTTCTAGTTTATTCCTAAATACCAGGATCTTCCCTGTGTCATGGCTTTTGTACATGCTACACTAGCTTCTTGATACATCTTTCTTCCTGTTTTTTATAGAGCTGACTTCTCATCCTCTAGTTTCAACCTAAATATCTCTTCTTGGAAAGTAACAGCACTTGATTACTTGATCTAATATGTGCCCTTCCATTTATTATACTTTAATATGCTATTTTTCTCTTCTATAGATTTAACAAAATGTCTAATGATCTTATTTCCTTTCTTATTTTTGACCACCTACTTCTTATGTTATGTAACCTTTATATGAGTAGAGATCATGCTCCTTTTTTCTCAGGCGCCGTAAATATTTATTAAAAGAATATGTACAGAGTAGCCTGAAAGCAATAAAAACATTGTACCAATGTAAGATATAATGATCAACATTACTACATTTTATCTTCATAATGAATTTTATGGTGTGAAATTTGTAAGATATTTTATTATCTTAATTTGCAATTTTTCATACCATTGTTTTATTTTGAAGTTGACTAGCTTATTGGTGAGAGGATATTCAAAACCTAGATAAAACACAAAATCCATAATTTAGAGACATTATATATCTGGACTTATGGATAAGACACCTGAAGATAAAGAAAACAGAAAAATTGGTTATAACTAAAATAAATTGACATAATCATTGTAGTGAATAAGCAAGGAGTAAATATTCAGGGTCGTGCTTAGCCAAGTGTATATGCTGAGGCGTGATGGGATGCAACAGCACTAATTTACTGAATTCAATGGATCAGAGTCCTGACATTTATACAGAACCTGATAATACCTTCAGGTATGAAGAACCTTCTGTCAGCAAGTATGGGTATATCTGTATGTTTACATTCATTACTGGATACATATGCAGAACAATGGAAAGATTCCTCTTCTGTTATGGAATAATATGACATAGTATTTTCATAACAGTCTGTGGCAATCAATAAAGAACAAACAAACAAACAGGCATGTTTCAAACATGCACAGAATTGCTTGAGAATTTAGTTCTTTCAGGAGTGTACAGTCGGAAATAGTTAGCTGCTTTCAATCTGATATGCCAAAAATTGAGTAATTTTCTTGAACATATGTCTTGGAGATTTCTGGGGGAAATAGTGTGCAAGCAATAACTCTTATGTATTCACTATAGCAGTATGAAAGACAGCTGATCTTAGGTATCAGAATTAGAATCATTATTTCTAGTTTCTAAGAAAGAACTGTTTGTTTTTGTTGTTGGCACTTCCTTTTTTAAACAAAATTTCTTCAAAATTTATCCAGGAGCTTAGAGCATTTAGAACTGAAAAGATATTAAGGAATTAATTTCTGCCTAACTCTGGGTCTGGCTCCAGACAGGCCTCCAGCAAATGAGTTAGTACTTACCTTCTTACTCTTGAAGAGCAATAACTGAGGACATTGTGGTCTGCCTCTGTTACCCAGTCCAGTGTTGAAAAGTCTCCTCTCTTCCACATTGCAAGTGTTTAAGTGCCAGAGACAAATTCAGCAACAATTTGTGACACTTCATTTACTAATATAATTGTGCCTTTTTTTTTCCTTGGAAATTACCAGTCTTTACCCCTGTGTGTGCTTACACAAGCTTTCTCCTCAGTCCCATGGGTCATGATTGAATAATGAACATAGTTTATGGATGAGACATACTCTTTAGTGACTTTCACTCTTCTCCTGTTCTTTGCTTATTTTTTAGCTAATGAATCATCTCCAGCTAGGGGGAAGAATGAAAATCAAAGCTCTTTGCTGCCATATTTTTATGCTGACTTGAGGGCTATAGAGATTTTATATATATCTGTGATGCATTTATTTGTATTACTATTGTTCACTGAGGACTAATTATATGAAGAAGTCATGCCCAGAAGATGGAGTGATTTAAACCCCTTGGAATGATGCTCTTATAATAGAACTGCAACTTCCACCATCATAGAACTTCCAAAGTCTTAGTGTGCAATGGTAAATATCCTCCAAAATAGTCTGACCTTTTCCATCTCTCTTTCTTTACCATTGCAAGTACATCTTCTGCAGATCCCCTTCTGAGTAAGATAGGAGAGTAGTGGGGTGCTGATACAGTTAGCGAAGTGTAATTGTAGTTCACTGGCTCAGTCATGCCAACTCTTTGTGACACCTTGGACTGCAGCACACCAGGCTTCCCTGTTCTTCACCATCTCCTGGAGCTTGCTCAAACTCATGTCCATTGAGTCAGTGTTGTCAGTGATGCCATCCAACCATTTTGTCCTCTGTCATCCCCTTCTCCTCCTGCTTTCAATCTTTCCTAGCATCAGGGTCTTGTTTAATGAGTCAGCTCTTTGCATCAGGTGGCCAAAGTATTGGAGCTTCAGCATCAGTCCTTCCAGTAATATTCAGGGTTGATTTCATTGAGGATTGACTGGTTTGATCTCCTTGCAGTCCAAGGGACTCTCAAGAGTCTTCTCCAACACCACAGTTCAAAAGCATGAATTCGTCAATGCCCAACCTTCTTTATGGGCCAGCTCTCACATCCATATGTGACTACTGGAAAAACCATAGCTTTGACTATATGGATCTTTGTTGGCAAGCTAATGTCTCTACTTTTTAATATGCTGTCTAGGTTTGTCATAGCTTTTCCTCCAAGGAGCAAGCGTCTTTTAATTTCATGGCTGCAGTCACCAGCTGTAGTGACTTTGGAGCCCAAGGAAATAAAGTCTATCACAGTTTCCATTGTTTCCCCATTTATTTGCCATGAAGTGATGGGACTAGATGCCATGATCTTAGTATTTTGAATGCTGAGTTGTAACCCACCTTTTTCACTTTTCTCTTTCACCTTCATCAAGAGGCTCTTTAGTTCCTCTTCACTTTCTGCCATTAGGGTGATGTCATCTGCAGCTCTGAGGTTATTGATATTTCTCCCGGCAATCTTGATTCCAGCTTGCGCTTCTTCCAGTCCAGCATTTCTCATGATGTACTCTGCACATAAATTAAATAAGCAGGGTGACAATATACAGCCTTGATGTGCTCCTTTCCCAATTGTGAAGCAGTCCATTGTTCTATGTCCGGTTCTAACTGTTGCTTCCTGACCTGCATACAGATTTCTCGGGAGGCAGGTAAAGTGGTCTGGTAATCCCATCTCTTGAAGAATTTTCCACAGTTTGTTGTGATCCACACAGTGAAAGGCTTTAGGGTAGTCAATGAAGTAGAGTTGATGTTTTTCTGGAATTCTCTTGCTTTTTCTATGATCTAACAGATGCTGGCAATTTGATCTCCAGTTTCTCTGCCTTTTCTAAATCCAGCTTGAACATCTGGAAGCTCTCGGTTTACATACTGTTGAAGTCTCACTTGGAGAATTTTGAGCATTACTCTGCTATCATGTGAGATGAGTGCATTTGTGCAGTGGTTTGAACATTCTTTGGCATTACCTTTCTTTGGGATTGGAATGAAAACTGACCTTTTCCAGTCCTGTGGCCACTGCTGATTTTTCCAAATATGCTGGCATATTGAGTGCAGCACTTTAGCAGCTTCATCTTTTAGCTAAAATATAAAAAACTCTTAAATAGCAACAGAAAGTTTGTATGTTACCCGTACCACCTTTTAGGACTGTTCCACAATAGTCATTGATAAATATCATTGACATATGTAAAAGTTAAATTCTTTTAATGTGATGAAATGTTTGAGAGAATGGGCTAAGTGCATATTCCAAATCCAGTTTTTTACCAGCTGTGTGCTTTGGATAAAGCTGTTTAATCTATCTAGACTTCCAAGTATTCTTGTCTTTGCAAATAGAAATAACAATACCTATCTCATGAAGTTGTAATGAAGGTTAAGTGAGTTAATACCTGAAAAGCACGTAATATTGTATCTGTTAAATAGTAAATAGTAAATATTAGCTATTAATAGCTATTATTATATGATTTATTTGTAAAATCAACTTACTACTGGGAAGCATACTTAAGCGTTTTGTTCAGACTGTGAAAAAGAAAGTTGGCACAATTTCCTGCATCTGTCATAGTGTTTATTTCCCTGTATCTATCTGTACATCTTACTTGATTATACTTAAATACCAACATCAGATTGTGTTAAGTGCAGCTAAATAGGGTCACTGTCATATTTAGGAAACATAAAATGAACTCACGTCTGTTTTTATCCAAATTTAAAGTCAACATGGCTGTTTTATTAAAATAAATATATACTGAAAGAAATACATAAATGAGATTTCCAGTTGGAAAATACAGCAGTATTGAGAAGAAATGTGTATTTTAAATGATACTTTTCTATGTGTAAAAAAAAAAAAAAAACATTCTCTATGGAGTTGTTTCTGTCATCATCCCAAACTAAAATTTATACCTGGACTGGTGGTGGTTCTTTCTGGAAAGCAGTTACTTTACCCAGTGTGGAATACATTTGGAACACTCATTATTTTACTGAAATTTGCATTAGAAATTACAATATAAATATAATTTGTAATGGGTTAAATGACCTATTTTAAATAATACAGAAAAATCTTAAAATAGTTTAGCCCAATTTCTCATGCTTTAACAAAACAGAAAAAAAAGAATGTATGTTTTAGAAATTTATGAAAGTGACCATTATGCCAAATATACTTTTAAATATAGTCATATTTTATTTGTTGATTAGTGAACCCACCATGTAGCAATAGTTATGTTAAGTGTTGAGGGTACAAATGGGAATAAAACATAATTTCATGGGAGTATGAAGAATTAAGGAAATTAACAGTGCATTGAGAGTTATATTTCATATATGTGCAATGTGTTAAGAAAGTATAGAGAGCAAAACATAACCGTCCTGTAAGGAGTGGCCACACAGGACAAGAGGTGCAGAGGAGTAATTCTGAGATAAGGTGATGCTTGAACTGAGAGTTTAAGGGTGATTAAGGCAAAGGAAGAGAGTTGAAGACATGTAAGGGCCTTCCAGACAGGGGAAACCCTACACAATATAGCAGGGAGGCAAGAGAAGATAGTGCTTTACAGGAGATCAGCAGCAAGGTCAGTGTGGTGTGAGCAAAGAAACCATTTGAAGACATGGCTGGTACCAGATCCGGAGACTGTGCCAGCATCGGCCCTGGGAAGACAGGTCAAGGGTTGTGAATTTCCTCCCAAGGCAAGAGAGAATCACAGAAAGGTTTTTAAGAAAAGCTTGATTTTCATATTTTCCTTTTAGAAATATTCCCCTGGCATCAGAGTTGAAAATAGTTTGGAAGAGAACCAAATAGAGGAAGGAAAACTAATTAGAAGGCAATTTTAATGGAGAATATTATGAGTTAAAGGACCCCTGATAGCTCAGTTGGTGAAGAATCCTCCTGCAATGCAGAAGACCCTGGTTGGATTCCTGGGTCGGGACGATCTGCCGGAGAAGGAATAGGCTACCCACTCCAGTATTCTTGGGCTTCCCTTGTGGCTCAGCTGATAAAGAATCGCCTGCAATGCAGGATACCTGGTTTCGATCCCTGGGTTGGGAAGATCCCCTGAAGAAGGGAAAGGTTACCACTCCAGTATTCTGGCCTAGAGAATTCCATGGACTGTATAGTCCATTGGGTCACAAAGAATAGGACACGACTGAGAGACTTTCACTTCACTTTACTCACTCATTATGAGTTAAGGCAGTGAGTATAAGAATGGAAAGGAGAATCGGAGAATTGTTTCAGAGGTAAAGTTAGTAGGACTGATGTCAATCTGAGCAAGAAAAGTATGTGTGCACTCAGTCACATCCACCTCTTTACGACCCCATAAACTGTAGCCTGCCAGGCTCTTCAGTCCATAGATTTTTTTTTTTAAGCAAGAGTACTGGAATTGGTTGTCATTTTCTCCTCCAGGGAGTCTTCCCGACCCAGGGATCGAACCTGCAGCTCCTCGCCTCCTACATTGACAGGCGGATTCTTTTACCACTGAGCAAACTAGGAAGTCCTGAGCAAGAAGAATTAGCAATAATTTCCAAAGCTGAGTGTTGTGGTGCTGCCCTCTGCTGAGAGGGGGTAATATAGGAAAAAGAGCAGGAGAGAAAAGAATTCCCTTTTAGGTATACCTTCACTTTTACATAGGAGACCTCCCAAATATCAGGGGTTCCCTAGCAGAGATCCTTAAGTGACTCACAGAAATCTAGATTTAAAACTCTCAAAGTATAACCTAGCATGCTGCAGTCCATGGGGTTGCAAAGATTTAGACACAACTTAGAAACTGAACAACAACAACAAAAATAAAACTAGAAATTGAAGAAAGTGGAGGTATAAATTATGAGTGTGAGTATGGTCATGTAGTATATGATCAAAGCATATGGTCTGCATAAAAGTGAGAAAAGATACGAACTAAAATTGGAGACCTCAGAAATTACTATTTAATGTGCCAAAAAAATTGAGCCTCCAAAAGGTTATTGAAACACTGTGGTTAAAAAAATCAAAAGGTGAAAGAGAAATGCCATAGAAACTAATGAACAAGAAAGATTAAAACAGAAAGACCTTGCATATACATAGACATGTCCAGAGACATCTACAGCAAACTGTCAGTACTGGCTCACTCTGAGATGTAGTGTTGAAAAGAATGACCAAAAACACTGGGAATTTTAATTTGGTGTTTGAATTTTTAAAAAGAAAAGTATTTTATACATTCCTACTGTTTTTGAAACTTCTTGAGAGCCTACACTAATTGCAAAAGGAAAACAAAAGTCATGTTAAAATGTACGATATAGTCAATTGAAAATTAAAAATAAATCCATCAAACAAGCTGCTTAATCAGAACAGAGCAAGGAGGGAAAGGGCAACATGGCATAGTCAACAACATTGTACTGCAGATAAGTCAAGAAAGATGAGGACTGACAGCAGCCTTTTAGCTTGGTATTTAGACGAGGTCACAAGTGACCTTATTAAAAGCATTTTCAGTGAAAGGCTAAGGGCAGAAGCTTGACTGTTGTTGTTGGGAAGCAGAAAATGAGGACATGAGGTGGCATAGTCATCTCATTGAGGAGAAGCTTGAGTGTAAAGAAGAAGAAAAGAGTTAGGGATTTAGGGCACATGCTTTGCTCAAGATCCTGCCTACTGGTTAGAAAGAGATTCATGCAAGCTACCGTAATCATGGAGGTTTTCTGCAAGCCACCAGCAGTGTGAGGTAGCTTGGGGAGCTGACTGTCAACCCCTAGTCATTCCAGATCCCAGCTTTCCTAAAACTGGGATTTGCAGGAAGTTTTATAAGAAATTTAAGAAGACACATAGCAGAATTTCTTGAAAGGACAAGACCTGAGCTTATTTATACACTTGAGATAGGCTCCAGTAGTGGCAAAAGCTCTATACTGTGCAGAAAAGTGTTGAGGTACTTATAAATAAATGTACCTTTAATTTGGAAAGTAAGCCCAGCTATTTCTGGGAATGAAGTTTCACACAAAATACAAAACTCACCATGTCCCAAAGGCTAAGCTGATGTATTTTAAACATATATTCACACTGGAAAAAAAATAAGATGATATAAATAAATTTCTTTCTTTTCTTCTTCTAAAGCCGAACAACAACTTATCCTTACACAGAAACACAGATGTACAGCCAAAACACTGGAGGGAATTACTTTGATACTCAAGGGAGCTCTGCACAGGTGACTACTGTGGTCTCATCCCACAGTATGGTGGGCACCGGTGGGATTCAGATGGGCGTCACAGGAGGACAACTCATCAGCAGCTCTGGAGGAACCTATCTGATCGGCAACTCAATGGAGAATTCTGGACACTCGGTGACACATACCACTCGGGCTTCCCCAGCGACAGTAAGTATCTTTTTATTTGTTTAATTCATCTTCTTGGTGGCCTCTTTCATACACTTTTCTGTTTAGAGAGAAAAAATCAAAACACTGGGCTGGGGCAAGAATGTGTTGAGAAGTTTTAGCATGTAACTTTTTCTAATGTATGTTAAAATCTGTACTTACAGAGTAAAATTATACATGCTTACCCATATGTGAAGTCATTTTGCATTGAACCAGAGGGACACTTTGGGAAGCACTGACAAAGGCCATCTAGACAGTGATTTTCACAGTGGAAAAGGGAAGTACTTGCCACTTATCATGGCCTTAGGAAAGCTGGGAAAATGGGGAGGATGAGTCCTTTGCCACTTTCATTTTCATTCCAATGAAAAACATTTAATAGATTGGCTGTGATCATAGGTGTGAGCAAATAATAACTTAGGAACACAAACACATATTTGAGTTTTCAAGTTTTTAAAATTTAATAAATATGTTAATTTTGACACAAGATATTTTAATGTGCCAAAGTGCTATGATAGAACTAGTAATAAAAACCTGTGCAGTTTTTGATGTCCTCAAACTCTGTAATCTGACCTTTCCTTTTTACTTCAGCTAAGCATAGGGAGAATAATCATATAGGACCACCTAGCTAAAGTAGAAATGGAATTGATCTTAACGGTTGTTTCATATAAAAGGGGCCTGGAAATTTGACTTAAGTGCATGTACCCCTTTTCTGTACTCTTACCATATAATTTGTTCTTATAATGAAATAGAAACAAATAGAAAATACTTATGTGAGAGGCTTTACATTTTTCACTTTGTGGGTTTTCTTCATGATATTTACTTGGTAAGTATTTTCTATATACATTTTCTGTTTGTAATGATTAACATGTATTCATACCTTCATCATTTAGTGTCTTTCCCTAATCTGTCTTTAAAGCCCTTTATTTTAAATTAACTCTTTCCTACTAACATTGGAATAGATGACTAGCTGTTCCACTTTTTCTTTGTATTTGTGAAGCATTTCTAATATCCACTTCCCCCTTGCTTTTAATAACACTAAATACAGCATTTCTAAACCTTTCAGTGACATCAATATATTTATGTAGATTAGAAACTAAATCATAGATTCTCTTGACCTCAGTTCTCCTGTCAATGAAATAAGGGATTAGTTAGACTAAATGACTTCCTAATTTCTTTTCAGCTTTAAAATCATATTTACAAAGAAATTGTAAAATGTTTTGGATGTAAAATAACTGTATATTTACCATAAAAGGAAAGGTGATAGATTAGGTGCCAGTACTTTATAATGCTCCTCATAAAGGTCACCCAGACAGTGATTTTTAGTGGAAAGGGAATTACTTGCCGCTTACGAAGGCCTTAGGAAATCTGGGAAAATGGAGAGGAAGAGTCCCTTTGCCACTGTCATTCCATCCACCTCTCTCAGGCTGGCTTATCACCACTCCATCCCCCACCTGCTCCTGCTTCACCTGCCCCAGACATTCCTGCTTGCCTTCACATTGATTTCTAGCTATCTGTTAAACATCCTCATGAGCTGGATATAGCTTTACTAAATTTGCTAGTGCTATCACTACTGAGATAACTAAGTTGATTATTTCAGGTCATGTGTATACACGTACAGGTTTTAACAGGGTAAATTTTATAGCTTGATTTTTTTTTCTTTCTTTCCTATATAGAGTGTAAGAAGTGGCATGACTCCTTAAGTTACCCATTACACAAATATAGTGCAATTTTTGTTATATTAATTGGTGAATTAAACTAATACAAAATAATTGACTTATCAGTTCAGTTCAGTTCAGTTGCTCAGTCGTGTCTGACTCTTTGTGAACCATGAATTGCAGCACGCCAGGCCTCCCTGTCCATCACCAGCTCCTGGAGTCTACCCAAACCCATGTCCATAGAGTCGGTGATGCCATCCAGCCATCTCATACTCTGTCATCCCCTTTTCCTCCTGCCCCCAATCCTTCCCAGCATTAGGATCTTTTCCAATGAGTCATCTCTTTGCATTAGGTGGCCAAAGTACTGGAGTTTCAGCTTCAACATCAGTCCTTCCAATGAACACCCAGGACTGATCTCCTTTAGGATGGACTGGTTGGGTCTCCTTGCAGTCTAAGGGACTCTCAAGAGTCTTCTCCAACGCCACAGTTCAAAAGCATCAATTCTTCGGCGCTCAGCTTTCTTCACCATCCAACTCTCATATCCATACATGACTACTGGAAAAACCATAGCCTTGACTAGACGGACCTTTGTTGGCAAAGTAATGTCTCTGCTTTTAAATATGCTATCTAGGTTGGTCATAACTTTCCTTCCAAGCAGTAAGCGTCTTTTAATTTCCTGGCTGCAATCACCATCTGCAGTGATTTTGGAGCCCCCCAAAATAAAGTCTGACACTGTTTCCACTGTTTCCCCATTTATTTCCCATGAAGTGATGGGACCAGATCCCATGATCTTAGTTTTCTGATTGTTGAGCTTTAAGCCAACTTTTTCCCTCTCCTCTTTCACTTTCATCAAGAGGCTCTTTAGTTCTTCTTCGCTTTCTGCCATAAGGGTGGTGTCGGGGAAAAACTATTTTAAAAAAACAAACCACCAATTCCTAGTATCAGTTGCACATATTAATTTACACTTTTTAAAAGGCATTAGTATTTAAGCTTTTGTTAAGGGTGGTTTTTTGTTTGTTTTCATTTTTACAAGACTACTTCCTTTTTAGCAAAAGGAGTTTAAATGTTACCTAAAGAAACAATTTTTACATGTAAAAATCATAAGGTGCCCTCATTGAAAACACACATAGTAGTGGCATATGATAGATATGTATTAACTAAATATACATCTGTTAGTATTATTGTGTTACCTTGCATTTACTACCACCGTTTATATGTGATTTAGATCCCCGCTCCGGAGAAGGCAATGGCAAGCCACTCCAGTACTCTTGCCTGGAAAATCCCATGGACGGAGGAGCCTGGTAGGCTGCAGTCCATGGGGTCGTGAAGAGTCAGACACGACTGAGCGACTCCACTTTCATGCATTGGAGAGGGAAATGGCAACCCACTCCAGTGTTCTTGCCTGGAGAATCCCAGGGACTGCGGAGCCTGGTGGGCTGCCATCTATGGGGTTGCACAGTCGGGCATGACTGCCGCGACTTAGCAGCAGCAGATCCCCCCTCAGTCATGCTGAAGGTCTTCATCTGCTTCATTCACTGTAGGCGGTGATTCTGTGCACAATTTCATCTCTGTTCTTTACTATAATAAAGTTAACAAAGTTTAAGTGCCATGACACCTATTTAACATTTCCTCCCATCCTCCTCTTGCCAGATGCTAGACAATTTGTGCAGTATAGGTGCTTAGACTACTATAACTGTAGAGTTTCTGGTAGGTGCCGTGTCATTAGAGGGGATTTGCTTATTTTCATGTACCTTTTCATTCACTGTAGAACCATACAAAGAATGTCTGTGAGCAGTCTTTAACAACTTGCTGGTCAAGACGCAAGCCATTTCTTTCCAGACACTGAGCCAGACCGTGTCATATAAGTTCAGTTTTTCTGACTGTTCTTAAGTGTTCAAGCTATCACCTATAGCAAGCCTGATGCAACTAACTGTGTAGGAATGGCTTCTACTGTGGCCAGAATTCCTGAAGAGAAATGGTCAATTAGGCTATTCCTTAACAGCCTATAATAAGTGGAATAAATTGTTAATTCAGTTGATGTGAAACTAATTAAATTTGAGGACTTAGGAATAGCACAGACCTGGTACTTCTACTCAGTTCCTGGTTAGCAAGGTTTCCTGCTCCAGTTCTTAGAATAATTGCCTTGATTCGCTCTTACCTTTTACCCCTGTCTAGATAGAAATACTTTCATTTAAATTCATTAGGAATAATTTTCTGCCACAAAAAGGTTTACTCCATTGTGCAAACCAATTTTTCAGGATAAGCCAATAAAAAGAGGTCATGATTTGAAATTGAAGCCACTACTAAGAAAAATAAATGGTTAGCACTTGAGATATTTTCTTACCTAATCTAATAGTTGGTATAAAACCATCTTTCTTACACTACAAGAATCTCTACATTAATGGAGAATTTATATTTGAGCATATATTTACTTTAGTTTTATAACCTTAAGTGAAAAAATATTTTACATAAACACGTTTCAGTGTTTTATTTTTCCTATGCATTGTAAAATGTTTCAATTTTCAAGGTACATAGAGATTTCAGAATTTTTCAAAAGATACTGATGGTAACATGTTAAATTTTATTTGATGAATGTAGTATGGTACAAACTACCAATATTCAGATTTGGTCAAAATAATTTTTCTCCTTTTACTTACTGTATTCTTTTATTTGGTCAATAGAGTCCATGTGTATAACATTAAATATGTATATATATATATTTTAGTTATTTAAATATAAGTATAAACTTACATTTAAAAGACATCTCCTGCTGATAGTATTAGATAAGAATTTTTCAAAAGATTATGTAACATTTTTCTTGGGACATTACTGGATATGACTTCAGATAAGTTACTACTTGAATACATGTTTTACATTTCATTAAATTAATGCTAGGGATCTATTTATTGTTAACATTTTGGGAGAACATGGACATTAAGGTGGAAGAGTTGACTGCTGTCATATCTCAACTCATTATTCTTCTAAATACATCTCCCTAGGGTTTCCTTATGTGTCTTTAATTTTAAAGGCTAAATTATTTTTTGTATAAAAATATTTTTTTACAATTTTGAACCAGAACACATTTTGCACTTGAAGATCAAAAATTTGTGATTGTAGTTAGTGATATTTTTATACTCATCACAACATAGTTCATCTTATACGAGACTATACAATAATTAGCAATTTGCTGTAAGAAGCTTTAGTTACTCATTCCTCCATAAAATAACATTTGTATTCTTATAATTAGATGGTTATTTATGGAGTTGTTTTTTCTTCTTGATAAGGAAGCTAACTGAATAAGATTACATTAATCATTTTTGAGACTGTGATATGAAAGCTAATTTTCTACTTTTCTGTACATACATTTAGTAATTATATATGTTAAATGACTCTTGCTAAAATTAGATCCCACCAAAGGAACAAGGTAAATGTATCAAAACTAGTATTGTTCATATCTCTACCTCTTTTGATTAATGTAAAATATTGTAATTTCTTTCAGTTGTTTGGAGGAAAATTTGAATGTCCATCTGTGGCTATTTAAGTAAAAGTTTGAGCTATCTTATGTAATGTATAGAAAGTTAAGAATTCATTCAAGAATTTTAAATGCTTTTATTTCTTTATCTTTGGATTTACACATTTGTGGATATGGTATGAGAGAATGCTTTTTCTAGGAAGAAGAGTATGTTTTGTTGTTGTTTAGTCACTCAGTCGTGTCCAACTCTTCTGCAGCTCTGTGGACTGTATAGCCCACCAGGCTCCTCTGTCCATGGGATTTCTCAGGCAAGAACACAGAGAAAGTGCTTCACGAGATAGTGCTTCATAAAATGACTTTGTTTTCTTATTTTTTACTGGAGTGGTACAATGGCTATTTCTTTTAAAGTTTTTATTAATTTATTTTTATGAATAAGTTATACATTCTTAAGTTGCACAATTCAAAAGATAAAAGAAAGTGCTTAATGCAGTGTCTCTCTCACTCATTTCTCAGTTCTCCTTGGAGGCAGTCACAGTTACCAAGTTCTTTGAGTATCAGTCTAGAGATACCTTCTGAATGTATAAGCAGAATGTCTCTCTCTTTCCCACTCATTAAATATTTTTACAAGTGGTAACAAAAATAAAACATCTTGCTTTTTTTTTTCCCCACTGCAGTATGTGTCAGAGATTTTTTTTTTTTTTATTTTATCAGTACTTGAAGGGCTTCTTTATATTTAAGGGCACATGGCTATATTAGAAGGAGCTGTACTGCCCATACTTCTTACCAAAGGGTAAAAAATGTTAAAATAATGTTAGATTACTTGTTATAACTATATAGAGATAGAAAAGTAACATAGGCACATGAGATGACAACGTGTTTAATTGTCATATATATATAGATATGCTTGGAAGAAATGTTTTGTTAGAAATGTGATGTTATACTTAAATCACAGTTATTTTACTTTTTGCATATTATAGAAATAATAAATTTCTATTTTAAATAATTTTCTTATAGCCTCAATGATTTAAAAATGAAAAGCAAAACTATTTTTTCCACTTATTTTGGCAAAAGTATGTATGTCCATTATAATCTTCATATTTTCTCTTTTCCTATGTCCCATTTTCCCTAGGCCAACCTGAGGTCTCAAATAAAACTCCTCTGAAAGAGTACCATGAATCTTCTGCTTTCTGCACTAAATCCTGAATTGACTGAAGGTTCTGGGAACTTATTTTCAAAGCACTTAATTAAATGGGACTTTGAGTGACTTGTAGTCTCCATTGCTTCATATATATTCCATTCAACTGTCAGTCAGTTTCACACTGCTCCAGCCTTGAAGCTGATAAGATCTGGAGGCAGTAATTTTATGGTTAAGGTTGTAAGACATTCCACCCCTAGAAATCTTGATAAAGTAGAAGGTTAAGACAAACAAAATGATGGGGCCTTAAGCCACTCATTAGCAAAGCTGATGGAGTCCTCCTGAATTTCTAAATCAAAATAGGATGTGTTATTTTAATTTTTAGCTATTTCATACTGAAAAGGCATTTCAGAACCCCAGGTTTATTGCAACATGCCAGAAATGGCTAGATTTTATTTCAGTCAAAATCTAGATTAGGAGTGTTTAACGATGTTTGTAAATTCTGATTATAAATATGGAAGTTAACTATGTTCCAGGTGACCTGTTGCATAACTTTCACTTGGTCCTTAATTTCTAAATCAAATTGCAAGCTAATTTACTAGTTTGAAACTACTATTGATTTTGATGGAAAAAATCACTGATGTTTCATTTGTGGAAACTATGTGATCCAGATAAAATATGAAATGTATTGCTGGCAAATTTAAAGATACTGTCATCTGTGAGTTACATATGAGTCAGCTTTAGACCCATAAAATTTTAATACTGCCTGTTCTGCTGGTCTGTGTCTTTTAATTTAATGAGGCTAAAGATCACATGATGCCTATGACCAAACGTCAGTTCTCAAATAAGAGAGAATTTCTCCGTGTTCCCATGTTTATGAGTTCATACTCCAAAAGCATGTGATTTGGTTAACACTTTCTCAGCAAGCATAACTACAGTTGTATTTATTGGCCATGGAATTATTTGGTTTCTTTTAAGATCTAGGTTTAAAAAAATATAACTATTGGTGCCCCAAATTTCATGGGTTAGGGATTTTGTAAACTAACTGTAGAATGTTAAAGTAATTTAACTCATTTATTTTAAGTTTACTCACTATAAGTTTTAGTAACTTTTCTCATCGCCTTGTGAGAAAGGAAGATGTGATTTATTAATTTTGCTTTCAAAATTATAGGAAAAATGTGGTTAGACAGGAGAAGGAAATAAAATATAAAATTTGAAAGGGGGTAAAGAGATCAGAATTTGTAGATATGACTGTATACTTGATAAAAAATCAGAGAGAATCAAATGAAAATCTGTAACAAATAATAGGAGAATTTAGTAATGTGACTTAGTACAAAATTTATATACAAAAAACTCCATAGCTTTTCTAGATACAAATGACAGTTTTAGAAAATAAGTAAAGACATCATTTATAATAAACTCAAAATATACCAGGCAGTAAGCTAATAATATATGTGCAAGATCCAGCTGTGGAATAAAACTTTTTAAAGTTCCTAAGGGACACAAAAGGAAGCTTGAGTAATTGAAGAAGAAGTTTCACTATCAAATATTTTGAATCTCCATAAATTAACTTAAAATTTTTAAATATAATCCCAATCAAGATACCAGTAGGTTTTTTTCTTTTCTAAGAAAGGCTGTTTACATAAATAAACCTATCTACAAGAATAGTGAAGAAAGTTGTGTAAGAAGAAAACTAATGATGAATGACATGGGATACAAATGGCCGTACCAGTTATTCAAATGTACATAAAATTAATATTTAAAACAATTGTCTGCTGCTGCTGCTAAGTCACTTCAGTCATGTCCGACTCTGTGCGACCCCATAGACGGCAGCCCACCAGGCTCCCCCATCCCTGGGATTATCCAGGCAAGAACACTGGAGTGGGTTGCCATTTCCTTCTCCAGTGCATAAAAGTGAAAAGTGAAAGTGAAGTCGCTCAGTCGTGTCCGACTCTTCACGACCCCATGGACTGCAGCCCACCAGGCTCCTTCATCTGTGGGATTTTCCAGGCAAGAGTACTGGAGTGGGTTGCCATTGCCTTCTCCAAAACAATTGTCTACACACATGAATAGACTAATATAGGCCAGTAATAGACTAAAAATCATAAATAGGCCAAATGCATTTAGAAATATAAAAATGGCATTGCCTATGGGTAGAAAAAAGATGAAATATTGATAGATGATGTTTGGGACAACTGAGTAACTATTTTTAAAAGAAAATTAGATTGGTTCCATACATTACTCCAAATATAAAAATTAATTTCACTTGGAAGGAAAAATATTTTTATTATCATTCTCTTATAATGGGGAAACATGATATAAAATTTAGATCCTACAAAAAAATACATTGGTGTGATCAGCTCCATAAAAGTAAAAACATTCCATATGAAAGAAACCACAGCAAAAAAGGCATCAGTGAAACAACAACCTCACATCAAGTTTTGAAACATTATATTCAAAGCATGAATTCATTTAATATACAGACCACTCTTAGAAATCCTTCAGAAAAAAAAAAAAGACCAAAAATGAGGAAAGCATTTGAAGAAGCAGTCTACTGAAAAGGAAATGAAAAATAAACTACAAAGAGATACCATTTTTTCTCTCTCACAGGCAAAACTAAAAAGTTAGTAAACCTTCGCAAAGGCATAAGGAAATAGGCAGTCCCATTGTTCTTAAGAAACTATATTGGTATAGGATTGGTGAGCAATAGGAAATTTTAATCAAGATTAAAAATACACACATCTATTGACTCAGAGTACTTCTAGGAATTTAATCCACTGGTGATACTCTTACGTATGTGAAATGCTGCATAAACAACTATATTCATTAGAGTTATTTGTATTAGAAAAGATTGGAAGAAGCCTAATTGTCCATCAGCAGAGAAAGAAATATATATTTTTGCATTTGTCCATTCAGTGGGATTTTATACAGTCATTAAAAAGAGTGAGGCAGTATGTATGTGTATATATGTGTGTAAATAGATATGGAAAGATCTCCAAATATATTGTTAAATGAAAAACAAGTAATGTGTGTATGTGTGCATGCATGTGTACATTAAATAGAAACATACTTTTTTCTGTGAAAGAAAGAAAGTGAAAGTGTTAGTCGCTCAGTCATGTCTGAGTCTTCATGACCTCCTGGACTGTAGTCAGGCTCCTATGTCCATGGGATTTCCTAGACAAGAATGTTGGAGTGGGTTGCCATTTCCCTTTCCAGGGAATTTTCCCGACCCAGGAATCAAACCCAGATCTCCTGCACTGCAGGCCGATTCTTTACCGCCTGAGCCACCGGGGAAGCCCCGTACATTCCTATATGCTTATATAAGTACAAAGATAACTCTAGAAGAATGCATGAAGGAAAAAGGATGGGAGGCATATGAATATATTTTCAATTAAAAAGTGATTTATTATTTAAAAAAAAACTCAGGCAAGCTCTTAATGATTATATAGTGTATCTAGCCAAATGCATGTAACTGCAACTACCTTTTCTTTTACTTTATGCCCAGTAAAAGATTGTCTACAAGGTATCATGGTTCAAATTAAACCTTGAACCTTCGTTTTAGAAAACCTCCTCTTTTATTAGACTGTAGAAAGTTTAGAGAATGAAAACTTGCATTAAATTTTGGAGTAAAAGTGAACATTTGGTATTTTTATTCATGTACTCAGAGTCTGGATTGTTCTCTTTAATCGCTAACTCTCTCAGACATTTATTGAGCAATCACTATTGACCAGGCATTGTGCTTCTATGGATGTAAAGGTTTACAGTATGGGTAATAGAGCTAATGTCATCACTGAAAGGTACCTGATACTCCAAGGCAAAAAACGGAAATCCACAAACAGCCCCAAACTTCTTTCAAGTGGCTAGCTTTCATTTTCTTTCTCATCACATTATTTTTTAAATCACAAATGTTAATATGTTGTAAATTGATTAATTTTAGATTCACCAAAATTATGCTTATCTTCTGATTATGTTACTAATATAAATTGCAAAATATCTAAAGGTTGGGTAAAACTGGCTAGCAAGAGAATGAAAGAGAGGCAAAAATTCAAATAATACTTAAGAAACACCCCTTATATAGAGTTAGCCAGGGCCGTTGTAGGAATACCTGTTACCGCCTTACTTATTATCCCTGAAGTATTAATTGCAGTCTAACGCTGGCAAAGAAAAAGATTTGATCACGTTTAGTACAAGTTTCAAGTTTCAGTCACTCAGTCGTGTCTGACTCTTTGCGACCCCATGGACTGTAACACGCCAGGTTTCCCTGTTCTTCATCAGCTCCCGGAGCCTGCTCAAACTCATGTCCATCAAGTCAGTGATGCCATCCAACCACCTCATCCTCTATTGTCCCCTTCTCCTCCTGCCTTCAATCTTTCCCACCATCGGGTCTTTTCCAGTGTATCAGCTCTTCATGTCAGGTGGCCAACGTATTAGAGTTTCAGCTTCAGCATCAGTCCTTCCAATGAATATTCAGGACTAATTTCCTTTAGGATTGACTGATTTGATCTCCTTGCAGTCCAAGGGACTGTCAAGAGTCTTCCCCAACAGCACAGTTCAAAAGCATGAATTCTTTGGTGCTCACCTTTCCTTATAGTCCAACTCTCACATCCATACATAACTACTGGAAAACCCATAGTTTTGACTAGACAGACCTTTGTTGGCAAAATAATGTCTCTTCTTTTTAATATGCTGTCTAGGTTGGTCATAGCTTTTCTTCCAAGAAGCAAGCATCTTTTAATTTCATTGCTGCAGTCATTTTTCCATTGTTTCCCCATCTATTTGCCCTGAAGTGATGGCACTGGGTGCCATGATCTTAGTTTTCTGAATGTTGAGTTTTAAGCCAACTTGATTCACTCTCCTCTTTTATTTTCATCAAGAGGTATGTTTAGTACAGTGTTCCTCAAACTGGAATGTACATTATGTTTGGAGCATTGATTAAATGCATTGCCGGGCCCCACCCTCAAGCCTTTTGACTGAGTGTGGAGAAGGATCTAAGATTTGCATTTCTTGTTAAGCACCTGGTGATTCTGATAATGCTGATCCAGAATTACACTTTGAGAAAACCTCTGTTTTAGTGATTATATGAACTAAATATAAACTGAAAATGTTCTTAGTACTCAGAATAGTCTGCAAAAGGCAGATTTGAAATCTAAAATTTGAAAATATAAATTTGGCCTTCAATCCTACCACCTAATCCTAACCCAGCAGATTCCTGAAGGGTGATTGTAGCCCCTAGAGCTTATACAGTTGATATCTTAAAATTAATTTTATATTCATGCACCAGTAATGCCAGTCTCACAGAGTCCTGGTGAGAGTAGAGGGATGTGGGCTTTACAGAATAATCAATGGAAGCCCAAAATGACAGTGGTTTCAGTTTACCTAGTTAAACCAAATGTTCTCAGAACACATTCAGTTCATGCAAGTATCTTCTCTAGATGTTTTTTTTTCCTTATCAATATTTCAAAATAGCTTGAGGGGATACAAAATTGCCAAAACTTCAGGTTGAAACCAAAACAATAAAAAAAATTTAGATGTCATAAAATCATAACTGAGTAAAAAAAATTTCATTTAGTTAAACATTTGCAAGATCTAAGACTTCTTTTCTGTAAATGCTTAATGTATAAGATTAAGATATTGTCTTAGCTACTTCTGGTTCAAGAGATGAAAAGCAAAACTGGTTAGGTGTGTTTTCTGGGCATTTTAACTTTAAGAGTTAAAAGAACAACTAGTCCTGAATCTTTCAGTTAAACTTTTCTTTAATATTGCTATGGAGTAATATATTCACATGTTGATTTCTATATCGGTTGAGTGTACAACTTACAGAGTAGTATCATATTCACAACTTTAGCCTCAGTGAGCTGTTTCTATCTGCATTGCAGGGATTCATGGGCCCAAGAGACACTTGTAGATCCTTAGAAGGGATCCAGTTACTAGAAGGGACTAACTGTTCACACAGAGCATTCAAAGTTTGGGGGCCACAATCTACAGTGAAAATACCTTTACATTGTGGCCTTTTACTGCTCATACACATACGTACATGCATACATTCATGAGTACACACTTGTATGCACACACATATGACTATTATATACATAATATACATTCATATACGGAGGACTGAAGCAAACGTTATGCATACTGTGTGCCAGGATATTTGAGTATTTTTCTACTCTATTTGATTTATTTAATGTTTAAAAAATGCTGGTCAGGGTAGTTGATTTCATAACCTGCTAATGGGTTACACCTTACTTTCTGAAAAGTGCTGCTTTGGAAAAACTGAAGAAGAGATCAAAGCATCAGCAACACATATGAGCAGCCAGGATGCAATTTTCATTCTTTTTTTAAAAAATTATTTATTTTTAATTGGAGGATGATTAGTTTACAATACTGTGTTGGTTTCTGCCATACATCAACATGAATCAGCCACAGGTACACATATGTCCCCTCCCTTTTGAACTCCCACCCACCTCCCATCCCATCTCACCCCTCTAGGTTGTCACAGAGCACTGAATTTGAGCTCCATTCTTTTTGTCTGTTTTTCATTATTGTTGGTTTGCATTTCTAACACGTGTTCAGATGATTCTAACAAGCGTCTAGGACCACACTTGGAAAACACCTGTGTTGTGATTATATAGACTAGATGCAGAGTGAAAGGGTTTTTTCCTTGTGCTCCTGGTTTGAAGTACTTACTGTGAAATTCCCCGCCATCCAACACACACTAACACAACAGGAGGTGGTCATTTCATTTTTTTTTTTTTGGAGGTGGTCATTTCTAACAGGTATAAGGGCAGTTGTCACAGGTACTTTTTCTAAACAAGCCACCAAGTAGAAATATTTGTATCTTGCTGTGCTGTGCTTAGTCGCTCAATCATGTACAACTCTTTGCGACCCCATGGACGGTAGCCCACCAGGCTCCTCTATCCATGGGGATTCTCCAGGCAAGAATACTGGTGTGGATTGCCATGCCCTTCTCCAGGGGATCTTCCCAACCCAGGGATAGAGCCCAAGTCTCCCACATTGCATGCAGATTATTTACCTTCTGAGCCACAAAGGGAGCCCAAGAATACTGGAGTGAGTGGCCTATCCCTTTCTCCAGGGCTCTTCCTGACCCAGGAATCAAACCAGGGTACCCTGCATTGCAGGTGGATTCTTTACCAGCTGAGCTATCAGGGAAACCCATTTGTATCTTTCTTGATCTCAAATCAAACAAAATGTAAAGTCAAAAGTTCAGGAGAAAAATTATCCCAAAGGAAATTTCCAGTCTTAAGTGTGTTCTCTTCATTGGGTTTCTCTAATGAATTTACTTGTCTTTTACAAGGAAACAAAAATGATGTTTCTCTAAAAAATGTTAACTTGTGAGGTTAACAAAATAACCTATATTAATAAGAAAATACAATCATTACATAACTTTTATGATAAGTAAAATTAGCTATCATTGAAAACTTTTTGTTGCTTTGTAACTTGATCACTTTGAAATCATTTTCAAGCAATGCTTATTAATCATATTCAAGCCCTTTCTATTAGAAAATGAATTTTGCTAATAGCAAATCACTTAGCAAATTTTAATCTTACAAGCCACTCCTCAGAAGATATTTTGTTAAAAACAGTGATATTTCCACTTTATTAATGTTCATGTTGTACTTGTATAAAATGGAAATTATGTTGAATGTAGAGTGATAAGTCTTGGATTCCAGTCTCCAGGTGTATAAATACCTATGTAATCCCAGAGACACTCAATTTTGTGATCTGTGAGAAGGAGATAATATTGCTTACCTTTGCTGTCTCACAAAGTTGTTGTGAAGATCAAATGAGATTTAATCTAAAAAGGCTTTATAAATCATAAAACATTGTGGTATTATTTCTATTTTTAAATTGCTTTCTTAGTTCTAGAAAGGAAATAATTTCTACCATGAGACCAATTTTAATTATAGTGGTAGTTGAATATATCAATCTTGACCTTTAGTCTTTAAAAAAGATTAAAAAGCCTTTTCAGAGTCACTAGAATATGCCTTGACCTATAGACAATGAATAAGTTGATATAATTATTCTTTTTCCTTCTGTTAATGGCACATAATTGAATGGTCAATATTTACATTAAGACAAAGTTCTAACTGTCCACATGTGTGATATTCTATTTGGGCCATGGAATAGATGCCCATAATATGTATATAAATCACATGTACAGGGGAGCCTCTTTTTGGCCCTGTGCAACTCCTGCAAAAAGATTCAGCATCTCTCAGTTTGAGGTCAACAGTCCTGTTCATTTTCACTGAAGGTGATTGACATTCCCCAACATTGATGCCTCCTGATGTTTGAAATAAGATTAGCTCTAAAACAACTGTTTCCAGAATTACTTAAATAACTCTCTCTCTTAGAAGTAATGGTGATGACAAAATTAATGTCAACAATAAATAAAAGACTCAATACCTCTCCAGGATTCTCTGCATTTGAACCTGAGATTTACCTTTATGACAGCATCAACTGCCCCTAAATGAAGACTGTGCTCCAGCCAGTTTTGACTACTTGTACCTGAAGTATGTGTGAGTGGCATCAATTTTACTGAAGATGTTGTGGAGGAAAGAGCTAAGGGTTAAGGGTCACACACTGCAGAGTCCCTCAGAGCCCCTCTGCACCACCTGTCCTCCCCAGTCTGCCCATCATCTGCCAATGAATGTTCCCTTCCACTTTGCCCAGGTCCCCGTCTCCTCAAATCTCTCAACCCTCCAGCAGAGCACTTAAAGCCTGATGATAGCTCTGCAAAACAAGACACCATCCTGTGATAAGGATTCTCCTGCGTGAAAAGGCAACAGGGAACCATAAATATCAATTATAAATAACGATGGGGAATTATAAATAATAGGGAAAATGCTTTTTTCTTCTTACATTTTTCTCTTTAAAAGTATTTGCTGCTTTAGTAAAAGTACAATATTGATCTCTTCTTTGAGCTCGGGAAAAGAGAATACAAACGCTGTATTTACCGGACTTCAGACCAGCATTTGACCCCTCTCCTGTGCTCTCTCATCCTCTTTTCTTAAGGGCTTGTGTGACTTTTCTTTTAAGTCCTTATCATGACACTGATTCTTGAGTGACTATCTTACTAGCCTCAAGTTACCCTAGGTGCTTGGAGACTCTCCACCTGTCCTTTGATTCTAACAAGGCAACGTTAGCATTTCAGTGGTTGGAAAAAGAGTCTGCAGCCTGATTTTTAGGTCACATTCTTAGTATGGAGAACCTTTTGCCCAAATGGGGGAAGCCCTGGTATTCTGTCTTTTGAGAATTCAGTGTTTGGTTGTGGGAACCGAGCCATACCTGTATTTACTTGAATTCTCCAGTTCCTAACTGGTGACACAAGCCCAGACATTGTTTTGTCATAGCAGTTGGTGTTACCTTCCTCTCTTTCTTCACCCAAATTAAGCTTCACTCAGAGCAAAACTGATGGGTGTCCCTGCTGATGAAGTCTGGGATTCCCTGAATAGTCTTCATTGTAAAATATTTGCAGCAAATGCTCAAATCAGGTCTCATCTTTAGAAGTATGCTCCGTAGTGCTTTGTCTTGCAGCACACTGCAAAGAGGTCTTCTGTCTTCCTGCTGTTGTGTGGTCAGGAAGAAACCTGGCCTATGCATGTAGGAAGCTCTCCACATTTCCTGAATTCTGACTTTTCAGACTTTACCAGGCATTCTGTTGGGGTGGCATCTGAGGTTGATCATCCCACACTTGTAACTCCTATGGCTGGAAAACTTTTCATTGATCTCTATCATTTTTCTGACCCAGAGGCTGTTCAGTCCTCTAATATTTCAATGATGTGTCTAAACACAGTGTGAAATCCTCTTTTCCAGTTTCTGAAAATGTTTCTGCAGTAGCACTGGAGCAAGGGTTTCTCTGTCTGACTGGTAACCACCCTCAGAGTTAGATTCCCATTCTCATAGGAATCCTGTTTTAGCTGATGAATCTGGAGGGTTTTAATTCACCCCAAGAATTAATATATTACTAAGTATCTTTCTTTATCTTCCAGAAAAGACCTATTTTTCTAAGAATTCATGTGCCCAATGTGGCTGGAATGTATATCAGTTTCTTACCTGCTCTTTCACACAGGGAGTTTTAAGTCTCACCCACTCCAGTAATCACACTTAACGCTCTATAAGACTGGCTTTCCAGGCCGAACATCTCATCTCAAATAGAGTATCCCACCATTTGATCTAAGAGTAGTTGCTATAGCTTCTTATCTGATTATGAGGCAATAGTACAGGATCACCATGGACCAGTCCAAACTCCAAAGCAACACATATCCTAGCATTAGATAATCGTGGAGAGGACGTGTGCACTATTAGGCACTCAGTCCTAAGATGGTTAAGAGACACAACTGGGCTATAATATACCTTAGTTCAGAGAACTTTTTCTCCAAAAAAAAAAGAAAGAAAACAAGCTAAGCTATAGTCCAAAGCTTAGTTGGTTTAGGGAAGAAATGGAAAATGTTCGTTTACTGCACTCAATTTTTAATTGTCAAATCAACAAATCCTTTAGTCATAAAGAAATGGAAATTGCTGTTAACAAGCAAATCTGAATGTGGATCTCTCCCTCATTATTGCTCTGCTTTTACATTTTTGGTGATTTTTACCTTTTACCTAAACCTGTAAAATCACAAGAAACAGATCATTTTATTTTTAAGTAGACTAAAATCTAATTTCAAATTTTCCAACTCAAACTTTAAAAAAAATGTAGGCATTTTAGCAAATTAGAGTTTTGAGCAAATTCTTCCTAGAAGAGATTTATAGTTACTTGAGGATGGGACTTTTCAGCTATCTTTTGATACATGTTTTCTCTCTGAAAGCAGGAATACTTATTGATACCCTTTTAAGAGTTGTAACACTGAGATTCTTTAGTTTTACCATTTAACATTTTAGTAAAATCTTGTTTAATATTTTAGTAAAATTCTTTAGTAAAGAATACTGATATTCTTTAGTTTTACAATTTAACATTTAGTAAATTTAGTAGAATTTACATTACTCTTCCTGTAATGTATTTTCTTGGCTTGTACAGTATCATTTTCATCAGTTTATTTTCAAGTATAATGATGAAATACATTAACATTCCATCTGGCAAAGAGTATTTCAGAAGCCAGTTTACTTAAGTGTGTGATCTAAAAAAATTTAACAAAATAACAAATTGTGTTCTATCACCTTACGGATTATTTTATTTATTTATTTATTTTTATTTTATTTTTTTATTAAATTTATTTATTTTAGTTGGGGGCGAACTACTTTACAATATTGTAGTGGTTTTTGCCATACATTGACGTGAATCAGCCATGGGTTTATATGTGTTCCCCATCCTGAACCCCCCTCCCACCTCCCTCCCCATCCCATCCCTCTGGGTCATCCCATTGCCCCAGCCCTGAGCATTTGTCTCATGCATCGAACCTGGAATGGTGTTCTGTTTCACATATGATAATATACATGTTTCAATGCTATACGAATTATTTTAATACATATTTAAGAGTATTTTTCTATAATTTCTAACCTAACATTCTTCTCTGTATTATATTTTATTAACTCTGAGAAAGAAGAACCAGTAACTTGGGGAAATAACATAAAATTAAAGCTACCAATTCCTAAGGAAACTAAATTTAATGTTGGCATAATTGAGACTGAACATTCTATCTATAAAGTTCAGTTCAGTTCAGTTGCTCAGTCGTGTCCACCTCTTTGTGACCCCATGAATCTCAGCACGCCAGGCCTCGCTGTCCATCACCAACTCCCGGAGTCCACCCAAACCCATGTCCATTGAGTCGGTGATGCCATCCAACCATCTCATCCTCTGTCTGCCCCTTCTCCTGCCCCCAATCCTTCCCAGCGTCAGGGTCTTTTCCAATGAGTCAACTCTTCTCATGAGGTGGCCAATATATTGAAGTTTCAGCTTCAACATCAGTCCTTCCAGTGAACACCCAGGACTGATCTCCTTTAGGATGGACTGGTTGGATCTCCTTGCAGTCCAAGGGACTCTCAAGAGTCTTCTCCAACACTACAGTTCAAAAGCATCAATTCTTTCGTGCTCAGTGTTCTTCACAGTCTCACATCCATACATGACTACTGGAAAAACCATAGCCTTGACTAGACGGACCTTTGTTGGCAAAGTAATGTCTCTACTTTTTAATATGCTATAAAGTATTCTACTATAAAGCAATTGGTCACTTGATGGGAAAAACAAGACTTTGTTCTGCTATGGATTTGCCATCCATTTTTTTTTTTTTTTGGATAGGAGTAGGCAGTATGTTAAAATTTCAAGGCATCATTAATTTCCATAGCTAGTGTAAAATATAATTTATCTATGTTTGAAAGCATCAAATATTTTTCTTAACTGCTTATATGAGTATTGATTTTATCAGGTAGCAAAAATAAAAATAATTATTTCTTTCTTTTATACTGTGATTTTTAAATTTATCTTTAGCTAATATTGTTAATAAAATCCAGTAATCAAATACAGGGTGTTTGGAACCTGATCTTGCAGTACATGCTGTAGTGCTAGGAGCTGAGAGAGAGTTATCTTTAAATATGAAGGGATCAACAGCACATCTCATTTATTATTGGCACCTCCTACTTAATTAAGGTGTTATGATTACTCATCATACACTGATATTACGCAGAATAAAATTGTTTCTGTGGTTGTCCCTTTTCTTTGTTGGCTCTGAATTATTTTCTCTTCTACATTCCATTTCTGCTCTCATTTCTAATATCTCTGCCTCACCACCACATCTTAAAATATGATACAAGATCCATGCTGACATCTAAATGTGTCCATACTAATGATGCTCCACTTCCAAGTTTTAATACAGAGTTTAGAGAGAAATGGTTAGACTTAGTAACTTTTGAACATTAATAAAGGTGTCTTTGCACATTTGCATTAAAATACTAATGTATATAAAATAGAAAATCTGTACTATTTTCCTTTTGTGACAGAATACAGCAAATATTAAATACTTTTTAGGTGGGAGACGAGAGAGAGAGTGGTTACTATCTAACATCTTGAACTATGAAAGTCAAGAATGTTTTAACTAGCACAATCCACTGGGGTTCCCGCTCCTCAGGTCTCCATTCTGATTATAATTGTGGAATATTCCAAAAGGTTTACTTTTATGATTGAGCTTATTATTAGTGTGCTTGTTTTTATGTTATTTTCTGGGATTGGGGGGAGGAAGGGGGAAATACACATTTAGTGAGAGCTGTTCATTAGCCACCATTGAAGGAGAAATTGAACTTTAAAGAATCTATCAAAAATTCTCTGGTGAGCCTTTTATTACTATCTTGTCTTGAGCCCTTTTTTTAATGACATCTATTATCAGATTGAAATGGCGATTGAGACGCTGCAAAAGTCTGACGGTCTGTCCACTCACAGAAGCTCTCTTCTCAACAGCCATGTAAGTTGCCTCTTCTTCATGTAAACTAATCTCTTGCTTGTTCTGCATGTGTTGCTTGCTTCTAAATGCTTGTTTTATTTATTTACTTATTTATTTTGCTTCTTAACCTTCCTTTCTCAGCTGCTTATGATCTCTATATCACTTAAAGGCATTTTTGTACAGTGGACTAGCTAAAAATAGAGCCCACAATATACTACTTCAATAGGATTTTGTACTGTTTTGGTACAGATATAACATTTCCAAATTAATAACAAGCTGCCATGATTGGTAAAAAGTGGTTGATAATTTTAATTTTTCTAGTGTGGCATTTATTTATAATGTTATGAAGCAAATGTTTGTAATCTGCATCTTCATGTCTGAGATGAAGAAATGGTTTTCTCTATTTGTATGATCAGTAATATCCTTTAAGTGGAAAAACATTAATGCCAAACCCAATGATAAACTGTTTAAAATGATGTATTTACCAGAGGGCAGGAAACAGCTCCCTAGAGGAGCTCAGATCCTAAGATTTAAAGAAAAATAAGTCTGGGCCAAGAGAAGAAGTGAGGCTCTAAATAAGCCATAAACTGCTATTAATTGAGATAAAACAGTATTACTGTTATTACTATTTCTTAAAGCTTTTAACCGTTACAGATGCAGCATCACTATAACACTGGTGAGGATAAGAAAGTGATAACCATTTATGAAACTATAAACATTCTCATTAAATGTTCAAATTTTGGGGAATCAATGAAAATTGATTAAGAATTATTCTGTTATCATGATTTCTGAATATATAGGGAAGACTAAATAGACCTAGACTTAAATCTGTCTAGACAGTTCTTCTGCTAAATTAGTATCAGTAACAGTATAATAATAATTAGAGTTTTCCCTCCAACCAACAATATATTCTTAAATTTAGAGATAAGTTATTTTTAATTCTTCCCCATATTTTTGACGGAACAGTCCAAAATTGGATCACCTAAATGAAATAAAATATCATTATTTTTTTTCAATAAACTTTAGAACTTTAGCTTATAGAAAATGTTTTCATTTGCTTTTTAAATATGTGGATTTTCAAACATTTAAATTTTATATTCCAACATAACACAAAATACTTTGTTATGTTCTTACATATTTGTTTTTAGATGAAGTAGTTTGTTTTTGTTTTCCCAAAGGGAGGTATCATGGCAAATAAAAACAGGTTAATGTACTTGGAGAATGACTACAACTTTGGTGAAAATTATAGATTATAAATTCTAAAATAATATATATTTTGGCCCTTCTTTTGAAAGTTTAAGTAATATGATTTTCCCCTTTCTGAAAATTTGTATGCAGTATATCACTCTTTTATATTAATATGTTTCATAGGTATATTCCTGCTGTGTTGGCATGAATCTGTGGTTGTGTGTAAAGGCTGATTTACTATATACTATTAGAATGTTTGTTTTGGAGAGGGGGTGAGGACCACCTGGTGTTTTGTTTTGAAAATGGCAAGTGTTGAAAGTGTTGTTCATTTTGGTCAAAAATGTGTAGAGGTATAAAAAACAATTCCTTAAGTTTCCAGTTACTTTTTTGAACTTTCAGTTATCTAAGAATTTGTGCTTTGATATTCAATTCACATCTCATTTTCGTTTGAGATATATATTTTAGTAAAATATGTGATATGCTTAATTTAACTTGAATTAATCAAATTAGTCTTTTTATGAATAATAATGTGGATATAAGAAAAGTTTTTCTTGTATGTCTTGATTTGATTTTTAAACTTTTCAGATATTTTAAAATTGTTATTCTCTTATGAAATTCATGAAGCACTAATGTTAATGAATGTGTGAATTAAGCTGCATAAACAGCAGAGGCATGTTTTTTACTCTATGGCTTTGTATTTTTTATCACATAGCATGGCAACTCTCCCATACTCTCCCATACTGTTTACAATTGACAGAGGCATTTCATTATATAGAAAGATGGGCATAAATGTTGTTAATGCAGTGATAATCTTTATCTAAATATCCTGATTCACTTTTATTATACCTCTGAGGTATAGTTACTTTTACTTGAAAACAACACATTTATAATCAAGTCTTTGGAAATAAAAATGATTCTTTAGATGCATATAAATAGTGAAGAAGGAGTCAGTGTTTCTGGTGATGGCCAGTTTTGTTTCTACCTGAACAGAAAAAAAAAATGTCCTCTTGTCTTTCTGTCCTTGAAAAGTTAGTGATGCTCCTAATTTTGTTAGATTTATTATCTAAGGAATAAGCTACTACATGCATTCCAGTTGATAATCACCCGGTGAGGGTATTTTAAATTCTGTTAAACTAATTGGTGATCTTCAGTTGTATAAAAAACATGTGTGAAAAGTTTTCTTTTAATTTAAATATGGCTAACAATTTCAATGTTAATAAACTAGAAGTTACCTTTATCCCTTACTATATATGACACAGAAATATTTGAGGTTTGTGGGATTCTTTGAAGTGAACATGAATTCAACTTTATGATGGTAGTTCCCTGATATCAATTTCTACAAAGGACCGATTTCATTAGGCAAAACTTAGGAGAAATTATCAATAAGTTGTATTCCATACCTACTAGTCATGATTTTTGAGCTGAAAGTCTGTTGTCATTCTATTTTGCAATATGGAATAGAATAGATTTTCTATTTTCTCATTATATATTTGATTATTTGCAGTAATTCAGGAGTCTCTTATTAGAGTCAAGTAAATAACCCCTGTCAGTATAATCCAGCTTGATTGCTTCATTTTTCACCTCTCTTTCTACACATTAGTAGATGGAGTGAGATATTAAACTTTATATCCCTGTTCAGCATATTCTTAAGAATATTTTGTACTGCTGCTCTATTTTTATCATCATCATGCTGTTATCATGCAGGTCAAAATGCATTTATAACTTGTCTTTTTCATATCCAACCTCACCAGTGACTGAGTACAGTTACATTGAATGCCATGTTCTATTAACATTATTAACACAATGGCACTTATTTCAGTATTAGCATCATACAGGCAGACAGTAAATATTTATTGACAAGTGAAAATTCCAAGACAGTAAAGATTGATATGTTTTGTCCACTGATAACATCCCTGGTGCCTAGAACAGTGCCTGGTACATAGTAGATGCTCACTAAATATTTTCTAAATGATTAAACATAGAAAACAAATAATGGGTGGGAAAAGACCTTATCTTACCTTCAGTATTCTAAGTATCTTTGCCAATTGTGTGTGCATTTATTTGGGGAATCATATATGCATTCTTTGTTATGAAGTGTGCTTCAGTTAGGTGTATGTGTCAGCCTTATTGATAGACAGTGGTCTTTTCCCTGTATACCATTTGAATGAAAGAATATATTGCTGGTCGGTCATTTCCTCATGTGGAGCCTTTAGTTTATTTAAATATTTCTAAGTTTTTTGGCATGTGAAGATGTTATGGGTAAAATGATGGGTGGTCTTCCTAAATGGAATTAGAATATCTTAATTCTCTTCATTGCAGATTTAAGTTTATTTTATATTCCTCAGTTATAATTAATATAAATTGGTATTTAATGGTTATACTGTATCCAATTTGGAATACTTTGGATTATAAATTTAAATGCAGAAATGTTCTTAAATTAATTGTTCCTAAATTTCATGTAACATTCTTCAGCTTGTACTTTTTAAAAATTCCCTTTAAAATATATAAATAGCTTTAGGCATTTATTTTATATACCTTTCACAATTTAGCAAATAATTGTTTCATCACTTTTGCACTTTAGCTATTGAACTACATTCTGCTCAAAGCGAAACATTGTTTTATGCTCACTTTCCCTTGACTTGGCTGTGTTGTAAATATAAGTTATGATGGAAATAAGACCTGTCAAAATGCATATCATCAGTGAACTGAACTTAAAATGAATCCTAATGGATAATAATCCATCTGGGAAAAAATGCCAAATGTTACATTTAGATGTTAATTGGGGAATGCAATATGTATTTTTTTTTTAATTTGTCAATCAGTATTTCTCTTTGGGAAAAATAGGAACTGTTCATCTTCCTTAATCTACTCTGATTAATATAGATTAAATGCAAAGGTTGAAAGATGCAATTATCTTGGTTTCAACCCTTACATGAATTTGTTAGTTCATTAGTAGAATACTCAGGTTTTAAAGATAAAGGTTAAAAGTTCCTATGGTATTTCATAGGCTTTCAAAATCATAAATATAAACAAATATTTTTAAGACATTTTATGAATGAGTAAAAGAAACAGCAGTGGTTTATTTCTGAATTAGTAAATGTTAAGGATATTGAATAACTATCCAAATACATTTTATTCAAGACAAAACCCAAGGAAACAATGTATCTTATAACAGGCATTAACTTCCCTGGGGTGACACATGGAGTAAATGCCTTCAGGTTACATTTAACTGCCCAGTTTCTCTTATAATAAAAATTAGTCCTTTCTTAATACTGTTTTAGACTCAAAGATCTGACTTAGAGTTTCATCACTGTGTCAAAACTCAAAGATTAAATGCTGGCATGTAGAACGTAGATTATACTCCTCAGCTAAATTTCAAAATCATGTATGATAACTCCTAAACCAATTTCTGCTTACACAGTGAGTTTCTAGGAGCACTACCTCTGTCTGTACAGCTGTTGGCAGGCTTCCTTGCTGGAGCTGTCATGGCCACAGCAGAGCCACCTCTCATCCTTCAGGGCTTTTACCTCCACTTGACCTCCCTGTGCTCTTCCCACGAGATCTCCAGGCTTCTGGCAAAGAATAAGAGTTCCTCTTCCTGAAAACAGTGCACAGGGAACAAAGCCCAGCTTTGCTGCTGTAAAACTTTATATATATCCACTAGAATATACACCCTTGTGGAATTTTTCAAACCACTAATGATTTTGTGTACATAATATGTGTATAATTATGTATACACATATGGATGTGTGTGTACATACACAGACACACAAATACATATTACAAATAAACTCAGATTTTTTAAAATTGGATTAGAAATGAAGAAGAATCTTTAAGAATGTAGAACTATATAATAAGAACAATGTTTGCAAAACAGCCAGTCCAAATTGAGTGACTTGCTTAGCCACTTCAGAGGACCACATGGCCAATCCAATAAAAGCTTAGTTTTCTCCAAGTTACTCACTGGGGGCTTGAGTAATATTATTTAGGCTTATGAGTATTTTAAGTCAACCTATGCTGTGATAATCTTACTGTTTCTGTGGAAGCTTTTCTTTGATTAAGAATGGCCTGATTAACATTTTTATAACCTTTGGACTAAAAGTATTTTATGTTAAACTTTAATTTTGGCACAGGTTTTCACTTTTACAAAAGGCAATTTATGCTAGTACCCTTCAAATATTTTATTTTGGATTTGTTTTTTCAAATTATTTTATAGATTTTTAAAATTTATTGAAAAGACAATTCTCTTGATCATGAGATATTAATAAACTCTCATTTTTAGATGGGAGAAGGCAATGGCACCCCTCTCCAGTACTCTTGCCTGGAAAATCCCATGGACAGAGGAGCCTGGTAGGGTTCAGTCCATGGGGTCACGAAGAGTCAGACACAACTGAGCGACTTCACTTTCACTTTTCACTTTCATGCATTGGAGAAGGAAATGGAAACCCACTCCAGTGTTCTTGTCTGGAGAATTCCAGCGACGGCAGAGCCTGGTGGGCTGCCGTCTATGGGGTCGCACAGAGTTGGACACGACTGAAGCAACTTAGCAGCAGCAACAGCATTTTTAGATATTTATCTTTACTTTTAAGTAACTAAATTTTGCAAGGAGACTAGTAAGCTGTTAAGGCAGTTTTTTGAAATTTTAATTTGTATCTGATTAAATAAATTATTTTCATTTACTTTATATCTTATTAAAAGTATTTTACATCAGATCTACTTTTATTATTTGTATACTTTTTGTTATAAAGTTCACATTTAAAAATTGATTATTTTTCCATTTCTGAAAAAAGTCCCTTAAACCAATACTTCCTATATAAATATATTTTCTATTCATTAACAAAGGGATAAATATTTGATTTTTTATTGACTTTTATTTTTTGATAAATAATCATGTCATTTAGCTTTGACAATATGCATTATTATGTGAGGACACACATGTATATACATATAAACATATCTTTGACATTTTTAACTTTGACATTTTACTAGCATTGTGTGTTTCATGCTTGTGGATATGTGTACTTCATTAGTTCAGTTGCAAAAACATTACTGGTTTTCAAAAAATACTTAATAGTTTTTACTACATTTGCACTTTTGTAGTATTTTCTTTATATTTCTTGATCTCAAGGAATTTAATTCCTTGTAGAATATTCCCTTATATATATTCTGTATTTTGACACTCGTTATTTATTTTATATCCTTTATGTATTTAGAATACCAATGGAAGGCTCTATCTAGTACATGTACACAAAACAAGAGTCATCACTTTTGTGCAATATGGTTGACTAGAGCTGTCCTAACACTATTAAGGGAGGAGACAACGCTTTCCAATCCCAGTTATCTTACTGAAGCATGTGGATAAAATATGTGAAACAGGTTTAATTTGCCATGTTTTATGTGTTGTCTCCATCAGTTGTGCTCATAATCAATGAAGTCTTAAAAATTTAAAAAGGAGTGCTAAAGAGAGGTACTGACCCACTGTTGTAGGCAGAATACTAGTCTGAGCTTTAATAACTGAATATCCCAATCAGTTTACCTCCTCTCTTTACCCTAAATGAATATGTATATGTGAACTTTTTCTATGTGTCATGTAGAATATTCAGGAATCATGTGTGAATGCCTCCACAAAAGTTGTTTACTGACAGTAAGGTTACAGATGATTCATATCAAAAAAAAATTCTTAATTTTTTGACCATTATTAAAAATAAATACTTACTTTGTATACTCTTTAAAAAAACGTTTAGGGGATGATGGTATATGTTCAGAGGCGATAGATATATTTAAATGTATTGATATGCACATGTGCTTCATGGAGAACTTAAAGGCTTCCTGACCAGAACATTAATTTTATTTTTTTTTTAAAGTACTCTGCTCTCTCTTTTAGGCTTAGTGGCCATATTTTCTAAGCCAACATCAATTTGCGTTTAATGACATAAAGTTTAGTTACATATAAATATCATGTATGAATATTTGACATTGAAATGGTTCTGGAATAGTCTTTGTCTTGGTTAAAGGAAAAAATTTTTGAAAATATTTTAATGGTCTTTTTTGTTAAGATTCTGAAAGTGGAGGTTTCAAGTTTGATCACAAATCTTTATGTAAGCAAAATGGAGAAATGCTTTAGTTTATTTGACTGTCCATATTATCATTTTTAGTATGTGATTGTGAAACACTGGAGGACAGGGGTGAGGTCACATAAATTTTTGCATCTGGTAGGCACCTAGCACATTGCCTGGTTAATAGCTGATGCTCAATAAAGGGATTCTTTTACTTCTATAACTTATATTTAACTTGAATTGCATGTAGAATATCAACTTTTTATCACACTTTATATATATGGCATGGAAATTTGGTTTAGACAAGTAATATGTGATATATATGCTACTTTTGTAGCAATAATGACTGATATGTGAGTCATTAGGGAAATGTGTTGGAAACTATATCAGGCTCTGAGACAGTTCATGTATGGCCTTAAGAAAGTTATTTAAACCTATTTCAATTCTCTTTTTGTAAAGAAGGGCTTCCCAGGTGACGCAGTGATAAAGAATCTGCCTGCTAATGCAGGAGACGCACGAGACCTGGGTTTGACAGTCCATGGGGTCACAAAAAAGTCAGACATGACTGAGCACGCATACATGTTTGTAAATAAATAATAAACAGATTGATGATTTAATTTACTAATGTTGCACCTCAGCAATATATGCCTAGATTTGATCTTTCTAAAAATTTCTTGCACATACTGTACTTTAAAGATGATTTTTTTAAAAATACACACAGGACAACATAAAGCTTTATTTTCTTAATTGATTTTTTCATTGGAGGAGAATTGTTTTACCATGTTGTGTTAGCTTATGCCATACAACAACTCAAATCAGCCATAATTATACAGGTATCCCCTCCCTCTTGAGCCTCCTTCCCTCCCTCCCTGAATCCCACCCTTCTAGGTTATCAAAGAGTGCTAGGCTGGGCTCTCTGTGTTCTATAGCAACTTCTCACCAGCTATATTACACACGATAGTGGATATGTGTAGATGCTACGTTCTCCACTCCTCTCACTCTTTCCTTCCCTCACTGTGACCATAAGACCATTCTCTACATCTACATCTCCTTTCTTTCCCTGCAAATAGGCTCATCAATACCATTTTTCTAGATTCCATATGTCTGTGTTAATATACAGTATCTGGTTTCCTCTTTCTGATTTCACTCTGTGTAAAAAGCTCTAGGTACATCCACCTCATTAGAACTGACTCAAATTAGTTCATTTTTATGGCTCAGTAATATTACGTTTTATATATATATATATATATGAAAACTTCTTTATCTATTCATCTATAGATGGACATCTATGTTGCTTCCATGTCCTAGCTATTGTAAATAGTGCTGCAGTGAACACTGGGGCACATGTGTCTTTTAGAATTGTGGCTTTCTCAGGGTATATGCCCAGTAGTGGGATTCCTGGGTCATATGGTAGATTTATTCCTAGTTCTTTAAATAATCTCCATACTGTTCTCCATAATGGCTGTATCTGTTTACATTCCCAGCATTGATGTAAGAGGATTCCCTTTTCTCCACATCCTCTCCAGCATTTATTGTTTGTAGATTTTTTTGATTATGGCCATTCTGACTGGTGTGAGGTGATAACCTCATTGTAGTTTTGATTTGCATTTTTCTAATCATTTGTGATGTTGAGCATCTTTTCATGTGTTATCAGCCACCCGTAAAACTTTAAAATATGCACTACAGACTGAGAAAACATTGCTCTACCAACTACCATTTTAGTGTGTCTTCCAAAATTATGAAAAAAATGTAGTTTTTAGGTAGAGAAACTCAAATGATCGTAATAAGTGATCCTTTTTCGTTACACATAATTTTTTAAAATCAGTGTCTAGCGAGTTTCTTTCTGGGGAAGAGAAGACTGAAAAATTTTCTTACTGCTTGTAGAATTTGTCCCAGTAGATAATGCTGTTATTGTATTATCTTGTGTAAGTAAATTAGATAAGTAAATTAGAATTCTGTAAAAATGAATAGAGCCTTAATATAAAAATTTATACAAGGCAGCCTGCTGATTATGTGTTGTAACAAACCAGCACTGAAGACATATTATGCACCATGCTGCCAGGCTTGGTAATATGTTTATTTCTGTACCAATTACGAATTATATTTATAGGCAGTTAATGGGGTTATTTGAGTTCCTTGAAGAGGTTTTTATCTCCAAAATAGGAATCAATACAAGGAAAACTAGTATGTCTGTATAGGTGCTTGCATGTTTGAAGGAATGGACATGGTCTGAGGTCAATAAATGCTGGTCAGCTATCTAAATTTCCAAGAGTTTGCACATTCAGATTACACAGGCCTCCAAATTGCAACAGTTTCCCTGTCATGTGGCTTGAGGAATGTCTATATATTTCTGTGTGTTGTAGTTGCAGTGTCTCAGAGGCATTTTGGTGAATGATTCGGTCTCTCTGTTTACCCTGTCTTGTTTACACTAGCTCCAGTGGCTGTTGGACAATTACGAGACAGCAGAAGGAGTGAGCCTCCCCAGAAGCACTCTGTACAACCACTACCTACGACACTGTCAGGAACACAAACTGGATCCAGTCAATGCTGCTTCTTTTGGAAAACTAATAAGGTCAATTTTTATGGGGCTACGAACCAGAAGATTGGGGACTAGGTTAGTACTAAAAGATAATATCATAAACTAATCTCTCTTTTTTAAACTATAGTCATTCAGTATACTGTTTGGGCAAAAGTATTTGATTACAGAATACAAGAAAAAAAATTTAAAAATTAGCTCAGTTTATGAAAATCCTCAGGAAAAGGAAAGGTTATTATTCACTGAAAACTGACAATACAGAATGATGTCTTGTCCTAAACATCCAAGTAGCAAAGCTTTGAGAAAAACTGATTCTCAAATCACATAGCAATGAGCAGACCAATGCTGGAGACCCTGGTTTGATCCCTGGGTTGGGAAGATCCACTGGAGAAGGGAATGGCAACCGACTCCAATATTCTTGCCTGGAGAATTCCATAGACCGAGGAGCCTGGTGGGCTATAGTCCATGGGGCCGCAAAGAGTCACACACAACTGAGGGACTAACGCTTTCACTTTCACTTTTCAAGCTATTAATGGAAAATTTATATATGATGCTTTAAAAATAAGTATATACCAACTTTCTTTTCTTTTGGAAAACAAATGTACTAAAGATGATGAATAAAGTGACATAGTAAGTGGAAAACCATGTACCTCTTGATTTGCAAAATTACATTGAAAGATCTTTATAAATAACTCTTCTATTTGCATAGAGTAAGAAATTAAAGCTGAGTTATCCATGTCATTTTTGGAGACCAATTAAAAATTATTTGGTGAACTTGCAAGTTTTGGATGTTTGAAGCTCTCAGTTAATGACATTGTCCTTTTTAACCTTTTATTAGCCTTTTTAAAACTCTTGATTGTAAAGCCATGCATGTATGGAAGCAAAAATTTAGTATGGTTCGATTGCAAGAAAATCAATAATGTGAGGAAGACTCTTAGAGTTTCTCTGTTTCCTTCTTTTGGAAATACATATGAGTGTTTTTATTAGTCAAAATATGATGAAAATAATACTTAAAACTGCAGAGCTTCATTTTGCTGCTGTAAGTTTTTACAAATTATCATAACATTTTGAATAGCTGAGCAGAGTCTCATGAATGCTTCTGATTTATTATATCTTATGAAATCTATATTTAAAAGTATAAATGTAAAGATGCTATTCAATATATAACAGATGATATACCTTTAATGAGTCACAGCCCCATAGTATTCTAGCAAAGAGTTTTTAATATTCTTAATAAAATAAACAGAGCCTTTGTAATTGACTTCAATGTAAATTTATACAGAAAAAAGGAATGTGACAGTTTTATGAGGATTACAAGGTCTGTATGTATTCAGAGTGTGAATTATTCCTTTGTGTTGCATTTTAAGTGATTGTACAGCTTTCAGACTGCTGAAGGTTCTGTTCTCTCATAAATGTATTTTCTTCTATCTGTACTTCAAAAGAATAGTGTATTTTAAACTGAAGAATATGATTATTTATTCAGAGTAAAGGAACTAGCTTCCTATCCCTTGAAAAAGTCTTTTTGTTTTGCTAATATTTTTTTTCCTGGAACCACAAAAATCATTATTTGGGGACCTAACCTATTAAATCCTAGCTGATGGATCAGTAGTTATGCATACTGTGCCAATATTTTGAATCTCTGGGCTTTATTCAGCATTCTAATAGCTGCATTGCTGTGCCTCTTTTGTTACTGAAAGGGATTTCAATGAATCCTATTTTGAGGCTCCATTCAAGCCTTGAAAGGCACCTTTAAAATAGAAAAGGACAAAATTGGGGTTGTTTGGGTTTGCGAATGAGTGGAATCCATACTCTATGCTCTATAAGTACATATTGCAATATTGCAGCTTTTACTTTCTATGTTCTTTTCTTCCCCTTCGCACTATATAACATTTGTGTCTCTTGTTCCTTTTAAAATTGTATGTAATGTTTGAAATTAGAGATGGAAAACAAAGCCTAGAAGAATAAGGAGAAAAGAAATCCTATGGAGAAAGTTAAAACAAATACTGTGTTATGAAGATAGCAGAACTCTAATGTAGAAAAGCTGACAATGGTAGGGGTGAAGTACCAGGGACTCTTTCTACCGTGGGAACTGTTTTAGCATTCATTTTCTATGCCTAACCCAGGGAACAGAAAGAAAATCAGTATAAATCATGAGGCAGACCAACTCAGATTTTTTTTTTTTTCAAAGCAAACTGTATGTGAATTGTTACTTATCCGTCAATAAAATTATCTGGTGAATTCATTCAAACCAGAACCAGTCTGTTTCTCAAGTTTCTGGAGCTAAGTAAAAGATGAGTAAAGTCACCACGTTTCTAAACAAAGGCAAATCAAAGGATGGCTTTTGTTACATCCCCTCTCCAAATTAAGTCAAAACAAGACCACAGAACATACTGATATTCCCCAACCATCTCCGGTGGCACAGAAAGAACCACCTCCCCACCAACACACCCAAAGTGCTGATTTATAGGAAACTGAAGAGAAACTACTGATAGATGCTTCATGTATTTTGGGGTCTCACAAGAGCGATGTCATTTTACTTTGTAACTTTGTCATTGGCTTTTCCCTCTTGTTCTGCCGTTTGTGTGGGAGAGCAGGGCTAACTGAGTTTGTGGTGTTTTTTTGTTTGTTTGTTTGTTTTTGTATTTTGCTCTATTTGGCAGTGGATCTTGGAGAAAAAATATAATGTCTGCAAATGGAAGGCATTAAGTTTTCCTACTGGTTTATTTTGCTGTAACTATTACCTATAACTATGTAGGTATTCAAATTGGTAGTATACTTTTTTAGACTACCAATATTATTTATATAATAAAAATTGAATGTATTTTCAAATATATAGGGTTCATCTAATGTATATTCTTGAAGCTTAGAAGTTAAATTTTGTTTTATTTTTATATAAAATATTGAATCCACACTCCATTTGCATTTTTTTTTTTTGTAAATGAAAGAAAAAATTGGAAGGAGCACTGATGGCTTGCTATATATAGACTTGTGAAAAACTACTATTTTCTATTTGCAAAAATTTACATATTTAAAATGTTATTTTTGAAAGAATTTGCAAATTTCATTCAGGGTAAAATTTTGTCATTTCTAATAACAAATATGGTCTTTCTCATGAACATGAGGAAATTGTGACTATTTTTTATCCAGGTGGAAATTTGCCATTTTCACAGAGAAATTTCTCCATATCTGTTGTGACACATCTTATTCAGCCTGCAAAACTGATATGAATCCATAAAAACAGAGACTAATAAAATATGTTTTGAAATCAGTAGGATTAAATGCCTGCTTTTTTAGGTTTCAAAATATTAAATAATAGACTTCACAACATCTTGTGTCAATGAAGTTATCTTAATCACCCCTGCAATAATAGAACTAGAAAAATACAGGACTTCTCCAAGACAGTAGAATTAATATCTTTTTCCTCTTTGCTCTGCATAACTACTTTATAGTAAATTCTTAGTATGCAACCCTTTATCCTGTTAGTGAATATCCTATTAATATAATTTTCTAAATTATACCTAAAATATAAATTTGAAAACAAAATGTAATTTAAATCAAACAAATGGACTGTGACTAATATTTGAGCAAAAGTTTATAAGGAAAGATTATTCTTAGGGCCTTGAACTGATTGATTCAGAATCTTATTTTGATTCTTCATATGTAGCCACCATAAAAATATACAGGTGTCCAGAACAGGTAAATCATAAATATATAACATTAAGTTTGCCTTTACATAATTTTTCCAAATATGAAATTAAATGGAATCCCATAAGATTGATATTAACTTGACTGACTTTTTTGTGTCTCTGTTTGCTGTTCTCTTATGAAGAGGAAACTCCAAGTACCATTACTATGGGATTCGTGTCAAGCCTGATTCCCCTCTTAATCGCCTCCAAGAAGACATGCAGTATATGGCTATGAGACAACAACCCATGCAACAGAAACAAAGGTAGACTTTGGGATTATCACTGACATGTAAAGCTATGGATTTCTTTAACTGTTTCCATTTTTTTTTCTGAACGAGTAGAACAAATACCTAGGTGTGCAAGAATGTCACTATTGTTGATATGCTTTCACTACAGACAGTTCTCAAATATGATTTAGAATTTCATTCATTCTGTTTTCCAAATCTGTTAAAAATTACTCATCAGACAGCCTGTTTGGTCCCTTTAAATAAACGTGACATCCCAAACTGTTCCAGTAAGGAGACTAAACACATGCTATAAGAAGCATCTGGGGAAATTTTTAGTATTCATGAGCTTCTTGTTAATCTGCACATGTGTTTAAGTCATTCTTTTTGACAGTATAAATTCTTGCAGAATGTTTGGGACTTCTTGCATTTTCTTTGACTCCAACTTTCATAAATGTAGAATTGTAAATATTAGGGCTTTAAGATATCTCAAACATTCATGAATGGATGGGTGGATGACGAATGGATGGATGGATAAATAAAGTTGTAGATCTTAGAACTGAAAAATACATCAGTGTAGTCTGCCTCCTCAGCCTTGTGGCAGTCAAAGCACTAAAACCCCTGTTTTTTTTTTCAGATAAATCCCAGAGAGGTTAAATGATTTGCACAAGCGTGTAAAGTTGCTACATAGCCAAAGGCCTTCTGTCTCATGTGACTTCTATCACAGTTTGGAATAAAGTGAAAAATCTTTCCCTCTTTACTAGTATAGCTCAGCCATGGCAGTAGTTTCAGTTTTTGTTTTTAGTTGAGCATGCAATATTAGATAGGAAAAAGAAGGACTGCACATGGGTAGTCAGATGATCTACATCAGTCTGCTTGATCCATTGATCTGGGATAGTGAGTCACCTTGGCAAGATCTCCACATCATACTAGCGTAATCAGATGCATTAGTTCTAAGTTACTGCTGGAGAAAAAGGATACCATGCAGTGTACGCATGCTCAGTCTTGTCCAACTCTTTTGTGACCCCTGTGGATTGCAGCCCACCAGGCTCCTCTGTCCATGGAATTTTCCAGGCAAGAATACTGGAGTATACTGCTATTTCCTCCTCCAAGGGATCTTCCTGACCCAGGGATTGAACCTGCGCCTTTGTACTGGCAGGCGGATTCTTTATACCACTGTTGGACCTGGAAAGGCCATACCACGCAGTAGCCCTTTATCTATTTAGTAACTGAGCACCGGTTGCATCTCTGCCATGTGCTAGGTCCTGAGTGCAGAGGTAAGACACAGTTCTTACCTTGGAGGAGTCAAGAAATTAGATGACCAGGCACATGGGAATTTTTTTTTTTTAAGGTAATGCAGCCTTTGTGCATGCTGTCACTTCAGTCCTGTCTCTTTGTGACCCCATGGACTATAGCCCTCCAGGCTCCTCTGTCCATGAGATTCTCCAGGCAAGAATACTGGAGTGGGTTGCCCTGGCCTCCTCCAGGGTATCTTCCCGACCCAGCGATTGAACCCATGTCTCTTATGTCTCCTGCATTGGCCGGCAGGTACTTCACCACTACTGCCACCTGGGAAGCCCATAATGCGGCCTAAGAGATGCTAAAACAAAGCTTTGATCAAGGAACTGTTCGAGTACTTTGCTAAACTGTTTGAGCAAAGTCTTGGAAAGGGAGGGTTGGGAAGTTTCATAGAGAAAGTGCTATTTGAGTAGGGAATTAGAGGGATCAGAATAAGAGAGGAACGATTAGGCAGAGGGAATAATGTACACATGTACCACTGAGGCATAAAGTCCATGACATCTCTGGTGAATACACTCTGATATGGTGAGGTTGATATTGCAGGAGGAGAACTGAGAAGATTGGGTCCTTTAGGGTTAAGATTAGACTTGAGTGAGAGATGGGATTTTAAAAGTAGTTTGGATCACAGATGAAGAGATTTGGTTGTATATGGAGTTAATGACTTTGTGCTTAGAAACTGTCAAGACTTCAAAGACTTGCTTCCAAACAAAGCAGTGACACATTCAGATTTTGTCTGTAAAGTTTACATTTTGATTTGGGTCAAGACATATTTAGTGGGAAGAGACTGGAGGTAAAGGCGCTTGTTAATACAAATATAATTTCTAGTGCAAGTATTCAAGACTGAAGAGTCAGTTCAAGATTGGCTACTACATAAATTATGTTTCACAGATTCTCAAACTTAGTTTTTAAATTACTAATTACTGTTTTTTGAGGTATAGTCAATGAAATATATTAAGAAGAGCTCTGGGGAAGAAACATAAAATAGTCCCTTTTATGGTTGGAAACAGAGTTTGTATGAGTTGGAATAAACTGTTATTTGTCTTGATTTACAATTACTGTTTCCACCTGTTAGTGACAACGCTTATAGCTTTTACTTTCTGGTATAGTCTCTGCACTCGTGCATAGCAGCACTTCACATTGGCGATGTTGGTGCAATAAAGAAAGAAAAGATTAGTTCAAAAATAACATGTATTCAAACTTAAATATGAACAATGCCTTGGTAAATTGCACCTAAGATAGCTGCTGCTGCTGCTAAGTCACTTCAGTTGTGTCCAACTCTGTGCGACCCCACAGACGGCAGCCCACCAGGCTGCACCGTCCCTGGGATTCTCCAGGCAAGAACCATGGAGTGGGTTGCCATTTCCCTCTCCAATGCGTGGAAGTGAAAAGTGAAAGTGAAGTCACTCAGTCATGTCCGACTCTTAGCGACCCCATGGACTGCAGCCTACCATGCTCCTCCGTCCATGGGATTTCCCAGGCAAGAGTACTGGAGTGGGGTGCCATTGCCTTCTCCGTAAGATAACTGAAGCTTACTTTATCCAGTGATTTCACTGCAAGTTTTCATGGAAATGGAAGCCTTCAAGGAACATTCTTTTTACAAAGCCTGGGTTAGGTAAGCAAAACCAAAGAGTTACAAAGGTCTCCTTATGAAACAGATTTTAGAGCTATAAAGTTTAATGAGCTATGAAAACCCTGCAATCCAAGTACTGCTTTTAGAATTAGATATAATATGGTTGTATTTAAGAAGTGATATAAAATTCTCAGTGATACTCATAGTTCATAAGACTTTAGTTTCTTACAGTGTTTGCTTTCTTATGAAATAAGAAAGTGAGCCAAAGAAGTACTAAAACTTACTTTAATTTGTTGTTGTTATTTGTTAATGGTACAAGTTTTAGATTATGGACAGTTTCTCTTGGCATGGTATCTTAGATAATTGCTTCTATTATCAACTTCACCAACCCCTCACTAGGATTAGGAGGACAGAGGGAAATGCTTTTCTTTTTTTTTTTTTAAGTATCTCTGAAGGGTTATATCATTGGCAACATTGATGGGCCTTAAGTGAAGCCTTAAGTTACCCCCCTGAGAGGAAACACAGGCACAGAAGAGGAAAAGTGTCTCTTCCTGAGTCTAAATGCAAGGGTTAAAGTATTTGTTGAACAGAGTGGAAAAAGGACTTATTGTATCATTTGCTTTGTAGCTTATAAAATAAGATGGTTCCAAAAGTCAAATGATTCTACTGAATGTATTAAATTTCACATAAGAAGAGACTGCCATTCATCCTGGTAAAGTACAAGGGACATTTGAAAAGTTTAAAATAGTTTATAGCATCTACTAGTATTCAATATTTTAGAATATTCAAATTGTTTAAATACATCAGGGGTATTTTATGAATGTATATGTGCACATCTTCCATAGTGTAAATAAATGTATGTGCTTCACCTGTTTCTACAAGAAAATTCAAGTATAAACAGTAATTATTTTATCAAAAAAAGTCATTTTTTGGAGTTCAGTTTGTACAGTTTTTTCTAATTAGTTTGGAATCACTGTAGCTGTAGCATTTGTAATGATTTTTGTTTTGCATAGCTTTATAATTTTTAGAACTCCTTTATATATGGTATCTCATTTGAAGATGTGATAGGGCAGTAGAGGAAATTTCCACTTATCTGCAAATCAAATTCCCAGCAACACCACCATATGGGAACATAGCCGTGAGTCTGGAAATAAATGGAAACAGCTTCTGATTGAAAAACAGATGTCACAGAGCCCATAGATTAGCTTAATTGAAAAGATGAAGCCATCCTCAAGTCATTTACCTAAAATAAAGGAGCAGATTAGAGCCCACTTGATTCATAGGCAATCGTGAGATATAACAGCTGGCAAGAGGACGTATCAGTAGACAAGTGTCTTTGATTCCCTTTTGGGTTATTCAGCCCAGCAGTCTGTGCATGGAGGAACGCGTAGACCTAGGCACTCCAGTAGGCCCTTCAAGCAGCACTATAGTGACTAAAATCTAGTCTACACAAAGTGATAATTATTTGGCATATTGATGGCATTTTAGGTAATCAAAAAGAGGTTAAGTACTCTGATTAAGGAAGCAGGAGAATGTGTAATAATTGGGTAATTTTTAATACCTTCCTTTTGAAAATGTTTCACATGAAAATAACTTCTGCACTTAAATGAGGTAATCTTCAGTTTTCAAGGAATTTCACTCATAGACTAACTTGCTTACTCTAATATAGACAATAAATAAATTAGGTTATTGTAGAGCAAAAAGGAGGTGAATAATTTTCAGCTTTATGATCTAAATAAAAATATTTGCTGCAGTTTCTTTTTAATATTTAAAAGACGCACATAGAGAGTGTTGGCACATATATTTCAGTTATTCTTCCAAATTCTAGTAGCAAAAGTGGTAGAATAGAGTCAGGTGCTTTTGACAATGTGCTTTGCTGCATTTGATTCCTTCACCAAGTAGATAACAATCAATGGTGCATATAGAATATGTCCATCACATCTAAAAGAGAATTCACAGAATCATAGAAAATTAGAGCTGGGAGCAAAGGGTCACCTAGTGCACCTGAAAGTGCAGTTTTCTTGATGAGAAAACTGAAGTTCATAAGAATAGGTGATGTATCCACGATCATATAGAAACCAGGACAAGAACCCAGGCCTCTTTGATCTTACAAGAATTCTTTCCCTAAAGAGGTAGTATAGCCCAAAGAGAAATGTACACATGTAATCAAAGTTTTGCATATGAAATAAAGGGGAAGATTACAGTTGAGTATGTCCTAAGTAAGTGAAGAAATGTGTCACTTCCTGTCTCTGTGAACAAGCTCTTCATAGGAATTGGATTCTGTGAAGAAAAAGGAATTTTTGTGGCAGTGAGGGGAGGAAAATAGAGGTCAATTGGAAAACAAGTCTAGTTGTGCTTCGACTTTAGACAGATGTGAAACCATGCATGCTCCTAAGGAGTGAGGGCAAGAACCTCTATCGTTAGAAGACCTTTCTTAATATAGTTTTGTAGACTAGTGAAAAGAATTCTTAATTCTTTAATTCTTCCATTTAAAGGTTGGAAATAGTTTTTTCATCTGCAAAATGGAAATTAATAATAATTGTTGTTGTTCAGTCGCCCAGTCATGTCTGACTCTTTGCAGTCCCTCAGACTGCAGCATATCAGGCCTCCCTGTCCCTCACCATCTCCTGGAATTTGCCCAAGTTCACATTCATTGCATCAGTGATGCCATCCAGCAGTCTCATCCTCGGACGCCTTCTTCTCCTCCTGCCCTTGATCTTTCCCAGCATCACGGACTTTTCCAATCAGTCATCTGTTCACATCAGATGACCAAAATACTAGAGCTTCACCTACAGCATCAGTCCTTCCAGTGAATATTCAGGGTTGATCCCCCTTAAGATTGACTGGTTTGATCTCCTGTGTCCAGGGGACTTTCAGGAGTCTTCTCCAGCACCACAGTTTGAAGGCATCAATTCTTTGGCATTCAGCCTTCTTTATAGTCCAGCTGTCAGAACCATACATGACCACTGGAAAGACCATAGCCTTGACTATACAGATCTTTGTCGGCAGAATAATGTCTCTGTTTTTCAGCACGCTGTCTAGGTTTGTCATAACTTTCCTGCCAAGAAGCAACTGTCTTCTGATTTCATGGCAGCAGTCACTATCCGCAAGAAGAAGAAAGTGAAAGTCGCTCAGTCATGTCCGAATCTTTGTGACCCCATGGACTGTATAGTCCATGGGATTCTCGGGCCAGAATACTGGAGTGGGTAGCCTTTCCCTTCTCCTGAGGATCTTCCCAACCCAGAGATTGAACCCAGGTCTCCCACATTGCAGGCAGATTCTTTTACCAGCTGAGCCACAAGGGAAGCCCAAGAATACTGGAGTGGGTAGCCTATCTTTTCCTCAGGGGATCTTCTCGACCCAGGAATCTAACCATGGTCTCCTGTATTGCAGGCAGATTCTTTACCAACTGAGCTATGACGGAAGAAGGGGAAATCTGTCACTAATTCCACCTTTTATCTTTCTATTTGCTATGCAGTAATGGGGGCAGACGCCATGATCTTAGTGTTTTTATTTAGTCTTAAGCCGGCTCTTTCATTCTCCTCCTTCACCCTCATCAAGAGGCTCTTTAGTTCCTCTTCTCTTTCTGCCATTAGAATGGTAACATTTGGACATCTGAGGTTGTTGATGTTTCTCTTGCCTATCTTAATTCCAGCTTGTAACTCATCCAGCCTGGCATTTCTCATGATGTGCTCAGCATATAGGTTAAACAAACAAGGTGACAGCAAACAGTCCTGTCATACTCCTTTCTCATTCTTGAACCACTCAATTGTTCCGTACAGGGTTCTAACTGTTTCTTCTTGATCCGCATACAGGTTTCTCAGAAGACAGGTAAGATGGTCTGGTATTCCCATCTCTCTAAGAGCTTTCCACCGTTTGTCATGACAAAGGTGCTGATGAACCTATATGCAGGGCAGGAATAAAAATTCAGACAGAGAACAGACTTATGGACACAGTGGGGGAAGGAGAAGGTGGAGCAAGCTGAGAAAGTAGCTTTGAAATATGTATATTACTATGTGTAAAATAGACAGCTAATGAGATGTTGCTGTGTAGCACAGGGAGCTCAGCCTAGTACTCTGTGACAACTAGAGGGGTGGGATGGGGCGGGGGAGGGAGATGGCAGGGAGATTCAAGAGGGAGGGAGCATATGTACACCTATGACTAATTCATGTGGATGTATGGCAGAAACGAACACAACATTGTAAATCAGTTATCCTTCGATTGGAAATATTTTTTTAATTAAAAAAAAACACAAAAACACTCAACTCCTCCACCTGCCCATTCTTCCTCCCTTCACCACCCACTCCATGGGCATTGATCCCCTGGGTGCTCCCCAACAAACTTCCTGGATACAATTCTCTGTCTCAAGATATGTTTCCTTCTTCTTTATAGCAAAGGGAAATATACTCAGTAGTTTTTAATAACCTACAAGGGAAAAGAATCTGAAAACAAATTGTATTTTATATAATCATTGTGCTGTACACCAGAAACTACCATGATATTATAAATCAACTATACTTCAATTTAAAAAAATTAAAGAATAAGGCTGTTTTGGAGAAGAATGAAGCTGGGAAATTGGACAAGTTTGGCTTTCATTTCTTTACACCCCTGAGCCAGTGGTTTTCAACTGTGATTGATGTTAATGGTTTACAGTTCCTTTCCTGACCGTAAATTCCCTGAGGTCATTACAGAGATAAGCATCTAGGACTGGTAAATTGCTCTGAGGCAGCTGAAGGTGGCAGGAGTCTTTAGTGAGAAGATGATCAGATGTCTGTGCATTTGGCTTTTGGAAAAAAATAAGGAATCTTGGCACTGAGGTATTTAATGTTCACTATACTGCTGCAGCAAGTCCCTAATGTAAATATATTTTCCACTGAAGATAGTATCATAAATAATCACATACAGTAATTATTAAGTATAGTAATTCATGTAAAGTTTGTTAATATTAATTCTTCTGATGAACAATTATTGAACTTGTGAAATGTTCATTTATATGCAAGATCTTATTTGGCAATTACATTGTTTGTTATTTACTGATAAGGAAACAGGCTTATTTAATTTTGCTTTATACAAGAAGCTCACTAATTTATTTTTTCCGAGATAGAGCTTCAGATGCCCTTTTTTGTTTTTGTTGCTGTCTTGCAGTCAGGTGGAGTCATGTTGTCATTCTCCAAATAAAGGAAGAGTGGAAGCATTCCTCTAGGATCAGTTTAACAGAAAGGACCAGCTATAGATAAAAGAAGTATCATAAAGGTGTCATACATATTTGTAACAAGAATATATCAGTTCTATATAGTTAAGTCTAAATTACCTACAATAGGAGAACTCAATAAAGAAATTCATGAGCTAAGGGAATTGTATTTGCCTCTTAAACAGTGCATTTTCAGCACCTAGGAGAGCAGTGAACATCATTTGTGAAATGAATAAAGGATCCACAGGCTTCTGTTTCAGCCAACAGCTTCAACCTCTTCCCTTCCCTGCTTCTCCCACATTTCCTACTAAAACTGCTGCAATGAACACAAATACCCCCATTTGAATTTAATTTTTCCTACTCTCCTTTCCCAAAGATAGATGTAGAGCTAATGGCGAGACAAATATAGAGCTACCAACAAGGACTGAAGAGTTGTAATAACTATCATTAATCAGCAGGGTTGATACTAGAAGTCAAGTCAGAGACATATTCAGTGTGACATCAAGGAGTCCATTACTATTCTGAAAAGATGGCACTCAACATTATTTTCTTCTGATCTGTTCATGTTTATATCATTTGATTTACTTCATACCTCAAGTCACCTAAGAATTTCCTGGGACAATTTTTCCAAAGGGAATGTCATGATTCCTGCAGAAAATTTTAGCCTTTTGTCCCAGTTATGAGCTCAACATTTAGGTTTGTTCATGCAAATCAAATGATTTTGTACTCTCTATAGTTATAAGCATAATGATAACTAAATGCCTTTACAGCTCAGATTTTACATCTTGCTTGTGCATTTTTCACCTGGTACAAAGATACTTGTCCAAATGGTTCATTTAGTCTGTTGAAAATCCTTCCACCTGTTACTATTAGTTGAATGTGATGGTAAATATATACCCTTCTTTGCCTTCCATTGAACTCCTTCAGTGTCTGTATATGTGAGATTATTGACAGAATTAGATATTATTTTACAGTAGAGTTACAGCTGTCCAAGTTCTAAATAACAGCTATGACTAACCCCATGGGGGAAGATTCCTAATAATTTTCCAAGTTTCTTTGTTAGTGACAGGTCTCATACATAACACTCAGCTATTAAAGCATTAGAGTTTCTTTGATTTCTTAATCATTAACAACTTTAGCTTTGATTGCCCATGGAGTTGCAAGCTGTTAAAATTATCATTTGCGTATTACTAATTTTGAAACCAAGAGCTGTTTGTTCATTGGATGTAGCACAGGTCTTTATCAGAGCACACACAACTCAAGAGCACTGAGAATCTACTATAAGAAAGCCTGTTATAAAACAGTAAATGTGTAAAAATAAATGGGAGTAAAAGGAGAGAATTCTTAAACACTAAAGAGTTCTGTTTTTTGAAAGATTCAACAAATTTTTTTCAGTAGAAAACATTTTTTTTTGGTAATTTTAGTATTTAAATGTGATTATTTTATTTAGAAAAGATAGGGACATGGCTGATTCTTGTTGATGTTTGAAAGAAAACAACAAAATTCTCTAAAGCAATTATCCTTCAATTAAAAAATAAATTAAAAAAAAAGATAGGAAATCTGAAAGCTGTGTTTCAATGCTAAAAGGTCACTTGAAATTCAACCAGAGCTAAGATAATGTTGGGTTATCATGTAAGTCAATGGAATATTAAAACATCCTGGAAAATTCTGCGCATACACAGCCTTTTCAAAGCTATGCCCCTACAATACTTTACCTATAGTAAAGTAGATATTTGTTAACTAGGTTTGCTATTTGTTAAGATCAATTGATGGTCTGATACAGTGGAAGGTGTTACCTTGAGCATTCATTCATACATTCATTTAATCATCCACCATCTATTCAGAGATAGTTATTTACATTCCAAATATAGTTTATTGAAAAAAATTGAGAAGTGACTTATAAAAATGACTTTTCTGTAATGTTATGGTTCCATTTCTACAACAATGGACTGAATGAATTTATTATTGGGCCAAGATGCTCCTATAGACTAGTTCTGTGAAGACTACTTAAGAAATATATGAGAAGCTAGTTAAAATAATAAATCCCTAATCCCCATTCTCAAGTATTTTGTTAGATAGATCTAGGGTAAGCCTAGCATTTGAATTTTTTTGAAACCTACCCAGATAATGATATATAAATAGCTTTCAAAACCTAATATAATATCATCTATAACTGTTTCTTCCAAGAAGAGTCAGTTACCATGTGTATTTGTTTATCTTATGTTTAATGTGGCTATTCAACTTCCTATTAAACTCCCTCCTTCTCTGGGAAGCCCCATTTCTTCCAAGAAGAGTCAGTTACCATGTGTATTTGTTTATCTTATGTTTAATGTGGCTATTCAACTTCCTATTAAACTCCCTCCTTCTCTGGGAAGCCCCAGTGCTCTGAAATAATGGCAGGGATAGGATGTTATCCTTAGATAGGACGTCAGGAAAATGAACATCTAGCTTTCCTCAGTTCAATATTTCTAATTTCTCGGGGTTTCTAAGTATCAATTTAGCACCAGACAATACCTGGCATTTGGAAATGCCACTACTTGGAAAAGTCAGCACTGCCTGGAAGCTCTCTCTTATTTATAGGCCCACACTCATACTGTTCTTGTATGTGAGCCATATACCTGCCCTTCCAATGTCATTCTTTTTTTAATATTTATCTGTTTGGCTGCATCAGGTTTTAGTTGTAGCATGTGACATCTTTTATCGCGGTGCATGGACTCTGGCTGTGGCACTCCAGAGTGCACAGGCTTCAGCAGTTGTGGATTGTGGGCTCTGAAGTGCTTTGAAGAGTGCAGTCTCTCTAGTTGTGATGTGTGGGCTTTGTTGCTCCGTGGCATATGGGATCATAAGTTTCCCCACCAGTGATCGAACCCATGTCCTCTGCGTTGCAAGGTGGGTTCTTAACCACTAGACCACCACAGAAATCTCTTTTGTCATTCTTTATGTCACAAAACCCTCCCAAACTTGTCTTCACATTTTTTTCTGAAGAGATACAACATAAGTTTCTGGCATATAGGGGTCCTATTACCAAGGCAAAGGGCTTCTCTAGTGGCTCAGACGGTAAATAGTCTGCCTGCAATGTAGGAGACTTGGGTTTGATCCCTGAGTCAGGAAGATCTCCTGGAGAGGGAAATGGCAGCCCTCTCCAATATTCTTGCCTAGTAAAGCCCATGGCTGGAGGAGCCTGGTGGGCTACAGTTTATGGATCTCAAAGAGTCGGACACAACTGAGTGACTAACACTTTATTATTACCCAGGCAAGCAAAAATAGAAACACTTATTGCATTTTCACCCAATCCATTCAATCCATCATTCACTTTGCAACCCTTACTCTATGGTTAGAATTAAACCTCCTATTGCCCAGTTTTGAATGTATTTTCTTTTTTTTTTCTTCACCTCTTCTTTATAAGATTTGTTCTTAAGTACTGACCTGCAGAATTTCTCCAGAATTAACTTATTTCCTTTTTGTCTACAAGCTAATCTTAGTGAATTTTTGCATCTCCTGTATAATAGAATATACCTCTGATCAGTGCTTCCCACTCAATATCATTATTATTAAGCATAATCATTCATTAATTATCATGTATTGTGATTTTGAGTGCTTATGAAAAATACCTCTTTCTCGTTTGGAACTTCTGCTGTCTACATATTTCCGAGGAAGTAGATCATTTTCCTTGCAGACTATAGGCTTGCTAAGCACTGTGCGCAAGTAGAAGGTGATACAGCATCTGTACAATGTCTGTATGTCCGTCTAAGGTGAATATATGTCATATCCTTTTATGGTCCTTGATATTTGCACCTACTAAACATCTGTAGTATACTAGATGCTGTGCAGGACAAAGGAAACTGATAAAGCATAGCTGGACAAAGTCTAATAATTACTCTCTCATCCTACATTGAAAATTAATATAATTGAAGACTATAGGAAATATTTCCATTTTTCTCTTCTCCGGAGTAAGTAATTCAAGTCCCTTTAACCACTTTTGTTTATTAACTCCATGATCCCCAAACTCTATTACATAAATGAAGAAACATGGTTAAACAATTTTAGCTTCTTTTATTAGTGATATAAAATTTCATAGTTGAAAAAGGGAGGCTAAAATCAAATGAAACCTGGAATGGATCAATGAGGATAAAAGCTTCTCTAACTGTATTCCCTAAAGATAAAATCATTAAAGTCTTCTCGAACAGAATGGTTAGCAACTGCTCCCCCACAAAAGTACGCAAAGTTCTTGCCTCACAAAGGATTTTTTTTTTTTTGCCTAAGATGATTCTTAAGGAGGAAAAAAATCAGAAAAACATTCTTTTTTTTTTTTTTTTAATAAATGGCACTTCTAGCACACTACAGTATTAAACCGTGTATTATTTCTTGATGTGGCCCCAATTGAAAAGTACTTTCAGATGTTTTTTTCCATTGTATAAAAGAATAGGCTTGAGTTCTTTTATATCATTAGAAAATAACAACCAACATTTTGGTGTACAGGGTCATCACTAAAGTGATAACAAGAATGAAGTGTGTTGTATCCTTTGTTCACCTTGTTCATCTTCTGACTTTATTTTTGCTTTTCATATAGTTCTTTGTGAGATTCCTGTCACATAAAAAATACAAGTAAATGTCATTATGAGTGACTCTGCAGTTTTTCATGGAAGTTTCATTTATCTAAGTCATAATAACATTCAATGTTGAATTACTTCCTAAGGCAACCTCAACATTAGTTTGTGTGATGTTTCACCAGATCCATTCATTTCCTATCTGTTGTCAGACTGTAGGCATCTTTGAGTATATCTTGTTCATATATTGGGGACATTGCTACTCACAATAACTTCACATTAACACACTATTAACAGTTAACTTACGATATCAATGTAAGAGTCAAATATCTGCATGGTAAAACTATTAGGTGGTTCTGTTTATAAATATATTTAGAAATGAGGAGAAATGGAAGGACAAACACCATAAAGTACATAAGTGTAAATAGTAAACATTGTAGATTTTAACATTTTCTTTCATTTATCTGTTTTTTTAAATTTCTAAAATGAATAAAAATATTTGAGATCTTAGAAGAAATTATAGTTGCTGCTTATTTCTTATTTTATATTTGCTTATCTTAGGAGACTTACCTATGCATTTTTCTTATGGTATTTCTCTCCCAAGCATCTTTCTTTCTTGCCTATGCTGTTGAAGCATATTTTTTGTATTTTAACAGTCTGGAAAGTTCTTGAGTTTATATGACTAGAACCTAAAGACAAATACATAACTATAGGTGACTTTGATTCTTTTTACTTTTTTAAATTTAATGACTCAGGTTTATAGATGGATTTTTGCATGCATTTTGCTACAAGCTGATGCTTATGGTCTTTGTATTTGCAGATGTGGATAGAAGTCAAGGGAGATGAATGTGTTGAGATGCATGGGAGGCTTTAGGTGATACGGAAAACAGTATGGTTGAGTTTTAGGCTGAACCACATTTTGGATGTATTAATTAAATAAAAGCCATTTTAAACATTTCTCAGGCCCAAATTCCTAGATTTTAATTCAAATTCACATCCCAATGTATTTAAAATGTTTCTCCCTTGATCCATTGGCCATTAAGAATTATGTTCAAATAGTGTATTAAAAGTATAATCATGGACTTCCTTGCCACTGCTGTCCAAAGAAATACCTCATAATTCTTTCATTCTTAGCTAAATTTCTGAATTTTCGAAAATGGGTGCCCTTCCTAAGTGCTTCTCCTTCTTTTTTCTTTTTACAATTTAAAAAATTTCCTCATCCTAACTTTATGAGACTATTAAGGAAAAAAATCTTTTACAACTATCATGAGACAGTAAAAGAAGATAAAACAAAATTGAATGCCTTGGGAGTTTTGTGTAGTACAAAAAAGCAAGGAATAATTTGGTTTATTTGTTTTTTCCCATCTAATATTTTTAGGTACAAGCCTATGCAGAAAGTGGATGGGGTTGCAGATGGTTTCACAGGAAGTGGTCAACAGACAGGCACATCTGTTGAGCAAACTGTAATTGCCCAAAGTCAACATCATCAACAGTTTTTAGGTATGTTAAGGTGTAATGTGTATTAGTTGTTATTAGAATTTTGAAAGCAAGAGAACTACAATAGTGTTTTATCCAAGTACCATGTCTATTACAGATATTAATTATATAGATTTTTTGTGTGCTGAAACTATGCACATTATGTGATAGTTCTAGTTCATTTCTACTTTTTTTGTGTCTGCTAGACTTATTTTTAAAAATCTCGAGCTATGTAAAACTTTTAAATTCGTATGAATTAAAGGCTTATTTCTGTGGAATTGTTTCCCAGAATTTGCATTAATTGGGCATTTGTGATCAAAATTGTGTTGTAGTTTCAGTAGTATTAGCAACTTCAAGTGCCAAAAGCAATTCTCATTTCCTATGTAGAAAGTTTCATGTGCATACAATCTCAGATTAGAAAAAATTATTATAAACTTTTAAGTAATTTATTCTTTTCAATTGATCATAGTATTTCCTATTTTTGTAATTTTGTAAATGGTGTACATGTTTCTTGTTACTTAAGAGTTAAGGAAGTGGAACTTGAACATTTTGCATATTCCTGTAAAAGCTAAAAGTGCAAAATGGCATTTTGCACTTTAATTGACAGCTTTTCTAGAGATGAACATGCATAGTTTCGGTACAACAGATCAAAATTAGTAGAATATATCAGAGTGTGTGTATGTGTCTGTGTGTGTGTATATGTGTCTATGTGCACTTTCTGACAAAGACAACTAAAATGTACTCTCAGGACAGAATAGCTACTGAAGTATGAAAACATTATGGCAGCATTCCCAAACTAGAGTCTTCAAGTATATTCTTATAGACAGACCCATGAGTTCTCAACAAGAATTTTTATGTTTCTCATTTTATGTTCTTATTTCAACTATAATCTTTAAAAAAAAAAAGCATATTTTGGATTACCTAGAAGACTAGAACGAATACTGTTCTGAAAATTTAGTTTCCACGTTTGTATTTGAATCTATGATAAGGCTGGCACCAAAGTGTATTGCATTAATTGTCCAGAGCTAATGAGAAAAGAACAGAGACTTACTATGTAAATTACGCCTTCATCCCAAGGGAAGGCTAAATGATGTCCCAGTGCTCTGTGTGGAGGAAAGTTTCACAGCTCATTTGAATATAGAAGCATAATGGGAGAACCAGCCACCATGAAGTATGTGTTGGTTGTCAAACTCAAAAGGTCCTGCACTGTAGCAGTCAGTACCATATTCATGTCATGAAAGATTTGGTTACAGGACAGCAGCAGCATCTATCATATAAATTAACATTGTTAAGTTTAATGTTATCTTTTTAGGTTTTTTTATACTTACTTTGTAGGTCTTTTGGTTTATGATTATATGAGAGGTATAAGCATAATGAGTTTAAAGCTAATGTATTTTGTATACCTAAGTAACAAAATGATAAAAATAACTAAAATTGATACTGGCCAGCTTAAGGTATTTTTCTTATCATAGGGGTCCTGTATTGAGAGACACTGTGATATGTTATTTCCAGTATAATCATAGTGAACATTTAGTTTCTCCAAAATTTTAAAAGTATTCCCTCTATTCTTTTGTGCTGCTGCTGCTGTAAGTTTTGTTTCTAAAATACTAGTATGAAAAGTCCTTGCTTTTTGGACCTCTGACCTTTAATTTTTTTTTCCTTTTTAGTCTGCTTAAATTTTCCTTCATTAGTCTTTAATTGGCACCATCCACAGTAACTTTTTTCCATTGTGTTGTCATGGTAACAGATGCATCTCGAGCACTTCCAGAGTTTGGAGAAGTTGAAATCTCTTCTCTGCCAGATGGTACTACCTTTGAGGATATCAAGTCACTGCAGAGTCTTTATCGAGAGCACTGTGAGGTAGGTCTTTTCAAAACATAGTATGGACACAAGCTAAGTTTCTCCAGACAACTGGCTAAAACAAATATTCCAACATATTCCTAGAGGACAGATGAAGTTAGTTCATATTTCTTTGAACACTGATAAGCTGTTTTTTTCTTCTTGTCTCAAACTGGAGAAGTGAAGAATGCAGGAAGGGGAGAATAAATTTTACTTTCCATCCTCTTAGCCTAGTCTGATACGAATCCTTTGATGAAGCAGTTCCACTTCTAGGTATTCATCCTAGAAAAATGCTTACATGTGGTTGAAGAGATAAGTGTATAGGGAACTTGTTGCATTATGGTTTTTAATTAAAAAGATTGATTATAACTTCAGTATCTAACAGAGAACTGAATAAATAAAATATGGTATAATCTATGGAGTGGAATGCTATGCAACCATTAGAAGGAATAGGCAACTCTAAATGTACTTTTGTGGAACAAGCTCCAGGATTTATTTTTAAGAGAAAAGGCAAGATGTAAAACAGTGAGTATAGCATACTATTGTTTTCATGAAAAAGAACATGCTGTGTACATCTCTCCAGAAGAAAGAACAAAATATTAATGCTGGTTGGCTTTGGGATCAAACCTGAGTTTAAGGAGTCAGGGGAAAGAGACTTAATTTTTTAATACACCCTTTTTAATCTTCTGAACTTTATATCATAAGTATGTATTTTTATCAAAAACTATTTTCTAGAAATATTTTATAAAGCACTTCAAGCGTTCCTTCCATGGATCATTGAGGCTCTAGTTTTGCTTGTTTCGTTTTTGCCCCTTGAGTCTTCTCTTAGTGTTTTCCATCCCTCCTCCTACTTACTTTCTGTTTATCCCAGATCATAATTGGATACATTGTCTCCAGGAGGTGAATTCTCTCCAGGTCCACATATACTGGCCGCTTACCTGGCAGAAAGAAGATAGCAGATTGCAACAGGAGTTTTCTAAAGTATCCCTCATTTTCAAAGAGAAACTGTTTAGAATTTAAGTAGCTTTATTCCAGGGTTATTTATGATCTACTTAGAAGTAAAAGATAATCCTTGGGCAGTCCTCCTGACTGCTGACGATGCAGTATGTAGTGAGAAGTCTCAGCTCATAGCATTCACAAGTTTTTTTTCCCCACTCCAGAAATAAGAACTGCTTGAGTGAATCTGAGTGCTTGTCAAGGGTGCTAGGTTATTAACAACCAAGGGCAAGCTCTCTCCTTATTAACAAACCATGTGCATTAAGTATTTTTCAACAAGTCCCGCCAGTTTGTTCCCAACGTTTCTTGTTATGATGAAAAACATTGTCCATTTCTCTTCCACTGCTGTACTTTTCCCAGTATTAGAAAATTTCTGGATGATCCTTACTTATCAAGAAAAAGAAACTTCTTTCTTGCTTTCTATGTGAATATCATGTCTATTCAAAGGTTTACGTAAAGATGCTTTAATCATTTTCTCAATGCTCTGTGTTCAGGTTAAACTCGCTTCAAGCAACCCAGCCTATACAAATATAATTTAGATTTTTTTAAAGTTTGTCATATTATTCAAAATATAACTTGGGAAATGATTATTTACATCTCTAAAGAATATACACTAAAACTAATCTAAATGAAAAACTCCCCCAGTAAGATGAAAATATTATTTGGATTATAAAATTTTCATTAATTATCAGGAATACTCTCTATGAGGGCTTCCCAGGTGGCACTAGTGGTAAAGAGCCTGCCTGCCAATGCAGAAGACATTTGAGGTGTGTGTTCCATCCCTGAGTCGGGAAGATCCCCTGGAGTATGGCATGGCAACGCACTCCAGTATTCTTGCCTGGATAATCCCATGGCCAGAGGAACCTGGCAAGCTACAGTCCATAGGGCCACAAAGAATTGGATGCAACTTAGCACGCACCTACTCTATATGAATAGAAATCAACATTTATAGTAATTAATCTGCATGGGAAATGGCAGTTCATAGAATGATCCTCATTTGTTTCAGAATTACCAGTATTCACGGCCACTCTCATGGAGCATAACGTCATATATGAAAAGGAAGTCTCTAATTATTGTTTCCTGTCACACTTCTAAACTTTGGATGGACAGGTGCCTGGGTCTCAGATCCAGTCCTGTAAATGGTTGTTTGCCTTAGGCTAGTGGAATCAGAATTATTTTAAACTATATTTGCCATACATTTTAGCCTGAACAAATTTAAAGGTGGGTGGACAAATGACAAAACGTTTTATTCATTTGTGAATGAGGCTGATACAAATGTCCTTTTTGACAGAATTATTTGAGGTTATTTAATTTGAAGAGATACTTAACTTAAGGTGCACTGAATTTGTTACTTGCCTTATTTTATTTCATATTTCCTATTGTTTATGTTTTTAAGAAAGATTAACATACCTGTTTGACTGTTATTTGGAATTCTCACAGTTGGTTTATCAAAGATACTTTGAAAGGATCACTGGTTATGTAAGGAACAAATATAATTTTCAACACAAGTTGCTATAACAGTAATTTTTCCTTTCAATATATGCATAGTGTTCTTACAGCAGTCTCATAACTAGAGACATATAAGGTATTAGATCAGATATTACTAGTTGCTCCGTTAATAGACGCCTGTCAGAAGAAGCCTAAGTTAGAATCTTTCGAGAAAGCAGCTATAATAATTTGCCTCCTGAGAAGGTTTTGGGTTATGCTGGGAGCAGCCACATCTGGATGCCCTTTACTTTCAGGGCTTGCTTTTGCATTTTTATTGTTGCTGATATTAAAGAGTGAGGAGTGTGATATTAATTTGTCCCCTTCCCTTCATTTTCATTATCCAACTACTTGCAACATTTCCTACTAGTTCCCAGAACATGCTCCCAAACAGATTTTACTTAATATTTGAATTGGTCTCAAAGTGTCTCTGTATAGAACATCAGTTATTCTCTGTACCATGCACAAGGCCAGGTCTACACAGGTAGCACATACTCCAGCATTAGGAAGTCATGGTTTCCTCTTTCTTCCTTCAATGTTCAGATTGATTCTCTCAGTTGCTTCTTATTGTCTCTTAGCTTCTGTGAATTTTGCAGATCTTGAAGGCGTTGTTTTATGTGTTTTTGTTCTCATGCTGATGACATCAAACACATTATACTGAGGACTTGTCTTTAATATTCAAAACAATCACAGAATCACGTGATCTTTGCACAAATAAGTTATTTAGTTTACGACTGCTTTTATCTGAAGGCAAATTTGCAGACTAATTGCAATGACAGGGTGAAATTAAATATGATCATCAAAAGCTAATGAAAGTGGCAAATTTTAGCATCATCGAAAAAAATATCCTGATGGCAGCTGGAGATCTAGGAGATAAAATTAAGGAGAAGGAGAGGTGAGGCCCATGCCCTCAAGGTTAGAAAAGGAAAGATAGTCTTATAGCTTCTCTCTAAAGGGAGTGTGTGCAAAGAGGATTGAATGGAAGGCACTGTGTGACCACAGAGAGGCTTTTTTTCTACCAAGACAGGCACTACCCTTGGAAGGTCAGCCTAATTCTAGTTTCTACCCCCAGCCTCTGCTTGGCTAGGATAGTGCTTCAGAAGCCATGGTCGGCAGCCCTAGACCAAGCTAACTTAGCCCTAACTCCATCTGCCATGCACAGACACCTCCAACACCTTTATCTTTTGCCCTCTTTTATGACCAGTGGACACAGTCCAGTGAAGGCTGATGTGAGTCAAATCTATGTTCTGTGCCCGTATGAATCTGAGAATAATAAGAGTGGAGGCAACCAGGGAAGCAATGGGTTAATGGGTGAAAGAAAAGTTAGGGAAGCAAGCATGAAAATGGAGAAAAAAGAGGTAAAAATAAGGGTGGGGTGTGAGGTCATTCTGAGAGGAATACAAGTTACCCTTCTTAATCATTTATTTATGAGATATTTTCCTCTTCATCTCTAGCTAATCTCTTTTGTGTTCCCATTTCCATTGGCAAAACTTAGTCCAGTTTCACTGTGTCTGTTTATGAGCCCAAAAGTATCTTTACCTTTTAAGTCTTGTTACAGTATGTACTCCTCATACATCCCCATAAGTAATTTTGTAAGGTAATATCGATAACCATTTTGTTTTGTAGGCAATATTGGATGTTGTTGTGAATCTTCAGTTTAGCCTGATAGAAAAATTGTGGCAAACATTCTGGCGCTATTCTCCCTCAACTCCAGCTGACGGCACTACCATTACCGAGTCAAGGTCAGAATCAATATGCTTTTCCAATTCATTTTCATGGCTGAGTAGATGTCACAGCTAATAAATTAGAGATATGTATACCAGTTGTGAACCTTACCTGATAACCTTAATTGAATAGATTGAAATAAACCACAAAGTACTCTCTTGAGGTTTCGGCGTGTGTATTATAGCTCCCATTTTTATTGATTTGGGGGACTGTGGTAGAACTATTTCATCCTCATGGGTTTAGTATCATATCTGCCTTTCATACCGTCAGAAAGTCTTAACGTGCATAGGCAGCTCCGGGGGAGTATTTTATATATCCAGCCATATGGCACCAGGGCAGTGGTGGTATAGTTCTAACCTCAGTAATATTTGATAAACTAAAACTATTTTTAAAGTCCATTTTCTTTTTTATCCTCATTTGCCATCTATTCATTTGCTACATTTATTCACACCAGCAATCTGAGTGAAATAGAAAGTCGACTTCCGAAAGCAAAGCTGATAACTCTGTGCAAACATGAGTCTATCCTGAAATGGATGTGTAACTGTGACCATGGGATGTACCAGGCTTTGGTGGAGATTCTCATCCCCGACGTCCTTAGACCTATTCCTAGTAAGTTAAATGCAGACAAATACGGATGCTTTTGTTCTCCTACATTCCACCCAGGAAGTTTCGGGTAGTGACGTTGCAAACTAAAGTGATTCTAATCTCATTTAAATTTGCCACGTAGAAAACATGCAACACAGAGTATTGCATGAAAGCAGCCTAGAGCAAAACTGTAGTTAAAAGGGAAAAATTCTCTGTTTTTCAATCTTTCATTTTCTTTTTGACGAAAAAAGACAACCTAAAGATGTGACAGCCCTGATGACTAATTGCAAAAACACTCCCAGGCCAGTCAACCAGTGTGAAAATCATTCTACCCAAGGACACAGCGTCCTTCATGAAGCCCCTGATTTTTGAAATTTGTGATTGCTAGACCAGCCTCTTTCACGGTTGCTTTTGATTTGAAATGAATTTATCTTGGTTTCTACTGAAGTTGAATTTCTTTATAAAAGCATTTACTTTGTCACTGACATCATGTTAAAAACTACAAATGCAGTTTCCATTAACAATAATGGTTAACTGGCATTTTGAGAGAAAAATCTATGTAACTGCACGAGCATTGTATTCCTGCCATGAAGCAAATAGGAATTACAAAGATAAGTTAGATTACTTTTTTAAGTGATAGTGCTTTTTAAGCTACCCTGTTGCAAACAAAGCTATTTTTTTTGCAAGTGTCAGTCTAAAAGCCACTATGGATACATATGTTGGAGGCAGTTGAAATGATTTTAGTCCTACATCTTTATGAGCACATACTAGTAAACTTAACCTTTAGAGAAATGGAACAGAATTGCTACTCTACAGAGACATTAATAAGGTAAAACAATCTTTCAGCTTGTAAAATTAGCAACTGTGTACTTCAAGTACACTATTCACAGTAAATTTGTATTAAAGTATTCCAGAAAATATTTATATAGGAATTTAGTAAGAAAAGGTGAAGATTTAACATTTGTATGTTCATACTTTCTTTTTAAAAATATGGTAGAGTGGAAGATATATATGTTTCCCACCACCTTAAAAAATATGCTTAGATGTACATTTACATATAATATCAATGAACACACACATAAACATACATAAATTTGTACACAAATTTGTACACAAATTAGTTTTTAAAAAATTCAGCTGCCATAGTCTCACGTTGTTATAAATTGCTAATATCTTCTTACTACTGCACCAAGTTTCCTGACTAAAGATTGATTAAAAGTGACATTGTCATGGAAAGTTTCAACATGTAAATTCTCTACTGATTTATGTTCCAGAATCTGATTTTCCTTGTTTTTGTCTTACTACCTGTGCTCTGAGTAATAATCTCTAGAGATGTTTAAGAAAAATTGCATAGGGTAGCTCATTAGCCTATGACATCTTGCCACCAACATAAATTTCTCTCATGAGATATAAGAAAAAAATGTCAGTCAGCACCTTCTTCTTTGAGGCAAATCAACAACATCAGTATTCCTTAAACAATTCTAAAATCTGTTGCTTCTATGTTAGCATCACAAGACTTTAACTTGTAAACTCAGCTGTTACATAACAGAAACCATGTATCAAGTTTAGATGGTTTTAAGCCCCATAATTTTTAAGTACACAATACACACGACCTTTGTTTTTCACAAATTTTTGTTTGAAAAGCATTTTGTTCTGTCTCTGCATCCAGAGAACTCAAATTCAGGAATTTTCGTATAAGTGTAGTTTTATAGTTTCTCTGAAATTACAAGATACGTTAATGTGCCACCCTACCAGGTATTTGGAGTTTTAATTCCTGTTCTATAATAAGGTTTAACAAAAGTAAAGCTTAAAATATAGTTTAAATCACAATCTTCTGATTGTATGCATTTTTGTATTAATCATAAGCAGGCTGAGACAAGTTAGCTTTAGAATAGCTTTAAATTTCTAACCATCCATTCATGAAAAAAAGTTGTCAGTCAATCTGCACAATTTAATCTGACATGAATCCCTATAGAGAGAACGAACTTAATTTCATTTTTCAAAATTTTATTTTCTAGCTACTAGTACTTCACTCTACCATTTACTGTCCAGATGGGATTCCTTTTTTTAGCCAAAAAAAAAAAGTTTGCATATCACACTAATTTAAAGTCAGCTTGAAGCTACTATACTCTAAAATACATTTATCTGAAAATGGAAAAAATAAAGTGAAGTGTAAAAAAATTGTATAAGAACTCAGCTGGTAGCACTTAAATGTACAATTTATGATTTCAGTTAAAGGTGACCCAAAATGTCATTTAATACAAAAAAGTAAAAACTAACAATCATTTGAGATATAAAACATACCTTTTTATTTTATAATCTCCCTAGCATTAAATTTGTCTAGATAAAAGAAGACCCATATTAAAATTTTTAAAGTAGCCTTTCCCAGTTCTTGTTTTTTTCAGATTAAATAATTATTAATTAGAGAAAAATACATAATACAGATAGTCAAACTGAATCTTGAACAAAATTTTACTGACTTTCAAAAAGGGTCTTTAATTTTTTTTCACTCTTTTTCATTTCCATTCATGCCTGCCCTCCATGGTTCTAGTACATAATACAGCAGAATAATATTTTTCTTTCTTTTTTCTTTTTGGCTAATGTGGGAAGCTTTGGAAATTTCAAAAACTTAGCTCTCAAGAAATTTCCAACTCAGGGTTTCCAATGGATGATTCTCATGTTTAAAATCTGCACTACTTGAGTATTTTTCCAAAAAAAAGGTAGCCATTTAAATCTTTTTTGTCATTTGACCACTTAAATAAATAACTTTTAAAAATTAGTTATTTATTATTGGATCGGTATAATTTATATCTGATGCAAGCAATTTGAGTAAGCTAAATTATGTCTAACTCTGCTTTAACAAAAGTAATAAAGATGCATGTCAGACTATTTTGAGCACAGAAGAAAAATGAGGGAATTTGATCCCATCATTAACATTAATACTCTTGGGGGCCTTGGGTAAAAATGTGATTTCTCTGTCTCTTGTCGTGGACTACCAACTGTACTACCTACCCGCATTATAGGGAACCCACAAGGATTTGCTTTGTGTTGTGGGTGCTTCAGACATTAAATGTCTTAAACAACTCCCTATACCTTGTAGCCTTGGGCACAGATGAAGTGAAATGCTCTGACTGAATTACTTGTTGAACAAGAGAAGAATTCTGTTTCCTATCTCAGTAAGGGATCTCAGTAAGCAGATCCCTTCGTATAAAATAATCGTAGTCACCCCTGATACTGGAAAATGCTTCCAATCGTTTTATGACCACCATAAAAGTTGCATTCATGGGACCTATACTTATTCAGGTTTTAACAGAGATGCAAGGAATATGGAACAGACTATTTTAGGAATATCTTAAGAATACTGGTCTCTGTGACAGCAGTTTTATCACAGTAATCTTTTATCGCTACCTGCCAGTGAGATGGAGAATAGTTATCCAGAATATCAAGTCAGGCAATTTTAATTTTACCTTACTTTTCAACAACAGTGAGAGATAACTACTCTAATTGACATGTTCTAATGTAAAGAGATGCATAGAGAAAGCTTTGCATTGTTTTCTTTCTAGCTAAAGAAATGAAAATAAGAGCTTGAAAAAAGTCAGCAGATTTCTAAAGACAATACTTAGCCTTTGAGCAAAAAGCTGTTTTTGAAAAGAGTATTTTGTCTAAGTTAGAAAATTCCATAAGTATATTCACAACTGGTATATGTTGCTATAAGCAAAAAACGCTTGAATGTTTTCATTTCCCAACAAAGTGTCATAAGTATCTGGGAACAAAATAGCTTTAAGACAAAAAAAGCCCACGATATAATATTTGGATTCTTTCAAAGTTAGGAATAATGTTAAATAAAGTCTTGTTAATGAGAATAAGTTCTGTGCTATTTCGAATTTTATGGTTGTATGTTTTCCCTTATTCTAGCATAAAGATTAATGTTCTTTGGTATTTGTTTCGTTCTGCTTCTGTTCTTTAACATTCAGGTGCCTTGACCCAAGCCATTCGAAATTTTGCAAAAAGCCTTGAAGGTTGGCTTTCCAATGCCATGAACAATATTCCGCAAAGAATGATACAAACCAAGGTACACTTTCATGTCCTTGCCTTTTCTTCTGTGTTTAGGAAATGAACTATGAATTTTAAATCTGTCCTATCAAATGATGTTATGTGAAATATAGCATTGATTTTTATATTTGTATTTTATAACCATGTGGCAAAGAACTTCACAAGATATGTTGTTTGATAATGCTCCTTTCAGAGAGACTGTAGGTGTGATGTATTTATCAGCCCTTTTCTAAAGTGTATATTTCAGGTTGCTTAATTCAAATATTGAAAAGAATAGCCTAGAATGTGCAAATAATTTCCATTTGAATGAGTTTTAGATTTTTTTTTAAGTCCCCTACTATACTTGTATTCTGAAAATAATAACCATTTTGCTTTTCAGGATGTTTTGTTTTTAACACTGGAGAATGCTTTTGTGAATCAAGTAATCATTTCTTAAAGAGAACCGTTATCTCATAGTTGAGTATATTTCAGGAATATGGATTATTTAGCTAGAGATATGAATTCTACTCTTCACTTTTTCCCCTACTAGCCATGTTACTTTAATCTGAGAACACACTTGACAGATTGGACTGATTCTGTCTAAACTTTGATAACAAAAATCACATTTGTGGCCTTTTGTCAGGGACTGTATCTCCTGTCAGACTCCAACAATATGCCTTGGCTTTCAGTTTGAAAATGTAGTTGAAGCTCTTGTAGCTGACAAGTCTGTGATAGCACAAGTAACTCTCAGTTCTTCCTGTTTTGGCTTAAGGTTTGCAATAACACATCCGGTCTCTAAAACATACTGAAGGTCACATTTCAGGGACATGCCCATCTTAGATTGTTGCTTGATTGAGCTGTGCTGTCAGTATGGTAGGGCTAACCACATGTGGCTATTTACATTTAAATTTAATTAAATTGCATTAAAATTTTAGTTCTTCAGTCACACTAGCTACATTTCAAGTGCATCTTAACCCATGTGACTAATGGCTACCATATTAGGTAACACATATGTAGAGCATTTCCATCATAGCAGAAATGATTCCATCCGTGGCAGTGCTGTTCTTGAGTGCCACATTGAGGTGAGCAAATAAAGGAGGTGCTCTTTGATTAAGATGATCAGAGGAATGCTTTCCAACTTGCAAAGTCAATCATAGTCATAACAATACTTTCAAATAACTAAAATCATCTCCTACCCCAGTATCATCAAAGTGGTTGTGATAGTAATCCAGCTGCACTATTGGTCATCTCATTGATCTCCAGAATTGATTTGGGTGGTTTCCCTTGGTGAAAGATGTCTTCTGCTACTCCTCTCTCAAGGATGTGCGGCCTTTTTTCAGCTGAGCATTCAGTCAACAAAGATGATCCAGCTGGACAACAGAAACAGCATAATGAGGATGTGACTGGAAGTTGTTATCAAAATGCCTGGATTCATATCCCACCTCTGTACTTTAGTTTCTCTGTAATCTTGATAAGACAGTTAATCTCCCTAAGGTATAACATGTGTCTAATGGGATGTTTATGAGAATTGAACATGGTAATGTATGTTAGACATTTAACACAATGCCTGGCACATAATATGTATTTGATTAGTACAAACCTCAGAGATGGGAAAATGTGAAATATTCTCTCTGAGGATATGTGGATGTCCCCAAGCTCCACATGGTCCTAAAACACTATCAATACAGGGCATCGTTGTCTTGTGGAACATCTACTCCCACTCAGCCAAATGACTGTTCAATCAGTTGCTTGTTTATATACCCACAGTGATTTAATGTCATTCCATCTAATCCTGTAAATACATTAAAATCCTCATCAGATCTGCTATGGAAGTAACAAATTTTCATGAGATCATGACATTTAGATATTTATCTAGACTTTTTTTGTCATTATCTTTGCTATCTTTCAACATAACCTGATTTGTTCAGGGTTTCAGCAGGAAATAAATGGTGTATCAAAAGAAGAATAATTGAAGAAATTTTAATTAGGGTCTGTTTCTAAATGTGTAAACAGTTGAGAAAACCAAGGACTAGCAATAGTGGGGGAAGCCTGCCCATCCCTCGATCTGAACAGGAGAGAACTGATTATGGCATCAGGAGCTCTTCTCTTCTGTCAAGACTGTGGCCTTAGGAAGGAGAGAGCGGAGGTTGTGAGGGAATAAATACTTTGACCACTTTCTTCTGTCCTTCAGTCCCTTTCCAATGCCTCTCATTGACCAAATCCAACTGGAAGCCCAAGGACAAGGGAGGCAGTTAATGTAATATTTCAGTTCGGTCTTCCCGGGCACAGAGCAGAAAAGAGAAGGATAGAAAGTACATTTCAGAGGGCAAACGGGAATTTCTCTGGATAACCCTTTTACATACATCCAAATTCTGAAAAGAAAGAGTTCTTGTTGCTTGTGTCTGAGAAGTTTATTAGCTAATATAGGCATTGAGTTCTCCTATTTCACCTCAAAACTGACCACCCTGACTTCACCTCTATAAAAGAAAGATTAAAAGAGTGAATCTGAATGATAATGCTCTGAAAAGTATATTTTTAATCCAGTTAAAAAGTGGGACTGGAAAGTTTGGTTTTGCAAGTAAAAGGAAAAAATTTTTATTTGCTTAGTTTGTAGTTGACTGTCACACTGAGAATAAGAAATGAAAATCAACATTTTCCCTAATTTCCTAGACTAAGTCATTCCTTGCTGATGATGAGTAGCTACTTGCAAGACCGGTTTAATTAATGGTGCACTCAGATGTCTAAGAATGTGGGAGTTTGTTTTAGCCTTGACCTCAACCTACTGAAAATAAAAATAATACTTGGTTTAGAGGTTTAAATGCTATAATTTACAAGTAAACTGTCTCACCAAATGAGTTTGAAATAAATATCAAAGAGAAGCATTTAAAATTTGGCAAGGGAATAAAGATTTGAAGATTGCAGTGGTTTCTTTTATTGGAGGAGAAAAGAAATCCCAATTTAATTGGGTTTCTTTACAGGTTGCAGCTGTAAGTGCCTTTGCCCAGACTCTGCGAAGATACACGTCGCTCAATCACCTGGCCCAGGCAGCTCGTGCAGTGCTTCAGAACACTTCTCAGATCAACCAGATGCTCAATGACCTCAACCGTGTCGACTTTGCCAATGTCCAGGTACTCTGTTTTCTTTCAGAACAGATCTTTTAATGAAAGATATCCAATATTTTTCTTCTTAATTAGGATCATCATATTTCTTTTCAAAGTTACATCAATTCACAGGCACATCTAGATTCACAATGTCCTGAAAGAGAAGAGTTTTACTCAGCTATAACTTTACTGCTCCTCTGTTATGTGGTTAAAGCCTGGAAAGATTTTTAGTGCTAGACTGCAACATATGTCACCAGGGTTTGCTGAATGATTAATAGAGTAAGGACAGCCATGCTCATTGAAGATTGGTAGGCAAGAGTCAAACCTATGGTAGTCATATATGGATGTGAGAGTTGGACCATAAAGAAAGCTGAGCATCAAAGAATTGATACTTTTGAACTGTGGTGTTGGAGAAGACTCTTGAGAGTCCCTTGGATTTCAAGGATATCAAACTAGTCCATCCTGAAGGAAATCAGTCCTGAATATTCATTGGAAGGACTGATGCTGAAGCTGAAGCTCCAATACTTTGGCCACCTGATGTGAAGAATTGACTCACTGGAAAAGACCCTGATGCTGGGAAAGATTGAAGGCAGGAGGAGAAGGGGACAACAGAGGATAAGATGGTTGGATGGCATCACCAACTTGATGGACATGAGTTTGAGCAAACTCCAGGAGACAGTGGAGGATAGGGAAGCCTGGCGTGCTGCAGATCATGGGGTTGCAAAGAATCAGACATGACTTAGCAACTGAACAGCAACAACAGACGCTAAAATAGGTATTATCAAAAAGATGAATAATAGCAAATGTTAATGAGGATGTGGAGAAATGGAACCATTATACACTAGTGATTGGACTGTCAAGTGCAACAGCCATTTTTAAAGCAGTATGGCAGTTTCTAAAAAGGCTAAACATAGAGTTACCATATGATTTGGCAGTTTCACTCCTAGGTACATACCAAGAAAAATGAAAACACGTCCACCAAAAACTTGTTCATGGATATTCCAGCAGCATTATTCGTATTAGCCACATTAAAGTGGGAACAACCCAGATGTCCATTAACTGATGACTATATAGACAAAACATGGCATTTCACACAATTAAATGTTATCAGACAATAAAAAGAAATGAAGTTCTGTTCTGATACATGCTACAACACAGATGAACATTCCAGTAAGTGAAAGACACCAGATACAAAGGACCTTACATTACAAGATTCCATTTATATTAAATGTGCAGAATAAGTAGATCTGTAGAGACACAAAGTAAATTAGTGTTTGCCTAGGTCCTGTAAACTAGGTGATTGGGAATTGATAGATAAGGAGTATGACATTTCTTCTTTGAGAAAGGAATACATTTTAAAATTAATTGTGGTGATAGATGGACTGTGAACTGTGAACTTCCAGATGTTCAAGCTGGTTTTAGAAAAGGCAGAGGAACCAGAGATCAAATTGTCAACATCTGCTGGATCATTGAAAAAGCAGGAGAGTTCCAGAAAAACATTTATTTCTGCTTTATTGACTATGCCAAAACCTTTGACTGTGTGGATCACAATCAACTGTGGAAAATTCTGAAAGAGATGCGAATACCAGACCATCTGACCTGTCTCTTGAGAAACCTGTATGCAAGTCAGGAAGCAACAGTTAGAACTGGACATGGAACAACAGACTGGTTCCAAATAGGAAAAGGAGTATGTCAAGACTCTTGAGAGTCCCTTGGAGTGCAAGGAGATCTAACCAGTCCATCCTAAAGGAGATCAGTCCTGGGTGTTCATTGGAAGGACTGATGTTGAAGCTGAAACTCCAATCCTTTGGCCACCTCATGCGAAGAGTTGACTCATTGGAAAAGACCCTAATGCTGGATAGGATTGAGGGCGGGAGGAGAAGGGGACGGCAGAGGATGAGATGGCTGGATGGCATCATCGACTCGATGGACATGGGTTTGGGTAAACTCCGGGAGTTGGTGATGGACAGGGAGGCCTGGCGTGCTGCGATTCATGGGGTCGCAAAGAGTTGGACACGACTGAGCAACTGAACTGAACTGAAGTGATAGATGGACTACTCTGTGAATATACTGAGGGAAGCCATTGAACTATATACTTTTATTGAATGAATCGTTTGCTATATGAATTACATCTCAATAAAACTTTTAAAAAAACAATAACATTGCTCAAACATAAACTGATTATTTCTCCATTTCCTACAAATTTTAATCTACAATTCTGGGCTCATTTTGTCATTTAAAATAAAAGTAATATTTGGGCTTGATTAATTTTAGGGCTAGGATTTAGTAGTTAAGTTCATTCTGCTTTTCATGAATTTGATTTAGTCTTCTAATGTGCATAGTTCTTCTTAAATCTATATAAACATCTGTTTATATATGTGTGTGTGTATATATATATACACACACAAACATACGTACATACACATGCAAATTCATAATCTCCATTAGAACAAACTCACGTTTACAAATCCATTAACCTTAATATTTCAGTGAAATTTACATTACCTGATTTTAGTGGGAATATTAAGAGCTCATACAGTATTGTCTTAAAATGTATACTACAATGTTAATTTCAAATCTTCATTCAGAAAAGATATATTTAAAAGTACCTTAAGGTAAGTTGAAATGGTAAGGAAACTTCTAGTCTCAAAAACCTGTATGCAGGTCAGGAAGCAACAGTTAGAACTGGACATGGAACAACAGACTGGTTCCAAATAGGAAAAGGAGTCCGTCAAGGCTGTCTATTGTCACCCTGCTTATTTAACTTATATGCAGAGTACATCATGAGAAATGCTGGGCTGGAAGAAACACAAGCTGGAATCAAGATTGCTGGGAGAAATATCAATAACCTCAGATATGCGGATGACACCACCCTTATGGCAGAAAGTGAAGAAGAACTAAAGAGCCTCTTGATGAAGGTGAAAGAGGAGAGTGAAAAAGTTGGCTTAAAGCTCAACGTTCAGAAAACTAAGATCATGGCATCTGGTCCTATCACTTCATGGGAAATAGATGGGGAAACAGTGTCAGACTTTATTTTTTGGGCTCCAAAATCACTGCTGATGGTGATTGCAGCCATGAAATTAAAAGACGCTTACTCCTTGGAAGGAAGGTTATGGCCAACCTAGATAGCATATTTAAAAGCAGAGACATTACTTTGCCAACAAAAGTCCGTCTAGTCAAGGCTATGGTTTTTCCAGTGGTCATGTATGGATGTGAGAGTTGGATGGTGAAGAAAGCTGAGCGCCAAAGAATTGATGCTTTTGAACTGTGGTGTTGAAGAAGACTCTTGAGAGTCCCTTGGACTGCAAGGAGATTCAATCAATCCATCCTAAAAGAGATCAATCCTGGGTGTTCATTGGAAGATCTGATGTTGAAGCTGAAACTCCAATACTTTGGCCACCTCATGCGAAGGGTTGACTCATTGGAAAAGATCCTAATGCTGGATAGGATTGAGGGCGGGAGGAGAAGGGGACGACAGAGGATGAGATGGTTGGATGGCATAACCGACTTGATGGACATGGATTTGGGTAGACTCCGGGAGTTGGTGATGGACAGAGAGGCCTGGCATGCTGCAGTTCATGGGGTTACAAAGAGTCGGACATGACTGAGCGACTGAACTGAACTGAGTCTCAAAAAGTAATTTAAGTTTAATAACAAAAAACATATTTAAGACTGATTCCTGATAAGATCTGAGAAAGATTTTAAATTTTCTGTTAACATTATTTTCATTTGTATAGTTGTGTGCCTGAATCATGTGAAATATTTATAGAAATGAGTTCTTCCTAGCTATAAATGCCATCCTTGGCAACATTATTTCATAAAAATGATTAGTTATACATCTTTACCATGCTCATCCTCATCCTCTCTACTCACCAACTTTGAGGCTACCTTTTCCCTTCTTCAAGTACCAAATTTTTCTGGGTTTCCATAACCGTTATTAGTGCTGAAACCTGTGTGCTAAAGTATCTATCCTCCAGGGCCTCCTTCCTTAGAGGACCATGAACACAGTGGTAACCCTCCATTTCCCTCTACATTTTACTTCTCATCACTCTTGTTCATTTTAATACGTAATCTTTCTTAGGTTAACATATTTGATTTTAACTCCCTTCTTTCTTTCCTTTTCTGTTCCACATTTTGCCTGGTTTTCTGAGTCCCCTGGTTTTCTCAGTCTTCTAGCTCCTATCCCACCTCCATCACCATCTCCTGTTCATTTGAAAATTGCCCCTGTCCCTATGAGATTAACCTCAGTAAGACTGATACATGTAAGGATGATGCTCTTGTAATAAGGAAACTTTAATTTAAAACAATGAAACCACGTGTAAGGGTCAATATTTTAATGCTCTGAAAGAAAAGTGAAAGTGTTCGTCGCTCAGTTGTGTCTGACTCTTTGCGACCCCATGGACTGTAGCCTGCCAGGCTCCTCTGTCCATGGGATTTTCCAGACAAGAATACTGGAGTAGGTTGCCCATTCCCCCTCCAGGGGATCTTCATGGCCCAAAAATCGAACTCGGATCTCCCATATTGTAGGCAGACTTGTTACCATCTGAGCCACCGTCTAGCCACCAGGGAAGCCTCTGTCATCACTTCATCATTCTCTAATCAAATCTTTTTCCCGTGCGTTCAGGATAACCTTTCCTATTGCAGTATAATTGGTTTTCTGTTTAATTGATAGCATTATAGTAGTATTGCTTTCTAATTTTTTTGTGTGTAAATGGATAGTTTTTCAACTACAGTATGGGCTAAATATACTTGGGTTAGTCGACCTGATAACCTAACTTTTGCATATACTTGTGTTTCTATATTTAAAAGAGAATCTGATTTTGAAGTTACTGACTCCTTATCATCTTGGAGATAATTTATTTCCAAGATAATAATATCTTTAGTTTTCATCCTTACCTTTTTCCACTAAAGAATTAAAATATCCAAATTCCTTCACAAGGGAATATTTACAGGGTACTCAGTTGTTAGTATATTTTCAACCTTGAGAGTAGTAAAATGAAACATAGTTTGAAAAGTGAGAATAATGCCCTGTGGCTTTATTTCTCTAAGCTTAGTCTTAGATTATCATTTTCTCTTGGCAAATCTAACTGTAGGAAGTAGTGAGTTTGAATTTATGTAAAGAAATGAAATTAAATTCTTCCAAGGATACCAGTAAGTTCCTTCTGTTCCTTGCCAATACATAAAACACATCTCCTACAGTGGCTTCCCACAATTTCAGTTTTGGAAGATGAAAAAGATCTAATGTACAGTATTGAGCATAAGTAGACACTCATATTGTTGTTTTGTAGTCGCTAAGTCATGTTCAACTCTTGTGACCCCTGAGAAACTGTGGGGTTTCCCAGGCAAGAATACTGGAGTGGGTTGTCATTTCCTTCTCCAGGGGATCCTCCTGACCCAGGGATTGAACCCACATCTCTTGCATTGGAAGACAGATTCTTTACCACTGAGCCATCAGGAAATCCCTAACACTCCTATACTGAATACTTAAAAATGGTTAAGATGATAAGGTTTATGTTTCTTGTTTTATACCACAGACCAAAAAATGCTTAGATATTTGTCGATTTAAAAACATAAAAAACAGCATCCCCTGTCTTTTTCTTGAGGCCTAAATTCTTCCCTTCTCATCTGCATCCCAGGTGGTGCTAGTGGGAAAGAACCCATCTGCCAATGCAGGAGACATAAGAGATGTGAGTTCGATCCCTGGGTTGGAAAGATCCCCCCCTGGAGAAGGGCATGGCTACCCACTCCAGAATTCTTGCCTAGAGAATCCTACGGACAGAGGAGCCCGGGCTACAGTCTATAGGGTCACAAAGAGTCGGATACAACTGAAGCAAATTAGCATGTACGCAAATTCTTCCCTGGGTGCTATCCTCAACTATTAAACTGATATAAAATTTCTGGGAGTCATTTAACTGTATTTTGAAAGATCTTAACTATTCTTATGTAAATCTATTATATAGAAATAAGTACAAACTAAGCAAAGATTTAGTTACAAGATTGCTAATTCCAGCATTAATCCTAAGAGTAAAAAATTGGAATGACCATAAATGTGCAGCCATGTGTGACTTTGTAAATAATGGTATATTCATGTATTGAAGCAAATTGAGTCATTGAACAATAAATGTAGCTCCTCATTTGCCTATATATAAAGTGAAACTAAGCAAAATATCAAGTAAAATGTATAATATGATCCTCTTTTAAAATAACATATACACAGAAGTATACATGCATATGTATATATTGCATGTGAACAGTTTGAAAATTAGCATGTTGTAGTTCTCTCTTAATGTTGGCATTTTAGATACTCTTAATATTTTGTTCCTTTTTATTTGTACTCTCAAATTTAATAAATCATATTTTAGTGTACTTAAAATACTTAAAGGTGATACTTAGGAGGTAAAAATCTGAAAGCTTTATTATTAATTAGATAAGGGAAGGAAGGTTAGTAGGTGGCATCATCAGCTGGGAATTTGGAAGAAGCCCTAAATTTCCCTGAGAAAGAAAAATGAATTGAGTTTAGCCACTTTCTATTTGAAGTACCTCCCAGTTGAAATGTCTTTTGAATAAGGTAAAGTCTGTGGGTCAGGATAGATGCTGGAATCAGAGGGTAGAGATTAGGGATTTATTCAGTTGAAAGGTTGATTTGTCCTCTGAGAACAGACAGATTGAAAGCTACAGAGACTTTTTAGAAAAACACACATATTGATAATGTTTTACATATAGAATTAGGACCTTCACAGACACCCCTCCACAGAACTCTACGTTGAAAATATAATCTGGACACGATGAACCTAGCGTAAAAATTCTTGTCACATTTCACTTCTCTAATTTTATGCTTGGGGAAAATGAGGCCCACGTAGATTAAATGAATTGCTTAAAATCAAGTTAGTGGATTCAGGCCCTATGTTAAAATCCAAGTCTTCACTCAAATGTTATATTAATATTATCAGATAAATTATATTCTGACCTGAAAGAGTATAGTATTTTTTTAATCTTAAAATGCAACACAGCACTAGAAAGATTGTAAAACTTACTGCAACCATTGAAAATTAACTTTAAAAGTTTCTATTTTCATCCCTATTACCAAACATGAAACTTTCCTATCAGAACCAGAAGGAAAACTATAATAATCAAATTTCTTGGTAGGTAGCATCCGTACATTTTCTCTAACATATTTTTGGTTATTGTTATTGTTGTTTCCGGTTCTGTGAATTAATTTGCATTCATAGCTTTTACCTTGAGAGTCCTTGAGACTTCAGTTTCTTTCCCATGAAACTCATACAGCGTATGCTTCTGCCTTGTATCATTCATTGTTTGTTTTTGTCTTAATCCTGAGGGACCACTTTTGGCCAATTGAATCTATTTATCCATCTGACTTACCCTAAATATTTTCAAATGAATTGGCTTTAGTTTTATCTGATTGAGAAGTAAAAGAGAGAGTATAATAACTAGAAAAAGACTCTACATACGGTAAGTTCAGGCTCCTCTTCTTCTTAAGTAATCGTGTATTTTAGTCTTTCACACAGACTAGCTAATGTAGAACACCAAGTCATACCTTTATGTCACATCACTTTTTCATGCACAGAAGTGATGTTAGTTTCCTTAACAACTGCCAAGTGGTCATTCATTTTTCTTAATTCATTTAATTGTTTTGCACTTTGAATATAGTTTACCATTCATGCCTATGGTTTGTGTGCTGACATTCGATGAAAAAATGCTGACTTGAACTTGTCCTTTGCTTTCTGTGTACTGTCCCCAGGAGCAGGCTTCCTGGGTGTGCCAGTGTGATGACAACATGGTTCAGAGACTAGAAACAGACTTCAAGATGACTCTTCAGCAGCAGAGCACCCTGGAGCAGTGGGCAGCGTGGCTTGACAATGTGATGATGCAAGCACTGAAACCCTATGAAGGAAGACCCAGTTTTCCTAAAGCTGCCAGGCAATTTCTGCTAAAATGGTCTTTCTACAGGTATCATCTCAATTTTTCCTATTCTGCAATTATGTGTGTACATGCTTCTCAGAAAAAAAGAAAAGAGAAGAGTGAGGAATTTAGTATATAGAAACACTCTGTTGTGATTATCTTCAGCCCAGCTCGTGATTGCAACATCACGGAATTGAACCAGAAGGCTTTTGGAAATAAAATTTCTGCTGGGAAAAGAAAGCCTCTTATTCAGAGCCCCAGAAGTTCTCAGATGGGAACATCTGAGATTCCAGTCTAGATAATGTGCTTAGCAAGAGTGAGGGAAGTCCTCCTTTTGGCAAACATGTATCATTTAGGCATCTTTTTTGAGGGCTTTTCACCACTCTTCTTTTTATTCTCTAGTTCAGGAATTCTCAAACTGTCTTCCCTAGACCACTAACATCACCGTTGCTTGGAAACACATTAAAAATGTGTATTTTCAGACCCCTTCCCCAAACCTACCTTAATGACGAATTGCGGAGGGGAGGCCCAGCAATCTATGCTTTTTTAAAGTTCCGTCCAGGCAATTCAGATGGATGCTCAGAACAATCTAGTTAATTTTTAAATTTGATCAATTAAAATTGTTTTCAAATCTAGCTGCACCTCAGAATTAGTGGAAAGAAAAACAAAGCTCCTACGTACCTCCCAAAACTTACTCACTCAAAATCATGGTGGTTAGAAAGTAGTGATTAGCAGTAGGGATAATCAGAAATTCTTTTTTTTTTTTTTTCCAGAAAGGTTACTCCTGGTGATTCTAATGCATAGCTAGTTTAATATCAAATAATATAGTAGATAATTCAAAATGAATCGCTTTTGGACTAAAATAATATATAAATAAATGTATGTTTTTTTAGACATAGAAGAACCCCAGAATAGAAAAATTACTTATATATGATATCAAATGTTGTGATGAGCCATTGACCTTAGGTCTACTCCAGGGTTTAAAAAACCTGCCCTGTGCAAGTTGGCATATACACCAAATATATGGCATAGGATGGAATTGACAGATGGAGTTCCATTTCTTAAGATGTTAGGTAAGTTATATTTTTGACCCCAGCATTTACTCTTGTGGTGAGAGTTCATTTCTTTTCTTCTTTAGATCATAATGGCCTTTCTAAAAGCCATATCTACTTTGAACTTTAAGCAGTCCCTAATTTAGTTCCTGTACAACCATGCGCTCATCAAAGTAGTGGCTACGGGACCTACCACTGACAGTGGCTTTGGGTACACTGTGGTCATCATCTGGACATGAGCAGTGAGTCCAAAGCAGTTGTGAGGAGAGATGATATGCAAAGAAGTAGCAAAGTTCAGAGACTAGTAGAAATTGTGAACCCGCTAAGCCCGAATTATAGGATTTCCATCTTGTTTTGATCACCTTTATAAGGATGGAACCAGAGATTCCATTATCATGGTAGGTTTTTATTGTGACTTCTTTCTTTTTCAATTGATTTAGTCCAATTCTTATTTCTTAAACTGAAGTAGAGTTGTAGATTCCATATATGTTTAATTAGGAGTTAAATTATCCTTGCATCCTGAAAATGGTTTTCTAGTGTCTGCATACCTGCCCAGTCAAGTCTGACACTTTGCGAGCCCATGGACTATAGCCCGCCAGGCTCCTCTGTCCATGGAATTCTCCAGGCAAGAATACTGGAGTGGGTTGCCATTTCCTCCTCCAGGAGATCTCCTTGACCCTGCAATTGAACCCATTCCCAGAGTTAAATAAATGCTGTGAAAGAAAGCCTAGCAGTGGTGGTGGTGTTTTGTTTTTATTTTGGAATGGAATAATTCCACCATTTTGTCTCTCATATATGTAATACTTTTAGCCCACAGGGTTTGTAAAGCACCTTAGTGCTGTCTAACTCTATGACCCACTGACATGCTTCATTAAAGCCAGCCCTAGGTTTAGATCTGGGTGTCAGTGAGAAATGTGTTCATATGTTTTCCCTTGATATATGGGGAAGATTTGGAAAACAAGATCACAGTATTCTCAAAGTAGATGTAGCAATAGTAGGAGTATTAATGGAATTCAAAATTTTAACTTGGGAACATTTCTTTAAAAGATTTCAGATATTTTCCCATTTGTTTGTAAGTTGATTTCATCCATTTTTTCCCTCAGAAAATCATATAGATGGTATATATGCTTTATGAATGATAAAACAGATGTTATACTAGCTGTTGCTCCAAAACCTATGGGAGCAAAAGCACAGTACATCCTCTATATCAGAAAAAGCAAGGGCTTTTTTTTCTTCTTCTTCTTACTCCTTTCTTATGCCATTACATCAGACTTGCCCTTACTCCTCCCTGAAGAATTTTTTAAATTTGTTTAGTAGATACAGTTTTAGAAATACACCACTGGAGCCTTTGTCTCCACAGAGATCTGTTGAGGTATCTTGAAAGGAGGGAAAATTACTTACTTGTGTTTCTTGTTCTCTGCAGATATACAAACCTAGTAGGTCATCACTTGCCTGCCCTCTGTCTGCCCTGAGTTGGGGATAATTGGCTTGTTATTATTAGACACTATTATGGTTATTTTCATTTCAAAAAGTCTTGAAGGTGTACAGTTCAGGGCCACAGAAGGAAAGGCATATTCAGAAAGATGCATACCTCCTGCTGGTGGGTGAAGTCAATAGCTTAGTAACGTAGAAGACTTTAAAATCTGACCTGTTTTTTACTGAGGCATAAGAACATATTGAGTAATGAAAACTTCATTCACAAACAGAAGCAAAGTTACAGAGTATTTTTTAAATGTTTTTGGCTTTGTAATAAGAATTTTGCAGTTTGAATATACCAACCTTTCATTTTCTGAAGTTGATTAATCTCATAATTTCTAAAATTCTGTGTATAGATTCACATGCATATACAAGAAATGGACTGGCAGAGAGTCGTAATAGCAGTAGTGGACATGTTGCTGCAAACACCCTCTGCTCCAAATGGGGGTCCCTCCTTGCCTAACATGGCTTTGAATGTCTACTGCTGGCTTCCTGGGAGGTGGAAAAAATATTGCCACCTTTCTTGGGCAGCAGTGCAGAAGTTAAGTGGGCCGTTTCTCAGCTTGGGTGTTTTGTGAGTAACAACACAGAATTCCTCAGGGCCACCCTGAGGGTCAACCAAGCATCCCATTTTTAAAGAATTAAATTTATAGCTTTGATACAATAACTCGAAAGGGGGCACAGAGAACCTAGTTTGCCTACAGCTGAACAATATATAAATCTTCCAATTTTGGAACTGTTTGAGAAGAGAGTTCATAGGGTGGAGTTGGGGGGTGGGGGGTCACAGGTGTGATGTTCTCACCTTTCTTCTCAGAAATGTGTGATGTCTCCCCAAATACATAAAGAGGTGGATTGCGTATCATGTGTTCAAGTATATGTTTTAATTTCTACTCCATGAATTATGAAGATATTTACACAAAGGTATTTCTCATCCGTTATAAAATAATTAACAGTTTTAACTCCAGTTTTAAAGAGTTGAGTTCATGGTAACTTAGCAACATGAAATTCAGTGGAGTCAATTTTGTAACATGTCTTACAGAAATCTGAATCAGACAATAGGTTTCCAATTAAACTGTTAATTGTGTCATTTGATACTTGGCTTGTAGGGCAGAGGCCCAACACAGAAAGCATAAAGTAGACATAGACATTATTAACAATATAATATAAGAATATTATGTTATTATATTAATAATATAATTCAACTGATTCTCTTCTAAACATATGACAACAATTTCATAGCAGATTATCAGTATTTTCAAAAGTAACTATTATAACTGAAGGTCAGCACACTTTTTTTTTTATTTTCCAACAGAATTTTGTGTTACCTATGTCTTTATGCTGAAGTAAGGTGATTGCCCAATTGTCAAAAAGTTTCCAAAACACTTGGGATAGAATATGAAGCCCTTACCATGGCCTACAGACCCTCCATGGTCCAGCCGCTAGTGATCTCTAGCCCCATCATATATATTCTCTTTGCTCATGTCTTCCCAGCCACAACTTCTGGGCTATTCTTTCAATAAAACAAATATAGTTCTGCCTCAGTCTCAGCATTTGCTCTCCCTTCTGCTAGGAAAGTTCACGGGTTCACATGGCTCACTGCCTCACTTCAGTCTCATTTCTGCTCACTTATCACCTCCTCAAAAAGAGTTTTCCTGACACTCTGACTTTAAGTGCCAGAGCCCATCACTCTGCAGTTTCTTAACCTGATTTACCTTTTTCATAGGATTTACCACTACCTAACTTTATCATTTATATCTACTCTGTTTTTATCAACCATCTGTCCTACTAGAATGTGAGCTCCATTGAAACCAAACTTTTTTCTGACTTGCTGTAGAACAAGACCCTGACACACAGTAGGAACACAGTAAATATCTGTAGAATGAATGAAAATGAATTATCTTGGAAAAAAGAAACTGGCTTTGCATTTCTTTTAAAAATACCATAAAGCTACTCAATATGAATGTTCTTAGTCATTTGCAATATTTTGAGGGAAATATAAAGGCCTAAAAGTTGGATTTAGAAACATATATATATATATATATATAATTAATTCATTCTATATCGGTCATATCTATCCCTGTAAAGATTTACTGACATTCAACTGACACAGGATTGTTTTTCTATATTATAATAAATGTCTTCTTTTAAAATAAACCATTTTTATTATGAAATTAGTATGTACTCACTTTAGAAAACCTGAAAAATACAAATACTGTACAAAGAATAAACTTAAATCATCCATAATTTGCTACCCAGAAAGACCAATGGTAAAATGTTTTCTTTCAGTTTTATATAAAATTGAGATCCAGTTGTTTATCAGAGCTTATTATCTGCATTTTTCCCTTAACATTATACCTCAAACATATCTTAAGAAATATAATTTTGAATGTCCTTCCAATATTCCATTTTGTATAAAATGGCAACCCACGCCGGCGTTCTCGCCTGGAGAATCCCATGGACAGAGGAGCCTGCAGTCCATGGGGTCGCAAAGAGTCGGACATGACTGAAGCGACTTAGCAAGCACTCATGCATACATTATTTAAACATTCCTTTTGTCTCTTATTCTTGAACATTTAGGAGGGTTTTGGCTTTGCAGTACAATTATAAAACATACTTTAATGTTTATCTTTATATAAAGTTGCACATTTATCTTCAAATAAATTCAAATAAATTTGCATTTTTAAGTTGACTAATACTATTTTAATGAAGTATGCTATCTTGAGGCTAATAAGTATTAACCATTCCCATTTATTTAGAAGTAGGACTTTTTAAAGAACTTTGCAGATAGTATTTATGTTAAATAGGCTTATATTACACGTTTTCCTTCTTTCACTTAATATTTTATCATAGACGTCTTTCCATCTTACTACCTTTATGTGTAGTCTCTCTCATTTCTTTAAAGTGAGAGAAATTGCTCAGTCATGTCTGACCCTCTTTGGGACCCCACGGACTGTGACTCGCCAGGCTGTTCTATCCATGGAATTCTCCAGGCAAGAAAACTGGAGTGGGTTACCATTCCCTTCCCCGGGGGGTCTTCCCAACCCAGGGGTCGAACTCAGGCCTCCTGCATTGCAGGTGGATTCTTTACCATTTGAGTTACTCAGGAAGCCCAATTTCTTTAAAGTATTGTATAAATTTCCATATATGAATGAGCCATTTTTTTACCTAGTATCCTACAAATGGTTATTTAGTGTTGCCCCCTATTTTCTCACTAGTATAAATATTGCTGCAATTAAAACCACTTTTGCTCATTTGTGTAAATTTCTAGAATTAGAACTGCTAGGTGAAAGCATTTGTGCATTTTTAATTTTGACATGTGTTGCCAAATTTCCCTTCATAAAAGTTTTGTGAATTTATGCTTGAAGAAACAATAAACGAGAGTTCTTTCCCCATACCCTCTTCAACGCTGATCTTTTAATTTCTTATAGTATAATAGATAATATATAGTATCTTACTTTAATTTGTATTTCTTTTAATTTTGAATAAGGTTAATCACATATACTTGTTAGCCATTTGTCTTTCCAGGCTATATTTAAAATATCTGTTGTCTTTCCTCAGCAAGAGATATGTACTTAGGAGTGCATATTCTCCTCCAGTATTACGTAGTTGTTTGAAGTTATTTACTTCACATGATCAAGTTTGTATGGTTAAGAATGCTAGGCAGCATGTTATCTTTATGTTGGTTTGCTTTTCAAAGTAGAGGATTCTCTGCCTTGTAAATTTTTTTCCATAGGAAATAAATTTCAAATAGCTATTAAATTTATGAGTTATTTTTACAAATAGGTGATGTGTCACTTAATTTTAGAAAAAGCATGCATAGGATTATAAATAGAATTTTGTCATTATATCATTGACATATAGCTGAAAGTGTTAGTTCATTTTTAGTGATTCTTTTAGAGTTCTAAACTTAAGGTATTCATTAAAGTATATGACTCCAAGGAATCAGTCACCAGTACTGCTTTTTATAATGTGTATTCTCAGTTGTGTCCAACTCTTTGAGACTCCATGGACTGTAGCCTGCCAGGCTACTCTGTCAATGGGATTTTCCAGGTAAGAATACTGGAGTAGGTTGCCATTTCCTACTCCAGGGGATGTTCCCGACCCAGAAATCAAACATTCCTGTCTCCTGCTTTGGCAGGCAGAGTCTATATTAAGTATATTGAACTGTGAACTTCCGGATGTTCAAGCTGGTTTTAGAAAAGGCAGAGAAACCAGAGATCAAATTGCCAACACCCACTGAATTATCGAAAAAGCAAGAGAGTTGCAGAAAAACATCTATTTCTGCTTTATTGACTATGCCAAAGCCTTTGACTGTGTGGATCACCACAAACTGTGGAAAAGTGTTAAAGAGATGGGAATACCAGACCACCTGACCTGCCTCTTGAGAAATCTGTATGCAGGTTAGGAAGCAACTGTTAGAACTGGACATGGAACAACAGACTGGCTCCAAATAGGAAAAGGAGTATGTCAAGGCTGTATATTGTCACCCTGCTTATTTAACTTATATGCAGAGTACATCATGAGAAACGCTGGGCTGGAGGAAGCAGAAGCTGGAATCAGGATTGCCGGGAGAAATATCAATAACCTCAGATATGAAGATGACACCACCCTTATGGCAGAAAGTGAAGAAGAACTAAAGAGCCTCTTGATGAAGGTGAAAGAGGAGAGTGAAAAAGTTGGCTTAAAGCTCAACATTCAGAAAAGTAAGATCATGGCATCTGGTCCCATCACTTCATGGGAAATAGATGGGGAAACAGTGGAAACAGTGGCTGACTTTATTTTTCTGGGCTCCAAAATCACAGCAGATGGTGACTGCAGCTATGAAATTAAAAGACACTTGCTCCTTGGAAGAAAAGATATGACCAACCCAGACAGCATATTAAAAGCAGAGACGTTACTTTGCCAGCAAAGGTCCGTCTAGTCAAGGCTATGGTGTTTCCAGTAATCATGTATGGATGTGAGAGTTGGACTATAAAGAAAGCTGAGTGCTGAAGAATTGATGCTTTTGAACTGTGGTGTTGGAGAAGACTCTTGAAAGTCCCTTGGGCTGCAAGGAAATCCAACCAGTCCATCCTAAAGGAAATCAATCCTGAATATTTATTGGAAGGACTTATGTTGAAGCTGAGACTCCAATACTTTGGCCACCTGATGCAAAGAACTGACTCATTGGAAAAGACCTTGATGCTGGGAAAGATTGAAGGTGGGAAAGGAAGGGGACAACAGAAGATGAGATGGTTGGATGGCATCACCAACTCAATGGACATGAGTTTGAGTAAACTCTGGGAATTGGTGATGGACAGAGAGGCCTGGTGTGCTGCAGTCCATGAGGTTGCAAAGTGGCAGACACGACTGAGCGACTGAACTGAACTGAACTGAACTCCGACATATGTAATAGTGTAGCAGTAGGCAGTTTATGGGGTCGCACAGAGTTGGACACGACTGAAGCGACTTAGCAGCAGCAGCAGGCAGTTTTCTTAAGGTCTCACACATCTTATCTCACTTGAATCTCAAGCTAATTTTGAACCTTAAAATGTTGAATGATGTACAATCAAGATCATATAGTGGTTAATGTGGATCTCACTCCAAACCTATGGATGAAAAACTATGGTTTTTTTTCTTTTTAGTAAGTAAATCCACAGAAGGAGAGATTCTCTGCCATCTTATTGTAACACCTGTTCTTGTTGCCATAACCAAATGAGAGTGAGAAGCTCAGCTCCTCCTGTTGTATGTATTAGGATCATAATCACTTATATTTGAGTCTTGTTCTATTCATTCATAAGTTTATTTCACAACCTTTAACCCATTTTTTCCTTAAAATAATCACATAAATTAGATAAGGCCAAAAGTATTGCTTTTGTTTTCACCCAAAAGGAAAACACTCTCGAGGAAATGGTGTTTTTTGAGATTGACAGTGAATTAATGAAAAATCAGAATCAGAATCCAGGACTTTAGGGTTTTAGGTGTACAATGGTGATCTGTCGCTTGCCAAGTTGAATGTGTAGAATTTGATGTATTAGTATTAGAATTTGATGTATTATAACTCTATTAGTTATACAATTAAGGTTGAAAGTGAAGGATAAAACAAAAGTACAGTCTTCTGTTTTTCCATCTGTCTGACATTTTACAATTCTTCATTGCAAAATAAGGCTTAGGAACATTGTTGTTTGTTGTTCAGTCACTAAGTAGTGTCTGACTCTTTGTGACCCCATGAACTGTAGCCTGCCAGGATCCTCTGTCCATAGAATTTCCCATGCAAAAATTCTGTAGTGGGTTGCCATTTCTTTCTCCAGGGGATGTTCCCAACCCAGGGATCAAACTCACTTCTCCTACATTGACAGGTGCATTCTTTACCACTGAACCATCAGGGAAGCCCCTTAGCAATAGTAGCCCATACATTTGTGAGATTCTATCTCTTCCTCCTATCTGAGAATATAATGGCTGTTTTAGTTTGTGTAGGACAAAAATCTCTAGAGAAAGACACTAAATGAAAGTGAGGAGAAACACACACATACACAGACACACACATCCTACTCTGACTCTAAGTTAAAAGTATTAAGGAGATTTGAAGTGCATGGTCAAGCTTAATAATTGACATGTCTTCAATGAAGCCAAAATTTTATTTTGACTTACTTCTATTTTGAGTATAATAGAGTGTATTGTTAGTATTTAATTAAAAATATAGTTCAGATTTTGGTATTTTAGTTACACATTCATATTTTTCAAGCTTATGCATTTTTAATTGACTTTATTATGCTATTGCTAATGGGAAAATCACCTTAATTTAATGGAAATCAATAAGGAAGTAGAATCACTTAATAAATTTGCCTTCCAACAGAAGTTGCAAGGATCCCTGTATGTCCTTTCCTACATTCTACATTGCCACATCTGGGAACATTGCTTAGTATATTTGTAAACACTGCTTAGTATATTTTGTAAACTTGAAAAGTGAAAGTGAAAGTAAAGTCGCTCAGTCGTGTCCGACTCTTTGCAACCCCATGGACTGTAGCCTACCAGGCTCCTCCGTCCATGGGATTCTCCAGGCAAGAATACTGGAGTGGGTTGCCATTTCCTTCTCCAGGGGATCGTCCTGACCCAGGGATCGAACCCAGGTCTTCTGCATTGGAGCCAGATGCTTTAACCTCTGAGCCACCAGGGAAGTCTCTATAAACTTAGTCAGGGACAAATACATATTTTCCCCAAAGTGTACCTCAGAGGTCATTGAGAGATGGTGATACAGTGTTTACCCATCATCAATAAGACTTTCACTTTGAGATGCTTTTTCTTATGGTGATGAATTGTCAGCCTTCCAAAAATCTTTTTTTAAATTGATTCTGACCCATTTGAAAACTTGCTTATGACAGTAAAATGGTTTTTCCCAATGAGTGCCTATCTAGTTCTCATAAGGATCTAGTCAAGTCCTAATGAAGATTACCTCTTTACCACTCTGTTCGAAAGAGTTGAGCCAACTGCTTCATTTATGAAATTATTCCGTGGAAAGTCATGAACTATACCAATCAGACATCTAACTTCTTTTAACAGGAAAAATAGACTAAACTCTAATCCTGGTCACTAACACTGGCTGCATCTGTGTCTTTTCTCTTGAACAGCTCAATGGTTATTCGAGACTTAACTCTACGCAGTGCTGCTAGCTTTGGCTCCTTCCACCTGATCCGTCTACTCTACGACGAGTACATGTTCTACTTAGTAGAACATCGTGTTGCTCAGGCAACAGGAGAGACACCCATAGCAGTCATGGGTGAGGTAAGAGAAGCTAAATGAGCTATGACCCACAAGGCTTTCTAAAAAGATCTGAATTTTATTTTAATCTAAATATTAATTATTGAAGCGATGGTTTCTAACCAATGAGTCTTGGACTCCAGGGAGCCTGTATAGTTATTTCAGGGGGTCCCTAAATCCCTTTGTTCATATTTTATTAGTCAAAAGATTCTAAAATTGTAGATGATATCACAGAAAAGTACATGGACTATTTCAATATGCTATAAAAGTCTCTATATAAATGAAAAGCTTGAGAATCACTGGACTTAAAAATCCTTAGTATTACTCAATCATAAAACAGAATCAGATAATGCCATTTGCAGCAACATAGATGGTCCTAGAAATTATCATACCAAGTGAAGTAAATCAGACAAAGACAAATATATGATATTTATATGTGGAATCTGAAGAAAACAGTTACAAATAAATTTATTTACAAAACAGAAACAGACATACAAACATGGAAAACAAAATTATGGTTACCAAAAGGAAAGCAGGGGAGGGATAAATTGGGGAATATAGGATTAACAATAATATAAATTGGGCTTCCCTGGTGGCTCAGATGATAAAGAAGCTGCCTGCAATGCAAGAGACCTGGATTTGATCCTTGGGTCAAGATCTCCTGGAGAAGGGAATGGCAACCCACTGCAGTATTCTTGCCTAGAGAATTCCATGGACAGAGGAGCCTGGTGGGCTACAGTCCATGGGGCTGCAAAGAGTCAAACCCAACTGAGTGACTAACACATAGGTTTAACAGATGCACACTACCATATATACAGTAGATAAACAAGGTTTTACCATATGGCACAGGGAAATTTATCCAATGTTTTGTAATATAATGGAAAAGAACTGAGAAAAAAGTTTGCAGATATATATATATATATATATATATATATATATAGCCAAATCATTTTATTGTATACCTGAAACTACCACAGTATTGTAAATCAGCTATACTTGAATTAAAAAATAAAAACGTTATTGACTGGAAAATAAGGAAGATTGATGCTTCTGATAAGGCTATGGGCTAGGAACTGAAAAGAGAAAGTTAAACATGTATCTTGTTGACTCTTTATCCAAGTGCCCAGGAAAAGAATGAAGGATAATAACAATGATGATGAAAGTGATAACTAACATTCTGGGAGCACTTACTATGTGCCAAACATAGTCCTAAGTCCCTTATATATATAATAAAGCATTTAATACATATAACAACACTTTGAGATAGGTGCTACCATATAATGTTTTACTGATGAGAATCTGAGGTTCAGGAAGGAAGCTAAGGCACAAAGAGATTAAAAGGTTATATATCTAGCAAGCGGTGGAGACCTCTTTTAAGTATTCAGTCTGATTTTCACACCCATGCTCCTAATCACTAAAAATGTAGAAAAAAAATTCTCTTCTTCATAATTTCTGGATAGTGCCAAGATGTCATTGATATGTTCAACATGCTGTAAAGCTAAAATGCTGAAGTTAATATATACAAGTTTGGTTAATATATTGAGGGATAGATGTACATGCTTAAATGATTCAGCACTGGCTCACTTTGTTGTACTGAACTGGATTTTGACTGAATCCAGATTTTGCTAGACTATACCAGATTACGCAGTGTTACATTTTATCACCCAAAGCAGCCAAGAGGACATATTCACTTTTAAACTATGCATATGTGCTTATTTAAATTAGAAAATAGTAGTTTTATAAATATGATGACAAAGTATAAATTAAAGTATATAGTAAAATACTTCAAGGACCTATGTAAGTATTCTAATATAAATAAAATACATGTGAATTTTATTTAGAATGTTGGTTAAAATATTCTTCTTTCCCTCTTTAAACTCCCTTGCTGTTTGCTGATCTACATGTGTTTGTATGTTTCTTAATGGTGATTGTGCCTAAATGATGCCAATTATATATATATGAGAATTAAGCAAGATTCATTTTAGCTTTTAAATTACAGGCAGATCCTCATGTGACCAAAGCAGTCTGAACTCTTCTTAGATTTGACTTCCCCTCAGTGCCTCTTTTCTTAGTTATTCTCTAATTGTCTGGTTGCTAAATGCCCGATTGGCAACTAGATTAAATAGTATAAACTTTCTTAACCCAGGGCCCAAAAAGTTCTGAAAGACATCCCTTTTGGTATATTTAACGCATTGGCACATACCTCCTGTGCTGCAGGACCTCTATAACAGGATGACCAGGATAATGATAATAGGGATTCTCATTAATACCATGTGGCTAATCCTGATACATGGTCTCTGCTTCCCTTGCATCTTTAGGGAATAAAAGCTGTGGCTGTAAGCCAGTGACATGGCATGAAGACTTAACTACTTCCTCATATGCTAGTACAGGAAGTACTGGCTCACCAGAATTAAAATGGCTTTATATAGTCTATACTGCCAACAAACATTCTAAATGGCTTTTTTTTTTACTTTGTGTAAACAATGTAAATGAATAAGACACTGCCACATGATTAAAAAATATGACACAAAGTCTATATCCGAAAGTGATCTTCTCCAAGATCAAAGATCTAAGCATATCTCTTGACTTCTTTGCTTACAATCTCCTTACTCAGTTTATAGGAAAACCCTCAGAGTTGTCCATGCTCATCATTATTCAGTCCAGGCCAACTAAAGCTAATTTTACAGGTTTGATCTCCCTATAACATTTATGCCTCATAGACTTGTCAGCTATGGTCATATTATCATCTCTAAAAGTTCTTGAATCTTGGGGAAAGGAGAAAGAAATGCGAGAGAAAGGAAGGCTGTTTTCCCATGTATCTATTCATGTGTTACCACCCTAAGCCTACCCTAGAAGTCAGATTGGAGGTAAAAAGGCTTTCATGTGTCAAGATTCAGCTGTAATCTTAACTCCTTAGATGACTTCCATTTCAAAAGAAAAGGTCCAGAAGTGCCTGTGTATACAGTGGGCACGACACCACAGGCCAAAATCCATGGAAATCCATAAAAATTCACCATTACTCTCAATTGCAGCTAGTGGTTTTCAATCATCAGTGATAACAACCACAGTTGTCCCTATTTAGTGTGAGTTTATCATACCCTTAATGAAATTAAGCTCTTGATCTATCTACTAATGGTCCTTTCTCAGTAAAAGGTACTCTCCCTGTCTATCAGGTTGAATATGTGAGCGTCATCTTTACGTATCTGTTTTGACCTGCGTGTCCAACCAGTTACTAAGTCTGCCCTTTCCCAAACTCCCCATAGTGCAGGCAGTATCACCTTATGAAAACGCAAACCTGATTGTGTTATACCCTCTTAAAAACCTTTAGTGACTTTATCTTATGCTAGTTAAGAAACAAAAGTCTTTCTGTGGTATAAGATCTGGCCTTTCTCTCTGATCAAACTCACCCTCTCTCTCCCAGGTCCTTCTGTTGCAATTACAGTAGTCTTTTCTCTGTTCTTACTCAAGTTTTTCTCATCACTGGACAAGTGTGTAAATGATTCTTTTACCTAGAACTGTCTGCCTGACTCTCTTTGCCCATTCTAACTCCTTCCTGTCTTAAGTACCAGTTCCTCTAAGAGGTCTAGTTTCCCTCAGACTACATTAGATATGCCTTTTCTCTCTAATTTATCCTTTTCCTTTTCATTCTAGAACCTGCAGAATAATAATTGCACAGTGCTTTGTATGATTTGTGTTATTATAGATTTAATGCCTGGAAATAATAGAGGACTTTGAGTCAGAAGAATTGAACTCTGCTTACAGTTCTGTAATTTATGGTAGTATAATCTTGGGCAAATCATGTTCACTTAGGCTGATTCTCTGACTTATCTCTAAAATTAATGTATTCATTTACTTAACAGATACTTCTTATGCATCTTTGTTGTTGTTTAGTCACTCTGTCGTGTTGGACTCTTTGCAACCCCATAGACTACAGCATGCCAGCCTTCCCTGTCCTTCACTATCTCCCAGAGTTTGCTGGAAATCAGGTCCATTGAGTCAGTGATGCCATCCAACCATTTCATCCTCTGTTGCCCCCTTTTCCTCCTGCCTTCAATCTTTCCCAGCATCAGGGTCTTTTCCAATGAGTCAGCTCTTCGCATCAGATGGCCAAAGTATTGGAGTTTCAGCTTCAGCATCAGTCCTTCCAGTGAATTTTCAGGGTTGATTTCCTTTAGGATTGACTGGTTGTATCTTGATGTCCAAGGGACTCTCAAAATTCTTCTCCAGCACCACAGTTTGAAATATCAATTCTTTAGCACTCAGCCTTCTTTATGGTCCAACTCTCATATACATACATGACTACTGGAAAAACCATACCTTTGACTATATAGACCTTTGTCAGAAACGTGATGTCTCTACTGTCTAGGTTTGTCATAGCTTTTCTTCCAAGGAGCAAGTGTCTTTTAATTTCATGGCTGTAGTCACCATCTACAGTGATTTTAAAGCCCAAGAAAATAAAATCTGTCAGTTTCCATGGTTTCCCCATCTATTTGCCATAAAGTGATGGAACCAGATGACATGATCTTAGTTTTCTGAATGTTGAGTTTCAAACCAGCTTTTTCACTCTCCTCTTTCACTTTCATCAAGAGGCTCTTTAGTTCCTCTTCTCTTTCTGCCATTAGGTTGGTGTCATCTGCATATCTGAGATTATCGATATTTCTTCTGGCAATCTTGATTCCAACTTGTGCTTCATCCAGCCCAGCATTTCGCATAATGTACTCTGCGTAGAAGTTAAATAAGCAGGGTGACAATATAAAACCTTTACGTACTCCTTTCCCAATTTTCAACCAGTTTGTCATTCCATGCCTGGTTCTGTTGCTTCTTGACCTGCATACAGGTTTCTCAGGAGGCAGGTAAGGTGGTCTGGTATTCCCATCTCTAAGAATTTTCCACAGTTTGTCATGATCCACACAGTCTTATGCATCTATTCTATAATGTTTAGGATATAGTGATGAACAATATGGATTTTGACACTGCATTCATGGAACTTATATTTTAGTAGTGGATACGTATTTGTTAAATGTTCACATAACTGTATAGCTGTAAATTCTGAGAAATACTGCAAAGGAAAATTAAAGGGATATAGGAATACTTAGGGCTTCCCTGGTGGCTCAGCTCGTAAAGAATCTGCCTGCGATGTGGGAAACTTGGGTTTGATCCCTTGGGTTGGGAAGATCCCCTGGAGAAGGGAAAGGCTACCCACTCCAGTATTCTGGCCTGGAGAACTCTCTGAACTGTATAATCCACGGGGTCACAAAGAGTCGGACATGAATACTTGAAGAATAATACTTTACTACATTACATTAATAAAACTTAAGGAATACTTAAAGAATAATATTCATTTGTGAGTGAATATTATTTTTAACTCATTTCACAAATGGTGAAATGAGACACAGAGCCATCAAGTCACACAGAGTCACACAGCTACTAGGTTATAAAATCAGGTTCAGAAGCCAAGCACCCTGGCACGATTAACCCTTGCTGATATTCTGCCATGCTTGTTACCTGCTGCAGGATAGAGTGAGACTGAAGCAAGAACAGTTCAGATATCAGTGATAGGAAAGTGGAAAAATAGTGACAAACTTTACTGGACATTTGTTTTACATTTATAGGTGTTGTATTTGGGCCAGATATCAGACAGCTAAGGGTCTTCCCTGGTGGCTCAGCCATAAAAAGTCTGCCTGTAATGCAGGAGACCTGGGTTTGACCCCTGGGTGGGGAAGATCCCCTGGAAAAGGAAATGGCAACCCACTCCAGTATTCTGGCCTTGAAATCCCATGGACAGTGAAGCCTGACGGGCTACAGTCTATGGAGTCGCAAAGAGTCAGACGTGACTTAGTGACTAAAGAGAGAATCAGCTAAATAGATCCAGACGCAAAGGGAAAGGTTTCCCTTTTAAAGTAGCTTAAGGGACAATGTATCTTTTCATTAATGTGAATTCAATAAATTTTTTTAAATTAGCATTATTTACATTATTTGAGCAAGCAGGAGAGACCAATGCATCATGTTTTACGTATAAACGCTGTATACAAACATACAGTTTTGTTTTTGCATTCCCTGTAGTGCTACTTCAGTTGTTGAAATGAAGGCTACCATGTAATGGAACTCCCAGATAAGACAGCATCTCCACCATGAGTTTTCTTGTAAATGTCAGCCTGCTACTACATAACACCAACTAGCAAGTTATTTAAAATAACTGCATTTCAAAAGTGGCATTATTATTTTTATTTTTTGTCTGGGTGATAAAAAGGAAACATTTATTTACTGCTAAAATTTATGCAATTTTTTGAATTTTATTTAAATATTATAAATATGCCAATAGACTTTCTGGCAGTGATAAAATTTTAAGAGAAGGAATAGAATAAAAAACAAGTTGCATCTGTTTGCACACTTGTTAAATTCTTTTAAAAATTGGAAGGTTTTCTGTGCAGCTTTGACACAGAAAATTGAGCAGAAAAATATCCTTTTATTTGGATTTTATGACTATTTGAAGTATATTTGGAAGTTTATGGCATACATGCTTTATTACTTTAAAATATACATAGTCTTAATATAGTCACTGAATCTACAAATTTGTATTGCTGCATAAAATGATTTTTTGTGACAAACATTTTTATGTTTAATGTATTAAGTATATTTAAATTGTCTTTATCATAATTTAATTATACTTAATAAAATATCTAAGACATCTATCTAATCAACTTTTTGAAATAAAATTAGGAACCAAAACATGCTTTAATTTTTAGTTGTGAATATCAATATTAAAAATATAATATTTTCATAATATTTTTAGTGAAAAAATTAAGGCACTCTTAAGGATTTACCATTAAAAGAAAACTGTCTTGGCTTAAGTAAAACTGATATACTTAGAGGGAAAGGGAAAAAACTGTTTAAAACCTAAAAAGTGGAAAAGAGCAATAATAATTCACAGGCAAGCCTTTAGGATAAAAATTGAGTGAAAAAGTTCCATTTGATAGAAGTACAACCATTATAAACAAGCATGAATGCCCAAAGTAAAATCAAATTAATGATAAACAGATTTCAGTGAGCACTATTATTCTAGTGCATCAAGGGAATACACTGAAAATGTACTTGTGGAATAGTAGACTTGTTATAGAATATTTTAAAAGGGATTATATCACAAGTTAAAATCATTTGCAGGAAAAAAGCACATCTTGGAACAGTAGTGACTTAACAAGTATAATGAGTACTTGTCAAAAGTTTTATTATTTATAACAAAGCTTACTTTTGATTAATATTTTTTCTAATTGAGGACTGGCCTGGTGGCAATTACTGTATGAATGTCTTACATTCTTATTTAATATTCACCAGAATCTTGCAAAGGATCTCTTCATGTCCCCATTTCACCCATAAGGAAAACACAGGTTGAAAGTCACCCAATGTCAGAACTAGTCAGTGGTAGAGCTGACTGTAGAAAGTGGGTCAGTCTCACTCCAAATAGCCAAATGAGTTCAATCCACATTTTAGTTTCTCACTGCATAAATTGTTTATGCTGCTGCTGCTGCTGCTGCTAAGTCGCTTCAGGCGTGTCCGACTCTGTGCGACCCCACAGACGGCAGCCCACCAGGCTCCCCCGTCCCTGGGGTTCTCCATGCAAGAATACTGGAGTGGATTGGCATTTCCTTCTCCAATGCATGACAGTGAAAAGTGAAAGTGAAGTTGCTCAGTCGTGTCCGACTCTTAGTGACCCCATGGACTGCAGCCTACCAGGCTCCTCCGTCCATGGGATTTTCCAGGCAAGAGTACTGGAGTAGGGTGCCATTGCCTTCTCCAAAATTGTTTATAGATAGTTTCAAAACAGGGACTAACTTATTTCTGTCTGTACTTTACAACTCCCCCCAAATGCATGCACACTCACAGTCATACACAAACTAGACGGCTGGCGTGAAAGCTTTCATTATGTTGTTCCAGAGCAAGGCTTCTTTCCTCTACTTTGCAGGTTGCATCTTGATAGTCCTACCACCCTTCCCCTTTCCACTTTTTGTTAGTTAGCAAACTAAATAGAGTATTAGTCTGAGCAAATTGCAATTGGAAAGCTTAATCTGCCAGAAAACAACAACAACAACAAATTATACCCTTCAGTTCCTCTGTACCCACCCACAGACTAGACCTAAATCAAAATTATGTTTTTAGAGTTTGCACTTTGCTTTTAGCTGTAAATCTGCTCCTCTACATTAGCACAATTCTAACAACTTGAAAATAAATGATAAAAGTGACCCCCTGGAAAACCTTTCTCCTACACTTCATCCTCCAAGTTTCTAAGAATTATCTCTGTAGACATTTTCCAATTTTTTTCCTCTTTCTTAGTTTATCATTCTGCTCCTTACTCTCCTCGCATTGGAGAAAAGTATCTATTGACTCAGCACCTCAGAGCTGCAACCTTGTCCCTGGGATGGATCCCTGTGCATTAGCTTCCTCTACTTGGTTTCCCTCGTGGCTTGCTCTGGGCTCTGACCTCTCCTCACATCCTCTTCAGGGAATGGAGTTTTGCTTAGAGACCTGGTCTAAACACAATCCAGCAATAGGTGCCCCCAAAATATTCATTCAAGATTGTTGTTGTTGTTCAAGCACTAAGTCACATCCGACTCTGCAGCCCCATGGACTGCAGCATACCAGGCTTCCCTGTCCTTCACCAGCTCCTGGCATTTGCTGAAACTCATGTCCATTGAGTCAGTGATGCTATCCAACCATCTCATCCTCTGTCATTCCCTTCTCCTCCTGCCCTCAATCTTTCCCAGCCACAGGCCTTTTCCAGTGAGTCGGCTCTTTGCATCAGGTGGCCAAAGTATTAAAGCTTCAGCTTCAGCATCAATCCTTTACTCGTGAAGTGAAAGTTGCTCAGTTGTGTCTGACTCTTTGCAACTCCATGGACTATACAGTCCATGGAATTTTTTAGGCCCGAATACTGGAGTGGGTAGCCTTTCCTTTCTCCAGGGGATCTTCTCAACCCAGGGATCAAACCCAGATCTCCCGCATCGCAGGCGATTCTTTACCAGCTGAGCCACAAGGGAAGCCCTCATTCATGGTAGGAAGTAGAAAAACTGATAGAGAGACAGAATACCAGATAACAGAATGTCTCGTTTCATTTCATGATGAACATACTGGATTTCCATATCAGGAAAATAAAGCTCCTAGACTAGCTCCTAGAGGGGGAAGTGCTCCCTCTCCCCAGAATATGCCTTCAGTATTTCAGAGAGCCTCTGTATGAAGTTGGGTTTTCATGAGTGCTTACAACTAGAGCTTGGTTTTCCCAAAGAGTTTGGAAGTGGGCAAAGAGAAGAAAATCAAAATCCAAGATTTCTGGACATTTTTGAAGAACTAAAATGGTCAGTGTAGACAATAGGAAGGGAGACTCAGCGCACTTTCCTCTTCAACAGTGTCCACCACTGGGTTCTTCGCTTAGAAACAGTTCACTGGTAACCCCAGCCTTGGAGTCAGCTAGGTGTGAAAGGTTCCCTGGCGTAGATAAGGTATAACAGCGCCCCCTGCTGGCCTCCTTGCCACACTCTCTCTTCCTGTACCCAGCCCATGTGTCTGGCCCTGCCTGTTGTCTTCCTGGTATTTTCGCTCACAGACACAGGTGAAGATGGTGGTCGCTGGTCCTCCTGGGAAAGAAACAGTCCTTGTTTGAGATGGGTAAGCTCCTCAATTCACAGGAATGGTTTTCTGCTTTTCACCATTACTGTACTAAAATATACTTTCATGTAAGTATGAGAGACTTTCAGCATGTATATGGGCCAGGTGTGATAATCCTACAACTACTTCAAATCTGATTCACTCTAGTAGTAAAAGTCTTCTTGTTACAAAGAGAACATGTTTCTACACTCTCATCACCCTTGTCTCCCCAGTTAATAATTTTCAAAAAAGGGAAGTGGCATAATCAAAATAAGAAGTGCTCCTCTGACATAAGAAATTAATACCATGGTTTTCTGATAGATAGTGAAGGTGGCCTCAGTGGGAGCCTGTCTGAAATTAAAAGCACCAAGGTTCTTTCTTTTCAGCCTATAGTTTTATTTGCATAAAGGGTATACTGCCGGGCCCCACCCGCACATTGGCAGGGCCTATGGTACCCTGCATCTGAATATTTTAAAAGTTATGAATCAAACTAGAAATAAAACCTGTTCTATCCATCTAGGTTGAAAAATATATTTTGATAATAACTTGGAAGACTAGATTTAAGTTTAAAATTATTAGGCTCCTCCTAGTTCCATACCAGAATATGGTGACATAGACATAGCTGAGCCACGGCCCAGCCTCTGTCCCCTAGGCCACTTCTCTTCTCTTAGGTATCATTCCCTACCTATATTGTGAAGAGCCTGTGCTCATGCTTGTGGACACCTTGGTCCAGTGTTCAGATTTTCTGTCTTTTGCAAATAGCTGCTGCTTCCCCTACCCCACCCCCCACACCAGCTATTCCATCTTTATTCCGAAAGGTGGACTTAGAAAGAGACCCGTACAGGCCTGAAAGGGGACTTTGGGGTTTTAGACAGGAAATTCTAGGATCTCAGATAACAGAAGTATGGTCTGAGGGGTAGGAGTGAAATACAGGCTTCTGGAGGGCACACCCCCGAGACCCAGTGGGCTCCTTGCTCTGTGGGGAGGACCACAGCCATCGGAAAGCCGAAGCAGGGCTCTCTGTGATGTGGGGCTCAGGACAGAGGCCCCTCTTGGTTTGACCTAGTGGTAGCATTAAATGTTCCTGGTTTTGAAATTACTTTTCTCCTCAAAAGCAACTAAGGCCTGTATTCCTTCTTCTGCTTGTTCACTCATGAGTGCTTCTTAGAGGTTTTTTTCTTGAAATATAATTGCTTGGCAATATTAATTTCAGATGGACAGAATAGTGATTCACTCTTTTTATAGATTTTACTCCCCATTTAAAGTTGTTACAAACTAATGCCTTTATTTCCCTGTGCTGTAAATATATTCTTGTGAAAGTGTTAATTGCTCAGTCATGTCCAACTCTTTGCAACCCCATGGTCTGTAGCCCACCAGGCTCTTCTCTCCTCCAGGCAAGAATACTGGAGTGGGTTGCCATTTCCTTCTCCAGGGGATCTTCCCCACCCAGGGGTCAAACCCAGGTCTCCTGCATTGCAGGCAGATTCTTTACTGTCTGAGCTACTATGCTGCTTATCTATTTTATACATAGTAGTTTGTTTAACTTCTTAGAGATTTTGAAACCATGTAAAGGCAGATAAATTACTATGTACCTAGGGTGTGGAAGGGAAAAAATCCCGAGGAGTCAGTATCATGATGAAAATAAGCTACCTGGGTATAGAGTAGCCAACAGCACAAGTTGCCAGGACAGCCAGCTAGCCTGAAAGGGTAGAACCAACAGTGAATGTTTGGCAGAATTTGCCTTGGCTTGAAGCAGACTAGCAGAAATCTTACCCATCTTTGCAGGCTTCAGTAAAGCTATTCGGAAATACATAGAAAAGTCTACTTCTAGAGTAAAAAAATGGCCAAGGAACACACAGTTTTCCCAAATGGAACATTAACATACCTTGCAAATTTTACCTGGCTGCCCAGATGATGTGGTCATGATTACTGATGAATCCTCCCTCCCCAGGATGGGGTAAACTCTTCCAGCATCCCAGCGAGTGAGGTCTTTGTCTCAGGCTTTGAACACCTTCCTTCTCTCCATAGTCTCTGTGTTGTGGGCTCCCGTGGAGCCTCCCCAGTTTGCTGTCTGGGCCCCCTGGCACCCTCTGCATCGTTTCAGTTTCCAGCTATTACACTACACACCTTGCCTCCCTCACTGTGGAAAGTTCACTGCTGCTGGATCTGGCATGTAGTGGTCTCTGGAGTAGATCTGTGGGCTGCATTCTCCTGCACCAAGCCTGGTTCCTCTCTTGGTGCCTGTGCTTGTGCATCACAGTCCTGTGATGAGCTGCTTCTCAGCTGCGTGGCCACAAGTCAGGGTCATACTCAGGGCCGCTCCCAAGGATGCTGCCCATCGTCGCACTGACTGTGCTGACGAGTCTCCCACTTATACATCCTGGCCATTACTACTCGTCGTGAACTCATGGTCTAACAGACACCCGCTGGCTGCCTTGACCACACATTTTTCAGCCTGCTCTTGTCTAGGAGCATGCTCATTATTATGACCCCTTGTAAGGCCTGGAGGAAACAGTTTCTAAGGTTAAGAGGTCTGTCTTCCTAAAAACAACAGATATGCTTTCTCTACATCCCATTCAGTTTCTGCTTTAGAATGTCCCCTATTTATCTATCTGGCTGACAATTTTAATTCCTGTGTACATCCAAGGCCATATGCTTTCTACCCCAGAGCACATGTTAAATCCCTTAATTTATATTCTCTCCTCCTTGTATGAAACATACATTCTCTCTCTCTGACCTTCTCCCCCTTTCCATCTCTCCCTCCTGATCCCTAACTCCCTCCCTTCCTAAACTGATGGTCAGAATATCTGGTCTCCATATTGCATACTCAATGCTATATATAGGAAATATGGTGGTCTAACACCACCATATTTCCTATATTTTGTTAAACAGATTAATGTGTTTTCAATAGCTGTAAGATTAAATCTAAGCTCCTTACCTTGCCAAATTCATAAACTTTTTTTGTGAGGCAGTGATACTTAAGTAGGGTTGTGAGGAAAAGGCTCTTGGAGGAAGTGACATAGAGAAGGTGATATTTGACGTCCTTATATTTGAGAGGAGACCAACCATCTACTAAACCATGACAGTACTTTATAAATTGTTAAGATGTCACCTCAGTGAATAGCAGTCCCTTCCAGTCCCCTGTGCAGCGAGGGAAATTAGAAAGCAGTAACAGTTTTTCTGATTTCTGAAGCCATACGTTTATGCTGATCTCTGGACCTTCTTGCCAACCTCCATTTTTTCATCTGTATCATGTCTCTCCTCCTCTTCTCTTTCCGGTTTGTGCTGACCTCATTCAGGTCCTTGTGGTCTCGCTCCCATGTGGGATTCTGTCTTCCTTGTGCCCACCCTCAGTCTTCCCTGCCTCCCTTTCCTTCCTGCTACTTTGACCCACTGCTTACTCCAATTCCCCCTGCAATTGACTTCCCTTTCTAATAACCCTATACTTTTAAAACCTTCCTGAAGGTTTCCCAGGCTGCCTCCACTTTTGGCTAAACCACCTGTCCTTTCCAACATAAGCAACTTTTGATATTCACCTTCAGAAAGAGGGAGTATTTCCAGACTAACCTGACTGGAACTGGCTGGCAGAGTGTCTAGCACATAGTAAGCTCTCAGTAAATATTTTTTGAGTCCTGAGTGAATGAACTGATCGTCCTAATCTTAGTCTATCTATAAGATTAAAGTGATTTTTTTCCTTAATATGTGTATATTGTTTCCTCACCCATAAAATGCATGTAAAAGCCTTTACCTTCCACTATATAGAGATATTAAAATCTCTTATTCACAAGATTTTTATTTTAAATATACCCTGGGATTGACTTTGTCATTTATCCCAGAGACATCTAGAGGTAGTGGCGGTGTCTCAGAGATTATTATTATTATTGGCACATTGTCCCCCAGAGTACATGGTCACAAAACTGCAGCATTGAGTATGCAAATATTTATTTACTAATGATCATAACAATCACAGAGATTTCAGTTGTTTGGGTTTTTATTTTTATCATCCTGAGTAATCAGATGTGTATGTGTGCATGCTAAGTCGTTGCTTTAGTCGTGTCTGACTCTTTGTGACCCTATGGACTGTAGCCTGCCAGGCTCCTTTGTCCACGGGATTCTGCAAGCAAGAATACTAGTGTGGGTTGCCATGCCCTCCTCCAGGGGATCTTCCCGACCCAGGGATCGAACCCCCCGTGCCTCTTATGTCTCCTGCATTGGCAGGTGGGCTCTATACCACTAGTGCCACCTGGGAACCTGAGTCTCCTGCACTGTAGATTCTTTACTGTCTTAGCCACCAGGGAAGCCCAGTAATCAGATATGTTCATTCAAATTAAGCAGAAATTTTCAAGAAAAATATTTATATTAAGTTGTCATATTTTCAGTTAAGTAGCAACTAAAAAGCAGTGTTTATTTTGAAGAAAAATTTTCAAATGTGTCCAGAGTTTGGTTTTAGCCACTTTGCATGGTATTATTGATCACTAGTAGCAGGAATCATTTAGTTTCAAAAAACTTTTCAAGATTTATCAAAAACAAATGGTGTGTTCACTTTTTATAGATATAGAAGTATGTTTACATTCATCAGTGCCAACTTGTTTCCAGTATGGGGTCCTAAGTGTTGTTAAGTACTCATTTACAAGAAATAAAACTCTAATTCTGTGTGTCAAATAGAAATAACATATCAACCTTTCAGCTTTGAACATTCTCTATTTATAGTCCTAACATATTTAAATAACACCAAAAATAGGCAAAGAAAATCCTGTTGTGATTTTTAGTGCTTATATTCTCTAGTTCAAGAAATCCTATACAATTTAAACTGTGGTGTTTATTTTGACTAGCATAAGGTTCTGAGCCATATGAACAGGAACAACTTAAAAACAACAGTTCAGTATTTATGATTTTGTATTTGCTGCCCAAGGGATATAACTGTAAGGTGATGGGGCAGTCTTTCAAACAAACATGCTGAGAGTTATGAATCCAGGAAGGCTTGTCCCTTTCAAAGCAGTCACCTAGGGAGGCCACACGTTTGTTCCAGTAATACCCTCATGGCTTAAAATGTTGTGGAATGCCGTTTTTTAAAACTGCTTCTGAATCTGCTAAGAAATAATAAAGAGCAAGATGACACATTATTTTGGATATCCTGAATTGTGGTAGAGATGCATTTGACTTTGATGAGTAATCAAAAAACATCTCAGATCAAACACAGTGAAGAAAATGCAGAGTATTTGGGGTGACTGTTTGATGTAAAAACAACAAGATGGGCTTGTTGAATGATACATAAACTAACTCTTGACATTGATTATCAAAGAGGAATTCCAGAATCTTAAAACTTGGAATAAATGTAGAGGCTCTTAAGGTAGCTACTGTCAAGAACAATACATCTCTAGGTAAAAAATAATAATGTGTGTACGTTTGCAGAATAAGATTAGTTTTATTACTTTGTAGACATACTTTGTAGGTGAAAAAAATACTACTATCATGGAACTTTTTATAAGCAAACTTCCAAATGTAAGTAGAATTTCTCTCTTACCCTTTCTAAGCTTTTTGAGAAATCTGAATTTCTAATAATGACTTATTCTGAATCTTCAGCTTTCAAAAAAGTAACGTTTACCATTTGAAAAGCAAGCGCTGTGAGATTTCACTTCACCTTTTTCTGATTAGCCTCGTTACCTCTGCTCTTCAATTTTTTATTCAGTGTATCCATCTTTGTTCACCCTGAGAATCTCAAAGTGTATTTTTTTTTCACCATAAAAATATCATCAAGCTTTTGAACCAAGGTAGAAAAATAAAGTCTAAGCTGAATATTATTAATGGTCCCATATTGTTTTAAGCCCTTTTTTGTTGCATTAGTAACAATTAGATGCCTTTCTTTTTTAATTTGGGACCCTGTATCTTACTAAATAAGAAGATCAAATTATAAGACGTCTCAAAGGTTTTGTAAAAATAAATACTCTCAGTGTTGGGGCTTCTATTGTTTTTCACTTCTACTAATAAAAACTCAGAAAGCAGAGTTCAAACAAGTGTCTGGACCACATTTCTGTAATGTAGACTCCTGGTGGACTCTTGGAGTTAACGGGGGTGGAGCTGATGCATCCTGCTTCATCAGAGTGTTTCCAAATTTATTACATCACATCCATCTTCATCCAGGTCAGCTAGGCCCCTATTTCTTCACTGCTGAGTTCAACTAATAGAAAGTAAAATGGAGCATGGAAGGCAGAGAAAATTGTTATCCTTTTGTGAAGAGGCTAAGACAGCTAAATTGTGACACAATTTAAACTGTTCAAATTTGACAGGTTTGATTAGAAAATTATGTGACCCATGTAGTCAGAGATCAAAATGGTCACGAGTTTACAGTTTTAAAAAGTCATAGTGTGGTGTTTTTACTACAGTCTCTTAGAATATTATTTTATTCCACCTGGTAGTAACTGTTGCACAAATGACTATTGTTTTGCAGTTTGGTGATTTAAATGCTGTGTCTCCTGGAAATCTGGATAAAGGTAAGAATTGAAAATAATGTACATTTTAAGGACTATTTTTGAGTAAGAAGTTCTCAGAGGAAAATGTAGTATATGTACATATATAAAGTATATGTACACATACATTTCCATTTTGTGGAAATGGCATAGAATCCTTGATGAATGTGACAGTTGTGTCTTTTGAAATACTTAATTATTTCTCCAGCTCTATGCTTTCTTTATGTTATGCATATTAAGTGCAAGAATTGAATTTAAATGCAGTTTAAACTCTTCTTGACTTTTTGCCTGCAGTTGATTACAAGTAACAAGAAATTCTTTCTGGCCTTCACCGAAGTCCTGGAGAAAAGTGATAAAATTGGGTCAAATATTTTTATTCAAGGCCCACTTGGCAAGAAAAAGATTCCTCAGCTTACCCAAGTCACTAATTCATACTTTTTCAGTATAAAGGGAACTCAGAGATAGCAATGAAGTTTACTATAAAAGCACAATCAGTATTGGGGGAGTAACATATATACTTCTTGAATTTTCATATGAGCATTGCCATTCTGACAACTCAATATATAATTCTGAAGAAACTCACAACCTATGACACCAGAGTAAAAGGAGCAAGGCTCAAGGGAAAATTAGGTTGGGATAGAACATACACACAAACACTCCTGAAAAAAAATTCTAACTCAGATATTATTTTAATGTAAAATTTCTAATAAGTAAGCACTGCAGAAAGTGTACACCTTTCTTAAAACACACACACAAAGTGAAGACATCTTGAGGTGTAAGGAGTTGAGTTTTGGAGTCAAAGTGTACAAAGACTGGGAAGAACTATACCGTTAGCCCTTCCAGGACAGAGCCAGTGAGGAAACTGAGGCATGAGGAAGGATGTAGGAAATCTACACACAAGGTGCTGAGCTGTTCTCTGCAGCATTCTGTACCAGGGTCCTCAGTGTTCAGCTTCCAAGCCATCCTGGTGGTAGAAGACAGTCATGTGCCGGGAAAGTCCTATGTGAATCAATGTCACTCCCACATTAAATTCCTGTCACTATTTATCAACCATGTACACCTCAATTCCCATTTTAATAATATGCATAATAGCTCCATAATAGCAAAACAGGAAAAGTAGAAAATGATAGCCCCTATAAAATAGCTGCAAATATATATTATTTAGGATTAACTGAAGAAACATCAGAAAAGTAAATCAATGATGAGGCCAGTTTGTCATTTCAGAGCAGGAAAAGTAGCTGTTGAAACTCAGGTCCAACATAAGACAACCTTGATGATGCACTGATAAAGCCTCCTAATTCAGATTGAGGGATTTCATCCCAGGGTGCCTGGAGGTGTCCTAGGAATGTTGCTTCTGGGCCAGACACTGACTGGCAGCCAGTCTTCTTTGTCAAGTGTTGAACCAAAGTCTTCGATAAACTTCAGTAGCACCTAGTTTTCATTCTTTTGTTCCAAATTCCCATAACTTCAAGTGGTTCCTAGGAAATATCTTGAATTTTATGGAAGTCTTTCTATAAAGACTTGAATTTTATCTTTAGTCATTATAGAAGCTTAAAATGTCTGTGGGAACTAGAGAAAGGGCTTGCTTTTGTGCTCCTGTGTAGCCTGTCCAAAAGAGCCCTGTCACTCATGAGTGGACCTGAAGCAGGGTGGCCTCAAACACTAGAGTTTGTTTTGTCCTTCGCCCTGTTGTCTTTTTCAGGACATCCCACTCTTTCTCCACTTGCCTGCCTGCTTGAAATGATTTTTTTTTCTTTTACTTCTGCCTCTTTTATTATTTTGGCACTATTTTCTAGTCACAGAAAAGTTGGTGGAGATGAAGCCAAGAAGCAGTGTGACTTGCGCTCTCCTTCTTGGGTGGCTCTGCTGGACCCATCACTCCCAACTGGATTCTTCTTGAGACATAACCACACTAGCATATTCAGAACCTAAGGCTGGAATGTGAAATCTTTTAAGAAATTTTTGTGGGCTTTTTGACATAAAATGAGAATTTAATTTTTTCTAGATAATGGAAGTAATATTAGCTCTGTAGAAAGATTTCAAATAATGCAGAGAATTATAAAGTATAGAAAGTGAAAACTTCATAGTCAAAAGCCTAAGAGACTTCTGAATTTAAACATTAAGAATTTAGTGAGAGGATCCTTCCAGACCTATTTTTGTTTGTTTATATATAAAACCACATAGGTATCATGAAAGTCAAAGTGTTAGTTGCTCAGTCGTGTCCAACTCTTTGGGACCCCGTGGACTATAGCCCACCAGGCTCCTCTGTCCATGGGGTTCTCCAGGCAAGAATACTGAAGTGGGTAGCCATTCCCTTCTCCAGGGGATCTCCCCAACCCAGGGATCAAACCTGGGTCTCCTGCATTGCAGGCTTATTCTTTACCATCTGAGGCACCAGATCCTCTTATTGAAGCAAATGTCTATGGAATGTAGTCCTCTCCTGCAGCCCTCCAGACCTTTGGATATGTTCTGACAAACTGCAATGTTATCATCAAGTCCATTTTCCAGAGGCAAAAGGTAACTGGATAAAGTAGGTGAGCCAGGATATCTTGCCTCATCTAAGAGAACTTCTCTGTATATTGTTTAATGCACTACAGATATCATTTCTAGTCGATATACCTAATAGCAACCTTTCTAATCACCCAGCATTCCCAGAAATGTTGCTCCTGGCAACCTGCACAGCCACATATGGAGGCTCTGTTATTCCTCATCATTTCTCTCTGGAGCCATCTTTGCACCAGTTGATAGGAAAAGGAAAAAAGTCAAGGAGCCCATTTATGTTGAGAGCTATATTAGCAGAACTTCTGCAGGTGTGCCCCCAAAGGGTAAAACTAGCCTCAACACCCCTTAGAAAGAGTCCAACGGACTTTTTCAGTTACTAGTTACCCACTCATTGTACGTAACATGCCATAGAATGTAATGGAGATCTGATTCTGTTAATACAAGTCACCATAAAAGTAAAAATATCTAAGAGTAAGTATAGATTTATTTTATTTATAAATGAAGTTTTGGTGTAATTATATGTGGGTTTTTTTGTGGGGGAAGGGTAAACAATAAAACATATTGAAGATGAAGTAAAAAAGGTTTTGTTTTTTTCTCTGGCTGCACGTCACAGCTTGTGGGAGCTTAGTTCCCCAACCATGGACCAAACCCAGGCCCCCAGCAGTGAAAGTGCAGAGTCTTAACCACTGCACCATCAGCGAATTTACAATAAAAAGATTTCTGAAGCAGAAATATATCCCTAGCTGTTTAAAAATTAGCACTCATGAAGAGGCATTTTCTCCACTCCTCTGAGGAGAATCTTACACAGTAGTAAAGCTGTGTGTGACTATTTTCTCTCTCTGCTGTGCTTTTGAATTTTAATAGCATATGCTGGAAAAAATTAAATAGTATTCCATTATAACAATGTTTTAGTTAATATAGAATGTATTAAAATTTGGAGGTAATAGTGAGTACTTAATACACCTAATTTCCAGAAATGAATACCAGCCACTGACAGAGACTATCAGTGTTGCTAGGAAGGAAATTCATTGTGCTTTTTAAATCTGATACTGTGCCTCAGTCTTCATAATTTTTTGTAAGGAAAGTTAAGGATCTAATTGTGATCGACAACATTCATGTGCACAGAAGGTGTGTACACAGCGCCTGCTTATATATGCTGTAGTTATTTTGTGTATCAAAACACAGTTCCTATCTATATTAACATGAGCACAGATAAAATTTATATCTAGTGTAGGTCTTCAGAGGAAACTGTAATTTTTTCTTTCTTCCTTTTTTTTTTAAGTTAGCATTTTTCAGCTCAGTACATTCCTTGCAAACCAGCATAGTGTACCAAAATGCCTACTTTAAAATGACACAAGTTATGCTACTATTTAATGTAAACTTTAGGAAACTCCAAAAGGTACGAGCCACACACAGGTCAAGAATAAAGTACCTCTGCTGTGTTTGAAAGAATAGGGCACTGACACAGGTAGAATCCATTGAAAGGAAAACCCACAAGCTTTGTCCTCCAAGAAGGGCTAAGTAGTTGCATTCCTAATGTACTATATTAAAGTGTTTCTAAAAGCATGTGTGCATTGCTCTTTTCCAGTTTGTCTTCTAGTACTAGTCTTGGTATTATTTGTTTGTGCAGATGAAGGCAGTGAAGTGGAAAGTGAAATGGATGAGGAATTAGATGACTCTTCAGAACCTCAAGCCAAAAGAGAAAAAACAGAGCTGAACCAGGCATTTCCAGTGGGTTGCATGCAGCCCGTTCTCGAGAGTGGCGTGCAGCCCAGCCTCCTGAATCCAATTCACAGCGAGCACATCGTCACGAGTACTCAGACTATCAGACAGTGCAGCGCTACAGGAAATACCTACACTGCAGTCTAAAGGATATTAAAGTGTATTTTTACAGCTAACATTAACCCTGTTGATACTGGGCTTAAGTTGAAATTTTAATAAGCCTGAAGGTCGACTGTTGTCAGATACTATCTGTGCTGAACATTACCTTTTCGGAGTTGTGAAATGGAATGGGTGTATGTATTTTGCCAGGTCTTTTTTTTTTTAACATAAACAAAATTACTTGCCTCTTAATAATGAGTTTTTTTCCCTTAGTTTTGGGTGTCAAGAAGGATTTTTACAACACTTAATGTCAATGTTTTTGTTTTCTTATAATTAAAAAGTAATTTACATTTTTGTAGCTTAAAATATTTTATTGTTGATTGTTAGTCTTGGTGTATGATTTCATGTGTAAGTTTTTAATTAGATGCACTTCTGTGAAATATCAAAAGAAATTATTTTCTTTGATTTACACTGGAGGCATGCACATTTGGCAGCAGATGCATCAAATTTGCTTTTGAAAGGTGCTTTTCATCGGACAGAACCACAAGACACTATTTTGATAACATTTTGGAGTACGGAGAGAGAATACAAAGCATTTTTATTATAGTGCTAGAGGGTTGGGAAGGTCATCTATTTTTCTCGGAAGAAAAATTGAGCTGTACATTTATCAGTTCAGAGTAAATGACAGAATTGCAAGAGATTATGCTAATAAGTACATAATTTGTGTACATAATTATTAAACCATGTTAATGCAAGCTTCCGTTAAACATTGAATTTTAACTGTTATTTGCATACCAATTCCTCTGTTTAAAGACTACTGATTCTGTATTTGGGACCACTGCACAGATGCATTCTGCTGTTGAGTGGGGCTGTTATAGTTAGATACTGAAGCTGAAAAAAATGACTTGACTTTTTTTTTTTTTTTAAGTGTACACGCTACTTATGCTGAGCTGGACATACAGGAAACCATTCCATTTGGATGACTTTCTTTTATTCCAGGTCTTTTTCCTAATAGTAGTTCAATATGCTGCTATTGTAAAAGAAAATTTATAGAATGCAAGGAATGTAGCAACCTGCATATCGTTATTTCCTTCAAAAATATTTCCTGGTTTCTAAAGTACGTGGGTTTAAATTTTAAACAGAACCTGAAGGCAGTGTAACTGGCACACCGCACTGCTGCTTATCTCCAATTCTGTAGGATTTGGATAGGTGGCTGGGTGGACCAGTGCCATTGAAGAATGTACATCAGGGATCATCGTACCTCGGCTATTACATGGTGCCTTAAAACAGAACTGAAGCTAAGGTTTAGTAAGGCTTATTTTGTTCATGTGAATTCCTTTTCAATCCATTTGACAAGGTGTGCCTGTCGTTTTCAGATTGCCGAAGTGAGGACAGGTAACATGTTCTTCAAAGGAAATTTAGGGAAAGCTAAGCAAAACAAAAAGACAAAAATCACTTCCCCTCTTTGAGTGACCATGAATTTATTTTTGTTCCTAGAGCTGAAGATTACTTGATTACAAATCACATTGCTTAAAGATTAAGGATCAGATTGCTGTTGTGGAGTAGCAGGCTAGTTTTAATTACCAGCTTTGTTACATAAAATCATATATGTTTTAGACCATTCTTATCTAGTTATAATTTAAGAAAATTAACAAAATAAGCAGGTACTTATTGAAGTGCATCTTTTCAGTCTAAATGTTTCTCTGTGTGTCTTGGTGTCTGTGTGCCCATGCACAGGGCAGTGTCCGTGGGCGGGAGTCAGCTACAAAGTCAGAAGGTGAGATCCCAGAGAGGATACACCCATCCCTATTTTAATTTATGTGAAAAGCGAGGTTCTTTTAAGTACTCAAGTTATTAACAAAAAGAACAGGCACATCCATTTATTTAAATAGTTCTAAAAAAGCTAATTAGCAAAAATAAATAGTATACAAATACACAGAGCCAAAAAAAGGGAAAGCACAAAATGATTTACAGATTATTAGTGAGGCCTGTGTTAAACTCAAGAGGTTTATCTTCTCAGTTTTATTAGGTTGGGGGTGGAGGGTGGGAAGGAGAGGATGAGCCAATCTAATCTGTTAAATTGAAAATACCAAATGGCTTATTGGGTAACACATAGTACATTTCAGCTGCTGTTACCTGATTGCCTTAGACTACTCAAATAACTAAGATCAACAAAGCTTCTTAAGTTTGAATGATTTAGATATAATTTTTTAAATTGATTCAAATTTTGTATCATACAACTCACATATTTGAAAGTCTTCACTAGCATCCTAGCATCACCTTCTTTAAATATTATTTAAATGATCATTCCCCTTTTTCCTCCCCAAAAGGCAATGAATTTGCACTATCACACACACACAAAGGCAAACAAACAAAACACCTTAAAGCTGCAAAGACGTGTTATCTTCTTCATTGTGCATTAGAAAAGGTTTACAGGTAAAATTAAAATCTAAAAAGGAAAAAATCATTCTTCATTATGACCCTCCTTTCTGAATTTTTTCACTTTCCCATTCACCACCCCCAGAACTATATTATATCTATATTGGACCAAATGTATTTACTGGTTTCATCTTGTTTATTGAATGATTTTAAATATTTATTATCATTGTTTAATGTTGGATATATTTGTATCATGAGAGGAATCTGATAAATAATGGGCAAATTTAGATTGATGAAATTTAGGGATTGGGTACCCTCCAAGATTCAACATTTCTTCCAGTTGTTCACAGTTTGTTCTAAATTAAGACAGATTAGAGGAATCAAATATTATTACATTTCAACGAATATTACAATATTCTAATGTCTTTTATGAACACAGGAACATTGATTCTTTGTGACTAGGGTAGGCAGTTCTGACCAATCGATATAATAACATCTGTGGTCTCTGCTATTTACAGTTATCTGTAATCCCCAGAAAGACACACATAGCTTAAACAATTTTGACTTTGAATTGTGAAATATATTAGAAAATAAAAGCATAATTTATACAGTTGAGCAAATTAGAGCAAACGTTGAATTTTTTTCATTTTGTTATTCACAAAAACTATTATCTTTTCTAAATAATATTATGACAGTAACACTCTCAGAGTAGATTTACTGATAAGTGAAAGTACACATTTTAAGGACCTCTTAATATTTCTTGACATTGTAATTAAATACTAGTCATGAAAGTATCTATGTAGACCCAGTGCTAGACTTTCGGTAAGGAAAAATGTGAGGAGGACATGTTGGCTATTTTTAAGTTTCTAAAAAGATATTTGCGTGTAATATTGAGTATCATGGGTATAGTTTGACCTTCACATACACTTTGAGAATCATACCCAAAAGATTTGCATTCACAAAGTCAGTGAACAATGGGATGAAATGGCTGAAACATCACCTTGGAATACAGGACCCAATTTAAAATTTTTTCTCTGGATATCACATGGCTGGTCACTTTTTCAGGATTCTCATCCAAACTATGTTTGGACTGACTGTATAAGTCTTACTGCCTTTTCAGAAATCTGCTTTCCTTTTTGTGCTTTTTCTTGTACTGTATAGCACGGTTCATGCACCTCTCTTTAGATGGTGTACTTTAAAAACAAAAGTAAATTTTAGAAAATGATTTTTAACACTGCATACCTAAAATTAGTAGTGTGCATCATTGACTGCCTTTGGTTTGTAGTAGACATGTAAAAATGAACACGTTCTTGTAGAATGCTGTCAAAGTCATTCAGGACTGAATATGGTTTCATTACTGTAATCATGAACCTTTTTACATGAACGCACTCTCTAGAAGTGCAAATCATGATGCATTTTCAAATTTGAAAAATTCTTCAGATGTATTTGAAATGTCTAAAATAATGCTGTGCTTGAAACATTAGTGTAAAAAAAGTGTAGGTCACTGTGATGTTGGTCCTCCTTGTGTGGACACAAGTAGAAAGTAAAAAACTTTGGCAAGTCACCTTTGTGTACAATTTGAGGCAGTGGTTATAATACAATAAATTGACCTTTGTTATAACCTCCCCTCCTACAAATTCCTGGTGAAAAAAATAATAATCATCAAAAAACTAACTTATGATTTGTATGAATCACACCAGAACATGGGGGAGAGGGGTTGACATGCAGTGCTACTGAAAATTAGGCTTGTCACTAGATCAGATCAACCTCCATGTGTGTGGTTAGAACAAATCAATTAATGGAATCCTAGTATTTCTCCAAGTTTGGTGATTTTTTAAAAACTGGAATAGAAGCATTAATTCAGTGCTTAGTTCTAGTATTAGAAAACCCCTTTAATGTAATGCCTTGTATTAACCCTTTGAGCATTGTAAGATATACAATGGGGGACAAAAGCCTTTCAGATCATTTATTTAGACTTAGACCGGTAAAATATACTCTATATCCAAATGTCTAATTATGCTGTTTTTTTAAAGGGGGGGTAGGAAGATAAAGTGTTTCCATGCTGAACACTTGCATTTTATATACAACTCTTAATTTTTCTTCAAGAGGGCTTGATATATTTATTCCCAAATATTCACTGCCATCTAAGGAAGTGTACTGTTTACAGAAAAAAAAAAAACCACAACTTTTCTAGCATCACATCATGACTCTAGAAAAGGAGGACAAATACATGGGCCTGTAGACCTATGTCATTACTGATCTCTGCACATTGAAAGTACCTAGATTGCCTTTAAAAGGTATGATAAAGAAAGGGTTACATTTTTTTTTTCCCCAAACAGAACAAAAGATCTCGTTTATTTAGCTTTAGAAAGTACAGTTGTAAGTGAAGCCTTAGAAACGAGTGGATAAAGAAAAGCTGAACTATGGGGGCAGGTAAGCTATTTGGAGTTAGATCTCTCATAAAATATTGTTTGGGAATTTCATGTAGAGCATAATTTTATCTATGCTCCAAAACTTTAATACTTTGTCAAAAGAATTATATATAGATAGAATGGCACTTGATTTTAAGCTCATCTGTCAGGAGATGCTATGACTACTGCTTCTGGTATCTGCAAATGCCAGTGTGCTTACACAATTGCTGACTTTGTTCAAGGGCCTCTCTGTGTGTACTGGGCCCCCTTTGTCCCCTGCTCGAGGGAACTTGAGAGCCGTGTCATCTGCAGATGTGCTTGTGCTGCGCTAGCCAGGCGCTCATAAAGAGTGTAACCTATTCTGATGTCTGGTGAAAGGACATCCATAGCATAGTGCAAGTTTGCCGTAAACGTTGCTTTTTTTAGGCAGTTTAGGAAGTCAAACCATGCAAATTACTCATGTGTTAACATGCAATACTCAAAGGGTTTTAATTTAACTCTCTTCTTTTGAATTCTTCATGATGATTTACTGTAAATGCTTCTAAGTTTGCATGCCTTGATCATTGCTGCTAGTGATTTTATGTGCCAGTAGACCTGAGTTTAGTTTACCAATTTTACTTAAATAGTAAAAGCCACTTACAAAGTGACTGCCTAGGATTTCTTTTTTTTTTTTTCTTTTGGTTTGAAGTAATTGGTAATATGTCCTATTTTCAAAGATGTATTTTGTCTCGTATTTGGTTCTGGTATTTGATCCTTTCCCCTCCCCTCCACTTCTTTCCTTTGTTTTTTTTTTAATGAATTATGATGTTGGGATTGGAAGCCCTGAGTAATGAAATCTTTGGTAAGGATTGTTTTTATGTAGCTCAGTAATGAGGACAAGTCTTTATTAGAGGGATTATGATTCTGGGGAGGAAAAGAAAAAGTGAAAACTCCCATTGACTGTTGATAACCAAGTAAATTTTTTCTTCAATGAATTAATACTTTTGAACAAATAATTGCCTTGTTTTAACCTGCTAAACACAATTTTAAATGACCCAGTAATGGAGGTATTGAATTTTATTCGTTTAAAAAGCATCTTTTGTACCAAAGCAAATTTTTTTCTCATCTCCATCATCAATTGGGACCTATGGTGGTGACCAATGCATTGGTTACAGAAACTATAAGTGAGTGCCTTGAGAAAACTTGGAAATTTGTGCCTGGGGTGGTAAACTTTTAATTAGGTTAATTGTAGTGCTTACCAATCAGTAATTCTACTATCACTCAGGGCTTTCGTACCTTCTAGGTAAAACTTATTTCATTGTGTTTTTTTAAAATATTGTATTTTTTTTTAAGTGCCATCATTTAAATTTCACTTAGTAAGTGGCAGATTACATTATTCAGTCCCACAAGCACAGAAACATAGTAACACTAGGAGATATTTGAACATTTATTTTACAATCGACTGAATATATTATGTAAATGAGGTAAGCAACTTTTGTAGAGATTGTATGTGTGAGATAATGTAATGTTCTTTTCCAGTTTTGGACTACAGTTGAATAAACTTTTTAATTATTTAAAAACATCTTTACCGAATAACATGTGATGGTTTTTTGTATAATGTATTTGATTTTGTAAATACGTATTTCCTGATGTGATTTTTGTGAGAAATGCTAAATCTTTTAGTATATCATGTCCTCTCAAAATTGGCAGGAGCTAAATAATAGTTTGTGGGCGATTTGTATTGTGTACTGTACAATAACTGGGGAACTTTTATAATTATAAAAATATATATTAACTTTTAGTGTGTTGTTTAAACAAATGACTGGAACATACTAAAGATATTAGTAGGATTTTTCTGAATATTTCAGACTTGAACTCAGGCTAGCTTCCTTGTGTTTTTCAAAACAAAATGGTGTCTTGTCTTTTAAAATCAATAAATTTGTTTCCTTGTTACAAATACATTTGAAATGGCTTGATTCCCTCCCCCCACACACACCTCATATCGCTGCCGGGAAGCATATATTACACTGCCTCATCTAGGGTGTCTATCATTCACTAGCTTAGAAACAAAATTAAGTTGTTTTCCTTTTTTGTGTCAAATGAAATTGGCAATATTTACACATGAACAGCACAAAAAGAGAAAACAAAATTATAAGCCCAGCAGGGTACAAATCTTACCCTCAAAGAAAATTAGTGATTGAGTGCTGTTTAATTTCAAAAGCTGTCAACACTCCCATTGTAAATCCAGATTTTTGGATGTTCATAATGTGTTTGTTTTGTGTCACTTCACATTGATATTTGGCACCCAAGTTTCTTGCTTAGATTGAAACAGTTTATTAAAATTCATTTTAATACACTTAAGATACCCTGCCTCAATTTTTTTTCTTCTTTGAATTGTGTATTTACATTCAGGAAAATTCACCCTTTGGACAAAGAAATAAGAGTTCACAGTTTCTAATCTCTCTCTTTTTTTTTTTTTGGTTTCTCTTGGAAATCTGAGGTTCTCTGGAGGCAACCACAAAATGAGGCGCCAGACCAGTGACGCTGGTGACCTGGAGAGAGGCAGAGACACAGCACAAAGCCTGGGATCACCAGCCTCCATTCCCTGAGGCAGGAAGGGTGCCCCTAGGCCAGAGCTCCTAGACCAGCAAACGGGCTCCTTCTAGGAAAGTCTGGGGGTTTCTCTCGGTCAGCTGTCTGTGCAGTGCCCTGGGGGTGGTCCCCCGGGCACGACTGTCTCGCCATTGTTCCAGTCCTGCTCTGTCCAGGACTGCAAGCCCCCCGGCCTCCCCCAGTCACGTGACTGAGCCGTGTCCCCAGTGCGCAGCCGCCAAACCCAGGCACCAGACAGGTGTGAATCCTTCTAGTTAATACTGGCTCAGGAGGGTAGCAAAGGAAGAGAGCACCTGCCAGGAAGAAGAGAGAAGGACCTACCAAAAAAAAAAAAAAAACCCACACAAAAATCACGCTGGCGCTGGAGCCAGGCAGTGGGGAGCGAGGGCATGGTGCCTACCTTCTGTCCCAGAGGATGCCGGTAGTTCCCAGGTGAGTGGGCCAAAAACTCCACGCCGCTTGTAATAGAAGCAAAGAAGCCTCCTCGTTCACTTCAAGTCTGCACGGAGCCGCGGGCGGTGAGTCTGGGCGCTCCAGCCCTTTAGGAGCCCTTCAAGGTTTTGCTACCTTGTGGGTCTCCTGTTGGTTTTCAAAGGGTTTAGATATTTTAAGGGCTAATCTGTGAGGCGAAGGTATTAAAAGTTGGGCTGGCTCCTCAGGCAGTAGTTCCGGGTTTTGAGTTCTCTTCTGATTGTGGGGCTGGGGTTGGGCATGAAGTTTACGGTGAGGTTGTGTCCCAGTCTCTCCTACCCAGTTTAATGTATTTTTGTTCCTGGTTGTATCCAACATGTCGCAGTTGCTCAGCCAGCCTTTAGGGTTTTATTAGAGGAAATTTGTTCCATCTGAAGCTGTAGATTCCTTGTATCTATGGGAGAGGTGAGTCAGGAATTTAATCCTCAGGAACCTCTCTGTCTTGATCACTGCAGAATTCTCTGTGTAGCATGGTACTTGGCATATTTTATAGTTAGCTAATTAATTTAGGCTGCGTTGGTTCTTCCTTGCTGCGAGAGGGCTTTCTCTAATTGCGATGAGCAGAGTTTGTTCTTCGTTTTGTTGCTGCAGCTTCTCTGCAGTGGCTTCTCTTGTTGTGACCACAGGCTCTAGGCGCCTGGGCTTCAGTGGTTGCAGCTTGCTGGTTCTAGGCTCCTGGGCTCAGTAGTTGTGGTGCATGGGCTTAGTTGCCCCTGGCATGTGGAATCCTCCCAGACTAGGAATCGAACCTGTGCCCCCTGCATTGGCAGGCTGATTCTTTTACCCTGGACCACCAGGGAAGTCCTTAGCGTGAATTATTTAATAAACAAATACTTGTTTGAATTGAATACCTTAATTCATTATACAGTTTTATACAGTTTATACAGTTTTAAAGTTCATGGTTTCTGCCATTACAAATAATTCTTACAAACTCCTCTTGAGCATTTTGTCTGTACATTTATCCCATTTTTCCTGTAAACACAGATTCTCTACACACATTTCCAAAAGCCTAAAATGGTAAAACTATTTTTGGAACACGTTGCTGATCTCTGTGAAAGCCTAAACCAATTTATAATTCCTTCAAAAACTACCGAGATTAGTTGAAATCTCGGGAAACAAATTCAGTTCAGTTCAGTCGCTCAGTCGTGTCTGACTCTTTGTGACCCCATGAATTGCAGCACGCCAGGCCTCTCTGTCCATCACCAACTCCCGGAGTCTACCCAAACCCATGTCCATCGAGGTGGTGATGCCATCCAACCATCTCACCCTCTGTCGTCCCCTTCTCCTCCCGCCCCCAATCCTACCCAGCATTAGGGTCTTTTCCAATGAGTCAACCCTTCGCATGAGGTGGACAAATTAGTTGAAAGAAATTTTTGTAAAGGCATCTTATGTTTGATCTAGGACTATTTACCATTTTATAGACAGAGAAATCAACACTTCAGAAAATTCCTGAATAATTTGGCAAATTGATTATCCAGCAAAATGATAGTTGATTTTTTGGAAACTTTCCCTCAACAATGGTCATATTAATTGTAAAAGCATTTGGGGACAAGTGAATATTTTATACCCCAAGTGGTCATCCTAAAGTTAAACTTGGAATACGAGTTACAAATACAACACTAAGCACTTATGTTAACATATCATTACATCACTGTCAGTTTAACTGTAGCCAGTTGAACATACCTACATATTCTCAGAACACTTCACTCTGTGTATTAAATAAAGGAACTGTTTTTTAAATTATGGAAAAAGAAATTTTTAAAAATCTTTCTGAGCTAAAGAAATGACTTATAACCTTACCAAACTGAAAACAACCCATTTCCTTCAAATGTAGAATGGATAAAGACATTACAGGCTATTTATGTAAGGGGTACCATATGTTAGTGAATTAAACAGAGTATAATTAACTTGATAAATTTCACAAACATTCCATGGAAAAAAGACAAACATGAAGGACTACATGTTACATGATTTCGTTTATAAAGTTCAAAATCAGGAAGCTGCATACTAGAGTTTATTGCTTACCTTTGGAGAGGAGAAAACCCGAACTTGGGTCTACTGGCCTGTATGCAGTAAAGCCAGTCTACTGACACTAGATTGTGGTGAAATGCAGCATTTATTTCAGGGCATCAAACGAGGAGTCCAGGACAGCTCATGCTCAAAACGCCAGAACTCCCTGATGTATTTCAGGAAAACATCTTTAAAAGCAAGGTAGAGGGTGGTGGGTGAGGTCTAGATTATGTGATCAGCTCATGAACAGTTCTGACTGGCTGATGGTGAGGTAACAGGGCAGTGCTACAGAGGTTAACACTGTAAATTTTTTGATCCTAGTAGGTCTGGGGGCCACATGCTCATGGTCATCAAGTAATTCATTTCTTCCATTTGGTGGTAGTTTTCACATCAATAAAACAACTCAGGAAATGTGCATCAGATACTATTACCTAGGTACTTCAGTGAGGAGATAAAGCAGAGGTTATGGAGAAGGGGTATGTCCCAGGAAGGCCTCATGGGGTACTGCTTGGTTACAAAAACACTTGCATTTAGAAAAAAACAAGGTTTTATGATGCTAACAACATTCTGTTTCTTGATCTGTGTAGTGGTTATCTGTACATTTAGTTTAAGATAACTTATTGAACTGATTTTTTTAAAACATCAAAACTAGTCTGGGTTCAGTCTGCCCTAATGGCTTAAAATCCCAAATCCACCAAACAGTTTTCTTAAGCCCAGGAAACATTTAACTTACGCATTTATATTGAAAGGCATCCCAAATGCTATGTTCCAGATTTACATTTAACACATTATTTAATGATGTCTTGAACCAGAAGTAGCTATGAAATGTTCATGCTTCAGTAATCACAGTTGACTACTGCCTACCTAATTTCTTGTATCTTGTTACAGAGGATGTATTTGTTGGAGTTGATTTAACAAGTAAATGCTAAGCATAATCTTTTTAGAAAAAGATCTGAGTGCCTAGTAAGTTAAGAGTAAGGATACACTCTATAACAGAGTATCTTGGAGAGTCTCCCAGGTTTACAGGTTGTCAAGATCCTGCAGAAATGTCTCTTAGTGGTCTAGAGGCCCCAGTGTTTGTCCACTTTGCCCAAATGGCTATTCAGATGATATATCAGCAGGTTCTGTGCATTAGAAGAGTAGCTCTGTGATCTTTAGAAGACAGAGGCCTCACTGTGTGTGACACCTGGCAGCAAATTAAGGCCTCAAAATGTGCATGGGGGAACCCTAAGAAACAGAAGATATTGTTGGCAGGAAACCACACTGTTTGTATTGCAGAAGTAGGATGATTTATTTGCTTCATGGGTGTGCTACACTGTAGTGTGCCCAATGCCAGTCAGTTAAACCTAGGATGTCATATGGCCATCCTGAATGATTTGCAGAATCCAAAATACCACACAGCTTATGACTAGTGAAACAGCAGTGGTCACACTGTTGCATAGAAATGCTTTTGCTAAGCAGTGTCATAAGAATGCAAAGAGCCGGAAAGGGGAACTCCAGGGCTTGCCTGCCCCACTCCAAGTTCTCCCTGTCTTTGCTGACTCTCAGCTGTTGAGCCAGTGGGGATGTCCACACTCACTGTGTGTGCTCCTCTTCAGTCCTGCCTCTCTACTCCAGCTTTTAGTGTACTCAATTTTCTGGCACTAGAATGTTTCTGTATCTTATTTGAGGCCCAAATTCTTTAAAAAAAAAATTTAATGAAAGTATAGTTGATTTACAGTCTTGTATTAATTCCTTCTGTACATGTATCTTTTAAAATTATAGTTTTGTCCGGATGTATGCCCAGAAGTGGCATCACTGAATCATATGGCAACTCTATTTTTCGCGTTTTTGAGGAACCTCCATACTGTTTTCCATAGCAGCTGCACCAATTTACAGTCCCACCAACAGTGTAAGAGGGTTTCCTTTTCTACACACCCTCTCCAGCATTTGTTATCTGTGTTTATTGTTGTTTAGTCATCAAGTCGTGTCCGACTGTTTCAACCCCATGGACTGCAGCACGCCAGGCTTCCTTGTCCTTCACTATCTCCCAGAGCTTGCTCAAATTCATGTCCATTGAATCAGTGATGGCATCCAGCCATCTCATCCTCTGTTGCCCCCTTCTCCTTTTCCCTTCAGTCTTTCCCAGCATCAGGGTTTTTGTTTTGTTAGGTCCCATTTGTTTATTTTTGTTTTTATTTCTTTTGCCTTAGAAGACTGACATAAAAAGATGTTGGTAAGATTTACGTCAGAGAATGTTTTTTCCTATGATCTCTTCTAGGAGTTTTATGGTGTCATACCATATGTTTAAGCCTTTAAGAGAGACCCAATTTCTTAATAATGTGTAAATGCATCAATTCTAACATAGGGTGTTTCAAGGTGGTTTCTGAGGGAAGGCATATCTGCTGTCATGTTCTGCTGGGAGAATTCTGAAGCATCACCATCAACTACCTGCTTTTCCATGGGTAACGGAGTTCGTCTGATTCTGGTCCAAAAAGGATTTTCATTAGGAGTTAGGGCAAATGGACCCTTTTCCAAAAAATAATAAAGTAAAATTGCACAGAAGTATACAAAGTTAAAAAAAAAGTTCTTCCTTCCAATCTAGTTCTACTTTACAAAGGTAACAGCTAATAAGTGTTCTGTTAACCAGCAGAAGGGGAGCTGGATATTAGAGATTTAAAAAATACTTTTGTAACAGTGAGTTTATATGTTGTGAAATTTACACCTACTGCTAAAATTCTTGGGCTCCTGTAAATGGCATGCCCTCTAAAATTCAGTGCATTTCAAACTTTCCACTCAGCATTTGGATGTCAGATTTATTAGGAAGCCTAAATGCATTACATTATTTTGTCTGCATCATCAAGACAAATAATGCAGCAGGCACAGTTCCTCTGATCTTCTTGCTCAGGACTGAAGGACCAGCGGAAAGTGCTGGTAGAGGGCTTCTCTCTCTGCTCATCGAGGGTGGGTTTACAAGAAACTTGTTCTTTAAATTTGACTTTATATAAGTTTCTTTCACCCTAAGAATGAGTTTGAATATAAATGTTCAAGGAGACCAAGATCTATTTAAAACTCCATGACACACTCCACCAAGCAAAGATAAAAATGGGAAATGTGTGTAACACATGACTCATGATTCCTTAAACTCGGTGTTCCACACTGCACTGATTCACGTAACAGGATCTCTGAGAAATTAGAGTATGAACCTGGTACAGCTATACGAGGAGTGAGAGTAATGAGTCTGGAGAGGAAGTTCATTCCGGAAGGGAGGTGACAACTCCTTAATGCATGATGGCGAAGCCTAGAGCAGTAGAGTGAGCTGCATAGCTGGTAGCTTAACTGATCTGATCACCCTCTAACACTCCTTCAGATCTGGGATATTTCTTCTCTGACAGGGGCCAAAATTATGAAATTTGGGTGTTCTTCCTAATTGTCTGTGGATGCTTATCAGAATGTAATGCAGCTGGGGCGGGGCAGACTCAGCATTGGTTGGCCATGATGGAAGGGTGAACAGTGTTTTGTGGAGATGCTCTGACTGCGTGCGTCTTGGTGGGTGACATAAAGCATAAATATTAGCTCATTTAATATCCCAACAACTCTATGGGATAGTTTCTATTATTTAAACCCCATTCTCTGGAGATAGTAAATATTTTTCAAGTGCTCTTTTAAACAACTTTTATGGCTAACTGCTGAGCACCTGCTGTCACACGATGGCACAAACCTCAGAATGTCCTCATTCTTTAAGTAGCTATCCAAAGGTCAGTCCTGGGCACCACATGCTTCTTTGAAATGGTCAGCACTGATTTATCTGTGCCAGGGAAGGGCTATGTTGTTGTGGGGAAGCAAACATTCCTGATGGACCCTGCTGGGAGGTTCAGTGGGACCACTAATAACATGCACGTAGAGGAGGAGCGAAGGGTATGAGTTTTCCAGTACCGTCAATTGGCCCGTCTTCCGTCCCCACCCACGCCCTCTGTTAACCATGTGGCCGTGAAAATCACTTTTCTAAAGTTCAGCTTCCTCATCTGTAAAATCAAGATAAGAATAGGATGCACACCACAGAGATTAAAAGAGGCAATACAGGAGTTTAGGCAGTAATCTATATGGGAAGACCCAGGGCATGCTTGTGGTTGGGCCTGCAGCCCCCACCCACCCCTGAGCAGTTCAGGAGGAAAGGCTTGGTCAGTCATTGCTATAATTATGCCAGAGGGGAATGGCCTTTTTCTGAGATTCCAGTCTTTTGTTTTTGACGGCTAGTAAAGTAGTAATGAACTCTTTTGGAGTGCTTTTAGGAACGGTAACAAGTACTGATTCACTGTCTTCCTTCTCTTCTAGACATTTTTCAGACATGCTTTCTTTGATTAATGCTTTTCTACCATTCATTCTATCTTGTTTTATTAATTATTCCTTGAATGTTTGTTGAACTTCATCAGTTCAAGCCACTTGGACCTAGAATTTCCTTTTCTTCAGAAGATTTTAAGTGACTGGTTCAATTTCTTTCATGGTTATGTTATAACTCAAGTTTTAAATTTCTTCTTAGGTTCAAGGTTTTTTTTTTCAGGTCAGTTTCGATGTTATACTTTTTAGAAAAATTTTAATTTTCTGTAGGTCTTTCTATCTCATGACATAAAGATGGTCCAGACATTTTGTTATGTGTTTTTATTTACTCTGAACATTGTCTAATTTACCTGATCATTTCCTGTTTAACCCATGGACAAGTTGGAAGTCTGTCTTACTTTCCAAACATAAGAAGATTTTTTTAGTTAACTTGTTATTGATTTGTCACTTAATTACATTGCTGTCAGAGAAGAAATTCTGTATGATTTCAATCTTTTGGGATGTGTGTAGGTTTTACTTCATGACCCCGTATATAGTCAGTTTCCTTAAATATTATATGTACCATAAAAGAATGCATTATTCAGTACTGTGTGCAGATTTTATGTACATCCATGTGCTCTAGTTTGTAATTATGTTGTTCATATTTTTAATGTTCATACTGGTATGTTTTGTCTTCCTGTTCTATAATTTAGTCAGAAACATGAGTTTTTAATCTTTTACTCTCTGATTATGGATTTGTTTACTTCTTATAATTCTGTGTTTGCTTGTTTATTTATTGGCAATGTTGTTATAAGTATAGCAACTTAAAATTATTTTATCTTCCTGAAGGATTGAGCCTTTTACTATTAGGAAGTGGCTTCCTTGTGCTGCTTTTTGCCTGGAAGTCTATGTTGTTTAATATTAATATGGATATACCAGTATTCTTTTGACTTACGCTTTTTCATAATTTTACTTTCAGTTTTTATACAATGTAATGTTTTAGATGCATTTCTTGTAAATGGATGAAAGTTAGATGTTTTCAGAAAAATCATGGTTGCTGGCAGGAACATTTACTCTATTTATGCTGATACAACTGCAGACATAATTAGGTTTCATCTATCATTTTGAGCCTTTGTCATGCCTGTCCTGTGTTTTCCTTCTCTGTCATTTCTATTGGACTGAATAATTTCTATCATTACATTTCCCCCTCTGCTGGGTAAGATGTCATGTACTCTTTTTCTACTCTTTTATTGATTAACTTAAAAATAATATATAATATAGTACATAGTATCATACATAATATATATTATTATTAACCATATGTGTGGTTAAGATCTAAAAGTATCAATACTTTTACCTTTGTACTGGATAATACACAGGCCTTAGAACAATTTAACTCCATTTATTACCTACTCAGTTATATGTTATAATTGATACATTAGAACTGTGTGTTTTAATTCTAAATGTAAGAAAAACACAATTCATAATTTTTACTGTAGTGCATGTATGCTAAGTCTCTTCAGACGTGTCCAACTCTGTGCAACCCCATGAACTGTAGTGGTCCCGCCAGGCTCCTTTGTCCATGGGATTCTCCAGGCAAGAATACTGGAGTGGGTTGCCATGCCCTTCTCCAGGGGATCTTCACAACCCAAGGGTTGAGCCGGAGTCTCTTACATCTCCTGCATTGGCAGTTGGGTTCTTTACCACTGGCACTTCCTGGGAAGCTCTAAGTTTGTTTAAATTTATTTCTGTATTTACTTCCTTTGTCACAAACTTATGGTGTGTTTTTCTCAATGATCTCCAAATTATTCTCAATCTGTAAAACATTGTCAACTTCAGTTAAAAACTTGGTTCAACACAGCTCTACAAATATTTATTATCAAATACTCAGATCAATGGTAGAGAACCATCAACCTGCTGATTCCTGGATTGTTTGGGCGTGAAGGAACACATATCCCTTCTCTGACAGGTGGTCTGCATGCATGCTCAGTCTTGTTTGACTCTGTGCGACCCCGCGGACTGTAGCCCGCCAGGCTCCTCTGCCCATGGGATTTCCCAGGCAAGAATAATGGAGTGGATTGCCAGTTCCTAATTCAGAGAATCTTCCCAACCCAGAGATAGAACCCACATCTTTGGCATCTACTGCATTGGCAGGCAGATTCTTTACCACTGTGCCAGACAAGTGTTTTCCTTAGATGTAAAATAGCATCATAATAAATATATAGAGAGTTTGTGCTGTGCAGTTTGTGCTGTGCTGTGCTTAGTCGCTCAGTTGTGTCTGACTCTTTGTGACCCCATGGACTGGAGCCCGCCAGGCTCCTCTGCCCATGGGGATTCTCCAGGCAAGAATACTAAAGTGGGTTGCCATTTCCTCTCCTCCTGCTCGATTCCCAACCCAGAAATCGAACCCAGGTCTCTCACATCACAGGCAGATTCTTTACCATCTGAGCCACCAGGGCAGTCCTATAGAGTTCATGTGGTGGAGTAAATAAAACATTGTATGTGCCGACGTGCCTTGTGAGGTGGCAGACGTGTAAAGTCACTGCCCTCCACCTGCCATTGGCAGATTGTGTGACACTAGGAAGCACTGGTTTTCCTGTCTTCCTCACCTCTCCATAGGGCCTGGGAGTATTGGACTTACACCCTGTTTCTGAAGGGTCTATGCTTCTGTGACTTGGGATTCATCGTATGCAATGTTTCTTCATGCACAGTCGTTTGGAGAGAGAGCAATGTCTTTGGCTAGAACTTCTTTCAAAATACATCCCCATGTTATCAGAGTCTTTTCATCTCTTCATTAAACTATAGCATTGTCCCCACTTTCTCCTGTAAGTGTTTGGCACTTCACCTTTTCACCAGCATCACACCTACCACCTGGGAGTGACTAACCCATGATGACTGAGTGAGCAATGGATTTAGAAAACCAGGTGGGAACCCAGTCAGGAGCTGTCAGTGCTGAGACAGGGAGGCAAGACCACAGGCCAGCTGCACAGGTGCTGAATTGAATGGGAACCAGAGTCTGTGACGGGGCAGCTCCCCTGCTGAGATTGCAGGTATCTGGAGCCAGAGTGAGCACTCTCAGTTAGGGAAGAGCCCATGGGGCTGAGGCTGAGTGTTGGGCAGAACCAAGGCTGGCATGCCTTCAACTACTAAGGCCAACACAAAACAGTCCTGTGCAAAATAACTTTTGCAGGTGCTCAGAACCAGCTGACAGAGCAGAGGAAGCAAAACCAAAGGGAGGGATGAGGTTCACTAGTTGGCCTAATTGTCGCATAACCATCCATTCATGTGTATATCCATTCCTTCACTCATTCACTCAGTAAGCATTAAATACAAAGAGACTTCTAAGGATGTTCTTTAAAAAAAAAAATTATTTATTTTTGATTGCACTGGGTCTTTGTTGCTGTGCGTGGACTTTCTCTAGTGACGGCGAGTGGGAGCTACTCTTCATTGTGGTGCGCGGGCTTCTCTAGTTGAGGAACACGGGCTCTAACTGCATGAGCTTCAGTAGTGGCAGCACACAGGCTCAGTAGCAGTAGCTCACGGCCCTAGAGCACAGGCTCAGGAGTTGTGGCACACACAGTTAGTTGCTCTGTGGCTTGTGGAATCTTCCCAGATCAGGGATCAAACCCATGTCCCCTACACTGGCAGGCAGATTTCTATCCACTGCGCCACCAGAGAAGTCCCCAAGGATGTCTTTAAATCCATGGAATCCACAAGTTTGCCTTATCTAAGAACATATTCTTTTTCCTCCTGTGTCTGAAATAGTGAGCGTAGGGGTAAATTTAAAAAGATTGAAAATTTTCATTAGCTTACTTCAGCATAATTTAGCTACCAGTAAGTAATGAAGGATGGAGCCAAGATTCATAGATACATATCTAGTCTGGAAATGGAAAACATGAAATTAGAAATGTGAGTTCCCTATAAAAAGGAGAGCATATTCAAATTATAAGGAAACTTTGAAACAATTTCAGGTAACTTTTGCTTGTGTTACATCAAGTTGCTTTTGTTTGGAGAATGATGAATACCTTGTGAGCTATGGAGACTGTAGATACTTGTTAAGGTGAAATGACCTAATTGCCAAATGCTTGCTTATTTTTAAGTAATTGCCATTCTTAGCTTTTCTGATCTTAAGTTACCAAGAGACAAATCTGTTCTCAAAGGTACATTATGTCTATCTTTATCTTGAAATGCAGATCCTGACTTTATATTTTATGGAGATGTCTCCCTCAAATATTTTATGGAGATGTCTCCCTCAAATGTGGTCAGAAACTTTTTCTCTCTCTCAATAGCTTGAAAGGAGCACTTACAGAAAATTCTTGGTGTTTCTCTTCCTTCCTGCAGTTCCTCTGTACTTTGTGAATAGTGCCACTGAATAATATGCTGCAGTAGTTCTGATGAAAGTGAGGGTCACTCAGTTGTGTCCGATTCTTTGCGACGCTATGGACTGTACAATCCATGGAATTCTCCAGGCCAGAATACTGGAGTGGGTAGCCTATCCCTTCTCCAGTGGCTCATCCCGACCCAGGAATCAAACCAGGGCCTCCTGCATTGCAGGTGGATTCTTTACCAACCGAGCTACCGGGGAAGCCCAGTAGTTCTGATAACCCTCTTCCGATGTTAATGCCATCTTTGCCCAGTATTTTGGTTCTGGCTTGTTTCTCTGCACACACATTTGACATTATGATTGTTGTTTTGTACAGCCAGTGTTTCTTTTAGATTCACCCACACGTCTGACAAATCTCATATTTCAGACCTCCTATGTGGGATCTAGAGGGCTTCCCAGGTGGCTCAGTGGTAAAGAATCTGCCTGTCAAGCAGGAGGAGCGGGTTAGATCCCTGGGTCAGGAAGACACCCTGGAGCAACCCACTCTAGTATTCTTGCCTGGGAAACCCCATGGGCAGAGCAGCCTGGCAGGTGCAGTCCATGGGATCCCAAAAGAGATGGACACAACTTAGCAACTAAATAACAACAACACATGTGGGAACTAGCTGAAGAAAATCTTTTTGGATTTCCTTCAGTGGATAAATGCAATGCTTTAAAACACTTTAAAATAATTTATATCAATACAAAGTTATATGTATTCACTCTAGAAATTTGAAAAATTTCTTTGAAACAAAACAACAATAAATTTGTGAAGAATTGACAACTCAAAGGGATCTGGGCTTGGGGTAGTAAATGGTGAAGAAGTAACTAAGAAGATATGGGTTAGTTTAACACTGTTTGTACAGATTTCTTGGTCCCAAATTCCCTGTCTTTGGTGATATGAATGTCTTTCCTCCCCCTGGTATGGGATACTATTCACAAAGGAGTTTTATGACCTGTTTCAGGGAAGAATAGTGATCTAGGAGAGGTCAGAGTGATATTCCTGCTTCTGCTGTTTTTTTTTTTTTTTTAATTCCTTCAGCTTAAGATATTACTATCCCAAGGTGCCATATTTTGGGTAGCACATCCCGAACTTCATCACCTGCTCTGTTTTCATGTAATGATGTATAGATAATTACAGTAAGTCCCCTACATATGAACCAACTTTCAAAGATGCGAACATATGTTTGCATGTTCAATCATGTAAGTTAGTTCGTGTGTCTGGTATACGTTGTCACATGCAATGTGTCCTCTACAAGTAGTTGTGCTTTTGTGTACTTTACGGTACTGTGTAGAGTACAATGGTATAGTATTTTTATTTCAAGCCAGGATGTCTGGAAGCAAGCAGAAAAGCAGTGGTATAGAGCTGATAGTGTTATTCGGGTACCTAGGCTAACTTTGTTGGACAAATTGGACTTTGGAACCCACTCTTAGAACAGAACTCATTTGCATGTAGAGAACTTACTGTATTGTACACCGTACAGTGTTATTGAACCCAAGTTCATGGGCCCAATGCATAGTGAGGCCAAACAAACTGAAACGGAGTTTGGAGCAGAGAAAGGCTTATTACAGGGCTGAGCAAGGAGACGGATAGCTTGTGCTCAATAGACAAAACACTTCAGGGAAGTGTTCTTGAAGGCAGCATTTGGCAGAGGGGTGGGGATGAGAGGCTACAGGATGTGTGACTTTCATTTCATTGGTTGGTGGTGAGATAACAGGATGGTGTTTCAGGAATCTCAGTCATCAGCCTGGTTCCAACCAGTCTGCTGTCTGTATGTTTGTGCTCAGCCTGAAGTTACCATCTTTAGCCCGAGTGGGAACCTTAGTTCCTGTAGAGGAACTCAGAGATATATTTCAGGTTGTTGTGTGTATCCCTTGAGGAGGAACTGGGACCCGTCTTTATTGTAGCACTATTGTGTCTTGACTGCTTTTTCTTTGTTTCTACGTTCACTCAGTTCCCTTATCCCTAACTGTTTGAATCTCCTCTTTGGAACTCAGGGAAGGTCTGGCTGAAGCCTTTTTCCTACAGACAAGAAACAGGGGACATGGAAAGTCTTTTGTCCTGGGAAGGGCCTGGGAGGGTCCTGCTTCGTTTCTGCAAGAGGCTGTTCATTACCAGAGGCCACCCCAGGTCTGCCACGGAAAACCTAGTACCCAGCGTGCTGCCGTGCGCATGTCACCGTGGAACTCTGACTTGAAGTCACGTTCCCAAGACAGCAAACAAGAGGTGCTGTCTGTTTGTTGTTAGTTCAGAACCAGAGTTCTTAACCATGGTGCTCTGATGCCCAGAACCCATATTCAGTGTCCAGCAGATTCCCAGGTGCTGGAGGTCTGTGGAGAATAGACCCATCTCTCTGGTGGAGAACTGTATGTAGACTGCAGTTTTGACTCAAGTATGATGGTGGTAGGGGACACCCACCTAGCCTGGACTGAGTGCATGTGGCCTTCCCAGAATTATCAGTTGAAGCCCAAACCCCCAGGGGTGGCTGTGTTTGGCAATGGGGCCTGTAAAGGAAGTGATTAAGATTTAATGAAGCCATTAGGGTGGAGCCCTAATCCAGTCGGATTCAGGTCTCTATATGAGACACCAGACACCTCAGGCAACCTCCCCCTGTGTGGGCTCTAAAGAGAAGCCTGTGGACTGGTTGAAAGTTAGATTAAAATATGAGAATCTACCTACCTAACTGACACAGTCCCTGCCCAAGAAGAAAATCCTACAGCTATGTGGAGATTTTGTTCCGAAGCACCTTCACCATCTGAAGGTGAGCCTCATGTTTGGTTCCTAGGCTCTGCCCATGGTTCGCATCCCCTCCTGGCTCCCCAAGCACCCCTCACCCAGTGCTGACTCAGCAGCACCAGGAGTCCCCGGCATTCTGACAGGACTGTGTTCCTGCTCCGGTGTATTTTGCTTTAATGAGTTCTCCTCTCACTGTTGTAGTAAGTGATGTGGAGTCCTCTAGACCATGGCCGGCTGGCCATGTTTAGTCCTGATCCTCTCAGCTGCAAGTGAGAGGCTGGAAAGATTTGAGAGAAGGTTGGGGAAAGGACTTCAGGGGCCCCCAAGGCACTGCTTCCAGAGGCAGTTGAAAGACATCCCAGCAGATGTGTCAACCCTGCGCTGACTGAACCGGGAAGGAGGAGAGAACAGGCTTCTGGTTTGTGGAGAAGGCAAACCCTGTGAGCATTCCACAGGGTGAGTGGTGAGTTACCGGGGGTGTGGAGCAGCGAGGGCTCCCAGATCCGGTGATCTCCAGGCAGGATAGTCCTGCCTCAGGGTAATCCCTTCTTAAGAAGGGTGCTCACCCCAAGTTTGCCAAACCTCCAGAATATATTCAGTATTAGCAAATGAGGATGAATAAGAAGAAAGGGATCTTGGCTGCTGGTGTTATAAGTTTTTAAAGACCATTTTATGGAGTATATCGAGGGAACTCTTACTCAAAGTCAACTGGAGCACCAACCTGAACAATCATGTAAAAGATGAGTTGGTGAGGCTGTGTGGAAAGAGAATGGAATTTAGAGTCCAAGATGACTGGAGTTTGAACACTGATTTTCTAATGAAAGGTTTTCCTCCACTCTTCCCTCCCAAGGACTCTCCATTTCTCTCTCATGAGGTAAATGCCTTTATCAGTCTTTTTTGTTCCTTCCAGAGAGTTCTACATATAGATAAGAACTTATTCCACACTTGACTTTTTTCACTTACCACCACATCATGGAGAATGTTCCATATCAGTACATCTAGTTCCCTTCCTTATAAAAACCATATTGTAGTCTATCGTACAGATGTGCCAGATTCATTTAAAAACCTCATTTATGTAAGTTGTTTGCAGTCTCTTTCAGCAGTGAATTTCCTTGTCTGTTTTTCTGATTATAAAGTGCAGTTGCCTCAGAAGACACTTGGGTAAGCTCAACAATAAGATCAAATATATTTCCACACATTTTGGAAAAGATATATGGTTCCATAGCCACAATAACAAGTAGCCACCAGAACTCCTTATAAACCAATAGATTAACAACTTGAACACACTTTTACAAACCATCCAATCAGTGTCAACCCTGGCTACTGAAAGCCAGTCAACCAGAGACCCATGCCAATAAATATACCTCAAATACAACCAAGCAACCAACCAACAGCCTCACCCAGGTAACCAGGCTTCTACATAGATGTTAGCCTACCTACATCTCTGAAAAGGTGCAACCCCTGAACTCCATGCTTTCAAAACCAAACCAAAGCAAACCTTGTAAGCTCAACAATCCCTTCTATGCAGAGACAATGTGCCTGAGCACACGTGCTTAGTCCTTCAGTAGTGTCTGACTCTTTGCAACCCTTTGAACTGCAGCCCGTCAGGCAAGAACACTGGAGTGGGTTGCTATTTTTTCCTCCAGGGGACCTTCCTGACCCAGGGATCGAACCCGCATCTCTTGTGTCTCCTGCACTGCAGGCAGATTCTTTACCTGCTGAGCCATTGGGGAAGCCTGTGCCTGAGCGTACCCCTCTTTTTCTATAATCACCAATAATTTAAGCTTTGTCTTTTAATTTCCGGTATTGAATGAGGGAGGATCTCATCATCCTTTGTTGCTAGAAATACTGTAAAATTATATTTTACACATTTATCTGTACACATTTATATATTTCTCACATGTAGACTACATTGTGAGTCTATACAATATGCTGTACTTTGAGGCAGATTGAAGGAATTCTGAGTACATTTAGAAGTTTTACATTTTCATCATAAAATTTGTGCTCCTCATAAGCTTTGACTCCAGTCCATCTCCAGTCCATTTTTAGAAGTGGAATTGCTGAGTACTAAGAGATGGGTGTTTTGAAATTTGATGTATACTGTCCTCCAGAGAGGTTTACCAGTTTACACAGCCCTCATTAATGAACAGGATGCTTATTTCTCTACCTCATAGTCAGTAGAATTCTAAAGATATTTTGTGATTCTAGAAAGTGAAAAAAGGTTTAAAGATTTTTACTTCACGTTTTCCAAACTGAACTTGAATATCTGATCCTATGCATGTATATACATCTGATCCTATACACACACACGCATATATATATATAATTTGTATTTCGTGTGTGTGAGAGAGAATTGGTGGTTTATACCATGAGGACCAAATAATCTTTGAAAATTATCCTCAAGGCTGATAATTTCTCTCAATTGTAGTGATATGCCTAAAGAACTAGGAAAGTAGTGATAATTAAGTTTTGTCTATAGTTTACCAGTAAATGTCTCATTGATCTTATTTGACAAATAAGAACAAGATCTTATTTGTCTTATTTCATTTCTGATTTTCAGAAAAAGACATTATTTGAAAAAAGCAATCTTTTCAGGTACAAAGGAAGAGAACAATTCTTTGAGTGTACTAGGGTTGAGGTGGTTCTCTGCCCCCACTTGTGTTAAGCCTCCACAAGTTAAAGTGGTTTTCTATTTTTAAAGAGCAGAGATTGCAGGTGCTCCAGAGCACAGCCTCTCTTAGCAGGTCTCTGGGGAAGATAATTGGCAGGTATCACTGAATGTCGATGCAAAGTGCCGAGCGTTGCCCACTCTGAAAGACCCAGAGACGTGTGAGTGCAGTAAACCTGTGGGAGGCTTGGCTCCTAAGTAACCATTTGGGGCTGTTTCTGTCCATGGCCGGCAGCTATGTTCTTCCCTTATTGGGGAAGTTATTTAAAGTGATATTAATAAAATTCTTTGTGTGCTTCTTAGTCTTACTAAGCACTTTTGCATGCATTATCCCCCTTTGCTGTACCTTCTACTACAGAATTGTTCCTGTTTGGGGAATGGAAACAAAGTTTACATTAGCCCAGATAAATGAGAATTAAGAGGATAATCCTGGCCATTACTCTGAGATTAGTTTTGTCGTTATCCTCCACTTATAAAGGGAGATGCTTGTGGCACAGAGAGGTAAAGAAGATACCAGCTTGTGTGGCTGAGATGGACACACCCATCTATTGACTAGGAACCCTGTCTCTCTGCACCATAAAAAATGAAAACCAAATACAGAAACATCTGAAAATAACATCTCTTCAGCAGGTACTGGGAATCCTTTACTTAAGAGTGACATGATTTCCAAAGTGTAAAAATTAGTGGCAGAAAGAGAAAAGACTTAATGCAAAACTATAGAAGATTTGAATTCATTTTGAAAACTTTTCAAACTAATGCACAAGCATTGCAGGTTTAGTTCTGATTGCAAAGCTTAGGAAAGTGAAAGTGAAAGTCCCTCAGTTGTGTCCGACTCTTTGTGACCCCATGGACTATGCAGTCCATGGAATTCTCCAGGCCAGAATACTGGAGTGGGTAGACTTTCCCTTCTCCAGGGGATCTTCCCAACCCAGGGATAGAACCCAGGTCTCCCGCATTGCAGGTGGATTCTTTACCAGCTGAGTCACAAGGAAGCCAAAGAATAATGGAGTGGGTAGCCTATCCCTTCTCCAGAGGATCTTACCTACCCAAGAGTCGAACCAGGGTCTCCTGCATTGCAGGTGAATTCTTTACGAACTGGCTATCAGGGAAGCCCCAAAGCTTAGGAAAGCTTTCTAAAATGGCCTACTTTGCCTTTATATATATATAAAAATTGTTTTAAGATTTATCTTTATTGTCTACAATTAGCTTGTATATGACGTCTGCTTGTGCAACTTCTGTCTCAGGACTGAGCTGTTTATTTCTCTTTCCAAGGAAACACACTTAACAGTGTGAGCTCAGTGATGTAGTGTCTGTACTTTTAAGAAATTCCTATTTTTAACTTGTACAGTAAAGCTGTCATACTTATAAATGTCCTCATACCAAAAATTAATTTGGATCCTTGAAAGGTGAAAATTTATGTGCTCTGTGTATGTCAGTGTTCTTGGCAATCTAACTGAGCAGTTCCCCCACCCCCATCATCATATAAATTTGACAAATTTGGCAGACCTATGGCAACTACTGAGCTGTGAATCTGCATTGTGTTTGTAAATTCTAAGATTCTTCACTTATCCCTGACTTCAGTTTTCTGTTAAGAAGAACTCAGAACAGGCAATACATTTGAAGAAATGAGAGACAAAGTAGATTCTTAAACAAAAGAGAAGGACCCAAGAGATCAGTAGCTCAACCTTTTTATTTTTTTCTGGGAGCTAATAACCCAACTTTTAGACAGTACAGTTGTCAGTCTTGGCTTTGCAGTTGCAGCTAGCAATCTCATTGGTCCCCTAAGGGGACCACAGCACAGAGGGCTGTGCTGGCTTTGCAGCCAATCCTAGTGACATAGTCAGATTCTTGATTGTTAAGAATGCCTTCCTTCTCTAAATTGCTCATTTTTATTGCACCTAATATTTTGTGTGTATCCATTTTTAAACTGACCCTGTGTTTTTACCACAGGCCAAATACTGTCTTTTCTGATGGCCTGCTAAAAACCAGGAACTGGGTTAGGGGTGTGGATTCAACAGCGAGCAAAACGGATACTCATGGCGTTTATGACAGTACGTGTGTGAGACAGAGAAGTTAATTAAGTCATACCCTCCCCACCTCCTACATGTAGTTATAATCTCCAATAAGCACGCTGAAGGAAAGGAATGAGGTGCCCTGAGAGAATGGGAAACCCCAGGGTGTACTCTCTGGGCAGTGTTTTGCTTTTGTGTGCATTATTCTTTTAATCTTCATGTCAAGTCTTTGATACCAGCACTTCTTTCTCACTCTGCAGATGAGGAAGGGGAAACAGCAAGAGGTTAAAGTGCTTGTGCTGTACCTGGGATGCTCCTGGGACAGTTAAAAATGAATGAAAGGGAAGTGCTGACTGGTTGGTGTACAAGCATGAAGGTGGATCTCTTTCAAAGAATCCCCTTCTTTTTTATTTTCTTCATTTGTCCCTTCTGGAAATTTTGTGTCAGTGCATCCCCTGAAAAGATAAGCTATTATTATTACAGCTTTGAAATTATAGGGAAATAGTTCAAAATGTTGGTGGAAAAACCAGCTCCTGACAAATACTTTGTTGTTGTTTAGTTGCTAAATCATGTCTGACCCTTTCGCAGCTCTATGGACTGTAGCCTGCCAGGCTCCTCGGTCCGTGGGATTTTCCAGACAAGAATACTGGAGTGGGTTGCCATTTCCTTCTCCAGGGGATCTTCCTGCAGGAATCGAACCTGCGTCTCCTGCTGGCTGGCTGATTCTTTACCACTAAGCCACTGCGGAAGCCTCCCAGCAAATACATACGTGTAATCGAACAATATAATTCTCTTTCATCATCTCTATGCAGTTCTTCGGTTTTCTGGATTAGCTGCTGCACAGTTTAACATTCAGCCTAACTTGGGATGCAACTGCTCCCAATGTTAGAACAGAGTTACTTAAAGTTTGGCCCACTGGTGGCAACCCAGCAGCATTGCCATCCCCTGAGATCTTGTTAGAAATAGAATTATTTCTTGGGCACCACACTAGGCCTGTTAAACTTGAATCGCTGAGGACTGGGCCCAGTAATCTGCATTTTAACCATCTCTCCAGGTGATTCTTAAGCATAATAAAATTTGACCAGCATTGCCCTTCAGAATGTGGAGGATGCTAATACTAGCCTAAAGGTGAATCTGCAACCATATGATACAAAGGAGAATCCATGTAGACGAATGAATAAATATCAGCTATTCTACATACTGAAAATAGTAGAGCTGGAAGGATGCATTAAGATTCACTGGTGAGGCAACTTTTTTTTAATTTATGGAGAAACTGAAAAGGGTAAGCATGTGGTATAAAATATATACTGATGCATTTTTTATAGCATCTGTTTTATTTTTCCTACTGTGTTCTCTAATAAATCAGATAATAAGGTGTATTCTGGTTTATGGTGGTTGCTGAGAGAATGAGAGGTGGGTCAGTAAGCTTACTATGTCTGTTTTATATTTCTTGCTTAGAGATCAAGACGAGAACCTCGTGAGAAATCACGCATAGATCTCATACAAACACATCACCTCTTGGGGAAGAACTCCAGGTGAATGATCATTGAAGTAATTTCCTTGTAACTGACAATTGCAGTGGAGTCTGACCCTGGATTTAAGCGTAGATTGGCAGATTAATAATAATCACATTAGTTTTTCAAAATGCCCCTCCAGCCATCATCTCAGTTTTTCAGCTTATTTTCTCCAATTTTCATGTTTGCTTTCACCTTCATGCAAACAGATCTGGAAATATAGCTGTGTTTATTTATTTGGTAGTTTACAAAACATGCCAATGTGCCTCTGGGCATGAGTACAATATAAATCACAGCCATAAATAAATGACAGAACAACAAAAGCAAAAGTAAGTAAAAGCTGACACTCACATGCCTGTGTAATAATGTAATAAGTCTTTCTTCTCCAAGAAAAATGGAGTCAATCCTATATACATACATCTCTCTGACTTGTGGGTATTCACACTTTTTTTTCCTTCAATAAAAAAACAGACTTAATACCATGATTAGCTAGCTAACAGAAAAAAAATAGTGTAAGAAATAACTCTTCTAACATAGTTCCAATACTTGCATTCAGGTGAGGGAATATGATTTATTTAAGCTTCTGTCTTTTCACTTTTCCATATTTTCTTGCATGAATAATAATACTAATGATGTGTGCCGTGTGCTCAGTCATGTCTGACTCTTTGTGACTCCATGGGCTGTAGCCGCCAGGCTCCTCTGTCCATGGGATTTCCCAGGCAAGGATACTGGAGTGGGTTGTCATGCCCTCTTCCAGGGGATATTCCTGACCCACAGATCAAATCTGCATCCCCTGCATTCCAGGCAGTTTCTGCATTCCAACCACTAGGGAATAGCCTCTATATATATTCAGTGCTGTACCGTGTCATTTAATTTTCACAATAAGCTTATAAGGGCATTATGAGTTTACTGTAAAAGCTTCCATAAACTCAAAGCATCTGAATAATTTGCTGGAGTTACTCAGGTAAGAAGGAATGGGACTGGGATTAGACCCCAAATATGCCTGGCCCAAGTCTCCTGCATATTCCTCAGCGGGTCTTGCTCCTTCCTTTCACTCCCAGCCCTGTGGGGTCCCATTCACTTCTTGCTAGTAATGGTCTGCAATCCTGGATACAGTCTTCTAGATAAATGCTTCCTCCCCATGCCACTGGCACATTTATTTCTCTTACCCTGTGTCCCAGCCCACCATCACACTCAGCTGCAGAGGCAAAGCTGACAAACTGAAGCACCGAGATGGGGTACTGAAAGGAACTTACAGCCTGAGATGAGAAAAACTGCACATGAACTGGGACTTTCTTTGTGAGCTAGGGGACATGAAACCTCTCCCATGATGTTCCCAAGTCCTAACCTTGCTTCCGTCATCTCAGGTCCACCTTTCCCTGCCAGACTAGGCCGCCTTCAGCTTCTAACTTTGGCCATTCCCATACATCTTTCTCAGGAAACCTCACAATGGTGGGGGTAGGGGGGGTGGGGAGGGGTTATCCCAGGGTTAATTCCCCTTTTTCTTATAAGTACCTCTTCCTATATCTGAGTTACTGAAGTTAGAATCATGTCCCGGGCTCAGCCGCAGAACTATCTGAGGTAGGCTTGTGAGTGACATCACAGTTTCTTCATGATGTGTAGATTTTTGTTGTTGTTGTTGTTTGGAACAATATGATAAGTAATGCGGGCACTGTGTAGCTGAGGATAATGTACTTTGAAATCAGTGTACCAGGGACTCTCATCTGAGCCTCTCTATTGAGGATATGAGGGAAAGAGCTTGACGGGGGTTGAAGAGACTGGTCTAGACTTCAGGCAATTGAGTTGCAGTTCATTAGCAGATTGGGCTGCACCCTACGGAAGGCAGAAGATAGACAAAGTGGACCCCTTTCTCTGTCTCAGCTCAGCACTGGTCTGATGATGTCTCTTTGGAGTCCAAAGCTGAGCTGAGCTTGCAGCCACAGGCACATGCAAATGCGGTTGGCCAGAAGTCCTTTTCTGTGTGTTATCTGGAGAAAGAAAAGGGTAGAAAGAATCTCTTGAAGCTTTGGACACAGATCATATACATAAACAAAGACAATGCTTTTGATGCTGCACTGACAATAGAGTCAATCTGGAGCTGGACATGGTGGGTAGGGGTCTGTCAAGGATATCAGGTACCAGGGGTCCTCCCTCACATCTGAGAGAACTTATTCTTCCTAGAGGATATGAAGGAGGAAGAATCTGAAGCATGGGTTTAGTTCCCCCAGTTGGACCCTCAGACCTCCATTATGTCTCTGCCAATTGCTCGAAAAAAGCCTCCCTCTGGCAAACACCGAGGCTGGCAAAGCAGATACAGGAATCTAGTAGATAAGTCTCTCCAATTGCTCCCAATCAGTATTCCATTGCAGGCTGGAGCTCCTCTTTCCTTCTTAACTATCCTGTACTGATTTTTTTTTGAAAGTTTGGTGGCCCTGAAAAGAAAGTGCTGATGACAGAAAGGAAGATGGGGAAGAGCATGATGGCTGTTGGGAAACAGAAATTAGGGATAAACTAAAGATAAAAAGTCAAATTCACTGGTGGATCGAATAGATGATGTGAGTGAATCCACACTACACTTAAGACAGAAGAAAAAATGATTCATGGAACTTTCTGCTTAGTACATGCACCAGGGCAGAAACTTTTCAAGTATAAATATCACCAAGACTATTGGAAGGTGAAACACCTGTGGAGGGGAAGTCTAAGGGATTCTTAACCATCTGCATGGGGGTGGTATGCTGCTGCTGCTGCTGCTAAGTCGTGTCAGTCGTGTCCGACTCTGTGCGACCGCATAGACGGCAGCCCACCAGGCTCCCTCATCCCTGGGATTCTCCAGGCAAGAACACTGGAGTGGGTTGCCATTGCCTTCTTCAATGCATGAAAGTAAAAAGTGAAAGTGAAGTCACTCAGTCGTGTCCGACTCTTAGGGACCCCATGGACTGCAGCCCACCAGGCTGCTCCGTCCATGGGATTTTCCAGGCAAGAGTGCTGGAGTGGGTTGCCATTGCCTTCTCCGGAAATTAGTCTACTAGCTTCTAACTTTGAAAAATGGTAGTCAGGGCATTCATGGAGTTACTTTTGTGTCTGAACTGTTGTAGTTTGTCCCTTCTCAGTTATGACTTTGGGCAAATTGGTTAATCTTTGTGCCTAGTTTCCTCATTCCGTCAAAACAAGGGTCATAATAGTCTAATTCCGCTCTCACAGGGTGGTGGGATATCTGTGATGTGCTTAGAATAGTGCCAGGCATGTGGTAATCCCTCAGTGTTAGATGTTATGATTATAACTTGCTTTATCATCCCAGCTACCTCCTCCCTTTGGTTGTCTGCTCAGCAGTCATTCAGGTGATGCAGATTTGGTAAGGCTTCCACTCTCCCTAGTCCGAGTGCCAAGTTGGGTAGACCTCACAGCAAATCAGTCATTTTCAAATGGCTCAACTTGACTTGGAGTTAGAGGAGAAGTGGCCTTGCCTTTGCTAAAAGGTTGTAAATCAGTGATGACTTCCAGCATGTGACTGAGGCCTCTCTGTAAGATGAGACAAGACCATTGATCAATGAAGTCCCTAAATTTAGTCATGACCAAAGCTTAGATTTCCTGGCTTTGTGGTGAATCATATTTTGACTTTTTTCTCCAGTTAGCTGAAGTTGGGTTTTTGCGCCCCACATTAATGTGGGGGAAATACTGCCAATGCGTTTTATGTTTGCTTGTTTGGTTTAAGGAACAGAGAACTCCTGGTTTCTTGAGAGTATGATGGAAATTCTAAGTTCTTTATATTGTCCTTGTAGAGATGCTTTATGAGTCATTTTCATCTATCATTCACATTTTAGTATAAATCCAACCTAACAACTGAAAGTATATGAAGGCTGAACAAGCTTTTTTGACAGAAGGATAAAGAGGTCCAAGCGCTACTTGGGAGGGTTTTGGGTAGCACGAAAATAGTGCCATCAAGGCAGGGCTTGAGAAGGCAAAAAGAAATGAGGAAGGCAGGAGGATGTTTTGAGGAGGCTGGAAGCAGGAGAGGCAGAATGATACAGGGAGGGGCAGGGGGTGGCAGAATACAAGCGTTCTGTGGTCTTCACCCCAGAAACTCTAGACAGCTCCAACTTTTTTAAGAATTTCTGATTCCCAGGGACTTTCAGGGCACAAATCAAAGCCATAAGATGGAAGAGCGGGAGTACTTAGATGAAAGAGACAGACAACAGACAGCGAAGGGGGAGAAAAAGCCCTGGGAGGGAATAAGGGGGCAGTCAGAGAGGCCATGTCAGGAACTTAGGACCACGTGGGCGGTGGAATGGTAGTGGGAAAATAGATGAGACCAGGGATTCCATAAAGCCTGCCCGGGTCCAACGCAGTCAGAAATTCTTAAGTTACAAACCCCAGAACCTCTAGGGAAGCTCATTCTTGTCAAGTCAGCCTGCTTGGTTAAGGATCTGGTCTTCAAGGAATCTACATGGATTTACAATCCTTCCTTCCTCCCTGCAATTCATTCTGTCAGGAGATTATAGATTTAGAATACATAAATTGGTGCAGAATTTGAAAAGTTTCCTTTATGGTAAATGAGTCTGTGATTGAGGGAGACTCCCGTCAGAATAACTGATGCTTTTTCTTACCGCCTGCAGCAGAAGACCGATTTCTCTTTGGAGAAGACAAAGTTAGCTGGAGCTAACTGGGTAGGTTAGGTGGCTAGTGGAGGCAGGCGTCAACTTGGAGATGAGACTCCCTGGCCCTCCCGACCCACGTCTAGCAAAGTGGTTCACCATCCAGCAGCCAGTACGTTTTCCACTCCCAGTTAGGTGACGGGAGATGAACGTGGTCATTTGGACCAGCCGGTTGGGTCGCAGGAGTGTCCTCGGACTTTTCCCTTAGCCCCTCCCCTCCCCATGCTACTGTCGGGAAATCTGTCCATGAGGAAAGAGCTCAGGACTTGGGACGTGTGTTCACACGTGGGCGCCGGGGAGCCCCAGAACCTCCCCCCAAGAGCGAGTGCCCACCCAGCACATTGCGGGCCAAGGCAGATTCCAAACCGACGCCCACGCGGGCCCCAGTGAACAGCAGGTGTCACCGTTCTGCTTCCAAACCACAGCTACCTCCAGGTGCCTCGCGCGCTCTCTAAACTTGTGCGTTCGGAGCCGCGGCCCCGCGGAGCACCTGCACCCTCATTGACAACGCGGCCCTGTGTGCCGGGGGTCCCCGCGTGCCAGCGGCGGCCGGGCCCGGGGTGGAGTAGGGGGACGCGCGGGGCACCGGGTGTAACCGTAGCGGGCGGGCACCTCCCAGGTGGGAGCGAGAACCCGCGGCGGAGGTGAGGCAGGTGCCGGCGCTTCCAAGCCCCTCCCCTTCCCGCGGCAGGGTTTTGGGAGCGCCGAGCGGCGCGGCTCGGGGCTCCAGTCCGGATCCTGGCGCGCTGGGACTACAGCTTGCCGCTCTGCTTCGTCATGGGGGAGCAGCTCTTCGCCGCGGGGCTGCTCTCGCTCCCCCATCAGAAGACTCTGCGGCTGGAGGTGCACCTGGCGGGGGAGGAGGCGGATGCGACGGTGACCGACGGTGAGCTGCTGGCGAGTCCGAAGGGCTCCGAAGGGGCGGCCCTGGGCCGGCGCGCGTGGGGTGGGGGCAGAGGGGTGCGGGGTGCGCTCAGGCTCGGGGTCGCGTCTCCTGGTCCTGAGCCGGTGTGCACCCCCTCCCCACGAAGGCTTGGCTTGGGGGATTGCCGGGCTATCGCGCCAGTTCTCAAAAGGCCCACGTGCTTCTAATTGTGTCTTAATTGCGGTCAGGGAAACTTTGGCGCTCTGGAAACGCCGGCTCTGCAAACTAGTCTTGGCCGTAACTTGTAGATGTCAGAAGTGAGGCGCGTAATTTCCTCGCTGGGAACCTTTGTCTCTCTCCTTCCAGGCCTTGCTGCCTTTCGAAGGCAGTGGGCCACCACCTCCCGGTCTAAAACTTTCTTGGGGGCGAAGTTCTGAGCTGGAAGGACTGAGCCAGGTGTGCACAGTCGAGCGGCCGGGGCGGCCGCTGCAGAGTCTAACGGCAGTAGTTTCGGTTCCAGAGTTGACTTTACCAAAGACGCACAAGTGCCAGTCCCCTGGCTTCCTTGAGTCGAGGAGTGGGTGTATGAAGGGAATGCTTCTGATCCTTGTGGGATCTCAGGAGTTTTGAGAATTCAAGGAAACCTTTAGAACCTGGCCGCAGAGAATGTATACACGCCCACCAAACTTTGCTTATAACTATGGGGGTGGGGGTGGGGGGGTCACAGCTCTTTTCTGCAGCTCATATTAAGTCACCAGTTTTAATAAGTGTAGGGAATAGATCCTGAGGCAGTTGCAAGTCTTGAGACTGCTGAGGTTCCTTCTGACCCTAACTTCTAAGATGTTGAGTCGAGTTTAGAGTGTTCTGCGTTGTGGTTTGGTTCCAGTGGGAATTTCAAGAACTGTCTTTCTGCTCAGTGATAAGTGTGATCCCGGCTCACTGCTGTATCTCTGAAGCCTTAGAACAGACCCAGGCACATAGTTCGCACTCAAAAAATGCTTGTTGTGGGATAATAAAACCCTTCACATGTGTCTTCTCTCTTTGCTGTAGGCTGGAATGATGAAGTTTGGGTCTTTAAAAAGGAAGTATTAAAGGCTGAGTATTTTTCCATTGTGTATATATGTATATAACACATCTTCTTTATCCATTTCTCTAGGTTGTTTCCCTGTCTTGGCTATTGTAAGCAGTGCTGCAGTGAACATTGGGGTGGGTGTATCTTTTCAGGCCATGTTTTTCTCTGGATATGTGCCCGGGAGTGGGATTGCAGGTCATATAATAGCTCTGATTTTAGTTTTTTAAGGAACCATACTGTTCTCTATAGTGGCTGTATCAGTTTACATTCTTCCCAACAGTGCAGGAGAGTTCTTTTTGCTCCTTACTCTCTCCAGCATTTGTTGTTTGTGGGGTTTTTTTGATGGTAACCATTCTGACTGGAATGAGGCGATATCATTGTAGTTTTGATTTGCATTTCTCCATGAGCTTTCTCAAACTCATGTCCATTGAGTCGGTGATGCCATCCAACCATCTCATCCTCTGTTGTCCCCTTTTCCTCCCGCCTTCAATTTTTCCCAGCATCAGGGTCTTTTTTCCAGTGAGTCAGTTCTTCGCATCAGGTGGCTAAAGTATTGGAGTTTCAGCTTAAACATCAGTCCTTCCAATGAATATTCAGGACTGATTTCCTTTAGGACTGAGTCTCTTGACTGTTCACCTGAAACTATCACAGCATTGTTAATTGCCTATACTCCAATACAAAATATTTTTGTTCTTAAAAAATACATAAAAATTTTTAAAAAATGAAGTGAAAGTTGCTCAACTGTCTCCAACTCTTTGCGACCCCATGGACTGTAGCCTGTCAGGCTCCTCTGTCCATGGAATTCTCCAGGCAAGAATACTGGAATGGGTAGCCATTCCCTTCTCCAGGGGATCTTCTTTTTTTTTTTTTTTTTTTTTAACAGGTGTGGTAGATATATGCCAAGAAAGAAATAGGACACATACATCTTTAGATCAGAAAGCTTAAAAGAGGGTTAGAAGGATATAGTCAGAAGAGTTTGATGAGGATAATATGAGATAAAATTGTATTCATTTTAAAATACAGGAAAAAAAATACCCCCCAAATAACCTGTGGCACATAGAGTTCACTTCAGTCACTCAGTCGTGTCCAACTCTTTGCGACCCCAGGCCTCCCTGTCCATCACCAACTGCCGGAGCCTACCCAAACTCATATCCACTGAGTCGGTGATGCCATCCAACCATCTCATCCTCTGTCCTCTCCTTCTCCTCCTGCCCTCAATCTTTCCCAGCATCAGGGTCTTTTCCAATGAGTCAACTCTTCGCATCAGGTGGCCAAAGTATTGCAGTTTCAGGTTCAACATCAGTCCTTCCAATGAACACCCAGGGCTGACTCCTTTAGGATGGACTGGTTGGATCTCCTTGCAGTCAGTCCAAGGGACTCTCAAGAGTCTTCTCCAACGCCACAGTTCAAAAGCATCAATTCTTCGGGGCTCAGCTTTCTTCTTCTTTTTTTTTTTTTAAATAAATTTATTTATTTTAGTTGGGGGCTAATTACTTTACAATATTGTAGTAGTTTTTGCCATACATTGACATAAATTAGCCATGGGTTTACATGTGTTCCCCTCCCTGGACCCCCCATCCACCTCCCTCCCCATCCCATCCCTCTGGGTCATCCCATTGCCCCAGCCCTGAGCGTTTGTCTCATGCATCGAACATGGAATGGTGTTCTGTTTCACATATGATAATATACATATTTCAATGCTATTCTCCCAGAATGTCCCACCCTCACCTTCTCCCTCAGAGTCCATAAGACTGTTCTATGCATCTGTGTCTCTTATTCTGTCTCGCATATAGGGTTATCGTTACCATCTTTCAAATTCCATATATATGCATTAGTATACTGTATTGGTGTTTTTCTTTCTGGCTTACTTCACTCTGTATAATGGGCTCCAGTTTCATCCATCTCAATAGAACCGATTCAAATGTATTTTTTTAATGGCTGAGTAATATTCCATTGTGTATATGTACCACAGCTTCCTTATCCATTCGTCTGCTGATGGACATCTAGGTTGCTTCCATGTCCTGGCTATTGTAAACAGTGCTGCGATGAACATTGGGGTACACGCGTCTCTTTCAATTCTGGTTTCCTCAGTGTGTATGCCCAGCAGTGGGATTGCTGGGTCATATGGCAGTTCTATTCCCAGTTTTTTAAGGAATCTCCACACTGTTGTCCATAGTGGCTGTACTAGTTTGCATTCCCACCAACAGTGTAAGAGGGTTCCCTTTTCTCCACACCCTCTCCAGCATTTATTGCTTGTAGACTTTTGGATAGCAGCCATTCTGACTGGTGTGAAATGGTACCTCATTGTGGTTTTGATTTGCATTTCTCTAATAATGAGTGATGCTGAGCATCTTTTCATGTGTTTGTTAGCCATCTGTATGTCTTCTTTGGAGAAATGTCTGTTTAGTTCTTTGGCCCATTTTTTGATTGGGTCGTTTATTTTTCGGGAATTCAGCTGCAGAAGTTGCTTGTATATTTTTGAGATTAATTGTTTGTCTGTTGCTTCGTTTCCAGGGGATCTTCTTGACCCAGGGATTGAATTGCATTGCAGGCAGATTCTTTACCATCTGCCTGGGAAGCCCCTCCCCGCCAAAAAAGATTTTTTTTTTTTAAAGAAAATATTAAATATCAATTGACCAGTATCTTAGGAAGCTTGAGATTTGGCTAGAGATCAGAAGCCTTACTCAAGCTATTCATGGATCTCTTTTTTGGATATAAGAAGGAAAAGGAGTAGGTTTCATTGTTTCTCTGGGGAATTCCGAAACTCAAGGTGCCAGAAAGAAAGAGTTCAGTTTGCCTGTTACAGTGATTTTGTTTAATCTGTAGTCATACATATAGAGATAAACATGGTACTTGGTGTCTTGTGGCTTTCCCACAAATGTGCTTTAAAAGAAGAAGTATCAGAGGTTCAAGGTGACTGAAGTTGTAGTTTCCTGAGAGCACACCTGATGCCTGGCCTATGAGGGTATAATCATCTTACAGAGAGAAATAAGCTTTCCTCAATGAACAGATGAAATCTGGAGATGACCTCTTTGGTATGCAGTAAACTAAGTTAATGGAAACAAAAGGAATAATTAAAGCTTAGGCGAGCGGTCATTGCCACAAGATTTTGACTCAATTCCTTGCAAAAGATTCACTAACAAAGAAGCAGAGAACTCACTCTTCTAACAACTTGAGTCTTAAAATGTGTTCTGTACATGAATGCAGTTACTTAAGTTTGCTGCTCTTTTATGGAGAGTTTTTGGAGAACAATTCTTGAGTTTTTTTTTTTTTTTAAAGTAGCTCATCTTACTGTATAACCAACTGGACCCCTGTGGATGGTGGTTGGGCAGAGCAGCTTACCAACAAATTTTAAAGGACTGTTAGAAGGAAGACTATGCTGTGCTTAGTCGCTCAGTTGTGTCCAACTGTTTGCGACCCCACAGACTGTAGCCCGTCAGGCTCCTCTGTCCATGGGGAGTCTCCAGGCAAGAATACTGAAGTGGATTGCCATGCTCGCCTTCAGGAGATCTTCCCAACCCAGGGATCGAACCCAGGTCTCCCGCATTGGAGGTGGATTCTTTACTGTCTGAGCCACCATGGAAGCCCGAAGGAAGACTATATTCTATTCAAATATAGTACATTTAGTAGCAGCATTTTGAATGGGTAGAACTTCTCCTGGGGTAAAGAATGGCCCAGATTCTTTAATGGGATGTAAGAAAGGGCCTAAGCAATGTACCCTTAGAAAACGATATCATTTCTCAGTTCGTATCTAGAATTTGTTGTTAAACAAGTAGACTCTGGAGTAACATGCCTAAGTTCAAATCCTGGCACTGCCTTTTTCAACTGTGCTACATTTATCAAAACTTTCATCCTGCTTAAGCTTCAGTTTCTTCATTTGTAAAATAAGAATGATAATACACATTTAGGGCTCCCTGGTGGCTCAGCAGTGAAGCATCTGCCAGTAATGCAGGAGACACAGGTTCACAGGTTCGATCCCTGGGTCAGGAAGATCCCCTGGAGATTGAAATGGCAGCCCACTCCAGTATTCTTGCCTGAGAAATCGCATGGACCAGAAGAGCCTGGTGAGCTACAATCCATGGGGTCCCAAGAATTGGACACGAGTTGGCGACTCAACCCCCACCCCCACCCCCACATGAGGATTAAATGGAAGAATGCATACACCATGCTTGATACAATACCTGGCATATATTAAGAGATCAGTAAGTGTTTTCTGATATTATTAATATTTATGTTGTGTCCCCCAGACAATAGTTTTCTCAGGCTGTGCTGAGGAATAGCTAGGCTGTATTTTCGTGAAGGTGTTTCAAAGAAGGGTTAATTAAATCTGATAATTACTTGGAAAACTGAATAATCTTCTTGATTCCAAGTTTCAATACCTTGTCATGTAAAGAATGGGACAGAACAAGACAAGTTAATTTATTCTATTTTCAGTCCCTCCAAAATTGACAATTTTATGAAGGGAACACACCAGGGGATCTAGCCAGAAATGTGCTCTAGCTTGTGGACTCTGGGAAGACATTCATCCATCCCTGCTTTCTTAAAATTTTTTTGAGCCCCCATCCTACTAGGAGCCTGCCTGAGGCATGCTTCGTTTATCCTCCTATTCCCAGAGCCTTCCGCAATACCTGGCACACACAAGACATCAATCAATGTTTCTTGAGTCAGTCAGTGATTTAATGCAAGAATTTCTTAATCTTGCAAAAATGAAAGTTAAAATACTGAGTACTCAGAGTGCGGACTCTGAATTGTCTCCCAAATGATTAAGACACTGGCTTCACTTACAGTCTAGAGGGATGTTGTAAAATATAGTGAGTTAACAGACAGTTGGAGGTATAGTAAGGTACACAGGTCAGGAGACAATTGCCCTGGTTGTCCAGGGGCTAAGACTCTGCTTCCAGTGCAGGGGCCCCGGGGTTTATCCCAGGTCAGGGAGCTAGATCCCCACATGCTACAACTAAGACCTGGTGCAGCCCAATAAAAATAAACATTAAAAAAAAAAAGAAAGTTTGTTACTGAGTTCCCAAGAAGAGAGAGAGGGCACAGCACCCCATGAGGGTGGCTGGATGGAACACATGGAGAAGAACTGGGGGGAGACGGAGCTGTGGGCAAGAGCCTTTGTCGTGGTTTCTATGGGAAGGAATGGGAGAGGCAGGGTGGGCAGGTGTAAACTGGCGAGTTAGAATCATTTCAGTGGGCTCTGGGGGCATACTGGCTCTCCCTGGTGGTCTGGTATCTGGCCCTAGGGTGTTTAGAGCAGGTGGATAGTGGCCCAGGGTGTGGGGGCCCAATAAAGGAGACAGTTGGTGTGTGGGCTCTGGATTGATTGGATTATATTTGAAAAGTGTGCTTGCAGGTAAGTTGTTAACTATCTCTAGGAATTGGTTTACCCTGGGAGAGGCAGTGTATCCAGCATCAGCCAGGCCCCTGTGTCAGAGTATCAGAATATAAAATGAAAAGTCATGGTTAATACAAGGGAGAATCCGAATACAAAAGAATTGGCAAGTATATAGGGTGGGGTGGGTGCTGCTGGTGTGGAGGGTGGCTGCAGGTAGGAAGGGCTTGTGGGTCAGGAGTTGAGTTCAGGTGATGGAGAAAAACATATATTGTTTTCATTGAACTGGGAAAGGGGAGGGAAACAAAAAAAGTGGGGGATGGGGCTGCTTCTCCTCCACCCCTTTCTCCAAGGTGTCTATAATCCTGTGCTGGGGAGCAGCGGGGAGATGAGGAGCTGAGACTGTATTGTGCAAAGGCTAAAGGTAGAGTGGATCTCCAGAAGGAAAGAGAGAACTTTTATTCCTTTTCTCAGTTTAGAGTTGTCTTTTAATTAATCTGGAAGAGTTTGGAAAATATATAAATAAGCCACATTGATAATCAAGTATAAAAATGTAGTGGTTTTTGTCTCTGAGGGATTGTGAAAGGATGCCAGGTTTTTTGTCCCCTAGTGGTTGCTCATCTCATTAGACGAGGGAAAAGAATCGTCAGAGAAACATATCCTTTGTATCACGTGGTACATTAATCTTCCTTCATTAAATCTGTGCTTAAAGTGTTAGTAAGTTGAGGCCTAGGGACTGCAACTTAGAATCTGCAAGTCAGGCATCTGTGTATGACATGAGCATTAATTACTTTTTTTTTTTAATATTTATTTGGCCGTGCTGGATCTTAGTTGTGGCATGTGGAATCTTTAGTTGCAGCCTGAGGGGTCTAATACCCTGACCAGGGATCGAACCTGGGCCCCCTGCATTGAGAGCGCAGAGTTTTAGCCACTGTACCACCAGGGAAATCCTGAGCATTAATTACTTTTCATTCAGCAAATATTTATTGAACATGTGTTCTGTGCTAATCACTGTGTGGGCAGTATAGGGGCTGGATAAAGACCCAATATTCTGGAACTAATATTTTAATTGGGGGGAGACAATAGCCAAAGATGCAGCAAGATGATTTCAGATTGAGGTGAATGAACAGAATGAAAAATTAGAGACACTGAGAGGAAGGCTAACTTATAAAGAATGTGGTCAGGGAGGGCCTCTCTGAGGAGGTAACCCTTAATCTGAGGCAGGAAGGATGAAAGGAGCCAGCTAAACAAAGTGCTGGAGGAAAACCATAACAGGCTGAGAGAAGGGCAGGTGGAAGGGCCCTGGAGCTGGAAGGAGCTGATATGTCTGACATGGCCAGGGTAACTGATGCTTCTTAAGGGGGAGGGGGAGTAATGTGAGTTAAAGTTAGCATTCCTGTTTTTATTGAAGCATAACAAGCTCCCTCAGTGCCTTAAAATCACTGTCATGCTCCCAGACCACTCTGTGGGTTATGAAATCAGGCAGGACTTGGCTGGGTGATTCTTTTGCTCCTTGTGGCATTGACAGGTGACTCCTTGGCACTCAGCTGGTAGCCAGCGTGGTCTGGGGTATCCAGGAAGGCTTTTTCACTTGGGCTGGCATCTGGGCTGGTGTGATAGTTAATTATGTATGTTAATTTGGGTGGGCCATGTACCCAGATAACTGACCAAACATTATTCTGGATGTGTCAGTGAGGGTGTTTTGGGATGAGAGTAATATTTAAATCAGTAACTTTGAGTATAGCAGATTGCCCCTCTAGAATGTGGATGGGCCCCAGCCAATCACTTGAAGGCCTTAATAGACCAAAGACTGGTTTTTGCTCAGCAAGAAAGAACTCTACCAGCAGATAGTCTTTGGACTTAAACTACGACGCTGAGACTGTGAGTAGGGAGCCTGTATGTGGCCTCTGTGTGTGGTATGACTTTGTCGTGCATGGTTTCTTCACACCTGGGGCTTCTCACAGCGAGACTTCTATTGCCCAGTGAGAGTTTTCCAGCAGACGAAAAAGAAGCTGCCTTCCTTTTTGTGACCTGTGCATGGATGTCAGTTGACATCACCTGTGTCACGCTCTGTTGGTCAGAGCAGTTACAAACCTGCCCAGGTTCAACAGGAGAGGATGTAGATAGACCTCACCTCTTCATGGGAGGGGTGTCAAATAATTGAGGTAAAATGTTTTAAAATTGCCGCTTAGACCACCTGGGTCATGTAGGCTACACACACACTCACTCACTCTCGCACTCTCTCTGTTTCTCTCACTCTTTCTCACTCACACACGGGTTTTTGGAGGAACTGTAGTAACAGTCCTTTTCATCACAATTACTGAAACAGCTGATAGAGAGCATGTGTTTTGATATACACCACAGAGGGCTTTCTCATTTTTCTCTTATAAACTGAACTTGCCCCCACTTGAGATGAGCACCTCGTAGAATGCCTTCTCTACAAGCAGCAGATCAGGAAGCAAGCAGGAAGGGGCTAGAGTATGCGGGTTCTATCCTCTCAAAGTCATAAATTAGAGAATCCTGCGGGGGAGAGAGTGGGCGTGGGGAAAGAGGCTGGAGTCCTTACTGGGACACAGTATTTCTCAATGGGTCATAAACAGCATTTGTGCTGGAACATTCTTCATTGTGAGAGACATTGCAGAGTGGTTAGCACCTCTGGTCCCTTGGCAGCAAATGCCAGCAACCCCAAGTTTCATACCCCAATTTCTGTGACGAAGAGAAACAGCCTTCATGCATGCTAGTGGAACTCCCTTCAGGGGGACATGTGAGGAAGGAAGAATGCCTACCCCCTGCCTACCCCCACCAGCAGTCACAAACTCAGCACACCCTAATATGTCTCCTTCCAAACTATTTGAAAAACAACTACATATTTCTTTAGCACAGTAGTCCACCCCCCAAACAGTAGATCATTCGTTATATTCATGGGCAAATCCAACCTTGCTACTGTTTAATCCTAGCAACTATTTCGATTTTGTTGCACTGAAGAGTTGTTTTAAAATGTGAAATACTGTCAGAATCCTGCCAAGTAACTCCTTTTTTTCATTGTTATTTTACCAGAAGCAGTGCTTTCATGATTTCTTGTGGCTTTCCAAGGGAGATATTTAATGGAATGAAATGGAGGCTTTGGCTGGACCTGGTTTTGTGTTCCAGCATTATGGGATGCACAAGCAGTGAAGCAAAAGCCTTTCCTCCCTCTGTCAGGCAGTAACGGAACCTCTAATGGGTGACAAATGGAAAATGGTTCAAGGCCCTTGTGTTTCACCGGAAGTGAAAACAGATGAAAAGACTTGTTTTTCTGGCCAAATAAAGACCTTCTTTTCCCATTTTCAATAGTGTTAACTAAGTTTGTGATTAGTACCAATGAATAAACTATTTCAAGGACAGGCAATCCCTGATTAATACTTAAAATCAGTGCCACTGGGAAGAGAAAAGAGGCATGAGGATCTTGTGAGTAAACTCCAGATACCATAGTTGCTTGTAATATTCAGAGTTGTTTTTTAAAACAGAGATTATTGAAGCAAAAAAAAAGCTGTGTCACTGACATTATATTTGTGTTGTGGCTGACCACAGGATATTTGAAATGTATATTACTTTAAAAGATGAGGCTTATAAAAATGAACCAGACTAGGACCATCCTGATGATGAAACTGCTTCTGTACCTCCTTTTCCCCCTTCTGTGGTCACAGCGATGTGTATTCTTATCCCTGGCACATTGGAGCATATGGTCATCAGTAACCTCCTCCTCCCAGGATTTTCCTCCCTTTTAAACCCCTAGTGCCTGAGAGGCTTTCCCCAACACCCTTCAGTTCCTTCTTTGTCTTGCCCGGGTTTCACCTGGAAGATTTGTAAAAGCTGAAGGGGTTAGGTTTTCCTAGTACATTAGCATTTTAATAGGAACACATTCCTTGCTCAGTTGAATGCCCTTACATTCTTGAATAAGGTCTCACTAGGTATCTCAGATCTTTAAGATGTTTAAATTTAATTAATTAATTAATTTTTGGCTGCGCTGTGTCTTTGTTGAGGTGTGTGGCTTCTCATTGCGGTGGCTTCTCTTGTTGTAGAGCACAGGCCCTAGCGTGCAGGCTCAGTGGTTGTGGCACACGGGTTTAGTTGCATGTGGAGTCTTAATTCCCGGAACCTGTGTCCCCTGCATTGGCAAGCAGATTCTCAATCACCGGACCACCAGGGAAGCCCTTCCCGCATCACTTTTTAATTATTACACTTACTTCCATTTAGCTAAGCTACTCCCTCGATGGTAGGTGCTGCACACATTGGACTCACAATGACCTGAAGGGTAGAGAATATTGACAAATGGACCTTATTTTATTGGTCCATTTGTTCCAGGTTCATTGTCCACAAACCTGAGCACCTCCTCCTTGCCATGGTAACCTCTTGTGTTTAGCTACCCAGTCTTTAGCCTGTGATAAAACTGGATGTCTGGCCACAAATCCATAGGATGAGAAAATACTTGATTGTTGCTTACAGGGAGCTGGATTCTTCAGTGAGCTTAGAAACCTGAGTGAATGGGTAGAGTGGCTGATGGTATCATTCTTGACATATTTTAGATAGAAATGAGGTTTCCTAAACTCCAGGTCAGCAATCTAAATAAAATTGTGTGACCGTTTTTTGTTAATTGCTTCTCACTATTTGAACCTGTTTTATGATTAGGCTGGTGAGATGGCTGGATCAACCAGCTTGTGTGTGTGTGTGCTAAGTTGCTTCAGTCCTGTCCGACTGTTTGCTATTTATGGACTGTAGCCCGCCAGGCTCCTCTGTCTACGGGATTTTCCACGCAAGGATACTGGAGTGGGTTGCCATGCCCTCCTCCAGGGGATCTTCCCCACCCCGGGATTGAACCCGAGTCTCTTAAGTCTCCTGCACTGGCAGATAGGTTCTTTATCACTAGGGCTACTTGGGAAGCCCCAACCAGCTCAGATTCCCCCAAGTACTAGCTTCATTACCTTGGGGAGTTTTTCTGAACCTGCCTGAATCTTCGTCTTCTTTCCTAGAAGCTAAGTTTTATCTCATAAAGTAATGGGGAAAATAAACAGAATAACAAAAAGTAAAAAAAAAAAAAAAAAATCAAAATGACTTTTATTAATTTTTAAAGTAAGTGGGTTAAAAATGATCAAATAAAAGTAACACAAAGCTATTTGACAAGCAGTTGTGAAGCTAAGCTAACACTTTTGTGGAGCTTGCATTTTAGTACCATTCAGAAAGCCTCAGGTTTCTTTGTCTTTGCCGGACTTCCTGCAGGACTTTTGGAGGAAATGTATCATTTGTGATTCCAACAGACTGTGTGTAGTTGCCTTTCACATTCAGAATATGGCTGACTCAACTATCAACCTCTCTGCTGAGGGATCTCAGAGCCTTTCTATGTGCTGTTCCTTCTGATTGAAATGCTATTCCACGTCCACATCCCTATCTCAGCCCTTTGTATTATGGGTCCTTCTCATCCTTTGATTCAAAGTTTGAAAGTTATATTTCTCACAAGGCTGAGTACCCAGGGTTCCTACTGCGTTTACCACCGTTTATCTTAGCCCTCTTGCTTTCATAGCAGTGATCACAACTTGCAAAGAGAAATTAAAAAAAAAATTTTTCCCTCTTGGTTAAAATTGAAATTGGAAGCACAGGCCACAAATCACAAGAATATTTAATAAGAAACCTTGAGAAGAACAGAAGTTGACCCCAAAGCTTTTGAGAATGTGAAGAGTAGGTTGCAGCATATTTTCCAATTAGGAGCCACGTTCAGTTCAGTTGAGTCGCTCAGTTGTGTCCAGCTCTTTGCGACCCCATGAATCGCAGCACACCAGGCCTCTTTGTCCATCACCAACTCCTGGAGTCCACCTAAACCCATGTCCATCGAGTTGGTGATGCCATTCAGCCATCTCATCCTCTGTCATCCCCTTCTCCTCCTGCCCCCAGTCCTTCCCAGCATCAGGGTCTTTTCCAATGAGTCAACTCTTCACATGAGGTGGCCAAAGTATTGGAGTTTCAGCTTCAACATCAGTCCTTCCAATGAACACCCAGGACTGATCTCCTTTAGGATGGCCTGGTTGGATCTCCTTGCAGTCCAAGGGACTCTCAAGAGTCTTCTCCAACACCACAGATCAAAAGCATCAATTCTTCGGTGCTCAGCTTTCTTTATAGTCCAGCTCTCACATCCATAGGTGACTACTGGAAAAACCATAGCCTTGACTGGACGGACCTTTGTTGGCAAAGTAATGGCTCTGCTTTTTAACATGCTGTCTAGGTTTGGACTTTCCTTCCAAGGAGTAAGTGTCTTTTAATTTCATGGCTGCAATCATCATCTGCAGTAATTTTGGAGCCCCCAAAAATAAAGTCTGACACTGTTTCCTCATCTAGAGTGAGTTGCTGTTCTTTTCTCCAGGGGATCTTCCCGATCCTGGAATTGAACCCAGGTCTCCTACATTACAGGCAGATTCTAAACTGTCTGAGCCACCAGGAAAGCCTAAATAGCAGGGTATTAGCTACCTATTGCTGAGTAACAACCACCAACTCAGTGGCTTAAAACAGCACACTTTGTCTTAACTGTTTCTAGGCTCAGCAATCTTAAGTGTGGCTTAGCAGGGGACTTTGCTCAGGATCTCTCAGAGCTGCTGTGGGCATACCTAGTAGCTCAGTTGGTAAAGAATCCGCCCACAATGCAGGAGACCCTGGTTCGATTCCTGGGTTGGGAAGATCCACTGGAGAAGGGATAGGCTACTCTCTGCAGTATTCTTGGGCTTCCCTTGTGGCTCAGCTGGTAAAGAATCCTCCTGCAATGTGGGAGACCTGGGTTTGATCCCTGGGTTGGGAAGATCCCCCGGAGAAGGGAAAGGCTGCCCACTCCAGTATTCCGGCCTGGAGAATTCCATGGACTATATAGTCCATGGGGTCGCAAAGAGTCGGAGATGGCTGAGCAGATTTCACTTTCACTTTCTCAGAGCTGCACTCAAGGCTGTTGTCGCACTGAAGGCTCTGCTTATGCTGAGATTTCATATAGAGATTTGGCTGGGCAAAGGATCCTCTTCTAAGCCCTCTTGTGTGGTTGTTGGCTTAATTGTGTTCATCAGTGGTAGTTCACTGAGGGCCTCAATTCCTTGTGGTCCATTTGTAGGAAGCCTCCTCCAGTTCCTTGGTACATGGGCTGCCCAGCATGGCAACTTGTGTCATAAAGGCCAGTAAGAGAGGAAGGAGTCTGATGGCAAGATGAAAATCTCAGTCTTTTGTAACCTAATCATGGAAGTTATATCCATGACCTTTGATGTAGTCTGTTGGTTAATCACTGGGCCATTCCACACCTGACGGGAGAGGATTCCATAGTGGTGTGAATACCAGTGACACTGAGGGCCATCATAGAGTCTGCCTGCAACAAGGATTGAAAGAAACAAAGTTTCTGCTTTTACCAAGGGTACATTCTAGTACCAGTCAGAAAGCATCTGTTGGACCTTCTAAGGGCCCGTTTAAAAAAAATTTATTTGTGCTTCTAACACAAATTGCTAAACACCATGCAAAGAATTTATTTATTGATATTGTGAGGCTGCTAGATATGTGGTAGACAAATGTTAGTTTTATAAAATGACATCTACATATGATTTGCCTGGTAGGCATGTATTTTGTGTAACTTCCCTGGTGGCTCAGATGGTAAAGCGTCTGCCTACAGTGTGGGAGACCCAGGTTCAAACCCTGGGTCGGGAAGATCTCCTAGAGAAGGAAATGGCAACCCACTCCAATATTCTTGGCTGGAAAATCCCATGGTCAGAGAAGCCTGGTGGGCTACAGTCCATGGGGTCGCAAAGAGTCGGACACGACTAAGCGACTTCACTTTCACTTTCATGCAAAGAATCCTTTTTAAAATTAGTTATCACATACAGTATTGCTGTGAAACCCTCAGGGAGTTTGCAGCTAACTTGCAGAACTAAAGCACGTAGCTCAAAGTATACGAAATCTTTCAGCAGAGCCGCACTGATCAGTGGAACAGAAAATCGGCTCCAGTGTGCTTTTGGCTTCTAGGTCTTTTGCTTTGCTTTGGATAGCTGGATGGAAGAGGCCCATATTTATGATTAAGACACATCCTTTGTGGGAACCTCTGTCTAATTTTTAGGCAGCTTTACTTTATCATGACTTCATTTCTTTGTTTGCTGGGCTCAGCTAGCTTTTCTTCTTAGCAGGAATACAGGGGCGAGATGCACTGAAGATAAAACTCCTCTTGTGTTTAGGTTCAGAGACTGAAGTGTTTTTATTAAGTCATTCACAGGAGAGACAGAGGTAGCTGCTGTTTCAAACACTAGAAATTACAGTGAAGTTTTATAGAGTGAAACAAAGAAGTTAGGACAAAGATAGGGAAAGAGAAAGAAAGAAGGAGTGATGGATGGATGGAAGGAATGAAGGAAGAAGTGGGGGAAAGAAGAAAGGAAGCGAGAGTACTCTGGATTTATTGCATCCTGGGGATAAACAAACAGATTCTGTACTAGCCATGTTTTAGGTCCTTATCTAAAATATGTTTCACAAACTTTGACGTTTATACAGTCATGGGTTTAGAGTTTATATTTGAAAAGACATAGAGACAGATTGTGGACAGGCTTGAAAGAATACCCACGCCTTGAATTGTGGGTATCAGAAAATCAAATATTAATGAAAATCCATACATTGGGACAGGGAGGAGGAGAGTGAATCTGAATTTTATGCATTGCTGTCGGCCAAACCCAGTCCAGCTAATGATGCTGTAGACCCCAAGGTATTTATAAATATTGCAAATTAATGTGAGATGGTCTGCTACCTTGGAAGAAGACTGAGGCATAATTCTGCAACTGGCCTGAGACTCTGAGGAAAGAACAGAGCCGACAGTGTAAACACAGTCGTTGGGGCTAGAATCTGGGCACTTGTAATGCTTCTTTGTGCCTGGGAAACAAAAGGTCTGTATCATTACTTCATGAATTCCTTTGGATAAAGCTTATGTTTTTCTCCTTATAGGAAGACTCACCTTTAATTTCATAGTTTTTTTTCTTCCTCAGAAAATTAAGTTTTTAAATCCTGTTTCCAGAGATGACAAATCCTTCAGGATATGAATTCTGTTTCCTTAGATTTTTAGAAAGATCAGATCAGAAGAGCAGGGAACATGTCAACCATAGGCAACAAATATTAATTTTCTAATCTATGGAATAGTACTAGCATTTGAAGAGACTTTGGTTCAGAGAGGTGGAATAAATCCACAGGTGCACCTAGGTCGTACATAGATGGGTAGGGCTGGGCTTGGCTCCCCCATTTCAAAGTCTCCTTGGAGAATATTTAGAATGAGTTCTCTTAGCCAGTTTATATGATTTGTATCTCTTGACTCCCAGCAATAGTTGTGATTTTTCTTTTTCATTTACAAGAGACATTTTTTCCATAAAGTTTTTGGTCCCCTGATATTCCAGTTAGAATGGTAATTATATTATCTGCTGTTGAAAAATTTTAGGGGTACTGCTTTCTCTGCATTTCTCCATATTCTGATGTAGACCTTCACTTTCCTAATCAGAATGTGTGCCTGAACCTTAATATAATGTAATAATACAACTGTAAGGGGAAGTGTTTGTGCCAAGTTACAAGTATACTTCAACAAAGCATCGTTTAATGTTCTGGAAGTCATCTCCGGGTTTTCCTACTCATTTTTCCCCTGATTCATTCTTAAATATATTTTTCTGCTTTTAGTTAACTCAATTCACATGGGGCCAGACGTATTTTGTGATCTGTGAATAACATCCACCTTGCAAAAAGGTGAAATTTCTAATAAATCTAGTTCCTTAGAAGCTAGAGAGGACACTTTTCTCCATGGAACTTAGAGCCCAAGAAATAGAGACTTCATTTGGTGTGAAGCAGAATAGTAGCTTTTAAATAAACATTTTCTAAAGCAGCATATTCTGTCCTGGACAAGTAGCAAGATTGTGAAGGTTCATGGTCGTTTTCATTATTTCTCTTATTCATTCGTGATTATTTATTAAGCATCTGTGCCTGTACTGTTATACCATCTTATCAGTAATAAAAGAGCAACCAGTTATTTTGTACAATTCTTACTGTTGGTAATGTGATGTAATAGACACAATAGAATGTTTTCAGCAGCTGGTAGTAGCTGGAGTCCCAGAACTAATGTAAAGGTACATCTTTGCTCTCATACTTCTTGACTTGATCCTCCTGATTGTCTCCAGAAACAACCGCTTTGCAATTCATGGAATGAAATTTCTCTTAAAGGATACCAATAACACAATATTAACAGAGTAAAAGAAAAGAGACATATAACACAAAGGAACTGAAACATGAGATGTAAAGTAATGAATGCTAGAAAAAAACCACAATCCCATGTCCATCTTTTTATAATAATCTCAGAAAGTGATTACCAAATATCATGTTTCCTACTTAACAAAGGTATCTTATTACATTAGTTACTTACCATGGATCTGCTCCCCCAAATTTCTGCTTTTTCTTTTGGTCTCATATTTTTCACTTTCAGCCAGTTAATTATGTGGGTATATATCAAAAAGAAGCAACACTAATTCAAAAAGATTCATGTATCCTAGTGTTTATAGCAGTGTTATTTACAGTTGCCAAGGTATTGAAGCAACAAGTGTCCATCAACAGATGAATGAATAAAGAAAATGTGGTGTATGTGTATATACAATTAAATACTACTCAGTGATAAAAAAAAGAATGAATTTTGTAATTTGCAGCAACATGGATGGACTTGGAGGGCATTACACTAAGTGAAATGAGTCAAGCAGAGAAAGACAAATACTGTAGATATCATTTACATGTGAAGTCTAAAAAAATACAACAAACTAGTCAATAAAACAATGCAGCAGACTTTAAGTTACAGAGAACCATCTAGTGGTTACCGGTGAGGCGAAGGAGGGAAGAGGGGTAACATAGGGATAAGGGGAAAAGGGTTATTATAGAATTATATGAAACGATGGTGTAAAACTTTGGAAAGTTGTAAAGCACTATAGAATTTAAAGAATCCTCCATTCAGTAAAAAAAAAAAAAAAGAAAAAGAAAAAAACCGTTCAGTAAATCTACCCATTTTGGGCTTCCATGGTGGTTCACCTGGTAAAGAACCTGCATGCCAATACAGGAGAGACAAGAGACGTGGGTTTGATCCCTGGATTGGGAAGAGCCCCTGGAGAAGGGAATGGCAACCCACTGCAGTGTTCTTACCTGGAAAATCTCATGGACAGATGAGCCTGGGAGATTATATTCCACTGGGTCACAAAGAGCCGGACATCATTGAGCACGCATGCATGTGTACATACACACACATACCACATTTTAGTACCCTGATAGAAGAGTGTGCTCTTATAGTAGGCATCTCTTAAACCACTCCAAACTACCTATACACAGAAATGCAGAGGCATAAACAGTCTTCATTTATATGTAACTACCATAAAAATATAGCAGGAAATGAGAAGCAGATTAATTCATCTAATGAAAATTCTACCAGCTCAATCAAATGAAATAAAATATTCCCAAATAAACATTTGAAAATTTGAAAAAACAAAACTACTTTTGGAGGGAGCAGCAATTTAAAAACCAATAATAGGTTTGGACACGAGATTTAAGAGTTGATTAAAGTTAATAAGGGTTAGTTAAATTCTGGAAAAACATGGAAGAAATAGTCTAATTCTTAAAGGAATGAAGACTAATTTAAAAAATTTCCTAAGGAATATGAGAATCAAATGAAAATAAGAGCATTAAAGAAAATCAGGAAAATACCACGAGAATGAAAAATGACATTAAAAAAGAAATTTTAAAAGTGAGAGAGGAAGTATTTGAAATGAAGTGAAGCATAGGCAAACATGATCCAATTAGGTGTAATTGGATTCCCTGAAAAATGATACGTAAAACAATGGAACAATTAATATTAAAAACTATAATTTAAAAAAATCCTTATTTCTTGGAAATTAAAGGTCGGAATCTGCATATGAAAAAGGCAGATAAATAAATACTAGATAACAGGCAGTATTGATTCTTAACAACTAACTCTGACTCCTAACAGGTAACTTTCAGACCTATCTGAGTAAAACAATTAGACTATAAAGCTTTTTTAAAAAGTGTTAGAGTAACATTGCAAAAAATAGAAAATATGTTATAAATATATTTATAGGGTGGCTTTAAACATTCAAAAACAACATACAAAGTACATCAGCAACAGAACAGCATTATCATGTCTTTTAAATATACAAGAACTCAGGAACTCATAACCAGGGGCCTTCTTGAGAATGTCAGACTTCACTACAGAAGAATTGATTCTTTTCAACTGTGGTGTTGGGAAGATTCTTGAGAGTCCCTTGGACTGCAAGGAGATCCAACCAGTCAATCCTAAAGGAAATCAGTCCTGAATATTCATTGGAAGGACTGATGCTGAAGCTGAAACTCCAATACTTTGGCCACCTCATGTGAAGAGTTGACTCATTGGAAAAGACCCTAAATGCTGGGAAGGATTAGGGGCAGGAGGAGAAGGGGACGACAGAGGATGAGATGGTTGGATGGCATCACCGATGTGATGGACATGGGTTTGGGTAGACTCCAGGAGTTGGTGATGGACAGGGAAGCCTGGCATGCTGCAGTCCATGGAGTTGCAAAGAGTTGGACACGACTGAGCAACTGAACTGAACTACGCATGAAGAGTTAAGCTTCAGCAAAAGGTCTGATGATATGAATTTAATATATTTCATTGTACATCTCACACTAAATTAAAAATGGAGATGAGGATAGAGAAATCTGTTGTATGTTAAAGTAATGATTAGAAGAAAAATTGTAGTCTTAAAACACCTATGAAAATGAAAAATGAAAATTAACAAATGCCAGACTCAAAAAGCTAGAAAATGTAAACAAATGAAAGGAAAAGGAGGAAAATAATAAACAAAATAAGTAAAATTAGATATAATTAAGCCAGAAACAGGTTTTTGGAAAAATTAGCAAAATATACAAACCCTGAACTAACCTAATGAGAAAATATAAATATTCAGAATAAGAATTGGCAAGGAAGAAATAACTGTTAAAACAGAAGAATTTAAAAAAATCATTAGAGACAGTTTTGCCAATATCTGTGCAAATGAATTTGAAAACTTGTGTGGAATAGACAGTTTCCTAAAGAAATTGACTTTGTTATGAAAAGAAGGTTAAACAGACAGTTCCATCAGAGAAATAGAGATGATTATAAAGGATAGAGATTATAAAGAAATAGAGATGATTATGATGCTTCATAAAGCAACACCAGATCCTGATGGTTTCACAGGGGAATTCTTGCAAACCATCAAAGGTTAGATACACCCACTGCTTTATAATGTATTTAAAAGTATTGAAATTCTTTTTAATAAATAAGCTAATGAAATTATAATTAGAAAACTATTACCAATATCATTTAGGAATATTGGTGCAAAGTTTAATAAAACATCAGCAAGCAGAATCCAACACTACAATAAAAAGTGGTAAACCATGATTAAATGGCATTTATTCCAGGAGGGCAAGCTTGGTTCACAATTAAGAAATTCAGTAAAATGATACACCATATTAACAGATCTAAGGAGAAAAAAAGATCCTACAAGTATCTCCAGAGATGCTAAAAAGTCTTTGAACAAAAATTAAAAATATGTAAGTCATTCTTTTTTTTTTTTAAGATTTGTCTATTTATGGGTCTTTGTTGCTGTGCATGGGCTTTCTCTAGTTGCAGTGAGCAGGGGCTCCTCTCTGGTTGTGGTGCTTAGGCTTCTCACTGCAGTGGTTTCTCTTGTTGTGGAGCACAGGCTCTAGGCATGCAGGCTTCTCAGGAGTTGCAGTTCATGGGCTCTAGAGCGCTGGTTCAGTAACTGTGGTGCACATGTTTAGTTGCCCCAAGGCACGTGGAATCTTCCCAGACCAGGGATCGAACCCATATCCCCTCCATTGGCAGACAGATTCTTTACCAGTGAGCTACCAGAGAATCCCTGTAACTCATTCTTCAGGCTAACATCTTTGGAGAAATACTAGAAGTACTTCCATTAATACTAAGAACAAGGAAAATATGCCTACTACCTGTACTACCATTTGATGTTGTCCTAGAATAGGACAAGGCAATTAGAAAGCTAAGAATTGGAAAAGAAGAAATAGAATTGTTTCTATGTGCCGATAATATAATCATGTACTTGGAAAACCCTAGGGAAACAATAGTAAAACTTTCTCACACAGTAAAAGGAATTCAGTAAAGTAACAGCATATAAAATTAACATTGAAAAGGAAATTGAAATTGCTTGACTTCAGATAGACAAACAATAACCAGTGTGCAGACATAATGGTAGAGAAACCACATTTAAATAGCAACAAGAGAGATTAAATACTTAAAATTAGTTTGCAAAAACCGAAAAGGTAATCTTTAAAACACTTATGAAAGACACAAATATGTGAATAAATTAAAGACTCCCTCCGCTCATTTGAAAAGGTGACTCACACCATAAAGATGAAGTTGGATGAGTTGATACTAGAGTTTATGTGGAATGATGAATAGCCAGGAAAACACTAACAAAGAAAAACTATGCAGGAAAAGTAGCCCTACCAGGCATTAAAACACACCACAATGCCTCTATACTTAAAACGCGAAGAGAAATGTCAATGGAATAGAATAAAAAGTCCATAAATAGATCCAGGAATATTTAAAACTGTATTTGTTATAAAGATGTCATGTCAAATTATCAGAGCAAAGATGGACTTTTTACTAAGTAATTCTAGGACAACTTATTAGTCATTTGGAAAAAGTTAAAATTAGATTCATAACTCACATCATACATGAGAATAAACTCCAGATGGATCAGAGATCCAAACCTAAAAAATAAAATCATATAGAAGAAGAAAATGTACATAATTCTTCTTTTACCTACGTGAAGGAAAAGGGTTTTTAACTGGGCCTCAAAATACTGATGCAGGGCTTCCCTAGTGGCCCAGTGGTTAAGAATCTGCCTTGCAGTACGAGGGATACCATTCCTGTCCCTGGTCTGGAAAGTTTCCACATGCTGCGGAGCAACTAAGCCTGTGCGCCACAGCTACTGAGCCAGTGCTCTAGAGCCCACAAGCCACAAGTACTGAAGGCCACTTGCCTGGAGCCTGTGCTCCACGAAAAGAGAAGCCGCCTCAGTGAGAAGCTCGCACACAACAATGAAGAGAGGCCCCAGCTCGCTGCAACTAGGGAAGACCTGCACACAGCATCAAAGACTCGGCACAGCCAAAAAATAAAATAAGTATATAAAACCTTCAAAAATACTGAGGCAATAAAAGAAATGATTAATAAAATTTACTACAGAAAAGCTATCTCAGGGACAATGGTGCAAGGCAAAGGAGAAAAGGAAAATATACCCGTTTGAATGCAGAGTTCCAAAGAATAGCAAGGAGAGATAAGAAAGCCTTCCTCAGTGATCAGTCAGTGCAAAGAAATAGAGGAAAACAATAGAATGGGAAAGACTAGAGATCTCTTCAAGAAAATTAGAGATATGAAGGGAATGTTTCATGCAAAGATGGGCACAATAAAGGACAGAAATGGTATGGACCTAACAGAAAATATTAAGAAGTGGTGGCAAGAATACACAGGAGAACTGTACAAAAAAGATCTTCACAACCCAGATAATCACCGTGGTGTGATCACTCACCTAGAGCCAGACATCCTGGAATGTGAAGTCAAGTGGGCCTTAGGAGGCATCACTAAGAACAAAGCTAGTGGAGGTGATGGAATTCCAGTTGAGCTATTTCAAATCCTAAAAGATGATGTTGTGAAAGTGCTGCACTCAATATGCCAGCAAGTTTGGAAAACTCAGCAGTGACCACAAGGCTGGAAAAGGTCAGTTTTCATTCCAATCCCAAAGAAAGGAAATGCCAAAGAATGCTCAAACTACCGCACAAGTGCGGTCATCTCACACGCTAGTAAAGTAATGCTCAAAAGTTTTCAAGACAGGTTTCAACCATATGTGAACTATGAACTTCCAGATGTTCAAGCTGGTTTTAGAAAAGGCAGAGGAACCAGAGATCAAATTGCCAACATCTGCTGGATCATCTAAAAAGCAAGAGAATACCAGAAAAACATCTACTTCTGCTTTATTGATTAAGCCAAAGTCTTTGTGTAGATCACAACAAACTGGAAAATTCTTAAAGAGATGGGAATACCAGACCACCTGACTTGCCTCCTGAGAAACCTGTATGTAGGTCAAGAAGCAACAGTTAGAACCGGACATGGAACAATAGATTGGTTCCAAACAGGGAAAGGAGTATGTCAAGGTTATATATTGCTACCCTGCTAATTTAACTTACATGCAGAGTATATCATACGAAATGCCAGGCTAGATGAAGCACAAGCTAGAATCAGACTGCCGGAAGAAATCTCAATAACCTCAGATACGCAGATGACATCACCCTTATGACAGAAAGCAAAGAGGAACTAAGAGCCTCTTGATGAAGGTGAAAGAGGAGAGTGAAAAAGCTGGCTTCAAACTCAACATTCAGAAAGCTAAGATCATGGCATCTGGTCCAATCATTTCGTGGAAATAGATAGGGAAACAATGGAAACAGTGAGAGACTTTATTTTGGGGGGGCTCCAAAATCACTGCAGATGGTGACTGCAGCCATGAAATGAAAAGATGCTTGCTCCTTTTAGGAAAAGCTATGACCAACCTAGACAGCATATTAAAAAACGGAGCCATCACTTTGCCAGCAAAGGTCCATCTAGTCAAGGCTATGGTTTTTCCAGTAGTCATGTATGTATGTGAGAGTTGGACTATAAAGAAGGCTGAGTGCCAAAGAATTGATGCTTTTGAACTGTGGTATTAGAGAAGACTCTTGAGAGTCCCTTGGATTGCAAGGAGATCCAACCAGTCCATCCTAAAGGAGATCAGTCCTGGGTGTTCATTGGAAGGACTGATGTTAAAGCTGAAACTACAAAACTTTGGCCTCCTGATGCAAAGAACTGACTCATTTGAAAAGACCTTGATGCTGGGAAAGATTGAAGGCAGGAGGAGGAGGAGACGACAGAGGATGAGATGGTTGGATGGTATCAACCACTCGATGGACATGAGTTTGAGTAAGCTCTGGGAGTTCATGATGGACAGGGAAGCCTGTGTGCTGCAGTCCTTGGGGTCGCCAAGAGTCGGACATGACTGAGAGACTGAACTAATGGAAATACACAAAACTTTGCAATTCAAAAATATAACTGGCAAACTGAGAGAAAATATTTGCATCATATATCACAAAGTGCTAATATCCTTAATATATAAAGAAATCTTTAAAAATTAGACTAAAACCAATAGAAAAATGTGCAAAAGACATGAACAGACAATTCACAGATAAAGATATAAAATGACACTTCAACATATAAAAAGTTTTTCAGCCTTTAATGAGAAAAATGAAAAGTAAAGGGCTGTGAAATATGATTTCCTATATATCAGATTGGCAAGAATTAAAAAGTAGAACAACCCATTCTGTGTTTGAGGCTGTGAGAAAATGGGCACTCTCACACACTGGTGACAGGAATGCAAATTGGTACCATCCTTGTGGAGGGGAGTTTGGCACCATCTTAACAAAACAAGACAAACTACATATGTTTTGGCATTTGATCTAGCAATTTCACTTTTAGAAATTTACCCTGGAGGTACCCCTTTAACAATATGGAAGCACATATGTCAAGTTTTTGTTGTTGCAGTAGAATTTGTAATTATATAATATTAGAAGCAACCTAAATGCTGAAATATTGAGGAATGATTAAATAAACTGTTATATATGTGTGATGGAGATTGTGCAGATGTAAAACAAGAGAGGTTTATCTCTATGAGCTATTGTAGTATGACTTCCAGAAGTGAAAAGGCAAAGTGAAAAAGAGTATAATATGAAACCTTTTGTATAAGAAAGAAGGGGAAATAAGAAAATAGATGCATCTGAAATTTATACACCAAAGAAGGAAAGGTACTTGAGAGATTAATTATATTGGTTACCTAGAGGGAAAGACAGGAAATGGGAATGCAGTGGAAAGGGTAGAAATAATTGGGAAGAGAGGTTGAGACGTCTTAAAATGCATGGTATTGTATAGAAGTATGCTGATGTTTTATATACACGGTATGAATAAATAAGATAAACGAGGGGGAAAACTATAAATCAAAATACAGACAGAGAAATTAGCTGAACTGTATTTCAAATGAAAAACATAACCACACTACAGTTCTCTGAGAAAGATGAAAGGAGAAAACAGTAATTCTGTGGTGGTTGAGCACTGTAAACTTAAAAAGTGCTTCATTTACCCTAACTGTTGACTAGGGCCCAGATTTTGGAATCCTGGTATCCTGTGAGCACAAGTCGCAGAACACCTGGTGCCAGCAGAAGCTGAAGGAGACAAAGGATGGATTCAACCATAGACCCTGCAGAGGGCACACAGCCCTGCTGACACCTGGGTGTGGGGCTTCTGGCCTCTGGAACTGTGGGGGGATATATTTGTATTGTTTTCAGCCATCTTGTTTGTGGTAATTTGTTCCAGCAACCATAGAAATCTAACATATAAAGCATCCTGTTACATTCATGTTTTGAAGTGATGAGGATGTGGTTATTTAAAACAGAAAACAAGTATCTGAGTAAGTCACTCACTCAGTCTACTACCATCTTTCTCTAAGTAGACATAGTCAGTGCCTTCTCACAGGAGTTTGTGCTGCATTATCTCAGTGTAATTAGGGGCAGTCAAATTATACTTCTCTGAGACTGAGTAAAAATATAGCTCAATATTCCTCTGGACCTTGAAGTTAAATATAGGTCACTTAATGACCATGGCTAACCACAAAGAATTTGAAAGCTCAGAAATATTTGCTCAGGCAAGGATATATCATAATAATGATGATACTTTACTTTAAGATAGATACTTTAAAAAACACTGTGTGAGGAAAAAAATAAAACAAGCTTTGGACACTTTATAGTACAAAAAGCTCACTGAATAGCTAGAAACCATATGAAATAAATCTATCATTAACTTTCACATGAGATAATATGACATATTGGAAAGACAGCTAGATTGAGAATCAGTTTATAGTTAACGTTAGATTTTTTGTGGTTCATTCCAAGAAGTTGGAAAAGAATAAATTGCTCCATTTATGACTATCATGGGTTGGATGGGTGTCTCTTCTTCCAAGGAAAATAAGCTCTTAAGTTGCAGTTTTAAAATTTTTATTGAAGTACAGTTGATTTACAATGTTGTGTTAGTTTCTGGTATACTGCCAAGTGATTTAGTTATAGATAGACAGACAGATAGATAGGTGGGCTCTCCTGGTGATTTATATGGAAAAGGCTTTGCCTGTAAGGGACAGGGATATGTGTTACATATATGTTGTATATGTATTATATATATTCTTTTTCATGTTCTTTTCCATTATGGTTTATTATAAGATGTTGAATATAGTTCCCAGCGCCACACAGTAAAATCTTGTTTTTTTAATCCATTTTATATTTAATAGTTTGCATCTGCTAGTCCTGGTCTCCCAATCCAACTTTCCTCTTCCCGCTTATCCCCCTGGCAACCACAAGCCTGTCCTCTGTGTCTGTGAGTCTGTTTTTGTTTTGTAGAGAAGTTCACTTTTGTCATATTTTAGATTCTATGTATAAGTGATATTGTATAGTGTTTATCTTTTTCTGACTCACTTCACTTAGTATACTAATCTCTAGATTCAAGATCTATCCATTGTTTCTTCATATGGCGTTATTTCGCTCTTTTTTGATGGCTGAGGAACATTCTTATATATGTGTGTGTATGTGTACAGTGTTTATATAAACATGCTGCTACTGCTGCTGCTAAGTCACTTCAGTCGTGTCCGACTCTGTGTGACCCCGTAGACGGCAGCCCACCAGCCTCCTCCGTCCCTGGGATTCTCCAGGCAAGAACATTGGAGTTGGTTGCCATTTCCTTCTCCAATGCATGAAAGTGAAAAGTGAAAGGGAAGTCGCTCACTTGTGTCCGACTCTTAGCGACCCCATGGACTGCAGCCTACCAGGCTCCTCCGTCCATGGGATTTTCCAGGCAAGAGTACTGGAGTGGGGTGCCATTGTGTATATATATCTCAATAGCAATAATAATACTTAAACTATTCCAATGCAGAGTAAAAGACATCTTTTCACATTTATTATAGGAACACATTTATTGTTGATCCCCAAAATGATGAAGACTATATAAAACTTTATTGGTTATAAAAATTTGTAACTAATCTGTTAACTATTGATGTAAAAAGCCTTAAATAAAAATGCAGACTGCAACAGAATATTTTTAAATTCTCCAGTAAAATTTCATTGTGAAAAGATTAGAAAATTCATTAATTTATTATTTTAATAAAACTAGAGAGGCAAAAAACTGTATAATTTCTGGAGATATGATAGATGTTTAACTTCTCTGGATGCTCCTCCACTCCCATGCCTGGTCCTGCTCTGCACCCTGTGGCATCAGGTGGTGCTCTCAGGGTTCCTGCCCTCCACCGTCTTCCTCATAAGCACCTGTGGTGGCTCACGGAGACGAGCTGGTGAGTGGGCAAGGACTCCACTTGTCTGTGGCTCCCAGGGGTTCTAAACTGCTGTGCTAGTCTGATTCCAGGCTTTAAAAATGTATTTGTTTTGAGCTGATGTTTTTCCTGCTTTTAGGTTTATCACCTCTTTCTCTCCTAGTTTTCCAATTTCTGTCTCCCATCTCTCCTCAGGGGGGTTTGAATTCAGTTTGCCTGGTTGCCTTGAAATCTCAAGGTTAGTCTGGGTTCTCCTTAGCGAAATGGAACCAGTAGGATATGGAAATACACACACACACACACACACACACACGAGCGAGAGAGAGAGAATTGATTGTAAGAAATTGGCTTGTGCAATTAGGAAGGCTCAGAAGTCCCCTGATATGCTACCTACTAGCTGGAGACCCATGAAAGCCTGTGGTATAATTCAGCCCAAGTCTGAAGGCCTAAAAATCAGGCATGCGGAAGGCAGGAGAACCTCGGTATCTCAGCTCAAGGCGTCAGGCAGGAAGGGTTGAATTCTTCCTTCCTCTGCCTTTTTGTTTTATTCAGGCCCTCAGTGGGTTCGATAATCCCTACCCACGTTGGAGAGGACAAATTGCTTTACTGATTTTACCAGTTTAAATGCATAATTTAAATTCATCATACATACCCAGAATAATGTTTAGTCAAATATTTGGGCACCTCATGATCCAATCAGGTTGACACATAAAAATAAATATAAAATTAGGGTTGGAGTGATGTTCTTTGGTGGCTTTCTATATTCTAAACTCAGGAATTTGTGGCTTATTCATATCCTTATGACTGAACACATAACTCTCCTATTAACCTCATATTGGGATAAACTAGACGTATTAAGTTACATTAGTTGAAAGATTTTCTGTTTTTTTTCCTTCTGTGTTTAAAGAATCTCAGTATTTACTCTTGGTTACTCCCTAGTGGTAGCATTAAAAAAACAAAACAAAACTGACAGTATTTATTAGTAAATTATCTGACCATATTTTAGGAATGAAAGAGAAGCTGCGACTAATAAGCCAGTACACAGAATAACAGAAATAAATCCTTTTGGAGACAAATACATATTGCTCTATCCAAGAGTTTTCTTAAACAGAATGCATTTCTGAGAATAGTTACCAACTTCAGATTTTCACCCCTGAGACTTTCTGAAGATAGCCAGGGCTTTCTTTTGTGTTGTGAGTTCCACCTCTAATGAATGTTGCTATTAGGAAGAAGAACAGAAAAACAGACCAAATAGATGCAAAATTAAATGCCTAGCTGGGAGAATGAAAAGTCCAGTCCTCTGAAATGGCACACAGCCACCAGACTGTTGAAATTAATTGGGCATTTCCTTCACTTTTCATCTTGCGTAGCTTCTGTTCTATAATTTGTTTCCCTTGGTTTCTGGTTTTTGTCATTTGTTTATCTGTCTTGTTATTTTTGAAAAACTTTTATTCTGATTTTGGTTCCTGGCAGCCACTGTCCTCATGGGTCAGTTTGGCCTCAGCTTTACCTCTTACCTCAGCTCCTGTTTCTCTGAGAGGGTCTGAGATTGTTAAGCCCTTGTGATTGTAAACACCTCTGGTGTGTGTGCATGCGTGCTCCGTCTCTTTTGCTACCTCATGAACTATAGCCTGCCAGGCCCTTCTGTCCATGGGATTCTCCAGATAAGGATACTAGAGTGGGTTGCCATTTCCTCCTCCAGGGATCGAACCCTCATCTCCTGTGTCTCCTGCATTGGCAGGCAGATTCTTTACTACTGAGCCACCTAGGAAGCCTCCTCTGTTATGACCGACCCCCATTTCATGACCAGTGTTTCAAATTAGATTATGTCCTCCACATTTCTGTGTATATTTCATGTCTCAAGTTTTCTCTAATGTCTAGCCAATAATATCTTATTCTGGGTTCATTTACCTTAGTCTATTAGTCTCCAGCTCACACTTCCTCATCCATTCAACTTGATTTGTATGTTAATGTGTCTGAATTATGTGTGTTTCTTTTCATGTTTTCCTTGTGTTCATGGAATATCTCTGGTGAGCCATTAGTAGATTACTTCTGGTTATCTCTCTTTGTCCATTCTGTTTTCTCAGTAGATTGTAAATTCGGCATAGGCAAGATGAAAACTTAGCCCATTTCCAAACTTTAGAACAAAGCTTAATTTCATGCATGTTGGGAGGATGCAATAAAAAAAACCTTTTATGAGTCTGGTGCCTTCACTGTGAGCTGTAATTAATATATGCCCTATAGTGGTTGTTTGGAAATGCTTGATCTAGATGTGCTTTGGATGACATAATGGGTTATTCAAAAAACAAAACAACAAAAACTGCCCTCAGAGGTTTTGGAAGAGAATGCAGATAGCAAGCATCCGTATTACCTGTTATTTTCCGTATTATCTTTTGCACCATTTTCTTTTGAGACTAAAATAGCATTTCCATGATTAACCACTGAGGATTCTTTGATCACACACAAGTATCACTGACAGTATAGGTGACCAGTTCTTTTTTTATTTTAACTAGATTAAACTAATTGTGACACTTGACAGACTTTCAAAAATACTGCCTCATCCTTCACTCTCCAATCTATTGGTTCAGGCAGACTATCTTCTGAGTGGGTAATATCTAATCAAACATATGTACCATCTCTCTTTTACTTTTAATGTGTCTTCCCATGGTAGAAAGGAGGAGACAGACTTCTCCAAGGTCTCTTTTCTAAGGGCACTAACCCATTTATGAGGACTCCACACTCATGACCCTTAGCATCTCCCAAAGGCCTCACCTCCTAATAACATTAGATTGGAGGTTAGGATTCCAGTATGTGAAGTTTTGCTGGGGGACCCAAACATTCACAAATGGCAGTTATTACATTTTGTAATAATTAGTTATTGGGTTGTATGAAATCTTTGGCCCTGTGTAACACTCTTAAACTTCAGATATCTTTGAAGAAAATTTGCCTTGCAGATTAGTTTTGGTCAGCAAATACTAGATCCGTTTTTGTTGCACAGTCGAATTTTTAAAATCTTGGGGTTTTGTTTCTCTCAATCACATAATACCAATTTATACTTTTGAAAGTTTGCTGTGTGAATTTAAAACAGTGTTATTTAGCAAGTCAATTATTTGATTACCTCCCTGTGCTAGTGGCAGCCTGGCATTTAATCTGGCTGAGGCCCACAGACCGCAATTTGAACAATCAGGGTAGTTTTCTGTAATTGCAATAAATCATATCATTAACCATGACAGACTTTTCCTCCCACAGATTTTTTTTTCGGTAACAGTTAACTCCTGAACCCCTCAAGAAAGCCAGATTTCACTGTAGTCAAATGAATTTCATAGTCAGCTGGCGGAATGTAAAGACGGAGCCTGTGTTGGAAAAACACTTATGTCCCGAGAGCGGAGCCTGAAGAGGTCACTCTAACTTTGAGAGATGGAAGGCTCAGATGAATGTGCTGCACACAGAGGCCATCTGAAGGATGATTTGTGAAAGGATGGTCTGCTGCAAGGCTGTTTAATTTTCTCACAGGGAAACAGATGGAGATCAAGATGTGAGGCATACTTACATTGTTACATTTTGGTCATTTATATAAAATACACCTGCCACTGTATTGAGGCTTCCTGGGATAAAAAATATGAAAAGAGAAAATATTTTAAAAGGAACATTTATTGCCACCTTATGTAAGCTCGTTTTACAATATGTTCCTTTTGAATAGGAACTTGAAAAATGGACGAGGTTGAAGGCTCCACCGTCTTAGAAACTTTGACCTTCACATTCGCCCTGTCCAGGCAGTGCCTGATACCTGGCCATGCTTGGTTGTTTATGATGTCCCATGATATACCTTTCTTTGTTATCCCGTTGGTTTTCAAACTGTTGGCTCTGGCCAGGGAAGGTGAGAAATTTAGACCATTTTCACTCAAACCTTACTCATTTTGTTAAGCACATCTCTCTCCCCATTATTGGTATTTTGATCATTTATTTCTTGTTCTGTATCTCTGTCTCCTTTGCTTTGTCTGTAAGTTCAATAAATAGAGTAGTATGATTATCTACATTGTACTTAAAACGGTACCAGGTACTAGTCAGGACTTAACATAGAGAAAGCAATGTAATTTTATATATCTAAACCCTTACTAACCAAGGAATAACGTTCCAGTGGCAAAGACATTGCTCTCCTTGATGTCTTTTGGGATTTTTTTCTACCTTTAAGTCATTTTTGACTGACATTGTGTGCTGTATTAGGTACATGGGAGGTGAATTTTTTGAGTCTTGAATAACCCAAACTGTCATCATTTTGCCAAATTAATTTCTGTCTACTGGCTGAACAGTTCAGTTTTAAGATTGTTTTTCCTCAGACATTTGAA